>NC_088717.1:4585714-5851071 GCF_963576615.1 Watersipora subatra
CAGGTTGTTAATAATTTCTAGCAGCAATTTATCTTCTGTTAGATACTGTTTTATTACCTGCACTATGCCTCTATAGATAATACCAGTATAATAGTAGGATGAGCAGGTTTTATGATAAGCTGTAACAACATTTCTTTTTACATGTAGGTTTAGCATTATTACCTGCACTTTGCATCCATAGCCAATACAAGTATAGCTTTCTACTTCTCTTTTGACTATTACAGCTGCAAGATGCTAGAGATGTCAGAGAAATGATACTGGATCATAGAGACAACCCAAAGCCTCTATTTATGTGGGTAACACCTACAGCACCCCACGACCCACTTCAGGTTAGGTTATTGAGAAACTAGCTCATCTATTTACAGTTATTATTTAGTTGCTGTAACTACAGGTTTCCTTGTGCTGGTGTTTGTAGGCTAGTCTTGTACCACTAGTACGACCTATTGGTTTCAATACGAAATTAATATTTTACTTATACTAAGCTTCCATACAGCGATATTGTAGCGACACGCCCCATATGCCATCATGGAAACAGCCATGTTGCTCTCATTCTGTCATAATTCAGTGCCACTGTTTGAAAGTGAAAACACTCGTTTGAAAGTCATCAGATTGATTGATTGATTGATAGACTGGCACCATTAGATTGATCAGGCTAGTATCAAACACCTCCATTATTTCCAAGTCCATGGTTTGACCAACCAATGAGTTTACGTGAAGTGATTTCATATAAATTTCAACTAACCTCAGGCAGTTACATTATTACAAAAAAGTGAAGGATTCAACAGCCTTCAGTTGTGCAACCGCTAGACAAAATCTGCTATGAAAATTATATAAAGCACACAAGAATGTGTAAAAGATAATAATTTTAACATAGAGATTGTGCACTTTGGCCATACAAATAATATGTATCAACAAATTCTACTTCGGCATTGCTTGTGTTTGTGTCTGTTAGTCTGCATTAACGCTATGTGTGTCCATATTTTTTGCTGGTATAGTACAAAATTTAGACGCATATGCTTCGTGTCTTCTGCTAGGTTTCTAAAATATTTGGGTTCAAAGTTCCCTTCAGTTTCTGAGAACCAGACTTTTAAACACCCTCTTCCAGGCTATCTGAATAAACATGAAGTAATCCCTGGTCGTTGCTGGGCTTCCTACCAATAAAGAATAGAGACCACTGCTCGAGTAGAATAAAATTATAATGAAGTCGGCAGGATTGCTGCTGGAAGTAAGCAAATCTAACTAGCTGAGTAAATGTGAAATGAGATTCAGACAATGAAGACACCCATCTTGTGGTCCATTAGAAGTGGATAAACACAGAATCAGTTATACTGCTTTTACTCCCTAAACACTTGACAGCTGACTAAAACTACTGTCACTACTCCCAGTCTTATATCTGTAGTGCATGTGAGTTTAGAAACATCTAAAGTTTATTTAGCAAATATGTTAGTTTCATCTTTCCCCCCGACCAAACACGAGCGAAACGATTGGTTGGGAGATTTATGATAAATGCACATGTGCACACAACTCTCGAAAATTATTCATTAACGGCTGTCGCAAACCCTTGTACTGAAATCTCATCAGCAAGTTTAACCATTTTTGTGTAGAGTCGTTTAAATATAATAACGATACAAACACATATAAACATTTTTAAATATGTTACCAACTCTTTGAAAGGTTACCGCCATAACCTTTTGTTTTGCATAATTGACCTTTTGAATTTCAATTCAAAACAACTTGACAACTACCATGAACATACAACCTCCCAGAACACCACGTTGTTGCATTGGCCATCCACGTGTCTCCCAATTATTACGGAGGAGGAGAAATAGAAGGTCCTCACAGCATCCATCAACATCAAATGCTAATGTTCAACAACACGCTACTCAAAATAGTAACAACAACTCATCTGATTCAGAGAATTCTTTAGTAGATGTTGTAGGCGAAGCCTACAACATCTAACTAAAGAATTCTACTTTTGTAGAATTCTGACCTTTTGTAACTACATTTTCAACAACCAGCAGCACCCTTTTTTTTCCATTATTGCTTTGGTCATGGGCTGTATGGCAGGGAAATTTCTAGTAATTAATACTAAAATCATAAAAAGGCTAATTCGGATTAGGAGATGTTGTGAAAGCTGACATTTTTTTTTGTATTTACTATACCTCACAGTAAATGAATGCTGGTGGTACAAATAGAGTTATGTATTTTAGAATACTGATGAGATGTTTGCTGTACATGACTTCCTTAACTCTACAGACGATGATGCAAGGCAGAGAAGGATATACCTAGGTTGGTAGCTCAATACTTAGTCGTAACTAGAAATCAAGAGAGAACAAATCAATAAAACTTTCAGAGACTGACGAATCAGTTCACAGCTATGGCTGATAACAAAACAGATGTGTTCAACGTATGCTTTGGCACAAGCTCTAATAAGAAAAATTCGAAAACATTTGTACCTTTTTAATTGCGTTGACTAATTCTGCTAACAACAAGTGCAAGTTTTGAACATTGAAAAGTGTCCAGAAAAAAAAGGATGTTTGTTCAATTCTTTTCAAAACAATCAAAAATAGAGGATCGTTAAAAATAGCCTTGAACTTGTACATGTATTAGCTAACACGCAAAAGATGCTGTCAAGAAAAAATAATTGTGTCCATGAAGATGCCTGTGAAACATTAATATTCCTTGTAGCTGCTCAAAGCATTGTTTTACTTTATTCTTTACACTAGCATCGTCATGGCAACACTTCCATTACATGATGCTGTTCAATCCAAACAGCGTTATGTTACTTGGTCTTAAGTATGAGGTTGCAACAGTCTCAATATCTAACGCCTGTTAACTTTGTTCTATGTTGTCCTTTATATTAGAACTAACTGAATGCCCAGCAATGCACGAGTGATAAAAAAGTTTTTGTACATAAAGTTTATTTTTCATCAACATATTCAATGTCAACAATTACCATTCTAATTAATTTCTTTGTTTATTTTGGTGAGCTGTGCTATTTCTGTTTACTGTGTTTATTTCTGTGTAATTCATACCATACCAGCTGCACTGCCTATTACAGATCTATACTGATTGCAATAGTCTTGTTGGCTATATGAGTACACATTTTTCTTGGCTTATAGGCATGTATATTTTTTCTTGTATGGCTTCACTGATTTTCTTTTGGTATGGTTTGCTCATAATGCTAGCTGCAGTGTTTAATGTGAAGCCATGAAAGATTTGCATTGATTCCCAGTATGTGTCCAACTTATTCCATAGTATAGCCAGTTGAAAAGTTTAGTGTATAATTGAACAAATGGCTGCCCGTAGAGCTGGTGGTTGTGAGTTCAAATCTAGTTCGCAGCGAATATCTTACTATTTAAGCTTTATTGCTATCTGGACAGACGGAAGTACAGAAGTACAGACAGACAAACATTGGGATTTATACATATAGATTAAATAAAATTAAAAAAGATGTAAGAACCTTCTAGAAGACTTTGAAGAATTCCTTCTAGAAGGCTTTGAAGAACCTTCTAGAAGGCTTTGAAGAATTCCTTCTAGTCTTCAGTCTTCTAGTCTTATTAGACAAAGCTTTAAAAGTAATACAGTACCTTCTTGCATATTTACACCCAACTGGCCAGAAAGTGTTATCTAGTGTACATTTGTTTGCAACATTGGGTTTCTCATGCTTACAAACAAGCATTATATGTAGGCCTACATGTCTTCTTATTCTAAGTGCATATTATTGCTGAACCACTTAATTACTCCATCAGTTGTCGTTAGTTAATCTTGTTGCTATACTTGGTTAGCTGTCCATATTACATTGCTATACATGGCTAGCTATCTAACTTCTACGGCTATGCATGGCTAGTTGTCTATATCTTATTGCTCTACCATAACTACTTGCCTATATTATATTGCTATACCATGGCTAGCTGTCTATATTCTATTGCTCACTATATCAAATTCTTTATTAAGTGTCTTTATATTTAGCCAGTCAGCTAAAATATAGTGCTAGATTGAGAAAGGATGTGTAATAGCAAGTTAATTGCTAAGAAATTGTTTTTAAGCTAACTTATCCAATCGCTTATTGGCAGAAATTTTTTACAGAACTAAAATTAAACAGAATTTGATCACATATGCATAACTTTGATCAAATATTTGCAGCCCTAATACAAGCCAAGATTGCATAGTATAAAATAACTCATTATCTATTAATGTATAATGGTCTGTGCAAGCAAAGTTATCAGTTAAGTGGCTCGCATTTGACGGTCTGAGTGTGACTTGAAAATGCATTTAATTCTCAGGCTATTCTTTTTTATTTTTCTAATTTGTTAGATTTGAAAAAAAAACATTTTTTTTGTTCCATAGAAATTGTGACAACTCTAGTTCATGTTTAAAGTTGGTGTTTATAAGCATTTTTAGGGATGGCTGCTGAGCTGAAAACACTTGGAGTAAACAAAAAACACCAGTAGGCCCTATACAGCAAAGACAAGTCGACAATGTCAGATGTTATTAAAACTGCTGATTGTGGCTTGTCATAACAGGACTAGTTCCTCACATTTTTACAAAGATCACTATTTGAGGATGAACAAATTATTGCTATTGTTTTAGGGCTGGTATCTGCTTTTGATGATATAGTTGGAGCTACCGTAGATGCGTTGAAAGAAGCAGGCATGGATAACAACACAATCATTGTATTTTCCTCTGATGTAAGTTAAACTTACACTCAATGGTTGAGATTTTGGTCGCATAGAACATGTTGAAAATTAGTCTTGTTTGTGCGAAGTCGTTTTTGTAGTACAAGCTTATTAGGAAGATATATTTTTAATTGGTTTCCAACAGATAAGGTATATCATTTACATATTAGTATCAAAGGTTGATCAAACAACTATTCCATATCGGATAGTTGGTTTAAATTTGTATTCTACTAGAAAATGTACAGATTTGTGGAGTTAAGCATGATTGGCAATAGTTATGTAATGAGGAGGCAGTAGAAATGGCATATTAGTAATCAATCAATGTGTTTCTAATGGCTGCCTTAAGCTGAGCGAGAAAGGTGAATGAAACCTACTGTTTTAGCTAAATAAAGGTCTTTTGTTAGCTTTTCCATTTAGAGGCCACCGCAACAAACAGTCATTATTGTGTTTCTTTTTTCTTATGTATGTTGAGTTCTCAGATAAGCACTCACGCATACGCTTTATAGTGTTTGGAATATTTAAAAAATAACACAGATTTTGAGCTGATTATAAAAAACTGAAATGTTTTTCTCAGTTAATGAGATATTAATGAATCTTATTATGCTAAAATATTAAGAAATCAATACAAAGATACAATTTTCAAGTTTTTGAAAAGTAACTTGGCTCCGCTTTTAAACATTTCTGCCCAACTCTCATTTCAATTTAGTTTTTCAAATAAATACACTGTAACTAAGTGATTGAACAAGGAGTTGAACTATTTGACTTATTAAAATTAATTTATTTTTATTGGAAATATTTTTTTATTAACCTGAAGACGGGTTGTATACTGAAATTATATTATTGTTCAATTCATAGATGTGAAACAGTCAATGTCACAATTAAATTTATAGAATGGGGGCTAAATCTTTTTTAAAATATTTAACTTTTTAAAGTTTTCTTTGGATGGTTTTTTTAGCCAATCTGAATTACTAAATTTTTACATTAGTCAAATAGGGAAATAAGTTACATACAATCAGATAATTGATAAACTGCTTGAGCATTCAAATCCTTAATGTTTTGAGAGTTTTAGATAATTAACATCTTATGAACGACTAATTGGTGTATTTAGTTCATATTATTACTTAATGCCCAAATGTGATGCAATTAATTGCTAAATCAAACTTACAGAATGGTGGACCAGATCCTTCTGGTGGATTTCCAAATACAGACAAACATTTATATGCTAGCAACTACCCACTAAGGAATGGTAAAGAAACATATATGGAGGGTGGAGTTCGGGTTCCCACAATTTACTATGATCCAAGACTTCATCCAAGAACAAGAGGAAAGAAAAGAAGTTTTCTGGTGCATGTCACCGACTGGCTACCAACATTTCTTGGACTGGCTAGGCCTGGTCAAACTAATGATACTGAAATACCAGGTACCTGATAAACCTATAAGTATTTTATGCATATCAAGTTATCAAATAGCTTATGTTTACATAGTCGATGATATACATGTACTTTATACTGATGAAATACTATTGGTGTAAGATAGACAAATGGTTAACAGCTAAGTATCCAAGCTGACACAAGATGAAGTGAGCTGATCAGCACAATTGTATAAGTTTATGACTCTGATTAGTTAGTTATTGTAGTTGTTTGTGCGACTATCGTTCAGATGTATTTGGGCAATGACTACTAGTTGCTTACTAATAATTCAAATCATTTATTGCTATTACTGACAATAAAATACATTGCTTATTTAAAAATATTAGCTACAATGCTACTTTATATTTATGGTTCATGAGACCTAATGTTAGCAAATTAGGATAACAGCTAACAAATGAAATCCTAGCTAATATTTATTTATTTATTCACTCAGTGTGTCAAACCAGCTGCTTATTTTTGTGTCTTTTTTTCTGACCATCTCAGTTTGCAAATTACATAATTCTCTACTGAATTTTGTTGGGACAGCTGCTGTTTCTGTAGTTAGATTTTGGTAGTTTACATAGCAAAAATTGCCGTATTTACTAAAACTAAAACATGACGTATTTACTAAAACTATCAAATTGTTTTTGCACCATAAAGGGTTAGGTTAAACAATTTTTAAAATATTAAAAGCATCATCTTTTTGTTTCTAACTGGTAATATGTATTGAAAAGGCAATTCTCTATTACCATATATTTTTGGGCAAATTCACTCAATTAACTTAGCAAAGCAGTGCATGAGGAGTTATTGGTCTGGCTCTTCCCTTGCCAACCAAAAATTTTTAAAATGATGTGTTGCTAACTCACCAGTTGTGGTGGATAGCTGAAGGGTCCGTCTTAACCAATTTGTGCTATTGTCAGTGACATCAACCTCTTGTGTCAGAGGTAGAATTACTGTGCTTGCTTAGGTCAAGGTAATTTTTAGTTATCAGGTTAACTGGCGTAAATTTTATGATATATTAATCCTCTTTCTGCACGATGAATAATGCTAACTTTTATCCTATCATTGTCTTTGTTACACAAACAGTACAACTAAAGCAATTATTATATAATTGAGCAAATCAATTTTGTCTGGAAGCAATTTTTTTCTTACCCACAAGTCAATAAAATGAAATGATGGTGCTATTGATTTCATGATAAATTTCGATTTTATACAAACATGTAGATCGTAATTCAAACCTGATCTAATGAGCTGATGGAAGTAGCTTTAGACATCCTAGTTCTAACATTTTTATTTTTTGGACGTTTAGATATTGATGGCGTCTCACAACTTGCCAACTTGGGGTCAATCTACAACTGCGCTAGAGAAAGGAGGTACAACAAAAGAGAAGAAATGCTAGTGGCATTGTCTGATGCAGGCACCAACTTCCGGAACCCATCACAATGTGGCACTGAAGATGCTGCCTACAGGTTTGTCTGCCATGATGACAAGTGATTGTTCATTAGTTTGCTTGTTGAAGTGTGAACAATTTTTGAACACAGATACCAAACGATACTTTCACCAGGTACAAAAATGAGCTACCGTAAAACCTGGGTTCAAACGACACCTTTATTTGAGCACCATTCTAGAAGAAGGGTTGAAGAATAGACCGCCACCCTCTATTTGAAGGACACTTTTATTTGAAGGCCACCTAGATTTAAGCAACACTTTGACATTCATCACACTAATTAGTAATCAAAGGTATTTGATTACCAACTAGCGTGAACCTACCTAGGCATAATGTACTAACAGACCAGTGCGATTTTCGTTTTTCTACCATTTCGATGAACGTTGAGTTTTGACGGCCAATATTAAATGCATTGATCATGCATCAAACATGTGAATAAATAATGCACCTAGATCATGGTGCCTGGAGATTGAGCCTACATTGAGGCCTTGGTATTCAACTAAAGCGCTCCTACCGCATACATTGGGCGTTAAACTTCCTCAGAGCAGTATACGAGAACATAACTATAAACTTTGTCGGACATGTTGAGCAAACATAAATCCGAAGATGCTAATCATAAAGTCATTCAAAGCATGTGGGCTGACCAATGCTCTAGATGGCTCTTAAGATAATATGATTTGCTGTTTCAGGTCAGATAGCTCGATTGAGACTGGACCTAAAATTCTCCAGCAAGCGCAGGCATTACCAATAACAATGACATTTAATTACATGTATTCGATGCTGACGAGCAAATTCTAGAGATTGACGAGAACTGTTGCAATAGCGATGTACTATTTGATTTTAAACACTAGAATTTTATTACTCATGGTAATCACCATATTATTTTGTATTATACGACTTGTATCATATTTCTTGTCGTATAATTTTGTGTTTGTTATTATTTTATTGTTCATTGTTTGTTAAATTATATTATAAATTTTTGTTGAAATTTATGCTATAGTTCGTTATTCGTTAAATGAAATTTCAACTTCTCAAATTCCTGAGCAGCTAGTTGAAATAATTTAACGCCACCCTTTTATTGAACATCATCTCTAATTAAAGGCCATTATAAAAAAAAGGTTTAAAAGTATAATGCCATGCCATTCAAATAAAGGTTTGTGGTAATTGAGAATAGCCTTTTGTAATTACTAAAGCGGTATACCTTTAAATCGACTAAAAGCAATTGCAATGACACTACTGTACGTCTATACATCTCTTTTGATTGAATGAGTTGAAACTCTCAAATAAATCTGAGCACTTAATTGCAAAAACTCATTTAATACCTTCAAGCTTGAGGCAAAGGTTTTTTTTTGTCATTTTCTTCTTTCTGATCCTACGTAAGAGTAAACTTGCCTACATAGTTTGGCTATTTTTGTACATCCAGTTTACGTAAAAGTACCAGACTTGGGAAGTTTAGTGCATAATACACTTCAGTAAAGTTCCAAAGTTTGATTAGACTATTAGTGCTTGAAATACTGCCAGAATACCGAGTGCATTATTAATTAACAGAGAAATGAAACATGACTACTTGCAGAACATTATTTTCTCATGGCAAACCAATTGAAACTTTTGGTAGGGAAGTTTTAAAATAGACAAAGCTAGAAATTTTTAAAATATTAGTTACAAGATAAAACTGTTAGCCCACTATCAAAGTAGTCAATATTTAATTGGCAACATCTGGCTGCAAAAAATGCTACTGATGTTTTTAAGTATTGTCAAGGCAGCCACTATTTAGCACCAAAAGCAAAGCATGATATTCTCAACTGTTGCAAAAACACTAAAAATGTTCTAGAAAAATTTCGAACAACATTAGTAACACATCAAAAATATTTATGACATATGGTCATAAGCAAAAATTGTACATTGTCGAATGATCAGCTAATTGTAAAATTTTTTAGTATTTTTATATACTGCACTTTTCCACAAAATTTAAGCATTTTTTTTCTCAAATAACTTGCTATTGGTATTGATGACTAAACAAGCGACTCAAGTCTAAATGTTAAAGGTCACAAGATTTAGTCACGGTACTAAAATGTGACTAAATCAAGCTTTGGTTACTCCTTTTAGGTGGAGAAACTATAAACTGTTCTATGGAGAGCAATACTATTTGGTGGAGCCTGGTTTAAGATCTTCTAATTGGCCTTTACCTGAAGAATCACCAGAGCTGCCAGAAATTACCGGAGATGACTGCCACAGGATGGTGAATGGAACAAGAGTAGTCAGATGCCTTTTTGATGTCATAAGTAAGTGCCGAACTCTAGATAATAGATTCATCAATAGAAAACATGGCGTGCTGAACTCTTCAGAGTATTTTGGTATTAATCTTTTTATTTAGCTTAAGTTTTTAAAAAAGTATTGAAATATTGGGTTTAAATCAAACAATTTTTGATATTGATAATATATTGATGGTGATGATATAATAATATTGATGTTGAACAAAGACCCTCAATATTGTAAAGTGTACTGCTCAAATTATTTGTACTAGTACAGTATTAGTACTAGTACACTAGTAATTCTATGCAACATGAGAGATCATCGTGAGTAATCAGCATGTTCATAATTAATTAATGAAGAGGCAAGGTAACCCAGTGGTGCAGGGATTAAAGCGTTGGTTTGTAAATCAGATTGTGAAAGTTGAAATCCCGTGTAAGGTGGTTTTTACTAACGCAATATAGTAGTGTGTCTCTGAACAGATGGTTAGACAAACTCTGCTCTTATTGCAGTAAAGATTAACATAATAAGTAAAACTATAAACATTATTATTATAGAGAAAAATGAGCTAATAAAAATATTTGGTAGGTTTTAAGTAAATTATTTTTGGACAATAATCAATAAGAAGCATACCAAACTTACTACCAAGGACTTGACAAGCGTTATACAGGTTAGAACCAACATGATAGACTTAGATAGTTTTTAAGTAAAATGAAATAAAAAACGGGCTTAGTCATACACCACCCAATAAGCTGTTGCTTGAGCAGTATTTATAAAAGCCAGTAATATTATAGAAAAAATTGTGTATGAAGTTTAAATTTGGTTAGAGCTGTCATCTGTTTTACTTCTTTGGTTAACATTGGATATCTTCATGGCATCTTAATCCAAATATTTTTATCAATCAAGTAGATCTGTAACTTTCTTTTTTATTTTTTGGTGAAAGCCTTTCAATAGCAAAAACAATTATTTCTAATAACCTTTTGGTTTTTTCTACCAGATGACCCAAGCGAAACGACCAATCTTTATGATGACAAGCCAATCGTGGTTGCACGAATTGTTCAGATGATAGAGGCAGCAAAACGAGCATCAGTAAAGCCAGTTTTTAATCCGAAGCTGCCAGCTGACAACTTTACCACGCAGGCTTTTGGAGAATATATCGTTCCTAGGCATGATTATTGTGACCCTTCTGTTCATTTTCCACTTGAACCAAATGACCCTTCTTGCTATGAATAATTATACAAGTCTTTTCAGTATTGCAATAAACCATCTTTGTAAACTATAACCATTATATTAGAGTGTAGCGGAATGTTGCCACTACTTTTTGTTTGTCTATTGCCCACTACTAGTTGTCTATTACTAGTTGTTTGTCTGCTGTCTACTACTATAGTAGTAGACAGCAGACAAACAACAAGTAATAGACAACTAGTAGTGGACAGTAGACAAACATTTAGTAGTGGACAGTAGGCAAACAACTATAGTTGTTTGTCTACTGTCCACTACTAAATGTTTGCCTACTGTCCACTACTTGTTGTTTGTCTGTTGTTCACTACTAGTTGTTTGTCTGCTGTCCACTACTTGTTGTTTGTCTACTGTCCACAACTAGTTGTTTGTCTGCTTTCACTAATAGTTGTTTGTCTGCTGTCCACTACTAGTTGTTGGTCTACTGTCCACTACTATTTGCTTGTCTGCTGTCCACTACTTGTTGTTTATCTAAGGTCCACTACTAGTTGTTTGTTGACTGTCCACTACTCTGCCATCTTGTATCATTTTTTCTCTCTTGTTCATATTGTACCCAAACCTGTGTTGTTCATGCAGCAGGATTCCAGCTTTTTAGCATGCAAACAGAAAGCCTCAAATATACCTTTTGGTTTGGCTTAATACTCCTGGACAGTATCACATTCTCACTTAGCAATCTGAACTTATCCGTACAGTTAATAAATTTGATAGATAATAAAGTATTGGATATTAAGAATTTATAAATGAAATTTCAGAGCTTATTAATTCTTCTGCTGAGATTATTAAGTGAGAACAAAGTTTCAGATTAAAAACAATATTGTATATTGTCACTCAATTTCGGCTCAACTAGTGAGCTTGAGTTAACATGTCACAAGTATAATACCCTAAGTTCAATAACCGAGTGCTTTATCTTGCTTGCTGATACAGTCCTTCGCTGACGATTAGTTGATGGGACTAGGAGTTTTCATCATCCAATTAGTGCACATGGCATCCCCGTGCACTGTGAGAGATCATCAGGAGCGATGAGTACGGAGATAACTATTCCGTGAAGAGGCCATGTGGCAACTGATGAGTACAGAACATATATATATATATATATATATATATATATATATATATATATATATATATATATATATATATATATATATATATATATATATATATATAAAATTTATTCATGTAAAACCTTAGATAAAAAACAACTTCATTACTATTAGTTTCATGTCTGTTACGCAGACAATCATCAGATAAAATTGTTTTGGTCCAACTGAGTTATATATGTAAGAGAGGTGTAATTACTATAACGACTGATAGCTATGTAATTGCATTTCGTAGTGTGTATTTAGTAGAATGTCGGCATGTGGAAGCTAGCTCGTTACGCTTGTTGAGTGAGCTCATTTCTGGTTTTGTGAGGATGATGTACTTTTCTAATATGCACAGGTTACAACGCTTGGTGGCTGGGTCGTATGGCCTTGCGTGTTGAACGATTTTCCATTTAATTGTATACGGTGTGTTCAGGCCTTTTAGCTGCCAGATGTAGTTACTAAGCTCTGTGGCAGATTGCTTGTCCTGGTGCCTGAAAGATGATATGTGGTTGCTGAGTCGTGTCTTAAAGGTATTTTCTGTGAGGCCAATATAACTTTCTGTAGGTTTGCTACCGTCGTCTGCGGTGACTACAGCTTGGTAAATGAGCGACTTGCTAAGACAGTTTCCTTCGAGAGGGCATTCATTTGGTGCGCGACAGTTGCATGTTTTGTTGTTTGCTGGGTGCGTCGAGGCGTTGTTCAAGAGCTTCTTATTGTGATTGTTGATGGTTTGTTTGATGTTAGGTTGATGGTTGATAACAAACCATCAAAAATCACAATAAGAAGCTCTTGAACAACGCTTCGACGCACCCAGCAAACATCAAAACATGCAACTGTCGCGCACCAAATGAATGCCCTCTCGAAGGAAACTGTCTTAGCAAGTCGCTCATTTACCAAGCTGTAGTCACCGCAGACGACGGTAGCAAACCTACAGAAAGTTATATTGGCCTCACAGAAAATACCTTTAAGACGCGACTCAGCGGCCACATATCATCTTTCAGGCACCAGGACAAGCAATCTGCCACAGAGCTTAGTAACTACATCTGGCAGCTAAAAGGCCTGAACACACCGTATACAATTAAATGGAAAATCGTTCAACACGCAAGGCCATACGACCCAGCCACCAAGCGTTGTAACCTGTGCATATCAGAAAAGTACATCATCCTCACAAAACCAGAAATGAGCTCACTCAACAAGCGTAACGAGCTAGCTTCCACATGCCGACATTCTACTAAATACACACTACGAAATGCAATTACATAGCTATCAGTCGTTATAGTAATTACACCTCTCTTACATATATAACTCAGTTGGACCAAAACAATTTTATCTGATGATTGACTGCGTAACAGACATGAAACTAATAGTAATGAAGTTGTTTTTTATCTAAGGTTTTACATGAATAAATTTTATATTTAAGCTCTGATCACTCATTGAGCACTATCTGGCAGCTTTAACACACTACATTGGAATATATATATATATATATATATATATATATATATATATATATGTATATATATATATATATATATATATATACATATCAACATATATATGTAGACAATATATGGAGACAATACTTACACCTACCAACTGCTATAGATCACTATTGTCCGTCAACTTGCTTATGGAATACTCAATGTCTGTGTCTATTGTCATATTTATCGGAAGTACTCGGATAAAGTAAGAAATACTACAGTTACTATAATGCTAAGAGGATCAAGGGTTAACTCCATATGATTATTTGTTTATCCATTTTTGTGCAAAGCAGTATAAGCATATTATGTTTAATACAGAAGATATGATAAAAATATTTTGTTGTACTGTTTATGCAGTTTCCTAACAAGCAAGAAATATATGCAAAAGGTACATCACTGTATTGGTAGTCTCTTACTGAATGTATATTACTACTCTGTTTTCTCATGTTGTGATGTTGTACAGTTACCAAAAGGTGGGTTTATGAATATTTGTGTAATTGCAGAATACACGTTGTCAACTCTTTGTATTTCTAATTGAAATTGATTTCTCAAAAGGCAAATGTATTACATCATAACATTTACAGTTTTAGGCGATTTTGATTAAGAACCAGATTATGCCTACTTGCAGAGCAACAGCAAACTAAGTCTGTTTTATTTTGCAGCATCATTTACTGCATAAAGCTTCAGCAGAATACTGTAATTAACAGTTTAGAAACAGCCTTTTTGTAAAGATTTTACTCGTATACCATCTCAAATCATAATTATAGAAGTTAGTCAATTTTAACTTTACCATGTATGTCAAAGTAGTGATGGCAGAGCAGGTACTTTCATTAAAACACATAGGTTTTTGTTTAATCTTTTATTCATCCAAAAAAATTTGGTGATCAATTATGTAAAGATAAAATGAAAGAAAATAATATTATCTAAAGATAAATTAAATTTATTGAAAATCAATAAAATGATTTTTATCATCATTGGCCTCAGTTGAAGACAAACAAGTTGAAGCGTATCCTCAAGTGTCTTCACAAAGCATAGCCTCAGGGAAGAAAAAAAGGATAGAGCTTGAGTAGACTTTAACTTCATAACACATATTTTAATTTTTTGGCAATTGTTGCTTTTTTTATTCTGTTTTTGTTTATCTTATTAATTTTTTTTACTCCCTTGAATCCATCTCTTTATCACAATCAGTTTTAATCTCACTTTCCTTTTTATGGTCACTACTGACAGATTTATTGATTTTGTTAAAGATTTGACCTGAAAGTGGGATATATGATTTGAAAACTAGAAAAGAAAAATATGAAGGTCTGTTTAATATTGTTCAAGCAATGAAGAGTCATTCTATAAAAAAGGGAATTGCATAAACATGTGCTGAGGTAAAAAACCCACAACGATTTGAAACCTTTTAGAGGTCATATGTTGAAACTAACAGTGGCTTTTGACACAAATATTTGATAAAATTTTATTGAGTGTGTCAAAAGATTTAAATGGTAAAGGGATCATAAGTTGAGGTTTGACTGTATTTCATAACCTTAGTTAAAAGTTTAGAACTAAACTTGTAAGTGATAATTGGAACCCTTCCAAAATTAGGGCACAGTCGATTTTTTAGAATTGAGTACACACTAAGCATTTGTACCACGTCTATCCACGAGTTAGGAGGTATCTTTCATATACCTAAAATATCATATATTAGTCGGAATTTACAGTATACATCTCTGGTGAATTGACAAGACAAGCACCAACCCGTATGTTGGCCAAGCCAAGTGTGCTGGAGTAAAACAACCAGTTGCTGGGAGATGCATTCAGGTCCCTACTGCTAGTAAGGTATCAAAACAAATACATAATAATACAAACAAGAAAAGACAAAAGGTTCTTTACGGCAAGTAAAATAGGGTAACTTTGTATATAAGCAAACTATAGTTGTATTGGCCTAATGTTTATATCAGTTGGGTGGGGAATCTGTCTCATTTACAAAAAGACAGTTAGAGTTGTTCTTCCTTTTTTTGATAAAATTTTATAGTGAAGATAAACCCATTAATATTACTATGATTATTATTCTCTTACAGTGAGGTTGTGGTATTTTGACTACATTGCGTTTTCAGTTAGAAACTGTTTTCTCAACTTTGCATGTCACTTTGCAAAGCTTTGAAATGCCAACTGGTGGTAACACTCGGTGGCCTTGAACTCAATGTATGAGCAAATGCATTTTCAATTGTTGAGTATATCAATGCATTATTCATGATATTTATTTGAATATTCTATTTACAGCAGTAATTACTCTGGTTATACGTAAGCCAATAGTGTAGCAGAATATGATTAAAGCCACTCTCATCGGCCTTTTTCAATATCAGGAATATTAAGAGAGTAAAAATGAAGCTTAAAAAGCAACTTTTTAGAGATTTTAAGTTTCAGACCAAAGAAACTAAGCATAAAAAACATCATTAATGTTTTTATTACTTTGATAGTAAGTATATGCTTTGTATATATGTGTATACGCGTTTGTATAACATGCTTTTAACTATTTATCCAATTTGCCAAGTTTTGTCAAACTAGAGTTATTAGTTTGTTCAAATTCTAAAACGCTTTAAACTCGAGCTTAAATCTAAAGCCATTTTTACCACTTTTGTTTAAATTGTTGATTATTGCTCTTAGTGCAGACATGCCAAATTATTTAAAATTATTTACTCAGATCAGACCTATAGTCAGCAATGTAAACATACTGCAGTATAATTGCTACCGAGTGAGCTATCGACTCAAATGAATCGAGAACACATGAGGTTAAAGGTTAAGAACATTAGAGGTTAGAACATCCAAGGTTTGTCATGCTCTTTATAAATGATGATCGCCATTGATGTTTTTTTCATTTTGCCCTCCATGGGTCTTTTTCTGTATTTGATACAAACCGAAATGGTTTACTATCACTTAATTTTAGAAGTTGTTTCATCAATGTGCCATGAGTAGATAACCCTGCTTTAAGCCAAGTTTAATGACATTGCATTACCCATGTGTACTACACCTTTGTTTCAGACTAAAAGGTAACCAGAGCCATTCTATTTGTTTAAATGAAAAGTGTTTTTAAGCATAACCACTAGCTCCAAACCTTTTCTTTGAGATTTCCATAAATGGCTTTTGAATCTTTTCAGTTATATTTTAAAAAGTTTAGTTTCAGCAGGTTCAAATATAATTTTTTAAATTTCACATAATCAAAGTATTTTTACCAGAGTAGTAGCTCAAAATAGAGCTTCTAAAATTTTTATCACTGCTTCTAGCAAATGTGAAGAAGTTTTCCTACGCTTTTTTTGGCCGTCGTTGTCTTCAAGACTCATCAAACCTAACGATAATATTGTGAAAACTTTTTAGACTAGTCAAACACGTTTACTCGCTTCAGATAACTTTTGTTTTGAAGTACTTGAGAACTGCTACTCACAGAGCTTTTCTGCGTCGTGACTGCTATTAAGGACGTTCCTAAATATTCAAGTTTTTTGCTTAGTGCCGCAACTTAAGTTGGCAAGATAAAATACACCATGGAAACCGGCTACTTTGCCAACTTATTACTAATGCACTTGATTAGGGAGTTGGACTCAGATCAACAAAAAGGCCCAGGTATGCTAAATCTGTTAACTTTTGTCTCAATTTAAGATTTATCTATTATTAAATTTTATTCTTGTTGTGCTGCAACACCACAAATATAACTTTAGCTAAGCTGATGAATGTTTCTGGAACAAACCAACTTTGCAAAGACCTCATTTATAAACATCTGCCGAACATTCTGGCAACTTATCTAACGGCCTGTTTCAGGGTTTTGATGTTTTTAAATTCTTATTATATGTTTAAAGAACACCCGAGGTTTTCGAAATTTTATCATGTTTTCCTCAAAATTGTAAGAGAATTTCAGTAGCTAAGTTATAATTAGGGTACACGATAATGCGCAGTTAACAGCTTCTGATAGAGGGAGCTCTTTCAAGTTTTTACCCTGTGTCATGAGAAGTTATTGGTTGTATTTTTAATAAGTAACTGCACACTTATTATGTAATATGGCAAGGCAGTTGATCGGTATAAGTGGTAAAATGTCAGACTACCAAAATGAAAGTCGCGAGTTCAAAACCCAATGAAAGCAATTGGTTTTCCAAACCTCATGGTGTGACTTGCAACAGACTGAAGGACATGGTATTTACAGTATTAGGGTATTATAGTGAAGATTGTAGTAAGGATTCTGTGATGATGTTTCATTCAGTGTTTGTGGTCAAGCTCTTCATAATATTTCAATGTTTTTAGACTAAAAGAGCCAAACACAAAGTCGTATAACAATTGTATCCGTTTTATGCTACCAATCTTTTATTGTGTTCCCTAGCATGCAGAGGTTATTACTAAATCGTTAACATCTAAACCGTAACGCTGAAAGCAGCATAGAGAAAATAATTCCAACTTTATGGAGACACACCACGAAACATAGCCTATCGTGTATCCTATTGATAAATATTTTTTCAATACTTGTGATTAATTTTCATGGTAGACATAAAGACAGTGTTTCAAGAACTCTAGCTTTGTGTACAGGTAAAAGATGCACAACACGGTCTTTCATTGGCAAACCAACAATAGAGCTATTTTACCTAAGTGCAGTTTTTGGGTGTTTTATGTATTAATAATAGATTGGCAATAAATATAGACAATGAAGTGAAAATAAAGATAGAAGTAGACAATTAGTGTATTTTACAATAGTTATGGAGGCTACAAGCTTGTGCTTGTTAAAATATGGTTAAACTGCATCTAATCATAATTTATTACTCATTTCTACTTCATTACACCAGAAACTTAAAGCTGATCATCTATTGGCTGCCTCTACTTGACAAACTAAAAGGAAGACTTAGGTAACATAAGATTTCTGGTAATAAAACAGTTCAGGTCTAATGATTAGCAGATCAAAAATTATTTTGAAGAGATTATACGCGTTGTGATTAATGGCTATTAGTGACTCAAATATAACCAGATAGGTGTACCTGGCAGTTCACATTTAGACCCAAGCATGAGAGGGTCTATTTTTTACCTGTTGCTTCTTTTGGTCGTGGCAGTAGGAGCGAGGTATAAAGAAAGATGCAAGTTTCAATCTGTCGACGCGACGGCTGACGAATACAGAGACCGGTCCGGCAGAAGGCCAAATATTGTCTACATCATGGCTGATGATATGGGTAAGTCAGGTGGAAGACAAACTTTAATTCTGTTGACAGACTGTTTTTTATATTTAGTTTGTTTTTCAACAAGCAGTGAAATAACTGTTATGAAAATCTGGGATCTTTATAAAATTTATCTATCAAATCTAAAGTATCAATTTATCAAATTGTTTATGTAAGTTACTCAGCAGCAAAAAGTTTAGAACAAACGTTCTTTTAGCTAAAATGCTAGTTTTACCTTGGAAACAGTTTTATTAGTATGAGTAATAGAATATTTTTTTATTTATATAGTTACTAGCTTGATATAAAACAGTAGTAAGGTATTTAATATTTCGTTTTCTGGAAAAAATCTTTTAGCGTCGCAATGCTTTTGACCAACAAAAACTTGTGAGATGTTTATCAAATTTATTTATCAAATCTAAAAAAGAAAATTTATCAAAGATTTCATGTAAGTCACTTGATAGCAACAAATTTAGAATAAACATTATTTTAGCTAAATTGCTAGTTTTACCTTGAAAACATATTTTTATTAGCATAAGTAATGAAATAACTGTTCTGTTTATATAACTAATAGCATGATATAAATTAATAATAAGATATTTAACATCTTGTTTTCTGGAGAAAAGCTGTTAGTGTCACAATGGTTTTTATCAACAGCTTACTGTGTGACTCATCTATCACTATCACTCAGGCAATTAGTTTCATAAGCATATTTAAGCAACCAGGTAGCTGATTAGTAGATATTAAAACTTATGCTCATCCTCTATAAAGAATGATTAATTCATTGTTATTGCTAAGCCAAGCAGTATGACGAGTCTCTCAGTGTCAACCTGTGTGTACATAGAAATGATGCTTTAGTTCCAGCTCAAAGATCTTTCATCTTGAGCTATTAAACTTAATGGTATTTTTTATGCTGCGGTTTGTGCATTTGGAAAGCTTCAAGCATTTTAAACGCCAACCAGCCTTATGGGGGGGGGTGGTTTTAAAAAATTACTGTATTAAGATATTAGAAACTAGCTAAGTATTAAACTTTCCCATTTTCATCAGTGCTAGTGTTTTATCTTGAAGCCAACCAATGCTTGAGTGCCCTGAGTTTGACTATTGCTATCGGTTTTAACAAACATATGCACAAATTTATTTAAAGTTATGAGAATATTATGGCGCAGTGAGGGTAACGACCTCCTTTTAACTATGTGCAGCCATGGAACTAGTAAGATGAAGCTGCCATTATTTGATAGTATAATGTACCATTAAGATAGTGAATGCAGAAAAACTTTGAAACCTTGGAATAGTTTTTAGTGCAGCAGTTTCTGTTGCAGGCATTTAATATTTATCTTTGTTGATATTTGTTTTGAATCTCTTTGACGGTTTATGTTTGTTATTTAAATACTTCCACAATATGAAATTATTTGATGGATTTAATAATTCACTAGTTCGCATACAGTAAATTCCGCAAATTATTAAAATCCACACATGATCAGTTTTATTGTTAACGCAAGAGAGAATAACTACTACCTCAAATTAAAAACTAGCCGCCAAGCAGAGTTAGTCCTTGTAGCTGAGCTCCAAACTCTTTTAAAATCATCGCCAGGGCTCTGAGTTGAGCCCATTGACAATGCATTACACTTCTTTACAAAATTATTCGAGGTTGTCACAAGTTATTCGGAGTTCGACACAGCATCATCATCGAAAAAAACTTTTCTGCAGTTCTTTACATTGAAAAACTCATAACTTATCACAATTTGTTGGTTCACCAAAGGCTTCCAAATCGATAAACATTTATGAAAACCTCTGGGTGCAGCAAAAAATTTATAGTTTAGAATGATCGACATAAATTTCTCAGCTAAATAGAAACCTAAACACGTGGTATACACACCTGAAGGTTTCACTCTATTGCTAGCTGTTTTCAAAGATTAATTTATTCGCGAATATGTTAATCCGCAAAATCATTTAGTCTGTGAATATGCCTGAAAAAACAATTTTTTTGAAATTTAGTTTCACGAATAAATTCATCCTGTAGGTATTTTTACAAAGAATATCTTGATTACAGAACATAGTTTTGTTATACATGCAAGCACTGCTGTGCTATTGAATATTGTACAACTTTGAATAGAGCTTTCTAAAAAATGGTAATTTCATCATTTTTGGGTCAGTATAAAATTCAATTATCTTTAAATCTCTGGTTTTGGTTATATATAAACTAAAGTAAATTAAGTTAAAATTTACTTGAATTATACTTTTGTTACTTCAAAATTTTTTTAAGAAGGTTAGAACACACTTGGAGGGAGTCTTACAGTCAGTGTTCAAACAGCCATTGTGGTAATTTAACTTCTCTCCTAAAATCAAAGCCTGTCACATTGTGCCTTCGCATCTTTGACCACAATTGTAATGTTGAAAGGATAGTTTTACCTGCTAGACAATTAGAATGCTGCATAGATTAATTTCATAAGATTAAAACAAGTTGCTTTATGTAGTTTATAAACATTTATTTTGCAGTAATTTATTTATATGTTTAACACAGATACGATGTAGCCAAACAGGAGCTGGCTAAATAGGTGTGTAAGATTTAACAATAACAAGAATGTGGTTTCCTTTTAAATGTTGTATACATTTTAGCTCTGAAGAAATCTAAACAAAAACGGTTTTTTTCGTAACAGATTGGAAGCGTTTTTGATGCATTCTTATTGCAAATAGCTTTCCCTGTACATGTATTTAATTTAAGTGCATTTAGTTGCTAAGAGTTGTCAGCGCTTGCCTTGATTTATGAAGCTACCCAGAATTTATAACGCCTTCATATTAATAGTTATGATTCTGATTTATTTGTAATCTACTTTAGCTGCTGTCTTTTGATTATTTAAAGGTAGAACTATAATGCTTCTTAACAATTCTAAGTGAAGGCCTGCTAGTTTTCAATAATTGTTAGCTAGTCCATTTTAACTGAAGCAAAAATAATAGGATTGTCACAAACTGCAGCTTTAAATTTAGTCTCTTTCCAAAATTATTACTGACACTGAGAATCCTCATCAAAAATATGAAAATTCATCTCTTATTTAAGTAACTACTAATAATATTCGTTTTGAATTTGTTTAGAAAGATAAACTAGCTTTTTATCTAAAACTCTGAACATCTAACCATCTGTGTTTTTGACCATCTAACCTCTGACCCTATGACCTTCTGCCTCTCTGACCTTTTGATCCGCTGACCCACTTATTCACTGAACCTCTGATGACCCTCTAACTGATCTTATGGCTCTCTGAATGACTCTCTGACTGACCCTCTGACCATCTAACCCATTGACCTTTTGTTCTTATAATTATTTGGCCTTCAGAGATAATGCAGTATAAACTTTCGAGCGAAAAAGCAAATGTTGCTATAAAATTCAAAGCCTGTCATATACTTAACCCCTACAGAACTTCACCATTTGCAGAACATTGCAAACTCTGCTTTCTCTCTAACGTTCTCATGCATTAATAGAATCTGATTAGCTAAAACCTAGCAATGCTTAATAACTGCATACAATCAAACTATTGGCTCATGCTATTGTTACAAACCATTGTTTTATAGGGTGGAATGATGTAGGATTTCACAATCCTAAAGTGAGAACCCCAAACCTTGATGCCCTGAGAGCAGATGGAATTGAGCTCACCCAGTCCTACGTACAACCTGCCTGTAGTGTGTAAGCTATAGGTTCCACTTGACAATCCAAATTTACAAGCCAAATAAGACAATATTTTGATGATTGATAATAATTACAATAATAATAATTGTTATATTGACATTAATAGTACTAAAAATAATATTAACAATAATAGTAATAATCAATCACTCAAAAATTGGGTGACTGATTGGATGGCTCTACGGAAAGTTGATGTAAAAAACACAAGTTGCTACAACAGACAGCCCTGTTAGAATCGGCTAACATCCTTAGAAAGGTCTTGTTTACCCTAGCCCAATGAAACTAGGTCACTTGACAGAAACAAACACCAGCTAAAGCTGTGATAAAACCAATAATAATAACAATATAATGATAATAATAATAATAACGGAAGAAGGAAATATGTAGACAAAGCACAGTTTTCTGCTCTGTTTAAATCTGTAAGAATATGTTGAAAAATACTAAATATCTGAGGAAAGGGAATCTTACCAGATACCAGTATTCTACCAGACAAAGAGCTGAAAAAAATCAACCTTATTTAGTGAATAATGATAACAGTAATGATAATAATTGATAATAAAAGCCAAAAACAACAGAGATCTGTATGTATGGGTCAGAATGCTGATAGCCTGAGGACAGTAACAAAATAATCACTTCTACGCGGATTCTCGTCATAATCTGCTAAAAGCATCCAATGAAAGTCTTTTATAACTGTTTTCTACATGTTTTTGTAAAGAATTTATTACATTGATTTCATATATTGGCCAGCTACTTTAAACTACTGGTTCTCTGATGGTTTTATTGTGTCATACAACAAATTCACCCAGATAGTCTCTTAGATCGCGCCTCATCGACTTTTGACTTCAAGACTAGAATTTTTTGCTTTGATTTCATAAAGTTTCTGTTAAAACAAAGTTAATATGAGCAAATATTGAATCAAGCTTCAAGCTAGAATTTATGTGTTAAGTTCTAATGCTACACAAAAACACTTGCTTGACTCAAAAGAAGTTGTGCACAAAATATGAAATTAGCGCAAAGTGGTAAGTATCTGAGTGTCTAAAAACAAATGATTCATTTTAAGAACCTAGTTAAGGTGTCCCAAACTGTTTCATGACCTATATATATATATATATATATATATATACATATATATATATAAATAAAAAAATTGTTTCCTCACCCCGGTTAACCCGTATGGGTGGTAGTAGTTTCTGCTCTAACTCGAGTCTCCTACCAGAGACCTGGGAGTTTAAGCACTCGCCTCAAGATCTTAGCTGTTCCCAGTAGCGCACTTTTCTGCAACTCACCTGAGTTGATTGCTGTTGGTATTTGGGCAAGCCACATTTTATGCGCCGGTGTTATTGCGCCCAGTGCCCCAATGACTACTGGGATTACAGTTTTTCTTACATCCCAGCATTTTTCAATCTCTTCTCTAAGAGGGAGATATTTGTCCACCTTTTCTTTTTCTTTGCTTGCTATATTGTAGTCATTGGGTACTGCTATATCTATTATAGCAGCTCTCTTGTTCTCCTTGTCCACCACCACTATATCTGGTTTGTTTGCTAGGACATGCTTGTCAGTCCGGATGTAGAAGTCCCAGAGGATCTTAGCGCGGTCATTTTCATTGAACTTACCAGGAGTTTCCCACCAGTGTTGTGGTTTATTCAGGCCATACTCGTCACATAGACTTCTATACACAACACCTGCGACACGGTTATGCCGCTCAGTGTATGCATTTCCTGCTAGCTGCTTGCATCCACTGATGATGTGTTGGATGGTCTCAGGTGCATATTTGCACAGTCTGCATCTAGGATCGTCTCTAGTGTGATAGATTTTTGTTAGGAGTTGCCTTGTTGGGAGCACTTGCTCCTGGGCTGCCATGATTAGCGACTCTGTATTGGCCGTTAATATATATATATATATATATATATATATATATATATATATATATATATATATATATATATATAGATATATAGATATATATCTATATACACATCTACATATATATATCTATATATATATGTAGATGTATGTATGTATATATATATATGTATATATATATACAGTATATATATATATACATATATATATATATATATATATATATATACATATACATATATATATTTATATATACAGTCAAACATGGATAACTCACCCACAGATAGCTTGAACACATGGTTAATTCGAATGGTTTTTTGGTCCGTTCCCACGTAATGATAAATTGCTATAGATAACTCGAACTCAACACTGTTAACTCGAACTGTTTTTTGCCTAACGGCTACCGAAACGGTTGTTATCACTTTAGAAAATCACTTTATTCCAAGCCATAGAGGTAAACCTCAACTTTTAGTAATTAATAAGCGTCGTTATTACCACCATCGGCAAAATATTTTTGTCAACGACTTTTCTAAAGGTTTGGTGAAGTTTGATTTATGCCAAACATCCGCTTAGCGATCGCCCTTCGGAAGCGAGGTAAAGTGAGGTAATCTTTGCATAAACTTCAAGAAAAATTGGCAAAATTGGTCGTGGGTAAAACGCTCAAAAGAAAAAGATGTCTTTTCTTTTGAGCATTTCAACAACGATCAAGTTTTGCCAATGTCAACCAAAAAAACGTCCTGGCAATAACATCACCTCAAACAACGAACCAATCTCAAGTGATAGAAAAATCTCTATACTTTTTGATAAAAATGTTTTAAACTTTACATTAGAAGCATTTAATTTGAAACAAGCCATTTGTGGTTTTGATTTATATTATAGTTTGTATATGTACATGTATCTACTAATAAATAAGTAAATACATGGACTGTGACAGTGCTCTGATAACTTGGACGCTCTGATAATTCGAACACTTTCGCTCGGTCCCATGAAGTTCGAGTTATTCATGTTTGACTGTATATATATACATATATATATTTATATATATACATATATATAACATATATATAACATATCAAATTGTTACATAGATTTGAATGCTTCATTTAGTAACTAATTAACCAACACTTTGAATAACTATGCATTGCAACTCGAACATAAAACAACACCAAAACATTTGGCAGTTGAAAATATGTGTGAGTTTACCTAACAAAGACATGAGTAAGTTATGTTGGACAGTTCTTCATGTTGCAAGTTTATTAGCTTGTTGTAGTTACTGTTTAAAAAAAAACATTTTAAATTTAAACGTCTTAATGTTTACTAAACTCTCAAAGTTTTTGTTACTACAAAAAAATTAACAGAGTGCCACATTATATGACAATATTCTTCCAACAAGCAGTAGCATGTATTATATTTTTAATCCTTTATAGGTAGTACACCACAGAGGCCACTTTTTATTCTATTTTGGTTTCTTTGTCATTGTAGAACAAGATCAGCTCTCTTGACTGGTCGATACCCATCACATAACGGACTACAGGTAAGGGGTCTGACAGGCTGATACAAGCCTGAAACCTATTTGGTTGGTGAAGTGAATGTAAATTATTTGAAGAGCACATACTTTTATATATTTAGCTCATAATACACTCCTATACTTCCAGGTACTTGTGCTACGAGAAGAAGTCCAGGCTTGCTTACCAGTAGAGCACAAAACACACAACGAGTATATGAAGGAAGAAGGCTATGTGACCAAACATGTTGGCAAGTAGGTATTACATGTTTGTGCGCATGGGTGCATGCGTAAATACGTGCTTCCATAAGAATTCATCACAAAAATTCATCATGCATTAACTCTGCACTTTCTTATATGTTTTCATTATGGAATCCTGTACGACTGACGAGGGCAGTCTCGCACCTACTTGTTTTGAATGAAAAAAGGCATAATGAAAAACAGACATATTTAGAATATATGAAAACAATATGTTATTGGAAAGTCATTCTCAGAGGAGTTCAACATTTTCATATAGCAGCAATATAACAGTATATAAAAAATATAACTCACAACTCACTTCATGATCTTTGACTTTCCTCTTACTTATTCTTAGCTATTATTTGATAAAAAATATGTTTCCTTGTGGGCAAGTAAAATACGCAAGTTATTTTTAAGGTTGATGTTGTTACGGTATTTATTTTTATATATAAAAGAGATGAACATCCAGATTCACATAGAAAAGTTGTTGTGATGACAAATACATAGTTTTTGTTTTCGCAATTGATTCTTGCACTCCTTGAGCAACAGCTCACGCACCTAATTGAGAAGTCCTGCATGAACCCCTGTAATGAAGCTAGTTTAAAACACCTTACTATTATAAAAACATTTGCAGAATGCCAGGTATTAAAAATAAGCTTATAAACAGTGGTAGCAATGCCACACTTACATTTCAGCTTATAAACCATGTCACCTGCCATCAGCCTGGCACACTGCCAATGACTAATTGAGTAAGTTAGTTATCTACAACTATTATTAATAGATAGAATGATGTTGCGCCATAACCGGAGAGCAGTAGCATATTTCACTCACATACCGACATATATCGCCCAATGAATCCATCAATCCCCATAGCTAGAGTGGTAAGGCATGTGCCTGGTGAATGGGAGGTTCCGAGATCAAACCTTCCGTGTACCGGATTCTTCATTCCAATATTTTAAGGGCTATAGCCGGACATACTGAACTTCACACAGATTCTCACAGACTTTGAGATTTACAGTAGATGCCCCTATAATGTAAATTCGTAATAATGTAAAAATTCCATGTAATGTAGTGTCAAATCGAGTGAGTTTTCCAAATCTATTGGAATGCTAGTTTATCTCGCCTCGCTTGCCAAGAAAAAATGATGTGCGTATGGCGTTATTTATACTATATAAACGGCAATCGTTGTCTGTGTATGTATGTGTCCGCCTTATAGAGTACCATACTTTTTTGGACTATTAGCCGCTACTAGGTATTTAGGGCGCATTAACGGGAATCACTGGTTAGTACACGCCTCTATACATAACCTATTCATCGTTTTTACACAAAAATCACGTCATCTCTGGTTAGCGCGCGCCTCTTTACGGTGCCCAATGACACTGGTGCGTTTGAAACAGCAAAGTTGCTGCCGTGTTAAAAAGCACCTTCCTGAGTTCTGCGGCCTATACAAAGGTGCCTATACAGTTATACAAATGTGCTAATCATTAAATAAAATAAAGTAATGAATAGTAATTTACATGCGATTAATATTTACTGCCAACGTGTACCAAGAAGGTCACGCGAACGTTGGTTTCTTGCAGTCACTGGAAAAAAAGCAGTTCTCACCTACTAAATTTTTGCATAAAAAAGGTAAGTAGGTATACTTCTTATTCAATGTTTTATTGTCTATGAATTGCCACATTTCCACTACATTACCCTTTCACTTGCGTCCATGTACAAATTTAGCTATCGGCCTACTGCTCGCCATTTTGCCGAAATTGCTTAATATGTATACAATATTTTTTTCAATTTCAAACTCCATTTAGAACGTTTGTTTTGGTTATATATTTTATTTTGCCAACATGTTAACAAGCACTGCTATCCAAAAAATTTCGTTGTATCTATACTTTGTGCATTGATAAAGCGATGTGAAGCTACAAAGCAAAATGATCCTCTATAATGTTCCTTATTCTTACAAAACCATTACTTTCATCGCCATCAGAGTCAGTGCTGATATTGCTTTTTAATTATCTGTGTAATCAAAAAAATCTGAATTGGCTATAGTGTCATCAACATAAGTAGTTATTTGTTTTCTAATTCGGACGTCTTTGATGAACTTTCACAAAAATGTTTGTTTTTAAGTTGGAAATCCCCAAACAAAAATTAAAATATTAAACTTTAGGCTAATTTTATAGAGAAATCTTAGGACAACACTGTCACTACCATAAAAGTCTTAAAGATCGTTGGTCATGTTGTCAACGAATAATAAAATTCAGTTACTAGCAATTGCTGGGAAAATCGCAAAAATGTATCTACGGCGGTCGACCATAGAATACGTATAAATGAGTCTACTTCGGTGAAAGGGTTGAAAACGTTGGATTTGCCACTGTTTGTGATAGTAAACATGTTCATTTCCTTCTGAGTTACTTTTGCTTTTTTTCCAGCTGCGAGTACTACAGAACTACAGCTACTACAGAACTTGCATGGGTACTGCTACTGCGTTTTACCTACTAAATTTCTACATCGAAAAGGTTAGTACAATTTATTCAATGTTGTATTGCCTATGAATCGCCACATCTCAACTACTTAATAACATTGGATTTGCCACTGTTTGTGATAGTTGGACAAGTTAATTTCCTTCAGCAGCTGAGTTACTAATTTTTTTCCAGCTACGAGTAGGCCTACTGCAAATTACTACTACAGAACTTGCATGAGTACTCCGAGGGTTGCGATAGGCGATGGTGAAAAGAAAGAGAGCAGCCGGTATCGACTTACTGTCACCCTGCTTTAGCCATGACCAGCTGTACATCGCCTGCAAAAAAGTAGGCACAAACCGAAAACTGTTTGTTCATACACCCGACAGAAAAACAAAAGATGTTGTCTATCTGCAAGTGTTGCATTGAACTAACATTGTGTTATTGTTATGTCATGCTATGTTCTTCATGTTCTGCTATACCACATACAACATTTTCTAACATATTTTTCAATATATAATTATATATTTTCATGCGTTCGTTATCTTTATTGTATCTCATAAAAAAGCTATCATGTTGGTGCTATGTTTTATTATTTTAAGGTGCTAATGCTGTATCTGCCTTGAAATCATACTGTCTGTGCTGTTTTACATATAAATTTTATTGACACAACCTCATTACTGTTTGTATATACCATGTCAAAACACAGGCTATAGACGAAAAACTGGTGAGCTATGATTAGTGTTTTAAGCATGTAGAAGTCTCCATTCAACAAATGCTGGCGCTAGCAAAATATTTTGTATAATTTTCTAGAAGATGCAAAACTTTTCAATACTGCCAGCTTGAAGAACTTCAGTTTGCCTAGCAATGTCAATTTGATTATCAGTTCTCTGTACACAAATAGGGCAATGCCGATTTCAGTGGTTTGAGACTGATGCATTGTAGACTAGCTGTAAAACGTATTGCAGATTTCCATTGTTCTCCCAACATTATTGACATATATGACTGCATATATGTATGCATAGTGTGATCAGGGCAAAAAATTTCAGTAGACTGCATATTTGGAGTTGTTTTACAGTATGAAAGACAACTCTCAACAAGCCTCTTGCTGTACACGAATCTGTTTCCATTGACGGGTAATGCAGCTAGCAGTTTGGTGTCGTGGCGTCACTCGGGGATTCGCGGAAGACCTTTTTTGCCTCGAGTGCAGCGAGAGTATCCAGGGCGCGCTTTCCAGATGAATGAGTTGGCGAGTGCGAGGCGATTGATTGCGAAGCGATTGAGTGCTAGGCAATTGATTCCGAGGTGATTGATTGCAAGTGCGAAGCAATTGGTTGCGAGTGCATGGCGATTGGTTTCGAGTGTGAGGCGATTGGTTGCGAGGGCGAGGTGATCGGTTGCGAGTGCGAGGCGATCAATTGCAAGGCGAGTTCGATGTGATTGATTGTGAGGCGGGTGCGAGCCAATTGATTGCCGGTGCGAAGCGATTGATTGCGAGGCGAGTGCAAGAGCGCGATTGTCAACTGCTCTGCGAATAAAGACTGGTCAGCCAAGGCGGGGGCTCGACGGCAAAAGTGCAAATCATCAACTGCAAATATAGACGGGTATGGACGAACGCATGAATCTAGACACATGAATCTAAAATATTTACTAGATTTTACACGCATCTAGTTGTGAAACACATTGCAGATTTCCATTATTCTCCCAACATTATTGACATGTAATGTGTGTGTGCATATACAGGGCAACAATTTCAGTAGACTGCATATTTGGAGTTGTTATACAGTATGAAAGACAACTCTCCATAAACCTTATGCTGCGCGTGAATCTGTTCCTGTAGGCGGATAATGCAGCTAGTCTATTATATATAACTTTCGTGATATTCTCGTTTGTCGTAATAAATCATCAAGTGTGTCGACAAAATAAAGAGTAGGATAGCTGCGCAACTGCTTCTAAATACTTGAAGGCGATCGATTGGTGCAGATGTTACAGCGTCAGTCCACCAATCTGAATGTCACGAGTTAGATTATCATCGATAGTTATCTCCTATCCTAACCTTGACCCCTGGATACAAATAGGCGCTGAGCAGGTAGAACCATTTTTATATTAAAAAGATTTTGATGTTTTGCCTTATTGTAGACATACAAAATATTTGTTATTAGTTTTAATTTACAGAACAGACTTTGTTGTTTGAAACAAAAGCAAATCGGTGTAAATGAACTTCAAAAATGTGCAGTCTCCATCAACTTGTTGTATTATTTTCGCAATCATTGTCTATGAAACCAGTAAGATTGATCATAAAAAAGAGAAAAGTTGTCGATGCAAACCAAGAATACTGCGGCTAAGGTACAGCCAACAAATTAAAAGAGTTGAGTCAAGTTTTTCCTTTTTGCATGGCCAAAGAAATGAGTTTGGTAATATCTTGTAACGGATTAGGCAACTTACATAGATTTTACTGTCTTTATAACGTAAATTTCCTATAACGTAAACGTTCCTGGAACGAGTTATTTATGTTGTAGGAGCACATATTGTATATATATATATATATATATATATATATATATGTATATATATATATATATATATATATATATATGTATTGCACTGCAAGCGCTACAAATGAACTTGAAAATAATTACGATTGTACAGTTTTAGTCACCCTGGCTGACTGCAAAAGAGAGAGAAAACTCCTGTCTGTCGAGATATTGAACTATATATAGGTAGTTAAAAGGAAACCTTTTTGTTGACTTTTTGCTATTAGATAGTCTCTATTTGCAAAATTTCACCAGCAACCTCTGTTGAAGGAACAACCATGATGCAAATACTTGGTAAATACTGATACAGTGGCTTGTGTATGATAGTAGATATCTAATCAGCTGGATTACAAGCAGTCGTCTGCCATGAGTTTTTACTGATCTGCTTCTATTTTAAATTCCTATTAGTTACATCTTTATATAGCGAAGTCTAAGCTGTCTTGATTTTGTTTGCCATCACATAGTTGCGAGTTTATCGTTGTCGATGAAGCAAGTCCTGTTTTACTCGGTGTGCATTGCCCAACCATCTCAAACTTTTTCGATAACTATATCAGCCTTGGATGATAGGTCTGCCCGTTTTGTGATTTCTACATTTATGATCTTTTCATGTCAGCCAATGTACATGGGGTTTTTAAGTGTCTCATCACAGAATAAAGTTTTTTTTACTTCAGCCAGGTAAATTGTCCCGATCTCTGCGCCATGTTAAACAGCTGACAAAACAACTGCTTGATACACTGGTTCTGTCAAATCTATTATATGGCACAAAAAAATAAATTCAACAAACGTGGTTGTTTTGTGAGCAAGTGATATATGTTGCTCACGAAGCAACATATACCCTACAGGATGAAAATATTTGATGGTTATAAAATTCGCGATTTCGCAAACAGTCAATTCCGCGAATTATTAAATTCCGCAAAAATTAGTTCTATTTTTAATCACAAGGGAGAATAACTACTGCCTTAAGATTAAAAACTAGCCGCTAGGCATAAATACTAAACGTAGTTGAGTCCCAAAACCTTTTTAAAATCATTGCTTGGGCTTTGAGTTAACCCCATTGCCAATGCATCACATTTCTTTACAAAATTATTCAAGGTTGTCACAAGATATGCAGAATAGCATCATTGCAAAAATAGCCGCTGGGCAGAAGTACTAAACGTAGCCGAGTTCCAAAACTTCTTTAAAATCATCGCCGGAGCTTCGAGTTTTATTGCCATTGCATCAAACTTCTTTACAAAATTATTCAAGGTTTTCACAAGTTATTCGGCATGGCTTCGTCATTTGGCTTTTTACATTGAAATCAACTCCATCAATCTCTAATACCGAAGTTAAGAACGATCATGATTCTGATCTAGACATTATGGTATGTATTTGATTTGCAGTGCAGATACGTTTTTCCATAATTAACTGCATTAGTTAATTCTTTTGTTTAAAAACTGATCGCTTTCATTAAATACTTCAGCTATTGTTTTTGTACTTCCTTAACACTTATTAATATTTTTTTTCTTTTGTGTTTACTGCAGATTGAGAATAAAACATAACCTATTCCAATTACGAAAACTAGAGACAAGTAGTATTATTCATCAAGGCAGGAATATTGGCAGAGAAGCAACCAGTCAGCCTAAACCCTTTCATCAACAACAACTCCTTGATATCGCTGCAGCAAACATGATTATATTATATATTTCATTTCATGTATAGATATATCATAATTTATTACAAACTTGAATGTACAAATGAAATATTTCAAATACAAATAATATTTTACAAACGATGAATGGAGTAAATATAAACAGTTTAGTCCATATGGCGGTTGTCTAGCAATAAAATTAAACTGGTACTCTCTGACTAGTTATTTTGGTAATAGCAGCTCTATATCGTTGTCACTGTGTTGGGTAGATGTTAAAGGCGATTCTCTCGCTACTACATGGCTGGTAAGGAAGTTATCATCTGAACTTTCTTTGTGGCTTATTATTGCAAAGTTCCGCCGCTTGGCCAAAGATTTGTGCTCATAAAGGCGTTTTTGTTCCTTTTTTCAAACAGATATATTCTTCTCGTTAGCAGCTGCCGTCACTTCTACCTCAATTTCAAGACCACCCTGAATAATTGGTGATTTTCTAAGAATGACATTTACCATCCTTGCAGTTATTGTGCCTTCGTGTATGATGAAAAATTTTTCTCTCACACTAAAACAAATAAAGAAGCGGTAGGGATAGAAAAAATAAATATTGTGTTTTACCGAAAAACTAAATAAAATTCAACTAATTTAGTAAATGGTTTTAGAGAAAACTCATTACTTACCCCAAGTTGTTGGTTCATCAAAGGCCTCCAAATCGATGAATATTCGTGAAAACCTCTGAACGCAGCAAAAAATTTATAGCTTAGCACGATCGACTTGTAGTTGTAAGCTATGGTAAATAGAAACCGAAAAAGGCAATGTGCGCATGCGTAGGGTTAACTCTATTGCTAGCCGTAACAGAGTTAACTCTTTATAGAGAGTGACAGTGTTCAGCCGCGAATAAATTAATCCACGAATATGCATGAAATGGCAACTTTCGCGAAATTTAACTCCGCGAATAAATTCATCCTGTAGGGTATCTGGTGATAATTCTTGATAATGTTTTAAACGAGTCAGATTAGTTGAAGTTTAGAAAAAAATGAAGATTAAAGCTTAACAAAATTAAGTCCAGCGACAATAGGATGTGACGATTTTATCACAATGTTTTCATGTTCAATATAATTGCCTGGCACTGCTGAGCAAACTGACGCGTATGCTGGTATCCTTAGTATTAGCTTTTGGTACATATTTTGCTACATATCAGGATCACCATTTTGGCATTTGTTGACAAAAGCCTCGCATTGTTGGTGTTTCTAATTCTGTTACAGCCAATCACTGCTTTCTGTTTTCGAAAGTTATTGAACACAATAGTTCTGTCAAAACGAATAGCTGCTGAGAATGACTTTCAACAAACAAGCTACTTTATTGGTTAACGCATCACTAGATCCAGTCATGCGTCAACCCCTCCAGTGAAGGTTTTGGCATGCATAAGAACCCTATGTTACCACAATGTCATTGAGCTAACTAATTCTCTTTACCACACACTGCTGTGTAAAACATCTTGCTCTACAACCATGGCTTTAGTAAGTGGTATGGTCTTCCTACTGAGACGTAGCATTCACAGGCACATCAATTGGTATTACAGGACAAGACCTATCTAATAGAGGCACTAAATGTGACAGATTTCCATGCATGGAATGTGCCAGAATAAATTATTACTTTTAACAGATAGTATTTTTGACCAGTAGCAGGTGCATTCTTTAGCGATGAGACTCAAGGCCCATCCAAATTTGTGAGCTCTTTAAGCGTGTTCTCAGCTTAGAGACCTCAGCTATTATTAAATCAATACCTCAACATTCAGCTCTCATTGCACCAGAAACTTTAAGATGTTATGAAAGTTCCAGTAGCACCCTTGTAAATTGGTAAATGAGCCGTGAGAAGAGGTCTTCTGATAACGTGATTCAGCAAATAAATATAGGCATTTGTCTTTGAGTCACATCCTCAACTGAGCATTGAAGCGTCTCACTGAACGCTTAACTAACTGATATTATACCCCTTTATAATAAACCTCTGGTATTGACTACGCAGAGTCGGCAAGTCTTAACCAAACAACTGACAAAGTCATGTAGTTGAGAAATTGTTACACTATTTAGCGGTTAGCTTACGACGGAGCATCTAAGCACTTGTTTTCTGTCCTCACTCGCCTTCTTTCTTATACTTTTATGCTCACTAATACCTGATAAGTTTGATTAGTTGTAATGACTTTGACAATGTTTTCTTCACATAGGCATAGCGACAGACATACGCATAGCCATAAACATCAGCGTAGGCATAGTCATATACATAGATAAAGACATAGACATGGGCAAAGGCATAGATATAATCAAAGGCATAGACACAGATGTAGATGCAGACACAGAAATAAGCACAGGCATAGACATCAGCATAGACATACCCGTGACTGTATATACAGACATAGGCTTAGCCATAAACATAATAATAGACATAATCACAGACTTAGACATAACCATGAATATGGACACAGTATTAGACCCTGACATATAATTAGACATAGACATAATTACTTAAAGTTGTAGACTAGCTAAAAGTATCTAAGACTGAAAGCTCTATATTATAATTTATATTAGATGATGTATCTCATGATCTACATTGTATATTACTCATTCAGTCAAAAACTGTCAGCCGATTTTATAACAGTTGTTGCTCAATTACTAATACTCAGACTTTTCTAAATCATTGTCCAACCAAGTTCTTTTTGAAACTACCAAACTTGCATGCATCCAGAGTTTTCTTTTACCGTCAGGTAAAAAAGCAAAAAAGGTCAGACAATAAAATGAATGGCTGGCATGTAAGCCGTGGTAAGTCATTTTAGTGAATTTATGGTACAAAACGTAACTCAGTCACTTGCAAATCTCATCTACCTGCATTCAACCATTTTAGATGGCACTTGGGATACTGCAACGAAGCCTGTCTACCAGGAAGTAGAGGGGTTGATGATTTTAGAGGAATTAATACTGGAGTTGCTGACTATTTCAATTGGAGTGAGTCCTGTACTAACGTTCATATAGCAGCTTTGTTAAACTAGCCTTGGCAAAATAGCATCTACTCTATCTTAGTATAGGCCTACATCTGATTAGGGGAAAATCACTTTTTTTAGTAACAAAATGCTAAAAAATTTTAAAAGAATAATGCAGTTTCTTTAAAAAAAATATAAGTACTCGAAATATAGATATATGTATATATAAATATATATTTATATATGTATATATATTATATATAGATAATTATTTTAATTGAGCCCAAACCATTGGGAGTATAAAGGTCACTTAGCCTGCAAAGAAACAGGCAGCTGCTATTAATAGAGAAGCACATTTGAGGCTGGTAAACATGCCAAGATTGTAATACCCATTGTGTCAAATAGTTTCCTTAAAGGTTGACTTGCAACAAAATTCACATTACAGTTATTTGATATGAAAAGATTTACGATGTCTTACTCTGTTGTTTTGTAGGTGCAAAATATGTGGAAATGTGATTACAAGCTCTTAGAAGCTCAAAAACAAACACTTAATCGCAGCCACACGAGACCGCCATAGTTTGGATTCTCTTTCCAAAACGGCTAAAATGTGAATGTGGTAAATGGTTTCTGTTTACACTTTCATGCAACTTTATTCGTTGAAATATTTTCACAAATCTACTTCACGCATTCAATAAAACCATGTCTATTGTTCTTACGCGTCTGTTTTATTGTCATTGTAATGCTGTCACTTTCAGCAGTGATATTTTTTAACTTACCGTAAAAACTTGTTTGACTTTTTAGCCTTTGCTTGAAGGAGTACATATCATTGTCTGATAATCATGACGAGCCTGTTGGTCACTTGTGATAATCGAAAAGTGCTGCAGAAAATTATTTGCGAAGTATTGGGTCACATGATCAGATTAAGACTTGCCGATTAGACCAAACCGAAACAAAGCTGTAAATTAGCGAGCATCTATATTTGATACGGGGTCTTCGGTAAAACCCGAAGTGTTTTTCATAAACTAGTGCTATGATATGTTTTGTATAAAGCTTTTTATTGGTCTTTCAATTTACATGAGAACATCACGTGATAAGCCATTAACCAAATTTCATGACTACGTCAGAGAAATAAAGAGATTCCAATCTACGACGGCTTTTCGTTATTGAGCTTTTAAGAGCTTGTAACCACATTTCCAGATATTTAGCACCTACAACACAACAGAGTAAGACATGTTGAATCTTTTGATACCAAATAACTGTAACATGAATTTTGTTGCAAGGCAACTTTTAAAACCTCCATGTGTAATCCAACTATTGTAAGCATACATTTTAGCTGATCACACTGTCATGCAAAGAAACATTAATGGAGTCCCAACCACTGAAAATATTGGAACACACATGACAGTATGTACAATAATTATATATGATTCCTTCTTACCTAATTGTGAAAGGTATTTGCAAATTTATAACCTTCATCTTTTATGTTTGCGATAATTGTGAAGTATTTTGACAGATATATTTCAACTCTGTCAGTTTATAGACAGTTCTAACAGGTACTTGTCAGCATTATTCATTGCTATTTCTTTTCCATATTGCTTCTTTAGTTAGCAGTTTTGTATGTCAGTCTGCCAATTTTGAGATGTTGATAGCTTCTTATATTTAGTTCAATGTATTTCTTATTTACAAAGCAGAGCAGCATAACCTTTAACCTTTGACATACTATGAAAAGAGAGTCAGTCTCACATTTTATAAATACTAAACCGCACATTAAAGTTCTGACTAAACTGAAGGACAGGGGTAATCAGTACCTCCTTCCAAAGACAAGCATTAATTTTGTATCTCAAATTTTAGAGATGCTCTAGGGAGAAAACGCGCAGACACTTTTAATGATTTCTTTAAAAGCTAAATGTTTACATTGAAAATAACTTTAAATTTTCAATTGAACTAATTAGTTTCCTAGCAATATAAAGTGTAGATAATTCCTAAATAGACCTATGCATTAGGCTCTTTGTTTAATACACTAAATATTGTGAGCATTCACATGTTTTTGAAATTGTAAGTCAGCCTTAGGCAATAAATTTGTTCAAACTCCATTTTAAATTGTTAAATTTTATTTTACAATATACCAAGCAAGGCAAGCTTACCATACACTTTAATGCAGTTATGTAAGAAAATTAAACACGTTTTTAACATCTTGATTTTAATAAAAGTGTTTAGGTTCTAAAAGTTTTTTTACAAAATATGCATAATCAAACTTTATATTTTTAAGGATTAAAATGAGTTATTTGTCAGCTAGGCTGGTAAAGTATACTGCAGTCATGACCAGGGCCATTTCATCTTTAACAAGCAGTTATTACTTTAGTTTTGCAAACTAGTGTAACAAAAACTGTGTAAGAATATACTAGCAAACAAATTAGTTGCTAAAGGCTTTGTTTTGTTTTCATCTTAAACATTCCCAATTGCTGTTCAACAATATGGTAGACCTATTTTAGCAAAACACTATTTTCTAAAGTGCAAATGTGAAGGAGACAGCGTTAGATATACAACTGTCTGTTCTTGACCAAAATATGCTATGATTCCTAGGGGTTTACAGAAGAAGCAATTGCAACATTTTTCACATTCATCACAATCTATTTAACACGTGACAAAACATCTTTTTTTATTTTAGAGCACAAGCTATTAAATGCGCAATTAGTAGCAGATTATCTTTTTCACGCAGGAGCACAGTCTATCAAACATGTGAATGCATGTAAAGCCTTAGGTACCTAGGAAAGGTAGAGGATAGTCATTATTTTATGTGCCTAGTAATCACACTAAATAGAAAAGGATTTAACAGTATTTTGTTACTGATAAATATTTTACAGCTGAGTTTTTGTCTTGAAGAATGGCCTATTTTATTTATTTATTTTATTTTATTCATCAGAATCAAAATATCAGAAAGGTTCTCAAGTGGTGCCCTGCTTACAGTTAATTAAACTAGTGAGTAATGAGCAACGTGGGTAATGAAAGGTCTTTTTCACATCTCACAAAATTTATCGATTAAGCATGGAAATATATCAAAGACAAACAAGTACTTAATACACTTTAGTTTATTTTCTAAACCTCACAGTTTTTAAGCCAATATCATTATAAATGCATATTTCTCTTAACCTAAACTTTATTATATTACAATTACATTCACCAGTATGTTGATTACTGCTGAGAGAGTTCAGAAACTGTTCAACAGAACTTTGCTAGTGTATAAAGAGTCATAACAAAGCTTTTAGCTTTCATGCTTTCCATTTAATTCTCTCCATTTAATGTAAAAACTCATGCAAAATTTTGTTTTCATGTACTTTTAATTGTGATAAGATTTTGTTTTTTTAAAAGTAAATTCTGAATTGACGTATTATCAAAAATACAACTAAAAAAATATAAAATAATAAAGAAAAAGAGTAAAAAAAGCAACTTATAATTAATATTCAGCAAATTACATATACAAATATAATTTTTTGCATTTTTAAAAAGACATAAAGGCAAAAAACCAACATATTGACTATTATTTATATATTAAATTATACTGTATTTAGATATATATATATATATCAATATATATATATGTATATATATATTGATATATATATCAATATATATATTGATCTGAGGAAACAATTTTATATATATATATAAAATTAACAATAAAATATAAAATATAAAATATTTTATAAAATTATTTTATATATATATATATAAAATTGTTTCCTCACCCAGGATACCCCGCATGGGTGGTAAATTCTGCTCTAACTCGGGTCTTCTACCAGAGACCTGGGAGTTTGAGCACTCACCTCAAGATCTTAGCTGTTCCCAATAGCGCACTTTTCTGCAACTCACCTGAGTTGATTGTTGTTGGTATTTGGGCAAGCCACATTTTATGCGCTGGTGTTATTGCGCCCAGTGCCCTAATGACTACTGGGATTACAGTTGTTCTTACATTCCAGCACTTTTCAATCTCTTCTCCAAGAGAGAGATATTTCTTTACCTTTTCTTTTTTTTTGCTGGCTATATTGTAGTCATTGGGTACTGCTATATCTATTATAGTAGCCCTCTTGTTTTCCTTGTTTACCACCACTATATCTGGTTGGTTTGCTAGGACATGCTTGTCAGTTCGGATGTTGAAGTCCCAGAGGATCTTAGCGCGGTCATTTTCATTGACCTTACCAGGAGCTTCTCACCAGTGTTGTGGTTTATTAAGGCCATACTCATCACATAGACTTCTACACAAAACACCTGCGACATGATTATGCCGCTCAGTGTATGCGTTTCCTGCTAGCTGCTTGCATCCACTGATGATGTGTTGGATGGTCTCAGGTGCATCTTTGCACAGTCTGCATCTAGGATCGCCTCTAGTGTGATAGATTTTCGTTTGGAGTTGCCTTGTTGGGAGCACTTGCTCCTGGGCTGCCATGATTAGTGACTCTGTATTGGCCGTTAGATTTCCTATAGATATATAGATTTCCGTTAGATATATATATATATATATATATATATATTTTAATACATATATATTGATATATATATTGATATATATATTGATATATATATTGATATATATATTAATATATATATAGACCAAGGAACAGTAAATCTTTTTGCTGCGATTACACTATCATATCTGTTATAGAACGATTAAAATTTAAACCTTGTAAATTTCAGACAAACTTTAAACTTCTCTGTGTGCTGCTAATCAAACATCTGACAATATAATCACCTGTTCAAATTAAATAGCAATTTTTCGTTTCATGTTGCAGCTGCAGGACATTAGAGATGTTAGAGAACTGATAATGGACCACAGATATAACCCAGACCCTCTTTTTATGTGGGTAACACCAACAGCACCCCACGACCCACTTCAGGTTTGATATATTGTTATAATTTAGAAAATTTTTAAAAACTTTTTTGTGATTCTTGTATGAAGTAATTTAAACAATATTTCTGTTTAAAATAAAATTATTGTCAAAAAAGGAATATATAATTTATAAAACAGTTTATGATAAAGTACTTTTGCATTGTTTTATAGTCTTTTGTTGTTTGTGCTACTTTACAAAGTTACATAAAGAAGCGAGGTTAGGCTGTACGGAAGTCAAGTGATCAGTATTTCCTCATGTTAAGCACGTATAATGGCCTTGAATGCTATCTTGATAACAATGGTGATAATTATAATAATTATACCCACAACACTTAGAATACAGATGAGATGTTTGCAAGTCATGACTTCTTAGACCCAACAAATGAAGGCACCAGAAACAGGAGGCTGTACTTAGGTTGGTAGATATAGTGATATTCACAATTATAATACATGAACACGAGCTGATATTAATAGCTTCATGTCATTTGTTATTCTATCGTTTGTGTCTGTTAGATTTTTCTTGTTTGGGTTAAGTTTAAAATTTGTTTAAAATACGTCAGAAATTTATTTAGAGCCAAAGATAATCAAAATTAATATGCAACCTTTCAGGATATTTTTGTTTGTACAAGTTTAGAGATCTCTTGCGTTAATTTCAGCAATGTCCAACTTCCATTTTTAATCAGATAACCAGTAACATATATAAATATTTAACACAAATTGCTAAACTACTCCAATGACAACAATCCATGAGTGAGTCTATTAAGGGCAATTGTCTGTTATGCATACAAAGGCACAATCTTTATTTTGTAATTAGTGGGTGTTTAAGAAACTGGATCTCAGGAACCAGACAAAGTTTTAAAACCAGCTATCTTGGTGATCTGCCGGAAGGCATGGAAGTTGCCTGTGAAGTTTGAATAAAGGTGCTAAAAAGGCGACAATGCACAGTGTTTACGCTGACACACTGACAGACAGACACACAGGCAGACACAAACTGACCAATTGGGGTTTATTAATAGATATGTTTTTGAACTGCAAATGGCTCATAAATTTAAAAATAGAAACCTGTGACTTGATTAAAATAGCAACATTGTATTATCTTTTAAACGTGTAGGTCTGGTATCTGCTTTTGACAATGTGGTTGGAGCAACAAGAAATGCTTTGAGGGATGCGGGTCTGGATGACAACACAATCATTGTGTTTTCCTCTGATGTAAGTAAAACTTACATTCAATGGTTTAGATTTAGATCATCTAGAGCATGTTCAAAATTAGTCTTGTTTGCGCAAAGCTGTTTTTTGTAGTGCAAGCTTATTAAGACGAAATATTTTTAATGAATTTCTTAAAGATAGCGTACATGATTTATTATATTAGCATTATAGGATAATCAGAAAACTTACCCATTTTAGATAGTTTGTTTAAGTCTTTAGTTTACCAGAAGCTATGCAGATTAGTTGAGTTTAAATTGGCAATAGTTGTTTAACAAGGTATTTATTATTTATGTTATGTTTTTATTTATTATAAAATAATCATAGCACATTAATAAGCAATCATTGCATTTTCATAGTTCGTTTTGTGCTCAGCAAGATAGAAAATCAAAAATACTGTTTTAGCTAGCTAAAAATCTCTTGTCACCACCACAAATGGTTTTCTTTGTGGTATAGGATTCATTGTGAGCAATTGCTCATGAGCTTTGGCACAGGAGTAATTATAGTTGAATGCCCCTTCCAACACTACTAGTGTTAAAAGGAGCGTTCCCAATACCACCCTCTCCAACACCATTATTGGCTTTTGTGTGACTTAAACCAACAACCTGCTCATATTAAACTTGCAAACCTTACTACTGAGCCAATGATGCTCTTCTTTAGCTAGATAAGGACAAACAGTCTAAATCATTTTAAAACAGTCCTGATTCTTTTTCCCATGAGCCAGACTTTTAATAAGCAGTAGAAAGTATTTGCTATAGAAAAAGTATAATCAGCGGTGTGTTGGAGTTACTCATTAATTAAGCTGACAGTAACTATAGTTATCCAAGTATAATGCTCTACTTTCGTAGCAAAATCAAGGATTTGTATTTAAAATAACTTGAAAGTTTCAGTTAGCTTCATTGGTTTGCTGATGACATGAAGCTGTGGATAATTCATAGTAATAAAACTACACATTATACCTTTGTTTAAAAAGTTACAAATTGGAAAAAATTGTCTCTATTTAAAAAATATAGGCTAAGTTTTAGCAGCTAGCCTATTTTAGGCAACGCTTTTTTTAATTGAACTTAAAAATGTTAAATTTCACTTTGCAAAATATCAAGCAATTTAAGCCAACCATACAATTATATCATAGTAATGTGTTTTAATAAAATGTATGCAGAATGTATGTAAAAAACTTTGAACGCATTTTAACACCTTGCTCTAGAATTTAAACCAACAGTTTATCATTTTAACTATAATTAAGTGTTCTTACTTTAGAATGGCGGTGCAGACCCCTCAACACAAATTCTTAACTTTCAAAACCATGCTAGCAATTATCCACTCAGGAATGGTAAGCAAACATATATGGAGGGTGGTGTACTTACCCCTACTATCTACTATGACCCAAGACTGCATCCAAGGACAAAAGGAAAAAAGCGAAGCTTCTTGGTTCATGTCACTGATTGGTTACCCACATTTCTTCAGCTTACCAGGCCAGGCCTGCCTCCTCTTGACCTACCAGGTATATTTTAGTTCTGTTCCAAAGATGCTGCAGTTTTTTTTTAACAATGATCAGCTGGAAATATAAGCAACATGTTTGACCTTATTTATCTTAAGAGTGGTTTTTAATTCTGCAAGCAAACTTAGACACCAAAGTAACATTTAAATTCAAGCAAAATGTTTTGGTATTTTAAACAACTAGAGAAAGTAAATTTCTTGCAATTTTAATTATACAGAAGCAGCAAAAAGCAGATTAATATATTTAAGCACTAAGCTACTGTTTATCATAATTCAGTGCACAGGTACGATTATTTCTATCAGCATATAAAAATAATCTCAAGCAGTAATTTTTTTTTGTTATTTTTATACTATTTTGTTCAAAAATTTAGATTTAGAAAAATTATTGGTTTTGCTTAGAAAGCTGATTTTTGAGAAATGAATTATCACTGCAGACATCTCGTAAGTGGAAGTTGCCTACACCTCAAAGTAATCAGATTCACAATAATTTTTCAAGAAATTCTGTTAATCTGCCTAAAGGTCCGGCCACACGTAACGAATTATTCGTTCAATCTGACCGAATCCACGAATTTCACAGAATTCACAGATTTATTCTGCCGAATATCATAGATTCGTCTGAGCTGTGCATGCGCACCGAATTCGTTAACGAAACGCGTTTAATTGGCTAACCAATTTTTTTAGCGAGCACGATTCTAGTAGCTTTGACAAGTGGTATAGTCCAAGACACGTATGACGACACACAATAAAAGTATGACCGCGATATGACTTGACACATACGATGCAACTGCCTATATGCGCTAGAGATAGCGACTGTTTTTGCGACGGAGCTTTTGCAGTATAAAAAGAAATTATTATTATTGAAAAAGAAATAATTCATAGCTTCTAAAACATATAAAAGAAAATTTTGGATACACGATGAGAAGTTCCTGTCACGGTGAACCAACGAGAGAACCAACAATAGCGCATATAGGCCGTTGCATCGTATGTATCAAGTCATATCGCGGTCATACTTTTATTGTGGGTCGTCATACGTGTCTTGGACTATACCACTTGTCAAAGCTACTAGAACCGTGCTCGCTAAAAAAAATTGGTTAGCCAATTAAAAGAGTTTCGTTAACGAATTCGGTGTGCATGCACAGCTCAGACGAATCTATGATATTCGGCAGAATAGATCTGTGAATTCTGTGAAATTCGTGGATTCGGTCAGATTGAACGAATAATTCGTTACGTGTGGCCGGACCTTAAGTCAGGGTAACAAGAAAACCTTACAATGATATAGTTGAAACCAGACCATGTATTTTGGCTAGCCAACACTTATGACATGAGTTTACAATGAATCAGAACTTAAACTTTTTTAAACACCATTTGTACGACAATTTTATAATAAAATCTGTCAGCTACTTTGCTTAAACTTACGAATGCTCATATACTGTTTCCTAGACATCAGTTTTAATGTATTATTTTTGTAAGCAAATAGACGAATGAGTATTATCTTTTTGTAGGTATAGATGGAGTTTCACAACTAGCCAACTTGGGATCTATTTACAACTGTGCAAGAAAGAGGAGATATAACATACGAGACAAAATGCTAGTTGCGCTATCTGACGCTACCATGCAGTTCCGTAATCCATCCGTTTGTGCAACTGAAGATTCCGCTTTCAGGTCAGTGTTTTAGCAGTTCAAATAAGTAATTATTTGTTTAATGAATTTAAAAAAATTGATTTTTGATCTGATGTCAGGTGTGTATACTTGAAATGAATTTTTATTGGTAATTTTGGTTGTGCGTTTCCAGTAACTATTGTTGGTGTTTCCAAATTTTCGATAAGTAATCCCACATGTGTTTACATAAAGAAAATAGCTCCTATATTTTATTTAGTGATGCTAAGTGTGGTTTGCAGGTCATAATGTATTTTTCAATGAAGTACTGGTTGCATTTTCTAGTTCTACTGTTGTAAGGTTTTGCTTGTGAGATTTCCTTCCAAATAATGTTGCGCTCTTTATTGTTGTTTTTTAGTTGCCATATTTATTGGCTGATTTTGATATGGTTCTGTTATAATTCATTATATTTGTTGAGCATAACCTTATGTATGATTTTTTATTTATTAATGATGAAATCACCTTTAACTGCAAAATTGAACTAACTCACTATTATATATCCATATATGTACATGTATATATACTTATATCGTGTTGGATTATTATAAACTACACTAGCTGGATGCCTAGCGTTGCTCGAGTAATAAAAGTATTTGCACAAAACATTTATTTTTATTTAACATATTACAACAGTTACTATTCTAACTTTCAAACTTCATATCATGAAAAAAAAAATTTCAGTTTTAATAAACCAAGAAAAAAATAAAACAACTGTAAAGGTTTTAAACTTTTTCAAACAACTGTACATGTAACTTTCAACTTTCATATCATGAGCAAAATGTTTTGCAGACCTCAAATGAATTAAGAAACAAAATAAAACAATTATAAAAGTGGTTGAATGTAAATGTGAAATTATTAGCAAGTACTAGCTAAATTAAGCCTGTTTTTGCTACGATTACAATAAAAAATGATTCGATAATGATACAATTAATACGAACTAAGAAAACAAAATAAAAATTCTGAATCCGTTGAATTAATAATAACAATTTGTGCATAGAAGTCTTTGTGTATAAAGAAGGTTACTGTTTCCGCAGAAGCTATTTATCAGCACTTTGAATCTGATGATAGTGGAACTTCTCCCTCGATACTGGATAAAAATGATATAGCAGACTGTCTTTTTTGGTACTTTGTCTGACTGAATGGATAGAGAATGTAGAGGCTATTCCTAATCGAGATATCACAATTGTCCGCGTGAAAAGCATTAGCCTTGACCGTGATTTAGCGATTGAACTGTAAGAAAAGCTGAAAATAGAAGTTCCTACAAACACTAAAAAGTATTGTGTTTCATAGAGTTAATAGAGGTCATAGAGTTTCAATTAATACGTCATTTATCATGTGCAATCGAAAAAAAGGTATACGATATGTGATAACAGCATTTCTGTGCTAAGGACTGTATAGCTTACTGGTTAAGTTCATGGTTTTGAAATTTATGGTTGCAATTACCATGAGTTCAAATCCAGTACAATGCGAGCTTGTAATTCTGTCAAATGATGACATTTGTTGGTTGTCGTCATTTGATAGTACTTTGGCTAGTACTTGCTAATAATTTCACATTTACATTTAACCACTTTTATAATTGTTTTATTTTGTTTCTTAATTTATTTGACACTTGCAAAACATCTCGCTCATGATATGAAAGTTGAAAGTTACATGTACAGCTGTTTAAAAAAGTTTAAAAACCTTTACAGTTGTTTTATTTTCTTCTTGGTTTATTAAAACGGAAAATTTTTTTTCTCATGATATGAAGTTTGAAAGTTAGAATAGTAACTGTTGTAATATGTTAAATAAAAATAAATGTTTTGTGCAAATATTTTTATTACCCAAGCAACGCTAGGCATCCAGCTAGTTTATAATAATCCAACTTGTCTCGAACTGTATGTCACTCCTAATCAGATAGATTATGTATTCTAAATTTAAGTTCGCTAACAGAAAAAATCTTTTAGTTATATACGCCGTTCTAAGTTTTTATGACTAGAAAACCAAAAATAAGTTTGACCATTTCAACATGTTTTTACATAACTGTGCAAAATGCCAACTATTGTCGATTTTAATTGACATATGGATAGCTCCTTTGCCATCCTCCAATTTTTATTCATTTTGTTTTGAAAATCTTCACAGTAACTTCCGGATAATTTTCAGAGTCAAATAGGTTTCATCACATGATTTTGTTGCTAACAACTTAATTCGATGTTAAAAATGCCAGCTAATATTCTTTGATTGCATAAAATGACACTGCCTTATTTGTGACAGGTGGAAAAATTACAAGTTGATTTACGGTGATCAGTACTACATCGTTGAACCCGGCATTCGGACTTCAAACTGGCCAATTCCTCCTGAGTCTCCTGAGCTTCCTGCAATTACCGGAGACGACTGCCATCGAATTATCGATGGAAGGAGAGTAGTCAGATGCCTGTTCGATGTTGTCAGTAGGTGAAAATATGGATAACCAAGTTTACCTATTTGATCTACTTAAGCTAGGATAATTCCATCAGATGTAGTTTGGTTATTACGCTATAGTTCGTAGAAGCAAAATTTTTGAATCATGCATTAATAGTCGTGGCAAAACAATTTTTAAGTTTTCTGCAATTTAGTAGCCTTTTCAAATTTTCCTGCACAATAGTTCTGGGTGCTTATGGTTGACTAAACATCTAACGATAAAATCATTAAAGCTTTGGTGATACTTTTAACATAACTTCAAATGATAAAAACTTTCATGTCAGCTTTAAATGCATATCACTATTGTTAATTTTCCAGCTACTTTCTACTTTCTACCTTTACAATTGTATTTCTCTGGCTTTCCTGCTAAATGTAGAAATCAACACAGTACTGAATGTTGGTTTCTTAATATAGTTTATAGCTAACATGCAAGAAGCTGATCATTAAGTTGTCCAAAGTTTTTCACATCAGAACTCGATAGTTAATTGCATGAAGATGCAATAGTGTCAAGTTTTATAATGAACTAGCATTTTCAGCTAAAGTTGTTTCACAACAAAAATCCGTGAACACATTTATGAATGACAATTGTTATTCAGGGACGCGACGACGGATTCGTGAGTTCCTAATCAGATGGATCATGACGCAATCACTCATAAGTTCGTAGTGCGTCTGCTTTTATAACTCTTTTTTCACACGATAATTTTTTAACGTCATAGAACACAGCTCTTATTCCATACCATTCAATGGTGAGAGTTTACTCTGTTGGTTGTGAGCTGTTTTACCAATATGAATAACTCGAGTTAGAGACCCGTACAGAGCAACCTTTTTATTACCACCTCTATTTTTTCTTCAGTGTGATGGTTCCAAGATTGCGAGATCAGATTTTTGTAAAATGATCGATATCTAATAGATAGATGTAGCTTGATCCATATTCATTTAAACTGAGCTTAAACATAGCAATGAGCAAGAAAAATTCCTCAAACTACATGTAAATACTCTCAATATGTCTCTATGTTTTTTGGTTTGTTTTTATTTTTGTCATCTTGTTAAGAAATACTTCAAGCATTGTTTCACTTTACCATTCAGAAGACCAAAGTGAAACAAGAAACCTGTATGATGAAAAGCCTGCTCTGGTCGCCAGAATGATTCACATGATTGAGCAATATAAGAGAACTTCCGTGAAGTCAGTGTACAAGCCTCCACTTCCACCAGACAACTTCACGACCCAGGCTTTCGGGGAGTACATTGTACCAAGAAATGATTATTGTGAGCCTTCGATTCACTTTCCACTAGAAGCCAATGATCCATCATGTTATGGGTAGTCATGCACACCTCAGCCAATATATACATGTAGCTAATAAAAGCTGATATCGAGTGGTTTTCAACAGTTTTGTTCCATTATTTCCTTGATGACGCGTGTTTTTGCACTAGATTATTAATCTTCAGTATAGAGTTGTATAATTGTTATTTTAGGAGATTCAGAGTTACAATAAACAACAATTGTTCAATCTCGTCTTTATATAACCTGCTTATTTAGTTTGGAATTAGAAATTGTTATCTTTGTCCCAACTCAATGCAATACAAGGACATCAATATTCAAAAACGTAATTTATATAGCTACTCGGCATAGAGCTTCCAAAATGTATTCAGCCTCCCACAAACAACGAATCAATTGATTAACTGTAGAAAAGTAACCAATGAAACGGTGCATATACACTAAACGATATATCACATGATCAGCTGCATAGAAATAACAAATGTAATGGCGCATATAAACTAAACAACACATCAAGCCAATATCTTTAAAAAAGTAACCAAAGAAATAATGCCTATAAACTAAACAACATATCAAATGATTATCTGTAGAGAAGAAAATAAGGAAATGGTACGTATAAACTAAACAACATATCAAATGATTATCTGTAGAGAAGTAACCAATGAAATAGTGCCTACAAACTAAACACGTAATTAACGAGTAAAAACTACTCAAAATGCTAAAAACCTAATTAAATGGTGAGTGTCTATAAAATGATCATTAAAAGTGCTGGTGAATGTAAAGTTTTAGTTAGAGCAGGATAAAAATCCCACAAGTATTTGTCTTTGATGAAAACTCATATTTTGGTCAACAGTCATCCAGCAACCCAACGAATGGCTAAAACTGCCAACCAATCAAACAACTTTTATATGTAAAATTACACACTGCAGAGTATTATTTCGCTTTGAGATATGAGACAAATTTGAGCTACGAGCATCCGAGACGGTTTTTAAAATGTCCACTGGTAGACAAATATTTTGAGAACAGCGTCGCAGGGTCTTTCTCACCAGACCAGTTTAATAGCTTGATAGTGAAAGCCCAGTTTGATAGTGCGGCCTAGCTGGAAGAAAATAATTAACAATGGAAACGAAGACAGTATTATAATTAAGATCAGTGCAATATTAAAACTTGTTTTAGGTGTGTATTTAGTAAGCTAAATTCATTCAAGTTAAATTTAAAATTTATGTTATGTTACTTAGCGTGAAAAAGAGTAGAGTGGCAAACTTGTTGTCATGAAGTCTCTCTCGCATTACCGTTAGCCCCTACATCTGTCTCGCTAGTAAGAAATCTAAGCAGCACCGCACAGAACAATGTTGCATTTTATAACAAATAGTAACCACTAGATAGGGATTTAGTGAATTAGTACAATTATAAACACATATTTCCTTTGTAATATCATGTTTTTTCAGAAAATGGGAGCAAAGTAATTTGTACTTAGTAATTTGATACAGGGAATATTGCTTTGAGATACATTGAGAACATTGACATACAAACTCAGACACTAAACGCATTAGAGATGAACCTACACAAAAGATTTTGTAGATTTTATCAGAAAGTTTAGGTCTTTTTTATCATTTCCGATGGTTTTTTATGCTTGAGTTGATTTGGTCACCAGAAAATTTCAAGAATACCATTGATAAATCTTGATCAAGATTAAAATGGTCAGATCAGTCAAAAGTGCGAGTATGTCTATAATTGAAAAAGGACAGGCAGAATAGAGATCAGTAATCCACTTTGAATGCAGTAGCCGATATCAGCTATCGCAAAAATAACAACTACTGAAGTGATGTCATTTCTTACCAAATTATCCTGCTTAACGCTTTAATCACGATCAGTTTTATCAATTTTAATCTAGAAATATTCTGACTATCAATTCACCTCATACATATAAAACGATCGCAAAATAAAAAAACACCCCTAAATTCTGATAGAAACTACATAAAGTTTGGTTCATCTTTAAACTTGTATTTTGCGGCACGACAGTACATATATACATACATATATATATACATATATATGTATGTATATATATGTACTGTATATACTTTATATATATACATATATATAAATATATATATATATATATACATATATATAAATATACATTACAACAATACATATATCTGTATATATATATACACATATATATGTATGTATATATATGTATATATATATATATATATATATATATATATATATATATATATATATATATATATATATATATACATATGCGAGTTGCATTAAATGCGTTGTACCACATATAACGCAAGTCACCTAATACCATACCTAAATATGTATTTAAATATTTGTGCAAAAGCACAAATATTTAAATACATATTTTTAATATATGTTTATACATAGATGTATATATATATATATATATATATATATATATATATATATATATATATATTGAATACTATACTGTATTAAAGTGTACTTATTAAAGGTTTTCATACTTTGTCAAACAAATGTAACTTTTAAACTTTATATCATGAGGAAAATGTTTTGTGCGTGGTTGTGCTATGTGGTTGTTTGTTTGGTTGTTTGATATATTACATTCTTAGCCGGGCCTTTTCCTTCCAAAGGCAATTGTCCTTTTGTTTGCAGTTGCAACTTTTTTCATTGTCTTCTTTTTCTTGCTTGAATCAATGATTGTCTACATGTTTGGCATTACTGGGTAGCTTATTTTTAAGGTTTGTCTGTTAAATATTGCGTGGAGTGGGTGTTTCTTTGGGAAGCATGTCGTAAACACATTAAAGAACTTTTGGCCTATAGTGGTTGTAATGTTGGTGTTGAATGGGGGGAGATTGTACCGTGTGATATTTTTGTGTCTGTTAGGTTTTTGAATTTTTCATGTTGGTATTATATTGTAGTTTTTGTTGTGTCCAAACTCTTGTTGAGTGCTTCTTGGTATGGTTGCACTGCGCTGTTAAATTGTTGTTGTTTGATGAGAGTGCGTTTAATCATTTGTTGATATTGCCTAGTAAGTCTTTCAATATGAAAGGTGGATGGTTGCTTGGCGTATGCACGTATAGTATTGTATTACCTGGCTTTTGGAGAGGTTTGAAGTAGCCATCTTGTAGATTTAAAGTTACATCAAGAAAGTTAATCGATCGTTTTTCTGGGTCAATAGTAAGTTTCAAATTGTTTTTATTTAAGATTTGCATAATAGTTTCTTTGTTCTCACTATATACTACATGTATGTAGCTTGCGGTGTTCCCTTGCAAATTGCAAGCCTGTCATCTTTGCATAATCCAATACTGCAAGTCAAATCTTCGGGTGTTTGAGTCAGTAAGTAAGTTCCTACTAATTTACAAGTCTCAGCTCTGTCATAGCTACCCATTGTCACGTCAAGCAACTTGTTGGAGCCCTTCTTTGACCAAGCCATGTCGTTGTAAAATACAAGCAATTTTTGCATGTAGTATGGTTGTTTTTTGTCATCTGTGATTTATCTGATGTTGTTTGCAAAGTCTAATGCTTTTTAATAGTGTCTACATTATTCAAGGGTAAAATTCACAAACTTCATAAATAATAAATGCTTGCTATTGTTTTTTCTTTGTTTCTCTAAACCAATTCAATACATCACTCGTGCTCCGCCATAATTTTACATTAGTTTCTCTTGCTACTTTGTTGTTAATATTTGTGAGTAGAATTTTGCTAATTTTTCCTAGTTCAGATTTTGTTGGATTGATTTATCTGCATGTGAATTGGTTTGTGAAATTATTTTTGTGGTTTTTAATGTTATGAATGGCTGTTTCTCTGCTCTTCATCTCAATTCTTTTCTCAAGTCTTAATTTGTGCGCTATTTCATTGTCTTTTGATGTAATTTAGTTTACTGCTGTCTTGTAAAGTTTTTTGTATGTTTTAGTCACGCTATTGTGCAACATTTTGTTGTATTCATTATTTTTAAGTCTATAAAAATTGGTATATGGTTTTTTGGTATATGTTAATATTTTATTATATATATAATATAATATATACTATTATATATATATAATATTATATAAATAAATTAGTAAAGAATGAGATGGTGTACTTATTTCTGTCAGCTACTGTCAGTTTCTTGCTTACGCAATCATCAGGCTGTAGACTTCAACTAAAACAAGATGGTGACTTTTCAAATACCCAACACTGTCACGTGATTGGTAGATTCAGTCGTGTTCTGATTGGCCTGTTACTAAAATTACAAAGAAGATAACTCTCACAATGAGGAAAGGATGAGACAATTTTGGTTCTTTTATTAAGTGTTGACATGTCAGGTTTTTAATAATATAATATTTTTCTGAAAGACACAAGTTACAACCTTTGCTTAAGTTAGTGTAGGATTTAGCATGTTTTAATATAGTCCAGTCTAGCTTGAAGTCAACGTCTTTGTTTTTCAGTGCGCATATATGTTCACTCAGTTCTGCAGCATTTCTTTTTGAGCTATTATTTATACTGTTCTTATGATTACGGTATCTTGTTTTAAAATCAGTTTCACAAAGTTCCACATAGGTTTCAAAAGTGTTGTTGTTTAGGTTTGTTACTTTTGCTTTGTACACTACGTTCTTCTAAAGGTAGCTTTGGTTTATTGTAGACTGTCTGATTTTGTTCTGCAGTTACATTTCTTAATGCCAGTTGTTAGTGGCTTTGAAAGTCGCCTTTTGTTATCTATGTGAGACTTTGTGAAACCGATTTTAAAACAAAATATCGTAACCATAAGAACCGAATAAATAATAACTCAAAAAGAAATGCTACAGAATTGAGTAAGCATATATAAGCATTTAAAGAGAGAGAAATTGACCCCAAACTAGACTGGCTTATACTAAAGCATGCTAAACCCTACAGTGACTTAAGTTGAAGGTGCAACTTGTGTCTTTCTAAAAAATATTACATTATCAAAAAAACTGACATTTCAACACTGGATAAAAGAACAGAAATTGCTTCATCTTTTCCTCATTGTGAGAGTTATCTTCTTTGTAATTTTAGTAATAGGCCAATCAGAACACGACTGAATCCACCAATAAAATGACAGAGTGGAGTATTTGAAAAGCCACTATTTTGTTTCAGTTGAGATCTACAGCCTGATGATCGGGTAAGCAAGACAGTACCTGACAAAAATAAATACACCAACCGACAGTAGCTAACAAAGATAAGTAAACAATCTAAACCTTCACCAATTTATATATATACATTGGGATTTATATATATATATATATATATGTATATATATATATATATATAAATCTCAAAGTTTGTGTGTGTGTTCTTCGGTTTGTCCAACTATAGCTATTAAAATGTTGGAATGAAGAATCCGTATCGCAGAAGAGTTGATCTCGGAACTACCTGTTCGCCTGGCAAATATCTCAGCAATTAAACTATGCGAGTTGCATTGAATTCTGAGGCGATATGAGTCATTATGAACCACGTTACCATATCAATGTAACTAAAGCTTGCTCTCACAGCTAATATTGGTAAGTTTAACAATACGAATAATAGCGTACTCAAACTAGTCATTGGCACTGTGCCAGGCTATCGGTAGGTGGTAGGCAACTACATTAACTGCAACTGTTTATAAACTCTTATTTAATACTCGTCAAATGCTGAGCAGTCGGCTTATATATATATATATATATAGAACTATATTTCCCAACTAGGAGGCTTCTATCAATATATAATCCATGTTAGGAGGCTCTGAAAAATTAGGAGGCGTCCAGGGAGCCTCCTAATTCTAGCAGTGTTTATACTGCTTAACAACCCTATAGAAGTATTTTAAACATGATTCCCATAATTGCCTTATATATCTATATTCATATAAATGGAAAAGAGGAGACAACTCCAACAAAAATGTGTAATTTTCTATCAATAAATTACAAACTCTAGGAGGCTCTTATATATGGAACTAGGAGGCATATATCAATTTTAAAATATTCTTACTTTTAAGTGTTTTGGTATCGTTTCAGTTAATAGCACAATCTATTTAAAAACATATTGCAATAAGCTTATGACTAATCATCAGCCAATACAAGGAATTAGCAGCTATGTCGGATACAGTCAGTTTTGCTAATATTCATGATAGCTTTATTAGATTTGGGAAATAAAGTTGTATATTAACAAACTACAATACACCACAATTTATTTGCTGACCCTCTTTATGGTTTTCAAGACTGCCATTTAAGCACTCCCTTTTTTGCACGGTTTCTCATTGATCTGCTCCTTTTTGTGAAAATTCACAATAATTGCACATTATGGTTTCCACTGATGTTTAAGCATGGCTGTAGTAAAAGTTTAAATAAGTGTATAATCCGTACAATTCATATTTTTGCTGCCGTTGCATCCAGCCACAAAATAAATCTTTTTTTGAAACTTTTCATCCGAATGCAAAACCTGAGAGATGATTTTTTAGTCAAAGAATTGATTTATAAAATTTATTGAAATAAAGTGGCGAAAGTATAACCACAGTATATAACAGCTAGCGAGATGTGGCTGTTATAATGTTGCTGTGGCTGTTAGGACTATTAGTTCTTCACCCATGTAGTCTACTAGAGCTTGGTAGCAGCGGAATAACTACACGTAAGGGAGCACGTCACATTTGGTAAGTTGTTCATGTTATTTTAGTCAATTTACAGTTTATTTACTTGAAACATACAGTTGTAGAAAAGCAGTATAAATTTTATTTAATAAAGAAATAGGACTAGCGTGAAAAAAGTATGTTTCAATTATTATAATTTTTAAGGAATGTAGCATAGAACGTTCACGTTTGATATATTTTTTACACCTGTTTATGTCATCCAACTGCTGATATTGTTCTGCATAGAAAAGTCAAGAAAGTTCAGCATTATAATACCATAAAGGAGAATATCAAAACTTTTTGTAAAATCCTAATTTTGGACTTTATTATTGTTACACGAATGTTCGGTTTTGTAACATCAACACAGACACGCCAGCTGACAATTAATAGTTATTTTAGTGAATCAGTTAATTCTCTAACATTAATCTATTTTCAGTTATTAATATAATAATTTTTGATGTTTTTTTATAATGATAAGTAAAGTTATTAATGTGGTTCTACCAACAGTCAAAACTGTTGCTAGATTATCATGATCATTATGTAATTGTATTATTGTTATCATGAATAGTGAGAGTTTGCGTATTTCAGTTATGATTTTGTAAGTAATAGTAGTACATGCATAGGCATAAGCAAGTAAGTGGTGTATATGCGGCCTTTGAATTTTAAAACTTTTAGTATTTAGTTTGAATCTTGTGTAGTAATTGTGTAGTAATTAAGAGCTTAGCTGTTTTATAGAGCTTCAGTAGTAGGAGGCAGACATTCAAGTTTGCCAAAAAACCTAACCAGTGAACTAAAATGTGTATTTTGCATTCATTTTGGTTTGTATATCTGTTTATGCTATTTGAATTATCTATTCATTTTTTTAGAAACTTGGTAAGCATTAATGCCAGTATATTCATCAGATGGCAGAGAGTATTAGACAAAGTTGGATGTTCTTTTCTAGAAAAGGTATGTTGCTAATTACACGTTGGTTTGCATAAAAAATATGTCAAAATAATCAAGGTTTTATCTACCGAGTTTTATAATATTTTTTAACATGTGCATAAGTATAGATTACAAACTATAAAACATTATATCAGTAAGGTTGTATTTTGAAATGTAGTAATGTTTGACGTTTTGGCAAAGTTACTATGATAAGCAAAACTTTAAATTCACCAACACAAAATATACTGTACAAAGTTTTACTGTAACTAGCCTTTCTTACCTGACGTAACTGTACCTGACCTGTAACTTAAAATTCTTACCTGACGTAAGAATGTAACAGCATGCTCAAAATTAGTTTTTCTTTGTATAGTTGCAAATAATCAATGACGCTTCATAATCAAATTAATCAATTAGTTATAGATAACTGCTGGATGAGAAGCATTGATGGCCCACACCAAAGACTGATTTGCAGACATAAAATTAAAGGTATGCGATATTGCAATAAGTTGCTGTCAACTAGCACATTATACATGCGCGCCAAAAATTAGTGTGATAATTTGATATAGCCATAGCTTCAGTAAGAAAAGTTGTCAATTTTTACAGGCATTGTATTATTTCAAACGCTTACATAAACCATTATGCCACTATTGTGTTCTATTCATCTATTATTGGCAGATTACATAATATAAATAGCGCAAACCAATCAAAGGAATGTAGCATAGCAAAGAGATTTAGTATTGCTCTTCTTAGTCTTTATGAGTCATGGTTGCAATTGCTTAGCAATTGCATAATTATATAAAATGAATAGTTTTCCATGGTTACTCATTACCACTTTTAGTTACTCAGTCAACACTGAGAGTAATTATCAGATTTGAGATATCATGTTTAGAGGCAGGAGATTGACAAATATTTTGTTGGTTTTTACTCTTACCCTACCGTATGCGAATTTATGCTAAATCTATCAGCAACTGCCGTATGCACATTTTTGCGAATTTTCCAACAATTGCGTGGTCACCTAATTTTATTATCCGTTAAAAACATAACGGATGATTTTAAAACTTTGATGGTATTGTCAGTGTGGTTCGAATATTTCTCTAATAGATTAGTCTAAGATAACCAAGCAGTTTCAAATTTTTTATTGAGAATTTCCAAAATAAAAATGGACATTTTTGTGTAAGTTTTGTTAAGCATCGCGCAAGTCAGAAAACATATAATTACTTACATGTATGTTGATGACACTATAGCCAATTCAAATTCAGATTTTTGTGATTACACAGATAATTAAAGTAGCAGCAGTGACTCTGATGATAGTGAAAATAATAGTTTTTTAAGTGTAAAGGTCCGGCCACACGTAACGAATTATTCGTTCAATCTGACCGAATCCACGAATTTCACAGAATTCACAGATCTATTCTGCCGAATATGCTAGATTCGTCTGAGCTGTGCATGCACACCGAATTCGTTACCGAAACGCGTTTAATTGGCTAACCAATTTTTTTAGCGAGCACGATTCTATTAGCTTTGACAAGTGATATAGTCCAAGACACGTACGACGACACACAATAAAAGTATCACCGCGATATGACTTGATACATACGATGCAACTGCCTATATGCGCTAGAGATAGCGACTGTTTTTGCGACGGAGCTTTTGCTGCATAAAAAGAAATTATTATTATTGAAAAAGAAATAATTCATAACTTCTAAAATATCTAAAAAAAATTCTAGATACACGATGAGAAGTTCCTGTCATGGTGAACCAACGAGAGAGAACCAACAATAGCGCATATAGGCAGTTGCATCGTATGTATCAAGTCATATCGCGGTAAAACTTTTATTGTGGGTCGTCGTACGTGTCTTGGACTATATTACTTGTCAAAGCTAATAGAATCGTGCTCGCTAAAAAAATTGGTTAGCCAATTAAACGCGTTTCGGTAACGAATTCGGTGTGCATGCACAGCTCAGACGAATCTAGCATATTCGGCAGAATAGATCTGTGAATTCTGTGAAATTCGTGGATTCGGTCAGATTGAACGAATAATTCGTTACGTGTGGCCGGACCTTAAGGGACATTGTAGAGCATCGTTTTAGCTTCGTAGCGATTGTAGCTTCACATAGCTTTAGCAATGCACAAAGTGAAGGTACATTGATTTTTGCATAGCACTATATGTTAACATTTTAGCAAAATAAAATATATTACAAAAAGTTTCTAGATAAACTTTGAAGTTGAAACAAAATTGTATACACGCTTCATGTACATATCATGAAGCTAAATTGGCAATTTTCGGTGAAATGGCTGGCGGTAGGCCGGTAGCTTAGTTTGTACATGGGTGGCAGTAAAAGGGTAAAGCTATAACAGAATTAGAGATACAAGTGTATGTATTTCCTTTTGAATGATTTAGTGAACTTTGATGATTCAAGACAATGAGTTTGGCGAATGGTATATATGTATAAGATGCTGCTGAAGTTGCGCAATTCAACTCATGTCTTTTAATTATTACCTCAAAATGTTGAAAACACGCGATAGGAAGGGCCAGAACACTACTAAAACTCATAATTACTCAAACCTGAAATACAGTAGGTTTTATACAAATTGCTATACAATAACAAAACTGCAAAACTATTGGTTAAAATATAAATAGCAATATATATAATTATTTTTGGCCTTCGGTATCGGGCAGCATGTATGCAGTTTGTTTGCTGATGTTAACAAAAGTTTTACTAATAAGCTACATAATTTGCTCAATTGTTGGTGTCAACTTTAAAATTTTAAACAAATGTAGTGTTAGCACTTTTAGAATATACTACAAACAACGCAGAGGAACTTTTTGTGGCATCTGACTTGAATTGAAGAGTTCTCTAAAAACGCAACTTGTATTTGCCCATTTTAATACTTTAAAATGTCAAAGGGAGCTCATAATGAAAGCAACTTTAATATAATTTCAAGATGCTCAAAGCGTACGGATGTTATGTTAACAAACATTAAACGGTCACTCTGTACTATGGCTAGTAAGTATTTACATGTATTTAGATTTTGCATTGATGCTTTCAATTAGGTAGTGTAGGAAATCTATTTACATTAGCTAAATTACCAGCATGTGCAATACCCAGCTTTGTTTCCTATCAATCCCAAACATTTTGCCAACGCTTATAATAATTCATTGCTTTTTTCAAATCTGATTTCTGAACCAAAGGTAGTTTTAGCAGTATAAGAACATATACTTCTCTTCCTATGGGTCTACTCACTTTTCTGTAGCAGCAAAGGCCATTGTTTTTAAAAGGTCTGTAAAAATTGTATTACTTATTTTGACTTCCATTGGTGCTCGTAGCAAATATAATTTCAGTACAATTTGCATCAATAAAGTTATTATTACTTGTTTGTAAAGTATTTGGAGCAAAACAATATTTTATGTGCACAGCAAACATTTTTGCTGCAAGCTTACCAAAACAAAATAAAACGCTTATTTTTATGTTACATTTTAATTAAACATCATGTTCTATTCAGTTATTGCTGTCAGTACTATGCAGTTATTGCTGTCAATGTTCTTTGTGCATTCTTAGCACACTTTTATGTTAAACTTCCAATGCATTAAACACTTTAGAAATAAAGTGTCCAAACAAGGATGCATAACATGAGATTTGTCACTGGCTTGTTTTGACCTATATCTAGCACTCTTTAGCCAAAGGTGTCTAGCTTTACTAAAAAATTTGGTAGTGAAATTGTACATAAATTCATTGCCTGCATACATGTCAATCATGATCCCTATGCTCTTATTATGTGTGTTCTACTATTGCCTTCTTAGCTAATTTACTTTCTACTTCTCAATAGCCTCAGCCTCCGAATGAAAGCTATTGTTGTTATTCCTATTCTTTGTAACTCTATAATGAAGGAGGTTGTGGTTGGGCAGCTCATTTGCTTTTCACTCTATTAGAAGTATTGCAGCACAAGTATAACTGCAGTAATAAAATCTTCACAGAATTGCATAATGTGGTCTTATTCTCCAAGGTCTTCTCACTAGCAGAAATGACCTATGTACTTATGCAATTGTGGTTTGTGCTTAAAGTGACTCATTCTCCTAATGTGGCATGGCTTGCTATCTTCTTGCATGCTATTCAACTGATTAAATAGATTGTAAGAAACAAGCCAACCTCTCACTCCTACACAACCTAAAGACTTATCACATAAGTTCAACCTTCTAGCGAGATTGTAGCCGCTAAACAGTTTGCTTTTTTCACGCGTCTAGCCATTTAGGGTTTTGCAGCAGCAGAAGAACAGACTAATCATGTCACAATTGGTATATTTGTTTGTCACATTTGTTTTATATTACTTTTGCCAATTTTGTCATTGAATTAATTGTACCATATTATGGTGAAAAGGCATCATGAAAAAGTATTTTACTTCGCCTCAATACCAATGCAAAAGGTTAGACCGGTAGTGGCCATTTTTGATTTGTAGGGTGAGCCACTTTAAATACTATATCAAAGCAACTTACTCATGTCATCAAATTGCGACGGCAAACAACAATGCATAGGTTTTCGCAGCTAATTTGGATTTGGATTTTACTGCTTTAATTGCAAGATCGTAATATTGTAAAGTTAAAAAGGTCAAGAAACCCCAACTTTATAATGCTAAAAGAATGAAATTATTACTAATTTTCATAAAATGATAACTTTGTAATTATACACGAGGGTAGCTTTGTGAGATTAACCGACACACATTAAAATAGTTATGGTAGCATATAGCACAGTAGCCAGCAATTGATGAATATCTGTGACTCTGTCGATGCTCCTAACTTTTGTAACTTTTTAAAAAGCATTAAAATAATTATGGATGCTTTTTATTCTGATTAGTAGTGTTAGCTGATTGATAGCACCAAACAGGCAGAATTATTAGTAGCCTATACTTTACTGCCCTGAGCAAGCAAAACGCTGTATCTTGATATTTGTAAATTGTTCAGCACAAGCACAAACGCGTTTTGGTCGAGCCTGGCATCAGTATTAGCAGTATTTTAGTTGTTTTTTTATTTATTATGGTGAGATATCCAACAATCTTTACCGAATTTTTTTTTCGTGAAACTTTAACATCAAAGGAGTTATTTCACTTAGGGCATTTTGTTTGCTTATATTGACAATTTTCTAAGCTGGCACTAGGCAATCAAAACGCCCTATCACTGCAGATAGGGCCTTTTGATTGCTCAATTGGACTGGTTTCTCATTGTTAGTTTGCCACTAGACCATTTGCCATGACTGGATTATCAAAGGATTACAAGTTTAAATTCTGATATTAACCCGCAATTAGTCAACAAAATGATATATGTTGCAATTCTTATTACTCATCCAGTCAACACATGGATAATGTGTCGTAGCCCTGTAATAGCCATATTTAGCTCAAAAGTTAAGAGATGATCAAAGATCTAGGTATCCTTCAAACCTGATGTCATGAAATGAAAGGAGTAAGTAAAATAGTAGTTTAAAAAAGATCAAACGCTTTTATTGAAAATAATTTAAAGCAAACAACTGAGTGCAATAATGTCAGTATTTTAAAAAAGCAAAACCTTCCAATGGACATGTAATTAAAACAAATTTTTCATCAAATCTCTGAGTCGGATCTTTAAATCGAGACTTTTGTCACTTAGATATCGTCCTGTCATAATAAATATATTATGATAAAAAATATAGCAATAAGATGAGCACTTAGAAGTGCACTAGCTTGTATGAGCTGCCTTAAAACAACCAAATATATATGCTTCAGTTTCGCTTCCCTTTGTTTATATACTCTTTGATTACATAATGCTGCTCATAATGTCCAACTTTGTGTTTGTTCAGGCCAATCAAAACGCTGTATCTGCAGATAGAGAGCTTTGATTGCCACTTTATGTGTGGTAAATGTGGATAGGGCATTTTGCACATTGTGAAAAGTGCTATTTCTGGTGGTCTCAGATATATGAAATTTCGAGACATGTTAGATCTCAACCTAAATTACATATAAGCACAAAAAAGTGAATTTTGAAAAACTTTTCAGATAGGGCGTTTTGCTTGCTTAGGGCAGTACAAAGTTATGATAATGTATTATTTTCATTGTAATTAACAAGTTGATGCATTTTAGTCGTAATTTGATACGGATTTAAACTAGAGGCTGAGTCACAAGTAAGTGACTGGAGTAAATGAAATCCTTTAAATTGTTGAAGCTTTAAAATCTATGTTTCAATTTTGTAGAAGAATATCGCAAAAGATAAAATATTACTGCTTCATAGAATTTTAGTAATGGGAGGTAGGGACACGGATATGCTGAAAAACCTAAAAACATCAGGCATCTTTTGCATCAATTTTTAATCTGCATAACATCTGTTTGGGCTATTAAAATTGTTTTGCTTATTTTGGTAGAAACCTGATCACCGCATCCAAGCACTATATCCACCAGATGGAAAATGGTACGAGGCACAGCTGGATGCTTTCTTGAAGAGGGTATGTTGCTGATTAACGGTTAATTTCCACAAGAGCGTGCCACATTAATAAAAGTTTTATTTCAAAAAATTTATAAGAAATAATATTACTATAAAGTCTATGTTTGAATGTCATGGCACTGCATTTTTTAACCCTTCCAATTATAGTGGCAAAAATTGTCGATTGTGCTTCATAATATATGTTCAATCTTTATTAGCTTCAACTCTATCTAAAACCTTTTTGTTAAAGAATTTATTTTTCCAACACGTTAAAAATAGTACTATTCCAAAAACTTAATGCATTCCTACTTCGTGCATTGCTAATGCTATGTGAAGCTACGATCCCTTCGAATCTCGGAAAAACAATGCTCTACCATGTTCCTTACTTTTACGAAACTATTACTTTGACCACCATTGGAGTCACTATTGGAGCTGCTACTTTAATTATATGTGTAATCACTAAAATCTTAATCCGTCAGTCATCAACAATCATCAATAATGTTATCAACATAAGTAATTGTCTGTTTTCAATTCTGGATGTACTTGCGAAAGCTATAATAGCACTAAATATTTCGAAAATCAGAATAAACAAATGTTTCTTTTTATGTTGAAAAGTCCTAAACAAAAATTTAAAATTGCTTCGTGAGTTTAGGTAATTTTACAGGGAAACTTTTGGATAACACTGTCAATACCATAAAAAGACTGTTAGTTATGTTGTCAACGAATAATAAAATTAAGTTACTACGCAATTGCCAGGAAATTCGCAACATGCACATATGCCGGTCGTCCATTGATTTAGCCTAAATGCGCATGCAGCAGTGAAAGGGTTAATAAAATATTATGTAATCTCTAATTGAATCCCCATTCATTCAAACGCCCCTCTACTAGACCTGTACTATAATTTATGACGGTTAAAGATAGAACGCCACCGTTCGAGTGAACGTTACTTCTTTTTAAAAAAACACATAAAAACTATATAACACACAAACTAAGCTGTGATCCAGTGATAACATGTACACTGGGCGTTGAGCTTGCAAAATGCCATTGTTAACTGCTTATTCTAATGCTGTAGCATGTGCAAGAAATTTTAGCCTCAAATAGTAGTACAGATTTCATCATATTTGCTAAACTGTTTTTTCATATATGCCGAACTATCAAGGCCGCTTAAACAATAAAATTATTATCGGCCTGATAGTTATTAATTATTTCCACGGTGCTGCTTTCAAAGCTTTAACGAAAACACTGTAAAGCTTAGAAGTTAGAAAACTCGCTTCAATATGCATTGACAAAAGTATTAATTGCTATTGTTGTAACTGAGTCATTGTTAGTAAAAATTTGTCAACATTTTTCTATCCATCCTGTCCAAAATTGGATCCAAAGATCAAAGAATGTTGAAGTCGCAGTCAGCTGGATGTGGTTGTCAATTAAAGGGTGACACTCTAGTTTTCAACACTTTTAGAGTAGCACTCAAATGAACATGGCCTTCAAATTAAGATTCTACCTTATGTCAATTTAGCTGTATTTCAGAATGTTATAATATTGGAGTTTTGGGTCAAGGTTAAAATAGCAAGCATAACTTTGCAAATATCGACGCAAAAAGATTTTAGTTTTAAATAAGGCTCTGCTTTCATATATTTGCAAATCACTAATGCATGAATTTAAAAAAAGAACCCAAGGGTATATTTCTCTTTGTGTAGTAGCATCTAATCAAAAATGCATTGATTTTAAATAAGTGCAGAGTGACATACATGGATTATCAACACCGAAGAGTGATTTTCAGACATCAGATTAAATGTGGGTGATGCTATGATAAGTGGCTTTAAACTAACACAATGTACTAGGGAACCAAGCGTGATTATTTTGCTGTAGCTCAAATGCAGTAGAAAAAATAAAGGTGTCTAACTTTTCAAGTATTTCAGTCAAATTTGTTGCCTACATAAATGCTGACACTAGTTTTTGTGTTCTGCTGCTGTCAGGTTACAAAACATAGCTTTCCTAGTCAGAGGCATTTAGGTATCTAGAGCAATCTAGGCATTAGTGGTTTCAATGAACACCTGAACAATGGTGTTTAACCACAGTGGTTGACCTCATAGGTCAAGTATTAGCCTAATTAATGACTCAATAAATAGCTACCCAGTCAGGTCACACTAAACTTAGCAGCAATCGTTCTGAACACTGGCCATTGAGACTGCTCAATGAATGTTAATCCTGATCATTTCTCTAATAGTTTGAAGCAAATAGAAATCCAAACTGCTCTATCGCATGCACACAAGTGGCACACCATTTAGTTTCATAATTAGCTACTAAAGTAGTATATAGAAGTGGTCATCAAAGTACCTTCTACAGTATATGTGTGTTTTGAAAAACAATACATCGGTTAAGTATTATATTACTAAATGAGAAATGACACTAACGAGCATTAATGTCCTTATTGTTCACTTGTATCTGAGAAACCGTCAATTATGTTTTGATTTGCCGCACATAAACCAGCTTATTTAACTTTTGAATGGAGCTGAGCAATGATATGTGATTCATCAAAGCCATAGCTTATCAGATTTTTATAAATGATAATTCACATTATTTACTATTTCAGTCAGCAAAAAACGGTAAAGTGCAGAGGAAATAGCAGAATTTGACAAGCACTGGACTGAAAAATCAGGCAAACTGCCAACAAGATCAGTGTTGGATGCTATACACTCAACGCTGCCTAACAGAAGTGTTATAGTGATTTGGGCTCGAGCCAACAACTTGCTAAAGAAGACTGGGAGAAAAAATGCCAGATGAATTTTTTATGTTGTTGAACCTTCTTATTATCATTGCGTTGTATTTGTCAATAAATGTGCTCTTTTTGAAGACTAAAAGAGACCAACTCCGCAGTAATGCACTTGTATAGTTATTTTGTATCAAGCAGTCTTAGCTATTATTTTATGTACAGAAAATGTGCATAAAACAATGACTATGATAGATAATACAATACCGACAATAGATATTATCTGTTGTACTGCACTGTACACTATGATGTATTATTCAAGAAACAAGCTCTAAGATAAATTATAACAATTCTTTTAAAGAAAAACCAAATATAAGGAAATATGCCGCAGCAGCCAGTCTACTGACAACTTACTGTCAAACCGACAAGCCCAAAAAATTACTTAGAATGCTGTGCTTGACTAAAAACAATCAGAAATTCACTACACAATGAGAAATATATCTTTTTGGGTCATTTTCCAAGTTTAAGTGAATGTGTCTGAGTAGAATGTTCTATCAATTTCTTGACAGCTCAGGGCATTATTATTACTGGTAAAATGTGAATAATAGCACTCAGTATTACTATTGATCAATAAAACCACCCAAAGTCAAGAGATCTAAAGTTAGAAAAAATTTGGTACTGTGCTGGGTCAAGCCTGACTGATCATTGCTAACAATAGATTGCAGTAAGAAAGAAGTTTTGAAAAGCGAAAATGCCCTTAAGATAGAATGTTATTGTATTTTTATTGGCTCTCTATGTGACATTAAGTTTTTCCCAGGGTTCTACATAGGCACAATGGGCTTGTTTGGAATCTACCCAATTTATGGTGCTGTGGTATTGCGCTGGTTTTGCAACCTGACACTCCATTCCCGAGTGGGGAAATGTTTTTACTTAACGTTCTAAGAGTGGCTTAAGATGAATAGAAAGACATTGCTGTTATTGTATGTTAGATTGAGTAACTAAGTATGTTGTGCAAGTAATTCATATTATTACTGTAGATAATATGCACAGCAAGCAAAGATGTGTGTGTTTCATTTTAGCAATCACAGTAACTGAGTTGCGTCCATGCATTGTTACCAACTAATTTTTTTTAAGTTTTTGTATGCAATGCAGCAGCGATAAGTGACTGAATAAGAAACTATAACATAGACCATATTTATAAATATTGAATTACATTATTCGTTTATATTAGTGAGCAGAAAGTTATGCAGCCTAAAAGAAAATTGAGAGTTCAAAAAGCCATGATCGGAAGATTTAGGCAAACTACCAAAAATGTCAGAGCTGTATTCTGTTAAAAGAAATTGGTGTTTGAAAATTATAATGATGACTTGTGCCCGAGCCCACAATTTACTCAAGAAGCTGCAAAATTAAACTGGCAGCAGGGTCTTCTTGTTGTTGAGGCTTTTGTAATATCGCATTAAACTTGACGTCTGAATAAATTTACTCCGTTTGGTGACTAAGCAGCGACCATTCTATGGTACTTGACTAGTTGAATTTTTTAGTATCAAGCATGGTCGCTCTTGTTGTTTTAAATACAAATTTATTGATTCCTACGTTAAAGTTTAACATACTATACAATATGTAAGTTCTAACAACAATTATTGTTGTTTTATACAGATTGTTGTTTTATTGTACAGATTATAGCAGACTCTTAGTTGATCTATAAGTGATAGCAACATCCCAAAATATGTGTAAGCCATGGCACCTCTGCATTGATATGTATGTTATAGAAACCTCCTAAATGATATATAAATAACAGCAGCTTCCTAATTACTATATAATTCATTGCAGCCTCCTAACTGATATATAAATAGTAGCTACTAACTATATGAAATTCAAATTATAGTAAACTCTTTTGTGATCTATAAGTCATAGCAACATCCTAAATTCTATGTAACCCATAGCAACCACTGCAATGATATGTAAGTTATAGCAACCTCCTAAAGGATATATAACTAGCAGCAGCCACCTAGTTAATATATTATTCATAGCAGTCTCCTCACTGATATATAAATAGTACTGTAGCTACCAACTAGATGAAATTCAAATTATAGCAAACTCTCAGGCGATCTATAAGTGATAGCAGCATCCTAAATTATATGTAACCCATAGCAGCGTCTGCAATGATATGTAAGTTATAGAAACCTCTTAAATGATATATAAATAGCAGCAGCCTCCTAATTAATATATAATTCATTGCAGCCTCCTAACTGATATATAAATAGTAGCTACCAACTATATGAAATTCAAATTATAGTAAACTCTTATGTGATCTATAAGTCATAGCAGCATCCTAAATTCTATGTAACTCATAGCAACCTCTGCAATGATATGTAAGTTATAGCAACCTCCTAAATGATATATAAATAGCAGCAGCCTCCTAATTAATATATAATTTATAGTAGTCTTCTAACTGATATATAAATAATAGCTATCAACTATGGAAAATTCAAATTATAGCAAGGTCTTAGGTGATCTATAAGTGATAGCATCATCCTAAATTATATGTAACTCATAGCAGCCTCTGCAATGATATGTAAGTTATAGCAACCTCCTAAATGATATATAAATATCAGCAGCCTCCTAATTAATATATAATCCATAGCAGCCTCCTAACTGATATATAAATAATAGCTATGCACTATGGAAAATTCAAATTATGGCAAGGTCTTAGGTGATTTATGAGTGATAGCATCATCCTAAATTATATCTAACTCATAGCAGCTTCTGCAATGATATGTAAGTTATAGCATCCTCCTAAATGATATATAAATATCAGCAGCCTCCTAATTAATATATAATCCATAGCAGCCTCCTAACTGATATATAAATAATACCTATCAACTATGGAAACTTCAAATTATAGCAAGGTTTTAGGTGATCTATAAGTGATAGCAACATCCTAAACTTTATGTAACTCATAGCAGCCTCTGCAATGATATGTAAGTTATAGCAACCTCCTAAATGATATATAAATATCAGCAGCCTCCTAATTAATATATAATTCATAGCAGTCTCCTAACTGATATATAAATAATAGCTATCAACGATGGAAAATTCAAAATATAGCAAGGTCTTAGGTGATCTATAAGTGATAGCATCATCCTAAATTATATGAAACTCATAGCAGCCTCTGCAATGATATGTAAGTTATAGCAACCTTCTAAATGATATATAAATATCAGCAGCCTCCTAATTAATATATAATCGATAGCAGCCTCCTAACTGATATATAAATAATAGCTATCAACTATGGAAAATTCAATATATAGCAAGGTCTTAGGTGATCTATAAGTGATAACAACATCCTAAATTATATGTAACTCATAGCAGCATCTGCAATGATATGTATGTTATAGCAACCTCCTAAATGATATATAAATATCAGCAGCCTCCTAATTAATATATAATCCATAGCAGCCTCCTAACTGATATATAAATAATACCTATCAACTATGGAAAATTCAAATTATAGTAAGGTCTTAGGTGATCTATAAGTGATAGCAACATCCTAAATTATATGTAACTCATAGCAGCCTCTGCAATGATATGTAAGTTATAGCAACCTCCAAAACAATTTATAAATAGCAGCAGCCTCCTAAATAATATATAACTTATAGCAGCCTCGTCACTGATATATAGACAATTGCTACCAACTATGTGAAATTCAAATTATAGCAATTTCTCAAATGATCTATAAGTTATAGCAACATATTTTATTATATGTAAATCAGAGCAGCCTCTAAAAGAAACAAGTTATAGAAAACTCCTAAATGATATAAGTTACGGCATCTTACTAAAGGGTATGTAAGCTATGCCATGCTATGTAATGTTTCCATTGTAACTATTGCATAAGTTACAATGGTAACATTCTAATTTATGTGTAATTTGTAGCAATCTGCTAACTGGTAATCATTATTTTTGCTTACTCATTGAGGTATGAATTATTTTACATTCAAATTGATATGTAATTTACAACAACCATCTAGACATTCTCCAAGTTTTGACAGTTTTTCTAGTATGCATATATACAAAGTATGATAAGGCAATGAATATATATTGTATGATACCATATTCTCCTAAAATTTCCATAAAAATATATAATAATTAGGAGGTGAATAAATATATATATATCTACAATGTAGATAAATTAAACCATATAGGAGGCTAACCCATATATATTTGCGTTAACTCCTAATCCCTTATATTCCGAAACCTCCTAACTGGTATATATTTATTCAACTCCTAACTTGGAAATATGGGTATATATATATATATATATATATATATATATACAATATATATATAATATATATATATAATATATATATTCATATACATATAGATTTATATTCATACTCATTTATATATATATATATATGTATATGCTGCAACGTTGGGCAGTCCACTAGTATATATACATATATATATATTTATATATATATATATATAAATATATATACATTTATATATACATTTAAATATATATATACTATAGGACTGCCCGGCATTGCACCGGTATTAAAAATCAGTATATAAACAATGAGAGGCAATGTAGTTGCCTGCCACTTGCTATTAACCTGGTACAATGCCAATGGTTAATTTGAGCAAGCTTACTAATATGAGCTAACTACTTGGTCTCGCAATTGAGCAGGCATAAATTACGCAAATGCTCTCCATGAAGTTGCGCCATGATGTTGCGCCGTAACGAAGAGCGGTAGCGTATTTGCACCAAGATAACAACATATATTGCCTCATGAATCTCTCAAGCTCGTGTGGCTTAATTGGTAAGGGAATGGACTGGCAAATGGGAGAGTATGAAATCAAATCTGTGATACGGATTCTTCATTCTAAGATTTTGATAGCTATAGCTGGACATACGGAAAGGCACATGGACACACAAACTTTGAAAAATATATAGACTAGCTGTACTATCCGGCATTGCCCGGGTAATAAAAAAGTCTTTGCACAGAAAATTCATTTATTTTTAACATATAACAACATTTGCCGTTTTAACTTTCAAACTACATATCATGAGAAAAGTGTTTTGTGTAGTTGAAATAAATTAAGAGAGAAATTAGAAACAACTGTAAAGGTTTCAAATTTTGTCAAACAACTGTAACATTCAAATTTCCTATCACAAGGAAAATGTTCTGTGCAGGTCAAATAAATTTAAAAAACAAAACTACTATAAAAGGGTTTCAATGTAAGTGTGAAATAATTAGCAAGTAATAGCTAAATTAAATCTGTTTTGCTATGATTACAATAAAAGATGATTCAGTAATAATACAGCTACATTAATACAAAGTGAGAAAACTAAATAAAAAGTACAAACATGTTGAATAAATAATAACAATTTGTGCGTAGAAGTGTGTGTGTGTATAAAAAAGGTTTACATTTTCAGCATAAGCTATCCATCAAAACTTTGAATACAATGATGCTGGTACCTCCCGACACTGGTACAGATGTGAAAATGGGATATCTGACTGTCTTTGTCTGACCGAACGGTAAGAGAATGCAGAGGCCAATCCTAATTGAGGTAATACAATTGTATGCGTAAAAAAGTATTGACCTTCACCGCGGTTTAGCAATTGAACCTTACAAAAACTGGAAATAGAAGTTCACAAAAACGTGAAAAAGCTTTGCGTTTCATAGAGTTAACAGAGTTCATAGAGTTTCAAGTAATACGTCATTTTGGGTCTGAAAATTGTGAAGGATGTATACGTTACGTTATGTAGTAAGAGCGACAGATAGTGAGAGCTTTCGTGGTCTCGTGGTTAGGAACGTTTATGCTGAGTTCAAGTCCAGCAGAATGTGAAAATTTACTATCAAAATTTTCATAGCTATACATACCGAAAGACAGACGACATACCAAAAGACAGATGGTATACCAAAGGACAGATGGTATACCGAAGGACAGACGACATACCGAAAGACAGATCATATGCCGAAAGACAGACGACATACCGAAGGACAGATGACATGCCGAAAGACAGACGACATATCGAAGGACAGATGATATACCGAAGGAGAAACGAAAGACGACAAACTTTGTATATATATATATAAAAAGATGTTTCCTCACCCCGGATGTCCCGGATACCCCGTATGGGTGGTAAATTCTGTTCTAACTCGGGTCTCCTACCAGAGACTTGGGAGTTTGAGCACTCGCCTCAAGATCTTAGCTGTTCCCAATAGCGCACTTTTCTGCAACTCACCTGAGTTGATTGTTGTTGGTATTTGGGCAAGCCACATTTTATGCGCTGGTGTTATTGCGCCCAGTGCCCCAATGACTATATATATATGTATATATATATATATATAAATATATATATACATATGTATATATATATACATATGTATATATATACATAATATATATATAATATATATATAATATATATATAATATATATATAATATTTATATTATATATAATATATATAATATATATATAATATATATAATATTTATATTATATATAATATATATAATATATATATATATATGTATGTATATATGTATATATATATACATATGCAGATATATAATATATATATACAATCATGCAATCGAAATCTGTGTTTAAAGTTTTTGTAATTATAGAAAACTCGCAGTTTTGATTGACCTTAACGTTTTAATCACGGTCAGGATTTATCAATGGTATTCTTGAAATTATCTGGTGACCAAATCACTTCAAACATAAAAACGACCGGAAGTGATAAAAAAGACCTGTACTTTCTGATAAATTCTACAAACTTTTTTGTGTAAGTTCATCTTTAATGCTTTTAGTGTCTGAGTTTGTATATCAATGTTCTCAATGTATCTCAAAGGAGCTTGTATTTCAATGTTCTCAATGTATCTCAAAGGAGCTTGTATGTCAATGTTCTCAATGTATCCCAAAGGAGCTTGTATGTCAATGTTCTCAATGTACTGTATCTCAAAGGAGCTTGTATGTCAATGTTCTCAATGTACTGTATCTCAAAGGAGCTTGTATGTCAATGTTCTCAATGTACTGTATCTCAAAGGAGCTTGTATATCAATGTTCTCAATGTATCTCAAAGCAATATTTCTTGTATTAAATTACTAAGTACAAATTAATTTATTCCCATAATCTGAAATACCACCTAAGCCATGAAACGAAGGAAAATGTGTTTATATTTGTTCTAATTCACTAAATCCCTATCTAGTGATTACTATCTGCTATAAAATATAACATTGTTATGTGCAGTACTGCTTGGAGTTTTTACCTGCAAGACAGATGTAGAGGCTTACGGCAGCGCGAGAAACTTCACGACAACACGTTTCCTACGCTACACTGCATGACGCGACATAACATAAACTTTAAATTAACTTAAATGAACTTAGCTGACTAAACAATCACACACTTAAAATTAAGTTTAAATCTTACACTAATCTCAATTATAACGCTGTCTTCATTTTCATTGGTTGCTGTTTTCTTCCAGCTTGGCACAATTCACACTTGGCACAATTGGCCTTTCACAATCACGACCATGCAATGCTGTTCTCAAAATACTTGGCCATCTAGTTGCCGCATCGAAAACCATCGTGGTCGGAATTTTGAGCCATTCGTTGGGTTGTTGGACAACTGTTGGCCAAAATATAAGTTTTCATCAGAGTTTTCATCAGTTTTTCTCTTGCTCTAACTAAAATTTTACATGTAGTAGTAATTTAATGGTCATTTCATCGACACCATTTAATTGAGTTTGTAGCCTTTAGAGTATTTTTTACCTGTTAAATACTTGTTTAGTTTATAGGGACAATTTCATTGGTTACTTTTCTACAGCTAATCATTTGATATGTTGATTAGTATATATGCATGACTTCATTGGTTAATTTTAAGCATTTAATCATTTGATCTGGTGTTTAGTTTATTCACACTATTTCATTGGTTACTTCTGTTCAGCTATTAATTTGATTGGTTGTTTGTAGGAGGCTAAATACATTTTGGAGGCCCTATGCCGAGTAGCTATATACATTATGCTTTTCAATACTGATGTCCTGGTATTGCAATGAGTTGTGATATAATTGCAACTTCTACATCCCAAGCAACTAAGCAGGTTACTAAAGACGGGATTGGAGAATTGTTATTTATTGTAACTCTGAATCTCCTAAAATAACAATTATATAACTTTAGAGTGAAAATTAATAATCTAGTGCAAAAACACGCGTCATCAAGGAGATAATAGAACAAAACAGTTGAAAACCACTCGATATTAGCTTTGTTAGCTACGTGCATTTAGTGGCTAAGGTGTACATGACTATTCATAGCATGACGGATCATTGGCTTCTAGTGGAAAGTGAATGGAGGGCTCGCAATAATCATTTCTTGGTACAATGTACTCCCCGAAAGCCTGGGTCGTAAAGTTGTCTGTTGGAAGTGAAGTTTTGTACACTGACTTTACGGAGGTTCTCTTATATTGCTCAATCATGTGAATCATTCTGGCGACCAAAGTAGGCTTTTCATCATACAGGTTTCTTGTTTCACTTGGGTCTTCTGAATGGTAAAGTGAAACAATGCTTGAAGTATTTCTCAACAAGATGAGAAAAATAAAAACAAACAAAAAAGCATAGAGACAAATTGATAACATTTTGTTTGAGGAATTTTTCTTGCTCAACAATATGTTAAAGCTCAGTTAAACATGTAGATTAAACTATATCTATTTATTAGATATCTATCATATTATAAAACTCTGGTCTCACAATCTTAAAACCATCCCACCGAAGAAAAAATATGGGTGGTAGGTAATTAAAAGGTTGCTCTGTACGGGTCTCTAACTCGAGTTATTCATATTGGTAAAACAGCTCACAACCAACAGAGTAATCTCTCACCATTGAATGCTATGGAATAAGAGCTGTGTTCCATGACATTAAAAAATTATCGTGTGAAAGAAGAGTTATAAAAGCAGACTCACTATGGCTTAGTTAATGTCCAATAGCAGGTACACTTGAGGCAATGCCAGGATCAATTGGCTATCTTAGAACATTTATTTTCCCTATGAATGCGCCATATTCTATCTGATTAAAAACTCAAGAAGCTGTCTTTGTGTGCATTCAAGACAATTTCCATTCATAAGCGTTTTCATGAATTTTTTTCGTGAAACAATTTTGTCATGCTAAATGTAAATTTTATCCATTAAAAAACTTTGCACTATTGCATCTTCATGCAGCTAACTAACAAATTCTGATGTGAAAAACTTTGGACACCTTAATGATTAGCTTTTTGCTTGTTAGCTATGAACTATATTAAGAAACCAACGCTCAGTTCCGTATTGATTTTTACATTTAGCAGAAAAGCTATAGGAATACAATTATGAAAATAACAGTAGCTGGCAAACTTAACAGTGATGATATGCATTTTTCCGGCTAGCAATTTGCCAACTAATTGTCATGTAGTACATACATCTGGTAACATCAAGCTCCTTTATTTAAAGAGTCTTTAAATAGTCCTATCTTTTAAACAAAATTATTTTTGACAAAATTAAAACTAAAATGTCCTTACAAATAAATTTAAAACTGGCGTAACAGTTTTATCATTTAAAATGATGTCAAAAACATTATTAGAGCTTTGCCGAATTATTGTTAGATATTTAGTCATCCATCAGCACTCAAAAATATTGTGCAGAAAAGTTTGAAACAGTTACTAAATTGCAAGGGAAATGAAATTGTTTTGCCACGTTTATTAATGAATGATTCAAAGATTTTGTTTTTTGAGCCACAGCGTAATAACCAAACTACATCCAAATGAATTGTTTTAACTTAAGTAGATAAAATAGGTAAACTTGGTTATCTATATTTTCACTTACTGACAACATCGAACAGGCATCTGACTACTCTCTTTCCATCGATAATTCGGTGGCAGTCGTCTCCAGTAATTTCAGGAAGCTCGGGTGACTCTGGAGGAATTGGCCAGTTTGAAGTCCGAATTCCGGGTTCAACGAGGTAGTACTGATCACCGTAAATCAACTTGTAATTTTTCCACCTGTCAAAAATAACGCCATGTCATTTTCTGTCATCGAAAGGATATTAGCTTGTAACCTTAACTTTGAATTGAGTCGTTAGCATCAAAACCATGCGATGAAACCTACTTGACTCTGAAAATTATTCAGAGGTTACTGTGAAGATCTTTGAAATAAAATAAACAAAAATTGGAGGTTGGCACAAGAGCTATCTATATGCCACTCAAGACGGACAACAGGAGGCACTTTGTGCAGTCAAGTATCAATATGTTGCAATGATAAAAGTTATGTTTGGTTTTCTAGTCATAAAAAATTTGAAAGGTGTGTGTAAGTAAAATATGTTTTTCTGTTGGTGAACTTAACTTTAAAATACATAGTCTATCTGATTAAGAGTCACATACATCTTGAGAAAAATTAGATTATAACAAACAACAGCTTGAGAAACACAGCAAGGAAAAATGCTAAATATTGGAGCGGCAGCAAATTTGTAGTGTAAAAGTGTTTAGCAGTCAAGTTTGGCAAAATTTTATAATTGTATAAATCAATAATACCACAGGTACTGTAAAATCATTAAACAAAAAAGGTAAGCTTAGTTTTTTCATTTTTCAAGAGCAAAAGCGGTAAATTTGAAAACATCTTGAAACAGATAGGAAAAAATAGATTAGGCAATTTACATATATTTTACAGCTCGCATATTGTAAAATGTTTAAAATGTGAACATTTTTGGAATGTAAACATTTTTGGAATGGGTTAATGTTGGAGGAGTGCCTATTAGATTTAATCCTCTCAGTAAGCAGGTGATTATAATATAAATTTTAGATGATCATATCATTGTGCATGTTGTTTCTATTTTCAGGTTATGAGATATTTGGTAACCAAGATGATTTTATTGTATTTTACTTAGATTAAACAAAGTGTAAAAGAAAATGTGATACTTTTAATTTGACTAAGAAATATTTAAATAGATACATAAATATATATACATAGATGAATTATTGTATATATATGCTTATATATATAAATAATGTATACACATACATGAATTATTATTTATGTATACATATATATGAATGATATGCATGTATATATAATATATACTGCAACATAAATAATATGTTTATATTACAATATATAAATATGATATATAAGTTATATAATATATATCATTTATATTGTAAAGTAAGTGATATATTAACATATATATTAATATACCATTTATATACTAATATACATTAATATAAAAATGATATATTAACATATACATTGTTATATATAAATGATATATTAATATAGCCTATATTATTTATATATGAATGTATGTATTATATGTATATGTATGTATATCGGTATATATATATTTGCCAAGTCAAACCAAAAGTTTCACATTTTCTCTTACACTTTGTTTAAATTAAGTAAAATGCAATAATATTATCCCAGTCACAAATTATTCTAAGTGATATTTATATATATATACATATTTATATATATACGTACATATATGCATTAGTGAGTAAATATATGTAGTAGTGAGTTATTCTAATTTTATTTTTGAAGGTAATTCTATGATTAATAAATATAGAATCATACATAAGGTTATGCTCAACGGATTTAAAAATAATGATATAAAAATCACAAAACCTCATTCAATCATGAATTAAAACAGAACCATACCAAAATCAGCCAATAAATATATACGGCAACTGAAAAACAACAATGAAAATGCAACACCAGTGAGAAGGAAATCACACAAGCAAAGCCTTACAACAGCAAAACTAAAAGATCCAATCGGTGCTTTTTCGAAAAATATATCATAACCTGTAAGCCATACCTAGCAACACTAAGTTAAATACAGGAGTTATCTCCTTTATGTAAATATATGTGGGATTACTTATTGAAAATTTGGCGACACCCACAATTGTGACCGGAAAGGCATCAACAACTAGAATTAAAAACCAAAATTATTTTCAGTATACACACTTGAAATCGGATCACAAATCAATTTTTTTCTAATTCATGAAATAAATAATTACTTATTTGAACAACTAAAACACTGACCTAAAAGCGGAGTCTTCCGTTGCACAAACGGATGGATTACGGAACTGCATAGTAGCGTCAGATAGCGCAACTAGCATTTTGTCTCGTATGTTATATCTCCTCTTTCTTGCGCAGTTGTAAATAGATCCCAAGTTGGCTAGTTGTGAAACTCCATCTATACCTACAAAAATATAATACTCGGTTATCTATTTGCTTACAACAATAATACATTAAAACTGATGTCTAGGAAACAGTATATGAGCATACAAAAGTTTAGGCAATCTAGCCGGCAGAGTTTATAATAAAATCGTCGTACAAATGGTGTTTAAGGAAATTTAAGTTCTGATTCATTGTAAACTCATGTCATAAGTAGTGGCTAGCCAAAATACATGGTCTGGTTTCAACTATATCATTGTAAGGTTCTCTTGTTACCCTGACTTAGGCAGATTAACAGAATTTCTTGAAAAATTATTGTGAATCTGATTACCTTGAGGTGTAGGCAACTTCCACTTACAAGATGTCTGCACTGATAACTCATTTTTCAAAGATCATCTTTTTAAGCAAAATCAATATTTTTTCCAATTCTAAATTTTTGGACAAAATAATATAAAAATAACAGAAAACATATTACTGCTTGAAAGTATTTTTATATGCTGATAAAACTAACATTACCTGTGCACCGAATTATGATAAACAGTAGTTTAGTGCTTAGATATAGTAATCTGCTTTTTGTTATTTCTGAACAATTAAAATTTTAAGTTGTTTATTTTTTCTAGTTGTTACAATACCAAAAAAGCTTGCTTGAATTTGAATGTCACTACGGCGCCTAAGTTTGCTTGCAGAATTAAAATACCACTCTTAAAATAAGTAAGATCACACATGTTGCTTATATGTCTAGCTTATCATAGTTCAATACTAAAACAATCAAATAATGTTAGAGTATGTGCGAGGTATATCAATACGCTTATAGATGCTGTCTTGCTTTGATATAAATTGATGACTTATATGTGATAGTTTTTCATTTCCTATTATAGAATAGAGGACAATATATTATATCATTATATGTTGCACTGTATTACTTCAAGTTATACAATGTACTTATGTTTTTATATTATATTTCATTGCATTACATTAGCAATGAAAATTTGTCTACAAAAAATGCAGTTTTTTTGGATCAGACTTAAAATATACCTGGTAGCTCAAGAGGAGGCAGGCCTGGCCTGGCAAGCTGAAGAAACGTGGGTAACCAATCAGTGACATGAACCAAGAAGCTTCGTTTTTTTCCTCTTGTCCTTGGATGCAGTCTTGGATCATAGTAGATAGTAGGGGTAAGTACACCACCCTCCATATATGTTTGCTTACCATTCCTTAGTGGATAGTTGTTTGCATGGTTTTGAAAGTTAGCGACTTGTGATGAGGGGTCTGCACCGCCATTCTAAAGTAGGAACACTTAATTATAGTTTAAATTGTAAACAGTTTGTTAAAATTCTAGAGCAAGGTGTTAAAATGTATTCAATTTTCTTGCATAAAATTTGCATTCATTTATTAAAATACATGTGTATTATATAGTTGTATGGTTAGCTTGCAGTTCTTGATATATTGCAAAACGAAATTTAAGTTTTTTAAATTTAATTTAAAAAAAGGGTTGCCTAGAATTGGCTAGCTGCTAAAATTTAGCCTATATTTTTAAATAGAGGCAATTGTTTGCAATATTTAATGTATTAAACAAAGATGGAATGTGTACTTTCATTGTTATAAATTATCCACAGCTTTATGTCAGCAAACCAATGACCCTAACTGAAGTTTTCAAGTTATTTTTATGCAGAACCTTAGCTATCAAAGAGATATTATAAAATTATTCACTAAAAATAAATATTTTATAAATGACGATTAATAATTTTAATTTAAGTTTTGCCATAACAGGTAAGCTGCTTATGAGCTACAGGTACGCTGCTTATGAGCTACAGGTACGCTGCTTATGAGCAACAGGTACGCTGCTTATGAGCTACACATGTGTTGAAGCCGTTTAAAGCTTTTGAAGTTCATTTTAAAAGATTTATAAAAAGTGTCAATTGATTGCAGCATGGTGCTAAGATTTCTGTAGGGAAAAATTGTGTCTCAAATCTTGTTATCTGTCAACACAAAAACAACAATTGTTCTTTTAGCTTATGATAATTATTTTGTATATTTTTTTTATTATTTTTTACTTTTGTATTATTTTGCTACTCAAAATATTGTGCTATTGAATGTATTTTTGACAAAAACTTGTTTAGGAATTGTATCACTGTAATCACCCAAGTTTAACACTGATCAAAGTACAATACTAGCTCAATTTTTAAATTGAAAAACTGGTATTTTAACATAAATTGTACTTAAGTATAACACTGCCATAAGTGTTCAGATTTTCTGTTTGCAGAGTTTTTTGTTAAAAAACTTTGTTTCTGAAAAGATATTTACTTTTTTTGCATTCTCTTCTACTGTTTTAATGCTAATATTTCTGCTTAGCATGCATATGCAGTCTCCACATGCATTCCGTGTTTCCATACATTCTTTCCATGAAAAGTAGGGCTATGCATAAAGAATTTTGCTGTGCTAATAAAATTAGTTTGTCGCTGATATTGACTGGTTCAGCAGTGAAGAAAAAGATTTCAAGTTGGAAAAAAGAATGAGAAAGAATTTCAAAAACTAGAACAGATTGAACTAGGTCAAAGTGACAGCAAAAGGTCAACTACAACTGGTAACGGAAAACATTTATTTTGGTTTTGAGAGTATTATAAACATAGTGAGTTTATGCAATTGCTATTAAATATTACATGATATAGATTGGAAATTTTTTTCTGTATTATACCGACTGATAAATACCACAAATTGATTTTAAAATATCGGTTTTTTCAAATACTCAAATACAATGCTTCCCAAAATTTTTGACGAAGAACTTTTCTATGAAAGTAGAGCATTATACTTGGGTAACTATGGTAACTGTCAGCTTAATGAGTAATTCCAACACACCGCTGATTATACTTTTTGTATAGTAAATACTTTCTAGTGTTTGTTAAAAATCTGGCTCATGGGGAACAGAACCGGAAATGTTTCAAAATGATTCAGACTATTTGTCTTGATCTAGCTAAAGAAGATCCACCATGGTTCAGTAGTTAGGTTGCTAGTTTATGATGAGCAAGGTGATGGTTCAAGTCACACAAGGGCCACTAGTGGTATTGGAAGGGGTGGTATTGGGAACGCCCCTTCTAACACTAGTAGTGTTGGAAGGGGCGTTCAACTATAATTACTCCTGTGCCAAAGCTCATGAGCAATTGCTCACAATGAATCTTATACCACAAAGGAGATTATTTGTAGTGATGGCAGAAGTTTTTCAGCTAGCTAAAACTATGTTTATTTTTTTAGAGTACAAGACAACCTATAAAAACACCACAATTGGTTATTAATGCACTATGACTATTTTATAACAAACAAAAATATAATATAAATTATAAACACCTTGTTAAACAACTATTGCCAATTTAAACTCAACTAATCTGCATAGCTTCTCGTAAAGCAAACATTTAAACAAACCATCTAATATGGATAGGTTTTCCGATTATCCTATAAAACTAATATAAAGAATCATGTACACTATCTGTAGGAAATTCATTAAAAATGTTTTGTCCTAATAAGCTTGCGCTACAAAAAACAGCTTTGCGCAAACAAGACTAATTTTGAACATGCTCTAGATGATCTAAATCTCAACCATTGAATGTAGGTTTTACTTACATCAGAGGAAAATACAATGATTGTGTTGTCATCTAAACCCGCATCTCTCAAAGCATCTCTTGTTGCTCCAACCACATTGTCAAAAGCAGATACCAGACCTACACATTTAAAAACAATAAAATGTAGCTATACTAATCAAATTGCAAGTTTGTATGTTTAAATTTATGAGTCATTGCAGTTTAAAAACATACCTATTAATAAACCCCACTTTGCCTGTGTGTGTTTGTGTTTGTCTGCGTGTCTGTTAGTCTGTGTGTCTGTTAGTCTGTGTGTCTGTTAGTCTGTTAGTCTGTTAGTCTGTTAATCTGTTTGTCTATAAGTCTGTGTGTATGTTAGTCTGTTAGTCTGCTGGTTTGTGTGTCTGTTAGCCTGTCTGTTAGTCTGTCAGTCTGTTATTCTGTTAGTCTGTATGTATGTTAGTCTGTTAGTCAGTGTGTCTGTTAATCTGTGTGTCTGTTAGTCTGTTAGTCTGTATGTCTGCTAGCCTGTTTGTTAGTCTGTAAGTCTGTTATTCTGTGAGTCTGTATGTATGTTAGTCTGCTAGTCAGTGTGTCTGTTCATCTGTTAGTCTGTAAGTATGTTAGTCTGTTAATCTGTGTGTCTGTGTGTCTGTTAGTCTGTTAGTCTGTGTAAACGCTATGCATTTCCATCCTTTTAACAAATTTATTTAAACTTCACAAGCATAGGTTCTATGCATAGGTTCTATGCATTCCGGCAGATCACCAAAAAATAACTGGTTTTAAAACTTCACCTGGTTCCTGAGAACCAGTTTCTTCGACATCCATCTAATTGGAAACACAAAAATGTGCTATTGTATGCATAACGGACAATCACCCTTAACCAACTCATTCATGGATTATTGTCATGAAAGCGGTGTAGCAATTTGTGTTAAATATCTACACCCGTGTTACAGCCGATCTGATTGAAAATGGAAGCTGGGCATGCTTAGCTTAAAGCTAGTAATCTCTAAACTTATATGAGCAACAATATCCTGAAAGTTTTTATATCAGTTTTCATTATCTTCGGTTCTAAGCTAAATAAATGTCTGACATATTTTAAACAATTTTTAAAATTAACTCAAACAAGCAAAATCTAACAGACACAAAATATAGAATAACACACAAATGGCATGAATCTATAAATATCTGCTCGTGTTCATGTATTATAATTGTGAATATCACTATATCTACCAACCTAAGTACAGCCTCCTGTTTCTGGTGTCCTCATTGGTTGGGTCTAAGAAGTCATGACTCGCAAACATCTCATCTGTATTCTAAATGTTCTTGGTATAATTAATATTATTATCATCATTGTTATCAATATAGCATTCAAGGCCATTATACGTGCTCAACATTAGGAAATACTGATCACTTGACTTCCGTACAGCCTAACCTCGCTTCTTTATGTAACTTTCTAAAGTAGCACAAACTTTAGAAAATTATAAATCAATGCAAAAATTACTTTTCAACAAAAAATGTTTATATAATATATATCCCTTTATTTACAATGATTTTATTTTAAAGAGAAGTATTATCTAAGTTATGAAACACAAGAATCACATAAAGTTTTTTTAAATCTTAAAATATAATAATATATATAGATAATAATATATCAAACCTGAAGTGGGTCGTGGGGTGCTGTTGGTGTTACCCACATAAATAGAGGGTTTGGGTTATATCTGTGGTTCATTATCACTTCTCTGACATCTCTAATGTCCTGCAGCTGCAACATGAAACGAAAACTGCCATTTAATTTAAACACATAACAATATTGCTAGATATTTGACTAGCAGCACAAACAAGTTTGAAGGAAATTTATAAGGTTTAAATTTTAATCATTGTATAACAGTTATGATAATATAATAGTTGCTAGAACAATTTACTGTTCCTTGTTCATAGAAAGTTTAAAATTTTTTAGAGATCTTTTGATTACTAGTTACTAGTTTAGAATTCATTTTCATTCTTTATTTCATAGTTGCTTTTAAATTTAGCAATATTTTGTTGAATTTTGTTAAATTACTAAACAACTAAGTAATTCTAATCATGATCATTCAATTGGCCACTTAATTTATTCTGTCGTTAGTAGACCTGTTTGTAAATATATATGTCTGAATTTATTTACTTGTTTAGTTTTGCGTATATAAAAATAAACAAGCCTCAATAAATATAGAGAATGTAAATTTAAAAAATCAGCCATCAATCGGCAATAAAAATATTTTTTCACAAAGATTGTAGCCATAGCAAAATATTATAATAAGGTTTCATTTGTTTTTTGTTATAGTTTAGCAACACAAGAGTTTTGCAGTTATATATAACACATATCAATATATATCAATACATATATCGATACTTATATCAATACATATATTGGTCTACATGTCGATACTTCTATCAATACATTTACTGATACATGTATGTCAATATATATATATACATGTGTATATATATATATATATATATATATATATATATATATATATATATATATATATATATTAATAATTTAAATATAGTATTATATAATATATAAATAATAGTCAATATGTTGTCTTTTGGCCTTTTGACTTTTTTCTAAAAAGCAAAAATATATACATATCTGAATTTTGTTAAATATTAAATAGAAGTTACATTGCTTTATATAATTGTTTTTTTAGTTATATTTTTGATAATATGTTTATGCTGAAACAATTTAAAATATAACATAACTCTAATACAAATAAAGTAAATAAAAACAAAAGATCGCAGAAGTATTTATATTTATTATGCAGCTTTGAAATTCTTTTAGGCTATTAAACTTTATTAAAAGATTTTGTGGTTTTTGAAACACTCAAAGTTGCACAAAACTTCAACTAAGGCTAATGTATCATTTCATAACGTATCATAACGCTGACTGTCAACAGAATTAAAGAAAAAGCATGAAAGCTAAAAGCTTTGTTATGACGTTTTATACCCTTGCAAAGTTCTGTTGAACAGTTTCTGAACTCTCTCAGCAGTAATCAACATACTGGTAAAAGTTATTGTAATATAATACAGTTTAGTGTAAAAAAATATATACATTTATATTGATATTGGCTTGAAAACTGTGAGATTTAGATATTAAACTATAATATATTAAGTACTAGCTCGTCTTTGATACATTTCCATGCTTAATTGATAAATTTTGTGAGATGTAAAAAAGAACATTCATTGCTCACTACTCACCACTTTAAAGAAATGTAAACAAGGCACTATTTTGAAACCTTTCTGATATTTTGATTCTGATAAATAAAATAAATAAGTAAAATAGGTCATTTGTCAAGACAAAAACTCAGCTGTAAAATATTTAGCAGTAACAAAATACTGTTACATCCTTTTCTATTTAGTGTGATTACTAGGCACTTAAAGCAATGAGTACTCCCTAACTTTCTTAGCTACCTAAGGCTTTACATGCATTTACATGTTTGATAGACTGTGTTCCTGCATGAATAAGATAATCTGCTACTAATGGCGCATTTAATAGCCTGTATTCTAAATTAACAAAACATAATCTGTCACATGTTAAATAGATCATGACAAAGAGTGAAAAAGGTTGCAATTGCTCCTTCTGTAAACCTTTGGTAAAGAACAGACAGCTGTATATCTAATGCTATCTCCTTCACGCTTGCACCTTAAAAAATAGCGTTGCTAAAGAGGTCTACCATATTGTTGAACAGCAATTGGGAATGTTCAAGATGAAAACAAAAAGCCTTTAGCACTAATTTGTTTGCTAGTATATTCTTACACAATTGTTGTTACACTAAGTTGCAAAACTATATTTATAACTGCTGCTTAAAGATACAATGGCCTTGATCATCATTGCAGTATACTTTACCAGCCTAACTAACAAATAGCACATTTCATTTCTTGAAAAGATGAAGTTTGATTATGCTTATTTTGGAAAAAACTTTTGGAACCAAAACCTTTTTATTAAAACCAATATGTTAAAAATGTGTTCAACTTTCTTATATATTAGCATACAATTATGAAAATATATGTCTATTGCACAAGTGTGTGGTTAACATACCTTGCGTGGTATATTGTAAAATAAAATTTAACAGTTTTAAATGCAGCTTGAACAAACTTATTGCCTAAAGTTGGCTTACAATTTTAAAAAAAATTGAATACTTTTAATATTTAGCGCATTAAACAAAAAGCCAAATACATAGGTCTATTTAGGAATTATGTTCACCTTTATATTGCTAACAAACCAATTAATTCAATTAAAATTTCAAAGTTATTTTTGACACAAACATCTAAATTTTAATGAGATCATTAAAAGTGTCTGTGGATTTTCTCTCTAGAGTAGCTATCTCTGGAAAAGGGATACAAGTGTTTATCTTTCGGAGGAGATATTGATGACCCTTTTTATCAGTTATGTCAGAACTTTAATGTGCTGTTGAGTTTTTATGAAATCTGAGACTGACTCTCTCCTCATAGTATAACAAAGGCTAATGATTATGCTGTACTGCTTTAAAAATAAGAAACACATTGAGCTAAATATAAGACGCTCTCTCCATCTCAAATTTGGCAGACTGCCTTTCAAAGCTGCCAACTAAAAAAGTAATATGGAAAAGAAATAGCAATGATTAATGCTGGCAGGTACCTGTTAGAACTGCCTATTAACTGACAGAGTTGAAATATATCTGTCAAAACACTTCACAATTATCTCAAATATCAAAAATGACTTTACAGCACCTGGAAGTGAAAGCAATTGTTACATGAAGGTCATAAATTTACAAATCACTGTTACAATTAAGACAGAGGAAGCCATAAATATAGCACTTACTGTCATGTGTGTTCCGATATTTTCAGTGGTTGGGACTCCATTTATGTGTCTTTGCATAACGGTGTGATCAGCTGAAATATATGTTCATTGTAAGCAGATTACACCTGGAAGTTGTAAGGAAGCTATTTGACACAATGCCTATTACAATCTTGGCACTTTCACCAATATCAATTGTGCTTCCCTATCAGTAGCAGCTGCCTGTTTCTTAGCAGACAGAGCGACTCCTTTACTCCCGATAATTTGGTCTTAATCAAAATAAGTAAATATATATATATATTCAAATATATATATAAATAAATATATATATTTCAAGTTATTGAAGTTTTTTTTAATTAAATTACATTATTGTTTTGAACTGTATACTAAGATAGAGCAAGAAGCTAATCTGGCAAGTCTGTTGTAACAAAGCTGCCATATGAACGGTAGTAAAGACTCACTCCAATTGAAATAGTCAGCTGCTCCAGTATAAATTCCTCTAAACTCATCGACTCCTCTACTTCCTGGTAGACATGCTCCATTGCAGTATCCTAAGTGCCACCTACAACAGTTGATTGCTGTCAGATGAGATTTGCAAGCGACTGGGTTGAGTTTTGTAACAAAAACTCAAAAGAATTGCTTACCACAACTTAAAGTTTAACCATTTATTTTATTGACTGACTTTTTTATATGTTCTGCTTGACAGTAAAATAAAACTCAGGATGCGTTCGAGTTTGGTAGCTTAAAAAAAAACTTGGTGCGAAAATGATTTAGAAAAGTATGAGTGATAGTAATTGGGTAACTTTAAGTATTTATTTCTATGCCAAATTATATATCAATATCTAGTATTAGGTCTATGTCCATGGTCATTCTAAGTCTATAATTATGTCTATTCTCATGAATATGGCTATGCCTATGTATATGTATACATTCACGGGTATGTCTATGCTGATGTCTGTGTTTATACCCTTTTCTAAATCTACACCCATGTCTATGTCTATGCCTTTGATTATATCAATGCCTATGCCCATATCTATATCTACATTTATGTATATGACTATGCCTATGCTATGGAGTGCCATTTGTAAAATTTTGTGATATTCACACTATAAAAACATATTTAGTATATCAGTTTACATGTTTAATATGTGAAGATTCATGTTTAGTATGCTAACTTACATATTTAGTATGCCAACTGACATGTTTAGTATTTGAAGATTCGTGTTTAGTATGTCAGTTCACATGTTTTATATGGCAAGGTTCATGTTTAGTTTGCTAATTTACATGTTTAGTATGTGAAAATTGTTGTTTAGTATGTCAAAATTCATGTTTGGTATGCTAACTTTAATGTTTTGTATTGCGAAACGCGCATGTTCGCTATTCCGTTGCGATCCTGTTTGATATGCCAATACACATGTTTGTTATTCAACTTTTATTTTATATGCGATCTCCTTTTTATTACATTTCGAAGAAATGCTCCTAAGTCAATCGCGCCCTTTTTACACGTAGCCCGCGGCCCATCGCTAAATAGTTGGCAAACTATTTAGCGTAAGTAGTCAGTAGTCGTAACTCAGTAAGTCGACGGATAACTTCCCCAATATATTAGAAATAAAAAGGCCGATGAAGAAATCCACGTCGTTGTTACTACAAAACAGAACAGCAACCTACAATACTCACTTGCTGAGGTAAAGAAAATCAGATGTAGAAAGTTGAGTCTTAATAGAATCTTGCCTTGCCTTTTTTTCAAAGTCCAAGTAACTTGAATTTGAAAGATTTTTTTATTAAACGAACAAATGTGGCAAAGCTAGCTTCGGATGCACGCGGTGAGGAAATCTCGCTAGTGTCTTCGCTCTCCAGGGTCATCGATCGAAATTCTCCAAGTTTGCCAACTATTTAGCGATGGGCCGCGGGCTACGTGTAAAAAGGGCGCGATTGACTTAGGAGCATTTCATCGAAATGTAATAAAAAGGAGATCGCATATAAAATAAACGTTGAATAACAAACATGTGTATTGGCATATCAAACAGGATCGCAACGGAATAGCGAAAATGCGCGTTTCGCAATACAAAACATTAAAGTTAGCATACCAAACATGAATTTTGACATACTAAACAACAATCTTCACATACTAAACATGTAAATTAGCATACTAAACATGAACCTTGCCATATAAAACATGTGAACTGACATACTAAACACGAATCTTCAAATACTAAACATGTAAATTGGCATACTAAATATGTAAGTTAGCATACTAAACTTGAATCTTCACATATTAAACATGTAAACTGATATACTGAAAATGTTTTTATAGTGTGAATATCACAAAATTTTACAAATGGCACTCCATACTATGCTGATGCCTATAGCTATGCCTATGTCTGTCACTATGCCTATGTGAAGGAAACATTTTCAAAGTCATTACAACTAGTCAAACTTATCTCGTATTAGTGAACATAAAAGCATTTAAGGAAGAAGGTGAGTGAAGACAGAAAACAAGTGCTTAGATATACTCCATCATAAGCTAACCGCTAAATAGTGTAACAATTTCTCAACTACATGACTTTGTTAGTTGTTTAAATAAGACTTTCTGACTCTGCGTAGCCAATACCAGAGGTTTATTATAAAGTGTTATAATATCGGTTAGTTAAGCACTCATTGAGATGCTTCAATGCTTAGTTAAAGACATGACTCAATGACAAACACCTATTTATTTGCTGAATCACGTTATTAGAAGACCTCTTCTCACGACTAATTTACCGATTTACAAAAGTGCTACTGGAACTTTCATAACATCTCAGATTTTCTGGTTCAGCGAGAACTAAATGCTGTGGTAGTGAATTTATAAAAGTTAAGGTGTCTAAACTGAGAAAACACTTTAAAGAACTCAAAGATTTAGATGGAGCTTGTGGCTCGTCACTAAAGAAGGCACCTATTAATGGTCAAAAACACTATCTGTTAAAAGTAATAATTTATTCTGGCACATTCCATGCAAGGTAATTTGTCACATTTAGTGAGTCTATTAGATAGATCATGTCATGTAATACCACAATATTATTGATGTGCCTGTGAATGCTAGGTCTCAGTAGGAAGACCATACCACTTACTAAAGCCATGATTATAGAGCAAGATGTTTTACACAGCAGTGTGTGGTAAGGAGAACTGGGTCAATGACATTGTAGTAACATAGGGTTCTTATGCATGCCAAAACTTTCACCAGAGGGGTTGCCGCACAGGCCTGGATCTATTGATGTGTTAACCAATAAAGTAGCTCATTTGTTGAAAGTTATTTTCAGCAGCTATTCTTTTTGGCAGAACTATTGTGTTCAATAACTTTCAAAGACAAAAAAGCAGTGATTGGCTGTAACAGAATTAGAAACACCAGTAACGCTAGGCTTTATATGGAGCAAGGATATGGAGCAAAATATGTACCAAAAGCTAATGCCAAGGATACCGGCGTATGCATCAGTTTGCTCATCAGCGCCAAACATTTTTCTTTGATTTGAAACGGTTGTGGTCCAATCATCACTCCTATTGCCGCTGGAATTAATTTGGTTAAGCTTTAATGTTCGTTTTTCCTGAATTACCATTAATCTGACTAAACTTATTTGGAGCATTTCCAGTAAGGTCCATATATCTCTCACTCACTGAGTAACATGAATTTGTTGTTTTTATTTATCTGCCCCTTATGAGATTTGACAGAACCGGTGTATCGAGCAGTGGTTCTTTCAACTTTCTAATATGGGGGCAGAGATCAAAACAATTTATCTAGCTCAAATAAATAAATGTTATGCTGTGAGGGTGAGACACTTGAGGACATCATGAACATCGACTGACAGGGAAAGATCACAGACATAGAAATTATAAAACGGGCAAACCTAGCATCACTGGCAGACATAGTTATTGGAAAAGTTTGAGAAGGTTGGACAATGTATACAAAATGAAGCAAGACCGGCTTCATTGGCAACTATATAACCAAATCAAAGAAGGACTAGACTCTGCTGTAAAGAGGTAGCTAAGAGGAGTTTAAAATAGAGATAGATCAATACAAACTTATGGCAGTCAACTGCTTATAATCAAGCTGATTGTAGATCTGCTATCATACAGAAGCCACAACAATAGACAGACTTAGTCGCCTAAACCAACTGCAAAAAAGAGAGAAATTTTCTGTTGAGATTTTGAGCTATATATACGTGTAGGTAGTTGAAAAGAAACTTTTTTGTCTACAGCACCGTTAGAATATCTATCAGCACCGTTAGAATATCTATCAGCACCGTTAGAATATCTATCAGCACCGTTAGAATATCTATCAGCACCGTTAGAATATTTATATTCTAACGGTGCTATTTACATTTGTCTACAGCACCGTTAGAATATCTATATTCTAACGGTGCTATTTACATTTGTCTACAGCACCGTTAGAATATCTATATTCTAACGGTGCTATTTACATATGTCTACAGCACCGTTAGAATATCTATTTGCAAAATTTCACCAGCAACCTATGTTAAAGAAACAACCATGACACAAATACTCAGTTCAATTGTAATCAGTTTGAGGTTCATTTGTAGCTTTTGCTGTACAATACACCTATATACATATATATACAGTAGACTTTCCAAATAGGAGTGTGCAAGCTGTTGCTAGCAAAGTGCAAAAGTCAATTGCAAAAACTAAAAAAGTGTATTTGTTGGCGCACCAACTTGTGCATCTGAATGCTCGCCTCTTCTATATGTCTAAAATAAATACCCGAGCACCATCAACCCTGAACAATTTCTGTGCATTTAGTTTACCCACAAGGAAGCAGATAATAGCTAAGAATAGGTATGATTAAAAATCCTGAAATGAGTTGCAAGTTATATTTTTCATATATGTTGCTGCTGTGTGAAAGCGTAGGAATGTTCTGAGAATGACCTTCTCATAACGTAATGTTTTCATAGATTCCAAATATGTCGATTTTTCATTATGCTTTGAGTCTTTTTTGTTTCAATCAAAATAAGTGGGTGCGAGACTGCCCTCATCATTCATACGGGGTTCCACGAGAAAAACGTATAGAGAAGCGCTGAGTTAATGCATGGTGAATTCTCATGATTCCCACACTCATGCACACACATGCATGCACGCATGTCAACACACTTGCACACAAACACACACACACACATGTAATACCTACTTGCCAACATGTTTGGTCACGTAACCCTCTTCCTTCATATATTCGTAGATTGTTTTGTGCTCTACTGGTAAACAAACCTGGGCTTCTTGTATCACCACAAGTACCTGGAAATACAGTAGTTTATAATTTCTTAATATACTCTTAGTATGTGCTCTTCAAATAGTTTACATTGACTTCACCAGCAAAATGAGTTTTAGGCTTGCCAGGATGTCAGACCACTTACCTGTAGTCCGTTATGTGATGGGTATCGACCAGTCATGAGAGCCGATCTTGTTCTACAACGACAAAGAAATAATAATAGAATAAAAAGTGATTTCTGTGAAGTACTACCTACAAAGGATTAGAAAATATATTAAATGCTACTGCATGTTGGAATAATATTGTCAAATAATCTGGCACGCTGCTATTTTTTCATAGTGACCAGCACTCTGTAAATTCAGTAAACATTAAGATTTTTAATTGTAAAATGTATTTTTATTAAACAGTAACTATAGCAAGCCAATGAACTTGCAACACGGAGAGCTGGCTAAAAGTAACTTATTCATCTCCTTGTTAGATAAATTCATGCATATTGTCTAACTGCTAAACGTTTCATTGTTTTTTTATGTTTGGGCTGCAATGCGCAGTCATCTGAACTGTTGGCTAATTGGCTACTCAACGAAACATTCGAATTTATGTAAAAATAAAAGCGTTACATACATGTGCATGTATATGATGGTAAATCATTAAACTTGTGAAAATCGTTAAGCTTGTGAAATCTTAACTAAGTTCTTAAAATAAATTATTTGTTTTTAGACTCTTAGAGATTTACTACGTTGCACTAATTTCATATTTTGTGCACAAATTCTTTTGAATCAAGCAATTGTTCTTGTATGGCATTTAAACTAAATAGATTACTTCTAACTTAAAACTTGAGCCAACAATTGCTCATATTAACTTTCTTGTTTTAACAGGAATTTTACGAAACTAGCACAAAAATTCTAGCTTGGAAGTCAAAAGTCGATGAAGCGTGCTCTAAAAAACTATCTGAATAAATTTGTTGTCTGACACACTGAGACCAAAAGAGAACCAGCAGTTTGAAGTAGCTGAATAATATAGAAAAATAATGTAAGAAATTCTCTACAAAAATGTGTAGAAAACATTTTAACAGACTTTCATTGGACGCTTCTAGCAGACTATGACGCGAGTGCAAGTAATTATTTTGTTACTGTCCTCAGGCTACCAGCGTTTTGATTCATTCAAACAAATCTCTGTTATTTTTTACTTATATTATCAATTATTATCATCATTGTTATTATTATTTACTAAATAAGGTTGTTTTTTCTCAGCTCTTTGTCTGGTAATATACTGGTGTCTGGTAAGGTCCCCTTTCCTCAGATATCTACTACTTTCTGTAACATTCTTATAGATCCTAACAGAGCAGAAAACTGTCTCTGTCTATCTTCTTCCATTATTATTATTGTTATTATTAATGCTTTTATCACAGCTTTAGCTGTGTTGTTTGGTGTTGTTTTCTGCAAACGATCTAGTTCTACTAGGCTAGGTTAGACAGGACCTTCCAGGACCTTTCCTAAGAATGGTAGCAGATCCTAACAGGGCTGTCTGTTGTAGCAACTTTTATTTCTTCACACAAACTCTCCGTAGAGCCATCTAATCAGTCACCCGATGTTTTGAATGATTGATTAATAATAATAATAATCAATCATTAAAATATTGTCTTATTTGGCTTGTGAATTTGTATTATCAAGTAAAACCTATAGCTTACACACTACAGGCAGGTTGTACGTAGGACTGGGTGAGCTCAATCCCATCTGCTCTCAGGGCATCAAGGTTTGGGGTTCTCACTTTAGGATTGTGAAATCCTACATCATTCCACCCTACAAAACAATAGTTTGTAACAATAGCATGTACAAATAGTTTAATTGTTCTAAGTTTTTAAGCATTACTAAGCTTTTGCTAATCAGATTCTATTAATGATACGGTAAAATTAGAAAGGAAGCAGACTTTGCAATGTTTTGCAAATGGTGAAGCTATGAAGGGGTGAAGTTTTTGGAAGGCTTTGCTCTTGATAGCGACATTTGCCTTCTAGCTCAAAAGTATATGCTACATTATTCATGGGCGTCATAGAGTGAGAAGATCGCAAGGTCAGTGGGTTAGATGGTCAGAGGGTCAGTCAGAGGATCGATCAGGAGCAATAAGGTCAGTCAAAGGGTCAGAGGTTTATGGATAATAGGGTCTGTAGATCAACGGTCAGGAAATCGGAGGGTCATAGGGTCAAAGGTCAGAAGGACAAAGGGACAGATGGTCAGCTGCTTAGAGTAAAAGCTGAAAAACTAGTTCAGCTTTTTAAATAAATTCAAAATGGATATTCGTAGTAGTTACTTAACTAAGAGATACATTTGAATATTTCTGATAAGCATTCTGGTATCAATACTAATTTTTAAATGAGACTAAATTTAAAGCTGTAGTTTTTTACAATCAACAATGACAGCTCGCAGTTATTAAAGACTAACAAGCATCCACTTGGAATTGATTAGAATACATTAGTTCTACCTTTAAGCAACCAAGACACAGCGGCTAAAGTAGATTACAAATAAATCAGAATCATGAATATTAACGAGAAGGTATTGCATTCTGGGTAGCATAATAAATCAAGGCCAACACCAACAACTTCTCCTAGCAACTAAATGCACCTAAGTTAAATCCATGAAAAGTTATTTCCAAAACGAATTTATCAAAAATGCTTTGAAGCTGTTATGAAAAAAAGCTATTGTTTATTTTTCTTCAAAGCTAACATTTATAACATATTTAAAAAAGTGCATTATTTTTATTGTAAGGTCTTACAAACCTACAGTATAGCCAGCTTTTGCTTGGCTACATCGTATAAATGAATGTTTATAGACCATATGCAAGCAGCATGTCTTAACTTTATGCTATTAATCCTTCCAGCATTCCAATCGTCGAGCAGGCGAAACTATCCGTTTCATCGTTGCAATTGTGGTCAAAGATGTGAAGGCATAATGTGACAGGGTTTGGTTTTAGGAGAGAATTTTAATGACCACAAGGCTGTAAGACTACCTTCAGGTGTATTGTAATCTCCTTAAGAAATAAGTGAGATACTAAAAGCAGAATTTAAATAAGTTTTAACTTAATTAATTTCAGTTTATCTATAACCAAAACCAGAGATTTAATGATAATTGAATTTTGTAATGGCCCAATAGTGATGACATTACTGTTTTTTTTTAAAAACTGTATTTGAAATTGTACAATATCTAACAGCATAGCAACACTTATAACAAAACTATGTTGTGTAACTAAGATATTCTTTGTTAAAATTAGTATTTAAATAAAAGATATAAACTGTCAAAGAGATTCAGAATAAATATTAACAAACATAAAATTATTAATCTAATCCCGAATGCTTGCAATAGAAACTGCTGCACTAAAAACTCTTCTGAGGTTTCGAAGTTCTTCTGCATTTACTAGAAAATGGTATTATCAAACAATGACAGCTTCACCTTCCTAGTTCCATCGCTCCACATAGTTCAAAGGAATTCATAACCCTCACTGCTCTATAATATTCTCATAACTTTAAATAAATTGGTGCATATTTTTGTTAAAGCCGATAGCAATAGACAAACTCAGGGCACTCTAGCATTGATTGGCTCCTAGATAAAACCTTAACATTGACGAAAATGGGAAGTTTTACTACCTAGCTAGTTACTAATATCTTAATACACCGCCTTTTTAAAACCACACCCATAAGGTTGGTTGGCGTTTAAAATGCTTGAAGTTTTCCAAATGCACAAACCGCAGCATAAAAAATACCATTAAGTTTAATAGTTCAAGATGAAAGATCTTTGAACTGGTACTACAGTACCATTTCTAGGTACACGCAGGTTGACACTGAGAGACTCGTCATACTGATTGGCTTAGCAATAAGAATGAATTAATCATTCTTTATAGAGGATGAGCATAAGTTTTAATATCTACTAATCAGCTACCTGGTTGCATAAATATGCTTATGAAACTAATTGCCTGGGTGATAGATGATAGATGAGTCCCACAGTACGCTGCTAATAAAAAAAACATTGTGACGCTAAGAGCTTTTCTCCAGAAAACAAAGTACTTTTCTCCAGAAAACAAAGTATTAAATACCTTACTATAGTTTTATATCAAGCTAGTAGTTATATAAATAGAACAAATATTTTATTACTTATACTAATAAAAGCTTTTTCCGAGGTAAAAATAGCATTTTAGCTAAAAGAATGTTTATTTTAAACTCTTTGCTACTGAGTAACTTACATGAAACCTTTGATAAATTTGCTCTTTAGGTTTGATAAATAAATTTGATAAACATCCCAAAAAGTTCATAACAGCTAGCTCACTGCTTTATGACAAGCAAATCAAATCAAATATAAAAAACAATCTATCAACAGAATTAAGGTTTGTCTTCCACCTGACTCACCCATATCATCAGCCATGATGTAAACAATATTTGGCCTTCTGCCTGACCGGTCTCTGTATTCGTCAGCCGTCGAGTCGACAGATTGAAACTTGCATCTTCCTCTATACCTCGCTCCCACTGCCACAACCAAAACAAGCAACAGGTAAAAAATAGAACCTTTCATGTTCGGGTCTGAGTGTGAACTGCCAGGTACACCTATCTGGTTATATTTGAGTCAGTAGTAGCCATTAATCACAAGGTGTATAATCTCTTCAAAATAATTTATGATCAGCCAATCACTAGACCTGAACTGTATTATTTCCAAAAATCTTGAGTTACCTTAATCTTGCTTTAGGTATGCCAAGTAGAGACAGCCAATAGATAATCAGCTTTCAGTTTCTGGTGTAATAAAGTTGAAATGACTAATAAATTATCATTAGATACATTTTAACCGTATTTTGACAAGCGCATAGCCTCTATAACTATTGTGACATACAATAATTGTCTATTTCTATCTTTACTGTCAATCTACTGTCTATATTTATGGTTAATCTATTATTAATACATAAAACAACCAACAACTGCATTTAGGTAAAATAGATCTATTGTTGATTAGCCAATGGAAAAACGTTTTGTGCAACTTTTAACTGTACACAAAGCTAGATTTCTTAAAACAAGGGTCTTTAGGTTTACCACTAAAATTAATCATAAGTATTGAAAGAAATATTTATACCAGAGCTGGGTACGCACTAAGCTATTTTTTGTGGTGTGTTTATTTATAACGTTGGAGTTATTTTTGCCACGCTGCTTTCAGCATTACAGCTTACATGTTAACTACTCTAATAATAACCTCTGCATGTTAGGGAACACAATAAAAGGTTGGTATCATAAAACGAACAAATTTGTTATACGACTTGTGTTTGACTCTTTTATTCAAAAAACATTGAAATATTACGAGGAGCTCGACCAAAAGCATTGAATGATACGTCATTACAGAATCCTTACTACAATCTTTACTACAATAAAAGCCGCGTTCTTCAATATGTTGCAAGTCACATCGTGAGGTTTGGAAAATCAATTGCTTCCACTGGGGTTTGAACTCGCGATTTTCGTTTTGATATACAAACATTTCACCACTTATACCAATCAACTGCCTTGCCATATTACATAATAAATAACCACAAAGCTAGATTTCTTGAAACAGTTTGGGTCTTTACATCTACCATGAAAATTAATCACAAGTATTGGCAAAATATCTATCACGGAGTGGGATACACAATAAGCTATGTTTTGTGGTGTCTCCATTAGGTTGGAGTTATTTTCCCCATGCTGCTTTCGGCATTTCAACTTACATGTTAATTACTTTAGTAATAACCTCTGCATGCTAGGGAACACAATAAAAGATTGATATCATAAAACGGATACAATTGTTATACGACTCGTGTTTGGCACTTTTAGTCTAAAAACATTGAAATCTTACGAAGAGCTTGACCACAAACACCGAATGAAACATCATCACAGAATCCTTACTACAATCCTCACTATAATACCCTGATAATGTAAATGCCATGTCCTTCAATCTGTTGCAAGTCATGCCATGAGGTTTGAAAAATCAATTGATTCCACTGGGGTTTGAACTTTCGATTTTCGTATTGATATACTGACATTTTACCACTTATACCGATCAACTACCTTGCCATATTACATAATAAATGTTCAGTTACTTATTACAAATACAACCAATAATTTCCCATGACACAGGAACTGCCAGGGTAAAATTTGAAAGGGCTCTCTCTATCAGAAGCTGTTAACCATACATCCTTGTGTACCCTAATTATAATAAAGCTACTGAAGTTTTCTTATAATTTTGAGGAGTACATAATAAAAATTCAAAAACCTTGCGGGTTCTTTAATCACATGCTAAGAATTTACAAACATCAAAACCTTGCACAAAACATGTGATTAAAAAAGCTGCAAGAATATTTGGCAGATGCTTATAGCTGAGGTCTTTGCAAAGTTAGTTTGTTACAGAAACACTCATGAGCTTAGCTAAAGATATATTTTTGATGTTGCAGCAAAACAAGAATAAAATTTAACAATAAATAAATTCTAAATTGAGAGAAAAGTTAAGAGGTTTAGCATACCGGAGCCTTTTTCTAAATCTGAATCCAACTCTATAATTGAGCGTATTAGCAATAAATTGGCAAAGTAGCTGGTTTCCATGGTGTCTTTCATCTTGCCAACTTAAGTTGGGGTACTGAGCAACAAACATTAAAGTTTAGACATGTCCTTGATGGCAGTCACAGAGCAGAAAAGCTTTTTGAGTAGCAGTTTTAGCAAGTAACTTAGAACAAAAGTTATTTGGTGCAAGAATAAAAGTTGGTGCAAGAAAATGTATTTGACTAGTTCAAAAAGTGATTACGTTGTTATCAAAGTTTTGATGATTGTTGAAGGTAACTACAGAAAAAAGAGGGGTAGTAAAATTCCTTTGTAGTTGCTAGAAGCAACTGTAAGGTTTTAGCAGCTCTTTATTTTGAGTTACTACTTTGATTAAAATACCTTGATTATGCAAAATTTAGGGAAATTTTATTTGAACCTGCTGAAGCGAATTTGTATTCAATATAATTAGTTAATTTCGACAGCTATCTATAGAGGTTTCAATAAAAAGAGCCAGAGTTAATGCTAATGTTTGATAAAACTTTTTGTTTAAACAAATGGCAATGTTCGTGTTATTTTTTAGTCTGAACCAAAGCTGTAGTACCAATGTTATTAAAGCTCAGTTGGATACAGGGTTATCTACTCGTAGCATATTGGTAAAACAACTTCTGAAATTAAGTGGCGATAAATCATTTTGGTTTGCATCAGATATAAAAAAAACTCAAACGAGTGCAAACCGCAAAAAAACATCATCAGCTGTCATCATTTACAGAGAGCATGACAAGCCTTGGATGTTCTAACCTTTAACGTTCTTAACCTCTAACCTCATGTGTTCTCGATTCATTTGAGTCGATAGCTCACTCAGTAGCGATTATACTGCAGTATTTTTACATGGCTGACTATAAGTTTTATCTGAGAAAATAACTTTTAAATAATTTGGCATGCCTGCACTAAAAGCAACAATCAAAATTTTAAATAAATTTGTATAATAATAGCTTCAGATTTAGGCTCATAATTTTTGGTCAACAATTTTATTTTATTAAAGTATTAAATAAAAATTGTTAAAAATAGCTTCAGATTTAAGCTCAAAGTTTTATTTCGTCAGTAAGTTCTTAACAATCATCTAAACTAAGTTTATCAAGTTCTAAACATCTTCGAAATTGAACAAACTTGGAATTCTAATAAATTTTCTAAAATTTCATCTTCACACTCCAATAAAACACAAATAAAAGGTAATTGGTACAGGTAAAGCACTGTAATTCCAATGGTACACCTCATACAGTTTTAGGAGAACAACAGTAATTTTGTCTTGGTCAAAGTAAACAAGACTATAAAGTAAAACATTTAATGTGAAATGCGAATTGTTTATGCAAAGACTGATATTAGTTATTTTAATAAGAAATATCTCCAAAAGTCATTTCTTATTTGTAAATATGATAAAAACCTTAAACTACAGCTTTTATTGCGGTATCACTACTGTCATTCTCTTAAAACTATGAAGCGTCCATAAATAGAAATTGAAATTAATCCTTTTATTCATGTTTTATTGCTATTTTAAGATGCTACTTTAAAAAGTTACTAAAAACTGTTTTATAATGAAGGTCTTAATTTATGTAAAGTTTGCTTAGATTTTTATCTTCCTAACATACTTAAAATTTGCAACCTACTTTATAGCACATGAGATTTGATAGCCCTACACGTACTCAATACATATTTATTTTTCTTGCTAGCTTGACCAAAGGCTTGTGTTTAGAAAACAACTAACTGAACACATCATTTTCTATGATAATAAACATATGGCATTTCAAGTGAAAAGCTGCAATCAATTCTATTATCTGAGCTAACATATCCAGATAGCTTAAGCCAATTAAATTTGGTGTTACTCATTGACACTGTGACTTGAAAGAGAATAGGTGATAAACTCTCTACGCCTCAATGAGCTTTGGATAAATTTGAAAATATCCCTCGTTTACAGTGGCAGTACAAGATGCGCTTGTTAGCTGCCTTCCTTTGGTCTCTGCTTGTACGATCAGTTGAAGCTCAAGATGAGTGTGATATCAACTCTTCATGTGATTCTTACAGAGACAGGTACAGAGATCGACCCAATATCATCTATATTATGGCTGATGACTTGGGTAAGTATCACTGCCTTGCTTTACTATGTCTAGGTAAATATTGCTTGTTGCTTTGATCTAAATATTTGATGGTTTAGCTTTCTTCCTATAACTAATATTAGAAGGTATAGCTTTTTACCTATAGCTAACATTAGCTGGTCTAGCTTTCTTTCTATGACTAATAATAGATGGGCTAGCTTTCTAGCTAGAGCTAGATTAGATGATAAAGATTTTTCCGGCAGCCAATATTAACTGGTCTAGCTTTGCAAATACAGTGACCTCTAGTGGTAGAGCTACATAATCGTAGCTATCTGTTGTAGGTTGGCTATTCAACCATGGCTATATTACAAAATGTAGCTATGTGTAGCATATATATTACATGGTCTATATGTTTAACCATAGCTATATCAAAAAGTCCAGTTATATAATTTGAACAAAAAACCGAGATACATAACCTTTTTATCAACCACAATGGTTTTTCAATCAGGCAAGTTAATTATTTCTGAGGATGCTATCCGAGGCACATTTCTGATGAATCAGTGATAGCAGGCAGCTGTGGTCAGCTATAATTTTGTTGCTGATAACAGTCTGAGACTGAAGTCTCAGCACCAGTTTGATACTTTATGATGGGGTGTAGCTGAAGCAGAAGAGTGAGATGTGAAACCTGATATTTTTGTTTAATCTAATTCACACCGACTTGCTTGCATTCTTTATTTCAAGGAATGCTGGTGTATAAAATATCAATTTGACTTAAGAATCATGTGTCCCATCAGCAGTTTAATCTTCTATTGTTTAAAGCCATTAGAATTACTGGTAATATTGATAAATATATTTATAGAAAAGAAACAAGGTGTGTTGACAACTCTTGCATATTAACATCAAGGTTGATGAGACTAAGTGCAATAAAATGTTGACAACTAAAAACAGGTGTTTCGTATCACTTTTTGTCATCTATCATAGCTTTGTCAACATTTCAAAAAGTTTCAAAGTACAATATTTGCTGCTATTTATTTTCATTTGATGAGCTTTTATTATCGGCTCCAAAAGAGAATTTCTTAAAATACATTACTAACTAAAACTTACACATAATTTTAATTTAAAAATTGTTTGATTTAACTCAAAATTGTCTGTCTCAGCAATTGAAACAAATTTCAGTGTTACCGTAGTTAATAGGCCTACCTACCACCTGTTTTTAGGATTAAATTTGGCTTAGCTCGAAGAAAAATAATTTTTAGATTTTTCCTCAAGCAACTAATGTTTGTACGTGAATTTGTCAGAATTATATCAAAACTACCCACAGAACAATCTTGTACCTAAGCATAGCCCAGTCAGCTATTGTTTGCCTGATTCCTACATGTGAAGGAGTGGACTCATTAAAAATTGACACAGTAAAGTTTATGAAAATTGTTAATTAACTCTATGATATTTTTATTAATTTATTCTCTCATATCGTTTTTATCACATGCACAAGCTTGAGAGCTAAATAAATAACAGGCATCATGATATTTAAAAAGATTTTTTTGGTTTTGTTTTAATGTTCTTCTGGTTGTTTTAGTATTATATGTTTTAAACATTGGACAGTTTATACAGTGAATGCATATTGCATTATTACTAATAAAATTACATGGGATGTTTACAATAAATAAAAATATAAAACATACACTATACAATCACTGTGTTATGATTAGCACGTAGGGCCTATTACCAATATACTTTGCAATTTTTGCAAATACCAATATACTTGCAATACCAATATAGGCCTACTATATATTGGTATTACAAGTATATATATACTATATATACTATATATTGGTATATATACTTTTTAATATACCAATATACTTGCAATTTTGGCAAAAAAAGTTCTTTGAATTTGTCCTTACAAAATGAAAAAATGGTAAGTCAACAAACTTTTGGTTTATTTCCATGTTTTTTCTTGATTTATTTGCAGATTATTTGCATTCTGTTTTTTAGGTTGCCTTCTGGGCCACTGGGTTGCCTATTGCCTCTCTGGCCAGCGCACTGCAATACAGTGTGTATCACTCTCTATGTTTGAACCGCTGAAAAGTGCACGAATCAGTGGATGCAATGGGCGCCTGATAGTTCCAAGTTATAATAATCGTTGGAATAATTTTGAGTTGACAGTATTCACCAGATTAGCTCTTCACAGTTAATCCATTTGTCACAATAATTCTTTAGGTTTTGTGTAGCCATAACCAACACATAAATTACCAGATTTTAATTTTAATTTTGTCTGGTGTGTAGTCCCAGTTCAGAAAGACTATGCAATGAAAGATCAATGTAAACAAAGTTACCGTAAAACCGTTATTGGAACGCCATGGCGTTCTATTTTTCAACCCTTCCCTTAGAGTGGCTCTTTATTAAAGGTGACGTTTAAATAAAAGGTGCTGTGGTATTTTTCAAGCTCCTGGTCAGGATGTTAAGAAGATAAATTTAACCCTTTTACGGGCAAATTGAATGTGGCTTATATTTTGCACTCTCTTTCAGGTGGTGCAACATTAGGCTTTTTGGAGGCGAGAATTCCACTAACTTACCTCCAATTTCTCGTAAATTTTTTAAATAAAGATGCATGAGGAAGCTAATAAATGTCTCTACTAGCTGACATCTATTGCTTGTGATTAACTAACAATGATCTTAGAGCCTGCATTGCCAATTGTTGTGGAGCTTTTAAGTTTTTATTTCATTTTAAATTTGAAGATATACTTTTATTTTATAACTATATTTAACAATATTGCATAAAAGCTCATTGCATTCATCAATATTTTAGTTACAGTTCGCAGCCAAAACTGGCTTTTTATGTGCAATAGAAGAGAAGTTACTTTCATCGATCCATTGAAGGCTGAGTTCAGATTACGGCAATCATGCGATCGAATAATATGCTATAAATATGCAAATTCATAAGTTTCATAATAATAACCTATCAAACGCTACAAATATATATTCAAGAACAAGTGACATAATTAAACCATAATTATAATACATACAGCAACAAAAATCAACATTCTAAAACAAATTTTAACATATTTAAAACAAAAATATTAGCATCGTTTGCTCGGCCAGTTGTATTCTGATTGTTGTATTTGTTTAAAACCATTTCACATTCTTCTGGTAGTTCAATGCCTTCCACAGTATCTTCTGACCTCAACTCCTCTTCTGCACAACTAAACTAGTAGATATTAGCATTCAAACAATTTTTTAGCAGAGCAAAACCTTTTACACGCTGCCGTTTCAAATAGAAGCTTCCAGCCCAAATAAAAAAAACCATGTGTAGTCACAATAGCCTCAAAATGTTACCCTCAAAATATGTAGTAGCACATTTCCCATCGTAAATGTGAAAACTTTTCCCACATACATCGAAGTAACTAAACTGCACTAAAAAAATAACCACTATTAGCCTGATACAATTACTAATTACTTATTTGGTGTTGCAATCAAATTTTTTAACGAAAAATCTTAAAAACTTGCAGATGGAATACGAACTGTTGGACTTCAATATGAACTAAAACAATGAATGAATGAATAAATTGTTGTTAATGCAATCAAGTCATTATTAGTACGGTTTTGTGGACTTTTTTCTACTGATCTTTTGCTGTTATTGGTTCGTGAAAAATAAGAATGTGAAACAGTATCGGTCAAATAGAAGTGGTGTTCAAATAGAAGGAACGTTCAATTAAAGGGTGACGCTTTATTTTTGGCTCTTATTCTATAGTGGTGCTCAAATAGAGGTGGTGTTCAAATAAAGCTGGCATTTAAATACAGGTTTTACTGTATGCAGAACCCAACACCATTATCCAATTATATGCACTTATATTGTTACACATTGATATTGACCTTGACGCACTGTACTAATAAGTAGCTCCCTATTATGGAGTAAACTACTAGTATTCCATGTTCCAAATAAGAGATGCGCTCAAATCTTTGTGTCAGCTCTATTGTAGTCAGCACGAAGGGTTTGGCCTGAAAGCCAGACTTACATGTTGATAGAGTTGTGGTAGTTGAGTGATTAAGAGCGCTGGACGAAAGCACCAATCTCTGCAAAACCTTTATTTAAATGCCATGGCGCTCTTTTTGGAATTTTTTCCTCAAAGTGGCGTTTTAGTACAAGTGGTATGTCTAGTCTTAAGTGCCTGGCCAATTGATTGCCGATATGTTAAAAGAAATAGTGATATGTAGAATCTTTTAGGCTTCCGTGCCGTAAGATATGTGAGCATTCTTGGCTTTCGTGTGTTTAGCCAGTGATACTAAAGCTGGCTTGCATGGAAAGCTACCAGAAGACTGGCTAACGAGACTCACTCACTGGTTTTCATGCTTTGAATAGATTTGAAGTTGACCTCTGCCGATGAATTCGCACCCCAATGTTTCAACAATTCAGAGTTGCCCTTTATCGATTTTTCCAAGAATATTAATGTACTTCTCAAAACAAAAATTATTAATGTAGACTCGCTCTCAGGTTACGGCCACTTGTCATATCATGCTTTGTACACTTGTTGCACTAACTCAACCAGGATAGTATCTCAGAACTTTCTTTTTGTTTTCCTTTTTGTAGGCTAGCCTCTATACATAGACCTATTAACTATACTTAATATACAGTATAGTTGATAGGTCTATGCCTTTATATTACCAAATAGCAACATAATTTACTACTTGCTATACTCTAACTACTGTACTGCAAAAGGTTGCACGAATGGCAGTTGCTTTTAGTAAAATTAACTTTTCTATGCTAGAAAATTTAAGCCTAGGAAGAGGTCGGTATTAGTGCATTGGAAATCTGTACAATCGGTAGGTTCAGTTATTTAATAAATGAGACAATAAAATAAAAAGGTAATTATTTCATCATTGTTATATGAACAACTTACATGTATCATTGACAATAGTAGTTAGAATATACTCGCTGTTAGTGTGCTGTAATGCGCTGAATTCTTCACCTCCAATAAAGAGAGCTTAGCCTGGTATTATTGATTTGAGTCCATTCACAGTGATCATTTCTGTGACTTCGAATAAATAATAGTTTCACTGTGAATGCCTTCGCACTAATTTAGCAAAGTGAAATGGTATTGAATCCGTTCGAATTTTACCACTTCTATGATTCGAAGTGGAAGAAACTTCAAATCCATTCGAAGCATGGAAACCCAGTAACTATAGAAACGCAGCAAACCAGTTATGTTGTTGAAGCATGAAAAGAGCACAACACATGAACTGCGCTACTGAGTTTCCTTCCCTTACTCCTTTGCTTACAAGAAACTTTCATCAGTGTTATGGTGTGGGCAGACAGAACCATTTTCTAGCAGTGGAGACTGTTGAATAGTTACTCGATTGTGCACATGTGTTGGCAGCAGGTACTGCCCTATTTACAGTATTCTGCAGTGCTGCAGCGTGTTGCCGTGATGGCTGGTGGCAAAGGAGAAGTTTGTGTAACATTGGTGACGTTTGATACTGCATAACAATATTTGTTGTTTTGCTCGCAGATGACATCTTGAAACCATTTGAAAGAATAGCAAAACCACCAAGATTAGGTTATTGCAATAGAAACGAACTTTGACCTGCGTCACTCTATCATGATGCTCAAAGCATTTTATAACATTCTCCCTGACCTTTTGACATGTGAATGTGGTCAGCGCTAGGTGCCATTGTTCTAATTAGTGAATCAATTCGAGGTCTGCTAGTCAATTCGTTGCTTGTAGGAGCAGGCTAAGTTAAAATTTTGTATTTACCGTATTCATGAGCTAAATAGGACATTTTGGTTTTAGCAGGATCAAAAGTTCCATCAATTGAAGTTATGCTGTAGTCCCAAATCATTAATGCATCCATAAAATTGCAGGCTAAGTTAAATGTATAATTTCCTCTGAACAAAATCTCTAAAAACTGATCCACCAAAGTACTGATCAGTATTTGTGAACATCTCTTGCTGAATGTTAACCTTGATTGCTATTTAGTAAATAAACATGGCTGAATGCACTCTTAGTAATAAACTGTTTACATGGCTTTACAAAGTGTTTATTCAACACTAGTGCCTTTCCTTACCTTATGGTCGATTACAAGGGCAAAAAAACATTGAAACAAAAAAGCAGTCACTTTACAAAGAATTACCTGTCACCCTCCAAGAGACCTATTTCTTTTTGTTTATTTCTCTTACATGCTTACGTGCTTTTGCAACCACTTTGGTATAATTGGTTTAGTGAATTGTTAGAAAAATGCAAATACTCGGTTTCCATACAAGAACACATACAAATTGATTGTTGACTTTATCATGATTTTCCGTGATGTATAAAAACCGTACACAATATTTTAGTGATTAATTCTACAGCTACCTTTCAAATGGTTAATTTATTGGTCACTTTGTCAAATGGTCAAATGGTCACTTTGTTACTAAGGATCCCAGGCTATGCAGCATATGCAGTACATAGCAGCCAACAATAGAATGACAACAATAAAATTTCTTTATGTAAACCACTCAGTAGGAAGTGCCTACTATTATGAATGTATTTTCTTGCACCCATATTATAGGATGGAATGATGTTGGATTTCACAACCCAAAGATTAAAACACCTCACATAGATGCTCTGAAGGCTAAAGGAATAGAGCTTACACAGGCATATATGGAGCCAGTCTGCAGTGCGTAAGTTATGTTATCATTATTAGCTCTGTTTAATAATATATGTAGACAAGTTACAAGTTTTCTCTAGGCAAAGTCATATAAACTAGATACAGTAGAGTTGAATATTCTGAGGGTTCTGCTGTTGGCTACAGAGAATCATGACCAAAGCGCCAACCACTTATAAGCAACTAGCTGTGAGCTCGCTAATCCCTAGGGTTTCTTTCATTTCCAATCAATAGCCTACAGCTAGACGTTTCATAGACTGGTTTTGACAAACCAGATGGAGCTTTGAAACCAAATATTTTCAAAGACATCATGAAAGGCATTGGAAATGAAATCAGCCAAAATATCTAGAAACACATACGCACACTGACAAAGTGGGCTTCATTACTATACATAATTGTAAATGTAGAACACATAGACAAGATTTACCTTTGCTTGCTGTGGGAATACAAACAAAACCACAGTGCTATGGTGTAGTTCTTTTCAAATTTGACTCTATCAATATAAATCGTGAAGCATTTTATTCAAGCAAGATCTGCACACTATAATTTAACCTGGATAATGTTGATCCATGTATCACTTACTTTTGTTAAAGAAGGTGAGATACTTTCAATTCTGCCCAGTTTTACGAGAAAGAAAGCGTTTTTCAAAAGCCTGATTTAGATTTTTAGAGTTAGCAGATTAGCAAAAGAGTTTGAAACTTGTTGTCTTTGCACATTTAGAAATTGTAGGGCATTTTCGGATTCCATACGTGTACCCCAGGTTTTATCAACAAACTGTACTGACCCCTACCCCTGGCATAGCATTTATACTCTACAGGGGCACTTGCTATCCAGATTATGTGATGTAGACACTATTTTTGAACTAGTGGATTTTTCAAGTATCAACAAAGAAATTCTGGTAACCATAATAAGGAAAACATTCATTAACCCATGCATACAATGGACTGCTCTTCTTCCTTATTAAGGGTTTTTTTAAATATAAGACTTCATCAAATTTGTTAGTAATGTAACTGATGAGTATTATCTGTAATGTTTTATAAATCAGTTAATAAAATTAATGAGAGTTGCCTATATATAATTAATTAATTATAAATTTATTTCACTTACATGGCCCTTGAGGGACGAAATCTGTTGACTATACTTCATTCCTGCTATAGTAAATGAAGCAGGAATGAAGTTCTGCGTGGGAAACAAAATTGCTAGTAGCTACGACAGTAACAATAAACTTCAATCAACTAACAGTATTCAAGCAATGACTTGCCACGGCAATCGTTTACGTAACCTTTTTGAAGCTATTAAAATATTTGTAAATAGACGATTTTGTATACTTTTATTAATGACACTATATCTAAAAGATGTCACTAACATTTTTTAAGAATGTTCAGAGGCACATGAATGGGATACTATTACTACTACTACCACTACTACTATCACTGCTACTACTACTACTACTATTACTACTACTATTATTACTACTACTACTATTACTACTACTATCACTACTACTATCACTACTACTATCACTGCTACTACTACTACTACTATTACTACTATTACTACTACTACTACTACTACTACTACTACTACTACTACTACTACTACTACTACTACTACTACTACTACTACTACCATTACTACTACTATTACTACTACTATTACTAATAGGCTACTATACTAATATTATTACTGCTACTATTACTACTACTATTACTAATAGGCTACTACTAATATTATTACTGCTACTGTTTCTACTACTATTACTACTACTAATACTACTACTACTATTACCTCTATTACCACTACTACTACTACTGCTACTATTACCACTAATATTACTACTACTATTAATACTACTATTACTACCATTACAACTATTACTACTAAGTACTACTATTACTGCTACTATTACTACTGCTACTATTACTATTACTACCACCATTATAAGGTCACAGAATACTTATCAAAACACAACTTTTATCCTTAGTATAATCTCGGATGCTTTGATATTAAAGCTAGATGTCATTACTTTCGCTAAAGATGCTAATTTGCTAATGATCTTGAATTTAGTATATCACTGATGTTTAGCACTACAAATCATAGTATATAACTGCTGCAGTATTTTAAAGTCAGCAAAGTTTATTGCTATTTATAGCTACATAAACCTAATGAATAGAGATAATTTAAAACATTTACAGTAACTGCAGAAGCATAAAAACAGTTTAATGATGTGTATAGTTGTTTGAATGCAACAGTGTTTGAATGCTTCGTCACAATAAAATTAGTCAAAACGTAAGTAAAATATTATTTCTTGAAACTTCAGAAAATTTCATTTCTCAGACTTTCTGACTAAGTGATAGTAATAACTTTACTAATTACTAAGTTCATAGATAATTCATGTTCATATATTGTTAATATGCCTTTTAATAGGTCAAGGTCAGCATTCATGACTGGGAGGTATTCAACACGTAATGGATTACAGGTAATTATTTTCACTTGGGTACTTCCTTGTACTGTTGTTGTTTGAATTACCATAAATTATTCGATGAATATCCCTTATCAACCCAATTTATAATAACAACGTTAATGATAGATATATCTTTTATTGTTTGCTTCTGATAATATAAATTGAGAGTAATTGAGAACAACCAACACCGTGTTAGAGTTCATTGCAGTTACTGGTGCTAATGCAAGCAAGTCAGAGTTGTCTACCCGTTGAACATAAAACTATCCACCAATATATGAGAGAGGAGGGATACTCAACCACACACATTGGAAAGTAAGCATAGAGCGAGTTTTGACTGTATTCGATTAATATTTGTGCTGTAACCTGCTCAATGTATGGTTGCACAACACTGATAAAAATGTTTCTAAAAGGCAGAAAACTCTCAATTAGTCTATTGTTATAAATTATTCGTAGCACAATCAGAGATAAAAAAAGGTTTTATGTTGCTGGTCATTGGTTTTAAATTTTAGCTATGTAGTAGTCCCTTATTGTTCCCTGTTAGTTGGGGTCAGACAACTCCCGCCCTCGAGTGCAAATGCGATGTGAGATGTTCAGCTCATTGCTTGTTGCGTGTCACTTTGTAGGTAACTGATTAATATGATGGGTAATTGCTTGAGACCCTTATGAGAACCATTGTAGTTTTACTACCCCTAGTGGGACTGCTAAGTTTGTAAACCCTTGCGGAAAGGTCTAACCCGTTAATAGAGATTCAATACAATTACTTGGTGTTGACTACATTAGTTGACCTTTTGGTATCTTTACCTGAACATCAGGAATTTTCGCCGTGCTATAAAGCAACTTAAAATATTTGGAAGAAACTAACTTGAAGATTTTGCTTTTGCTGCACTGAATACTGGACTCAGTAAATCTCTTGTTTTATTGTGTCTAACGTATAGCTTGTAAAACCGACTTTTTTATATGTTGAAATTTTGCTAGATAAATTGCTAAATACTGCTAAATTATTAAAGAATAGAGAAAGCATAATATTATTATGCTTTATTAGTTATCTTGAGGTGTTGACTGATGCTCTAAAAAAAGAATCAAGAAGATTGACCCACTAGAAGCTGAGATATAGCCAGCCAAACACAGGTCTACCTAATAAAGAATCAGAGGAAAACCCTTCAAAAATCCCGAAAACTGTGACGTATAAAATCGACTTAATGTTCATGTGCCGGAGTTGTGCACCCTTACCGCCGTTACGTATAATGATTGTTTTGGCTACGAGATGGGACACGCTTCTCGTGATAGTAAATAATTTACCGACTAGCTCTGGTTTCTCAGGAAAATCAAGCAAACATTGTGTGGTAAAGGCATTTGCCCACAATCCCTCGCCGTGATTTTTCAAAACAGAAGAGCAGAGTTTGACTATTGTGCTTCAAATTTTAACTCGATCTCCACGTATATGCTCCGAAGATCCTCTGTTCAACGAACGGCGCGCGTATAGTCTATATGCGACATCCGCGATTGCAGTTTGTTTAGAATAAGAAATGAGAATGTGAATTTTTGTTCATTCATCATTTTTCTATTGTGTATCTACTGCAGCATTTAGTTGATTTTCATGATTATCGTCACTATTAACAGACTGTAAGTTCACTACAGCCATAATCTTAAAAAAGAATAACTTGACCGTGCTGCTCTTGCTGTAAGAAAAGAAAACGATAACTTTTGGTTTGATTTTTCTATTGATCTATTATCTTATCTATGATTATTTTTTATGAATAATGTTATAATCATAATGCATATTATACAAAATAATAATATAACTGCGTATAGAATAAATGATGTAACTAATATAATTTGTAAAAAGTGATAGCAGAATGTTGCGAAATAATAGATGCGTGTAATTATTTTATTCTAACACTAGTCTACACGTCAGAGGGACTGGTTCGGAATTCTCAGAGCAATGATTGTTAGGCCCAATTTGATTGTTCTATACTTCCAGGAATTAAACCAATTAAAACGCCGTGATTGTTATAGGAGAGCGCATTAGTTGGCTTAATTGACCAATGGCACACAAGTCGATTTCATACGTCATATATTGATGATTACCAAAACACTTATGTTTTTTGGGAGACCTGTGTTTGGCTGGCTATATCTCAGCTTCTGGTTGGTCAATCTCCTTGATTCTTTTTTTAGAACATCAGTCAACACCTCAAGATAAATAATAAAGCATAAAAATATTATGCTTTCTCTATTCTTTAACTATTTTTTATAATCAGCTCATATGCAGGCAGTCTAGTGTGCTGCAAGAGATTGTCAAGTGCAATGACTTTTCGCGCAGCTGTTCAGAAATGGCAGTGGCTGGGGGTTTGGTATAGTCGTTAGACCGTTGGTCTTCCGTGCTGATAGTTACAAGTGGAAATCCCACAAGATGAGCGGAAATCCCACAAGATGCAATCTTTTTTTCACTTTCCAACCTTTGCACAAGCAGATGCCCGGACACGGCTCTTATTATAGCAAAGATTGTAGTCATCAGGCCAGGAAATTATGGAATTACTATGTTCTAACAGGTGGCACCTAGGAGACTGCAGTGAGTCTTGTCTGCCCCTGAATCGTGGAGTTGAAGAGTTCAGAGGAATACTGTCAGGAGAGGCTGACTACTTCAACTGGAGTAAGTGAGAGCCTGTTAAAGATAAACTTACACAAAAATTTAGCAGATTTTATCAAAAGTGATTTGTGTTTTTCTATCATTTACGATTGTTTTTGGTGTTTGAGGTGATTTGACTGCCAGGATGTTTCAAGATTAAAATCAACAAAACTTGATCGCGGTTAAAACGTTTGGATTCAAGCTAACATTGTCTAGTAGCTAAGTAATAAAGCAGGGTGAACAACTCTTCATATAAACAAAAACTTTGTAGAAATATCTATAGTAAATCTTGCTTTAAGTTTTTAGATAGCCAAGTAGTTATGTCAAGAAAAACTATGTGATGCATTACGACAAGTGACTGATGTGTCACCCAAGCAGTATGACTTGTCACGGTTTAGCAATATGTGACACGTAACTTGAAATTGGCATTTACAGAGGTCTTTTCATCTACGTACAATTAAAAAAATGTTAGTACATACATGTATAATATACTGTAACTATGGTAATATTCATGGTAGCAATGGTTATTTCATTATAATAACTTGTAAGTTATATTATTTATAGCTGGAATCAAAGATATGCTCAAAATTGCTACATTCTAGCTACACTTAAAATTGGTTTCACCATGGCAACATATCAGTGTTTGTAACAAAGATAGGTTCACAAAAGACTGTTTGCACGCTGGCATTGATGCAGGGTTAGGCACTAATTGTCTTTAGGATTAATTACATAAAGTTGAAATGAAAGTTTTTACATAAACTAGTACCCTGGCAGTCTAGTGCGCTGTGAGAAATTGTCAGATGTAATAGCTATACATACAATTATTCTGGGAATCCAGTGGGTGGTCGATTAGCACAGTTGTTAGTGTTCATCTACAAGGCTGAAAGTTGCGATGTAGAATTCTATATGAAGAGATATTGTATTCCAACAACTAACTGTGGTGAGACTGACGGGTCAACAGAGACATTTCTATTATACTAGAGATTACCAACTTGGTACATATGACTACACCACTTAACTAACCGTCAGGTACGTTACGGTAGTAGTACACATATGACTACACCACTTAACTAAACGTCATATAAGTTGTACTACACATATGACATATGCTTGCAGTAAGCAATGCAAAAATCATTTGAGTAATTTAAACTGTAGAATGATGCATGTAAGTGTTGCTTTTGGTAATTATTAATGCTTTTAGCGAGTGAGCCAAACAGATCATAACGCAAATATTTCATTAGCAAAGCATTTTAACTTCATCATTAAACTGTTTGTAATGTAGCACACTGAGATACAGTAGGAATTACAAAGTGCTTTAGGTATTAGCAATAAGAAACAATTTTGTACTAGAATCCTAACCATAAACATGCAAAACATTTTTTGCTATAATGGGAGCTGTGTCTGTCTGTCCATCCATTTGTTTGAAACCAGAAGTACAGATTGGATTAAAAGACCACCTTCAATCAAACTCAGACTCACAGCATTTGGATTGATAGACCAACACCATAACACCCCAGCTAATCAACCAAATTACATATTTTCAGAATAATTGTGCACATACATATTCTATGTACTTTATCAGCACACCTGATGATTACTCACAGCACACTAGACTGCCAGGGTACTAGTTTAACTAATAGCTTTTGAAATTATTCTAAAAACCGTCTGAATTACATAAAAACACTAGTATTTATTATTGTCAGAGTATATGTAATGATATACCCTTACTGCATTACAACCCAAAAAATTCATCTAACTTATAGAAGAAATTGTGTCCATAAACTCTCCATTTAGAAAGTATTAATCTTAAACAGAATTATATAGTTTTATATTAAGATTATTTTATATCATATTGAATGATACATAAAACATGTATTACTAGCCACTACCCTGTTGTGTTTAAATACAAGTTGTTTATTTTTAAATACACTGTTTTTTGTTTGAATGTAGTTGCTATAATCCTTTTAAAACTTGAACAAAATTTTTTTAAATATTACTTGAAATTTTTTGAAGAACGAACCAGATTGTTCTTGTGAATATTTAGCATTCGTTCTGTTTCATTCCAAATTGCAATGTAATTAATAATTAATGTCAAATTAAATCAGTCATAATATTTTTGGGTGGATTGGACTTTGTTCAAATTGTAATGTTTCACTTACCTACATGTATGTCAAGAGGGAGCCTGTACAATCAGTTGGCACCGCCACTGCTTCTAGAGGTCTCCAGTTTATGAGGTCAAACCTCTGTATGCATTTTCTAAATTGACACCTGTTAAATTCTTGCAACTGGATTTACATGGCGCAGAATGTGTCATGTAAATCCAGCGTGTGTAGATGTGTGTGGCACTCATGACAAATGTTCTTTGCACAATCACAATGGTTTATAGTCTTATCAAACTGTAAGAAAAGTTTGTGTCAACCACAGTAACTAAATTCTCCAATTATACTTGAGAAGTTATAGATTTACTGCAAGGAAATAAAACTCAATTGAAAATCAAATTTCAAATTTTTTATTGTATTTTTCAGCTGACAGGGGAGTAATGCAAAGAAATATTAATGGTGAACCAAGCATCAAAGACATAGGAACACATCTTACTGTAAGTTTATGGTAGACTTATTAAGACATAGGAACACATCTTACTGTAAGTTTATGGTAGACTTATTAAGACATAGGAACACATCTTACTGTAAGTTTATGGTAGACTTATTAAGACATAGGAACACATCTTACTGTAAGTTTATGGTAGACTTATTAAGACATAGGAACACATCTTACTGTAAGTTTATGGTAGACTTATTATCAGTGTCTTATTGTTTGTTTGTCAGGAAACTGAGTTAAAATCTATGCTAAAGAAGTTCATGTTTGTTACATGACTTGCTCTTACTGCTTAAAAGGCTGCCTAGCTATATATTTTATGAAAGTTTACAATCTATAATTATGTGCTTAGCCAAGTTCCTTGTGATCTAAGGTCGGTCATACACTAGCCTGAGTACCATAATTAATACCGTTGTTACAAAAATAAGCTAATAAGCTAACTGAGCCAAAATGTAAAAAGCTCTGAGAATGAACTGCAGATGTTTTTAAAAATTTTAGGAAAATATACTGTAAATTTTTTTAATGCAGAAATGTAGCAAAATTATTTTTATGTAATCATCATAACTCTCAAAATTATAATTTTGTAGTTAGCACAATCATTTTTTGTTTTCTCAAGCATTTTGCTAGCTATTAAGTTAACTAAACTTGCAATAGACAACTGTATACATGTATTTATACTTCCTTCATGCGCATAGTTGCATTTTTCAAAACCTTTGATACGTTTTAGATACAAGACATGAGGGACGTCCGTGAAATAATAGTGAATCAATCCATGCAAAGTGAGAGGAAACCTTTCTTTATGTGGCTAGCTACTACTGCTCCCCATATCCCACTCCAGGTAGGAGTTTGTTAGTCTTCTTGCATTGAGAGTATACACAGGTACAGCCAACCTTCGTTTGTTCAAATCATACAGACCGGTCTATGCCAGACATTGAAAAACGTCCAAAAATTGAAAATTGACTACAGTACTATACCTTAAACCACCTATATTGTCTTGCACACATGCTCCAAGGTGACAATATGGTACACTATACATATATACAGTGTACATGAAGGAGTAACATGTGATTATACCTGCAATACGCTACAATATGATATTAATAGCAGCCATTATAACAAACAAAAATTACAGTACAACAGTCTGGCAGGAAATTCACACGCAAGTGTTTTCTGTCGTAAGAGCCACCTTTCGATCAAAGTTGTCATTCTTTTGACAGGCACGACCACATCAGACAATCGTTTGGACAATTAAAATCCTAAAAAGCAAAGTCTCAAGAAGTGAGGAGTGGACGGTAGTTGTTAGTTCACCTGTTTGCAGCATGTGATAACTCATAACTTAATAACTCATAACTGACACAAGTATTGGGAGAATTGGGTCAAAAAAAGAATTGGGTCAAACATCTCACAAAGTCGATTAATTCTGGTGTTTACTTAATATGATTACATCATAATATGTTAGAGCAGATAGTTCCTAAGAATACACCAAAGCAACCAACACTTCAAATAACTACACATAGCAACAAAGCAAACAAATTACATAATGCAAAAAAATCTGTGAAAAACTAAATTCTATGTAACAGATTAGATTAATATTTTAACAATTGATGGAAATAAAATATAATAGCTATTTTGTTTTTAATTTGCTAACAGGTTAATAAAACTGTAGACTTAGGAACAAGAAAACAGGTGGTGTATGATAGAAATATAGATACTGAGTTAGTCTAAAGTAAACTATGCCAACTTCAAAGAGTTTATTTATATATTTTTTGATATTTATTAGTCTAACTTTAATTATGCCTACCTGCTTGTTGACTTCTACTCATTTCAAGTTTTTTTTCATATTGTTTGCCTTTTTTTCATATCTACAACATGTGTGTTTATAACTTTATGTGTTTACAACTTTTTATTTGCATTATTAATCATCAAATAAATGATGCTTTTTATTTCGTGTCAAAAAAAAATGAGAAGAAACAATTGCAAATTATTCAATCGAGCAAAAGTATATTAAACTGTAGGTTGTAGTAATAGAAAGTCTATAAACTGAAACATAGGGAGGTAGATGTAGCATGCTGGGCTCAAGGAACAGAAAATTTAATTAAATTTTAATATTGGATTTGAACTTGGATTTAGAATCAAATTTTTTTAATTGTGTGTTGTTGTTTAACGATCTCATATGTGAAGTGAATAATAACCAGAGGTCTAAAACTAGGATAGAGGATATATTAGGAGACGGATATGGTAAAACCAGTTACCTAGCTGCACTTAGACTACTCAGAATGTAAACCAGGCTAAGTCAGAAAATTGTTAGAAATATTACTTTTATTGGTTATTAAAGTTTTATTTTGTTAGCTGAGAGTTATTATGTCTGTATAAATCTTAAAGCTCTACTAGATAATAGGGCTACAAATATTTTTATAATAATATACCTTTTTATAGGAATTTAGTCATTGAGAAGACTATTGCAAACAATTCTCTGCTTTTGCCTAAAATTAGAAATTTTAAAACATAGTTGTATTGTATATTGTTTGAATTTTAGGCCACTGAAGAAATGTTTAATGTGCACAACTTCCTGAATGCTTCGAACCCTGCAGAGAAGAATCGACGAACGTACTTAGGTCTGTCCTCTAAGTATTCTTGCAGCTATCTATATGAGCTTTGACAGCAGTTACACTCTGTAGCCTTATACTAAAATCTGTAATGGTGCATCTTAGGTCGGTACAACGCCTTAGATACAGCGCGCATGCACTATCATCACAACTCACATACAACAGTCAATAGAAAATATAAAGAATACTTTGTGTAGTGTTTTAGACCTGTTTTATGAACAGACTATAAATATAAATAGAATATTGAATAATAATATAATATTATTACTACTATTATTATTAGCCTACACATTAATAGCGCGTGCTTTGTATGCACGTTGTACCGACCTAAGATGCGCCGTTACCCTAAAACCATATTTTGCCTAATTATGTTGTAAAATGTTTGAAAAAATACTCCTAAACTGAATTTTCGTACCATTGATTATAAGGAGTCACTAGTAAAAGCTTATATGAGAAAGCAGATAAAGAGTAGAAATACCTGAGTGACCTAGCATAAGATACTAAATACGTAAACCATAAGTAAATAAGGTGAGTCATTCTTTGTGGAGTTTAAAAATGTCACGTACATGTAGTTAGGCATTCCGCATTCAAAAGTAATTGCCCATATTTACGGCAAGATACTGCATCCTATGCTGACATTGCATCATGCATCTGTTACAGAATTGTAACTGCAGTTAGACTTCTTATGCTAAATACATTATTATATATATTATTATATTATATTATTTGCTAATTTTGAGCATTAGTGAGCTATTTATCTTTATTTAGAATTAGTGATTTTAAAGCTCAGATCTCAAGCCTCCTTTCACCAGTGTAACATCGTTTCAATTTCTGTTAGCATGCTCTTGGTCTGTACATCTAAAAAGCGTATGTTATTTTAGGGATAGTTTCAGCGTTGGATGATTTGGTTGGAACAACAATATCGGCGTTGAGAGAAACAAGGCTCCACAAAAACACCATAATTGTCTTTTCTTCTGATGTGAGTAGTTTCTTTGCCTTATTGGCTATTTCTATGAAATTATTATAAAGTTCAATTCTGCATTTTGCTTATTATTACCAACACTCCTAGTAGTACTAGTTCTAATTACAGTCTCATACTTTGAATTTTGGCAAGCAGCAACCAATATAACAGGAACATTGTGTCAGTTTGGATATACAGTAGACAGTTCTACAACGTGAATAATTCATTCCCAGAACGTTTACGTTATAAAGATTTTGCGTTATACGAATAGTAAAATACAGGTAAATTGCCTAATCTGTTTTAAGATCTTCCCAAACTCACTCTTTTGGCCTTTCTAAAAGAAAAACTTAGACTTCACATTTTTAATTTCAAAACTGCGCATTAACTGTAGTATTATTGGCTTGTATCAACATTTTTTCTAATTATTTTCACTCGGTTTATGGTCTATGATTATGGCAATTTTACAATAAGTTAAGAAGCGCACACCTTCAATGCCAACTTACATCAGTTTTTTTTCATTTGTTTAGACAACAATTTCTATTCTGTAGATGAAAAATGTTGCAAAATATTTTGTCTAAAAAAAAGTAAAACAAAAATATAGCTTTACATACATATTAGGAGTGGTGTCTGTCTGGCCGTCCATCTATCTGTCACCTTGGTTCAAGGTTAGGATAGAAGATTGCTTACAACGAGACTAACAATCATGACATTCAGCTTGATATGTCACCAATCCAACATCTGGATTAATTTTCTGTGATTTTTCGACGCAATGAAGCCCTCCAATAGCAAACTAGATTTCCAGAGCTGCATACTAGCGTATATAATAGAGAGCACAATATACATCAATTTTTCTCTAAAGTGTGGCAAGAAAAAAAGTAATATCTTAATGGCTAACTGAGATTCTCATTATTTAAATCAAAGTTAAGAATTTTTACCAAATTTGACACTTAAATTTTTTACATTCTACAAAGCCAAACCTTTACATAAATTATTTACCTTATATGGAATTTATGTTATAGGAGCGTCTACTGTATTTTCACAAAAAGTGTTAAAAGGGCAGCATGTAGGAAAGTTTATATGAGAGCACAAAGTTTTGTAAGCACATCCACTTTTGGTTTAGCTAAGGAAATTTATGATATATAGAGTGCATAAATAAGAGACCATTGACAGTATCATTTATTTGCAACTTCTGTAGCATGTTGGCTGAACTTTATATTCTGCTTCCTAATCTTGTCTTGCGGTAAAGTTTTGGCAGTTTTGGCAAGTATTTACATAAAACGATTTTTCTGCATAATTTTTTTATAACTTGGCTGCAAAATGCTATTGAGCTCACTTATATAGCATTATTATTGTTGATTCATTAGCAGCCATATTTGGCCCTGCCAAAACTAAAAAGCAGTACAAACGTATCGAAGTAAGTTAGGGTTATCTTCTCAGTTATTATAAATAGAAAATGTGAACGCCTTAACTATAGCATTACCGAGGCAGTGCAGATATGTCAAGAAATATTGCACCTGTGAAACTTCCCTGATATTTCGGCGTGAATCCGTGACAGTCTACAATGCGACCCCCCCCCCATTAGCCATGGTGATTGGCCTTCACAGATTGTATGAATTATAATTCCCTTCACGATAGCTACTGTGGGACTAGCATTTTAGCGACAGCATTGTATAATAAAATCGTCATAGTCAGTAATGTGAAAAGATGTGAACAAAAAAGAATTAGTTAGCATCCAGATGCTCCTTGATTCGCCAAATGTCTGAGCGAATGTAAAATCAAATAGAATCATTTTGGCTGCAACTTGAATTTAGGGGTCTGAACTAACTGATGAGCCATTTTAGCAAACACAAGTTGCTCTTATACTAAACATATAGGGGGAAGAGGAATGTCTCCAGAGTTTACATTAAAACTTGTATATTCAGTAAAGAGTAAATGTTATGGAGTCTCAATATCACATTAAATACTGGTATGATTTCCACAAAATCGATAATATTTTGTACCATTTTATAGGTAAGTCAAATATTGCAGCGTCACATCTGAAAATGCTATAACGGTTTCATTATGAATTTAAATACCTGAAGCTAAACTTAATTTGCAGCACATTTCCAAATTTGTTTAATGGCTGACAAATCATGTTATTTCAATGTTTAGAATAAAGAAAATAAGCAACTTTTATCATAGTTGAGTGTAAAATCTATTGACTCAAACATAATTTATGACTTTTTAATCTATTTATAGAATGGAGGTCCAACTCAAGCCTCTGCCTACTTAGGTAAACCGTATTATAGCAACAACTACCCTCTTCGAAACTCTAAAATGACTTTTATGGAAGGAGGAATTCGAGTTCCAACAATATATTATGACCCTCGACTCTGTTCGAGCACGCGAGGAACTTCCAGAGACTTCATGATACATGTGACTGATTGGTTGCCTACCTTTCTGCAGATAGCTAAGGAAGAAACTAATTCCGAGAACTTTACAATACCAGGTTCCCTCTCATTTCATAATGTAGTAGCCATCAATTTGTATTCAGTTGGCTTAATGTGAGTCAGGTGCAGTTTTTCCTATAAAACTTTTGTCATAATTTTATACGCAAGTTTATCAAATCATACAGATCAAGTAAATGGATACAAATCTTGCAGAAGTAGGGTGCCTTTGAATTCTTTATGCATACATGATACTCAATTGAGTACACACAGAGTTTTTTAGATTCCAGTCGTGTCCCCTTCATTTTTGAATAAAATTCATTAGTTTTTGCTATAAGTTATGTATTCAATAATGGAAAAATACAGATACTTTGTGATAAAATCAACTAAAACTTGATGGAAGTTCATCTTTAATGGCAGTTGTTTATGTGTTGCTAAAAATACAGTGTTTATCTCTAAGAATATGCAATAAAACTATGTAAAATAGCCATTTTTAATAACACATGTAGCTTGTTGCATGTGTGGTACTCGATACGTATCACTGTAGATATAAGCACTCATGCTGATACTGGTACCACTCACATGTCTGTAACTTTTTAGGAATAGACGGAGTCTCCCAGCTTGCTAACCTGGGTTCTAAGTATAACTGCCCAGCAAAGAGAAAGTACAACTTAAGGGAAGAGTTTGTCATAGCGCTTACGGAACGAACTGTATCAACACGATCATTCTGTGCCATGAATGACACTGCTTACAGGTTAGAAAGGCTATATTTGGCTACATTGGTTACAGGCTATATTGTAAGTTGCTGTATGTTTTCTTTTATGGTGCTTTTGCGTCTTTTAGTAAGTACCTAAAGGTAAGTACCCCGAAGGTAAGTACCCCGAAGGTAAGTACCCCGAAGGTAAGTACCCCGAAGGTAAGTACCCCGAAGGTAAGTACCCCGAAGGTAAGTACCCCGAAGGTAAGTACCCCGAAGGTAAGTACCCCGAAGGTAAGTACTCCGAAGGTAAGTACCCTAAAGGTAAGTACCCTAAAGGTAAGTACCCTAAAGGTAAGTACCCTAAAGGTAAATGCTTAACCAACTATTAAAAATACTTTTAATAATTGTGTAATACTGTAAGCATTTGTTGATTGATTCCATCCACATCCATAAACTGGCATAGACTTCTCCATATGTCTTTTCCAGCAATATGTAACTAACAGGCTAATAATTCCACCAATAACTAGCAAGAAAATTCAATTAAACCTTTAGTTTATACCAAAAGTGTTTGCTACACGACAAGTTTTGGATTATCATAGCTTTAATTTATTAAAAACTAGCAAAAAGTCTAGCAATGCCTTGAATTTATTTCATTTCCAATCACATAGCTCGCCAATAAAAATTTAAGAAGTTGTTTTTCAGGAACCAGACAGAGTTTTGAACTATACAGCTCTAACAATCTGAAAAAAAAAAAAATCCCATATGCATGAAATTTGGATTAAATTGGGAACAGAATGTAAAAACGCATAACATTTACAGAGACTAACAGACACCCACTCAGACACACAATGACAAAGTATAATTTGTTGATATGGATTTCTAAAAGTCTGAGGTCATTGTTTTTACTGATGCGCAGCGGTAAATTAGCTTATTGGCTGTCAACAAACTTTATCCGACACATGCTCATAAAATTAGGGAGGTTATGTGATCAGTCATTATATGAGTTTCTAAAATAAGCTAAAATTTCTATCACATCTATTCTTATCATTAATAAATCTGTAAATTTTTTAAGAACAATGATCTTGATTATGGTTGAAGGTTTTGCAACATAAACATGTCATATGGTTTTTCTGAATAGCTAAACTTATATGTTACTTTCAGATCGCAATAATCAATAAAGTTATATTTTAAAAATACTTTAGTTTATGTTTTTTAGGCTAGAAAAAACTTTACATTGATTAGGGCAAACAACGAAATTTACCAACTGCAACTGCTCATAAGATTTGTTTTCAACTCTAACCCCGAGACACGTATCGTCTAGATACAGCTTGTTCTCATACACCTACTTTCAACTCTAGTGTTTTCTTGGTTTGCACCAGGTCAATGTAACAAGGTTGTGTTTAGTTCATGAATTACTTATTTCCAAAAAAGACTACTATTAACAATAGAATTGTTTAAAGCACACTATGAAAAAGAATAAAAGGAAGAATTGTGATCAAATATACTTTTTTTCAAACACAGCAAAGTAGCTTTCTTTTTCATAAAATATCACTCTAACAGCCACATGAGTCTGCTATAATGTTTTTGTTTCTTAAAAAATTTAGCAAACTCACATTTTGAAAGTTTTATACAATCATGCTTAAAATTTAGTGAATTTTCATTTTTTATGTTTGAAAGTTAAAAAGAAGCTTTGAATTTAAGACCTGCAATACTCTCTGCCGCCACTTGCGCCTGACAGTCTTACATAGAAAGGTTGGTGATGTAATATAATTGCTTCTGCAGGTGGAGAGACTACAAGCTGGTATATGGAAAGCGATACTATATGGTTGACCCAGATACGGTTAATTCTGAATGGCCAGTTCCCCAAGAGTCTCCTGAACTCCCTGAAATTATTGGTTCAAACTGTCACAGAGTTGAAGATGGTGAACGGGTTGTGAGATGTCTTTTCAATGTCATTGGTGAGCAGTTAATCTGAAGAACTAAACTCATTGCTAGAATCTTTTGCTTCTGGCTTTCACTTTACTGCCGTGCTGCGTGTATGCTTAAATTCATATTTTATTGAAACTACCATTTTTGATATGTTCAAGTCAAAAGATTTATATGCAAGTAAGGGTGATTATCAAGATGCGGTTAAAATATTCGTAGTCTTTAAATTCACAAGCAAATACATGTATTTTTCATGCATCATAAAGGGGTTGTTTGTAAAAGATAAAAAAGTCTGCAGATGTGCTTAAACTAAATTACCGGTTACTCACTCATTTTAACCTTTGGTTTCAACTTAGTCTATATGCATTCATTTAGCAAGGTTAAATTTTTTGCGTGTCTGTCTGCCAAAGCAGACAAAACATTACTTCTACAAACAGACAAACATACAGACAGACAACGTTCTGCAGACAAACATACCCAACAAGAAGAACTAATATCAAATCTAACAATTGATGTTCTATACCAATTATTATAGACAAAATAGCAATTGATAGACAAATAAGAGATTATAGTGTTAAAATTACAAAATTTCAAGTTAGAATACGCTAGAGATTTCTGAAGCCTAAATATCTATATATATAGTAAACCACCATGTTACAAGATAATCGTTCTCATTGAGTAATGGCAGATATCTAGACACATTATCTAGCTATCTGACATTTTTATCGAATCAGATATAAAAATTTGGTTTTTTTGCCAGTTGGAAGTAGCAAAAGTTAGATGCATACTTTCAAAAAAAATAAACAAGACCATGAATTATTTTTTTCAAGTGTAATTTTATACATCTGCGAATCAGAAGGAAGGCAATTGGGCATGCAGACTGCTGTTTGCCTTGTATCATCTTTAAAGTTGCTTTTCTTATCCATTTTAGCAGAATAGCTATAAGGACACTATAAAGAGAGACACCATATATAGGGACACTATAAAGAGCTGGCATGTGTTTTAAACTATTTTCATTTGCATTATGATTGAACACAGTCCAATTTTTGTCACTGCCAGCAGGCCCGTATTCCCTGGGGCGACTGGGTGGCTGAGCCACTCCAACTTTTTAGTGATTTTCGGCGGCTAAGTACTAATAATTGCAGTCTAAGCTCATTCGCTTGGAATTCCCAACAACTAATTTACTCTAGTTGCTCATCGCTAGTAGCGCTAGAGCGCAACTAGTGAAGATGAAGTGGAGAGGCTAACTAATCTAGTATTGGTTTTGTCTCCCACTAATGCAGTGAGTGGGAGATCCTTTTCTGCATTCAAGCAAATCAAAACATCGATGAGGAGCGCTATGGGGCAGGCTTGTCTAAATAATCCTCTAATATTACACATATCTAAAGATGTTGAAATAAATACAAAATCAGCTGTGAAAGATTTTTACCATGGACGCAATGACAGAACAAGAGCTATTGCAATAAAGAAGTAATAGCTCTTGTTCTGTCAATGTCCCTTACAGAAATTTGTAGTGCCATGAGTTTTATATCGTTCGTTGAATAAAGAAAAAGTTTTGCCTACCATGAACCATAAACAATATTTTTATGTAGATTTTGATGCTTACAATTGATTGCATTTATGCATACTCATACTTTGAGGGTTGTTGATGCTTAAAAGGTCCAAAGCTCTGAACCCCGGTGGTAGCTTACGCCGCCCCCCAAACCCCAGGTGTTCATTACTAGTCGCCTAACATTTGCAGCCCCTACTTGCAACCAGGGAATACAGGCCTGACTGTCAGACAAAATTACCTCTAGAAGGAGTTACCGTGCATGGCCGAATCAGAATAGCATTTAGTTTATATGTACTTCCCAAAGAAATTTTAAAACAATCATTTAGCAAGTGTTAGTATGTGCTCACGCTATAACCCAAGCAATCCGAGCAAAGTGTCATCTTCTATTTAGTGTTTTGTGCCTTTCCAGCAAGCAAAGTGTTTAATATTGTTGGAGCCTAGACTTGTCTAGCTTTTGGTCAATAAACTTTATAAAATTGTCTTAGTGATTCTAGCACAAAAACAGATTATAAATTTTTCATTAATTTCTAATTATATGTATTTTGTACAGAATCTAAGCCAAATTCTGTAATAAATATATTTGTCTCTAATTTCTACTTTGTTGGGTCTATATTAAGGAGTGCAACTCATTCTTCAAATTTTCTGACTTATGACACCATTTTTTTGCCATAATTTGCCATTCTGTCTCTAAATCAAGCTATACCAAATCATGCAGCAAAGAAATCTCTTTATGCAAGGCTAACTTTCAATAACTTATACAAATTCAAAATCTTATAGAAAACACGTTTACAAATCAGACCATCTAAATATATCTGCCACTTTGAAAGATGCTAGAGGTAGATTTATTCAAATTTTATGGTTCCTTTTATTTATTTAGAAGATCCGAGTGAGACTGACAACCTCTTTGATAAAGAACCAGAAGTAGTGGAAATGCTTCTCAATAAGATCTCTGAAGCCAAAAAAGTGTCGGTGAAGCCCGTACATCATAGAACTTTAGGAGTAACTAATATAACGGCTCAAGTGTTTGGTGACTACCTTATACCAAAACATGACTACTGCACTCCATCCCAAGACTTTCCTTTAGAAGCAGCAAGTTCACTCTGCTACTGAATATAAGGATGCTATTTTATTTTTACCTTTAAAAACAATATAGCTAATTTGTTCACCTATTTTCTTAAATAGATTTTGCATTTTTTGCTTTTCACTTTTGTAATTAAGATTTGTATGACTAAGGCAGCTAAAACTGAAAGAACATTCATATGTATAGTACATGCAGATGCGTCACAATACTTGATGTTATTATAGCTTTTTAATAAAACTACAAAAGTGTATGTTATCAAATATACACATTACAATGCTGATATTTAAAACAAAGTAAAATGTTTCAATTTTTCAATTTCAAAAAAACTTCAATTTATTTTATGTTGGACGAATACGATTTAAGTGAACACGGTTAATGGTCTATGAAATAATTCAAGGTAGATTTTGTTTGAAAATGTTATATAAAGTTGCAGCTGGCAAGCTGAAACTAATTCATTGAAGATTTGGATTTGATTTGTGGCTGGCAAATATAAACTATCGCAGTAAAAGCTTAGTTTTAACCTAATTTGAGAGCTTTTTAGGTATACCAAAAATCATTCAATTTATCATACATAATTTTGTTTAATCATTTTTTGTCATATTTATAAATTATATTGTCTCCACTATTGCCTCCACTCCATTATAAATGCTTTGCACTATTTTGAAACCACCGGTGAACTATCATTTACACTACAGTGTATAAAGAGGAGCAATAATAGTGCATCAAGCTTACTACAAGTTTTTTTTACAATTGATGTAAAGTAAACTATTTTTTCTACAAAAAGTTTGCCCTTGAATTTTGTGCATTATAACACAGCATATCCTTGCGGCAGCAAAATGGAATAGATCTAAACCTTACTTATAAAAGTCAAGACCAGACATCGGTTGTTTTTTACCATTTAAAAACCCTATTCTACGTATTGTTTGTGTAGAAGTGGTTAACTACAGAGGTAAGGTCTAATTAGTCAAGGGTATTTATGCTGCATCTGGATTATTTTAAAAACTTGAAAAAACATTCGGTAGTTTGAAGGATCTACTCTGTAAGTAGGTTGATAAATCCTTCTGTAAGTGGCAGAGTAGCTGTGATTAATCACAGAGTGTGAGTACCGATGGGTGAATTAATTTACTACACTATAAATACAAAGTCGCTCCTATGTTTATTAAATGATGATTTTTAGTAATATTAGTTGCGATCTCGTAGGGCTAGTCGATTAATAAACTGAGAGATGATAACTTCTCCAGGTTGTTGTAAGCAATAGAACAGATGATTCATGGCAGCCGCACCAATATAAACATTAAATTATTTAGGTGTTTCTAAATTCATAAATTTGCATATAATTATTGATTTTTTTAACAATTAAAATTATTTAATGCTAATGTAAATGGTAAATGTTTTCAATCAATGCAGAATTTTTTTCCATATTGCCACAGTCATTCATATTACATAGAGTGTTTAATGTCTTGTAGTAAGTTTAAACCTTTGAATGTTTTAAATAACTTTGAATTTATATATTATATTAGCAATAAGATTGGTGATGCCCAGGATTTCTCAATCAGATAGTCCTGCAGGTGGATGTTTAATAGGCTGGTTCTCAGGAGGCAGATGAGATTTTGCAACCAAATATTGTTAGCAACCCGGGGGATTGCATGGACTATATAGCTGTAAAGTTTGGATGAAATCAATCTAAAAATTTAGAAGTGTGCAGCATTCACATGCACTAACAGACAAATAGACACAGATAATGACTAAATAGCATTTATTAATACAGATATTGCTTTTTAGTGCATATCTTGAAAAGAATTGTGGAAAAAAACTTGTCTAGCAAATAATTGTGCAATTCAAACATATGTTATGCTTTGATTTGAAGGACTTACAATATAGCTAATTCCTTTGGTTCCACCATAAATAACTTTTGATATGAAATTTGTATAGCATTTTCTACTGTCTTGAGACACAAATTACAGCTCCAATATGTACAGATATCTGAAACAGTCTCTATCTAATGTTATCATAAAAGCATTAAAGATGAAGTTACATATAATTTTTGTAGATTTTATCAGAATTTATAGATATTTTTCTATTTTTGGTAATTGCTTTTAAGGTCTGAAGCAATTAGATTGCAAGGATGTTTTAAGATTGCAATCGATAAAGCCTGATCGCGACTAAAACATTCAGATCAACCGAAAGTGTGATTACTATGTCTACATCTATAATTGCAGAGACCGATAAAATAGAGATGTTTAGCACATCAACCTGAACGCAATAGTGATGACACCATTTCATACGGAGTTGTCTTCTAAGGATTTTAATCACAGTCAGGTTTTATTGATTTTAATCATAAAACATCCTGTCTATCAGATCAACGCAAACATAAAAAACAATTGCAAATGATAGAAAATACCCAAACCTTTGGATAAAATCTAAAAAAAATTTGTGTACGTTCATCTTTAATGCTTGCTTGACAAAATATTTCTCTTTTCTAATGTATTGGTGAGGGATTTTATGCTCAATGGGCAGACAACTCTGACTTGCTTGCATTAGCGCCAGCAGCCGCAATGAACTCTAACTTGATGTCTATTGTTTCCATTTAACTTTTAGTTAATTTATCAAGAAAAATCAATAAAAATACATCTATTATCATTGCTGTAATTACAAATTGGGTTGATGAAAAATGTTTATAAAATTATTTATTGTAATTCGAACAACTATATTGAGTGGCCAAGCGAAAATGATTCCCTGTAATCCATTGAGCGTTGAATATCTCCTAATCATGAACACTGACCTTGACCTAATAAAAGGCGGCATGAGCGTATGTGAACATGAGTTATCTATGTGTTTATTATTTAGTGAAATGATTACTATCATATAGTCACAAACTCTGTAAAATAAAATTTTAATAATTTTAACTTTAATTAATTAGTAAATTTATTACGACAAATAGTCAGAAAATCAGTGAAATGAAAACTTTTAGAAACTTTAAGAAGTAATAATTTCTTCCATGTTTACTCTCTGCGTTAAGATAGAGCTGTCAAATCCTCTACATGTAGTTGATACCTGCAACTAACATACTAGCAGACTTTTTTTTCGTTGTTAACGTAGTTAAATATTTAAAATTATTTTTTTGGCGCATTTAGGTAGATTTAATTAGTAATAAAATTTTCCGAATTCAAAATACTGCAGCAGATATAAAATATGGTTTGTAGTGCTCGACATCAGTATGTACTAGTTTCAGGCTTTTTTGCCATGCGTAGACAAAATAGTCACATGCAGATTTACATGTAGTAGTTAAGTACCAGGGATACTACTGAGGGTAAAAGTTGGGTCCTAATAAATATTCAATTCTTTTATACTTTAGATGTACAAAGACCTCCGATATTAATAACAACGATATAATAATATATTGGTTATGTTAGCAGATGCTTTAGCAGCCAAGATAATCATCAGCTATCTACATGTAGGTAACTCTGCAAGGTTTAACTAAAGTTGTCTGTTTCTGTTTTGAAAAACTTACTGTAGTTGCAGGCAGATCACCTTCAGCAGGATTAAGTCAAGTATGGTTTAACATTCTCCAAGTTAAATTCTAGTGTCAACAGCTTGAGTTATTAGATCCCTTTACAATTCATAACCAAAAGGTGACCTGAGTGACCTGAGCGCAGCAGGTTAAAGGTCAATTCCCAAATAGGGCTTCTAGTGGTGTCACGAGTGTCATCCAACTTTACAGCGCTCACAGCAACTAGGTGTGTTTCCAGTCATCAAGGTTTTCATGCGCTAGCTTTTAGCTAATATGAAAAAGCAAAATATAGATTTTTAACAAAGCTTACACTTTAAAGATGAACTCGTACAGAATCTTTGTTACACGTCTCTGTTGTGTCGGACTCTTTGAAATTATACACATTAAATCACACTGTCAATTGAGCTGAACACGTTAACCGCGATAAAGTTTTATTAATTATAATCCCGGCAAACAGATCACCTCAAACATCATAAACAATCGATCGCAAATTATAGAAAAGTGCTTATGCTTTCTGATAAAACTACAACAACTTGTGTAAGTTTATCTTTAAGGATAAATGTGCTATTTTCTCATTAACAAAACTAGTCCATGCTTTAAAGAAGATTTTTTAATCATTTGTGTATAAGGAATTTCTGGCGGTCTGTTTTTGTGCAATAAACGAGGAATGTTAAAACTGAGGACCTTGCTACTGTCTTCTGAATTACACCGTCAAAATCACAAAGAAATTGTTTATGCAGCACTTAAAAAACACCCAGTTATTAACAGAAAGCCTAGCAGACATCATACTCCATCTGCGAGAGATCAGCCTTACATTTACACATGTCCCAAAGGATTACTGTATTGCTAGTGTTATCCACAGTCAATGATGGTGCATTTGGTCTACATAAATTATGTGCTGGAGGTGAGTCATCAAGTATTTCATTAGCTGAGAGTAATGATGCTCTGTGGCAGCTTATAGGCTAAGTCTGATCACTTATATCCGGTGTTTTGACCATAATCCTTCATGATCAGTGACCATCTTCAGGCGCCTCACATATGACAAACTCACCATCTAAAGAGAATTTGTAACTATTCTATAAATATTATAGATCGAGTAAAGATATCGTTAACTTACTCACTGCAACGGGTTCCATATATGCCTTGTATAAATCCAACTACTTCAGCCTTCAAACCATCTATAATAGCTGTTTCAGTCTTTCAGTTATGAAACTCAATGTAATTTCATCCAAAAATAGAAACACTGCAACATATGATGCTTACATGCAAGCCTGAGTGCAACAGAATGTCTTGAGCTTCCAACACAGCGAGGTCTGACTATACTGAATGCTTTACATAGCGTAATTCTATTGTTGGCTGGTATACACTGGGTATAATGCATAGTCTGGGATCCTTGGTAATTAAGTAGCAACAAATCAACCATTTGAAATGTAGCCTTAGAATTGAACCAGTTAAATACTGTGTACAGTTTTTATACACCTAAGGAAGTCATGATAAAGCCAGCGATCAGTTTGTATGCGTTATTATACAGTAACTAAATATTTGTATATTCCTTGCAGCATATGTACCTCATAATAGCAAAGTGGTAACAGAAGCACATAAATATACAGTATGTAATAAATAAACACAAAGCGAGAGGTATCATTGAGGGTGGTAGGTGTTTCATAGTAAGTGACTAATATTTTTCATTGTTTTTTCTGCATTTGGGTTAGTATCACAGTATAAGGTAGGGTTGTGACAATTAAGAAAAAATCATAACTGTGCATTGATGCATAAGTATCTACTGATTACCTACTGATACCCAGATGTGTAAACCATCACAGTTGCCATACATTTTTTGCCTGGATATATATGTAGTTGCATTAGCAGTACAGTAGCAAGAGTAAGCATGTCACAGCCATGCAGTATGCAGTATAAATGCATTGTGTACTTTTACTCCTGCGCAGTACGCAATATACATGCAGTACAACTATTTTTAATGTGCAGTAAGCAGTATTGACGCCATAGCATTAGTGCTTATCATAGCCATGCAGTATGTAGTATAATTGCATTGGAGCTTTTATTACTATGCAGTATGTGGCATACATGCACTATGAATATTGTTTAAGGCACAGTAAGGAGTATTGGTGAAGTAGTGATATTACATATACCCACTGCACAGTGTACAGTGCTACATGTATATGCAGCTACTTCTACTTTCATAAAGTATTTACCAGATACAGATATTTTGCATGCACTGTAAATACATGTACATACACAGCACATTTTCACAAAAACTATTCACATAATCGAGCATTGAGTTGACTTTGACGCAACCACAACACACTTGCAAGATGTGAGTTCTGCTCAAACTTGCATATAAGTGGACACACAAATTGATCACAATCAGCCATACCATATGCTGATTGTGAATCAGCATGATTAAAGTTCTTATATATGGTTTAAATAATAGTATATTATGATAATAGTATATTTTTTTAAGAGAATGTAACACAAAGACCCAAATTTCATTGAAATGGTGATAGTGACTGACTCCTTATTTTGAAATGATACGATAGTTATCGTGCAAGTTTTATCTATCAGTGATAACTACTAGTGGCTATCAAAACTGAAGCAGTGCACATAATCCAGTCCAGTTCTCTTCGTTTAAACATCATCAACTGTGGTGCAAACTTGAAGCAATGGCAGTAGCAGTGAAATTGCAGTACAGAGGTTTGGAAAGCCGCCAGTGTCAGTTGATACACAGTATCAATCTTGTACTAATGCGCAGCTGAAGTCCACATTAAGTTTTAAGTTCTGCTGTATGAACATTCGCGATATGCATGAATTGCAGGGCTTCAGGTAGCGTGTCATGGAAGCAAGTGTGGTAGCAGTGAATGTCTACTGCACATTAGAAAAATATAATGCACTGCAAAAATAATGCAGTTCTACTATGTCACAACCCAGGTATACAAATGTGTACTTGTTATTAAGCAGCTAATCTAGCTAAGAATCCACATAATTTATTTTTATTACTCTGTTTAGTGAGGTTTTAATAAATTTATTTAAGAAATTACAAAAAGTAGTTCGCTGTAAGATGCAAATATCAACAAGTACCAATTAAATCATTGATTCTTTTTGGACGCGCTAAGGGGATTTCAACTTATCAGGTCAATGTATGAATTCATTGGATAAAACTGAGTTACATGTTTATAGTTTATGAAAGTGCATGTAAAATCTATGATTTTGTTTAGCCAAAGTCCTTGTGATCTAAGGCAGCTCATATTTTAGCCTGAGCACCATAATTTATACAGTTGTTATAGAAACAAGCTAATAAGCTGACTGAACCAAAGTGTAAAGGAGCTCTGAAAATAGAACTAAGATGATTTTTAAGAACTATATGTCAACTTGCTGTAGCTTGTTTTATGCTGCAGTGATGTAGCAAGATAATTTTAATGTAGTCATCATGATGCTCATAAATAGTGGGCAAGCATCAGAAAAGCCTCAAGAGCGATGATGTACACCATTGATCTTCCCACGCAGATGCAGGCTTGGTAAAATAAAATGCAGATAATAGCAGTGAAATGTGCAACACATTAACCACAGCCAGTCTTTAAGTATTAAAATTCCACTTTAGGTCTCTTTATATTTGAGTTTAGAAGAGTTAAATTCAACATAAAACTCTCTACTCTGTTAATCTGAGTATTACAGAGAGAGAATCCTCTTCTGAAGAGTAATTAATCCAGAGTTAACTGTAGTTTAGACTCCCTAATTGAGATAAATTAATATTATGGGTATGGCTCTCTCTCTCTCTCTCTCTCTCTCTCCCTCTCTCCCTCTCTCCCTCTCTCCCTCTCTCCCTCTCTCCCTCTCTCCCTCTCTCCCTCTCTCCCTCTCTCCCTCTCTCCCTCTCTCCCTCTCTCCCTCTCTCCCTCTCTCCCTCTCTCCCTCTCTCCCTCTCTCCCTCTCTCCCTCTCTCTCCCTCTCTCCTCTCTCTCTCTCAATACCTCTAATTTAGTACTAGTACTTCTTAAAGAGTGGTAGGCAACCAGCTGAGAGAGCAAGAGCCTCTATCAAAGAATTCATCAAAGGTGTAAGGACGCATTTGACCAAGGGAAACATGCATTTGCTGTTTTGATTTTTACTGTTCTAGAAAAAAGTAAAATTGTGCCTCTACTACACATTGGAGGGCGGTGGCACTCTCATTACCTGCACTTTGGGAGTTCTATTTTTAATGAGAATGCGTAAAACACACGGATCAGGAGTATGCGATTATGAAGCATTAAATCTCTTGTGTTGCAGTTGATGAGGTTATTTTTTGTTGTAAGCTGGCCCATAATTCCTTCTGTTTCTTCTCTTTAATGTTGATAAAGATATAGTGCTACACAGACATATACTTATAACATTTTATATACCAATGGTACTATTTATAGTTTCGGCAAAAAAGAAGGAGAGGGTACAATATGTTTTTTTCTTCCGAAAAGTGAGGGGTAAGGGGTAGGCTGGCAGGAGAAAAAATAATAGAGAAACTTTGTGCCTTATTTCAACAGAATCAGTTGTTACTATCAGACAAGTTGATCTGTCACGCCCCATACAATAATAAACTTAAAGCCGGTTTAACTAAATACTGATGATAACATGTTTTATTATAGAAATGGGAAATCTACTGAAAAAATGAAAACATATAAAAACAAGTCATAAAATAAGACATAAAATGTAAATACCTTTTTTACCAATGGTTCTGCCAAGCTCTTGCGCATGTAAAAATTGTTGAAATTGTAGAACTTGCTTAAATTCGGCTTATTAGGAGTTTTGAATGTAACACTTTATAAGAAAATTCTGAAGATCTACTATGAATGATAAACAAAATTAATTATTGAACTATCCCACTCGCTTGTTAATTATTGAACTATCCCACTCGCTTGTTAATTATTGAACTATCCCACTTGCTTGTTAATTATTGAACTATCCTACTTGCTTGTTAATTATTGAACTATCCCACTTGCTTGTTAATTATTGAACTATCCCACTTGATTGTTAATTATTGAACTATCCCACTTGCTGGTTAATTATTGAACTATCCCACTTGTTTGTTAATTATTAATCTATCTCACTTGCTTGTTAATTATTGAACTATCCCACTTGCTTGTTAATTATTGAACTACCCCACTTGCTTGTTAATTATTGAACTATCCCACTTGCTTGTTAATTATTGAACTACCCCACTTGCTTGTTAATTATTGAACTATCCCACTTGCTTGTTAATTATTGAACTATCCCACTTGTTTGTTAATTATTGAACTATCCTATCCCACTTGCTTGTTAATTATTGAACTGTCCCACTTGCTTGTTAATTTGCACAACGGTATTTGACTTTTTTTCTAAACCTGCAGACAAAGTAAAAAGCACTATTAATGAGTGGTTATTTATTGTAAATTAAATTTCAGAGCATAAGACCAGTTGCCAAAAAAATTTAATGACAGTAAATGATTTCTGGTGCAGCTTATTCAACAGAGAGCATGATATGGCCATAAACTGTTTATAAAAAAAAAATCAAAATGTCTTTGCATACTCCCCAACAATACAATAATATATTATTTTATTTTTTCTTTCTTCACTCGAGGCTAAACATAAGTAATCATCAAGAGCTATAATTTTATTTATTTCAATGTTTATTACTATATTGGCTTACGGTAAAACCTCTTGATAAAAAAGTCTAATATTTATTATAGTATAGCTTCATCATTTTTAATGTTGTCAAAAGGTTTTGCTAGCAGCTTTCACTAAAAGCCATTTAATATGTATTACACACTAGAAATTTTTTTGTTATATCAATGCGAAGCCAAATGTGCTTAGCTACTAAACCGGCGAATCAACGATGTACAATGCCAATTTTAATATAAATGCAGTACAGGCTGTGAATTATCCATGTATAACTTTATTGAAATTAGACAAATTCTAAAAAAAATTGGTATAATTCAGTCATAAACTAACCCCAAAATGTGTGTTAATCAGCAGTAAATACAAAAACAGTCTTTTATCGAAGCTTTACAAAAGCATTCTTGTAAAGTTGGAAGTAATTTTTTGCATTTTTAAAGTCATGTTTTCTATTTGTTTTGACAAAAAATAGGCTATTGCTTTTGCTTTTTTAAATGAAACTGTTTATATGTAAAAGTCTGTTTTTTGTCATCATTGACTTTAATTAAAAACCATGAACTAGTAATTCTATGGGTAGCGTGAAACAAAGTAATTTAGGGATTAGATTATTCAATTATCCCGCTATTGTTAGCACTAAATTTGACTAAATAATTTTTGGAATTATTTTTCAGCTGGCCATAGTTTTATGCTGCCTGACAGCTTCCCTATAGTCTTTAACATTTAGAAACACCACCACGCGTAACCTAGTTTTATATATAGTCCTTATGTTTCCTTCTAATAAGTACTTCAAAACAGCATCACACAGTTTCAGTAAACGTTCGGTGCTGTTTGAGATTTTCATGGGCAAAGTACGTGTTGTTACTTTTCACTCCTTGTCCACTGTACATTAAACAGCAAAGGTCCTGCTTATGATTATGTAACACCGAAGAGGCACAATTAAGTTAAATTTAGAAAACAAAAAATATTCAATACTGTTGCTTGTCTGCAATAGTAAGGTTAGAAGGTCTACAGCCTTAGAACAATCTCAAATACAGAACATAAATTTACTTCTATAGGATTGCATTTAATAGCATACCAAATTGACAAATATTTAATGGCGTCAATGTTTTCTTTTTTTCTTTTCATATTCTAAAAAGGTTTAATAATGAGTTAAAGTCTAAGCAGGTGCAAGTGAGTGAAAGGTAGTAACATGTTGTTAGTAATATGTCGCATTCTATGTCTCACAGACCCTGTAGATACTCTACCAAATATCTACATTATATAAGTGTGTCAACCTTTCAATTTTATTTGCACCACTGCTTCATTAGCTTCACACAAAAGACACTATATTTTTATTGCTTTAAACTGGATGGTTAGCATAATATGCTAACATAAGCATAATATGCAATTTGGCAGCTGTCTAGATAGGCAAATATTCATTTGAATATAAAATATGGGCATGAAGGAAATCATGAGAAATAAAATTAACATGTATATTCTACATGTTCATTTTATTTCTCATGATTTTCTTCATGCCCATATTTTATATTCAAATGAATATTTGCCTATCTAGACAGCTGCCAAGTTGCATCAAATCACTTCAACATTGCCAAAAATTTATATAATGCATAATATATCAAGGTATATCATGAATCATGCTTCAAATTATACTATGCACAGTATATCCAGGTATATTATGCATTGTATATCAAGGTATACTATGCATTGTATATCAAGGTATACTATGCATTGTATATCAAGGTATACTATGCATTGTATATCAAGGTATACTATGCATTGTATATCAAGGTATATCATGAATCATGCTTCAAATTATACTACATGTATGTACTGTATATCTAGGTATACTATGCATTGTATAGCAAGGTATACTATGCATTGTATATCAAGGTATACTATGCATTGTATATCAAGGTATACTATGCATTGTATATCAAGGTATACTATGCATTGTATATCAAGGTACACTATGCATTGTATATCAAGGTATACTATGCATTGTATATCAAGGTATACTATGCATTGTATATCAAGGTATACTATGCATTGTATATCAAGGTATATCATGCATTGTATATCAAGGTATATCATGCATTGTATATCAAGGTATACTATGCATTGTATATCAAGGTATATCATGCATTGTATATCAAGGTATATCATGCATTGTATATCAAGGTATACTATGCATTGTATATCAAGATATATCATGCATTGTACATCAAGTTATGCTTTACATCATATTTTGAGTTACACCGTCCATTCTGTATCAAGTTATACTGTGCATCATATTTTAAGAGTTACTGCGCATTGTATACCAAGCAATTGAAATAAACATTTTTCAAAGCTATTGCTGAATCATATTTTGTAAATATTCCAACTACAATGTAAATTGGTGTTTGTTGCATTATAGATTCCCGTATATCATAAAATAGTCGAACTCAGAGCATTACTGAAAATAATTTCCTGTTTAAAGCACATAAATTACATAATGTTTTTATAATATAGTTCAATACATCAGAGTCTTGGCTTTCGAATGAGTGAGCCTATATTCAATACACAAAGAATAATAGAACTATGAAAAACAGGGTGTCAAAAGTATGTCCTGCATTAAAAAAACACTTGGTTGCGATTCCCACAATGTGATGTCATAATTATTATTTAGCCTTAGGTAGTCAATCCTTTTTGCTGCCATTAAGGCTGCGTTTTTCTGTGACAAACGGTGCTGTTAAACTCGGAAAGCGCTAATAATAAACTAGGATTCTAGATAATCAACAATGCCCGGGATCGTGCTAACGCCCGACCAATACAAACACATGTTCTGGGTTAATTAATTATGCTTCAATAAATATGCTGTCATTGATAAAGGTAATGAAATCACATCGATTAAATTGTGACCTGCAGTTGCATGACCCTAGGACTATTATATGTCAATCGCACTTTCGGGAGATCACGCAATGCTTGAACTTAATTAGTCTCAGTCGTGCCCCTCAACATCACAATAAATAAAGAGGGTTAGTGCATAATATTATCGGGAAAGCATAGGAGGATGCTTGGAATCTGAGTTGTTTATCATAGAAATAGTTTGTACATGGAGAGCTAATGACACTGATTCCTTTGTCATCTTCATTGGTTCTCTAGAGTTGTCCTACCTTCGCCTGCCACTAGCGTCATTATCGTAGCTGATAAATATAAGCAGTAAGCAATAAAATAAGCGGTAAGAGCACACAACACCGAATATGAAAATTGCGACGTCACAATTTCCGAGCCTATACCCATTGAACATTTCTGTGGTAAAGCTCGGGGGAAATCCTGTAAACACCAACCAATGTCTGTCTTGTCAAAAGCCAAGACTCTGATGTATTGAAATATATGATAAAAAAATTATGTAATTTATATGCTTCGAAGAATATGGAAAAACAACATGTAATATGAAACTCAAAATAATTTATTGAGCAAACTCTCAAATTTAAAATGAGTGGAGCAGTTGGATTATGAAGAAAATGTTAAAGTGAATTTGTTATAAGTTTTATTGTTCCTTCATCAGGAAAATTTATAAGAAATTTAACTGTGACCCAACTTTGCCAAGAAATTTAAAGCTACCTAATGAAAGTACATAACTCCTAACTATCGGTGAAATAAAGTAAGGTTTTCCTGCTGAATTCATAGTTTTCCTGCATCAGAAAACTAACTGAAACAAGCTACCTTATAAGTAAAGCTATACTAAAAAGGTTAGGATTTAGGAGAGGGTCACACAAAACCAGATTTCAGCTTGTTTAAAATTGCAAAACTTTCTCAAAGACACCCAACTGATTTACAAAACAAAATCTAAATAACCACAAGTTGTATTATAAATCCGTTTCGAAATATAGTACATGATATGAACTTTGAGTTAGACCAAAAAACTTACCAATGCAAGCTTGCTATGCAAGAACAGTAACTAATTGCAGCACTCCTAGATCAATAAAAATGCAAGTATAGCTGAGAACCATTTTAAACACTGTTGCCACATTTCAAACACTAAGATTAGTGGTCGGAGAAAAATGTTAAAATATAGGCTACTATAGTGTAGACACTTGTGGCTATATTTGTACCATAAAATTGAGGAAATCTTTTCATGATGGTTTTGAGAAGGTTTATGGCTGCGTGCCCTTGTAGTAAGGGGTTACTGCTTTTAGAATACTGACTATAATAACATACAAGCTTGTGATGATATTCGCAACATTCTTTTAGTGACTTCTTATAGCACTGTCTTTAAGCACTGTCTTTAAGACAGTCACAGACTGTCGGAGACAGTCACAGACAGTCAAATTCATGACTGTGTGTGACAGTCATAAATTTTGTCAACTTATTCATGACAGAATATCTATATTTATTCTTCTACACGTGACTAACATCGTTTTCTATTTCGTGACACCAACATACCACATCCATCATAGTATTTTTCTGTTTATAAACTTTCTGTTACTATATCCTTCAATTCACTACCACAACTCTCCCACAATACTATTAGTTTACCAACTTTTAAACCACATCTGTGCTTTTAACTTTTTTTCGATGGGCATATATTAAAAAACATCCTTTTTCTATGACAATCAATGCCAATAAAATTATACATACATGTACATACTGTCTGTGGCACTCATAATGTTAGTTTATGTTTCAAAGTACAGGTTATAGTTGGCTCTATACTTGTGGTGCTACATTTCTGCTATCAAATTGAAGACATCTTATCACAAAAAGCTCTTAGATGATTTATGACTGTATGCGCACTTGCGATTTTGGTCACTGTTTCCGAACTAATGATTACAATAACAAATACACATAAGTAAATATCTGCGCAATTAGACTAAGGAAATCTTATCACAATAATTTTGAGATGCTTTATGACTGATTAGCTTTGTAGGAATTAGTCAATTTCCTTGAAATAATGGTTAAAATGTCAAATGTACTTGCGACCAATTACTCCATCACGTTAAGGACATCTTACATCAAGGAAGTTCTCACCAAAATAGCTTTGAACTCGTTTATGGCTGCGGTTCACTTATAATAAGTAATCAGTGTCAACCAAACTACTGTTATAATGGCAAACACACTTATGGCAACACTTGTGCAAATTAATTAAAGAAATCTTATCACAATAGCTTTGGAATGGTTTATGACTGCGTGTTCAGTTGCAAAGATTGATCAACGCCCCAATCAATGGTAAAATATTTAAAATATTTGTACAGCCCAATTGAAGACATTTTATCATAATCACTTTCAGATGCTTTATGACTGTGAATTGATTTATAATACATAATTGGTCTACATATGTCACAGATTGAATGGTTAAAATACGATACATACTTATAAGGATTTTTGTACCATCAAATAAACTACGATCCATCGCAAGGCTTTGAGGTGTTTGGCGATATAGTTTTCACTTATAATAAATTTTCAATGTCTTAAAACTAACGGTTATAACATTATAAACACTTGTGGTAATATTGCTGTCATCAAACTTAGGACACTTTATTACAATAGCTCTTAGCCCAAGGTTCTGTGTCTACTTGTAACAACTATGAAACAATAAAGCAAACATTCCAGAGAGTTTGTAAACAATACTTATCTAAAGTGAACTTTTATTAGCAGCTTTAATATTTGGTCAATGGTAACACATACAGTTTCAGCTTCTTTTTCTCATTCTTCCACACATTCGTTATATCTATATTTACACCTAAACAATGGCATTGTGAGTTAATATCCACTTTAAAATTTAACTTTCAAGCTTTAACCTTGACCTTTTTTGGTCAACAATTGTTTAAAACAAGCATGTTTTAAACAAAGCTTTTTAAGGTTCGCATAAAATGTTTTATTTAAAGTTTTTATATAATTAAAATTCAATAAAGTTTTTAGTTTTTGTATTTTACTATGACCAACTGCCTACCATTGACTTTTTACTACTGTAAAGGATTTTGCGGGCCTTTACTCAGACCCAATCTAGAGTGAAAGAACTGCTGCATAAAATGCAAGAGAAGTGAAAAGTGTTTCGTTCGTTTCGTTCGAAGGAATTCTTATTAGGAGTGTAACCACAACTACTCTGCTCCCTGTCCTATATACATGTATATGTATTCCCCCTCCCTCTCCCCTCTCGTACTGTGTAATAGACCCCCCTACTGTTGTGTAATGGAGCCGACGGGAAACGGTATAAAAACGATAATTAATGTGAATGCTAACATGTTGGCTTAGTTACGGCCAAACTATAAGCGTTAAAAAGTATTAGCAATATGAATGTATAATAGAGACAGAAAAAATATACAAAAAGTGATGCAAAACATATAATGATTATATGCGAATATTATAAAAATATAATGTTAGAAATAAGTTTGCAGCCCGGCATCCACCAAACAATAGAGCATTCTCTCTCAAGCTTCTTTAACAAGCTTCAGCATCAGTCTTGATCAGCTTGATCAAGGTCAGCTTCAAATCCAAAAAAATTATGTGATATAGTTTTTCAATGTGTGCTATATTGAGATTGCAAAGTTTGCACGCAACAGTTTTTATTGTGAAATAATAACTTCTAGCATGAGGTCAATTGCTTCTGAAGCTTTTATTTATCATATTGGCAATACCAGCCTTTCATTTCTAAAGCTTGATTTTTACCCAGTATTTCGTATGCCCTTATGCTAAGATGAGTATCCCAGTATCTCGTATGCCCTTATGCTAAGGTGAGTATCCCAGTGTCTCGTATGCCCTTATGCTAAGGTGAGTATCCCAGTATCTCGTATGCCCTTATGCTAAGGTGAGTATCCCAGTATCTCGTATGCCCTTATGCTAAGGTGAGTATCCCAGTGTCTCGTATGCCCTTATGCTAAGGTGAGTATCCCAGTGTCTCGTATGCCCTTATGCTAAGGTGAGTATCCCAGTATCTCGTATGCCCTTATGCTAAGGTGAGTATCCCAGTATCTCGTATGCCCTTATGCTAAGGTGAGTATCCCAGTGTCTCGTATGCCCTTATGCTAAGGTGAGTATCCCAGTGTCTCGTATGCCCTTATGCTAAGGTGAGTATCCCAGTATCTCGTATGCCCTTATGCTAAGGTGAGTATCCCAGTGTCTCGTATGCCCTTATGCTAAGGTGAGTATCCCAGTGTCTCGTATGCCCTTATGCTAAGGTGAGTATCCCAGTATCTCGTATGCCCTTATGCTAAGGTGAGTATCCCAGTATCTCGTATGCCCTTATGCTAAGGTGAGTATCCCAGTGTCTCGTATGCCCTTATGCTAAGGTGAGTATCCCAGTGTCTCGTATGCCCTTATGCTAAGGTGAGTATCCCAGTATCTCGTATGCCCTTATGCTAAGGTGAGTATCCCAGTGTCTCGTATGCCCTTATGCTAAGGTGAGTATATGTTGCTAAAATACAAAAAGGCAGCAACATTATAGATTTAATCAAAAGCATGCATGATCATGTGGTAAACCAGCAACAGCAGGTAATGGCTACTACCTTAAATTTTGAGTTGGTCTCTTGATTCGAGAAATAAAAACTCATGGTCGCTTTATAGTTTAGCGCTTAAAAGCTCACTCACACTTAGACTTTCTACTCAATTTAGTGAATATACTGATGACTATCATTGATAATGAGGTTGCATAAGACATCGTGGTCAAATCAAATGAGTACAATGAAAAAATTGGTAGCTGATGCGTATTAATAAATAAAAGTGAATCTACAATAACATAGTACCAAACTGTTTTACCATGTTTGCAAGGCATGCAAATGCTTAAATAATATTTAAAAAAATCAAAAATAGAGATGAACAGATAAAAAAGACAACCTCACACAAAATTTTAGCAAATTTTATCAGAAAGTATGGGGGTTTTTCTATCATGGGCAACATCTTTTGTTTGCGGCCATCTGACGACTACCAAGATGTTTCAAGCTTAAAATCAACAAAGCTTGATCAGGGTTACTACCTTGCTTCTGTTATTGTCTGCAACTCAAAACTCATTTTGGACAAATCCTCAATGATTCTGCAATACTTAATTGGCTTCACAAAACTTAAAAAGGTTTCAAGTTTGTTTTGAAAAAAAGGATTGCTCCTGTTTAGATTTAATAGTTTTTAAAAAAGCTGTATAAGATAAAACTGTTTACAACTTTACTCTAGAGAAGTTTAATCAGCAAGTATATATATATAGATTCTTTTAAGGACTGTGGAGAAAAAATGGCGTCATGCATCATGATATATAGTCAACTTTTGAAAGCATAATTACAAAAGCGTGTTAAGAAGTACCAGATAGCAACAACTTCTAAATTGCTGAAATGAACTAAAATTAGGTAGAGTTATCTTCTCAATCTCTAAGTTCCCACTTAATAGATTGTTGTATTCTTGTAAAGAATTGAAGCCTGAAGTAGTGTAGATTGTAATGTAGTTTATTCACTGACGGAAACACACAACTTGAACTGAAGATGTTGTGGGTAATTATATAAAACCAAAAGTAGCTTTATAAATATTAGCTTAGTATATGGTAAAAATACAATAGAGCGCTATATGGCTATCTTGCTTCGGATGTAAACAGAATTGTTATAAGCAAAAGGATTACTATAGTCATAAACTATTATCTCATAATTGTCACAATCCCTTACAGCTCAATAGCCATAACATAGATGAAAGGTTACACACATGTGTCAGCTAGAATCTCCAAAGTTAATGTAAAACTCAGACAAGCTAGATTTGAATAGCAGATAAAGTGACAGCTTCCAAAAGCGCTGCACTTTAATACTCAACAAAAGTGTTTCAATATGTTAATCTTCAGAGCTCTTAATGACTGAAGAAAATAGTCCTCCAAGTGATGGTAAAAATAAATAGTGTCTAATTGTATGTGCTTACCAGAATGTGTGCACATATACGTGTGTGTACGTGTGTACCTGTGCATGTGTGCACACACGCATGAGTCACAAGCACTTCAGTCACAAGCAAGGAATAAGCAGGTTTCAAGTGAACTCAATCAAATTTGAAGTTTGCCCTTTCCAATGTACATCAGAATCAATGGAATTACAGAACTACTCGTTTTTGATTCAGTGTTGATGGTAACTAGCTAGAGAGTTAGTCTTAGGACTTAACAAGCATGTAGAGCATTTTCTTTTAAGATCACAGCGTGTAGTCTTTCATCATCATAAGATTGGAATAGCTATGTCCTTTAGCCTAATTTCTAAGGATGATCTGTCAAAGAAGTTCTTGGAATGAGTATGAAGAGTGGCCAGTCATAAGTGGACACTGATGAGCGAGACAAACTCTAGTTGCTTGAGTTGTATAACATTATGTGGCTTCTACCACAATGAACCAATGATCATATCGAAGTGTTCGAAGAGTGTCTAGAATTACCCATTTGATGGTCTGACAACACTTGCAGTATAGATGTATATCCTTCTTCAATAAGTAGTTATTTTCTTCTGTCTACAGATTATCATGAAGTATTACTCATAGCAAATTCAATAATATCTTATGACATGCAGGCTGATCGCAAGTCTAGTTTTTCCAAAAGCATGTACAGTCATACTTCAACTTACGAGCTTAATGCGTTCTGAGACTGAGCTCGTATGTCAATTTACTCGCATGTTGGTGCAATTTATTTATATATAGAACAGTTAAATATATATTGATTGGTTTTCATACTCTGTAAAATGCAAATAAAACACTCAAAACAAGATATTGTAACAGAAAGAACATGTTGGTTATTGTCCTAACTTACAACTTGCTTTCAAAAAGCAACAAATAAAAAATAATGCAAAGAAATGTGTTAAATTAAAATGTAAAATTAAATACATACAATAGCAGCTAACGCTAGCATTTGCCAGAGAGAGATATATGAGTTATTCTTCATACAGCAGTTGACTTTGATAAATTTGGATTTTATCAAAGTCTTAAAAGACAAACTTAGAAGCAAATCTAAAAGCAAACTTTCATTTTTAACTTAACGTAATTAAAATTTCTTCGGCGTTCATAGTCTGAAGTTTCTCGCTAGTTAGCTAATTTTTTCTTTGTTTCGCTTTCACGACTAGCCGGCCGTTTTAAGATGAACCTATCTAAGGACTTTTGCCTTTGTCACCCTTTCAACATGTAGCGATTAGGACGAACACAGGTGTCATCACAAAGGTTTAATGCACTACAACTAGCCAACTTGTCCGAATGTCTATTTTTATAGTTTTGATAGATAGCAACAGCCTTTTCAAATAGCGTCGTTTCAGTTACACTGTCACCGACCAATTGTTTATCTTATATTCAATGCCTGAGCGGTCTCTCCATCAGCGGTGGTGAAGATCGCCGCGCCGTTTAGAAACTACGGTTAGTACTTTTGGGAGCTAAATGCCCTGAATATAATCCTTCTGTTTGATAATTGTGGATGTACTGTATTTCTGTCATACTGCTGAGCTAGCTCAATCATGCATACACGTTTCGCATATTTTTCAATAATTTTCCGTTTAATATCAATTGTTATCATTTGTTTTTTCTTTGTATTATTTTTCATTTTACTGGCAAACTTTTGGTCTACGCACAGTACTTTTAATTCACATAATTCTGCACTGAAAAGCGTGCACAAAAACACAGTACAAAAGTATAACCTGTGCAGTTGAAAAATACAGATTGATGCTGTTGTCATAAAACACCTCCGGGTTACTTGGCAACTGACTCACGTGCTCGTATCTAAAATATGGCTCATATGTTAGTGCTAAAACTTGCTTAAAAGCTGGCTCGTATCTCAAGTTTCTCGTACGTTGGAGCACTCGTAAGTTGAAGTATTACTGTATTTGGATTAGTTCTCTTTACCAAAAAAATCCATAAAGTACTATGACTCAACCGTTTAACATTCAGGATGGCTAAAAACAAAACCAGTTTCCAATTTAGAAATGATCTAATCGGATTGAAGCAAAAGCAGTTTTTTTTACAAATTAGATAATCAAAAAGCAGAAACAATGCTCAAATAGATCCTTACATGAAAAAGCAAACAAATTTTAAAATTTCAGTCAATTAGACAGCTCAACACAAAATTGACCAAACAGAAGGCAAAAACTAAACGCAATTCGATCAGTTTGTAAAATGCAGCTTTCTGGTCAGGGACATTTATTTGGGCACTAACCAAGATCCTATACTACTTATTCACTATGTTTCCATGGTGCGCAGTACTGCGAAGCAGCCCCCTCCGAAGTCGAGGGGATTGTACGTTTCCATGCTGCGCAGTGGTTTTCAGCAAATACCGCAAATTAGCCAGAGAAGAGAAATTGTATAAATCGAATCGCCTGATGGAGAAATAGAATCGATCACGGATACCGAACGTCATAAACAGTCTTTTTTATTATTCTGTCGTCATTATACTTTTATTTACAATACACATTCACAAGGTTTTACAAACCTTAACACACTTTTTACATAGTAATATATTTTTATTAAGTATTTTAAGTAATATATTATTTAAACGTTAATTTAGGACTTGCCACCTATTTTTCGAAGTGTTGGCATCGATAACAAAGTCCAGGAAAGTAATCACCTCATCATCCTCGTGAATGCAGACTATAATTAAATTTATGTGAAAGAAGATCGGAAGAATAGTAAAAAAACAAGATTAGCAGGACAACCTTTGTACTAGTTTATGGTCATCGTAAAATCTGTCTCCACGGCATGAGAGCTATGCGCAGCCACTGCGCAGTCGCTGTTTCCTTGCTGCGAATTTGCACTGGCTTCGCACTGATCAGTGCGCAGTGATTTCAGTGCGAAGACGCCGTTTCCATGATTCGGAGATAGCGCAACTCCGAAGCACTGCGCATCATGGAAACATAGTGATTGGCTAGTGTACACAACTATTGGCTAGTATACACACCTATTGGCTAGTGTATACACCCATTGGCTAGTGTACACACCTATTGGCTAGTGTACACACTTATTGGCTATTGTACACACCTATTGGCTAGTGTATACACTTATTGGCTAGTGTACACACCTATTGGCTAGTGTACACAACTATTGGCTAGTGTATACACCTATTGGCTAGTGTATACACCTATTGGCTAGTGTACACACCCATTGATTAGTGTACACGACTATTGGCTAGTGTACACACCTATTAGCTAGTGTACACACCTATTAGCTAGTGTATACACCTATTGGCTAGTGTACACATCTATTGGCTAGTGTACACACCTATTGGCTAGTGTATACACCTATTGGCTAGTGTACACACCTATTGATTAGTGTACACAACTATTGGCTAGTGTACACACCTATTGGCTAGTGTACACACCTATTGGCTAGTGTACACACCTATTAGCTAGTGTACACACCTATTAGCTAGTGTACACACCTATTGGCTAGTGTACACACCTATTGGCTAGTGTACACACATATTGGCTAGTGTACACACCTATTGGCTAGTGTACACACATATTGGCTAGTGTACACACCTATTGGCTAGTGTACGCACCTATTGGCTAGTGCACATACCTATTGGCTAGTGTATACACCCATTGACTAGTGTACATACCTATTGGCTAGTGTATGCACCCATTGGCTAGTGTATGCACCTATTGGCTAGTGTATGCACCTATTGGCTAGTGTATGCACCTATTGGCTAGTGCACACACAACTCAAGACTTGAATTTAAAAACCAACTCTTTGTAGATTTTGAAGCTAGTCAATCTAACTTCCTTCATGCATTCTTCCCACGAAATACCCAACAAACAAAAACATTCTAGCTGTGAAGTATTTCCTGCTCAGCCCATCACATATTCAAGTATTGCAAAAAAAAACTTTAGTTTTATTTCTGTTTATGAGCTTTATTGCTACAGATAGCTTAATTAACAAAATATGTCGTTTTCAAAGGTTGCTTGGAAGTTAGATTTAAGTTACTAAAGGTCAGCTGTAAAGGTTACTAAAGGTCAGCTGTAAAGGTTGTTGTTAAAGAAAAACAAACAGATTGATGCTCTCAGTCTTTTCTTAGGTGTCTTTAGGGAGTTTTTTTGAGCAAACACACTCAACGCTTCAAAGATTAGGGCTCAAGAGTGTTGTATCATTATAACAAATATGTTGATAAACATTTTATAACTTACTAGGCAATTAAAGAAAAGAATTTTGATGCATTGATGTAGCTTCATTGATGAAAAATTAAAAAAATAATTCATTAGTTAAAGAGTAATACATGCAAGGCTTATGAGATAGTTATTAATTAGACTGCTCTGTGCTACAAAGTAATTTATTCTTACTAATATTAAAAAAAGTATAAAAAATTAAAAGTAAATCTTGCTTAGGCATTAACAAAACAATGTAGTCGTGTGACCCTACACTGTGACAAATCTTCACTATCTTGAGAGTCGTGTCTGTCTGTTCGTCTATATGTTCGTCTGCCCAAAGCTATGGTTCATCGTGAAGAAAAAAATTGTGTTATTAAGGATTTGCACTTCTGACTTTGACTTCTCGTAGCCCAGCCCAGCCAACATCATTCACCTTTTGACATGCCACAATAAATGTAGATATAATAATTACAATCTTGATGATGTCTCATGGCACACCAGACTGCCACACTACTAGCATGTATAATAGTCGTATATAGTCTTGGCAGCAGTTTCTTATGAAATATTATTCCTCACAAGTTTATTCTGTAGATTAAATGGTAAATATACATAGGCATAACCCTTTTTACAGAGAAGTAAATGCTGAAACACTCTCTATCTTTGCTGACAACTATATAAGCCTGCACTTGAACACACTAATCAATTCAGCATTTAGCTTTTAATGTATTTATTTTCATATTATATATTTACATATTGAATTTTCTGTTTAATCATTCTATTAGGCTTGGTTGATGCTGGCTTAAGGTACGACCACACATAACAAATCTTTTGTTCATTTTTACTGAAATCACAATATGAACGAAAAACACAGAATTATTTGGCCAAAATTCACAGAATTGTCTTAGCTGTGCATACACACCAAATAGACGACGAAAAGTTTTTGATTGGCTAAACTAGTATTAGCGAGCACGATTCTAGCAGCTTTTGCAATTTATATAGTCCAAAACAAAACCATGACACGTAAGAAAAATACTAATGCAATATGCCATAGCAAATACGATGCAACTGACTCGATTGCGCTATTCTTGGTTCTTTATTGTTTAGACAGCATGGCTACAAATCGTTTCTTTTTTAATAATAATTTCTTTTTAGCAGCAAAAGCTCTGCTGTAAAAAGAGTTGCCATTTTCAGCGAAATTAAATCAGTTGCATCGTATTCACTATGACAAATCGCGTTAGTATTTTTTGCGTGTCGCATTATGTGTCTTGGACTATATAAATATCAAAAGCTGCTAGATCAAGCTTGCTAATAATTTGTTTAGCCCATTAAAAGCGTTTTGTAGACAATTCGTCGACAATTCGGTGTGCATGCACAGATCTAACAATTCTGTGAATTTCGGCCAAACAATTCTGTTTTTCGTTCATTTTGTGATTTCGGTCAGAATGAACAAAAAGTTACTATGTGTGGCCGTATCTTTAGGCTGCCTGAGATAGCATCTTAGGCTGACTTCCAGACGTTAAGGATCTAAAATGACATACATGACATGACATAAACATGACATAAACATGACATGACATAAAATGACATGCTAATTCACGCTAAACCAGCTGAGGTTTAAAGGTTGACTTGCAACAAAATTCACATTACAGTTTTGGTATCAAAAGATTCACCATGTTTTAGTCTGTTGTGTTGTAAGTGCCAAATACGTGGAAATGTGATTACAAGCTCTTAAAAGCTCAGAAACGAAAAGCCGCCATAGATTGGAATCTGTTTATTTTTTTGACGTAGTCATTACAGTTCGGTTATCGTCTTGCCACGTGATGTTCTCACGTGAATTGAAAGGCCAATAAAAAGCTCAATATAAAACTTTTCGTAGCACTAGTTTATGACAAACACTTCGGGTTTTACCGAAGACCCCGTATCAAATAAAGATGCTCGCTACTTTACAGTTTTGTTTCGGCATTATTCAATCGTCAAGTCGTAATCTGATCACGTGACCCAATACTTCACAAATAATTTTTGCAGCACTTTTCGATTATCACAGGTGCCCAACAGGTTTGTCATGATTATCAGACAATGATATGTACTCCTTCGAGCTAAGGTTAAAAAGTTTAACGATTTTTTACGGTAAGTTATAAGATATCAGTGCTAAAAGTGACAGCATTACAATGATGATAAAACAGATGCGTAAGAACAATAGACATGGTTTATTGAATGCGTGAAGTATATTTGTGAAAATATTTCGACGAATGAGGTTGCACGAAAGTGTAAACAGAAACCATCCTGTAACAACTACGTCCCATTTGAGCCGTTTTGGAAAGCGAATCCAAACTACGGCGGTCTCGTGTGGCTGCGATTTTCTGTTCGTTTTTGAGCTTTTAAGAGCTTGTAATCACCTTTCCACATATTTTGCACCTATAACACAACAGAGTAAGACATGGTGAATCTTTTCATATCAAATAACTTTAATGTGAATTTTATTGCAAGTCAACCTTTAAGATAATATGCATACTTTCAACTTTGACCTTTGTGTTGCTCTGTAAACTCATCAGCCTTGTTTTAGTACTACTACTAAATAACTAAACAAAAATATAAACGTAGTAGTTATAAGCACTAAATGTCATTTTATCAAAGCAGTTTGTTATATATAGACCTCAGGCTAACCTAGATAAAAGTTCAAATATATTTTGATCTTGTGGTTTACACTTCTAATTTTGATATTTTTAAAAATCTTCTTAGTTCTACAGTTTGTTGTAATATTAACTTTCTGTACACCTTAACAGCATATGAGCACACCTTCTTGCTGTAGTGTATCTTATTTTGAAACGTTTGTTAGTTAGTGTAGTTTTGTTTTTTTCTGCAAATTTACCTTTTCTTACACATAAGCTTTGCATATATGTAAATGTATTTTTACTGTGAGTGCATCTTATTCCTGTATCATTTAATTACTCCAGCGTGCTATTGTGGCTAACTCTATTGCTATACCATAGCTATCTGTCCATATTCTATGGCTTGCTGTTATCATACTCTTTAATCGAAGCACTACTTTATGTTATGTACTCATAACTATCGTATGACAAAAGTTTAAATTACCTAATGCTTGTTAAGTTTGTCTTACATTCTATTGTACATTAACATTAAATAAAATTGCAAAATTATACTCATTAGACCTTAAAGAACCTAGGCTAAGTCTAAAGTAGCATTTTTTTGTTCTTAGTAGTAAAAGTGTTTACAGATGCTATAGTATTTTTTTTCATTTGCACCAAACCCGCCAGAAACTGTTTTTGGTGTAATTTATTTTGTTTGTGTTATTGGCTATCTTTCTCACATGTACATTAGGTGTACATGTCTTTGGATTGTGAGTGCATCTTACTGATACACCATTAAATACTCCACCATTTGTTATTTGAGCACAATGCACAATATCACTAGTTCTCTAGCAAAGATGTATGTATTACCATATGTACTCACTTTAGTACACAGCGAGGCTAGACTAATAATGATGTCACTTTGGAAACAACTTTTTCCAGCCCACATCAGCTGACCAGTAAGAGTAGGCCTATAAACAAGCCTGTAAAATGCCAAGGATGCTTTTGTAATGCTTATAAAAAGCTTGTTTTAATAAGGAAACTCTTACATGGGAGGCTCATCAAGCATGTGGATGAGTATTTGTCATTTTGAGCACCCGCTGGCTAATGTCATTTACATGCAGGCCAATTGTTTTAAAGTTTCATAGCAAGTGGCTTGAGATCACGCGTTTGCTTGATCATTACTCACTTCTGTCTAAATTTGATCACATGTTAGATTTTATAATACTTTTCGATAATTGGCCAAAAACCATTGCTCATCTGATTTCCTCGTAGCAGCAGTTTCATCGCAGCAAAAGTGACATGCTTCACGCTGTTAAAGAATGCATCATTGGCTTTGCTTCCCCTTAGGCAGTCTATAGTTCCTCTTACGATATATGCAATTGATAAAATGATCAATCCTCGTTGTGAGTGGGAGCACCTTCTCGTGCCTTCTATGGCTTTCCTTAGTCATGCTTCTGTAAATGATAGTATGAAATCTGTGTTGATGAAGAAATGACAGAAGAGGAGGTTTAAAGTAGGCCTGTCTGTTGCAACACGGTATCTACTATTAATAGGGTCAAGTGTTGAAACATTTAACGAATGATTGAAGCCCAAAAGAATTCAAAGTTGCTGAAGCCTTTTAAAAGTTAGAAGAGTTTCCTATGTCGCTTATAAACTTTTTTTCAAGATGCTGGTCGCGTTCGGCATGTTTTACTATGCTTCCATGATGCTGCTAATCAGCGAGTTTGCTTTATTCGTAAGATGGAAACGGCTAAAACACGCAAGTTAAGCAAATTTTTATCAAATGTTCCATGCGTGCAAAAGATGGACGCGGCCTTCGTAAATGATGTGCAACAAATGTCGCATGAGCTATTATACTTTAAGAATTTTCCACACTTTAATTGTTTCTATTTTGAAGGCGTGGTGCTCAGTGATGCAGGAGTGCATCGCTACAACCTCCGATGAAGAATTCTCTACCTTTTTTAACAAAGCACCCGCATCAGCCCGAAACATGTGAATGTCAATTGAACATTTATCAAATGATAACTCAGCATGCACACAATTTCAAATCCTGCACAATGGAAGCGGAAGGTATAGAGCGATTTCCAATTATTCAGACTGAAATAAAATGAAATCCCGTTATTCATGTTGGTTTAAATGAATAAATATTAATTCAAGTTTTTGAGCAAAAGCAGTAGTTCCTAAAAAATTATCTTCTTGCCTATGACACCTTTAGCATTAAACAAATTTAGTTAAAGCTTTTGTTACTCTTTTTAAAACTATCCTTTTTTGTATATATGGGCAAATGTTAATATCAAGTTACATACCATTTCAATCATCTGGCAATAAGCTTTTAAAAAACATAAAAATTTCAACAGTTTACAGCTATAATAAAAATTGCTGAGAGTAACTGAAGGAAACCCCAAAATTTTGACATATACAGACATATACAAAACATATACACACAATTGTATCAAAGTTGTTAACAAAGAAATAGAGCTTTGTTTTCAAATATCTCGACGAAATAATTAACAAGATGCACTAAGATCTAATGAAAACTGGCAGTAAATTGGAATATGCGTTGTAACCTGTTTTGCACAGCGTAAACAGTTAAAAATAATTTGTAGGCTTGCAAAAGCCAGATGTCTTTCAGAAGTATTCAGAGATAGCTGATGACTAAGCACACTCTTAGATTATTTCTTTAGAAAGCTATCACAAATTGAACAGAACTCTATTACAACATTGAGTAACTCTATTACAACACATAATCATCATTGTGTGAGGGTTCAGCAAAATAAAAAAAAGGTAATTACAGCGAGTCATTATTTTTCCTTGTGTTCAGTTTTAACTCTTAAAGTTAAAAATAGTGATAATCAAATATTACAGCAGTTACAAAAATTAAAATTGCATTTTAATTTTGTATATGTACATTCTTTAAATGCTTTAAGACGTGACAGACAAAATATCTTAATTACAAAAATTGTTACCTGTATTTTTATAAATTATGTCAAAACAATAAATATGCTGAGTTGATTACGTCATCAAGATAAGCGATTCCAACCTACAACCGCCTTTTAGCTGTTCATTTTTGAGCTTTTAAGAGCTTGTTATCACATTTCCACATATTTTGAACCAACAACACAGCAGAGTAAGACATGTGAACTTTTTGATACCAAATAACTGTAATGTAAATTTTGGTCGCAAGTCAATCATTAAAGAAAATATTACATCTAATGGCTAATACTGTGGTGGAAGCTGGCCAAACTCCAAATTGCCTGAGTACCCAAGTCACCAGCAGGCCGCAGTCTAACCCATCTGGAAAAGGAACAGCTCATATTGGAAACTTGAAAGATCAGCTGAAGCAGGTTAAATGATAAGTCTTTTAACTCCAGCTGACAAACCGCTTAACTTTTGGTGGACCATTCAAAAACAGTTAATTATTAAAACATTATTATTAATGTAAAAGCACATAATATTCCAAATAAATATTTGTCTAGTAAAGAGCTACCGAAGTAATCTTCTTGACATTGCGTTCAATTAACCGTGACATGCTTATTAATCTTTACAAGATTGATGAAACATGACAGGAACCATGCTCATAATTTCATAGGAGTTATAATATACATTGCATGGTTAACCAAATCTTAGAATAGCTACGATGACGTCTAGTCGATATCTATAACAACCGCTAATTGAGCCTTACTGTTTTTAATACAAACTTTGCAAAAGTAAATTTAAATTTTAGCACTTTTTGTAAGATCTTAAATTCTTTCAAATGTCACAAAAAGTTTCAAATTACACCTAATCTTAATAACATATTAACAAAAAATGCTATGAAGTTGTTAAAACAACAAAGAAATCTCATAAAAGGCAAAAACATTGAAAAAAGGCTGCAATGTTTTTCAGTTGAAAGCTCATTATACTTGTTTAACTGGCCATTAAATCTTTAAAGGAAACCGTCACTAAATCCATGCCAGCCACTACAGCAACAGTGAAAAAATTAATTGTTATTGATGTAATCAAGTCATTATTAATTCATCAGTACCAATTTGTGGACACTTTATTGTGAGTTCGCAAAGATCCAAAAAATGTTAAAATGGCAGTCAAATAAAGGTGACGTTTTATTAAAGGGTGGCGCTGTATTTTTCAACTACTGTCTTATAGTGTGGTTGTTTAGTATATGCAGTGATTGTGCTCTGTTCACACACTCTGAATCATCACTGGTTTAGTAAACTTTTAAATTAACGAAAACAGATCTTTATCTCTTGTAATTTATATAACTCCCATCACTGACATTAGTTGTTGAGATCATTACGCTGTTATTTAATATTGCTACATTTAATATTGTTATTGACCACTCGCATAATTATTTCTAAAAAGAGTGTTGTAAGGTGCAACCACTTTAAGGAAAGAGGTAGAAGGTCATAAAGCTATTAACTTGATTTCACCAGTCAGTAATGAAAAAAGCAAAAAATAAGCAAATTAAATAATTACATGAGAATTCATGGGTAATTAAAAAAGACATTTTTATGATATACAGATTTTATAGGTATAGGACAACAAAGTGTTTATATCTGGCTGTTTTTAGGGGTTTCTGCTTGTGTAGTATAGCTATGAAGTGAGTGGCTAGGTATACTTGATAGCCTGTTAGATGCTTTAGACAGCAGAGATTTAGAAATACTGAAAGTTAAAATTGTGTAAGTTAGATGTTGCTGATTGATATGCTTCAGCAGGTTTTCTGCAGTTTCACTATTAGTTTTGGCAGTAGACAATTGAGTTTTTCTATTCTGATTTTAAATGATAAAAAAAATGCTCACGGACAAACTTTCCTGAAGGGCAGTATTAAACACAACCTTCTGTGCTTAGAGTGAGCCAAAAGTGGTCTGCCAACTTTAGGAGTGTTACAAAACATTTTCTTCTCATTTGACCCACTCATTGGACTGTGGCAATCACACTCACCCTTAAATAATTTCGGTAACATTAGTAAAGGAGTGCTTCCTGCAGCTTTTTCAGCTCTACAGGAAAAAGGAAGAGAAGTTAAAAATTGTGTACTAGTCAAGCCCTTATTTCTGACTATTTTACTAGTAAAAGTTGAATCTTCAAGTGCTGAGCTCCCTAAACCAGCTTGAGAAAATATAATATTCTTCTAATAATACCATAAAATATGTAATGGACTGTTATACTAGATAGCCCCTAGTTCTTAAAAAATATTTTTTAAGTTTTAATGAAGGAATTAATATACATAAACAACAACTAAAATCCTGAGCTTTTAACAGCTTTCTGTGTATTTTTTCTACCTCTTACTTGATGACAGTTAAATATTACAAAACTTTCAACCTATATGAAATATTTTTCTTTACTTTGTTAATAATTTTTAACAGCTGATTAAAGTGATTCGTTCTTATAAAGTACTAGCGTTAAATCCAGCATTGCTTGAGACTTATTTTATTCTATATCAGATAGCCTGCAGTACACGCGTAGATTTTCAGCGTGCTTTGCTAGACAGGTATTACGACAACAATCTATGAACGCATTCCTTGAATGCAATTGTTCTTTATGACGCATTCATTGAGGACAGTTGTCCTTAACACATGCATCGGCCCACTGTTGAGTTTCTGATCAGATGGGTGTTTAAGCTGGCTCTCAAGGTCCAGACAGAGTTTTGAAACCAAACATCTTTGCAACCTGCTAAAAGAACGAGGCATATGTGTGGAAATTGTAGATGAAATTGATGCAAGAATGGGAAAACATGTAGCATTTACACAGACTGACAAACACACACAATGACAAAATGAAATATATTAATAGGTATATAGTAGTTAAAAATGGTTTTTCGTAAGACACAGATTATTTTAATTAAAAAAATGTTAAGCTTCAATATACATGTATATTTGTAATTAACTAATATTTGCTATTACATATATTAGCATGTCTCCATTCCACCTTTATATTCTTATTCATCTCCATTAAATGAATCTCCAATTGCAAACATAACATTAAACAAATAAGTACAAAATCACCAAGCATTTGAGATAGAAGCGATCCATTTTCAGAAGTTGCTAACTTATTACTCCGACAAACCTAACGGAAAAATCATGATGCTTACTTAGACACACGTGTGACCAACAGATACTATCAAGAGTCTAGTTTAGTGAGTAATGGGCTTGATTTGGTTAGATTAACTTCTGTCTTTGTTCCTGCGCTTTTGATCAGTTATGCAGAAAATCGAACAACGTTACATATCTGTTAAGTATCTTTCTGTTAAGCCATTTGTTCAAACCTCAAATTTGTTACCATGGCGATTAAGAGCAGGCTCATGGCTGGTCATGGCTATATTTAGCTGATGCACAAGTACGATGGCTGAATATGATGATAACTTGTTTAGAGCCATAAAAATTCTTTGTAAGTCAGGCTTGTTTATGTCGGCTCTGTTCATTTCTGTGAGTGTCTAAACAGTCAGTTATCTAAGAAATGTATGTTTATCTTTTAGTCAATAAGCTGTGGAGCTGTTTCAACATCACACAGCTCATCTTTCCTTGACTTATTTCCTCTAATATTGGTTCATATTTAGATAGCAGTTTATGTAAGCATTTAACTTTCTGAGCAAAAATAAATTAATATTTTTATTTTTCTTTTGAAGTTGCTTCATTCACTGAATCACTCACTTTCTTCACAATGAAGTCTTGATCAGGTAACAGCCATGACCAAACTGCTTTTCTGAAATTTGCTTATAAAGAATATATACTGACCGATAAGGCTTTCAACAGCATACTCAGCCGGATTTGCCCAACATTCTTAAATTAGAGTTGAAACTGTTTTTGCTGCCAAAGCATTGTCATCTACTATTACTTTTATTCTAGTTACGACCTGCAACAATAAGTGCGGACTAGTTGATAAAGTTTTCTACATGTGAGAAAACAAAGAGCTCAAACGCAACTCAAAATGAAAGATCTCTATCATGCAAAGTTTGTAGATGAACTTTTGATAAGAAAAGTTTTTGTTTAAGTCTGAAGGCTCAAACTAAAAACTCGAACTAACTATTGGAAACTTAAAACCAATCAGTTTCATTAGTTTCGATTAAATCGAACTGTGAAAAAACCAGTTTTACAGTTCAGTTTTACAGTAGCAGTAAAGTTGCGTTGTTATAACAATGAGATGGTGATAAAAAAATAAATGCTCCGAAGTTAATGAGTTGGATATCGATTCTATTTGCTACCTCATAGCCTTGCTTGTTAAACAAATTCTCACTTATTAACAGCTTTTTGTTGCGGAAGTATGTGAAAATGGGTATTGTTTTGAGGCGGCAAATACTTTTTTACGAGCATCTAGCAAGCGGCGTGTAGCAAGCGGCGTGTAGCAAGCGGCGTGTAGCAAGCGGCGTGTAGCAAGCGGCGTGTAGCAAGCGGCGTGTAGCAAGCGGCGTGTAGCAAGCGGCGTGTAGCAAGCGGCGTGTAGCAAGCGGCGTGTAGCAAGCGGCGTGTAGCAAGCGGCGTGTAGCAAGCGGCTGTAGCAAGCGGCGTGTAGCAAGCGGCGTGTAGCAAGCGGCGTGTAGCAAGCGGCGTATAGCAAGCGGCGTATAGCAAGCGGCGTGTAGCAAGCGGCCTGTAGCAAGCGGCGTGTAGCAAGCGGCATGTAGCAAGCGGCATGTAGCAAGCGGTATGTAGCAACGGCATGTAGCAAGTGGCATGTAGCAAGTGGGATATAGCAAGCGGCATGTAACAAGCGACATGTAGCAAGCGGTATGTAGCAAGCGGCAAAGAGTAAAAGCATTTCTGAGCTAATCAAAAGCAAAACTGAAGAAGTTAACAACAGCTTGGCAGCTGTGCAAACTCTAATTATTGCTTTCTAAAAATATAGCATATACATATATAAATATATAGATAAACATATATATTATAAATATATAAACAAAAGAACGTATATATATATACGTTCTTTTGTATATATACATATATATATATATTTATATATCTATAATTTGAATGTATATCTCATATATGCGTTCATTATATACACCAGTCATTATATATACATATATATATAATTTTTTTATGTACTAATGAAACTTATGTACATATAGTCATATATATAGTCATACATAGTTATATATTTATATATGTATAAACATATGTATATAGTTCATTATAGTAATATATAAGCATATATATACATACATTTACATTTATATAAACATATATATAAATATATAGATATATACATTTTCTATTTATTTATGAAACGTGGATATTTTGTAATCTCGCTTCAAAGAGTAGAACTGAAGAACTCCTATAGGTGGTAGTTAAAGTGTTTCGTAAAAGATTGCTTTGAGCTAGAATGGAACTAGACTTGAACTCATGACTTTAAATTAAGCATTAATTACCCATTTTATGTCATTGTTACTATGATAAGAGTCATGTCTACCCAGTCTTACACCACTGTTGCATGCTGGTAACAAACATTGCATCATACATGATGTGAACTCCTGACTATTGGGTTGGTAGACTGACACATTAGCCACTGCACCAGTCATTTACATGTTATGCATTAGAGTTATTGTGTATATACGTAATCTCATTGCTTTATTTTCCCACATGATGATCTCTCACAGCACTCTAGACTGCCAGGGTAGTATGATGTTGTTCTCAAAAGTGACCTCTCACATACTTGACCATTAAGTGGTCATCAAGAACTACTTGTTATGCTTATATCTTTAAGTTTTCTCATATCTCAAAGCAGCAACTTGCTCAAAATTTTGCTTGTATCACTATTTTCTCATGTTGGGGCACTCGCATGTCGAGTCTAGACTGTATATATAATATTTTATTGTAAATGCATCCATATCCCATTCGACGTCGAGTGCAAATGCTAGTATAACATATTTGTTTAAATAAATCTGCTCAAGATATCCAATAATAGGGACTGAACAGCTGCTACCTGATTGAATGTCTGATCCTTTGCTTCAAGAATGTATCAGAGATAATAGGAAAAAGGTTTTTTAGCATTGATGTAATAGTTTTTGTATTGCTTGTTTTCGAAAGGAAAGCAGATTATTTGATTGAGCTTCTTAAAGAACTACGGAAGCAAAGAATCTCTTGTAGCCAGTAGTTGGTGCTTTAATTCAGCTCAAAAATTAAAGCAACTTGTCAAGTTCTCTTAAAATAAAGAGGTACTTACAGCTACTAGCAGTGAACAGCTTGATTAAATAAACTAGGATGAAAAACCTTCCGTTCAATAAATTCCCTGCTCTCATCGAAGTTGTTTTTAGGCAGACATTACAGCTACAAGCATGCAGTTCAGTTGGTACTTCTTGGGTATTTTTGTATTTTTATACATATCCCAGAGAGGAAACAATAACAAAGTATCAAAAATATATTTGTCATAGAATGCGGTATGCAATACGATTTCTTTTAGCCCTTCATATATTTTTAAAACTTGGAGTAATTGTCTACATATCGTTTTCGTAATATCTTTGTCGACGATCTGTAAATGTATCAAAATAAAGAGTTTTAGCTCACAATCAATAAATTTCTTTCAACGTAAGCCTGTGGTCAAAATAGCCTAAAACCAGTAAGCCTTTTGTAAAAGTCTCAGGCAATGGAATCTAATGACACGTTGGCATACATAGGCTTATCCACTGTCAATGGAATTCAAAGCAAACATACAATAATTCTCCTATAATTACCAGTGGAGCGCAACTAAAATTCGAATGCTTTGGGTGAACACCAATCATATACCTTTTACGTGTAGGGAGTCCAAAATCAGCATTAATTACATCAGATCTTGCTAAAAATCTTTTATGACATAAACCATAGCAACTACTTTAAATAGATAAATGCCGACTTCACACAAATTTGCATACGTCAGGCGCCAAGCATATAGCGTGTTCAACTGATTAGACTAACTGTCAAATCAGCTGGCTCAATTGATAGGAATGCCTAACGGAAGGCTCTGACGTTGCAAGGCATGACATATCAATTTGGAAAGTTTAGAGGGATACAGAGTGATATAGACGTAATACTCACTGTATTGAATAACCTTGTAGAGTTCCATATATAACTGAGCAGAGGCTTCCTTACAGCCAGTTTAGTTTTAGATTTCACCATGCAACCAGTGATAGTTTTAGCTGTAATGTTCCTAACAACTGCTGCAGCGGTAGGGGCTGCAGCTCTATGCGCCAAATCACAGATAGATTCACCTCGCGACTATTACAGAGATCGATCTTCGAAGCAGCCAAACATAATTTATATAATGGCTGATGACTTGGGTAAGTACACTCTTTAGTAAAACTACTTTCTTGTATTATCAGTGATATACTAGTAGTCATACTTAAATAATATGTGTTTGTACTTACTCAATAAAGGTTTATAAACCAGCTTAAGATGAACTTATACGACCCAAGTAGCAACAGTTTGTGCAGTTTGCACTCTTTTTTCAAATGACGGCTCACATGCTTCCCATCTGAAAATTCTTTACCGTTTTCTTGCTAAAATTCATTGTACATTTAGTTATTTTAATAACTAGATTAGGCTTGTTTAAACAGTTACTAATAGGCAACTGTAATTTGAATATTTCTCCTAAAGGCTGGAACGATGTTGGATTTCACAATCCAAAAGTGAAGACCCCAAACATTGATGCATTGAAAGCGAAAGGAATTGAGCTCACACAGTCTTACATGCAGCCCCTCTGTAGCGCGTAAGTTGGTAAAATTTGTGAAAAGTTGCTGTCAGCAGAGATGCTGACAGCGCATCTCATCAGTTGCTTGAAGTTCTATGATTAGTTATATTATATCTTATTTACCTGTAATATTTTTCAATGATTTTCTATTCTGAAGGAAATTTTTGAGCAAGCCTGTTATTAGGACATGCACTATACAAAACCCGTTTCTGTTTAGGTCAAGGTCTGCCTTTCTGACTGGAAAGTACCCTTCTAACAACGGTCTTCAAGTAAGTGAAAGCCAGTTTGTTCAATTCTTCATCAGTTACTGAAAAGTTTATTACATATATTGTGCCAACCCAATAATTTGACTTAATAATCCACATTTTCTTTACAGCTTTTGGTTATAACAGAAGAAAGCCAGTCTTGCCTGCCTATTGAACACAAAACTCTTTTCCAGTATATGAAAAATGAAGGATATGTAACCAAGCAAGTTGGGAAGTAAGTACATACTTTAAAAACATACTTACTGTAAGTAGGTTCTATATACTCAGAACAATTCATGTCATGCACATTATTATATATACACTAAGTTATAAATAATTAGCTTCTTTAAATATTTATATTTACTCTAGAAACTGCAGATTAAAAAAGCAAATCAAATTTTATTGTACGTTGTGTTTTACATGTATAATATTTTTGTACAAAACTCTGATAATAACCTATTAGCTAATATATTTTAGATGGCATTTGGGCTACTGCAATGATGCCTGCCTACCAGAGAACAGAGGAGTAGATGAATTCCGAGGAGTAAATACAGGAAAAGTTGACTATTTCAACTGGAGTAAGTATTTACACCAGACCTCCTGTTCAACTGATGTGTGGGTATTGTAGCTTTAAAGCGGTTAAATTCTCGCATTAGAGCAAAGAAAAGGTTCAACACCTGGTTATTGTATCTGTCCACTTGTTTTAGCTGACGGAGGTGTAATGCAGAAACAGAAGAATGGTGTACCAAATATTGATGATATAGGAACTCACCTCACAGTAAGTACTAGTTGAGATGTAACATTCATCGGTTTTGATTCATTGGCTTCTTAAGATTTGCGTGTTGAAAATGAAAATCATCTCATAATGTACAAACTTGTAGGTGAAAGACACAAGCGATGTAAGAGAGATGATTCTCGACCACAAAGACAACAAGAATCCCTTGTTTATGTGGATAACAACTACTGCTCCACATGACCCTCTCCAGGTGAGTTCCATTTGTGAGCACTTGATAGCTATACTTTTCGAAGACATTAGCAAAGAGTTGCTAGAAAAAGGTTTCTATATAAGCACAAAATGTTTATATTGCTTGTTTTTTGTAGAACACTGAAGACATGTTCAAAGTTCATGACTTTCTGGATGCGACTGACCCAGAAGCAAGAAAAAGAAGAACTTATTTAGGTAAGTTACAAGTTACTATTAGTTTTTTATTGTCTATTTAATGGTCTGCATTTAATTAACTTTAAGCATTCAACTAAATCAACTTTCAAAAAGTAATCGATCTCTTAACTAATAGTTTTTTGTTGTGTAGGGCTAGTTTCTGCATTGGACAACTTGGTAGGAGGAACAATGGCCGCATTGGAAGAAGCAGGTCTGGCTGATAACACCATAATTCTATTTTCATCTGATGTGAGTATTCTTGAAAGCTCTCTATTAGTTAAACATTTTTCGGTTTGAAAACTTTTTAAAGAACTCTCTATTAACTAAAGTTTAGAATTCTTTTATCTTACAATTGTTGATTTTTACTTATAAAGATATGTTCAGTGCAAGCTTTTAACTTTAGCATTTAAGGAACCTGCATAATATATTTTGGTTGCAGAATGGAGGAGCTGGTAAAACTGCTTCATTTGGAGGTCATGAATATTATGCTAACAACTACCCTCTGCGTAGTGGAAAGGGAACATTTGCTGAAGGAGGTGTGCGTGTTCCTACGATTTACTATGATCCAAGGTTACACCCACAAACACGGGGAACTAAAAGAGATTTTTTGATGCATGTCACAGATTGGTTGCCAACATTTGTCCAACTTGGCAAAAGAGGACGGAAGTATTCTATCTTTAAAATCAAAGGTACATTGGTCGATTAATTTTTCTCTGAGCTGTGTGCAAATATTTCAGTAGAGCAATCATTCTACATTTAGCTAAAACAGAGATTACGATATGATGCATGGAAAGCTTTTTGTGTAAAAAACTTTACTGCACACTTGTAAAAAAGCTAACCTCTGTCTGTATAGCATTATGACTCACTGACATTCTAACACTAACATTGCAGGTATAGATGGCATATCACAAGTCGCAAATCTTGGCTCTACATATGACTGCCCAAAGAAGAGGAGATACAATTTGAGAAGAAGCATGTTGGTGGCCCTCACTGATGCAACTAACGTTTTTCTGAACCCTTCAATATGTGCAACTGAAGATGCTGCTTACAGGTGAAGAAAACTCCTAAATCATACAACTATACAATCGTATATTAGTAACTGTTGCAGTATTTTTTCTTATAAGAAAACTGATCTAAAGCGAAAAGTTTTGCATTTTTATTTTAAGTTTGTGTTATGAAATGTATGTCCTGGTTTAGAAAATTTATCCAAATGCACCAAAATATCACACAAGAAATCTGGATCCTAAAATTTCAGTGGCATGGTCTTTTTGCAAGTCAGGACAACAATAAGTTTTAGATGGTTTAATATATTCTATGCATCTACTCTTCTCACAATTGAGTAATCTTTTCAGATGGAAGGATTATAAACTTGTTTATGGCGACCAGTACTACCTTATACACCCTACAACTGTCGAGACCGAATGGCCAAAACCAGAAGAATCTCCAGAACTAGAAGATGTTGTTGGCGATGATTGTCATAGAATGGTTAATGGCAGGAGAGTTGTGCGATGTCTCTTCAACGTCGTTGGTAAGTTAAAAATAGTGAAAAAGTTCAACTTTAAGAATTTCTTAATATGATATTTTATAGCATAAGAAACCAGTTATGCTAGACAACAAAAGCTTAGCATGTGATTATGAAAGCTCAGAGTAGCTATACCATGACAGCAAATGTGTTTTCTTTATATAGTTGGAAGTTTAACTGGAATCCATACAATAATCTTAAAAAATTTAGCTCGCTCTACTTATACATGTAGTTGCAATAATATAATACAACAACATAGTTGTATTTTTTGTTTTAGATGATCCAAGTGAAACCAAAAATTTATACGATGACGAGCCAGAGATTGTAGAAAAACTGATAAAAAAGATAGAACAAGCAAAAATTGACTCGGTGAAACCAGTTTACCGACCATCAATTGGTGCAAATGATCTTACAGTCACACCTTTTGAAGACCAACTTGTGCCAAAACACGATTACTGTGTACCTGCAGTTCACTTTCCTCTAGAACCAACAGACCCAAGCTGTTACCAATAGTAAATTCTAAATGTAAAACTTTGCTTTATTGAAGAAATTTTTGGTACCAATTGTATAATTTACAATTAGATTATTGTTTTTACTTACCTAGTCACAGTTCATATTTATTTGATTTACAATATTTATTTTGAAATTTAGAATTTTTTAATATGTTGTATTTATTTTAAATGCCATGTTCAATCAGTATGTTTGTTTTTAAAATTTCTAACTATCTATTTACCTCCGTCCAGTATGCAGCATTTGTCCTTTTTATATAAATATTTTATATATTTATTTTCAAAGTGTTTTTTTACACTCTGTAGGCATTTAGTCTTCTAGAGATTCTTCACAAAATATAACATTAACAATGGTTTTTAGGTTTGTTGATAGTGCTAAAGCTATCGTTTTTTTCCTTCTACAAACTACCCTATTCTGACCCTTTCATTCCCATTGTTTTAATTGTTTTGTATTGCAGCAAAATACTAATACAGTGAGCATGCATGTGTGCTAAAGATATTACATATAAATATTCAAACACAATTAAAGTATAATTTAAATTTTAGAGAAACCAAGTTGTACCCTTACACTAAAAAAATGCATTTAAATAAATCTACTCATAGCATGTCGTTGAACAAGTCATAAACAATGTTATGTTGCTCGAGGAAACTGTTGACTCCTTTCAAGTCCAGCTGTTATAGTAACTCATACATCTTAAGTAAAAGCTTCCTACAAATCTGTAAATATAAAGTCAAGTTTAAACCTTACAGATCTATGATATGGTTATAAAGCTTAGCTTTGCTGTCATGTTGTTGATATTCTTATAAAATCTGATTGTTCACCGAGCTCTTTAACAACGTATAAACACTTGTTAATCTTCTCAGGAATCTGAATGCCTATAACATGTACCCCTGTCATGTACTCCTGTCACGTACCTTTGTCATGTACCCCTGTCGTGCACTCCTGTTGTGTACCTTTGTCATGTACCTCTGTCCTGTACCTATGTCATGTACTCCTGTTATGTACCCCTCCTTTTTACACATAGGGCATTTAATAGCTTTAATAAGTGAGTGACACACACATTTTTCATGCATCAATGGGAATTGTCTGCTCTAACTAAACTGACTCACTACCCTATATGACTATATATTATTCCTAGAGTTATATTTCATGAAAGTTGTCTGTTCATGCATTTTCGCAGATTATTTTATTTGCAGAGGAACACATATGCGAATAGTTTAGTCCATGAATTCAGCTAGCAATAGATCGCAAAACCTTCACATGCTTATAGCGCGTGTTTAACTTTATGTATGATTTTTTTTTAGTTCTACATGTAATAGTTTATGCAAATCATATACAAACCATAGCACCTGAATTGAAATCATTATTGTCAATTTCATCCATTTCAGTATTAGAAGTTTTTGAAGGTGAATTGACAGTCAAAAACTGTAAGAGTGATTTTTGATGACTTCCTGAAGTCTAAAGAAATTGTGGCAACGTTGAATAATTTTGTAAAGATTTGCGATGCATTGACAGCATGTGCATTTCTAACTTCAAAAATAGTTAAATAAAATTTTGGAAACTCAGCAATGTTTACTGACTGCACCTGGCAACTAGTTTTTAATTTTATGTAGTTATTCTCCCTTTTCTTTTAAGAAAAGAGCCAACAACTCTAATTATTCTCGGATTTCAGCTATTCACGGAATTGCCTACATGTGAATTCACAAATTTTTAAATCCATTGAATAATATCATCCTGTAGGGTATTTAATATCTGTAGTAACTAATTGCAAACAAGTCATAAAATCTTTGAATGACCAAGAAATTAAGAGCGTTCTCCGGTGATGATGGAATCAAATGTCAACATCAGTAGAGGCACTGCTGCAGTTTGCCTATTGCTAACTGACTGTTGTGCATGCTTTCACAGCTACAATGATTTTTTTGCACAGTTCAATATTTCAACCCATGACCCATTACAATAAAGTTATAAACGAAAATATAAATATTTGTTTTGTATTTTCAAATTTAGAATTTATTTATTAGTTTAGCTGGTCTGACTGCTAGGATGTTTCAAGATTAAAATTGACAAAACCTGCTCGCAATTGAAGCTTCTCTTTTTCTTCTGAGTGTTTCAACTTCTATCAAGTTTTACTGATTAAATTTTGAAACATCCTTGCTGTCAAATCACCTAAAATGACAAATGAAATATTTAATGATAAAAAAAATTTATACTTTTTGATAAAATCTTTTAAAAATTTGATGAGAGTAACCCTTTAAATGTCAGCTGGAGCCTGTCCTATGAAGAAATTTTCTAAAATATCATTTACACCTTAAAATAATATTTGATCAATAGTAATAAAAAAGTTTTGAGTAAAGGTGTTTTGTTTATTTCTGTGTACAGTGCTTATTTATGTGTTGTTCATACCGTATCAGCTGCAGTGCTTACTGCAGATCTATACTGATTGCAATAGTCTTGTTGGCTATATGAGTTTATACTTATATATGAGTTGGCTATACTGTGTTCATTTCTGTGTAATTCATCCTGTAGCGGCTGCAGTGCTTACCACAGATCTATACTGATTGCAATAGTTTTGTTGGTCATGCGAGTTTAAGCTTTCGTGTCAAGTATGGACATGTATTTTTCTTCTGGTATGGCTTCACATATAACACTAATTGCAGTGTTAAGCATGAAGCCATGAAAGATTGACATGTGTGATAAGTATGCACAGAATTAATTTCGTAGTATAGCCAATTGGACAACGTGGTGTAATGGATAAATGCCTGTCGAAGAACTAAAGGTTGTGAGGTCAAATCCAGTGTGTGGTGGAGTTTTCTTCTTAAAACCTTGTTTTTATAACTAAAAAAGCAGACAAATATGGAGATAAATAAATAAATAATTCCCTCGTGTGTTCAGCTAATGGTCAGAAGCTAAGTTTAAAATAATAAATAGGTAAGGCAGGATTGTAAATCGATGTCATCAAATACCAGGCAGTAATTGTTTTTCAATTCACTCAATAGTTTTGCTGCTTTCTCAATGACGTTGTGGATACTTTAGACTAATAAGGCAACATTAATACATAATGGGTGCATCGAGCCCAAGATCTTTATTACCATTGGCTGCCCTTTAATCAAATCTAATGGTCACTATCAAAGTGGACATATCTCTCACTAACCAATTTCTGCTGCAATAAATTGAGCTGGCGACGATTTATGCAAGATATGTGACTGTTAAAGTAGCTTGTGAAAAGCAACTGGTGTTAACTCAAGTTTGCCTGTTTTTTAGAACTTATGCAGTTTAATATTGGTTGTTCCAAACTACTAATCGAGATCTGTAATACCTAATAGCGTGGAATTTTTTGAGTGTAGACTTGACTGTGTCAGCCACAGCTAAACACATTGCAGTTTACATTAGATGCATTAGCTTTAGTCCGACAGCAACAGTCTCTTGCTGCTAAAGCTGTTTATGAATTATACATTGTGGCAATAAAGGGTTATCCTCTCTCTCTATTATCAACAGAGTTACTTTCTTCTCAAAATGGACCCCGTTACGAGCAAGTATTTATACCAAGTTCATACTAAAGCATAAGCATGCATCAAAATATTGAAACTGAAGTTGAAATATAAACTGGAAGTCTATCAAGAAAACTCCATTTCAATCTTTTTTTGAATGAAACTCACACCATGTACACAGAACAAAGCATTAATTTGTAGATCTTAATCTATTGGTATGAAAGTCATTCAGCAACAAACTGGTTGATGTCAGTGATGAAAGTGAAACTTTTTACAACAATAACTCGAGACCGTTTTTCAACTACTGAGTAGACTTTGACCATCCTTCTTTCTCTTTTACAGAGAATCACCAATAAGCGTTTTCCATTATTTTCCTATCTTGAAGATGGTTAGCTAAAATTTATAGCGTTGACTTTGTTCGCTTCATTAGTTCTTACCCCCAGCCAAGTTTCAACAATCATTTCTTGGTAATCTCGTAATGATTTTGGTATTGTAAACGCCTAGCAAATTCATGTTGGATCAAAATGAGTTTTTGCTTGTAACTAATTAAATTTGCAGCATTATTGCTACTAGTATGAGCAATACAATACTACTATATTAAAAATGTTTTATAAGCACTACAACAAATTCCAAACTTTTACCAGCTTATTAAACATTTCTAGGCTTTGACCCAATGAACGTAGACATCTTATGACACCTCTATTTTATGGGTTATTGCTTGTACTGATTATATTAGACTTTTTTATATGAAGCTTGTGAAATGCCCAGCGTTGCACGGGTATCGTAAACAGCTTATAAACTGTGACAGGTAATGTAGTTGCTGGCTACTTGCCATTAGCCTGGCATATTGCCAATGACTAATTAAAGTACGTTATTGCCTGTATTGCTAAACTTACTAATAAGAGAGTCAAGCGATATGGTTGCATCCTTGTTTTATTTGTTGCATCAATTTGTTGCATAATTAGTAAGATTACTACCTGGTTCACGGAAGGTTTTGAAATAACCGAAGCCGGATATTTCATTCCTAAATTTTAATAGCTATAGCAGGACACACTGAACGACGTAATCTGAGATTTATATATTTAGATTGATTTCAAGTCAACATGATGACAGCGGAATACACTCTTGATTAATCACTGAAGCATAACTTTTTAAACGATATCTACCGGTAAACCACTGATAGGTTTTACTTTATTAGTAACAAACTAATGAATTCCCTCGTTGGTTAACCCTTGCGTCATGATCACTTTCAGTGCATGGATAAGTTCCATTGTAAGCATGGAGGAGGCATCTAGCAACATGTCTATCAAAGCTTCTTGTTTCAATAAAACTAATAAGGTAGTCAACAGAGAGCAGAGAGATATTTTATAACTTCATTTATTCAAGCTTGAGTCAGCGTAGACAAAACCTACTTGATGCCAAGTTCTTAACAAAAGCTATTGAAAAGCCAAAGAGTCAACGTTGGCTTAAGTCATTCAATTCTATTAAGTACGCTTAATCAGACTTGATGCGTCATTTGATGACCAGATTGATAAAAATGAGCTCTTTGTATAATTTGTACAAAAAATCATCACTCAAATGACGCAAATATTTGCTACGAAGAAAGCCGAGCCCATTCGCCTATCTGAAGCCAGAGGTAATTGGGAAACAAGATTATTTTGTATGGATTTGAACTCATGATATGCGACATTCTAATCAACTGCCTTCCAGCATTTCAGAATAATTGAGCACAATTGTATTCGTTGCCTTAACAGGGCATCTGGCGGTCTCTCATGGTACACCGAACTGCCAGGGCACTAGTTCTTTGTAAAAGCAATTAAATGAAAAGAATACACGACAGACGTTAATAGCAACTGGCACGGAAATTAGCAATCAAGCCCAGGCAGATTAATGTGAGAATTATAATATTATTTCAACAACAGTATGAGTTGCCACTCATAAATAGCAAAAGCAAAGGTGATAGTTCATGATAATAGGTGATAACCTCAAAGGTGAACAGCAACAAATAATGTTAGTATTGATATCGTACGCTATCGTGATTAAAGCCTTTTACAACAACTCTCGTCTGCGTAAGTCTAGGAATATTTATCTAGGTAAAAGCAATGTAGGCATCGATAATAATGACAAGCCTATGAATCTCAGTAAACAACGAGAGATGTGCTTGGGCGCTTTCAATTTGTAAATGTTTGGTGTTTGTTGTGTGTGTTCGTTCCTGCGATCTTCTCAGCGATCGTTTTTACTTCTAGACTGTCGATGTAGTTCATCAACAATGACATATGAGGTTTTTAGACAAAGTGTTTGTAGGAAAGGAATGAAAAGATCAAATATTGGCAAATACAATGCTTATTTTTTGTGCTCACACGATCCAAACCTAAAATGCACTAATGCTGTTTATGCCCTTGCTTCAATTTCAAGTAGGATTATCACAGGTAGGTTGGGTTTGTTGCGAAACCACTAAACCTTAGCTACGCGTGGCGCGCGCCCCTTACTATGTTGAATAGATTGTCACGCTTGACCGAATAGAAAGGCTAAGCTTAACGTCAGATGGTAAATTACTGCTTTAAATACACAATGAGTAATGTCAGTGAAAGCACTTCCTCAACATTACATTTATATTAGTCATCAGAAAGCTGGTACGTTTTAATGCGTAGTTTAGGCACAAAAGGCTGACTCCATACACTACCCTAGGAGGAAATGAATTATAATCTGAGAAAAACCTTGTGATGAGAGGCAAGAATATGACATTATTTAATCTAAACATAAATCTATGGCAGAAAAAAGAACATTTTGTACTAAAACACGTTACTCAACAATGTAGACATAATACGTTCATCTAGTATATACATGTATATGTGTATACTAAATAAATGTCTGGCCTTGCATGGGTATATAATACATATGTGTATACGTACATGTATATGTATTTATATATACGTGTACATACCTGTACATGTATATATATACATATACATGTATATATGTATACTAAATAAATGCATGGGTATATAATACATATGTGCATATGTACATGTATATATATATACACATATATATATATATATATATATATATATAAATTGTTTCCTCACCCCGGATACCCCGTATGGGTGGTAAATTCTGCTCTAACTCGGGTCTCCTACCAGAGACCTGGGAGTTTGAGCACTCGCCTCAAGATCTTAGCTGTTCCCAACAGCGCACTTTTCTGCAGCTCACCTGAATTGATTGCTGTTGGTATTTGGGCAAGCCACATTTTATGCGCCGGTGTTATTGCGACCAGTGCCCCAATGACTACTGGGATTACAATTGTTCTTACATTCCAGCATTTTTCAATTTCTTCTCCAAGAGGGAGATATTTCTCTACCTTTTCTTTTTCTTTGCTGGCTATATTGTAGTCATTGGGTACTGCTATATCTATTATAGAAGCCCTCTTGTTCTCCTTGTCTACCACCACTATATCTGGTTGGTTTGCTAGGACATGCTTGTCAGTTTGGATGTAGAAGTCCCAGAGGATCTTAGCGCGGTCATTTTCATTGACCTTACCAGGAGCTTCCCACCAGTGTTGTGGTTTATTAAGGCCATACTCATCACATAGACTTCTATACACAACACCTGCGACATGATTATGCCGCTCAGTGTATGCGTTCCCTGCTAGCTGCTTGCATCCACTGATGATGTGTTGGATGGTCTCAGGTGCATCTTTGCACAGTCTGCATCTAGGATCGTCTCTAGTGTGATAGATTTTCGTTTGGAGTTGCCCTGTTGGGAGCACTTGCTCCTGGGCTGCCATGATTAGTGACTCTGTATTGGCCGTTAGGTTTCCTTTGTTCAGCCACATATATGTCTGGTGAAGATCGCCAACCTTAGATATTTGTTGGTGGTAAGCACCATGAAGAGGTTTCGTTTAGGTTTAGGTTTAGGTTTTTAGGTTTAGTCTCACTGATTGATCCAGTTGAGATCGACACCAGTGCCATGTTAATGTCTTCTAACAGCTTCTTAGGTATGGCCTTGCTAACTCTTCGTAGTGGTACCCTGCTTCCATAATCATTAGCAGCTGAAATCTTGTTGATGATATTTTCCGCAAGCTCTCTCACCCTTGGGTCAAGGTCCAAGTGCATGTCTTCTTCAACCCGTGAGTCAACACATGATCGTGTATGCGTGACAGTGTGTGTTGATATGCACTCCTCGTTGGTTGAGGTTACTTGGGTAAACTGTTCCCTAATTTTCTCTACCTCAAGTTCCGATATGAGGTGCCGCTTGATTATGTTATTCCTCTGAGCTACAAGTTGCTTAGCGGTTAGTGGAAATTCAGGGCGCATGTTTATCCACAGTTGACGCATCCTTCCCATATAGCCCCACTTTTGAGGTTCACTCATAAAGTAGCACTGTATGAGGTCCGTGTTATCAGTCCGAGTCCATTTCATCCGTTTTGAACCAGTAGCCCATTTTTCACTGCCTTGTCCTGGTTCTGCCTTGTCCTGGTATATATATATATATATATATATATATATATATATATATATATATATATATATATATATATATATATATATATATATATATATATACATATATATATATGTATATGTATATATATACATATATGTATATACGTATATGTATGTATATATATACATATACAGAGCGGAATGTCAGCTTTGCCACGGTAATAAAAAGGCTTTTGCACAGAAAACTTATTTTTATTTAACATGTACAACATTTGCCATCATAACCTTTAAACTTTATATCATGAGTTGTGTTGTGTGTAGTTCATATCATGAGTTGTGTTGTGTGCAGTTTATATCATGAGTAGTGTTGTGTGTAGTTCATATCATGAGTTGTGTTGTGTGCAGTTTATATCATGAGTAGTGTTGTGTGTAGTTCAAATAAAATAAGAGAAAAAATAAAACAACTGTAAAGGTGTTTAAATGAAAATGTAAAATAAGTAGCAAGTAATGACCAAATAAAGTCTGTTTTGCTACGATTACAATGAAAGATTATATGGTATGCAATTATATGACTTTAATTCATTTCATTGTTGGCAACGTAAGGTGAAAGTATTATATAGAGTAGTATAGAAACTCATAGTAATTATCTAATGCGAGTACCTCCTGGTAAAAGTCAACAAAATTTTGATATGTACTGTTCAGTACATATTAAAATTTACTAACAAAACAGTATATTAACCTTAGTATAACTGTAGTTACCTACAGTAACATTTGTGTATTTAGTATATATGATTTGCAAGAAAAGATAACATTACAATGTACTGCATGCGGTAAGCTATGTGCCGTGGAGAGTTCTTATCTTCTTACCACTAATGTTGAATGTAACTTAAATGAATTTAGCTTTCCAAACACATAGGCCTACATGTACTTAAAGCTAAGCTTTAGTATGTATTTTACTAAACTAAGCTTCAACTTTGTCATAGGCTCAAATTTTACCACCTATCCGGTTTCAAATTTGCCTTTACTATAATTTATAAAGAATAACGCTGAGCTGAGATAGCAAGCATCGTATATTTCTTTCAGGCATGTGGGATGAATTTCGACGACTAGCATGTCAGTATTTTGTTATTTCGCCGTAGTTAATACACCAACTGCCAAATTTTAACTTTGAGAGAAATTTGCATCGATATCGGATGGCGGAAAAATATCGAAAAAAATTTGTCCTTATGTAGGGAGGACGGAAAGATGCATTGCGTTCTATATGGTAAGGCGAAATAAATCTTATAACAGAGGCATCGTGACCCGAGGGCCAACTGTATTAATTAATAGTAAAAAGTGCACATTTAGTATGTGCGATCACAAAAAGGATATACAGTATATGATAAGAGCAATGGTTGTGACAAAAACGCCTTAGCCTTGTGGTTACGCGCACCTGTTATTAGACTTGCGATTTGTATGTCATGAGCTCCAATAAAGGACGAAGGTGATTGTCATCGCTAAAACTTCACTGCTTTAGCTGGACCGTCGTTGATGATGATGATGACGATGACAGATGACAGATGACAGACAACATATGATGACAGACGAAAAACGACAGGCGACAGATGACAGATAACAGACGACAGACAGCAGATTAAATTTGGGGTTTATATTAATTAGATTGCGATATGCATGTGTGTCAACTTTCCAATATGAAACATCATATGTATTGCTATTTAAAATTTGATTGCATAGGTGCACTTTTACTAGGAAAACAGGCAGAAATACAGGCAGACAAACAGGCAGAAAAACAAGCTTGTTCCGTCCATTAACCATGCTATGACTGGATGTTTTTATGCCTGCCTGTCCTTAATGTTGAGAGCACTGTTGCAAAATCTTTTTTATGTTGTGTGACTGCGACATTTGGTGTTGGTCAACTAATGTTCAAGCTCTATGGTAGTGTTTTGCAATATTCTTTCATCATCCCTACATGTATCTCATTGCCCAACCTTTTAGATTGTAAAACTATCTTCCTCAGCTGAGATTCTGTGCAGATTGATTACACAGCTTTGGATCTAAGACTACCAGTAAATCAGTGCTATGGAAAGTATTCATTGGCACCTCAGCTAAAAGCCAATGTAAAAAGTTTCTTTTAGCGAGTAACCAGCATCATCTTCACTGAGCAGGTTCCTGCTAGTTTGCTAATTTTTGTAAGAACTAAAAATTGGAGCCCTTTACTGCTTGTTAGTTTTTTTCAGTACGTCCTCATCATCCCTTCTTTCCAATGGGCAGTTTTATTTACTTACAAACACAAGTTATTAGCAATGTCAGATGTCTAACTTTGGGTATCAACTGCTATTGATTTTGCTATATTGCAATGATTTAAATTTGTTATACAAAATGTTGTACCTTGACAACAAAACTTACCATATAATCTTTAAAAGTTTTTTTAAATCCTTCTGCAGCGTTCGGCATCGTTGTTTTTGTCCGAGGTAAACTTTGTAATCAATTTGAGATTAAATAAAGAAATGCGCAAATAGCAAAAACAAAAATTAAACCACTCATCAAAGCTTTACTCTTTTAATCCATTTCGTACCCTGAGCTTCCAAGGGAAATAAATACCAGTTGTAAAAAATCTAATCGTGGATTGAGTTCATCAGAAACTTGCAAAAAGAAGAATATTTTTCAAGCTTTAACCAATCAGGCAAAAATATGTTGAGCAAACAGTTTGCTAAACTAAAATGTATTGAACAGGGAGAGCAACAATGAACAAAAGAACTCCTGCATTGGAGGAGGTCATGGTGAAATTATTGACCAATAAGAAGATTGGTCAATTTATTACGATGGTAAATAGTAAAGAATTAGTGATAATGGAGTTCTGCCTCTATATGTGAGTTTTCTTTCAAATTTACTTGAATAGAGAAGCTCGATGCAAGAAACTGTATCACTCAGAAGCATAAGTATGACTGTTATCAACAGAAACCAAGTACACTGTAGATGTTATTCTTGTGGTGGCTCAGACCTTTTAACTCAACAGCGCCAGAACCAGAGAGGGAAACGTGCAGAGATGATCATCAGTACTGGGCAGCACCTCTGTACAGCAATAAGTCCTGTGGTCCCAATCATCATCGTAAAGATAGGTAACAATAGTTTAAAATTGCTTGTGGATACTAAAAACAAGCCGACAATAGTATTGAGTGATGGATGTAAACATAGCTTCTGCTCCACGGCCATAAATACAACAAAAGTAGTTAAATGCTGAATGGGGCAAAACAAACTGCAATCGACAATTTTTTCCAAGCATTGAGATTAATGGCAGGAACATCATAACAAAGTGTTTAGTAGCCCAACAGTAAGTTATATTCAAGTTGTTATTGGAATGAACCTGATAAAGCATTTGGGTGGAGTCTGTGTGAGCCCAGGCATGAAAGTTAGATTAGGGACAACCAAAAGATTCTGCATGCCAGGAGATGTCGAAAGTGCAATAACTATAAGATAGAGAGATTTCAAAACTCATTTTGATAGGAAGAAATGAATTTGAAATGCAAGTAAAAAAAATGGTGAGCCAGCAATAAGCAACAAGTTTGTGGCATATTCTTCAGAGTGGGACCTTTTGGTGCAGACATTTTAGCGCAGAAATGTTTGGTGTGATGACTTCTGGCGAAAAATTGACTTCTGGCACGGACAATTGGCCACAGGTTACGAGTTCAGAATTTATCTATCCTTCGTTATGAGTTATTATAACTCAACATATTTTAAGCAAAGTAAAAAAGGAAAGCTGCACATAATAGCTACATTTACGTACATGTATTTAAAATATGCAGTTCACGAGATCCTTTAATCGAGTTTGGCGATGTGAATGTAAACACTCATGTAATTAACGAAAAAATAAATAAAATTAAAAAATGCGATTTATGCCAGAATGATCACGGATCATCAGCCACATTAGTTGAAGCTGGTCATGTTGAATGTGTGAATAAATCGCTGAGTGAAATACTGAACAAGTAAAATATGTCAACCAAAATAAAATTTCAGTTTACTTTTTTTATGTATTTCTTACCTAATGTGTATTTTTGTGTTTGAAGTTTCAAAAATGAAGTGTTTTTTTTACATTGTATTACAACAAGAACTTTATTTACTCTATATACGCATAAATAATTTCTTTGGTGAAACAATAACACTGCTAAAATGTCTGGCACCAAAAGGTCCTGTGCCAGAACTTCTGTACCAGAAAGTCTTCTGCCAGAAAGTCTGCACCAGAAAGTCTTAGCCTGGATATCATGTACCGGCAAAGCATCAAGGAGGCCTTAGAAATGAACTTAACTAATGGATTAATAATAGCTGGTTAGTGGATAATAAGTACCAAATTCATTGAACCGCATCAGGAATTATTCCTCTTATAACTGTGAAGCCGCACAACAAATCATGAAAATTATGCCCAGCAAAGGATTACCGAAAGCTAAATAGATATGTTAAGAGTAATACATAAGTTGACATTTTCGTATGTCAAGACAGGCTGAGACAATGACACAAGCTAAGGTACAACGTATATATGCTAAACTTGATTAAGTAATCACGCCAAAGCAGAAAATTGTAGAAGTATTGCCAACTACATAATTAAAAACATCACATAATACATGATTTGCTGGCATAAAGGAACATGTAACAACATGTGTTATAAAGAAATATTTTGTGTTATCCAACACCAAGCAACATTAGGTAATCTTGACCCAACCTTGACCCATATTTCTTTTGTAAAGCTTTTTGTAAAAGTTGTTGAAAACCACTGTAATGCATCTTAGGTGCAAATGTGATTAGTTTGTATAGATAGACATAAGCAAGGCATATTTGCAATTACATAATAGTGAAAATTTACAATGATTTCAGGCAGTAAACACGCATTCGCAAAGATGCTTGATGCATTTACAGCAAAATTCACAAAATATTTTTGAATTTTATCGGAAAGTATTAGTATTTTTATCATGTGTGATTATTTCTAATGATTAAAATCTGATTAAATTATTGATTAAATTATTTCTTTCAAGATTAAAATCAACAAAACTTGATTGCGGTTAAAATGGTTAATTTGAGCGAAGTGTGGTCATGGCATCTGTAGTTACACTTCGTCAAAGATACCCGTAGAATAGAGTCGTGTAACACTACTACTTAACGCAATAGCCAATACCAATAATGAAAAACACAGGCAGCTCTGTAGTTAGTGACGCCATTTCGGCATGATTTTATCTTCCGAGTGTTTTAATCACGATCAAGTTTGGTCGATTTTAATCTTGAAATATTCTGGCACTCAGATCACCTCAAAGACTAAAGTGATCGTAAATGATAGAAAAATAAGCAATATTTTGTGATAAAATCTACTTTTAATGTTGTGTAAGTTCGTTTTTAACTTGCGAAAGAATTGATCTTGCACCAATAAAATGGAAAAGAGTAGCAAGTGTTCAACAAACTTCATACAGATTAGCGGCTGATATAACTCAAGCAAACCATGTACCTATTTAACAGTTATAGGTTGCTGTTCCAGCTACTTCGCAATTTAGCATTGGTTAAAAAATGAAATGGTTAGGTCAGTGACACATACTCTGTCAAAAGTATTTTGTGAAAAAGACCCACTTCTTGGGTTTTTACGTAATAATGGACCGTACTTTCAAAGTGTGTCGGTCGATTATTACGAAATTGATTTAATGCATAAATGGAATGTTCCCTCGAAGGTTGGTTGAACTTATCGGCCTGCAGGCAAAAAAATAATTAGCACAACCACAGGGCCACCAAAATGATTGCTAGTCACTTTGGAAAAACTGCCAACAAAATGGTATTTTGGTATAACGTCACAGACAATAACGAAAGAGTTGTACTATCTAATCAAATTTTCACGTATCAACATAGATGCCCAAGTATACATGGAATACCATGTAAAGGCGCTGGCGAGAACACACGTGAGCATGAAATTGGAGACTAGGTGTATATGAAACCAGTTGATAAAAATACACTAGTATTTGAGCTGAGGAGACTGTAAGTAAAGACTGGAGGTAGATTGAAAGAATAGACGCGTGTCAGATATTCGACTAGCAGGTCGTAATAACAACTCAACTTACCGAGAAAGCCCCGAACTGGCTAGTGATAATGCTGTATAGGGGCAGTTTGAACTTGGTGATAACCTTTGTGGGAATTATGATGCAAGCTTACTTAGGAAGCCAGCAAGATACCCGAGGTCACTCCTAAGTTGTCTATGTCTATGTCTAGGAGCTTTAAGTTTTTATACAATAAATTGCTACTATTTGATTGAAAATTTGCGTTTTGCTAATTGTGATCTCAGGTGATGTAATAATATGAATAATGATATTTATGCATTGTTTATGCTTTCTTCCGCTTCTATTGCTTGTTATATAATTGGTTTGCACTTTTTAATTTAATGGTTTTGCTCATAAACTTGAAAGGTTTATGCCAGATTAGTAGAGTGTCACTCGCTCTTACGAATGAAAATAAAGAGGCTGTACAGTTCCGAGGTATATAACAGTTAAATATAATTACAAAAGCATATTAAGCCAATTAAAATTGGCCAGCATCCATGAAAACAATCATTTAAAGCATAATTTCTGAACATGACATCTTACTCATAGTACAAATATGCGGCAGATATTGGAGATTCTACTGACACGAGATTTCAAATATAATTTATAGATTGCTTCAGAGCAATTTAGAAGTTTGAGTTCTTAACACAGAGGTTGTGAAACATTACATCCATAAAAAAACAATGCATCTGTAAAAAAATTCCATTTGTAAAATCATTACATCTATAAAAAAAAACATTACATCCGTAAAAACGTTACATCTATAAAAAACATTACATCCGTAAAAACATTTAGGTTTTAGAACTTGCAACTTTCTATATCTAAATTTCATTCATAGTAAGTCCTATTTGACTAGCTTTTCTAACTTATATGAAAAAGCGAAATACATTTATAGCTTTATAGCTTTATAGTGAAGCTTACAGCTTCAAGAAAAAATGTGCTATTTTTTAATTACTAAAATAATGTTAACTTGATGGAAGGTGTTTAGTCATGCTATGCATATGAGATCCTTATCTAAAACATGTTAGGCAGTCGGCTTCTGTGGAATAAATCAGAAAGGTGGAAACCCAACAGCAAGCTTGTCCGACTGAGTTTATTATTTCTTTGAGCTTGATCTTCTCATAAAAACACAAATGCCAGTTAGTAGCCAAGCTTAGACTGACAACCTGTTCAAATCTGTTTAAGTACAACCTATTTCTCTTCCTGCCAGAGCTTTATTTTTAGACGAAAGATTGTCATATTTTTGTTTTCTAATGCAGGTTCTTTCTCAGAATATATTTCATTTCCTCCTAGGTAGTGTGTGGAGTCAGTCTGTTGTGTCTATACGCACTAACACACATCAGCTCTCTGATGACTAATATACATGTCAAGGAAGTTCTCTCTTCGGCTAGCTTATTATGTATTTTAAACATAATTTTTGCGCACTGATGCGCACTCCAGCCTTTCTATTCTACTTGGAGATCAATGAGTCATCAGGCTTTAGTACTTTAATGATTCATTCTGAAGCTAAAAAGAACTGAAATAAGGATATATAACACATTCTGTAACGCATCAGAGAAGATCAGCCCTTTGCATGCATTAATACCTTTCGTACACCCTTTTTGGATAAGCACCGTTGAACATATATAATAGTAATATCCTTTTAAACCATGCTAACACATTTATTATTTGACTGTGTACAGTATAATGCATGATATATATTTGGTATGAAGCTATCCTAGCATAACGAAAGACCAAAAGCTATTACGGGCATGATGTGTGACTTCCAAGTCAACTAGAGTTCAAAAATACAATACAATAATACATGCGCTATCGGTAAGTAGCTATTTGGACAGTGTTCAATCTGAAGGCTGATATTCTGGAGACCCTCACGCAGTGGATGAGCCTGCGGTGTTTTTTGATATGTAAATATTTACTGCTCTATCCAGCAGTCTAGTCAAAGCAATATTTGCTTTATCACCATATCGGCTATCCTAGTCCAGCTATACATTTATTCAGTGAACTTTAGCACGGCTTTAAGGTGAGATAAGACAGTAACTCATGTTGTGACATTTCGCCAAAAGTAAACTAAGATTTAGCAAACAGAAAATACTTCTAAGCGCCATTCTTTTGGTTATTTCTATTTTTACTGAATGCTCTTTTGAGTACGGATCAGGCAGCAGACCTCCTGTTTAAGAGATTAATCAGAAATATCTAATATGGCCCAAGCCACTTTATATCTTTTGGCAAATTGTTTGTTTTATTTCATTGAAAAAACCCATAACAGTGAGAAATAGAAAAAAACATACGCGCAGTAGCATAGCTAGTCATGGGGCTGAGCCTTGATTTGCAGTTAGTTAATATATTTAGATTAATAAAATACACAGTGACTATTCGAGTGAGTCAAGGTGCTGCTGGAGTCTTGATTTGAAATGATTTCATTTGCTTGTTTGTCGGAGGTTAGTTTACACAAAGTGTCATACTGCCAACACCTGAAACACGACCTGCTTATGGCCTGATGCAGAGGAAGGAAGTACAAGTAGTAGAGCCATTGATGATTGGTTTGTATTATATATATTTAATGTAGTAATACTTTTAAAAGTATGGAAGGTAAAGAGAGAAATACGAAACTGTAAACAATTACATCGAGTTTAGCTAGTAATTCCCATGAAATCGTTGTTATTTTTAAAGCTTCATTTTTAATTTTAGTTAGGAAATCACCGTGAGTTAGGAGTTAGCCTAAACCTAGTACTTCTCAGAATAAGAGCTCCAGGGTGCAATTGAGCATTTTGAGTCACAAGGCATAGACTTCTGAACTTTCTCTATAAGGTATAACATTGAACTTTTTAAACATTGCACTAGCTTTAACTAAAGTGATAAAAAAGTAATTTGATTTGGTTGCAAAAGGTTTTTGCTCTAAAATAGTTACTCCAAAAAGCAACAAGTTTTTTTAGTCAAACATTACACTTTATAAGTTACAAATTAATAAATCGTTCTCAACCGCTCCGGTTGCTAGTCAAGTTTATTAAAACTGAACTCGTTTTCAATGCTTGTTCATTAGCAGCCATTTAACAAAAGGCTGGTCTAGTTTTCCTTCACTTCCAATCTCATTTGGCGGTGTTTTAGAATCCCACTCTAGCTGATCGTGGATTTCTCTTCGATAGAACTGAAAAGGGTAGAAGCCTTCACGCACCCAAAATAGAAATTTGTATCAAAGAATCTTTGCTTGGTACACAGTTATTGTTTAATTTTGAAAGAGGCTATCAACTCTTTGACAAGTAGCTTTTACACATAGATTCTATGCAGTAGAGACTACTTTTAGGGTCTAATTTGTTTGGTACAAGAGATTCACTTGAATTCCAATTACAGCTTGAGGAAAACTATTATTGTCCTTGCCTTGGTTGGAGAGAACAGTTGTATATGATTACTAAGTCAGGTACGGCCCACTGAAAGTAGATACATGCATATGTGGTGGGGCATCAACAAAAACCGTAGCCTGAAATTTTTATCAATTTTATTATGTTTTTAGGCTCTAACAACCGAACACTTAACTTGAAACTAACTCAGCCAGTATAATTATGTTAAAAATCTTTCACTAGATTCATTTTCGAGTTTCCACTAAAGCTAAGGCAATGCTGGTCACATGTAGCTAGAAGCAGCGTGCAAAAGATCACTCTACTTTATGGATACGTGTAAAACTAAATGAGTGCTTGTAGTGTACCTCCTTCAATTGTAGATATGGTTTTGATATCTTGTCACGAGTACTCTACTCAGGTAGGAATTGCAAAAGTGCCCTTAGTTTAGACTTGTGTTACATCTTTAGCAGATTGTTAAAATAGGGGCAGTTGAATGAATTTCTACTCAAGTTTCAATGTTTTGAGCTGTATGACGCACTTATTCGTAGGAGGCGGACTTGAGTCACCAGCATAGCATTCTTGTTACTGAAGTAAACAAACCCTTTTTGTAAGATGTGTTTGTCATTTTAAATAGATCAAAACAGGAGCTAATCATCTCTGGAGCATGTATGGCAAATTACTCAATGCATATCATTACGCATTCAGTTGAAAAATGAACAAATCTCTGAAGTGTTTTGCATGTACCAATTCATAAGTAGCATGATAAAAATCATCAAAAGCTAAAAACATCCTCTTTTGAGATACAAAAGTTGAAAATATGCGTTGTAAGTAGTACGCCCTCTATCTCAACAAGCTGCTTGTTTCTCACAGTTACAGATTATAGAGGTAAACAGAGTTTGCTATGAGCACTTGAGAACCTTCTATGATCGGTATTCTAAATTGTTGGTAATAATATGGTCACATTGTGAGCTGCTGCACTAAAAAAGCTAGCTTCGCTTAAATGTTGGACCAGCTTTGAAATAGCCAAGAAATTTTTTGTGGTGTTAGCTAACTGTTCTTTAATATGAAAGACTAAATGAATCAAACAAAACCTTCATCAAGCATGCCAGAATTTTTTTCAGTGTGAGTGAGCTAAAATTTTGGTAGGATTAAATATAAAATTTCTGAGTAAAAATTGGTGTTTCAGAAAGTGCCTGCTGCTGACAGCTTCCTGTCAAACTGGATTTGAACCATAAAAATATCGCTGACATTTTGTTATAATTAAAAGAGCTGGTTTTCCTTGAACGTATTGCAGCGAGACATTCAAAGTGAGCTTGTCAATGTAATATACATCACTTTGTTCAGTTATAACCTAATCTTGTCAATCAAATTTTTTTTACTAACCATGAACAATAGTTTCACTTCTGGATATGACTACCATATATTCAAGATCAGTTAGTGGCAAAGGAAATTGCAAGACCATAAAGCAAAAATGCATTCAGTAATAAAATCTGCTTTTTATATTGCTCCTTGAGAAAAACTTACTATTTTTGCTTACACTTTAATCATTAAATGCCTTTTTCCTAACAAATAAAAACATTATCGCCAAAGACCAAAGAAACTTTTAAACTGATGTGGTTTAAACTTTTTAGCTTTTTAAACTGATGCGGAATCAAACTAAGGAGTTGAACGAGGTTTCATTCATTTGATCCTCAGCTGCTCCGTAAATTTTGCTTGTGATTAGCTCCTATTCATCTTTAGTGACATCATACCTACCCAATGTTATCTTCAAATAAATTGTCGCTAACGTATGAGTATTGCAGTGATCCGTATTATGAGCATTTGAAGTGAATACTTCATGCGGTGAATCACGCTTCAACTTTTTCTTAATCTGCCTACCATGTTGCGATGGAGAGAGGATCAGCTACACTTGGATTAGGAATGAAATAAGGAAGGCTTAAGATATGCTCAGTTTTACACTGAAGCAGCCAGAACAACAATAAAATATAATTAGGTGACCAATTTCTCCATGTCTTTTTTGCTATAAATAACAAATAGGCTGCATTCAGTATCCGATCACATGACTTTCTTGATGCTTACCTAATTTGTGATTCACAAATTGAAGAATTTATTATTATTACTATTATTATTACTATTAACATTAATATTGTTATAGTTTTTTTTCACAGTCATGTGGTGGTAGGTGACTGGTTTTAGTCTGTGTTGAGTCCGGGCTTTAACAAAAGGCCAAAGGATCCAACATCTTCTTCAATTCCACTAAGAGAAGACCTTCCTCAATATGTGAGCTGTTCCTAAGATGGCTGTCTTTTGTATAGTCTCAAAAGACATGTTTACCCCAACCTCGGCCAGGTATGCTATATGCCTCATTGATATTGTGCTGAGTGCATCAATTACCCTTGGTATCACTTCGGTCTTCACCTTCCACAGTCTGCTTATCTCGAACCCTAGCTCTTTGTATTTACCAATCTTCTCATCTTTCTTCTGTACTACCCTTGTGTCTCCAGGTATTGATATGTCTATGACCTGACATTGTTTGGTTTCTTTGTTTATTAGTATCAGGTCTGGTCTTCTAGCTTCAATAACCTTGTCTTTCTGCACATTGAAGTCCCATAGTAGCTTCCGTTTCTTATTCTCCAATACAGCTTTTGCACGATGGTCGTACTATTTTTCTGCGTGGGGCATTTCATGTTTCTTGCATATGCTCCAGTGCACTGCACTTGCCACTTTGTCATGCCGCCCTTCGTATTCTGTCTGTGCGATCTTACTGCATTCGTTGACTATGTGTTTCATCTTTCTGCTTGCACAATCTGCATTTCGGATCGTCTGTTGACTTTTCTATCTTGGCATTTCTATAGTTAGTTCTTAATGCTTGATCCTTGGCAGCAATGATCAGGCTGTCAGTCTCTCGTTTGAGACATCCCCTCTTCACCCATTGCCATGTCTCCTTTGCTGCTTGAACCTCTGTCTGTCTTAGATGTTGTCCGTTCATTGGCTTATCCTGCCAGTTTTGCTTTCATTCAGTTTTTTGATGGTTTCTATACTTTTGTCTTCCATCTTCACTGTTAATATTTATGATCTATCTCGATGTTCTTATAAATTCGACTGGGCTGCCTTCTGTGTACTTTTTCAGACTGATTTTTGTATTTCACAGTTTCCTCTACAGTCTACACTCATTAATCCTCTTCCTCCTTGGTCCCTTTCAACATACACTCTATCTACATCAGATCTTGAATGAAGACCTTTATGCATTGTCATCAGTTTCCGCCACCTTCTGTCCATTTGCTGTAATTCAGCCTTCGTCCACAGAATAAAATTCATTCAAATTATTATTATTAATATTATTATTACTATTAAATAAAATGTTTAAAGTGCTTAAAGATGAGCTTACACAAAATTCTAGTTGGTTTTATTAAAAAATATTGATATTTCTCTATCATTTGTGATTGTTTTCGATGTTTAAGGTTATCTGGCTTACAGGATGTTTCAAGATTAAAATCGACAAAACTTGATCATAGTTAAAAGTGCTCAGAATAAAAGTACATGATAAATGATGTCATTAGTTGTTATTGTAGTGGTAGTTGTTACTGACTATTGCATTCAAATTACAGTCTCTGTTCTGTCAGCCTCTTTGCGATTATAGACCTCATAATCGTGCATTAATCGCTCATAATCGCACTTCCCTTGATTCTGATAGTTTTAACCTCGATCAATGTTTAGAAACTTTAACATAGAAACATCCTAACAATCAGACTACCCTCAAACATCAACAATAATTGCAAATGGTAAGAAAACATTGAGACTTTGGTCAACACACCCAACATTCCGTCAATTAAATAAATAAACACGGTCATAAGAAATTGGAAACTACAAGTCCTATACTATTGAATGGAGATTTCGAATTATGATTACTAAATGTAAAGGACAGAGAACATTGAATAGTCTGTTAGGAATAACTTAGCCTTCAATTACCATAAACAAGCACAAAAATAGCTGAACAACCGTAAATCACTGCAGTCAACGCGTCACTTCATAGGAAACACATCATAGCAAGAAAACAGATGATTGGGCGCATCTTACGTCACACACCATACGCTTTACAGGTACTCAGGACTACCAGTCTGAAAAGCACTCAAGTGAATCACAACAGATAAATATCATATATAAGGAGTAGAGTCTGAGTTATCATTCAGTTAGCTCTGAATATTCAAGATGAGAACTTTAGCAGCATTGGTAGTTTTAGCATTAGCCTTAGGAATTGAGTCTCGACAGACGGGCACATGCAAGCACGCCCGTTTAGATTCACCACGAGATTACTACAGAGACCGGTCACGACGACAGCCTAATATTATATACATCATGGCTGATGATCTAGGTAAGGTTCAACTCAGAAATGTAATATTGAGAATATTACGTTCTCTGATTTGTTATTTGTCAGAAACTGAATAAAGCAACTCATTTTAACTAACTTCGTGTTTTGAAATGGTTACATAAATGGTTAAACATTGTAGGCTGGAATGATGTTGGATTCCATAATCCTAAAGTGATAACACCTCACATAGATGCACTGAGAGCCAAAGGAATTGAACTCACCCAATCATATATGCAGCCTGTATGCAGCGCGTAAGTTTTCCTATACTTTCTTTCCTAATTTATCATCTTTTTTGTTAAAACACAAAAGTTTTTTTAGTTTGCTAGTACACCATTTTTTTAACCTTTTAATCTAGTAAGCTAGTTGCATAAGCAGTACTACCATTTAGTGTTTAAAAATATCTTGTTATTAGTTACATGAGCTTTAACCACTTTCCTTTGATTGCAGGTCAAGGTCATCATTTATGACAGGGAGGTACCCCTCTAATAATGGACTTCAGGTGAACATGAAATACTATTTTTTTAATAATATTCGTTAAACCAAAAGATTCCCTTTATCAAAAAGGCTCACCCTCATGTTTTGTTTATTTCACTCGGTTTAGAAAAGTAAAATATAAAACGGCTTTGATTTTTTACAGCTTCTGGTGATACTAGAAGAAAGTCAGTCGTGTCTTCCAGTTGAACACAAGACCATATTCCAGTATATGAAAGATGAAGGTTATGTTACCAGACAAGTTGGAAAGTGAGTAGAGTAAAAACTACAATTATAAATTATTGTAATGCCGTTTTACATCATCTTTCTGTTTGATTTGGTAAAATAATCAGTTGCATTAAGAAGTCATGTATTTATTTTATTTCTTATTTATTTCAGATGGCACTTGGGTTACTGTGATGAAAGCTGTCTACCAAAAGCTCGTGGAGTCGATGAGTTCCGAGGGATCAATACCGGAGCAGCTGACTATTTCAACTGGAGTGAGTTTGTAATAACTTTTTGAAATTTTTAACGAACTGTAAATTTTTAATTATTTTTTCTATGTCGTTCAACGCAATATTGTTTTAATAATTAGAATTACGCGTAATAAATAAAAAACTATTTCATTTTAGCTGAGAAAGGTGTCATGCAGAAACAGGTGAATGGTGAACCAAGTATAGATGGCATCGGCACTCATTTGACTGTAAGTACCTGTTAATATCCAAGTTGAGGACAACTAAACATGTTCACCGCATCTTTATGGTTACTATGGAATTACAATTGATCTTAGTATCAAGGTGTTACATACATTTATCACTTCTGACCTTCAGTAACAGACTAATTACATGTTACAACGTTTTATTCTGGTATAAATGGCACAAATATATTTAACCGCTAAATTATAGGATTTGTCACAATCTAATAATCATATTAGTAACCATAAAGGCAACTTAAGTGACTCTTTCTAATCCATATATATATATATATATATATATATATATATATATATATATATATATATATATATATATATATATATATATATATATATATATACATATATACATATATATAGGTCAAAGACACTAGTGATGTCAGAGAGCTCATACTTGACCATAAAAGAAGTAGAGAGCCAATGTTTATGTGGATCACTACAACAGCACCACATGACCCTCTACAGGTGAGTTTATTATCTACAAATAGTTGGCTGGCAACTTGCACACATCTCATATAATTTTAATACTGTATTTAAACCTGTGGTAGAGAGTTTCCTTTAATATTATATTACTGGATTTGTATAAATTTAAAAGTAAAGTTTTGTAAAACGTTATATTTTAGAATACAGAAGATATGTTCCAAGTACACAGTTTCTTAGATGCAGCTGATCACGAGGAAAATAGACGAAGGACATATTTAGGTATGTTCAGTCCATCAACTACAGTACAACAAACATGACAAAGATGGCTATTACTGTTTACACTGTGCACATTCAGCTGCCAATATTTTAGTAAATGTAAAATGTTTATTGAGGGCGTAAGAAAGACTTTCTCTTAGTTTAATATTTTATTTTTTTAGGATTGGTCTCAGCATTAGACAGTTTGGTTGGAGGAACAATGGCAGCTTTAGAAGAGGCTGATATGGCTGACAACACAATCATTGTGTTTTCTTCTGACGTAAGTACCTGCTATGTTTGCAAAAATATTAAGTGTTATGAAAAAATCACAGCTATTGGTTTCTGAGGGCTAAAAGCAAAAAGCTAAAGTTTAACTGTTTTTTGAATAATTTCAGAATGGGGGTGCCACTCGCTCCGCTGCCTTTGGTGGTCAAGACTACTATGCAAACAATTACCCTCTCCGCAATGGGAAAGCAACATTCATGGAAGGAGGCGTACGTGTACCAACCGTATACTATGACCCTAGGCTACATCCTAATTCACAAGGAACTGAGAGAGACTTTTTGATGCATGTCACTGATTGGCTACCAACTTTTGTTCAACTTGCCAAAAAAGGGCGGAAATCAACCAATTTTAAACTTGATGGTAAGTATGTTTAGTTAAATTTGCATAGTTTTTCTTTTTTTGCTTACTGAATTCTACAAAAACTTACTTTTTGTTCTTTAAATTATGTTTGAAGCAGTTAACTGTATTAGAATTTGCTTAATATTTATTCTTTGTCTTTTCAACTATTTATTTTATTTATCCATAACTTTTGATTTTCAGGAATAGATGGAAAATCCCAAGTTGCTAATCTAGGATCAACATACTTCTGTTCAGAGGAGAGAAAATACAAGATAAGAGAAGACATGCTGGTAGCTCTTACAGATGCTACTAACATGTTTATGAGCCCATCAACTTGTGCCACTGAAGATGCTGCATACAGGTTTGTAAATATTACACTCCTAATTTAAGTGCTAATCTATACCTGCAACTATAAATAAGTTTCACCTGAATCACTGAATGTAAAACCTTTGATCAGCATTAGTTTCCTACACGTATATGAGATCTTATCTTGGTGATGTGACTTTACTAAGTACATTGAAGGAGATGATGAAGTACCTTACAAGAGCTTTAGATATGGTGTGCTGATGCACAAACTCGAGAGAAAGATCATACTAATATTGAGCATGGCAACAACAAAACGTTTTTCTAGTTTTTTAAGCTTCTCACCTCACTTCCGAAATGTATTTTGCCAACTTAGTGTTTTACTGAATGTTCATAATAATCCTGTTCATACAGATGGAGAGATTATAAACTACTTTATGGAGACCAATATTACATTGTGGACCCTACAACTGTCCCAACAGAGTGGAAAAAGCCAGAAGAGTCTCCAGAACTTGCAGAAATCAGAGGAGACGATTGTCACAGAGAGGTTGACGGGCAGATAGTCATCAGATGTCTTTTCAATGTAATCGGTAAGAGCCACTTTTATGGTATAAATACTCATTACAGAAAGTAGATTTAAACAGATCTTTAGTACAACCAACTGATAAGTGATTTATAAATATTGAATGATCTATCTGAAGGTGAAGTTGTTATATAAATTAAAGCTTACAATTTCATTTCAGGTTTTGATTACACATTTTCAATATTACCAGATTCAGATTACCATTTTCAGATTACCACTTCAATATAAACTCAAGACTCGAATCATGTAATAAACATATTACTATTTTTTCAGATGATCCAAGTGAAACAACTAACTTATATGATGATGAACCTGAGTTGGTAGCACAACTCCTTGAGAGAATAGAAGAAGCAAAAATGGATGCAGTGAAACCAGTTTATAGGGCTTCCCTTGGAATCAGTGATGCTACTACCATGACATTTGTGGACCACTTAGTTCCACGCCACAATTACTGTACTCCGTCTGTACACTTTCCTCTTGAACCAACTGATTCAGTATGTTATATGTAAACTTAGCAGATTTTAGCAACCCTTGAACAGACAACTAGAAGCTCTTCAGAGCCTTTATGCAGTCTTCTCAGTATATATTTATTCAAACCTGATAGTCTAAGTCTATTGATATACACTCAAACTCCAATCAGGTTTTACTACTCGGTATTTATTAAACATTTTAAAGTCAGTTTTATTATAAAATTATTGTCCAGAGATATATTTTTGACTGAGACCAATTAAGTTGCATACTCAACTTTTTCAAGATATATTGTTTTAATATTTTCTGTCCAACATTTTGCAAGCATTGATTACACTTGCATTTTTTTGCTATCTTATTTTTTGTTAGCCTTAGCTACAAAGCTTTTATTTACACAATTTTTAGCTAGCGATTTTGTATTTGTACGTTTAAATGACTTTAAATTACAAATAAAAATAATACAATTTTTCTATGGTCTGTTTTGCATACTGTTATGAGTTTATAACAAATAGTTTTTGTATACATATATTATCTTTTCTTGCTGGTGAGATTCAGGAGTAAACATTACAATTTCAGTCAGTTAGTTACTGTTATATCTAATATCATCTATGCACAGATAGACATAAAGGAAATAACAAGTTACGTCTCTGTGGCAACTTCCATAACAGATTCTCATGGAAATAGCATCTACAAATTCCGGAGATGAGATGATCACCATTACAAGCCAACTTCCAGATTCAATCTGCCCATTGTACTATTAAGACATTGAAAACATGGCATAAGGAAATCTCAGATAATCACCGAAAGATTGTAGTTATAGCCTAGATTATAACAACTTGTGTCGTGCATTATGAAGATCCGCATCCGGTATCATTCTGCACTAGACCTCGGATTATGATTGGAGATCACACATGTTGAAATCTCCGCTGGCAGAAAACAACAATAATTAGTCAGAATCTCCCAAAACTACAAGATTCACAATCAAATAACTGAAACATAGTTTTACTTCTGGACACTAAGGCTAAGTCTGATTCAAAATAAAAGGTCAAATATTCACTCATATTCTTCACTCTGTCAATTCAACTTCATCATGGCGGACAGGCGTGTCAGCAGAGCAAGCCGAATATTCGATCACTGAGAGAACAAGAGTCTCTCAATTCCATATTTTAAGTCTCAGGCACTAACTTTTCTATTTTTGTTATTTAGTCTAAAGGTATAACTATTATATCTGTTTCTTGTTTTTAAAATAAATGTAGGGTTATGGAAAAACCCCTTGACATTCTTTACCTTAGCAATTTCATTTCCTCTGACTCTGTAGTTTTGAATTGCAGCATTTGGGAAGGTAATTGTAAGATCTTAATTACATTAATCAACCAGATAATTTGATTAAAACAGTCAATAAACAAGATCAGACCTTATCTAGAAGCTAATAGCAATAACTACGTAAAGCAGCCCATCTGCGTTCAACAAAGAACTGAGCCATTCCCAATACGTTGTAGAGTAATTGGTAGGATAAGCCCACTCTATCGATCACCAATACAACAATACAATCAATTGATAATATTGACAGCTACTACAGCAGCAGCAAAGTCTTCAAGATAAAACAACTTGTTAGAATTCTACAGCTACTGTCTGTAGTACCTGAACCTGTGACCTGTTAGTCACGAGTAAAAGTTTTTTCTTTAATCTATTATGCTCCTTTTGTAATTTAATACAAAAAGCTATAAATAAGTAGGCTATACATATTCACACAATTATCGCCAGGTATATGTTATGGTATATGTGAGCTTTAGTAAAAACTTGGTGAGTTCTTCATCATTTTTAGTTAGATTCTTAGTAGCAAATGATGAACTTGTAGTAATATCAGACCTCATACTGTTGCTATGAACTTATGATTAATTTCAAAAACTCTTTCAAAAATATGTTTATATATAACAGTTCATAATATATATGCTTATTTAATCAATTTTTGAATGTTTATCCTAAGAAAGTATTTTAGTTAGCTCTGTGAGACCTCAACCTTCCGCCTGATAATAGGTAGTCAAACACTCTAAATTGTTGATAACTTTTAGTACAGCACTGAGCTAGTACTCAAGTTTATTCACAATTAAAATCAAACAGGTTGAGCTAATTCTTGACTGTTATAAAGCATTTATACCGCTGTGGCAGCAGATTGACGGCCCAGAGTCGAGAGCAAGGGGACCATGGAAAGGACTACAGGGGTTCCTTCCTTTCAGCACAATCAACATCGCTGAAAAAATCAATTCAAGCATCAGCTCGGCCTAAAGTATGGCCTTTGGTAGGGCTGCCGGGTCAGTAACCAAGTTGGCTCCTGTGAGCGAGGGGCGGAGCTTATCGCTGCAAAAGCTTACCTATATAAGGAGCATCGATGATTCAGGAAAGCAGAGCAACTGGCAGTATTGCATTACAGAGATCATTGCATGTTGCATGCTTGTTGACTGTATATTCATATATGTAGATTATGAAATATATATTTGCTATTTTACTCAAATGGTTTGGTTCCTGTGGAGCAGTAAAGAACAAAGCGGTTTCTTTTACAGCCAATAATTAAATTGTACTCAAAAAACATTTTGTCCTTTTTGAGTTATTAGACGTATCTATTCAAATCACAAAGTCTTTGGGGTAAGAATCAAATTTAATTCTAAGCAAAATATGTTGATGGCAGCATTCAGGTGTTTTAATTTGATGGGAAACTCACATCACCAAAGCTTTTTAAGTTTTTTTGTAAATAAAAGCTGAGGTGTGAACATTTTTATAAAAAGTACAACTGAATCACAAATCACTTTTATCACTCTATTCCCTATAAACGTAATAAGTAGGCCACAAACATTGGAAGCATTCGGAAGACTATAAATCATTGCGGTCAAAGCTTCAGTTTCACAACACTTTCACTCATGACGTATTTATAATTATTGTTGTTAATTATGCTTTAGCCTTAAATATTTCAGTGTGGTCAACACACTCAACATTCTGTCCATAAAATAAATAAACACGGTCATAAGAAATTGGAAACTACAAGTCCTATACTATTGAATGGAGATTTTGAATTACGATTAGTAAATCGGGAGGACAGAAAACATTGAATACTCTGTTAGGAATAAATTAGCCTTCAATTACCATAAACAAGCACCAAAATAGCTGCACAACTGTAAATCATTGCATTCAATGCGTCAGTTTATAGGAAACTCAACATAGCAAGAAAATAAAAGAAAAAAGTAACAATCTACACCAAGCCTTGAATCATGGTTAAAGATTATGCTTGTTGAAATCCCCGCTGACGGAAAACAACAAAAAGTTGGAAACTTCCAAAACTACAAGTTTAACAATGAAAGACCTGAAACATATAGTTTCACTCCTTGACACTAAGGCTAATATTGAATTAATATAAAATAATCATCTGTTTTTTGTTCTTAGAATAAACATAGGGTTATTGGAAATCCTCTTGAACTTCTTCACCATTGAAAATGCACGTTACAGTTAGACATAGAAGCAAGGTCAATTACCGAGAGAATAAGAGGGTGACTATATTTTAAGTCTAGACATTTAATTTTCTATCTTTATAATTTGGTTCATAGGTATAACTATTAAATCTGTTTCTTGTTTTTAAATTAAATGTAAGGTTATGGGAAAACCTTTTCAACTTCTTCACCAGTGAAAAATCACTTTACAGTTAGATATAGAAAAAAATTGCAAATTCCAAATTGCTACATTGTAAATTGTTCTAAACCTCTCAGGTTGCTAGTCAAGTTGATTAAAACTTAACCCTTTTTTGATGCTTGTTCATTAGCAGCCATTTAACAAAAGTCTTGTCCAGTTTTCCTCCACTTCCAATCTCATTTGGCGGAGTTTTAGAATCCTAGTCTAGACGGTCTTAGATTTCTCTTTGATGGAGCTGAGAAGGCTAAAAGCCTTCATGCCCCAAAATAGACATGTGTATCAAAAAATCTATGCATGGTGCACAGTTATTATTTGCTGTTGAAAGGAGTTATCAAATTTCTTACAAGTAGCCCTTACGCATAGATTCTATGCAGTAGAGGCTACTTGTAGGATCTATTCTGTTTGGTACAAGATATTCACTTGAATTCCAATTACAGCTTGAGGAAAACTACTATTGTCCTTGCCTTGATTGGAGAAAACAGTTGTACATGATTATTAAGTTAAGTACGGCCTATTGACAGTATATAAATGCATATGTGGTGGGGCGTCAAGTACGGCCCACTGAAAGTAGATAAATGCTACATGGTGGGGCATCAGCAAAAACCACAGCCTGAAATCTTTATTACTTTATCATGTTTTAGGTTCTGACAACCGAACACTTAACTTGACACTAACTCAGCCAGTATAATTGTGTTAAAAAATTTTCATCAGCTTCATTCTCGAGTTTCTATTAAAGCTAAAAGATAACTCTAGTTTATGGATACCTGTAAGACTGAATGAGTGCTTATAGTGTACTTCCTTCAATTGTAGATATGCAAAACCATGAACCAAAAATGCATTTGATAATAAAATATGCTTTTCATGTTGCTGCTTGAAAAAAACTAAATACTTTTGTTTACATTTTAATCTTTAAAAGACCTTTTTCTTAAAACCTAAACATGATCATCGAAGACTAAAAAATATAGCTTTTTAAATTGATACAGAATAAAATTAAGGAGCTGAACGAGTGTATGAGGTTTCATTCATTTCATCATCAGCTGCTTCGTAAAGTTTGCTTGTGATTAGCTCTTATTCCCCTCTAATGACATCATACCTATCCAATGTTATCTTCAAATAAATTGTCGCTAACGTGTGAGTATTGCAGGGATCCATATTATGAATATTTGAGGTGAATATTTCATGCATTGAATCTCACTACAACTCTTTCTTAATCTGCCTACCATGCTGCGATGGAGAGTAGATCAGCCACACTTGGATTAGGAAGGAAATAAGGAAGGCTTAAGATATGCTCAGTTTTACACTGGAACAGCCAGAACAACAATAAAATATAATTATAGGTGACCAATTAGGTTTCTCCATGTGTTTACTTCTATAAATAACAAACGAGCTGCAGTCGGTATGCGATAACATGACTTTCTTTCTTGGTCACGTAAAATGTGATTCATAACCAAGAAGAAATTATTATTATTATTATTACTATTATTACAGTTAAATAAAATGTTTAAATCGCTTAAAAATAAACTCATACACTATTTTAGTTGATTTTATCAAAAAGTATCGGTATTAATATCTCTATTATTTGCTACTGTTTTTGATGTTTGAGGTGATCTGACTGCCAGGATGTTTCAAGATTAAGATACACAAAACTTGATCGAGATTAAACTGCTCAGAATAAAAGTACATGTTATTCTGAGCAGTTTAAGTGTTGTTATTATAGCGGTAGTTGATATCGGCTATTGCATTCAAGTTACAGTCTCTGTTCTGTCGGTCTCTTTGCGATTATAGACGTCATAATCGTGCATTAATCGCTCATAATCGCACTTCACTTGAATCTGAAAGTTGTAACCTCGATCAAGTTTTAGTAATTTTAATCTTGAACTATCCTAACAATCATACTATTGTCAAACATTAAAAACAATTGCAAATGATAAGAAAACTTCGATACTTTCGGATAAAGTTCTGTGTAAGCTCATCTGTAAAAATAAGTTTATAGTGAACTTTGATAATACTACTATAGTTTTATTGGAAAATAATTTTTTAAAGAACAAAAGACTGCTTAAACTATTTGTTCTAGATAGCAAATGGAAATGTCATAAACGTCTAGCATATGAATCAGAATGCTTCTTACGATGAACATTTTTAAAACGAAGAATTTTTTCTGGCTCTATATAAGAGTTTAGTCGAACAAAAAATATTTACCAAAATACTTGCTTTCAATTATAGGCTTAGAACTAAATGCATTTTAAGCTTTTGGAGTGTCTCCCAAACTGAATCGAAGTGAGGGCTCTCAGCCATTGGTTAATATACCAAATTAAAACATTGCTTTTGGCTTGAAATTATGTAGAAAACTTATAGAAACTTCATCAAAACTTTCACTCATGTTTATAATCGTTGTCCTTAATTATGCCTTAGGCTTAAATATTTCAATGTGGTCAACACACCCTATATTCTTTAAGAATTTTCTTTTATTCAAAGAAGATGGAAACTACGAGTCCTATACTATTGAATGGAGATTTTGAAATATGATTAGTAAATGTGGAGGACAGACAACATTGAATAGTCTGTTAGGAATAATTTAGCCTTCAATTACCATAAACAAGCACAAAAATAGCTGAACAACCGTAAATCACTGCCGTCAACGCGTCAGTTCATAGGAAACCCATCATAGCAAGAAAACAGATGATTGGGCGCATCCTGCGTCACACACTATACACTCAACCGGTACTCAGGACTACCAGTTTGAAAAGCACTCAAGTGAATCACAACAGATAAATATCATATATAAGGAGTAGAGTCTGAGTTATCATTCAGTTAGCTCTGAATATTCAAAATGAGAACTTTAGCAGCATTGGTAGTTCTAGCATTAGCCTTAAGAATTGAGTCTCGACGGACGGGCACATGCAAGCACGCCCGTTTAGATTCACCCCGAGATTACTACAGAGACCGGTCACGACGACAGCCTAATATTATATACATCATGGCTGATGATCTAGGTAAGGTTCAACTCGGAACTGTAACATTGAGAATATTACTTTATGTGATTTTTGTTTATCAGAAGCTAGATAAAGCAGCTCATTTTAACTAGCTCCATGTTTTGAAATGGTTACATAAATGGTTAAACGTTGTAGGCTGGAATGACGTTGGATTCCATAATCATAAAGTGATAACACCTCACATAGATGCACTGAGAGCCAAAGGAATTGAACTTACACAGTCCTATATGCAGCCAGTATGCAGCGCGTAAGTTTTCCTATACTTCTTTTCCTAACTTATTAGTTTTCTTATGAAAAGACAAAAGCGTTTTTTGTCTGCTAGTACACCATTTCTTCAATCTTTTAATCTAGTAAGATAATAGCATAAGCAGTGCTACCATTTACTGTTTAAAAATATTATATTGTTAGTTACAGGAGTTTTAACAGATTTTTTTTAAATACAGGTCAAGGTCATCATTTATGACAGGAAGGTACCCCTCTAATAATGGACTTCAGGTAAATATGAAATACTATTATTTTATTAATATTCTTTAAACTAAAAGATTCCCTTTATCAAAAAGGCTCACCGTCATGTTTTGTTTATTTCACTCGGTTTAGAAAAGTAAAATATAAAACTTTTTGATTTTTTGCAGCTTCTTGTGATACTAGAAGAAAGTCAGTCGTGTCTTCCAGTTGAACACAAGACCATATTCCAGTATATGAAAGATGAAGGTTATGTTACCAGACAAGTTGGAAAGTGAGTAGAGTAAAAACTGTAATTATAAATTATTATAATGCTGTTTTACATCATTTTTCTGTTTGACTTGGTAAAATAATCAGTTGCATTAAGAAGTCATGTATTTATTTTATTTCTTATTTATTTTAGATGGCACTTGGGTTACTGTGATGAAAGCTGTTTACCGAAAGCTCGTGGAGTAGATGAGTTCAGAGGGATCAATACCGGAGCAGCTGATTATTTCAACTGGAGTGAGTTTGTAATTACTTTTTGTAATTTCTAAAAACTGTAGATTTTTAATCATTCAGCTTATGTCAATCAACGCAATATTGTTTTAATAATTACAGTTTCATGTAATAAATAAAAAACTATTTCATTTTAGCTGAGAAAGGTGTCATGCAAAAACAGGTGAATGGTGAACCAAGTATAGATGGCATCGGCACTCATTTGACTGTAAGTACATGTTAATATCCAAGTTGAGGACAACTAAACATGTTCACTGCATCTTAATGGTTACTATGGGATTACAATTGACCTTAGTATAAAGGTGTTACATACATTTATCATTTCTGACCTTTTATTAACACACTGATATACTAAACCGCTAAATTATAGGATTTGTCACCACCTAATAATTATATTAATAACCATAGAGGCAACTTAATTGACTCTGTGTAATCTTTATATACATGTAGGTCAAAGACACTAGTGATGTCAGAGAGCTCATACTTGACCATAAAAGAAGTAGAGAGCCAATGTTCATGTGGATCACTACAACAGCACCACATGACCCTCTACAGGTGAGTTTATTATCTACAAATAGTCGGCTGGCAACTTGCCCACATCTTATACGATTTTCTTAGTGTATCTTAACCTATGGTAGAAGGTTTCCTTTAATATTTTATTATTGGATTTGTATAAATTTAAAATCAAAGTTTTGTATAACAATATATTTTAGAATACAGAAGATATGTTCCAAGTACACAGTTTCCTAGATGCAGCAGACCACGAGGAAAACAGACGAAGGACATATTTAGGTATGTTAAGTACATCTACTCTACTTTCATTATAACTAAGATCTGAGTAAATAATAAACATGACGAAGATAACTATGGCTGTTTACAGTGTGTACATGCAGCTGCCAATTTCATAATAATGTAAATTATTTATTGAAGTACATGTAGTACAAAATACTTTCTCTCAGTTCAATACTTTGTTCTTTTAGGATTGGTGTCAGCATTAGACAGTCTAGTTGGAGGAACAATGGCAGCGTTAAAAGAGGCTGATATGGCTGACAACACAATCATTGTGTTCTCTTCTGATGTAAGTACATGCTATGTTTGCAAAAATATCAAGTGTTGTGAGAAAATTACATTTTCTGGTATTTTTGTGACTAAAAAGCAAGATTTCCCTAAAGTTTATAAGTTTTCTTAATAATTTCAGAATGGGGGTGCCACTCGTTCCGCTGCCTTTGGTGGTCAAGACTACTATGCAAACAATTACCCTCTGCGCAATGGAAAAGCAACATTCATGGAAGGAGGTGTACGTGTACCAACCGTATACTATGACCCTAGGCTACATCCTAATTCACAAGGAACTGAGAGAGACTTTTTGATGCATGTCACTGATTGGCTACCGACCTTTGTTCAACTTGCCAAAAAAGGGCGAAAATCACCAAATTTTAAGCTTGATGGTAAGTCTGTTTAGCTAAAGTTGTGTAGTTTTTTGGTTGCTTGTTGAATTCCTAACAAACACGTTTTTGTTGTTTTAACTTATGTTTGAAGCTGTTAACTGTATTAGAATCTGCTTAATATTTATTCTTCATATTTCCAACTATTTATGTCACTTATCATTGCTTTTGTTTTATTTTCAGGAGTAGACGGTAAATCCCAAGTTGCTAATCTTGGATCAACATACTTCTGTTCAGAGGAGAGAAAGTACAAGATAAGAGAAGACATGCTGGTAGCTCTTACAGATGCTACTAACATGTTTATGAACCCATCAACTTGTGCCACTGAGGATGCTGCGTACAGGTTTGTTAATATTACACTCCTAATTTAAGCGCTAATCTAAACCTGCAACTATAAATAAGTTTCACCTGAATCACTGAATGTGAAGCCTTTGATTAGCATTAGTTTCCTACACGTATATGAGATCTTATCTTGGTGATGTGACTTTACTAAGTACAATGAAGGAGATGATGAAGTACCTTGCAAGAGTTTTAGATATGGTGTGCTGATGCACAAACTCGAGAGAAAGATCATACTAATATTGAACAAAGAAACAACAAGCTCTTTTGTAATTTTTTAGGCTTTTCACCTCACTTCCTAAATGTATTTTGCCAATTTAGTGTTTGACTGAATTTCATAATAATCCTGTTCATACAGATGGAGAGATTATAAACTACTTTATGGAGACCAATATTACATTGTGGACCCTACAACTGTACCAACTGAGTGGAAAAAGCCAGAAGAGTCTCCAGAACTTGCAGAAATCACCGGAGACGATTGTCACAGAGAGGTTGACGGGCAGATAGTCATCAGATGTCTTTTCAATGTAGTAGGTAAGAGCAACTATTATGGTACAAATACTCATTACAGAAAGTAGATTTAAACAGATCTTTAGTACAACCAACTGATAAGTGATTTATAAATATTGAATGTTCTATCTAAAGGTGAAGTTGCTATATAAATTAAAATTTACAATTTCATCTCAGGTTTTGATTACACATTTTGCCTAATGTGCCACTTCAACATAATTTTAAGATTCAAATCATGTAATAAACATCTTACTAATTTTTCAGATGATCCGAGTGAAACAACCAACCTATATGACGATGAACCTGAGTTGGTAGCACAACTTCTCGAAAGAATAGAAGAAGCAAAAATGGATGCGGTGAAACCAGTTTATAGGGCTTCCCTTGGAATCAGTGATGCTACTACCATGACATTTGTGGACCACTTAGTTCCCCGACACAATTACTGTACTCCGTCTGTACACTTTCCTCTTGAGCCAACTGATTCAGTTTGTTATATGTAAACTTAACAAACCTTAGCAACACTTAAACAGACAACTAGAATCTCTTTAGACCCTTTATGCAATCTACTCAGTATATATTTATTTACACCTGATAGTTTGAGTCTATTGATGCACTCTCACACTCCAATCAAGTTTTACTACTCAATATTTATTAAACATTTTAGAATCAGCTTTATTTTGAAATTATTGTTCAGAGATATATTTTCTTGACTAAGACCAGTTTGTTGCATACTCAACTTTTTCAAGATATATTGTTTTAATATTTTCTGTCCAACATTTTACAAGCAGTGATTACACTTGCATTTGATGCTATCTTATTTTTGTTAGCAATGCTATAAAGCTTTTATTTACACAATTTTTAGCTAGCGATTTTGTATTTGTACGTGTAAACGACTTTAAATTACAAATAAAAAAATTATAATTTTTCCATGATTTGTTTTGCATACTGTTATGAGTTTATAACAGATTGTGTTGGCATATAGGCCTATTATTTTTTCTTGCTGGTGTGATTCAAGAGAAAACATCATATATTCAGTGAGTTAATACTGTTATATCTGATATCAGCCATGCACAGAGAGACATTAAGAGAATAAAAAGTTACGACACTATTGCAACTTCCATAACAGATTCTCATGGAAATAGCCTCGATAAATTCCGGAGATGAGATGATCACCATTACAAGCCAATTTCCAGTTTCAATCTACCCATTGTACTAGTAAGACATTGAAAACATAAGGAAATCTCAGATGATCACCAAAGGATTGTAGGTATAGCCCAGACTATACCAGCATGTGTCAATATCAAGATCAGCATCTGGTAACAATCTACACCAGACCTTGAATCATAGTTAGAGATTACGCATGTTGAAATCTCCGCTGACGGAAAACAGCAAGAAGTAGTCAGAAACCTCCAAAAGTACAAGATTCATAATCAAAGACCTGAAACATATAGTTTCACTTCTGGACACTAAGGTTAATGTTGAACTAATATAAAAGGACGAACAATCACTCACAATCTTCTCTCTTTCAATACAGCTTCGTCATGGCAGAAAGACCTGTCAGCAGAGCAATTCGAAAAGTCAATTACCAAAAGAACAAGAGGGTGATTATGTTTTTGGTCTCAGACATTTACTTTTCTATATTTATAATTTGGTTCAAAGGTATAACTATTATATATGTTTCTTGTTTTGAAATTAAACATAGAGTTATGGGAAATAATCTAAAACTTTTTTATCATTGAAAAAGCACATAGCAAGGAGAAATAGAAAAAAACAATGTGCAGGGAATCCCATAAGCACAGTAGCATAGTTAGACATGGCACTGGGCCTTGATTTGCAGTTTGTTAATGAAGTTAGTGAATCAAGGTGCTGCTGGAGACTCGAATTCAAATAATGTAATTTGCTTATTTGTCAGAGGTTAGTTTACACAAAGTGTCATACTGTCAACACCTAAAACATGACCTGCTTATGACCCGATGCAGAGGAGAGAGGTAGGAGGGAGCTTCATTCTCGAGTTTTCCGACTAAGACTAAAAGATAACTCTAGTTTATGAATACATGTAAGAATGAATGAGTGCTCATTGTGTACCTCCTTCAATTGTAGATATGGTTTCGATATCTTGTCACAAGTATTCTACTCAGGTAGCTATTGCAAAAGTGCCCTTTGTTTAGACTTGTTGTGTTACATCTTTAGCAGATTGTTAAGATAGAGGCAGTTGAATGAATTTCCACTCAAGTTTCAATGTTTTGAGCTGTATTACGCACTTATTCGTAGGAGGCGGACTTGAGTCACCAGCAAAGCATTCTTGTTACTGAAGTAAACAAACCCTTTTTAAAGATGTGTTTGTCATTCTAAATAGATCAAAACAGGAGCTAATCATCTCTGGAGCATGTATGGCAAGTTATTACTCAATGCATATCCTTAGCATTCAGTTGAGAAATGAACAAATCTCTGAAGTGTTTTGCATATATACTACTTCATAAGCAGCATGATAAAAATCATCAAAAGCTAAAAACAACCTCTTTTGAGATACAAAATTTGAAGATATTCATTGTAAGCGGTACCACCTCTATCTCAACAAGTGGCTTGTTTCTCACAGCTATAGAAACTATAGAGGTAAACAGAGTTTGTTATGAGCACTTGAGACCCTTCTATGACCAGCACCCTGACTTGTTGGAATATGGTTACACTGTGAGCTGCTCTACTCTAAAAAGCTAACTTTGCTTATCTGTTGGACCAACTTTGAAATAGCCAGGAAATCTATTGTGGTATTAGCTAACTGTTCTATAACATGGAAGAGCAGATGAATCGAACGAAACTTTCATCAAACATGCCAGCATTTTCTTCTATGCGAGTGAGCAGAAGTTTTGGTAGGAATAAATATAAAAACTCTGATTGAAAATTGACGTTTTAGAAAGTGCTTGCTGCTGACAGCTTCCTGTCAAACTGGAATTGAACCACAAAACATATCACTGACATTTTGCTATAATTAAAGGAACTGGCTTCCTTGAGCCTTTTGCAGTGAGATATTCAAACTGAGTTTTTCAAAAGAATATACATCACTTAGTTCAGTTATAATCTGATTTTATCAATCAAATTTTTATACTAACCATGAACAGTAGTTTCACTTCTGGATATGACTACCATATATCAAAGATTAATGTTAAGGGCAAAGGTAATTGTAAGACCATGAAGAAAAAATGTATTTGATAATAAAATCTGCTTTTAATATTGCTGCTTGAAAAACTTACTATTTTTGCTTACACTTTAATTGTTAAATGTCTTTTTTCTAAAACCTAAACATGATCGTCAAAGACCAAAAATGTATAGCTTCTTAAATCGATGCGGAATAAAACTAATGCGTTGAACGAGCGTGTGAGGTTTCATTCATTTGATCCTCCACTGCTTCGTTAATTTTGCTTGTGATCAGCTCCTATTCATCTCTAGTGACATCATACCTACCCAATGTTATCTTCAAATAAATTGTCGCTAACGTATGAGTATTGCAGTGATCTGTATAATGAATATTTGAGGTGATTACGTCATGCGTTGAATCACACTTTAACTCTCTCTCTCTTAATCTGCCTACTATGTTGTCATAGAGAGTAGATCAGCCACACTTGGATTAAAAAGGAAATGACGAAAGCTTAAGATACCTTCAGCCTTACACTGAAGAGTCCAGGCCATCAATAAAATATAATTAGGCGACCAGTTTCTCCCTGCGTTTGTTGCTATAAATGATAAATGGGCTGCATTCAGTATCCGATCACATGACTTTCTTGTTCACCAAAATTGTAATTCACAACCAAGAAGAAATTATTATTATTATTATTATTATTATTATTATTATTACTATTATTATTAATAATAGTAGTAATTAATTACTTCTGTCTATTACTACTTACTATACTTACTACTTTCTGTCTATTATTACTTACTTCCGCCACCTTCTGTCTATTTGCTGTAATTCAAATTATAATTATTATTATTACTATTATTATTATAATTATGTTTAAAGCGCTTAACGATTAACTTATACAAAATTTTAGTAGATTTTATCAGAAAGTATTTTTATATCAGATATTTTTAATATCGGTATTTCTCTATCATTTGCGATTGTTTTTGATGTTTGAGATGATCTGACTGCCGGGATGTTTCAAGATTAAAATTGACAAAACTTGATCCGGATTAGAATGCTCAGTAGAAAATACATGATAAATGATGTCATTAGTTGTTATTATAGCAGTAGTTGATATCGGCTATTGCATTCAAGTTACAGTCTCTGTTCTGTCGGTCTCTTTGCGATTATAGACGTCATAACCGTGCATTAATCGCTCATAATCGCACTTCACTTGAATCTGAAAGTTTTAACCTCGATCAAGTTTTAGTAATCTTAATCTTGAACTATCCTAACAATCAGACTATTGTCAAACATTAAAAACAATTGCAAATGATAAGAAAACTTCGATACTTTCGGATAAAGTTCTGTGTAAGCTCATCTGTAAAAATAATTTTTATAGTAAACTTTGATAATACTAATAGTTTTATTGGAAAATAATTTTTTAAAGAACAAAAGACTGCTTAAACTATTTGTTCTAGATAGCAAATGGAAATGTGATAAACGTCTAGCATATGAATCAGAATGCTTCTTACGATGAACATTTTTAAAACGAAGAATTTTTTCTGGCTCTATATAAGAGTTTAGTCGAACAAAAAATATTTACCAAAATACTTGCTTTCAATTATAGGCTTAGAACTAAATGCAATTTAAGCTTTTGGAGTGTCTCCTAAACTGAATCGAAGTGAGGGCTCTCAGGCATTGGTTAATATACCAAATTAAAACATTGCGCATGGCTTGAAATTATGTAGAAAACTTATAGAAACTTCATCAAAACTTTCACTCATGTTTATAATCATTTTCCTTAATTATGCCTTAGGCTTAAATATTTCAATGTGGTCAACACACCCTATATTCTTTAAGAATTTTCTTTTATTCAAAGAAATTGGAAACTACGAGTCCTATACTATTGAATGGAGATTTTGAAATATGATTAGTAAATGTGGAGGACAGAGAACATTGAATAGTCTGTTAGGAATAATTTAGCCTTCAATTACCGTAAACAAGCACAAAAATAGCTGCACAGTCGTAAATCATTGCAGTCAACGCGTCACTTCATAGGAAACTCATCATAGCAAGAAAACAGATGATTGGGCGCATCCTACGTCACACACCATACGCTCAACCGGTACTCAGGACTACCAGTCTGAAAAGCACTCAAGTGAATCACAACAGATAAATATCATATATAAGGAGTAGAGTCTGAGTTATCATTCAGTTAGCTCTGAATATTCAAGATGAGAACTTTAGCAGCATTGGTAGTTTTAGCATTAGCCTTAGGAATTGAGTCTCGACGGACGGGCACATGCAAGCACGCCCGTTTAGATTCACCACGAGATTACTACAGAGACCGGTCAAGACGACAGCCTAATATTATATACATTATGGCTGATGATTTAGGTAAGGTTCAACTCGGAAATGTAACATTAAGAATATTACTTTATGTGATTTTTGTTTATCAGAAGCTAGATAAAGCAGCTCATTTCAACTAACTCTATGTTTTGAAATGGTTACATAAATGGTTAAACGTTGTAGGCTGGAATGACGTTGGATTCCATAATCATAAAGTGATAACACCTCACATAGATGCACTGAGAGCCAAAGGAATTGAACTTACACAGTCCTATATGCAGCCAGTATGCAGCGCGTAGGTTTTCCTGTACTTCTTTTCCTAACTTATTAGCTTTTTTATGAAAAGACAAAAGCGTTTTTTGTCTGCTAGTACACCATTTCTTCAATCTTTTAATCTAGTAAGATAATAGCATAAGCAGTGCAACCATTTACTGTTTAAAAATACTATATTGTTAGTTACAGGAGTTTTAACAGATTTCTTTTAAATACAGGTCAAGGTCATCATTTATGACAGGGAGGTACCCCTCTAATAATGGACTTCAGGTGAATATGAAATACTATTATTTTATTAATATTCTTTAAACTAAAAAATTCCCTTTATCAAAAAGGCTCACCGTCATGTTTTGTTTATTTCACTCGGTTTAGAAAAGTAAAATATAAAACTTTTTGATTTTTTACAGCTTCTTGTGATACTAGAAGAAAGTCAGTCGTGTCTTCCAGTTGAACACAAGACCATATTCCAGTATATGAAAGATGAAGGTTATGTTACCAGACAAGTTGGAAAGTGAGTAGAGTAAAAACTGTAATTATAAATTATTATAATGCTGTTTTACATCATCTTTCTGTTTGACTTGGTAAAATAATCAGTTGCATTAAGAAGTCATGTATTTATTTTATTTCTTATTTATTTTAGATGGCACTTGGGTTACTGTGATGAAAGCTGTTTACCGAAAGCTCGTGGAGTAGATGAGTTCAGAGGGATCAATACCGGAGCAGCTGATTATTTCAACTGGAGTGAGTTTGTAATTACTTTTTGTAATTTCTAAAAACTGTAAATTTTTAATCATTCAGCTTATGTCAATCAACGCAATATTGTTTTAATAATTACAGTTTCATGTAATAAATAAAAACTATTTCATTTTAGCTGAGAAAGGTGTCATGCAAAAACAGGTGAATGGTGAACCAAGTATAGATGGCATCGGCACTCATTTGACTGTAAGTACATGTTAATATCCAAGTTGAGGACAACTAAACATGTTCACTGCATCTTTATGGTTACTATGGGATTACAATTGACCTTAGTATAAAGGTGTTACATACATTTATCATTTCTGACCTTTTATTAACACACTGATATACTAAGCCGCTAAATTATAGGATTTGTCACCACCTAATAATTATATTAATAACCATAGAGGCAACTTAATTGACTCTGTGTAATCTTTATATACATGTAGGTCAAAGACACTAGTGATGTCAGAGAGCTCATACTTGACCATAAAAGAAGTAGAGAGCCAATGTTCATGTGGATCACTACAACAGCACCACATGACCCTCTACAGGTGAGTTTATTATCTACAAATAGTCGGCTGGCAACTTGCCCACATCTTATACGATTTTCTTAGTGTATCTTAACCTATGGTAGAAGGTTTCCTTTAATATTTTATTATTGGATTTGTATAAATTTAAAATCAAAGTTTTGTATAACAATATATTTTAGAATACAGAAGATATGTTCCAAGTACACAGTTTCCTAGATGCAGCGGACCACGAGGAAAACAGACGAAGGACATATTTAGGTATGTTAAGTACATCTACCCTACTTTCATTATAACTAAGATCTGAGTAAATAATAAACATGACGAAGATAACTATGGCTGTTTACAGTGTGTACATGCAGCTGTCAATTTCATAATAATGTAAATTATTTATTGAAGTACATGTAGTACGAAATACTTTCTCTCAGTTCAATACTTTGTTCTTTTAGGATTGGTGTCAGCATTAGACAGTCTAGTTGGAGGAACAATGGCAGCGTTAAAAGAGGCTGATATGGCTGACAACACAATCATTGTGTTCTCTTCTGATGTAAGTACATGCTATGTTTGCAAAAATATCAAGTGTTGTGAGAAAATTACATTTTCTGGTATTTTTGTGACTAAAAAGCAAGATTTCCCTAAAGTTTATAAGTTTTCTTAATAATTTCAGAATGGGGGTGCCACTCGTTCCGCTGCCTTTGGTGGTCAAGACTACTATGCCAACAATTACCCTCTGCGCAATGGAAAAGCAACATTCATGGAAGGAGGTGTACGTGTACCAACCGTATACTATGACCCTAGGCTACATCCTAATTCACAAGGAACTGAGAGAGACTTTTTGATGCATGTAACTGATTGGCTACCGACCTTTGTTCAACTTGCCAAAAAAGGGCGAAAATCACCCAATTTTAAGCTTGATGGTAAGTCTGTTTAGCTAAAGTCGTGTAGTTTTTTGGTTGCTTGTTGAATTCCTAATAAACATGTCTTTTTGTTGTTTTAAGTTATGTTTGAAGCTGTTAACTGTATTAGAATCTGCTTAATATTTATTCTTCATACTTCCAATTATTTTTGTCACTTATCATTGCTTTTGTTTTGTTTTTAGGAATAGATGGTAAATCCCAAGTTGCTAATCTCGGATCAACATACTTTTGTTCAGAGGAGAGAAAGTACAAGATAAGAGAAGATATGCTGGTAGCTCTTACAGATGCTACTAACATGTTTATGAACCCATCAACTTGTGCCACTGAGGATGCTGCATACAGGTTTGTAAATATTACACTCCTAACTTAAGTACTAATCTTTACCGGCAACTATAAATAAGTTCAAACTTATTCACTGATTGTAAAACCTTTTATAAGAATTTGTGTCCTACGTGTATATGAGATCTTGTCTTGGTGATGTGATTTCACCAAGTACAATGAAAGAAACGATGAAGAACATTGCATGAGTTTTAGATATGGTGTGCTGACGATATGGTGTGCTGATCTTGCTCTCGAGTTTGTGCGTCAGCACAAACTCGAGAGCAAGATCATACTAATATCGAGCATGGCAACAACAAAACGTTTTTCTAGTTTTTTAAGCTTTTCATCTCACTTCCTTAATGTATTTTGTCAATTCAGTGTTTGACTGAATGTTCATAATAATTTTGTTTTTACAGATGGAGAGACTATAAACTACTTTATGGAGATCAGTATTACATTGTGGACCCTACAACTGTACCAACTGAGTGGAAAAAGCCAGAAGAGTCTCCAGAACTTGCAGAAATCACCGGACACGATTGTCACAGAGAGGTTGACGGGCAGATAGTCATCAGATGTCTTTTCAATGTAGTAGGTAAGAGCCACTATTACGGTATAAATATTCATAACAGAAAGTAGATTTAAACAGATCTTTAGTACAGCCAACTAATAAGTGATTTATAAATATTGAATGTTCTATCTAAAGGTGAAGTTGCTATATAAATTAAGATTTACAATTTCATCTCAGGTTTTGATTACACATTTTGCCTAATTTGCCACTTCAACATAATTTTAAGATTCAAATCATGTAATAAACATCTTACTAATTTTTCAGATGATCCAAGTGAAACAACTAACTTATATGATGATGAACCTGAGTTGGTAGCACAACTTCTCGAAAGAATAGAAGAAGCAAAAATGGATGCAGTGAAACCAGTTTATAGGGCTTCCCTTGGAATCAGTGATGCTACTACCATGACATTTGTGGACCACTTAGTTCCACGACACAATTACTGTACTCCGTCTGTACACTTTCCTCTTGAGCCAACTGATTCAGTCTGTTATATGTAAACTTAACAAACCTTAGCAACACTTAAACAGACAGCTAGAATCTCTTCAGAGTCTTTAAGCAATCTACTTAGTATATATTTATTTACACCTGATAGTTTTAGTCTATTGATGCACTCTCACACTCCAATCAAGTTTTACTACTCAATATTTATTAAACATTTTAGAATCAGCTTTATTTTGAAATTATTGTTTATAGATATATTTTCTTGACTCAAACCAATCAAGTTGCATGCTCAACTTTTTTAAAATATATTGTTTTAATATTTTCTGTCCACCATTTTGATTATACTTGCATTTTCCTGTTATCTGCTTTTTGTTAGCCATGTTATATAACTTTCTTTACACAATTTTTAGCTAGCATTTTTGTATTTGTACGTGTAAACCGCTTTCAAATTAAAAATAAAAATAGTTTAATCTTTTCATGATTTGTTGTGTATGCTGCTATGAGTTTATAGTTTTAGCATAAACATTTTCAAGAGTAAACATTGTACATTTAATGAGTTAATATTGTTATATTAAATATCAGCTATGCACAGATAGACACAAAGGGAATAACAAGTCATGTCACTATTGCAACTTCCATAACAGGAGATCTATAATAGATCTATAGATGCTATCTCCATCTCATGGAGATAGCATCTACAAATCCCGGAGATGAGAATTAGCCCTCAATAGCCTCTTGAATCAAATTCATTTGGAGAACTTTTTTGTTAAATAGAAAAGCTATGTTTAATTTTTACGATCAAAATGTGCATGGTGGTCAGCCTCAGTGAGCAGCCACTTACAAATTGTTGTCAAGCAGCCAGAGTTGTCTTCCTTTTGCACATCACTGTAGCATAACTCCTGAACTCTGAATGTCACCTGCACTCTCAGCAGGTAATAAATATTGAGCACTTAACCCACTACACAAAACAGAATAGTAAGGGTTAAACCTGCTTTATAAAATATTGGCATTTCTAAACATTTTATAGAAAGTATGCTAAGTTAAGTTTGTTTATCTTGTGAAAATATCAGCTGTTAGACTTACATGTTTCCTTTAAAATATGATGCGAGATATAGTTGGATATCTGCAAATTTTAAAACGATTTAATAGCGGTGTGTGCTGATATAAATTATGAAGTTGGTGAGGCTACTTAAACAAAAGGATTAGTACTGCTGTGTTGCCAGAGGCTATGTAAATATAATGGTATAGCTTGCTTAAGCTTGGCCTAGAATGAAGAACTAAAAAATTGTGTTAGGAGTTGTCTGCTCTAAGAGTAGCAAACCCAAAACTAATTTATCGTTGATCAGTTGAAAATCTTTGTGAAAATCTTGTCTTAGTGAAAATCCTTTCTATTTTATCAATATCTGAATTACTTTTTTGCTTGAGTCTGTTAGCTTTTCAAAGAAGGACCTTTTTTGATTTCAGCAACTTTCAAGAAGTGAACAAGAACGAGATTTTCTGCCACTCATCAAATGAATGTCATTACATTGTACAAACAGTTAAAAATGATTTTTTGGTAAAATAAGTGTTCATCTTTAAATGATTGATTTATTTTGACTAGTAAATTATTCTGCCCAATTGATTGGCATAAACGTTATAAATTTATGATAGCCAATACTCTGAGCCTTGAAAACATACACCGCAAAAACATATTACCCATTTTCTCACAGAATAGTATATTCTAGAGTAGACACTTTATTGTGCAAGTTTACAGGGATTAGAAATAGCCTAAGGAACCTAAAAAAATAATTAACAAGAAACACTGCACAAGCTGCTAGCATTATATATTTATTACAAGGTAGTTTGGGAAATGCTGAGAAGAATTCCTAAAATTTGAATCCAGTTTTGAGAAAATTAGTTTCCATAGATTTAAAAAATAAAAGTTTTTTAAGTAAAATATGTTACTTCCTACGTTTCTACACCACTTCTTTATTTTTCTACAGTCTTCAAGCTGAACGAGCTCATGCTACCTCAGAGGCTGCATGAATTTAGCTAACGTAATTAGTTTTTACCTGCTTTGAAACATTAATTAGCTTTCAAATTTGGTTCATAAAGGCTTGAACAACATTTTGTGTGCATGAGTGTAAAAATGGTCAAAGCTTGAAAGTTTGAAGTACATTAAAAGTGATCAAAATGAAGGATCCAAAATTAAAGTTTAAATTTCTGGTCATAGTCTGTTTGAATGCTAAAACTGTGAACTATTTCCTTATAGTTTTTAAGAAAATAATAATAACCCTCATACAGCTCCGTTTTTGAAACAAATAAATAAAATGATATTTCGTGTATTTTATATATTTTGTTCCTTGATAAAACCCATTCAATAAAATGAATTAAATGTTGAGTAAATTGTTTAAATCTGTTATGCTTATGTATTGTTAGTAAATATTTTAAGGTTTCTTAAAATTAAATAACTATTTATGAATTTAATTGTCAGACTTTCCAACAAAAATTAAGGTTTGAAAAACTTTGACTAAAGTAGTAGCAATTTTTTTTATATTTATCATTAAAATGTACTCATCTTGCGACAGCCTGTATATAGATGTCTTTGCAAGTTTGACTTGCTTTCAAGTTTGTAAGGCTAAATCCAACAGTTTAGTTATCTCAAATAAAATCACCAATTTCTATATAGCTTCTTGTTGCTTTATACAAAAAGTATAGTAGTGTGAGTCTGAGTAGTCTGAGTAGTCTGGGCTCTTGTAGTCTGAGAATAGCATTGTTTGTGATATGATAATTAAAATGTATATTTGTAAACTGATATTTATAACAAACCCTAAAAAAGTACAGTTAAAGTAGTCTAGACCAAAATATAAAGCATAAAAAATGATATAAGAATGAAGGGTAGCTATCGGGTCACTTCTGATTCCTTTAGATAGTACTTTGTTAGGCTTGTCAGTTCATTTTAGGTTTAATTGGATTAAACCAATTTTAGGTTTAATTGGTTAAGTAAAAATGGTTTCTGTTTTTTTGCTTGTTCTGAGAATGTACAGCTACTACCCTATTGAGTAGCAATGATAATTTATATATGCTTCATTGAGTTCTTTATTTGAATATGTAATATCTAGGGTGGTTCTCTTATCCTGTCACCATCATATATTGCCTAACGTTGTCTTACTTTGCGCTTCCTCCAACACGGTGGTTGTCATTGGATAGACATGCTCTGACATATTTTAATCATTCACTCGACTTCCTAACCTGTGAGATGGTGAGAACTTCTTTCAACCAGAAAATGGAGTATATAAGAGAAAAAACTTGCGGAAGGAGTTCAGTTCATCTCACGGTACAACATGAGAGCTTTGACAGCTTTGGTTGTGCTGGTGTTAGCTGCAGGGACAGAGTCCTGGAAGCATAAGTTGTGCAAGCATGCGTACTTGAACTCACCCCGAGACTTCTACCGGGACAGGTCACATAGACAGCCTAATATCATTTACATTATGGCTGATGATCTAGGTATGTACGCAAAATTCTTTACATAGCTCATCGGTAAAAGTTGTCATAAGCATACAGTTTGTTTCGTGCTTAAAAATATGCAACCTTTTTTCTCTGCTACTACAGGATGGAATGATGTTGGATTCCATAATCCTAAAGTCAAAACACCTTACATAGATGAGCTAAGGTCGAAGGGTATTGAACTTACCCAAGCCTATCAACAGACTGTGTGTAGCGCGTGAGTTTTTATAACACTTTATTATAAATTTAAAACTAAAACATTTAAATTGGCATCAATAATGTTTGACACAGAATCAATTATACATTTTCTGTTTTAAAAGCTGAATTTAAATTTTAAAATTTTTTATTTTGTATAGCGACCCTGTTAATATATATTTGTATTGCAGGTCAAGGTCAGCATTTCTAACTGGCAAGTATCCATCTAATAACGCACTCCAGGTAAGAAGTGAATAAACACTCGTTTCCAATTATGTATAACTTCTTAAAAATATATTCGCTCAAAGAATTGAAAAATGTTTTATGAATTTTAGCTTCTCGTCCTAATCCAAGAAAGTCAATCATGCCTTCCAGTTGAACATAAAACTCTGTTTGAATATATGAAGGAATTGGGGTACTCAACAGCGCAAATTGGAAAGTAAGTATGTCACACTGTTTTGCCATTCTAGGGGTTGCTCATAATAGTATACGATATATCTGTACTAAGTCATTTATGATTCTAAAGTGAAATCTTTAAGTTTTATTTCAGGTGGCACTTGGGTTACTGTCATGAAAGCTGCCTGCCAACTTCCCGTGGTGTAGATGAATTCAGGGGAATCAATACAGGAGCTGTTGGCTACTTCAATTGGAGTAAGTGGTAAATAACTACCAATGGTGACCATTTTTAAGCAACCTTTTTAGCTTGTTATTTCAAATTCACAAAAAGTAAAGATTCTGTTTTACTTTGCAATTAGTAAAAATTTTAATACTATATAAAAATCAGACAGATTGTAAATTGAAGGCTATCGAGTATTTTAAGATTTGATTGAAAGAATAATATTCAGTGACCTGTGATTTTATCATGACCAGCAAGGTTGGTGATGATTTATCAAACTTCTTAAATAGATTATTGACTTTCTTCCCTAAATTCCAAGAGTCTCTACATTTTCACATCAAAATTTTATAAGTCATTTGAGTGTGACCATTTTATACAGGGAAATTTTCAAAGCTGTTATAAATTAACCATATTTTAGATCTCTTCATAGCCAACCCTAAAATATGGTTAGACTTCAAGCTTTAATTGAATTATATAAAGTATTTCAGAGATATATAATTACTAGTGCTCTATTTTATAGCACTTATCAACAACTTGTTAAGCGCTTGTCACAATATTGTTGTGCACTTGTCATCAACTGGATTAAACCAATCTTCTCTGTCGTTTATCTGGCTTCAAACTTTTGAAAACTTTGTCTACTCATCTAACCTTCTGAGTTTCAATTTATCATTATTATTTGCAAATCTTCCATATAATTCTAGGGAAAATCCTGTAATTTATAAAACTAAAAAGTATTTCAGCATTACAAAACCTCTTAAGATTAACTGACACAAAAATTTTAGTAGATTTTATCAAAAACTATTTGCAACTTGAAAGTAGTAACCAATGTCAATAACGAGAGAGACAGGCAGCTGCACATCTAGTGACCTCATTTTAGCACACATCATTTTTTCGAGCGTTTTACTCATCATTAAATTTTCACGATTTTAATCTTTAAAAATTCTGGCTGTCAGATCACCTCAAACATTAAAAGCACCCGCAAATGATAAAGAACTGTCAATATTTTATCAAAAAATCTGCTAAAGGTTGATGTTAGTTCATGTAAAGACTTCACAAAGTGACATTTGAGTTTTAGTTCTTTGAGTGAGTTTTATTTGTTGTGAGGTAGAAGTAAGCTTAGAGAGTTGTCCACTTTTGTTTTATAAAACAGTTTCATTTTTAATGACAACCTACTTTCATATTTTTATGATTTAGCTGAAGCGGATGTTATGCAAAAACAGATAAACGGTGAACCAAGCATAAATGGAATTGGAACCCATCTGACGGTGAGTTATACTTTTATTGTGTCAGCCAACTTTGTATACAGAATATAGGCATATTAGCAAAATACAATAATATATTACATTTATATTTGCTTGTGGTCTTTATATAGAATATACTTAACTACATAAGACTCGACTATAATAAATGTATCAAATTATGTTGAGCTATGACAATATTATAGTTTATATATTATTATAAACTATATATTATATTTCAAAATATTATTTTGAAATTGTTGATATTGTGTAAAACACAATACCAAGTATTATGATAGTTAACATAGCATTGTGTTATAACATGTAGTACTTAATTGCATTTTTTTGTGGTATTTTGCATTACATCATATTATAAGCGTGGTTTAATTTATATTTTATTGTGCTATATTGTATTTTAAATTATACTAGCTGTTATCATTTTGTTACATTGTATCATGGTATACTAGATTATAAGTTCTTTTTATGCAAAACAAATTTACCATTCAGAAGTCTGCAAAATTACTGAGAGGATTTTTTACTTTTAACGACAAACCACAATAATGGCTTCAAGTACAAATTTTACTTATATTTTTATAATACTGTAGAGCTCACACGTTTGGTATTGTTTTATACTTGTATTAGCTTAGATAATACACTAGAGTTCATCTTTATAGTATATTACACAATGTTATATTGTGCTGTATAAAATTTTAATAAATTACAATGTATTTTAATATATTATTTTGTGTTACTTTTTATTTATTACATTATATAATATTGTACCGTATTGTATTATTTTACTTTAGATTATGTCATATTTTGTTATGTTTTATTATACTACATTAACGCATTATATTTTTATATCGTATTATTATACTTTGTCTTTGTTTTATATGTTGTTAAGATGAAGCTCTTGCAATAAATCTCATATGAGTCTCTCGTTCGGAAGAGCTTTAAGGATGTTTTTCATATCTGGACATCTTGCTCTAAAACTGTACGTTTTTTACAATACTTGCACAATATTGTAATATACTTGTAGCTTAAAGATACGAGTCACATTAGGGATGTGATCCGTAACCATAACGATAATGATAATCCATTGTTCATGTGGTTGACACCAACAGCTCCTCATGACCCCTTAGAGGTAAGAGAACTCAACCCCACTGGGCTACTAATCACCTGCGGAATCACATCTCGTTCTTCTCCTTAGTGTTGTTCATTTTGGTTAAAAAGAATGAAAGAAATATGACTAGCTATTACCAAAATTTCTTTCTGAAGCTAATGAATGGTATTCTATGTTTTAGGTGACAGAAGAAATGTTTCAAGTACATGACTTTTTGGATCCTGAAGAGTGTGAAACAAATCTTCGTCGTAAATATTTAGGTTAGTGGGTAATCAATATTCACTATCATTTTACAGAGCACTAAGATAATAGTCGTTGAACTTTGATACAAGTGTTTGTATATCTCATAGCAATATAGCTAACATGGTCATATAGCCAAAATAGTCATATAGCCCACATCTTGACGTAACTAACATGTCCATATAGCTAGCATAGCCATATAGCATAATCATACAATTGACATATTCACTTATCCAACTTAGCTATATAGCGTTCACAGCTATATGGCTAACATAGCCATATAGCTGACATAGTCATATAGCTCCCATCATGGCATTGTTAGCAATTCATGTAGGTAACACAGTCATATAGCTAGCATAATCATGCAACTGACACATTCACATAGCCAACATAGCTATATAGCCACCACGGTTATATGACTAGCATTTACTATAGCTATTACAGTAAGATAGCTGTATATAGCTGTATATAGCTGTATATAGCTGTATATAGCTGTATATAGCTGTATAGCCAACCCTAGCAGATGAGCCTGAGTTGTAAACTACTAAATACACTTCACTGCTTCTCTGTACCAATCACTAGCATCAGGTCTCGAATTTTTAGGTTTGGTGTCAGCTCTGGATGACTTGGTAGGTGAGACCATGGCAGCATTGAAAGAAGCTGGTATGGATGACAACACTATCATTGTGTTTTCTTCTGATGTAAGTACTTTCTTAAACAGACCTGTGCAAAGTCGTAAGCAAAGCTATGTTCAACTAAAGCCAACACATGAAATATTCTGCGGTTTGAAAACTGTATGTGTCTTTGTCTTAGCCATATGTATTAATCCTGCCTAAACCATAACTGTCACGGACAACTTTTATCGTATTTACTAGGTAAATCAGACACGCTGATTCCGATTTTGCACTCAAAATAAAGATTAAACCACTAACTTTCAAAGAAATGAAGGCTTTTTTACAGCGTTTTAATATCGGTCTTAAAAACAACACGATCGGCATAACAAGCTCTGCCCATAAATACGTGACGTAACCTAGCTTTTTAGGAACAAAAGTTATGTAGGGACGTTTAGACCGATTTAGAATAATAGAGATGAGTGTTTTAAAATCCATTAATATCTAGATTCAGCCTTAAAAATAATATCAGTCTTTTCTGAAAATTAGATAAGCTATTTAGCATTGCATATTTAAAAAAGCGCGATAACAACGCTAGCTTGTGGTAAAACCGCGCTTTTTTAGCTGATTTTTTTTGGCGTTCAGCCCATTTAAACGCCATGTAACAAGCTACGAGCAATTTTAAATAGTTTATATACCATTCATAAAAAAACTGAAATTATTTTACAGGCTGGATTTAAATAATAATGGGTTTTAAGACACCCATCTCTATTATTCTAAATCAGACTAAACATTCCTAACTTCCGTTCCTGAAAAAGCTAGGTTTCATCACATATTTATGGGCGGAGCTTGTAATGCCGATTGTGTTGTTTTCGAAACGGACATTGAAATGCTTTAAAAAGCCTAAATGACTTTGAAGGTCAGTGGACTAATCTTTATTTTGAGTACAAAATCGGAATCAGCGTGTCTGATTTACATATCAAATACGATAAAAGTTGTTCATGACAGTTATGGTTTAAGTCTAAATGTCCCTTAAATTCAAAAGCCCTACATTCACAAGGTGTGATCAAAGTCGGTTCTTAAAAACAACGTAAAAGTTTAGAGCAAAAAAATATATTGTATGTCATTTTGACTCCAAGTTGTTGCAAATTGTTTTACAACATGGCAGGAAACCTGTGGTATTGAAAAACGGTGAAGAATTCTTTAGAATGATTAATTTTTTATCGGCAAAGATGAAATAGAATGTTCATGTTTTATCTACTGTGATGAACTAATTATAGCATAAATATTACTTACAGGTAAATATTTAAAATCAACATTTTTATTTAACATATTACATGTAGCTACAATTGGATGCCGAAATTATAACGTTCTTGGTGATCTGTCAATGAAATACTAAGAACTGTGATGTTTATACATCTGTAGAATGGAGGAGCCAATCAAGCAGCACAAATTCCTGGAAAAGATTACTATGCTAACAACTACCCTTTGAGAAATGGAAAAGCAGCCTTTACGGAAGGAGGAGTGCTGACTCCCACAGTTTATTATGACCCTAGGCTACATCCTAGCACCAGGGGAACAACACGAGACTTTTTGATGCATGTCAGTGATTGGTTACCTACTTTTGTTCAACTAGCAAAGCCTGGACGGAAATCATCCAGATTTAAAATACATGGTAAGCTATTGCTCGACACCCTGATTAACCAAGACAGTGTTAATCAGGATCAATATTAGCTCTTGCTGAAGACTGCCTGCGTGAGCAAACCCTCAGAGATCAAGCATGATGTCTGCTTAGCTTTCTACAAGCAGATGATGCGCATGCTTTTGAGAGCATTGTTGCACAAACATCGGCGCAAACATGGCTGAGTTTAGTGGCAAAAGGTCCTCAACGACAGAAGAGGTGTCCCATTGCAGAGCGCAGTTTAAGGTTGAATGCCATTCTTGCCATCACCAGTGACCTTTTTTATATGGATATAAAAAATGTCACCAGTTTATATTAATACAGACCACTAGGTCATGGCCTGAAGCAACTGTGCCGCAGGGCATATTTGTTTAGTACTACTGAATGCCTGGCATTGCCCGGGTAACAAAAAAGTCTTTGGTCAAAAAAATTATTTTCATTTAACATATAAAACATTTACCATTCTAACTTTTAAACTTCATATCATGAGAAAAGTGCTTTTTCTCCAGCTCAGAAGCGTTAAAAAAAAACAGCTGTAAAGGTTTTCAAACATTTTCAAACTGTAACTTTTAAATTTTATATCATGAAAGAAGTGTTTTGTTGAAATAAATTAGGAGAAAAAATTAAATTGTAAAGTTATTTAAATGTAAATGTGAAACCATTAGCAAGTAATGGCCAAATATAGTCTGTTTTGCTACGATTACAATGAAAAATTATTCAGTACACAATGATATGATTTTAATCCATTTCAGTGTTTGCATCATAAGGTGAAATATTGTATAGAGTGGTATTGGAACCCATATTAATTATCTAATGCAAACACCTCCTGGTAAAAATAATCAAAATCCTCTTCATGAAAAGTAGTTACAAAGCATTATGTTAATCTTGGTAATTATACTTACCTACAACAAATTTAGCATATTTATTGGTAATGATCTACGAGAAAATGTAACATTACAATGTACTATGGAGTATGTACTATGGAGAGTTTTTACCTTCGAGACAGACTTGTAACATAAACGCTGAAACTAACTTAAATGAATTTAGTTTACTAAACACATACTTGAAGGAGGTTTTAGTATGTATTTTACTGAACATCAAGTTCTTGACTTAAGGTTTATGAGTTATCTGTTTGCGAAGTCATTTTTACCAACATGAATAACGCTGAACTGAGATATCGAGCAACATATATCTTTCTGGCATTGTGGAAAGTATTTCAGTAAATAACATATTGACATTTTTGTTATTTCGTCGTAATCGGTATAACAATTGCCAAATTCGAGTTTCAAGAGAAATTTTTGTTAATATCGTATAGCGGAAAAAAATTCGCCTTAACAAAAAGCATAGTTTTTCATAGAGTTATTACGTCATTTAGCGTGGGCAATCGGGCGAAAGGTATACAGTCAATGGTAGCAGCAATAGACTTGTGAGAATTTCATAGTCTAGTGGTTACACGTAAATGTTGGTATAGAAACTTGCGGTTGCAATATTCGTGAGTTCAAATCGAGCAAGAAAAGAGCTTTCCATTTCAAAATTTTAATAACTATAGCTGAGCACACAAAAGTGCAGAATCACGACAAATCAAGTTTTGAGATTTATATATATTTAGATTTAGTACAATGATTGCTTGCTTGAAAGCCAATCAATAAAAATTATCGTTCATGTAGGTCATTTGATTGCATCAGTAGCATCGCTCTAGATGTGAAATATTCCAAAGAGCGACTTCCTGTGGCGTTCTGTATTTTATACAACACAACTTTGCCCAAGGTTACCTTTCAAATATATCCAGTAATAATTTGCATCTTTTTGTTAGGAATTGATGGCATATCTCAAGTTGCTAATCTCGGTTCAAGATACCACTGCTCCAAGGAAAGAAAATACAATCTGAGAGAGGATATGCTTGTAGCTCTTACCGATGTAACGGATAACTTTGACGAACCTTCAATGTGTGCGACAGAGGACGCTGCATATAGGTGAGTAATGAGAGAGATGCTTCAAGCCTAGTGCCAACTGCAAATTTTGGTACATCAGTTACAAGCTATAATGGTTAGATAAAAGATTTCACAAAATGGAACAGTTTTCATCATAGTGTTAATGGACACCCTGCGCAGAGACTTTTAAAACTGCTCATGTTGAGCATGGTGTTTTCTTTAACATTATGAAATTGAATTCCCCAATTATTAGGCAATTATGTTCTTGTAGTTTTATCTTTTAACTTGTAAAATTCTATAGGATATTTGGTACTTTTGCTACTTTGTGTGATAAATGTACCTGTTTTATGTTATATATAGTATATATATGTATGTATACTTACATGTATAAAGATATAAATATTTATATATATTTATACATATTTATACATATATATACATATATATATATATATATTTATATATATATATTTATATATATATATATATATTTATATACTTCTATATAAGCTTCTTCAAGTAATATGTTTGCAAATATATCATGATACTTTCGCCATTTTGTGCGATAAATGTACCTGTTTTATGTTATATATAGTATATACTTGTATATATATTTACATGTATAAAGATATGCATATTTATATATATTTATATATATACTTATATATAAGCTTCTTCAAATAATATGTTTGCAAATGTATCATGATCCTTCCTCTTATGCCTACACAAAAGATATAGCTGCTAAAACGTCTGCAGTCTGATGTTTTCAATGTTGCATAGCAGGATATAATTATTTGCAAACGTATATTTGTACTTAACTGTTCTATAAAATTATCTGTACTGAATGTGTTAAACAGATGTGCCAACTAAGCTTTTTTGTATTTGAGTGCATTATTTTACATAAGCCTACAACTTGTGCTCTAACAGTCTCCGATTAGAGTCATGCAATTTAAGTAGGATTCAATTAGTATAGGCTATCTCTAAGTATTTTAATATTATATTTTTATTTAAATTTATATCTGAAGGCAGTTGAATTGTACACTAATGTCTTTCTATGCCACTTTACTTATGTGCACCGTATCAAGTCGCTAGAGCTCTTGTACCCGATTCAAATATCTGCAAATCTGTCTCTTTACGGAACTTCTTATATCTGCTACATCAGATGGAGGGACTACAAGCTCATCTATGGTGATCAGTACTACATTATTCATCCAAAGTGTGTTTCAACTGAATGGCCTAAACCAGAAGAATCTCCAGAGTTAGATGACATTACCGGCGACGACTGCCATAGAGAAGTTGATGGAAAACAAGTCGTCAGATGTCTTTTCAATATTGCAGGTAACAGTAACATTTAAGCTTAATGTTATGTTAACATCAAAATGTTAACATATTAACACTTGAAAATATTCAATATTTTTGAAATTTGTGTCAAACCAAAAAGACTGCTGTTTAAATTTGATAAAAGTTAATGTTAAAAAATATAACGAAAAATGTTATGACAAAGGGAAACCATAATTTACTTGATGAAATAGTCATTGTGTCATTCAGTCAGGAACAGGTTCTTTTTCAAATTTTGTCATCAAACCCTTACTAAATGACATCACAATGTTTATTAGATCTCAGGTTATATAACTGCAATTAAAATTAGGTTTTTAAAGTTAAATAACCAAACTTATTAAATTTTTTATAAGGTATTTATATCTAATAAAGTATTGTTACTCTAACCAATTATTATATCCACCTAATGGGTTTTTGTATTCATTGTTTAAAATGCTTAATAAATATATTTTTGTGCTTGGCCTAGTGTCTGGCTTTCAAAAATCTTGGTTATTCTTAGAGGATCCTAGTGAAACAAGGAACTTATATGATGAGATGCCAGAAATGGTTGAAAAGCTTGTGGCAAAGATACAACAAGCCAAGAGGGAGTCAGTAAAGCCTGTATATCGTACGACACTCGGTCCCATTGTTGGCTACACGGTTCGATACTTTGAAGATGAGTACCTGGTGCCAAAGCACGATTATTGCACACCTTCTGAACACTTCCCTCTTGTGCCAAACGAACCAGAATGCTATGAGGAAAGTCATCACTCTGCTGTAAACATTAACGAACCTTCTTGTCCGGAAATTCCCAAATGCCAGTTGTAAAATTATCTTTTTATTTGCTGCAGAAGAAAACAAAGAAAAATTGAAACTTTTTGTTTTGTTATTACCGTTAGGTTATGTTATAAATATTGGTTTATATGAAGAAATGTATTTGTAAATAATTTAAATAAATGATTATTATCAAGCTAACAAACAACAAGCAAAGTTTGAGCATATTATGTTTGTATAATTAAGTTACACGTACAATAATAACCTGTTATTTAATGTTACTCAGGGGCTTCATAAAGCAATTCACAACGTAATAAGCCATTTCAGTTAAAAGTGTTTGAGACGAGCTATGTGAACATTATTTGTTCATTTATTCTATTTGGCTTTATAAACTCACAGCTTTTAGCTATAATCTTTATTCAGTTGGTAGGTCAAGTTTCATCAGATTTATTTAAGCTTTGTCTGGCTACATCACAGCTGTAGTCCATGATAGTAGACTGGTAGACTACATGATAGTAAATGGTGATAGTCTCTAGCTGTTATCAAGTGGTTTTGCATAAAATATAACCTGCCTTCGCAATGATCCTATATGCTTAAATCTTCATCATTAAATGTTTGGTTTTATGTATTAATAGAAAATATGATGCTTGTTTAATTATTAGCAGAAATATTTGCATTAAAAAAAACTCAAAAGTAACTATGATTGAAGCATTCACTTGCAAAAAAGTGTTACTAAAGAGACATTATTTGGTTCTTCCTATAGCCAAAAGCTTATGGTTGAATCCCAGAAGCTCTGGAGCTTCAAGGAATGTTATAAAATACACACGGTGTAGTTTTATAAATTTTTTTGGTTATTTGGTCCAATAATAATGCTTACTTATGCTTGGCAAATAAAATAAAATAATTTTTATAATAATTAAAGCTAACAACGTGGTAACCTTTTTAAACAGTTTGTAACAAAATGCTGGTGAACCAAACTTAGTCATAAACTAAGCGGAGAATGTTTTATGCCATAACTAAACTTGGTTTAGTTATAGCATAGTGGGTAGTAACATTTCATACAAAGTAGGAATTGTCATGGCAGTGCTCTACATTTTTATATTATGCACTAGTATCCTGGTGTGTACTAGTACAGTACACATCAGGGTACTAGTATGTACTGTACGAGTACCCTTGTGTGTACTAGCACAGTACACACAAGGGTACTAGTATGTACTGTACTAGTGTACCGTGAGAGATCATCAAGTGTTCTGATAAAGCACGGAGAATAAGCATGCGCACAACAATTCCGACATCATGCAAGGTGGAGTAATCGTGCAGCTGGTAGCATGCTGGCAACAAAGGTAAATTTTGTGGGTTAAAATCCCACACATAGCGATCCTTTTTCTCCATTCTAGCTGTGGCGGATGGAAAAATGGATACAGCTATCATTGTAAAAATTCTTGCATTGGCTGCCCAAACTTCTCTAGTTTTCCTTCAAAAAACAAGTGTGTTGGTGATCTCTGGTTGAGCCAGCATCAGCAGTTCTTTGAAATCAATTATGTTTTATGCTGATTACATCCTTCATGTCTATCTACATCTATATACTCGCTTATGCTATATTGTTTTTCAAACATAATTATTAATGCTCGCTGCAATTATAACTGCAAGTACCCTGACAGTTTAGTGTGCCATGAAAGATCATCAGGTGTAATAACTACACGTGCAATTATTCCCGCAAATGTATAGAGAGTGGCTGATTACTACATTCTTAGGGTTGATCTACAAAGCTGAAAGCTGCAGGTTTGAATCCTACATGATGCAATTTTTTTCCCAAACTCCTACCATGGCATCGAACAGACCGATACTATTCTTACTATAGTAAAGATTTTGCAAATTTGTAGACAGAAATTGTTTGCACTTGAGTAGCGAGCAAGCTAAAAGATTTGCTTACAGAGAAAGATGTATTCCTCCCGCACTGAAGTCTAATTATGATAGCATCAACACTAGCTCAAACTTGATGTGTTCTATATAAGCCCTTATTTTTAGATCACATCCTATTGGCTAACATTTTTCTCAACGAGTGCGTTTGTTGTATGCTCTACATTGTTTGAAACACTGACCATACTATCAAGAGATGTTTAGTTAAAAAGAGTAGGTTAAAAATTATTTTGGTCATTCTGCGTCAAGGTATAGCTCCTGTGAACATTCAAGGTTTTTTTATATAAAGCGTTGCTACAAACGCATACAATACATATTGATCACTGTAACTATATCTGACATGCAGAGCTAGATATCATCAATATAACCTAAACAGTACCTTCCATAGCCTTGCCATTATCTTAACTTCCTACAATCCGTAGCAATATTTCCATGATTTAATGACTGCTTATTGTGTTATCACTTTTCATACCTGCTAGTGTCCTGTCATTTGTTAGATTGTTACCTCATATTGACTGATCAACAGCACTTTTGTCACATTTGACACATACTTGTGGCTAAGTATATATATCAGCAGTATTATCCTAATTGTTACTACATTTATTGTTGGTGAAATACTTGGTTTTTTACGATCGCATACTGTTAACATAGTTGTGCTAACTTTGTAAACCAAGTACAGAAGTTTAGTGCATTTATTTGATTTTCTCAAAGAAGTTGCTATGTTGGTGTAAAGGCTTTTTATTGGCAAGTGTTGGGTTATGCCATCTATTTCATAACCTTACATACAGAAAACAATTCAAACTCTTTTGGTTTGTTAATACCGTTAAGTTGTGTTATAAATATTGGTTTATATGTAGAAATGTAAATAAAAAATGTCACCGTAAATAATTTAAGAGCTGATATTGATACTGTCTGCAGGATAATCAACCGACCGAGTATAAAGCAACCAGAAATCACTTGGAAGTTTCTGACCAATTTAAAAGATAGATAGACAGGCAGACAGTCGGACAGACAGACAAATAGATAGATAAATAGATAGATAGATAGACCGACAAATAGATAGAAAGATAGATAGATAGATAGACAAATAGATAGATAGATAGACAGACAAATAGATAGATAAATAGATAGATAGATAGACCGACAAATAGATAGAAAGATAGATAGATAGACAAATAGATAGATAGATAGACAGACAAATAGATAGATAAATAGATAGATAGATAGATAGATAGACCGACAAATAGATAGAAAGATAGATAAATAGATAGATAGATAGATAGATAGATAGATAGATAGATAGATAGATAGACAAATAGATAGATAGATAGACAAATAGATAGATAGATAGATGGATGGATAGATAAACAGACAGATAGATAGATGGTTAGATAGATAGATATATAAATAGCTAAATAGATAGATAGATAGATAGATAGATAGATAGATAGATAGATAGATAGACAGACAGACAGATAGATAGATAGATAAATAGATAAATAGATAGATAGATAGATAGATAGATAGATAGATAGATAAATAGACAGACAGATAGATATATAGATAGATAGATATGTAGATAGGTAGTTAGGTAGATATATAGATGTAGATTGATGAATAGGTAGATATGACTTTATTATCACTGGCCCATGCCATTCAAAGGAATTTAAACCATGAGATAAAAATTAAAATTGAAATAGAGAAAAGCAAAACAAAGTTATGAATATTGGAAGAAGAAGTTAATGCTGTTTTTTGCATAACTCTGTTCCATAATGCAGGTTGGCACGGTTTAGTACTGCAGGTGGTAATTACTATGTTTACAGAGCAGTTGATTGGCACCTACCATCAATCAACCTCCGCTATTGTGCTGTAAGCATTTCCTTGTTTATAATACTATATATACATGTTTATATATAGTACTGTCTGGTTGATGGCGTAGAGGTGCGACTCAATTAACAGCCTCTTCAGATTTATTATTTTCCATAAACATTGAGAAAGGTGGTTGACTCTTGTGGTTGCAGGAAATGTATTATTTCCTAAATGAAAACTACCAGTTTGCTTCCTGGAGACATTTTGGCCTCCCCACTAATCTGACAGAGGTTTGAGCAGAACAAAAAACAATTATGCATACCCCAATCTGCGCCATTATGTCTTCCAAATAATGCGAAGGCTCTGGAACATCAGCTACACAGTTCACAGACATTTAAGGGTGTATCAAGCATTAGATTGTCAGAAATAGATAACGGCGGTCAGGGCAGCATAAGGTTTGGATAATTCTCTCAAGGCCAATGCTACTGCAGACTCTTTGTTTATCATTTAGCAATGAATGATTTCTGATTAGTGTCATACAATAGGCAAGGTGTGGCATAAGTATAACTTTTGGCGTACATAAATTTGAATAGATCATCCGCCCAACTCATTATTCAGACATTTCCTTTAACCAGACTGCAAATAGCTAATCTAGCTTGGAAATCTCTTGCAGAAAAGTAATTTTAGGAAAAGGTCATGGCATGTCGATTTGTTTCATCTTAAAAACAATGTACAGTGCGTATGTTCAAAAAGTAGAAATTTCTCATGAATTTAATTTTAATATTTAAAAATATTCTCAAGTTTTTAAGGGATAATGTTGTAATCACCTTTTAATGTATGTTCAGCTCACACTGCAGTCAACAATTTAATAAGTAAGCACACATGTGGTGATATAGGTGTGGTTTCTATGGGTCAAGAATTTATGTAACCGGTACTAGCATAGTGCACTGTACTATTACAACTAAAACAGTGTTTCAAGACAGTTGATTAGTAAAGCTTGTGAGATATCTATTTATGGCACAAGAACCTTAGGTGCACCATGGGCGGTCTCTTGACTGTTAGTTTTTGTTCTATAGCAAGATATAATTCCTAAAGATTCACTAACTTATATAGGCTGAGTTATTGTATAAAATAGTATCAGCATGCCGTTTTACGAGACGTGCCAAGAAGAAAATTTGATTGATTTGAGGCTATGATGAAAAAGAAATCTGAAGCGAACATGGAGTAAGTCATCATCTAGCTCTACATAAAATAAGAAAAGCGAAATGGATTCTGACTTGGGTTAATGATGGTGTAATAATCCTATTGGGACTTTACAAGTTAATGTTGTTGTTATTACATAACTGATGATGGCAGAGGTTGTTCGCTTTAATACAACCAAGATGAGTTCAATAAACTACAATTTATAGTTTTAAGCTAAATAATTTAGACAGTTTGGAATAATTTATTTTTGTGTCTTAAAATGTGCATTCTTGTGCCTTTTAGGTTGTTAGGAGTTTGCAACACTTAACATGGATTATACGTGTTTACATGGAAATATCAAGATGGGTGGTAAAACCATACAGCTGATGATAAAAATTCATATTACTGCCCAGACAAGCAATGTTATTCTAGCTGCTTGTATAATTGAGTAGTCTAAATTTAAACTCTGTGGCAACTGGAAGTACATGCCTATTTTTGGTATTTCAAAACCCTTTGAAGAAAAAGGCTCATTATGAACCTTCTATTGGTTCAAAAATTCTGTTGGCACAGATGTTTTTCTTTTAATTTGTTATTAATTTATTCAAATATTTCAAACAACCTTTTGTAGAAATTCATAGCTATTATAGCTTATCGGCTATTTAAACAAATGTTCCTGCTATGATTCTTGGACTAACAAAAGTTTTTCTCTTTGGTTTAGCAACCAACTCTATGGTGACGTTTGTAACTCTATGGCAACGTTGGTAACTTTATGGTGACGTTGGTAATTTTATGGTGACACTGACAACTTTATGGCGACATTGCCTTTTTAAAAACACAGTTGAACATCACTCTTCTTTCCTACATGACTCTATATACGGCAGCAGCTAACTTTCAGCAAAGAATATTCTGAGCTGTTTGTCCTACAAAATAGTTTTCAAACGTTAAAAAACCTTCGGTAAATTTTGGAACAAGATGTGCATATTTTTATTGAGGAATTGGGGCTTCACGTTAAAACATTAAAAGTTGACTTGCAACAAAAGTTACATTACAGTTATTTGGTATCAAAAGATTTTGTGTTGTAGGTGCAAAGTATGTGGAAATGTGATTACAAGCTCTGAAAAGTTATAAAACGAGCAGTTAATCACAGCCTTCACGGAAACGCCATAGGACGTTTTCGTGATGGCTGTTTTCGTGGTATTCGTCCTTACGCGTCTATTTCATGATTATGAAATAGACACATAAGGACAATAGACATGGTTTCATTGAATGTGTAAAGTATATTTGTGCAAATATTCTGACAAATGAAGTTGCATGAAAGTGTAAACAGAAGCACATCATATTCAACTACGAACCATTTGAGCTGTTTTGGAAAGGAAACCTAATCTACGGCGTTTTCGTGATGGCGGTGATTAATTGTTGGTTTTTGAGCTCTTAAGAGCTTGTAATCACATTTCCACATATTTTGCACCTACAACACAGCAGAATAAGACTTGGTGAACCTTTAACCAAGTAACTGTAATGTGAATTTTGTTGCAAGTCAACCTTTAATGTAATGTGCCAGAGAGCTTGCCATCTTATGTTTGTAAAAGATGGTCCAGGCTAAGTTTTGGAATTTTCTCATACCTGTGTTTCTGCTTTCAGCTAAGCGTCTTCTATGCTATGGTAGCCACAGTAAAATAGTTGACTGTTAGTTTTATCGAGTGGCTATTTTAATGTCAGATGCGCCTCCCTCTACCACCAGAGGCATTTCCTAGAATGATACCCTAACCTTTTTGTTTACAAATCACATGCCCGAGGCTACTAGTTCATTGCAGCTCTTCTGATGTTTATTATATGAAACTGGTAATATTTACTGTAATTATTATTAGTCATGTTGGTTCTTTTGTCCAAAGCCATACCAAAAGGTTAGGAAAAATAATTCTTGCAATGGGATTTGAACTCACGACTTTCAGGTTGCTTGACCAATGCTCTACCTCCTGCAGGAATCAAACCTACTGACACAATTGTAAATTATTGTGTGGTTAGTTATTTAATGTAGTTATTACATCTGGTGATCTTTTCCGGGCACAGGGCTGCCAGAGTACTAGTTTTTATAAATAGAAAATGATTACCGCCGTGTCATTTTGAATGTGATTTGTCTAATAAACCATGAGTTACCTATTTGAGAGAAACTGATTAGCGATTTAATAACACGACTCTTTTGTGTTTCTCTTTGTTATTAGTATTATAATATAGTTGGTTATTCTACCGGAGAAACAACTCTCCGCTATGCCTCTGAGTGGATGTTTTGAGGTAGTGCCAAGCAATAAGGCTTCCTTATTTAAAATAACATGCTTCACCTCTTAAAAATATGCATTGTTAAAACAGTTACAGCTTTCCAAAGAAGTAGGTGTAACCTATAAAAATCCATCTTTCAAAAGTATGTCAAAGCGAGAGAAATCTGTGCATATCAATCCGTTATTGATTGTCAATAACCAGCCAGTGTTGGCCATAAAAATAGAAGCGGTGTATAAGGAATTTTAAATTTATAGACGAGACCAAATCTGTCACTTTCCTTATTTTAACAATTTGTAAGATTGATAATTTTAGAATATATTTTCTAAAGAAAAGTAGACATTGCAAACCGCATAAAAAAGAGGATGGCCACAGGTATTTAACAACCTGTTTGACTGCATAGAATCTTTGTCATTCAGATGAGGTGACACAGCTAATTGCCTGGGCATAAGCCTTAATGATTAGTTGGTGCAAGTGCTGTGTTACTAGCGCACTTTGGTAATACGTATAAGGAATCATAGTTATAATTCTGGGTCTGACTGCAGATGTAAACAAACATCAGCAATTCTGGTTGAGTAACACTGAGAATTACACTGTTTATGCTTTCATTATTGGTGTGTCCTTGTTGTAAAGGATGCTTTAGCCTTTCTTACAATTGTTGCGCAAAACAGGATATTGTCACGAATTCCCGGGATTCATCTATTCCACTGCGACACTAAAAATAACAGTTATGTTAATAGACACAAGTTCCAGGATCAATGCAGCTTAGCCTTTGCTTCAGTAAAACTATTTTTGTTATTGCTGGAATATTTTATTCACAAAACTGCAAACAATAAAAAACTGTTATAATAATGGAATGTTGTTAAACCTCTATTTGAACACCACCTCTATTTGAACATCACCTCTTTTTGATTGCCACTATAAGAGAAGAGTTAAAAAATAGAACGCCACCCTTTAGTTGAATGCCACTGCTATTTGACCGCCACTTTGACATTCTTTGATTTTTACGAACCCATATTAGCAAGTGATCACTAGAGAAGTGTCCACAAAATGGGGTTTTTAATGACTTGGTTACATCATTAATAAATAATTTTTTGATAGTTTCTGCTTACATCAAAGTCCATTTTTTAGCTCCAAAGCTTTATGGGTTTTTAACTTCTAAATAATACCATAAAAATAATTATTAACATTATCAGGAGACCACTAATAGTTTTTTCTTGTTTAACGCGATCTTGATATGTCAACATTTGTAAAAAATGGTTTACAATTACAATGGAATTTGTACTACTATTTCAGACTATAAACCTGGTGATTAACAGGCATGCAGCTAAAAGTTTATCATTATTTTTGCAAAAGTCTTCTAAATAGCAACGCACAAAATTTTTGCTCTGTTAAAGGACAGTTTGAGGGTGAGTACCAGCTAGTTCAGCAGTGTGGAAAATATTGGAGGTTAGCAGACAATATGGAAGGTGGGCTACTGTAAAGTCAGAATAAGATGAAATGGTTCTAAATAAAAGCAAATATCAGAGTGCAGCTGGCCATGGAAACGATGCAAACATGTTTGTTTCAAAAATGTTAACTTTTGCTTCGGTATGTTTTATAAATATGGTTTATTTGTGTCACTTGTTTTTGAACGTATATTCGTAGTATTTGATAGATTATTATCTTTTATTAATAACTTATAAATTTGAAGATTTATACTATATTGTTTGATAGCATCATGGCAGTTATTTTAACTCGGCTTACAATACATCGAAGCTCATAACTCCTCCTCTCTTGCACACGAAAAGCTAGTTTTGGCTGCAAACTGTAGCAAATATGAGTGCAATGAGTGCAATGAATTTCATGCACTTGGACTTTGTGCAACTATGGACTTTTATGCAACATTGTTAAATATACAGTAGTTAAAAAATAAAGATATGTTTTCCAACTTATATTCAAATAAAAAACCATGAGATCATTGTAGGTTAATTACAAGCTATAAATATCAACTGGTAGAGATATTTCTCAACTTCTCAATGCCTATTTATTTATAGGTCTACGATAAGTTAAAGGTAAGTTATAGTAGATTTATTGCATCCAAAAGGGTTTTAAACAACATTTGCCTCTTCCATAAAAATGATAAATTTAGCTCCGCAAAATTCTGACGAGCTATTTAAAAAATACAACATCAGCCTCTATTTGAGCGCCATCTATAATAAAATGCGACTATAGAAAAAGGGTTGCAAAAAATAGCGCTATGGTTTTCAAATAGAGATTTTGCGGTAGATTTATTCATGCTAAAACTTGTTCATATTACCATTTATCAAAAACTATTTTTGTTTTGTCTACGAGATAAAATAAAACACAACAAACAAACCATCTAACGGTTCTGGCAAGTTATTTACAGTTATACTTTTTTCATAGCTAAAGCAAAAATACATATTTAATGCAAAGCTGCACTCCAGTTCTTTTACCAGATGTTGGTTATCATGTTTGAGAAAAGACTTAATGTTTAGAATATAATTCTATCTAGCTGACCTTTGATATTATCCGATAATATGTTGAACTTGTGTTTAAAGAACTAGGAAGGCATCGATGCTTTGGTTTTATTTGTGATTCATTGTTAATACTTGTATTTATGGAAACCCAATGTTGGCCAGATGTCTAACATTTCTGTCCTTTTTCAGCATTTAATAAGAATTTGGAAGACTGTTAGGCCTCTGCAGCATTCCGCAACTATTTTACATCAATGCAGCAACATTTCTAAGCTGAATTATGGCAGCAATTGAAATTTATGTTACGGCAGCACTTTAAAATGTTTCAGAAATCATCAAAGTTTATAGCTGATAGACTATAACTATATTTAATAACATGATATTAAAAGTAAAAAAATGCTAACACAAACTGTGAACAGCTTTAATTTATTATTATTATTAAATAAGCTCTTGAAAAATAACACATTGACAGTAACTTAAATATTAATCAGTATTTCTCAAATGTATAATTAGGAAATAATCGAGGACAACTTTAAATTTAATTAAATATTAAATTAGTGAATGAATAATTCTGCTTGGGATGTTTAGGGTGTTGCTAGCTCTAACAGTGATTTTAATCAAGTGTCAATTAATTCGCTTTGACAACTGCAAAAAATATCAATGTTGTGCAATAAAATAAAGTGAAAAATCGTTGGTTTTCACCACAAATACAAAGTTGAACGAAATTATGACATTAGATGTTTAATAATACTTGATGCATGCAAAAATATCTGCTAGCAAATATTGTTGAAATGTTTCATTATTAACAGAAACAGTGTGAGGGTAATGTGACATAATTTATAGTTTTGAAAGCAAAGAAAAATCTTTTTCAATACTTCATTCTTACTCAGCTCACATTCAGAAAAAATATTATATAAGCATTTCATGTCTAGGCAACTATAGGAAGATTTTTAGATAATCTTTCTATCCACTATTAAATTTATTATCGACTATAACCTACATAACACGATTTAGCACCACATACAGTGCCATACAAAGTATTTATTCTAGTTCAAACAAAACAAGTTATGAAAATGCTTACAGTTACAATCCTACTAATAAAGTTATTTTTTTTTTTAATTTATAGTAATAAATACTTTTAAACATTTTATTTATAGTTAAACTTAGCTAAATTTATAATGAAAATGTCTTCCTATAAGTTGACCCTTTGATCTTCGAAAGAATGGAAACAGAGATGACAACTCCTAAACGCTGTTGTTCAATACTATCTAGCATAACTGTTTTAATTAGCAGAAATTTTGAGATATAATCAACTATGTCCTTAATAACGCGTGTATGTGAGAGTAACATATCATCTAGAAATATAATAACCAAGTTACCATTCAACAAGTCAGTATGATGGTTCTTATGACATTTCAAGTCAATTGATTTGCGTGCTTCAGCTTTGTCATCCAAAACCATTCATTCGATAACAAAATCATTGTATTGTTTATTGGCCACTCAGCTTACACTATAAGAAGATATGTTTCGCAATGGCTTTTTGCACCACAAAGATAAACTGGTTTGGTAACTACTCAAATATTATGATAAAGTTTTGTAAAATGTCTTTGTATAAGCAAATTATCCTTCACACTTTATAGAAGTGCAAACTTAATTAAGCTATATACAAAAATAAAAAAAATGATTAATGGGGCCTTTTCATGAAACAAATAGTCATAACTAAATCGGAGCTTCTGAAAACCGAAACAAAACAAATATTTATTAGCAGTTGTGTACACATAAAGCGGACAACTCCATTTATGTTGTCAAACTCGCAATAATACTGCTGCTTTTAGATCGGTTTACATGTAGCTGAAACTTTATTTGATGCTCTATTAGTCCTTATAATTAATCATTTCAGATACTTATATCACACTGTATATTTTTACAATATTTGAGCTATAAATTTCAGAAGAACCGAGTTTATAAAGAACTCGAACACAGGCAAGTTGTGACAAAAAAAGAAGGCACTTTACCCATAGAGGCATGTTTACGGTATTTTTTTAGCAAAAGATATTTTAGTTGCTGCCCTTATCATTGAAAAATTTATGTTTAGCAACAGGAAAGCTATCAGAAAAAATCAGAAAATCAAAAAAAAAACCAGGAAATAACTCTGACATAAAATACCCTGCAAGATTTTGCTACTTTCAAGCACTAGGTAATTAATACTTGGGATAGTGTTAATGTTTTGTCATTGCCTTAATGTACGTTGTGAATGAGATATATTACAATAAATTAAGAACTAATAATTAACAGAATTAACTATTAATAAACCACACACATGAACTTTTGGTATGCAGTATCTCGCCTGTTTGTGCCATTTCTATAGCAAGCTTTGAAACCTAACAATCCACTAACTTTTGTTGGCTTCAGTTTTTCACCATGATGTTTTACCAAATGCGCCAAGAAAAAAACCCGATTTCAGGCCATGATTTGCATACAGCACTATTCATTTTCCATCTTGACTAGAGATTTATTGTAAAAAATCATAGTCATATTAGTCTTACATCGATTTCAAAGCTGGGTATTTTTTATGCCAATTCAATATAACTTACACATAGCGTTGACCAGACTACAGAGCGGTGTAGACAGGCACACTAATTTTTGTACTTCTTTGTTTGTCTTGCATATAGATAAAGTCCAAAAGTACTGCTAACAGGTACATGTTCTGTCCATAAAAAATCATTAAAAAGGTCACTGCCAGCAGCTTGAGATAGTGAAAGTGAAACATACCTGGTCGGTAGAGGGACCTAAACCATAAAATTAATGTAAGGAGTTGTCTGCTTTCTCACTGTGATTATAATAGTTAAGGAGGTAACTCTTTTTTTAGCTTGCATCTTCTTGGAAGAGCTCAAAACTTGCATAACGCTTCAGGTGGTGATAAGAAAAATCTAATGCTATTTCATAAGCAAGCTCTATAATTAGAAGCACTGCTGGACAAAAGAGTTTCAGTGAAAGTATTTAATTGTCCACTGAGGTGATGAGGTTAATACAGCTTTCTAAAATATATCTTACTCTGAATGTACAAATTGAGCCTATAATATATGATAGAGATGACAATGCCTACTTACCCCATACTGTAGAGTCTACCCTTGGCTAATGGTGTTCTTTAATTGTTGAAGACTTCTGTAGCTACAGCAGAACATGCTAGCAGCAACAAGTGTGATCAGTGCTGCAACCACTATTAAATAATATATTCATATTCTTTAAAGTACATATGTTTTTCTCAGTTTCATTCATTTAAATTATTTTAGCGATACCTTATTTCAAAGATCACAAGAGCTTCTAAAGAAGTAACAAATCTTTTACGCCTTACTAATGGAAGTTAATGTGATTTGGCTGATAGTCTCCTTGTATCTGACACTATTCAGAATATTTCCATTCTTTATAGTTGTGTGTTTTAATAGCCTAAAAATACACACATAATGGGGTAAGTTTAGAAGATTTTATGATAAGTTATGGATTTAACTCTGTAGTTTTGTTTTATTGACATAAATAATAGGTTTTGCCAAAAAATTATAGGGTAACAAAATTTCATGCGTATTTAGCTAAAATGTTTTTGTTTAAAAATCTTTCTTTTGCTTTTTGTAAACTTGCGACATGAATTTGGTCCTTTTGCAACCAGCAAAGGTAACACTAAAATCAACAATGTCACAATTAATTTAGGATATAAATTTATGTTGTAACGGGCAGCAAATATACAGATTTATTAACCTTTGCTCTAAGTTAGCAGTTAACCATTTAGGTATTATGCAGCTGCTGTATGTATTTACTTAATTATGAATTCATGGTTATGTAATAACTTTTTATGTAAAGATGAACATGTTGTTTGTGATTTCAAACAATTAATACTGATATTCATATTATATAATTACATTCTATTTAGTGGCAACAGATTAAAATGTGACAGCCCACCTAGTCTGGAAGACTCTGGCAGCGAGTTTAACTTTCTCTTTGGTACTGTTGTCATACGTAGATATATTTTGGTTGGTGGTAAAAACTGCTCGTTTTCTTAAAAGATTTGAAGAGGCATTAAGATTAAATTCAGAGTTTTGTAGAACAGTATTTATTTCACAAGAATCTCCTCCATATCCTGGTGGACAGACACATAGCCAGGACCGACGAGGTTCAGCTTCCTTAAATAAAAGAATTTAGATTTAAAACATTTTAAGAGTATATTTTTAATAGAGGCAGCATAAAAATCAAAAACTTTGCAAACAAACCTACGCCATCATTTGCTTAAGATATAATTTTCTGATGTATTTTTAAGTAATCATGTAAAATGTTTCAAACATGGACGGTATAGAATAAAGTTACAATAATATAAGTGCAATAATGGTAAGTTGATTTCCATATCGAAATTTAATAGTATATGAACAGAATGAAGCCAATGAAGTGACTTTAAACAAATAACAATGTTGCCCAAAACTCATCCTCAAAACTCAACTTGACAAATATCAAAATTTAGCTGTGATGGATTTATGGCCAAACCAAAAAACTAAAAAACAACAAGTGTAAAATGAGTTGTTAGTAAAAAAACAGCTTGTGTCTCTTATATGTTTTAAGGTAATATCTATCTCCTTTGATTTGTAGAACATTTCCAACCAACTAAGACGTATTCAGAAATTTGTGACCTTAACTATATAACTAACTGAAAGTCCTAGCAGGACTGCCACAATGCTTCTAGCTGCACAAAAGTACACACTCCTAAAGAGGCAGAGGAAGGTTTATATTTTAAAAAGAAAAGACTTTCCAAAATGTCTTTACTGTCCGCAGTAAACAGTCACTCCGCTATGCAACACAACATAATTATGTTTTTAGATTATGTTAGGTGTTGTGAAACTAGCATGGTCTTCATTAGATGGCAGCCCTGTTTTAACAGTCCAGATAACTATATTTATCAAACCAGCCAGATATTGCAGTGAGAGACAAAGAAAAGGAAAAGCTATAGTAGATGTAGTCATACCCGCTCACTAAAAGTAAAAGCTGAAGAAATGTCTGTCATGCAAAAAATAAAGTAAAACCATTCAAGCAACTAGAAGCAGTAGTCACCTCAGCAGCTATAGCCAAATAGAATAAAATTTACCATTAAACATGAGAATATGTCAACCACCGTTTTGTTGAGTGAAGTAGCAGAAGTTTAGATTTTGTATAGAACTGTTGTATATTTTATGGTTTAGTGTTTAAAGGTTTGTAAAGCAATAAAAGAGAATTAACCTATTTTATTTGTAATAGAGTTAAGCATAGCTCAAGTATTCTGATTGCGCTTTATTTTTTAAAATCAACTTTAATCTAATCTAAAAAATAGAACACAAAAAAACAAACCATCTAATGGTTTTGGCAAGTCATTTACAGTTTTAAATAGTTGAACAACCTTTTTTCAACTAAAACAAAATAAATCTTTAATGCTTAGCTGCACTCCAGTCTTTTTATCAGTTGTTGGTTATTATCTTTTAGGAAAGATTCTATGTTTATAATATATGTTTTGAGGTAATTGGCTACTTTACAGTATCTAGGTTAATACAAAAACAATTTTGTCGCACTAATTTTTTAGTTTAGTAACTATGAATGAGTAACAGATGAAGATAAAATCTTTGGTATAATTTTACTTTTGAGTTTCGTTATTAAAATTGGTCTGAACACTAGCAAGTTTTACTTGACTGGAAGAGATCGTTTTCCTATTTTAAAGTTTAAATATTAAATTGAAATCAGTTAAAGCTTTTTAACTAACTTGCAGCAAGCAAATATTCTGTTTAATATTTAGAAGGTTTCAGTTAGTTTTAATACTTTGGAGTTTACAATTGCTCTGTTCTTTATTACCTTTTCTTGAAAAACACACGTTCCTCCATTTTTGCAAGATTTTTTTGTAGGCCCATAATTCATCAAAGTGCAAACATATTCTTCACAAAACCATTTAGTTTTTGCTTCTATAATTGCAGAATCGATTGAGCATATGTAGGGTATGTATGTGTACCAGGTTTCGTGTCCATCCCAATAGTATGTGTCATTTTCTGAAGCAAAAAAACAAAGTTACAAAAAAGTTAAGAATGAAACAGCAGTTGTTTTACAAGTTCATAAACAGATTTATCTTCTTTAGAGAAGATAAATCTTGTCGTGTCGCTCACAAGACAAGTATCTTTATTCGCTACATGATGCACACAAACAAGACATCAACAAGAATATTAATATATCGTTATACTATTTATGACATCACGGTTAGCTACTATAAACTTTGGTTTTGTTACAAATGCTTTCAGTTTCGGCATTTTCTTTTTAACCATGTTTTAAATTGTTTCTTCCACCTATAGGTAGATATAAATATATGAAAGTAGATTTTTTTGCAGTAATTAATAACTGCACTATAGGCTATCTAAAACATTCTAGCTTGGGTTTAAATGTTTATTAGATACAAAGCAGTTTAAACAAAACGACTTTCAGGTTTTGTCTGACATAAAAGTTGGCTCGAGCTGAAAGCTTTTAGAAATCTAGGCTAATATAACTCTGTATACAGCTTTTGTTACATGGAGCCAGTTTTATAAAAAAAACTTTTTTAAAACTAATCTCTACATCTTATAATAATATAATTCAGAGTTTTAAAATGTGCTGTATTCAGTTAAAACTAAAAAGCTAGGTCAATGTAATAAATTAATTAATTGTAGGGGTATAAATGAATTTAATTCAGTAAATAAATTTTAAAAATATACACTTGCTCTTTATGTCTGTACTAGTGAGACAAGCCCTTGACAATAATGTATAATTCATAATGTATAATATAATGTATAATTGTATAATTCATATACTTCATTAGTAAAGCCTGCAAAGAACCTATAAATACGTTGACAATTATAGCTTAAAAGGCGGCATATCCATGGGCATGCTTTATAAATCTTTACTATAGTAAGAACAGAGTTTGTCCATTCGTTTGTCCAAAGCCATGGTGAAGGCATGAGAAAAAACATTGCTCACCGAGGGAATCGAACTCAGGACATCAGATTCAAAAGCAAGTGCATCACCACTACATCACTCAGCCACTTTACCCCTTTGAGGAATAATTATGCATGTACTGGTTACTCATAATGATTTCAAACGGTGCTGGCAAGCTTGCTACTACTGTATCAAAGACCTGACCACTGACCTCAAGGACATGCCTGTCTACCTGATCATACTTGTCAACGTTTATGCACCAGCTATTAAGTTTATCTCTGAGCTTGTTTCTGAAGAATTCCTAGTAATATGTAATACTTTATCACTGTATTCTTTTGCAGCTGCTAATGGTTAGTCCCTAAAAACTTGAAAGATAGGTTCAGCCGAGTAGCCTCAAAATAATAATTTTGAGGCTATTTAGCTGAATTAATTAATCTACTCTATATCGAGAGCAGCCATTACCAAACTGTTAAAGATGACTGACATGCAAACCACAGGTTAGAGTTCAACTCCCAGAAAAGGCCACCCATGGTGACAGGGATGACATCCATGGCTTTCTGCAACTAGGCATATCTCCAGTCATCGAGGTTTCCTTGCCACTGGACTCAGATATATCTAGCTGTGGTGAAAGGGCACCGAGACCAGGGCTGGCTGACTAGCCGATTACAGGCCTGACAACATGACCGAGTCGAGCCTCAGCTCAGTAAGGGGCATGGTCGCCGTGGTGAACTCGGCGAGCAGAGTAATAGCAGCCGAGACCGACTGAGGGCTGAAAGAGAACTAAGGTACCGATGGGACGAATCCAGAAGAAGACGCGATTTGCATAAGAAGAGGCCAGAAGAGACGAAAGATCAGAGATCACTGGCAATTTTTACATGTTGTTTTGTTGTCTACACACTGAATTACATGTATTCATGTAAATTTTTCACATTTATATTTGTCTTATTGTTTTGCACCTGGTGGCTTTGATTCTTGCGGAGGGGACAAGCAGTTTCCTTTACACAGCCAAGATTACAAAGCATTGTCTGTGTAACACTGGCTCTCAAAAACACTCACATCCTCTGCTTGCAGTTAGCCCATTGGACATCATATTTGACCTTTAAGAGATGCTCACACTGTATGTTTCAATAAATTAAAAATTATTTAATAATAGTAAACAACAGAACAGATCTCTTTCTCTATGAGCAGTTACATCATCAATGTTAAAAGTTTACTGGCTGATATTATGTAATTTGGAATAAAGAAGGGGGATCAATTAAAATAGTTGCCATCAATCAACTGATAAATTTAATACAATGTACATAACCCTGCATCTAGACAATCAAGAGATACAATGTACATAACACTGCATCTAGACAATCAAGAGATACAATGTACATAACACTGCATCTAGACAATCAAGAGATACAATGTACATAACACTGCATCTAGACAATCAAGAGATACAATGTACATAACACTGCATCTAGACACTCAATCAAGAGATACAATGTACATAACACTGCATCTAGACAATCAACAGATACAATGTACATAACACTGCATCTAGACAATCAAGGGATACAATGTACATAACACTGCATCTAGACAATCAAGAGATACAATGTACATAACACTGCATCTAGACAATCAAGAGATACAATGTACATAACACTGCATCTAGACAATCAAGGGATACAATGTACATAACACTGCATCTAGACAATCAAGAGATACAATGTACATAACACTGCATCTAGACAATCAAGAGATACAATGTACATAACACTGCATCTAGACAATCAAGAGATACAATGTACATAACACTGCATCTAGACACTCAAGAGATACAATGTACATAACACTGCATCTAGACAATCAAGAGATACAATGTACATAACACTGCATCTAGACAATCAAGAGATACAATGTACATAACACTGCATCTAGACAATCAAGAGATACAATGTACATAACACTGCATCTAGACACTCAAGAGATACAATGTACATAACACTGCATCTAGACAATCAAGAGATACAATGTACATAACACTGCATCTAGACAATCAAGAGATACAATGTACATAACACTGCATCTAGACAATCAAGAGATACAATGTACATAACACTGCATCTAGACACTCAAGAGATACAATGTACATAACACTGCATCTAGACAATCAAGAGATACAATGTACATAACACTGCATCTAGACAATCAAGAGATACAATGTACATAACACTGCATCTAGACACTCAAGGGATACAATGTACATAACACTGCATCTAGACAATCAAGAAATACAATGTACATAACACTGCATCTAGACACTCAATCAAGAGATGACTGCTTAGTAAAAGTATAACAAAGCATGTATTTTTAGTCAAATTTGATCAGCACAAACTAATTTGTTTGTCATTTTAGCTTTAACTGTCATGATTTATAATAGATAATTTTGTACAGTTATGTCATATATAGACAGTAATAGCAACCATACAAGTTGAAATTCGTAAGTTGGCTTTACCAATCCTAAAAAATATTAAACAATTGATTACCACATTGAAGATACTTTATCTGTCCCTCTAAATGCTCATTATGGTAAAGAGACCGGTTTAAGGCTTGGAAATTGCTATAGCACTGGCTGGAGGACTGAGCAGACCAGACATCTCGCACCACACCAACTGTCTTTGACATCAAAGTACTGTTAAGATTTGTAGCGTTACACTGCACGCAAGGTCTTCGAGTTTGACCTGTCAGTAGAGGATTTCACTTTGTTATCTTTTACTCGTGTTCATATTTGCCGCAAGAAGTAAAACTTAGACACTTACTTTTGCCAAGATAAAAGGTGTAAAACAGCAGTAGATATTTTAAATGCAAGCATTAATTTTTGAACTAGCAACTTCTTAAAAATTAGTAGAAACATAATGATTTAGCACGCTAAAGAGAATTTTACTAAGCTGCGTATAGTGATGCTCATTACAGAGAGTACAAGAGAAGTTGACAACTGAATTGTTTTTATTACTATTTGTTTTCAGAATTATTTTAGTGGTACAAATCTTTTTCTTATCAATAGATTTGTAAAATAATCAACCTCTGTTTCAATATGTTTATAAAAAAAATTCCAATATAAGTTTTGATTTACGCTAAATTAAATAAGTATTTATAACTGTTATTAACTGACCAGATCCTTTTTTCTATCAGAAGTTACACAATTGATAATTCATGTTACTAGCCGGTCGTCTGCTACCCGATTGTATTTTTAAGCATAGAACAAAATTAAACTAAATCGATTTTATAAATAAAATTCTCTTTGGCCAACAGCTCTCAGCGTAGGTTAAAGGTCAACTGACCAACATTATATAAAAGGACTATTAACTTCGGGCTTTTAATCAAAATTTTTAAAGTATAATGCAACCATCTAAAGCAACCTTGTTTATAATATAAACAAGGTGGATTATAATTGCAATTGTAGATAGTAATTGATTAGATAAACAAATTGGATATATTATATCCAACAATGTGCTACAAATTCAGGACAATTTGAAGTTATGAAAGTTTTTTTTATTATATTCAATATTATCTATTATTGTTTTTAATTACTATATTTTTATACAACACTTGTGTAAAAGAAGAAAGCAAAGCTAAAAATAGTTTGGAATGTACTCAAGGTGGAATGAATAAGTTTTATGTTTGCCACTTTATTTGTCCTTCAATGACAATGTAACTTTAAAAAATCTTTCAAAATGTTGTCATGCAGGTAATACAATAAATATTAAATACAATTTATTAACTTTTACCGTTCAAGCTTATGGGTGCTAAACTCCAATCACAAACAAACATTCTATAAAGACACCGCAAACAAGAAGCTGCAAAAATACCTAAAGTTATAGGAAAAATAACAATGTATAAATTATCATTTATTTATAAAATCATAAATTCACTAATGATTATAATGAAATTCTTAACAGAAACTACTAGCTACTTCAGTTGTAGTTTGCTTCAGTGCTCTAAAATCTTAAACACATCATGGAATACCACTACATCCAACGCGATGTGCATACAACAGGCAAACAGTTCACCTGCAATACTCACTGACAACTTTCCCCGCTTATTCTTTTAAATCCAATATGAATGATAATAATAATCATACGCCGCCATGTGTTAGTATGTCTGCATAGTACAAGTAAATTATTTTTATTGACATAGCGTAACAGATATGATTGTTGGTAGCTGCGATAAACAAACCTGAGTTGGCTAGCTCAGCCATGAACAAGGCTTGCTCAGTAAGTATGTAGGCAAAGTTACCCTTAGCCCCAATTCCTAGACTCCTGATATTTGGAGCTAACTTGCTAGAGAGTTTTGTTGGTTTGGTTACAGTTTTTCCTGACAAATCATAGGCTAGAATAACATCGGGTTGGCCAGTCAGCTTGTTTGCAACATAGAGAGTCCTGTCAAAATTTAGTTGCCACATCAATATGCTCCTAGTTGTAAAGCAAAAACATGTTTTGAAGTTTTTTTGATTTCGTGCCTTTATATCTTCGAATAGTTTTAACAACATTCAGCCAAAGATTTGAGCTCAAACATACCAAGAGTTCTGATGGCCAGTTGCGACTTTGATCTAATTGTTGTTTTAGAGTCTCAGTCTAACATTACTGCCAATTTGAACCACATTCATTTTTATTCACCTCTCCGCACCACTCTTACTTTATACTATTGTATTTATAATAGCAATTCCAAAATATGTTCTTTATATATCTGCATTACTTATTTCATGTATAATCTTTAAAATTAACTAACTGATGGAAGTTGTACTTTTGCATAGTTAAATTTTTATTTTTTGTAAAAATATTATTCAAGGTGCATTCTAGGTAATGTGGAAACAGCATTAAAACTACATAGCATTTGTATTTGGTCTTAACATTCATCAGGGCAAAAATCTTTTCCATGAGGTTGATAATTTAGTGACGATATTGAAATACACTTGCACTGGGGTTTGTGGAAGTTTATATAAATATTTATACAAAATTTATTTATTTATATTTATGTTTACTTATTTATACTATCTCAAAATACTCTTGCACTGGGGTTTGTGGAAGTTTATATAAATATTTATATAAAATTTATTTATTTATATTTATGTTTACTTATTTATACTATCTCAAAATACTCTTGCACTGGGGTTTGTGGAAGTTTATATAAACATTTATATAAAATCTATTTATATATTTATTTATACTATCTCAAAATACACTTGGATTTGGGTTTGTGGAAGTTTATATAAATATTTATATAAAATTTATTTATATATTTATATTCATATTTATTTATACTATCTCAAAATACACTTGGACTTGGGTTTGTGAAAGTTTATATAAATATTTATATAAAATTTATTTATATATTTATTTATATTCATATTTATTTATACTATCTCAAAATACACTTGGACTTGGGTTTGTGGAAGTTTATATAAATATTTATATAAAATTTATTTATATATTTATTTATATTTATATTTATTTATACTATCTCAAAATACACTTGGATTTGGGTTTGTGGAAGTCTGTATAAATATTTATATAAAATTTATTTACATATTTATTTATGTTCTTATTTATTTATACTATCTCAAAATACACTTGGACTTGGGTTTGTGGAAGTCTGTATAAATATTTATATAAAATTTATTTACATATTTATTTATATTTATTTATACTATCTCAAAATACGCTTGGATTTGGGTTTGTGGAAGTTTATATAAATATTTATATAAAATTTATTTATATATTTATTTATATTCATATTTATTTATACTATCTCAAAATACACTTAGACTTGGGTTTGTGGAAGTTTATATAAATATTTATATAAAATTTATTCACACATTTATTTATATTCATATTTATTTATACTATCTCAAAATACGCTTGGATTTGGGTTTGTGGAAGTCTATATAAATATTTATATAAAATTTATTTATATATTTATTTATATTCATATTTATTTATACTATCTCAAAATACACTTGAACTTGGGTTTGTGGAAGTTTATATAAATATTTATATAAAATTTATTTATATATTTATTTATATTCATATTTATTCATACTATCTCAAAATACATTTGGACTTGGGTTTGTGGAAGTCTGTATAAATATTTGTATAAAATTTATTCACACATTTATTTATATTCATATTTATTTATACTATCTCAAAATACACTTGAACTTGGGTTTGTGGAAGTCTATATAAATATTTATATAAAATTTATTCACACATTTATTTATATTCATATTTATTTATACTATCTCAAAATACACTTGAACTTGGGTTTGTGGAAGTCTATATAAATACTTATATAAAATTTATTTATATATTTATTTATATTCATATTTATTTATACTATCTCAAAATACACTTGGACTTGGGTTTGTGGAAGTCTGTATAAATATTTATATAAAATTTATTTATATATTTATTTATATTCATATTTATTTTTACTATCTCAAAATACACTTTGACTTGGGTTTGTGGAAGTCTATATAAATATTTATATAAAATTTATTCACACATTTATTTATATTCATATTTATTTATACTACCTCAAAATACACTTGAACTTGGGTTTGTGGAAGTCTATATAAATATTTATATAAAATTTATTTATATATTTATTTATATTCATATTTATTTATACTATCTCAAAATACACTTGGACTTGGGTTTGTGGAAGTTTATATAAATATTTATATAAAATTTATTTATATATTTATTTATATTCATATTTATTTATACTATCTCAAAATACGCTTGGATTTGGGTTTGTGGAAGTCTATATAAATATTTATATAAAATTTATTTATATATTTATTTATATTCATATTTATTTATACTATCTCAAAATACACTTGAACTTGGGTTTGTGGAAGTCTATATAAATATTTATATAAAATTTATTCACACATTTATTTATATTCATATTTATTTATACTATCTCAAAATACACTTGGACTTGGGTTTGTGGAAGTCTATATAAATATTTATATAAAATTTATTCACACATTTATTTATATTCATATTTATTCATACTATCTCAAAATACATTTGGACTTGGGTTTGTGGAAGTTTATATAAATATTTGTATAAAATTTATTCACACATTTATTTATATTCATATTTATTTATACTATCTCAAAATACACTTGAACTTGGGTTTGTAGAAGTCTATATAAATATTTATATAAAATTTATTCACACATTTATTTATATTCATATTTATTTATACTATCTCAAAATACACTTGAACTTGGGTTTGTGGAAGTCTATATAAATACTTATATAAAATTTATTTATATATTTATTTATATTCATATTTATTTATACTATCTCAAAATACACTTGGACTTGGGTTTGTGGAAGTCTATATAAATATTTATATAAAATTTATTTATATATTTATTTATATTCATATTTATTTTTACTATCTCAAAATACACTTTGACTTGGGTTTGCGGAAGTCTATATAAATATTTATATAAAATTTATTTATATATTTATTTATATTCATATTTATTTATACTATCTCAAAATACACTTGGATTTGGGTTTGTGGAAGTTTATATAGATATTTATATAAAATTTATTTATATATTTATTTATATTCATATTTATTTATACTATCTCAAAATACACTTGGACTTGGGTTTGTGGAAGTTTATATAAATATTTATATAAAATTTATTTATATATTTATTTATATTCATATTTATTTATACTATCTCAAAATACGCTTGGATTTGGGTTTGTGGAAGTCTATATAAATATTTATATAAAATTTATTTATATATTTATTTATATTCATATTTATTTATACTATCTCAAAATACACTTGAACTTGGGTTTGTGGAAGTCTATATAAATATTTATATAAAATTTATTCACACATTTATTTATATTCATATTTATTTATACTATCTCAAAATACACTTGAACTTGGGTTTGTGGAAGTCTATATAAATATTTATATAAAATTTATTTATATATTTATTTATATTCATATTTATTTATACTATCTCAAAATACACTTGGACTTGGGTTTGTGGAAGTTTATATAAATATTTATATAAAATTTATTCACACATTTATTTATATTCATATTTATTTATACTATCTCAAAATACACTTGAACTTGGGTTTGTGGAAGTCTATATAAATATTTATATAAAATTTATTCACACATTTATTTATATTCATATTTATTTATACTATCTCAAAATACACTTGAACTTGGGTTTGTGGAAGTCTATATAAATACTTATATAAAATTTATTTATATATTTATTTATATTCATATTTATTTATACTATCTCAAAATACACTTGGACTTGGGTTTGTGGAAGTCTATATAAATATTTATATAAAATTTATTTATATATTTATTTATATTCATATTTATTTTTACTATCTCAAAATACACTTTGACTTGGGTTTGTGGAAGTCTATATAAATATTTATATAAAATTTATTTATATATTTATTTATATTCATATTTATTTATACTATCTCAAAATACACTTGGATTTGGGTTTGTGGAAGTTTATATAGATATTTATATAAAATTTATTTATATATTTATTTATATTCATATTTATTTATACTATCTCAAAATACACTTGGACTTGGGTTTGTGGAAGTTTATATAAATATTTATACATTACTATCTCAAAAAGGGAAACACTTCAAGTAGTAACTAACAGCTCAAAAATAAAAATAAGGCTAAGTATTTATAGCAGTGGTGTGAGAGCTTCATCGTATGGGAGTAAAATAAAACAATACCTTGGAGTTGTCCATCATATAATAAAGTAACTCCAACCACAGTTTTCACCAAAAACTTTTTTGTATCTAGGTTGTATTTTTAAATGTAACTTGCTTCCAAAGATAAATCATTTTTTTTCCTTTATGGAAAAATATTCACATGGTGAATAAAAGTTTTCAATCGATATCTAATTTTGCTTCAGAATGGAACTGAAAGTATGGTGATGCTTTTCAAAGTCAATGACCTTTCTATTTGAGAATGAGAATTGATAACAAAATTTTAGTGTGGATTAAATCTTTAGTCTATATATATATAAATCTCAGTGGCTGCCTGTATTCTGTCTGCCTGTTTGCATTTCCAGCAATAGCAATAAAGTTGTAGGAATGAAAAATCTGCTGTGTGCTAGATTTGAACGTGGAACCTCTACTTCTGAATACAAGCATTTATCTATTATACTGGGCTGTCCAACTGGTTATGCTATGGAATAAATTTGACATAAACTTATTACACATGTCAATATTTTAAGGCTTCGCACTTAAAACTGCAGCAAGCGTTATTTGTGAAGCCCTATCAACAGAAAAATATATGCTCGTATGTGAAAAAAAATTTTTAAACTCCTATGGCCAAAAAGGCTGTTGCAATCAGTATAGAGCTGTAGTAGGCACCGCAGCTAGTACAGTATAAATTACGCAGGAAGTAACAGACTACACAAAAATAAACCAACACCTTCCTTTAAAAGTCAGAATGGTAATTGTTGTAGATGTTGATTAAAAGTAAACTTGTTGTGCAAAAAACTTCTTTTGTTACCCATGTAATGCTTGTCATTCAGCTATTCTACAAATAAACTGCACATTTATCAAATCAGATCTACTAGAAAATTTATTTTTTCACCTGGCATCTGGTGAAGTTTCCAGACTTGAACACTTGGTGACATATTTTGATACTATCAGGCTGTTCAGGCTGCTTGATAAAAGTTTGGTCCAAACTGGTGTTATCTTAAGTTCTTCACTGTCATGGAGCTAGACACAAGAACAGTAGTAACGCTACCTGGTAATGTTACTACACAGTGTTGGTATCATCAGCCTAATACTTTGATACCTTGTTCTTCTTTGTTATTACTTTTTTCACAGCAACTTAGACGTAATTGTTAAAACAATAGAATTTTTTTATAATAATAATTGGTCATATTGCAAAGAATTTTAGTTATAGTATTGCAGGTTTATAGCTTTATATATAAATAGGTTACTACAAATGAGGACAAGTGAACAGTGCACCTAGACTGGCTAAATAGTATTATATTTGATAAATAACATGCCTAAAAAGGCTACAATATTGTTTTTTGGAGTTGTCACTTCATCTTGAAATGAAAAAGGTCAAATTCTAAGTACACAATTGTATATTTATGTGTGCAATTACTAATTTTTTAATTAGATAACCAAGGTATTTAGATAATTATTTCAATAATTAAGTTAATTATTAATAGTTAATAATTAAGTTCAATAGAAATTTAATATTCTGTATATCACTATTTGCAATTTAAAAATTAGGATTTATTTGTAAGAGTATTAAAGCATCCCGCATCATGCGTAATAAGAATTTAATATCTTACATAAAATAATATTAGAGAAACACATTAAAAGAAGAGTTAAACATAACCTGAGATACTTGAAGGTTTAGATAAGATTTTATGCCACCAAACAAAGTTTCCAATTTTCATATCAATTTCTTGTCTTTTGCAAATATTTTTATATAGTTAATAGTGTTTGCACTAACTGGGTCTTATAGAGCCATTGCAACAGCAAGCTGCCGCATGGTACTTACTAGGGCAAACTCTGCATCCACAAGTGAAGAATCCAATGTCCACACCTCATCGTCTACACAAACATGGAGTCTCCAATCTCGTAACAAAATTTCTTCGATGAGGATGTTGCGCTTTATTGGAAGTTTTGGCAACTTTTGACTTCTGCAGAAGCAAAAAATGGTACAAAATTTAGAGAGATGAAAATAGAATTAGAGATAGATTTTACTTTAGAGGTTTGCCCTGAAAGAGATAAAAATCTATAAACCTTTGCATATTTCACTCTATTTCTGTTACTTTTTCTTCAATGCCAGTGTTCCATTTTGTTCTATTGTAATTTTGCAACGTCAGTTATCCGATCATCAGTTTTTCTCCAATATGGGCATTTGGTTTGTCTGCTCTATCATTCAAAGTTCTTCTTTGCTTACCGGTCTCACTAAAAAGCCTCTATCATACTTCCGCAGACATAGATGGTGATCTTCATAACTGATGTTCTGAGAATACAGTTATAATATGTGCTATTTCAGTTTTTAGATGTCAATGACATTTAGTTTGAATTATACTTGAAAAGTTAGCAAAAAGGGCAAATACAAACTTATTTTAAAGATGAAATTATACAAAATTGTAGCAGATTTTATCATAATACATCAAAACTTTTTAATCATCTGTGATTTTTTTTTATATTTTAGGTGATCTGACGGACAGGATGTTTCAAAAACAAAATTTTTCAAACTTGATTGCAGTTAAAATGTTCAGAATAAAATTGCATAGACAATGATGTCACTAGTTGCTATAGTTGATATTGGTTAGTGTGTTCAATAGAGCGTTACGCGTCTCTATCTGTCACTCTATTTACAATTATTATAGACGTCATATTTGCAGTTTCGCTTTATCCGATTGTTCTAACAAGGATCAATTTTTTCGATTATAATCTTTAGCCATCAAATCCCCTCAAACATCAAAAACTATCTCAAATAAAAAACAACTGATACCCGCTGGTAAAATCTGCTAAAGTTTTGTGCAGATTCATCTTTAACAGCTGACTAAAGAAACTTTGCAAAAAAAGTTTTTATATTTTTCAGCATTTTACAATTTAGTCAATTCAAATAGGTATTGTCCTCACCTCTGAGTAGATAGATTTATTTGCAACACTTCTGAATTTGCAGTGTCTAAGTTAGTGACCACAAACAATGAATAACCATAAATTTCCAAGTCCGTCGGATTAATAAGCTCAATGATAAATGCTGCTGAGCTGTCTACAAACACAAACACGATTGGTGTCTGTTTGGTTGGAGATAAAAAGATTATCTTATCCAGAGGCTTGAGAATAAGGAAAAATATTTTAAAGGTGCATTTAACCAGCATTTTACTTATTGAATCTACAAAAGTTAGAGCAGACAAATAGTGTTTATACTAGTGCTGAGCACGGGTAAGAAAACTCGTTGAACTCATGGGCTTATCTTCTCTCGAGTTTAGGGTAATAGAGATTTTGACCATTTCTATTTTGCGGTTTCGGGTTTTGACTTGCGTGTTTAAGTTTTAGTACACGAATTCGCTGAGCTGAGTAAAATACTCGGTCTATTGTGCAATGCGCTACAAGCCCTGTTTAACAACCAGCCTATTAATGCTGCGGTCACGAATAGAGGTCAATAGAAAATAGTAAAAATTAATAAATAAGTTGAATAGAATAATAACTGCATTTTAATTTTAATATATGTCTGATGTTTAGACATCTTAGACATAAAACCTATATAAACAAACCCGATACCCAAAAAACCCGTTGGTCAAGAAGTACTCGTGCCAAGCACTACCAGCTACCCGATATTCGAAAAACTCGAACGGAAGGGACGGAGTCTAAACTCGTTGGCCAGGAAGCACTCGTGCCCAGCACTAGTTTATACCCTGTATTTTATAGCTAATGGCAATTTACAAAAACGTCTCTACTTTTATATCAATAAAGCTTTAATTGAAGTAACTTTTTTTAATTTTCTGAAGATTTTATTAAGTGGTTGATTATTAAATTCTGCGTAGATTAAGTTAAAGTTATTCTCCTATTGTTCTGTAAATTGTATTTTGCTAGCGTTCTGTGCCCAATATATTGTACTGTAGGTAAAGACTTTTAATAAGGAAAGTGTGTTTTGTTTTCCTTCTGGCACATTACGATGTAAGCTGCTTGGAATAAACTCGAGTTTGAAAGTTGAAATAACATACAATGATTTGCATATGTAATACCAACACACTAAACAGTTAACTTAAAGTAGATTACAACAGTTGCCACATGTCTGATGATTTTAATTATTGAGTGTTGTTTGTAAATATTAATCAAGTTTGTGGTTGTAAAATGGGACCCTATATGAAAAGGTAGTAGACAATTTCCCACTTAATTAGCTGTTGACATTTAACTCTGTTTTGGGGTAAATATGACTTAACTCATCTAGCAAAATATGTTCAATTTTTGCCAATAAGTATTCAAAACTTTTTTAATTTTAGATAAAAAACAAGAGAGATAAATTGTTAAAATCTTTTAGTTTCTTTTTAAAGATGAATTCACACACAAAAGTTAATAGATTTTATTAAAAGTTATTGGTAGTTCTCTATCATTTGCAATTGTTTTTGATGTTTGAGATGTACGTGACTGCCAGAATGTTATAAGATTAAAATCGACAAAAGTTGATCGTGATCAAAACGCAGAGAAGAAACAATGTATGCCTAAAAGACATCACTAGTTGCTTGTCTGTCTGCTGCTCTCGTTATTGATATCGGCTATTGCGTTGATGTTGCAGCATTACGTGTGTCATCTTGTCGATTTCTTTGCAACTATAGACGTCATAACTGCGCTCTAACCTGAAGTTGAGCATTTTAGTCTTAGAACATACTGCCTGTCAAACACCTCAAACATTAAAAACAATCGCAAAGGATAAAATAGTGCCCACAATTTCTGATAGTCTACTAAAAATTTGTGTATATTGATCTTTAATCCTTAGAGCTGTTGTAGAAAAAAATCTATAATAAATACTTTATCTGAAAGCTGGAATATTGTGAACCAACAGCATTTTAAAAGTTTGTAGTAGCTTAATTATTTATAACATTATTTATTTATTTACTACTTATAACATTTCCACCAGGTTTATTGTAAAGTATTATGTATGTTTGAAGCTGACACCAAAAAAAGTGGAATAATGAATCGTGGTTTACTTGGCCGGTGAGATGCTGTTGCAAAATCAAAGACATCACCATACTCCGTCATAAATAGTCGAATGGCAGCATTCCTGTAGTCACTGATGTACAGATGAGAGCCATCTTGTGTTACAGCTAACCCTGTTATGAGTGAAAACTTAGAATTGCGACCCTTGTTTAGCCAGCCTGGTTCCGCATCACCTGCAAATGTATCAAGATTTTTATGAACTCGAAGAACTGGAAGAATATATAACAAATGAGACTGTGTAATAAAAGTGAAAAAAATTATGGTTCAAGGATTAACTTACCAAAAATTTTAATGGATTTTATCAGAAAGTATCCATATTTTTTATCATTTGCGTTTGTTTGTGATGCTTATGGTAGACTGACTGCCAGGATGTTTTAAGATTGAAATTGACAAAACTTCATGACGATTAAAACAGTATGTGCAAAAATACGTGCAAAATGACATCACTAGTTGTTATGGTTGCACTAGCTGATATCAGCTATTGCTTCAAGTTGCAGCCCAGTGCACCTCCATTGTGTCGGTTTTTTGCAACTATAGACATCGTGATCGCACTTCTCTTAAATCTAAGCGTTTTAACCCGATCAAGTTTTATTGATTTTAACCTTAAAACATCCTGGCAACCATATCATCGCAAACATCAAAAATTGTTGAAAATGATAAAAAATAACAATGCTTTCTGATAAAACTTACAAAAATTTTATTTAAGTTAATTTTTTAAGGATCTAGTGAACAAGAGCTGCAAGAAGTGGGCTATGCACATACAACTCCATTCCATGATCCATCTAAAAAAAATTTGCAAGAGTACATATTTCTTCAAACCAATTTCTTTGCTATATTCTAATAGCAAAGAAATTCTAACTAAAAAAGCAAAGAAGATTTCTTATAGCAAAGAAGATTCTATATTGCTATGCTTGCTATATTCTTATAGCAAGCATTCTTATATACCCTCATAATTATATACTAACTAGAAATTCCACTGTCATACAGCCCATGACCAAAATGATATTCCACTGTCATACAGCCCACGACCAAAGTGAAATTTCACTGTCATACAGCCCACGACCAAAGTGATATTCCACTGTCATACAGCCCACGACCAAAGTGATATTCCACTGTCATACAGCCCATGACCAAAGTGATATTCCACTGTCATACAGCCCACAGCCAAAGTGATATTGGAAAAAAGAGAGGGTACTGATGGTTGAGAAATGCAATATTAGCAGTCAAATAGGATAACTGCAATGGTAGCTGTAATGTACTGGGTGTGGGTGTTATTATATACTATAAATAGCAATAATGAAAGAAAAGGATTATATGTTTATATCTCTCCCTTTGCAATAGGAGAAATGCAATATTGGCCAATATTAGAAGTAAAATGCACTGATATTATTAGAATAACCAATATTGTTTATATAGTAATAATATAAAACCAAAGCACAATTTTTTTTACATTTCAAAACGGCATAGCTAACAATATCACGAAGTTGTGATACTTCTATAGATTTTTAAAAAATCTGTACTACGTAGTCATTGTTCTGTAGTCATCCAAACTTATAATTAATTATTGTAATAATCTCATAAGAAACGTTAAAAAAATATCATCGTCATTTGCTTTACTGACACTGCGTTGGACATCAGTTAGAATGCGAAAGTATTCAAATATGTCGGCAAATGAAATTTAAAATGAAAAAATTGAAATCGGCAAGAATGAAACGATTTCTGTACTCCTATGTTAATTGCCGAAACCTTCAGCAATTCGACAATGCTATAGACTGGTGAAAAGTGCACGTTTTTTTTTCGTGAAATGCGCATGACTTTATCGTTCTATTCTCTGTTGCCCGGCGTTTCAATTTCTGGTTTTAACTTTTATTAATCCAAGCTTTTCAAGCGTTTTGTGGCGACTTTTGTCCAAAAAAGTCTGTCTCTTTGTATAGAATCCGATCAGATGGGTTAGTTTTAAGAATTTGCGGTAACCTTTCAAAGGCTTGGTAACATATTTAAATAGGTTTATATGCGTTTTGTATCATTATTATACTTAAACGACTTTACTGAAAAATAGTTAAATTTGTTGATAGGATTTCGTTGCAAGGGTTTGGTGACGGCCGTTAACGGATAATTTTTCGGGAGTTGTGTGCACATGTGCATTTATTATAATTCTCCCAATCAATCGTTTCACTCTTGTTTGGTCGTGGGAATATTTCTGTATTCATATGGTTAAACAATATATCGGTATTTAATAATATGTTAGAATCCTTTTTACTTACAAAACAGAACTTAATGGAACATATACTTCTGCTTGAACATATAGTTATATCAAGTTTTTTTGCATCTGAGAATAAATTCTTATGTGCCCAAAATGAAAAAGACAACAAAATTTTCTGCAGTAAGTTTATGTCTCAAAACACATGATAAAATAATGATGAATAATAAATCATAATAATAACTAAACACATTGCCTTAATAAGTAGGAACTAAGCTTTCATTTATTTTGTTTAACTTAATCAACATAGTAACCATATCTTCATTTTGCTTAACGTTGTATTTCTACTAGTTGATGGAATAAAATACACGCACACACGCACACACACACACACGCACACACATGTTACAAATGATATAAAATATTGGCAATTCATGTGATTAATAGAGTGATATAAATCTATTTTAAACATTTTATGACCATTTATTTATAAAATAAACTATTTTTGTCATATTTACCGATTATGTGCTCAATTGTTGGCTCTTCTGTATCTTCAATGAAAAATATTTCAGTGCCATTGGCTAGATAGACTCCTTTCCTCACTCCATGCGTTGGTCCTTTGTATAAAAATGATGAGCTGTGGAATTTTTCACCTTGGCTACTTATTCTTGTTAAAGGTCTGAGAAGTTGAAGGTTTTCTGCAAAAATGTTAGCATTATTTTAAATAAATTTTTTTCTAATTTTTTGCATCTTATTTGATTTCAATTTTCAATTACTTTATTTTAAATACTGAGTAATGCATTTTTTATTTTTCACTTGTAATGCAACAGTGGTAAATCAATTATGAAAAGTAAGGGTGTTTTCTGGGATAATAATCATTGTATAATGATTAAACAATCATTGTACCAGATTGTATCATTGTACAATAGAGGGTAAACAAGATCTTGTCTGGGATCCTGTTTTGGATAAGATCTATTGCTAGCTTTATTAAGTCTGGTATTTTAAAAGCCTTTATTGTTTATCTGTACTTTTTTATAAAACCTTAATTTTATTTCACTAGCAATACATGTTAAACTTAGTGCTGAATTTTATCTCTTCCCATTTCAATACTCTAAATATAAATGCAGATTATAATTTGGAAGGTTTATTTTTATATGTTAGAGAAATAAAGATTTATATTGACTTTTTTTAGACTAAATTATTTGATTTAGTGCTTTTATTGTTCAAAATACTTCATTATTTGAGAAAAAATATCAAAAAATAAAATGCAAATAATGTATATAGTTAAAATGCAATTGTTGATAATAGAAGTCTAAATGTTTATATCAAAATGATAACCAATTATTGATTCAGATTACAGTGTAATATTTTATGACAGTTTTTTATAAAGAAAAAAACTTTGTATAAAATTATATAATCACATCTTAAAAGCGCTGAACTAACTGAAAGCAGTGATAAAATAACAGAAACTCAAGAAATATTAATTTTATTAATTAAAGCTAAAAAAGTGATACCAATTAGGGATCAAGTGATATTTTGAAAATTAAACTTGTTTGCTTTCTGATTTTTAAAATTAATATTTTAGTTGTTAAAATAGCATGGCTGTAATGTACAACATTTGTGGCAAGTGTTGAGTACATGTTTCTGAAAATTACAAAAATATTTTAGTTAAATTTAATAATTTATATAAATAGTTTTTCTAAAATTTATGTTTATCAGGAATCAAGCAACAAAATATTACAGTAGAACTTTGTTTTTTTTGTTGGCAGCAATAAGAAAAATTAGCATTTTTATAAAAGATTCTGTTGTTATACACTGAAAAACCATTACATCTATGTGGTACTTGCTCTTTGAGGTGAGTCCAACTTTATTATTTTCATGATGGCAGAGATGAAAATTCACAAAAGGGTTTTAAAAAGAGGATTCAAGGAGAGCAGCAGAAATAATTTATTTAGATGGAACCATAAAGAAATAATAATTAGTATTGAGAGTAGATTAAAAAATTTAAATGTTTGTAAATAAGTGAGACAACAAAGAAGAAACATGATTTTTTTAAAAAGTACAAAAAAGGAGCTTGGTATTAACGTTAAAACAAAGCAATGAGAAACAAAACTTCACATTAATAAAAATAATAATAATAATAATCATATGAATAAAAATATCTTTTTTTAGCTGCTCTTCTTTCATTGTAATTTTTCAAAATTGCAGAAGTCACTAGTTAGTAGTTGTGACATTTAAATTTAAGAAATTTTTTTAATTAAATAACTATATTTAGGTTAACAAAAATATTAATTTTAAATACATTTTTGTAAATGTATCTAAAATACCGCCATAAAAATATGAAAACATGAACCTTTGTGCTAGGAACTTTTTAATTATCAGTTTTTGCACTATTCTACTACTTGTGCTGCTTAGTTTGTTGAAGGATCTAATGGATAATTCTGTAAAAAGCCAGCTTTCAGAGATTAAATCTAACATTAAAAAAAGAATTGTATTAAACCAATGTTCGCTACAATGTCTCACTATCACTACCATTACAAAGCTTTAATGAAGAACATGTGACCTTAACATAAATATGAGCACAACACATAGTGGTGACAAGTTCATGACAATATCTGATTTTGAGTGATGATGTAAAGTTTTTCAAGACCTTGTTACTTGCTACAATATTATATCCAAGTATGATCTCTGATCTTTTTAACTTACCCAATTCAAGGTCATAGCTACGAGTAGAAAAAGGTGCAAATGTAAATCCATTAGAATCTGTTGCCGACATGTTTTGTAGAGATGTTTTCATACTTTTAGTAGCTCGTTGCTTGTTTTCCAAACTCTCTGTTATTAACAGACCGACTCCCGCCGCACCTACTAATGCTATACTCAGCAGAGATAAAACAATTCCAACAATTTTGTATGTTCGCATTTTTCGTCTTCGAGTTTTCCTTTTGATTGGAGCTTTCCTAGTTCTTGCAGAGCTAATTTTGTTCATTTTAGAGATACTTTTGTAAAACTGTCGTGTGGTGAACTTGCCAACTATTGCTCTTTTTGCTCAATCTTATTAGCAGTCTTTGGCAGCACCTTATTATCAGTGTTGACTGGTTTTGCAGTATCTATTCACTTCAAATGCTGTCTTAGAGTCTTCGAATGATGCGAAGTGAGTGCAAGCTAGAAATATCTCATCAGCTCTTTCAACAAACTGCTCAAAATTCTTTGCATATTTACAATAAGTACTTCTAGATTGCGTGGGCTACTCTTTTCAGCTTGTTTTTGGCTGCTGGCTTTGGCTTCTCATTGGTCTAAAATTTATCTTCTTTGTGGATTTTAGTACTATTCATGGATATTATTGTTGTACATTTGTAGTTAGACAGTTTTTTAACAGTTATCTTATCCTGTGTCAGACATCTTATGTCAATATGGATTTACCAGTTTTATGCAAGCTTGGCATGATATGCTTCGTGTGCAGTGCGCAATATTTCGAATTTTCACCTAGTTGAATTCTTATTGGTGAATTATCCAAATCAATAGTTTTAATGGCTTTATATGATTCGGTGAGTACATTTTAGCAGTTTTTCCTTTAAGCATGAGTGAAAAAAAATCTGTTTTATTGATATTATGCACTGATTTGTTATCAGTAGGCTGACAGCTTGAGCCCTACAAAAATAATTGATGGTGTATCAATGATTGTCTAATCAACATCACAATTTATTTATAAATAAATCGTTTTTTTATTTGAAAATAAATTTATAAATAAAATTCATAAATCTATAATTAATCTATTTACAAATAATTGGTAAATAAATATAAATAGATAAATAATGCAATCTCTATTTGTCTGCAGTGTCTTGCATCATCATCTCTCGTATCATCATGCATCTGCATCAACACGCCGGTCGCTTCTCCTATGCTTCCCGATATAAGTAATGCCTCCTAGCAATTTGCTGTATCATCTCTCGGCTCTTTTGAAAGCTGAGTATTTTCATGTTTCAAGAGTTGTGTTCCAGTTCAGAATCTGAAGTAACAAATTTCTAAAAATCATCTTATTTTTAAAAGCACCCGATTTTCGATGTGTTTACAAATTGATAATATTCTTTTATTAGTGCAGTTCAATTAAAAGTAAAAATCATCAAAATTTGCTGAGTCTAGGTAGAATAGCTTCATGTTAAAAACTGAAACTGGTGGGAAATATTTTTTAGTTTTATTTTGCTAAAAGGAATTAGTTAGCAAAACGCTACCAAATGACCAATGTTTTCCCATAAACCATGTTTTTCCATAAATAAAAGGAACATATTTTTTGAGTACAACAGGAGTTATTACAACTTATTCTTTATGTTTATTACAAATAGAAAAGACCATTTTCAAAATCATTAAAAATAATTTGTTGTTAATAATTTGGCATCACACTATAATAGATGTATGTAATAAAGGCCCCATCAAAACTCTGCCAAGATTTATGTCGATCTATTAGTAGCGTTAGACCGAAATTTTGCTTCCATTTTTAACCATTTATAAATATCGCTATCTACTTCCTTTGTTATAATAAGAATTTGCCTGGAAAGATATCGTCAAAAAGTTGATATGACTTGTTTGTTGCTTTGTCATGGAGGATTGTGATGCAAATGAAGAATTATATGATTCCAACTGTAATTTTGCAGATTATTTTGAGTCATACAATGATGATGAACGTTTGCTCAATGAATATGAGCAAATACTGCAAAAATACTGCAAGAATATTAATAAATTCATAAATTTTTTTTGTTTCAGCCAGAAAAACTGTGAAACACTTTTTTATTTGGTGACTTTTTCTGTGTGTTGCTTGAATTACGTACCAGTGTTTTACCAATTATTATTGAATTATGAGCATATTTAGATATATTTAATAAAAAGTTTTAAACTTTCTACCGTTAGACAATTAGTGACACACATTGCCATGAATGGCCAGCGTTCAAAGGGTTAAACCCCGGTTAAACCCTTTAGGCTAATTTTCAATAAATCTCAACACATGTAGGAGGTTGGGAAGTTAGTTTGAAACAAATTTCTCATAAACTTCTAAAATTGTTACAAACCAAAATAGGTACTTTATAATTAAGCAAATAGAAAACTTGTGAAAGTGCTAAAAAAAATTGTTAGCTAAAATGCCCGTAGACCTTAAAATTGTCAGACTTCAGACAGGACCAAGTAGTCAAGTTGATAAATTCCAAAGATCAGATTTTTCGTGTAAAGAACTGACATAGGGAGTGAAAGACGAGAACTATTTTGAAAACATGGTTAAAGTATTTTACATTGGACGTCTAGATACTCCAATAATTGTATAGATAAAGCTTGGCTGAGGTTGAAATAAAGGAATAGACTTTATGCCTTTCAATTTATGTAGTTATTAGCTCTTTCTACAAAGTGGGCACAACTCCGAGTTTTCCTTTTATCGCAAATTTTGAAGCGTATTGTGTTGCTTAGCTAGTTCCACTCGTTATAAAAAGCATTAAAGTTTATTCCTACCTTGGCAAACAAATACACACCTTTTTCAAGGAGCATGCACTCAGGCTATCAGGCTAGCCACAATATTAACTCATCTGCCATACTGTATGAGAAAACTAGATTTTGACGTCCTTGGCTGAAGCTTGTAAACACCACCTGCAAGGTTTAGCAATCAGTTTATCAAGGTCAGCTGCTAATCAGTAAAATAAAAACTAAACTGGCTATTTGAAAGATGTATAGACAGTATAGTAAAGCCTTTCATAATGTCTCAATGTCAATTACATGAAGTGAAGATTCAGTCTGCCCTCGCTGATTGTGTATTCACATAATATGTGAAATATGTGAAATATATTATATTTCCATAACAAGTTTAAATTATACCAAAACAATTGCTATATGACAAACGCTCAGCTATCAAACCTGCCACTAGTAAATATTGATAAATATGTTACTTAGTGGGTTCGCTAAAGCTTTACAACTTAGTTTCTGAATAACTCATGTGCCGCTATTATAGCAGGCCATTAAATTCTCAACATATATACTTGTAAATAGAATATTCAAGACAAACTTCATGTGTCAAACTTCTTTGCAATGATAAAGAGGTTTATGATTTCAATAAAGAAAACTCTTCTTTGTTTGTAATTTCTCATAGAGTTATCTAAGCAGTTTGAATAGTTACAACCATGCATTATCAACATAGACTAGAATCAGGCACGTTGAAATAGAACAGAAGTAATGTCACACCTATGAGTGACCAGAATTTAGACAGAAAACTTCATTTAGCAAAGCAAAGCACAAAAATCTTTAAAGGTTGACTTGCAACAAAATTCACATTACAGTTATTTGGTATCAAAAGATTCACCATGTCTTACTCTGTTGTGTTGTAGGTGCCAAATACGTGGAAATGTGATTACAAGCTCTTAAAAGCTCAAAAACGAAAAGCCGCCATAAATTGGAATCTGTTTATTTATCTGACGTAGTCATTACTGTTTGGTTATCGTCTTGTCACGTGATGTTCTCACGTGTATTGAAAGGCCAATAAAAAGCTCACTATAAAACATATCGTAGCACTAGTTTATGAAAAACACTTCGGATTTTACCAAAGTCCCCGTATTAAATATAGATGCTCGCTACTTTACAGTTTTGTTTCGGCATTATTCAATCGTCAAGTCGTAATCTGATCACGTGACCCAATACTTCGAAAATAATTTCTGCAGCACTTTTCGATTATCGCAAGTGACTAACAGGCTCGTCATGATTTTCAGACAATGATATGTACTCCTTCGAAGTAAGGTAAAAAAGTTTAACGATTTTTTACGGTAAGTTATAAGATATCAGCGCTAAAAGTGACAGCATTACAATGACGATAAAACATACGCATAATAACAATAGACATGGTTTTGTTGAATGCGTGAAGTATATTTGTGAAAATATTTCGACGAATGAGGCTGCATGAAAGTGTAAACAGAAACCATCCTGTAACAGCTAGGTCCCATTTGAGCCGTTTTGGAAAGCGAATCCAAACTACGGCGGTCTCGTCTGGCTGCGATTAACTGTTCGTTTTTTAGCTTTTAAGAGCTTTTAATCACATTCCCATATATTTTGCACCTACAACACAACAGAGTAAGACATGGTGAATCTTATGATACCAAATAACTGTAATGTGAATTTTATTGCAAGTCAACCTTCAAGTTTCGGGAAAAGTAGAAAATGATATTTTTATTGTTCAGCCATACAGATTTCCTAAGATTTTTGAGTCAGTCAGTCACCAAAATAATGCCTACTTTTTTAAGGAATGAGCGTGTATTTGTACAACTATACTGTTTACTCAGGCTCATAGATGTAACGTACAACAAAATTACCGTATATACATATGTATAAACTTTGTTGAGTTGATAATATCATATCCAGGATGTTTTTTTATAATGGGCCAGAAAACTCAAATTGAACAAAACAAACCAGAAAGGATAAAAGCAGGGTTGGTGTATTATTGTCCTTCAATAGAATTTTTAAAACAAAACCCAAACACCTTCCTTTTGAAACATGGCTTTTATTAGATACAAAGCAAGTCATAAAAGAAGCTAACACCTCAAAAGCAAGGATCTTGTGGTGCTTGCTCAACTTTAATTGATCTCTTGTCTCCGGCGCCTTTAAAAACAGCGAAGTTTTACAGTTCCTCAGACCAGCCAGCTAACAGCTGAATAACAGCTTGCAGTAATGATCTGTGTTGTGAGTTTATCATAGATTATGGTTGGTGTTACAGTCGTTGGCAGGTGGTTGGCAGTATAAAATTGTATTAACAAATACAAAGTTACCACAAAGTCAAAAGTGGCATTACCTAAACTAGCAAAGTACTGACACGCGATAATTAATATATAATATATTAATTATATATAATATGTTGTCTATAAAAAGTATCATGTCAAGAATGTTAAATCAATAAAATTGTGCATACATTTCTTTAATTTATTCAATATATTTCATTAAGGCATGTATTTTACATATTTATTTAAAAACATTTGTTTTTGTCGAAGATTCTATGATTGAGATGCTGCATGCCCTCCATTTGAAAGGACTTCTTCTGCCACTGGACAATCACTCTCTTGAGACTTGAGAAATTGGCGGTCTTCAAAGTCCAGACTGTCTTCTTGTGACAATTCCTCTATGGTGCTTCTGTTAAACTTCATGTGAGACGGCAGATCATCCTCTTCTTCAGCCTCTTTAACCTCATCAGCTTTGGAAGGCGCATTGGTAATTGCAATTCTCACTCCGGGCACGTAGGCCAACCTGCAACATGACGGACAGTAGGTTGGTTTGCATATCTTCACGTGTCCCGACTTTATTACGGAGTCATTCAATACTACAAACAATTATCTATATATATATATATAAATCTCAAAGTCCGTCGTTCAGTCTGTCCAGCTATAGCTATTAAAATCTAGGAATAAAAGATCCACTTCAAGCTGGATTCGATCTCAAAACCTCCCGTTGACCAAGCCATAACCTAACCAATTAGACTGCGTGAGATGCAATGAATTCATTAGGCGATATGAATCGTTATCCCAACTAAAATATGCATAGCACTCTGCATTATGCAACGGCACTAAAGCTTGCTCTCACGGCTCTTATTAGTAAGGTTAAAATACATTGGTTAGCAAACAGTCCGATTTTGAAAAGTCTCTCAATCACGTTCATCAAGAAAATGAGGGCATTCAACTCAAGCAGAGAGATTTATCCAAATCCATAGTAGAAATAGAATCTAAAATCGGTAAACTGGAAGGCTTAGAGTCTCGAATTGAAGCAGCAGAGTATGCTGAAAGAGCAAAATGTGTCGAGTTAAATGGGATTCCAAATGATAAATCGGAAAATCTGAACCTTGCTTATCAGAAATTGCTAAGTTCCTTAAAATCTGATAAATTACCTACCACCATCGACAAGATATACCGCATTAGACAAAGCAAGCGCATCATCATAAAGTTCACCCAAACCAATCAGCGCAATGAGTTCTTCCAGCAATATCGAAAAAACATTCAATCCCTCTCAGCACTTGGTTTCAAAGAAACAGGAAGGATCTATATCAATGAAGTATTGAGTCGTGCTCAAAGCACACTTTTCTGGAAAACCCGGCAATTTAAAGTGGATTACAACTATAAATATGTGTGGACATCTAATCAAAGAATATATCTGCTTAAAACTCCTGACTCGGATGCCATCCCTATAAACTCTGAAGACGATTTAGAAACGCTAAAACTTCTTTAAATACTCCAGTGAACTTTTACTACTGAGCTTCCTGGCAAAATGGCAGATTCTGAATTGGATTTAGATCTAGATTGTCATGGATACTGTATTAATGATTTTTTGTTCAGCCAGAGTTTCTTCGCTGACAAACTTTCAATACTTAACGTGAACTGCCAGAGCCTTAGAAATAAATTTTTTCTTTTTGAACAATTTCTGGCATGTTGTAATGTTCCTTTTGATGTTATTTGTGTAACAGAAACATGGTTGAATGATGACGAGACAAAATTTTTTGAAATTTCAAATTACACTTTTTCAGGTGCGCAACGTGCTACACGCGGAGGTGGAGCTGGGATCTATGTGCGAGATGGCATTGGTGTGGAGGTGTTGCCGGCTGTGGACATTGCTGGGTCTGACACTCATTCTGTTGGACTGCATTTTGGTGTTTATGCTTCACCTATTATTCTAACTGTGATTTATCGGCAGCCCAGCGCAGGTGTTGCTGAATTTCTTGATGATCTTGAACGCCACATTTCTTCTTCTCACGCTAGTAATCACATCATTGCTGGTGATATCAACATTGATTATTTAGACAATTCAAGTGATGACTATGCCAACTTGTTAGCAACTTACTGTTTTTATAACACTATAACTATTGCAACCCACCATTTTAAGCCCTCAAACAAATGGACGTGCTTGGATCACATTTTGACAAACTTTGTTAGTCCGACAGTGACATCTGGAACTATAAGCGCAGACTTTAGTGACCACTTGCCCACATTTTCATTTTTTCACAAATTTAAAAATAATCAACCCATCTCCCGAAAAACTACTAATTCATATCCTGTAATTGATTATAAAAGTCTAAGAATCATGCTTGAAAACACTAATTGGGACAAAATCTTTTCAAATGATGTCGATTACTTCTATAACGCTTTTTTTGACAAATTATCTGATTGTTCCCAGAAATGTAAATACCAAAAATCAGTAAACACTATATCTAATCAAACTTTCTTAAAGCCATGGATGACTGAAAACCTTTTGTTGAGCGTTAAAAAGAAATATCGTCTTCATAGAAAACTTCAATCTAACCCACTTAATTTAAAATTGAAGTGCCAATATAACAAACTTAGAAACGATGTTAGCAGGAATTTGAGGGACTCCAAATATAATTATTTTTCGCAAGCTTTCAATAGCTGCACCAGCTCAAAGCAGATTTGGCAGCTTGTAAACTATGAGCTTCTAGGAAAACAAAAGACAAATAGCCATAAACAGCCTTCTAAACTGATTTGTTACCTTAATCCTGATGAACTAGCCATAACGGATGTTGAAAAAGCTAATGAGCTCAATTCCTTTTTTAGTAATATTGGTAAAAGACTGGCCTTGAAATTTGTAAACTTAGTACCTCAACCCCCTATCCAAAATCAAGCATTGTGGCTTGAAAATAATGCTGGTGAAGCTTTTGAATTCCAATACATCGATATAACTGGTTTATTAAAAATTGTAGATACAATAAATTCAAACAAAGCCTCTGGCCTAGATCAAATTACTGCTAAATTTATGAAATCGGTTTCACAGAGTATTGCTTACCCTTTATGTAAGATTTTTAACAAATCACTAGAGACTGGGAAGGTACCTGATGCACTTAAAAAAGCTAAAATATTACCTTTGCACAAAGGGGGTTCTTTAAATGAATGCGGTAATTTTCGTCCAATTTCAATTCTACCAGTCTTTAGTAAAATATTGGAAAAACTTGTTAATCAACAAATTGTTGATTATTTAGAAAATAAATCACTTTTATATAAATACCAATTTGGATTCAGAAGAGCTAGAGGCACATCTGATGCCATCTCAACTTTTACTAACCAAATTCTAGAATCGTTTGACCGAAGTGAATGTGTTATAGGAATTTTTATAGATTTCAGGAAGGCCTTTGATACGATCGATCACGCAATATTATTTAAAAAACTAGAGCAATTTAATTTTAGTGAGTTAACCATCAGATGGATACAAAGCTATTTAACCCACCGAACCCAAACAACAAAAATTAATGATACTTTTTCTAACTCTGACAATTTGACTTGTGGCGTACCTCAGGGCTCGGTGCTAGGCCCGACTTTATTCTTAATTTACATAAATGATCTTTGTGATTGTTTAACTCATCTAACTCCTATATTGTATGCTGATGATACCAATTTGTTTATGAGTTCAAAGAACCTAAACGACGATTTACCTAAAGTCCAATCTGATCTTGAAAAACTAGCTGATTGGTGTCAAACAAACAAATTAACCATTAACTTTGACAAAACCTGTTTTACTGTTTTTAAAAATTACCAGAGCAAAATTAAATTTGATCAGCCTATTCTTTTTAATAACATTTTTATTAAAGCAATTGATGAAGTCAAATTTCTTGGAGTGTCAATTGATAAAAATTTGAACTGGTCTTCCCACGCTCGTAAGCTTTTATTAGATTTACGGCCTATATCAGGCATCTTTTACCGCATAAGTGCTTTCATTCCAAAAAAATTGCTGATTATGCTTTATTACACACTTATTCACTCCAAATTATGCTATTCAATAGAAACTTATGGCAATGCATCCAAAATTCATCTTAGCAAAATAATACAGTTTCAAAAGAAAATTGTCAGAATCATTAACCGTAAGCCATTTGGATTTCCAACAAACGATTTATTTAAAACCTCTGATATTTTAACTATTGATAAATTGCATAAATATAAGTTGCTTATTCAAGCCCATAAATTATTTTACTCAAAATGTGATCCAGCACTACCATTTTATAATACTCGTCATCAATTACTTTCTCTTCCCGTACCTAATCATCTAACTTTAGCCGGTCAACGATCCTCAAACTTTGCAACACCTGCGCTGTGGAATCGACTACCTAATTCAATAAGATCAATAAAATGTCTCGGTAAATATAAGGTGGAACTGAGGCACCATCTCCAGTCTGGAGAGTGAGTGTTACGGTCTGGTTTTTGTGCTGCTGACTCGGGCTCGCGTACCACTGGCTTTGCCATTTCGCAATGGGCCCCATCTTCATTTCTTACTTATTGTTATTTTTTCACGCATTGGTTAATTATATTTTGTCTCGAGTATTAATTCAATTGTGTAATCTTTAAAGGTGAAATAAAACACACACACACACACACACACACACACATCAGAAATATCTTTTGAGATATCATAGACTTGGATACAAAATTTAAACACTTTAGTAGACTTAGATACAAAACAAATCTTTCATACTAAAAACACACTAAAAGGTTAAAGTTCTAAAAGATTAGTAGTGGTCGCTAATCAAAGGTACAAGGGTGATTAGGTAACAAGCAGCTGGCTAATCTTTTAGCAAAGGAACATCAGTGGTTATCGGCTGGATAGTTACAAGAGGGTCTAAACTCTAAACCATCTGCTGCAATCCATTTTTTCTCTTGTTTATTCAATGACTAGATGAATTTCCAACACTGCACAAGCAATAAAATAGTTACCCAACGACTTTGAGTAACTTAAGCTAGTAACTTAAGCCAACCTAATTCTTTACTATAATAAGCGTTGTAAAGTTAGTTTAATCGTTGCGATCCACCATGACATACGCTTCAGCTATGCTAGTAGTTTATGCGCTGCATAAGTATATCCACAATTATTAACCAGCATCATGGCCAATTAGACAAGTAGTGTAGTGGGTAGTACGCCTGTCTAAAGAACTGGACGTTCAGAGTTCAATTCTAGTGCTAAGTGGATTATTCGTTCCTAAAACTTTATCACTATAACTAAACATCCAGACGACAAACAACAAACACTGAAATATGTATATATAGTTTGCTGGCTATTAACTACTAGTCGACGATTACTAAGGTCGATGAGTACTGTAAAGGTCACTTTTACTAGCTCCATATGAAAAACTCAGAGCGTTGGAGTTTATATACACTTTTTGCTTAACTTATGTATTTGCAATCAAGCACCTGCAACATGACATAAACTGGCACAAATAGACGCAAGGTCTTCTTATAGGCAGCTAGCTAGGGGTCAACTTGTCCTGGCTTGGTTCATCCTGGTGCTTGTTAGTCTCCGTTACAGCACTATAGTTGCCGATTACGATAATTGATGATGATTACCACAATAAACAATTACTAGTTAACGATTACTAGTTGATAATTACTATAGTCAATGATTACTAATTGATCACTAAATTTTACATTTGCTATTGTCACAAAACACTTCAGGTAAACACTGAGTCATGCAGTAAGGAAAATATACTAATTATCTATAGCAACCCTTTGATGATGAGCTTACAACTGGTAGCATTTGCCTCTTACCTTGTCAAGAAATTCCAGAGCACTGCAGATAACATCTTCACAAGTAGAACATAACTGGTAAAGGTCAACAGTAGGCTCGAAGTACTTTCCAAGATGCAGATGAAAGAAGTGATATACGGTTGGATAAGTTCTTGAACTTTCATATCAGTGAGAGTGCGGGGCAGATCAGAAGGCCCCATCATTGTTAGAGGTTGAAGACTGCAGTTCATGTCTTTAATATTTAATGGTTCAATTAGTTGAGAATAGTTGAACTCCCCACACCTACAATGTATGAATGTATTATTATTATGAGGTTTAGAAGTACACATCTTTGTTAGTCAGCTATTAGAAGTTTTACTTCACCCTAATGTTGGCGTCATGTTGGCTTTCCTATTTTCCACATAGCAATAGGGTTTATGGTTACCGTAATCTAATGACATACCAAGTATGGTGTCATGTATTTGTGTTGTTGAAAGGTCCTAACATGTGGCTATGTGACTTTACCTTTCACTTTGTCATCCTCTCCGTTTATTTCTTAAATGTTTTTTTATATTTTACACTTGGTCTAGCATTGAAATTTGACCTCTAATTTTAGTATTTTTATAAACATTTAACTTATGTCGACAGTAAACAAACCTTACCAAGAATTAGGGCTGTTTCCACACTCTATCTGCCATCTGTCGAATGAGAGGTTGTTGTATATGTGATTGAGGGTTTCAACTCTTTCGATGTAGTGGTTTAATGTAGTTTCAGTTCCTGGAATATCTACCGTGTTTATTCTTTCAATATTCATCTGGATGTTATCTAAGGCTATGTGTGATGTCAGATTCCAAGGCCCCACCTGCAAAGCATACAGCAATAATGCTATCGTAAACATAGTGAAACTTATTTATTGGGAGTTATTAGCTCTTACACTATTGTTAAACAAATTTTATGAAATGCTATTTTGAGTAGTACACAACCTGTTACAAACCTTTTTCAACATAAAATGGAGATTATGATAGTACAATTCTATCAAAAATCTTTAAAAATGTAATATGTGAAATTTTCCTGCTCCATAAATCATATATTAACTCTGAAGCTTAAACACTGTCAGCCCAAACCAAGTTTTTCCAGGTTTTAATAGATGTATTCATTAAGCTATCTTTAAAAGCAAATGGGCATGAACATGTATATGCTTGTGGTACCATAAGTATAACTCAGAAAATATATATTTCGAGTATTAATTATTGATGGAAATGCTTTTCATAGAAAATCTGTTTTCATATTTGTGATTTATGAGTTTCAGCGTTCAAAGCAGAAGAATTTTGTTGAACACTATTGCACTTTCTTCTCATTTTTCAGAAGTCTTGCCTATTTATCAAGATGGAACGTCTGCATGCTTTTAGATACCTGCACAAGTGCTTAACTATGCCACAGATTATCTGCACACTACGGTATCTATATTATCCGCGCTCTATCTAGATTATCGGAATGATATACAGCCCCCATGTGTGGGGGCTGTATATCATTGGAGTAACTGATTGCATTAACTCACTTGCTTAACACTATTTATTCAGTGCCTTTGCAAGGCATGTAGGTATTGAATTGCTTTAAATAATAAGCATATATTAGAGTAATAAACTATAATCATCATTTCTTTAATATGAGCAATAATTACTATCTTAACAGGTGGAAATTCATGATCATTCTCATGGCTGATGTTATCGTTCTGTCGATCACTACGATTGACTAGCACAAAAAAGGGGCGTGGCTTAAAAGCTCCATGTTAGCACCGGAAACGCTAGTGTTGTTGAAGGCACAGTTATCACTTTAAGGGAGAGATAACTCTATGGATACTACCACTTTCTCCTAAAGGGTTTTTTGTTTTCAGGAAATACTGAATTTTGTTAGAATTTAGTCGTATCAAAAGTAAAAAATGGTTGACAATCCGGAATGTTTAAAATTATTCACATTTTCGTCGTCAACTGCAATATAAAAGCCTACCAAACTTGGATTCATTGACCGACTTTTATCTCTCTCCCTCTCTTTCACTCACCAGAGAGCTCATCAAACCGGCGTTTGTCAGTGTTTCCATTGAGACAAAGTGTAATCCAACTGAGAGGCAAGTGAATGTGGTACCTAGGAGGACTCCCAGAGCAACCAACAGCGGAACACACTGTGTCTCTAGCATCTGTAGAACATGTAGAATACAACTAACCGCAGACTCAAACGCAGTAGGCATCAAAACAGCGTCATCCCCGATAGACAAGTGGAAAAAAAGCGCTTGATCTTTTACAATGATCCCACTGATTAACACATTTATGTAGTTGGTACAATCTACAACATTGGTACAACATTTATGTAACAATACAATCTTTGTTTTTTCTTAATAGATTGAAGAAGTACACAGGAGCTTTGTTCTTAGAGGTGAACTACCTTCTTTTTATGCTACGTCTACACTTTTCCTCATTCCTTCTGCATCTACATGAATTTTCTTTTAATTTAGTTGTTGATAATTTATTTTTAACAGTTTTATACCCTAGGACACTTATATTTCGCTAGTATTTAGTTTCGTGAGTAGCACACAGAATAAAATTTCGCTGCAACTTAATTTCGCGGCTCTGATGAGTGCGAAAATATAGTGATGTGAAAATAAATGCAGTGGAAAAAACAGATTACATTCCTCAGGTCCAGTTTGCTAATAAGAAAAAAATTCAATTTGGGACTAGTTCGTATTTTTAAACCACAGGTTGAAATGTGTGGGTGAGATCGGCAATTCAATTTGATCACTTGCTGCCATCTGTTTTTTAGACTATCAATGACGTCTAGGTTCCTCCCGCTGTGACTTTCACACTCGAATCCCAAGAAAAAGAAAATAGATAGGTAGCAACCAACTTCACAACCAAAACTGTATAACCCTTACGCTGCCATAAACGCATTTATGCGTTTTCTAGGGGCCACTGCCATAAACGCATTTTTGGACTTTCTCAGCAATTGTCTGGTAACCTGATTTTATTATTTGTTGACCACATAACCCAGTCTTTAAGTGTTTTATGAAATTGACTGTGTTGTCCGAAGATTTCTCTATAAAATCAGCCTAAAACAACGAAGCAATTTTAAACTTTTGTTTGAGAATTGCTAATCTAAAAACGAACATTTTTCTGCGAGTTCATTAACTACCCCGCGCGAGTCATAAAACAGGTAATTAGTTGTTGATGACATAATAGCCAATTTAGATTTTCGTGATTATACAGATAATTAAAGTAAAACTTGAAAAAATACTGTATACATATCATGAAGCAATATCGGCAATTTCGGTAAAATGGCTGGCACTAGGCCGGTAGCTAATTTGTACATGGTTGGCAGTGGAAGAGATAATGTGGTTAGACCTGATGAGGGTTGATATTGTTTTTGGTTGGTAATAAAATTCATCACTACAATAATTATTCTGCAATTTTATGACTTCACCTACCAGACTTTCATCCTCATCAGTTACAAATTCGGTGACTAAACTGATATAATCTTAATTTGCTTTGCCATGCTGCTCAGTCGGTGTATTAGCTATAATGAGGTTACCAGAAATTTCCCATTGATTCCAACCACAGACGAAAATTGCCTGCATTTCTAATATGACGATTTTATTGTGGATATCAATGAACAAAGCTATTTAACTTCGCGTTTTCGCTCGTTCGTTATGATAGTTTAGTTTCGCTCATTAAATTTTCGCGAGAGGATGACACCGCGAAAACGCGAAAGTTAGATGCCGCGAATACATAAGTGTCCTAGGGTATGACTATTATTGACATCCAATTGAATTAACTATAATGAGCTAAAAGTTTGGATAGTTACTTGATGCAAGTGTTGTAAGTAAAAAATTGTTTTTTCTGATTTCTGTTTCTTGAACCTAAAATTTTGCATTTAATTCTCTCAAATAAACTTGATTTTATCATAAAAAAATGCTAACAAGATATCTTAGCTAACACAACTATTAATGTAGCAATATTGTATTTGATTGTGTTTTCCTTACCAGTTTATAAAGTTTGTATCGGACTCTCTGTGGTCTCTTTGTAAGTTTATTGCTGATGTACTTTTCACTGGAACATCCATCCTCTAGTGAACATTAACAATTGTCATTTTTCAAAATAAACAGGTAATCGAAACTGAAACTCATCCTTAGAGACACCTAAAGAAGGAGGTAAATTGTAAAGATAATACTAAATCTGAATAAAGAATTATTACAGATGTTTCAGCCAATAGCCGTTTGACTTTTCACAAATGCTGAAACCTGAGCATTGTAAAGATTTTTAGAGTTATCTTCCCGTGTACATGAAATCCTACACTTTACACGATAATGACACTTACTAGAGTACATTTCATGATGTATGCTGCAGTATTCTTACTGTTATTATTATTATCTGCTGCTAGAACTGTAATCCACCATAACATCCTTGTCTGTGTATTGTATTTCATGTATACATAGCTCACACACTCTTTTTATGACTCTTTGTGTATGTCTGAGACAGACAGTGATTTCAGCACGAGTAAATGAATAAGCTGCATGATTTCAACACAAGTTGTACCACAGACGGACCTTCTCATGACTGATTGTATTATTGATTAAAATAAATACTATCAGAGATCTGACAGGGAGACTGGTTGTGGTCTTTTACAGATGCCTTCAAGGTCTGTCTCTCTGGTAAAAATTGCATGAATTCACCAATTCACCATGAGCATGAGTATTTATGCATAAGCATACTATTATATACAATATACACACTTATATAAGTATGCTTACATATATTATAAGTATGGTAAGTAATGGCGTGCTTCTGCTATGTTGTGACAATGACAGAAGAGTGCCATTGTCATAACATGACATACTTGTAATCGAAATTGTACCGTAAGTCCTCATGCTCAAACCACGTGGCTTGTCGTTAAGCGCGGCTTCTGGTTCAAGGTCATAGACCGCGGCTAAAGGGTTAAAACTTACGTGGGACTCAGGGCGGCTTCTTGATAAATGCGGTCTCTGCTCAACTCTCTCGCTATAACCATAGAACCGCATTCATGATACACTTTTATGTACAGGGTTTTGGCGACCTATTCGTTTATTTTCAAGGTCATGTTTATGGAATACTTTAGACTAAAGAAGAATTTATTTGCTCTAAGTCAAAATGAATTCTGACACACGAGTGAGAGACAAGTGGTTGTGAGCGTGGTAATGCCTGCTGGCATCGAAGCAGAAACTATGGACCAAACTGAGTGCAAAACTCACCACATCAAACAAATTGCAGCAAGCCACAGGCGTTCAATTATTTCACATCGTTAGCAGCAGCAAGACTGACCTCATTAACTTGATACAACCATGACCACTAGGGCTAAACCTTCATGAAAAACCTACAGTGTAGCCTATAAGCCCTCTAACAGCGCAATAAAAACCTAGCTGAGACATGGCAAGTAAGTTTTTAATGCAAGGGTTCAGGAATTTTAATTCGAACTTGGAACTGAAAGAAAATTCTTTTTACATGTACTGATGTAGCCTGTTTTCTTATTCAAGAGGACAGAGTATAGCGAAACCTGTCTCAACACTCTTGCTCCCAAAGGGGTCAAGGATGACAAAACCTCAGTCGTTAGCCGCGGTCTGTGGCTATATGCGGCTTGTTAGTAAAGGCGCTAAATACCACAGGCGGCTTGTTGGAGGATTATTTTTTCCTTTGTGAATCATCTGTTTGCGAGCACAAGCCGCGCGGCTTGAGCATGAGGACTTACGGTATACTTGTATACAATATAAGTATACCTACATATAATATAAGAATACATACAATATAAAGATAGCTATATACCCAATCGGTTACTTATATCAATGATATACAGCCCCCAAGGATAGCCGACGGCTCTCATATGGGCGGGGTTTAATGATGGAGCTCTATTGGGATGAACCCGAACACGGCACCCGAACAAACAAAATGCTTAATAAAGCCCCCTGTAAATTTACAAATATTATGAACTATAGTGGTTATTTTACTTATCTGGTGAATTCACTTTGTTGGCAAATAAATATAGTATCCCAATATTGTCACCATTATGATCAGTCAGTTGCCATTCGCAAGCATTCGTGATATTAATAGTCGCTATCGTAAAATAGCTCAAATTCAGTTTTGTATTTAGATTTTGAGTATGAAAACTACACTGCACAGCTTTGCCTGCTGTCCCATCTTATTGGCCAGGTAAAACAATGTGAAAACGATGAAAGACTTTGTCATTTTATATTACGGGTGGCAAAATATTAATCAAAAACTAGGAAAAAAGCCGTTGTTCGGGTAAATTATATTCAACTTTAAGCATATACTACAACCTTTACAAATTTTAAAATTACTAAAAGTACGTAATTTGAAATGTCTTATTTTGTATGGATGTATTATTTTGGTTAGGTATCACCCCTATATTGTAGAAATTCAAGGTTTGCTATTGTGAACCGTGGGTCTACTGACTGAATGAGCTAATGAAACGATAACAGCGAGTCGTGTTTTTCAAAACCTAACAAGGCAATGCGATCGCCCCGCGAGAGTTGTGTTAGCTCAGAAACCCAGGCTAGCATAATCCTAACAGAGCTCCATCATTAAACCCCGCCCATATAACAGCCGTCGGCTATCCTTGGGGGGCTGTATATCATTGCTTATATATTGTGCAGTACAAGTTTCAACAAAACATAATTTTAAACCAAAATGAATTTACACACTCATGTTGCTAGTCGAACTTAATCTAAAGTTTGATTATTACATTGAAAGACTGCAACTTTCTATGTAAATAGGTTGCTCTTTATTTATCTACTGTCTTTAAAAACTAACTTAATCAAAATTCTAGAAGGTTTTATCGGAAAATATAAATATTTTTCTATCATTCGCAATTTTTTTTTATGTTAGAGGTGATCTGACTGCCGGAATGTTTCAGGATTAAAATCAACAAAACTTGATCGTTCTTAAACTGCTCAGAGGAAGCATACACGTTGAAATGACTTTAGTAAGTTCACAGTTGCCTTTTTTCTCTTATTATTGATATCAGCTATTGCTTTCAAGTTGCAGCATTACAGGTCTCTATTCTGTTAGTCTCTTTGGCGAAGTGCAACTATAGATGTCATAATCGCCCTTTCACAGTTTTGTCAATTTTAATCATAAAACACTCTGGCAGGCAGATCACCTTAAACATCAAAGGCAATTGCAAATGATAGAAATATACTGATAATTTCTAATAAAATCTATTAAAATTTTGTGTAAGTCCATCTTTAATTTATCAAAACATTTTTTATTTCAATGAGTTCGTCAAGTACGATAAGCTATAGATAAAATGCTGGTTAGTTTTTTACCAAAAGCAAACAATTATTCGCCAACTTACGATATTTTTCTTCATAGGTCTTGCAAATCTGATAGCCATCGAGAATCTGCTGACCCGTATCAAGTGTTTCAGCGACTCGTGAAGTCAGCAACAGGAAGTCAAGTATGATAAGAACGGATAGCACAGTGAGCATTGACATTTTAGAAGAGATGTTGATACCATAGAGCCGGTGAACAGCATCCGCTCTGGACACCTGTGGTGCTACAATAGCAATTCTTGAGCAATATAAATAGCAACGATGTAGCATGTGCAAATAGCAACCATGTGGTAGTTTTATTTCCAGCTTTTGACCCGCGTAAGATGCAAAGTTGTGGACAACATTAACTACTGAAACCTTTAAGCGGTGATAAGTAAGAAATTAACATTAATACAATGGGACTCTTAGGGATTAGGCTCCCTTACGGTCTGGAGTGAGTCTGAAGGAGAGAGCTGCCGACAGGGTTAGGGCGATGGCAGAAATGGCAAGTAAATTAATAACTAATTGGTAATTTAAAAAAGCGTTAGTAATTAAATTGATTAATTTTGGGTTTGTGAACTTGCATCAATAATTGTATTAACAAATTAGTTTGTGTTTAATTTCAATCAAGTAATAAATCATTAAATTAGTTTGGAAGTTATTTACATTACCAATTAAATTAAAAAATTAATTTTGGTACAATTAAAAGTAAGCATTTAATTAATAAATTAGTTTAACAAATCGATGCATTGGTAAATAAATTAAGTTTTGCATAAACCTGAATTATGCATAAAACCATCAAATTAATTTGCAAAATAATTTCATTAATAGTTGAAGTTACAAATTAATTCATATTCAAATTAAATTATGCATTAAATCAACAAATTAATTTGTAAAATCATTGCAGTAGTAATGAAATTTATGAATTAAATAGCAATTAAATTAGACTAAGCATTTTAACATCTAAATAAGCATAACATCAAAATTACTTTGCCCAATCAGTGTACTAATAATTGAATTGGTGAATTTATTTTTTTCAAAATCTGTACTCATCAAATGTTGAGAGAAGCATTTGAACGAACTGCATTAATTTTTAAATTAAACTGGTTACAGCAAAAAACTACGTTAATTATTAAACTTTGAATTAAAATAGCTAAGAACTTTGCATTCAAATGTTAATTAATAATTTAATGAGTAATTTATTGTAATTATCCATGCACATTATCAATTGACCACAATACTCAGAGCAAATTATTTTGGTACCTTTAACTTCTGGGTAGAGGTCATGTGTCGGCATAAAAACAGCATCTAAATCAACAGGGGTAAAGTCTGGTGATGCCGGCGCAGGTGGTAAAGTCAGGCTATCTATTCCAGAGGCAGGTAAAGGATCCATTCGGAAGTCTGTAACCAAAAGGCGAAGCACAAAGATTTAACCTTATTAACAATAACAAAGATTATTAATAGTAATGCAATTAATAATGTTAATAAGCTATTGGCAAAGGGTATACTACATACACTGCCTTGTTAATTACACATCACTGTACACTCTAACATCGTCTTATCATCACCTTAACATGTAAATTGTTTAAAATGCAACTTGAAAGTTGTACAGATATTTGGTCATCGCTAGAAGTAACTTTAATTAGGAAAAATTTACATATAATTTTATGTGTAACTTTTTCCTTATTAAGCAATAAGGAAAAATATTATTTCTCTTTTATAAGAAAAAACAAAACAATAGCAAAACTTGATATTTAAAAAGCACAAAGTACAAATATAATAAAAAATCAGTTTAGACTTGACCTAGTATAAATTAGACTAAGTTCCACATCGTCTCTGTCTCACCTCCCCTCTCCCTTACCTTATGCATTGGAAAACATACACTTCTGCTTTCTGGTCTCAAGAGTAATATACCAATAAACATTTATTATTGGTTGTTACTACTTTTAGTTTGGATTATATATAATTTACTTTTTAAATTAATGTTTTATATAGTAACATAAAATTTATTGGTGTTAAGGCTTAATTAATTAAAAGATTAATGGCTGCTTGTATAACAAAAGAAAATAAAATCAATGCTTATAATTATATTTGCTCAGAATTGCAATTTATTTTTAGGCTTCTTAATAGAAAAATCTAGACATGGATTAATTTTGTAGCCTGAGGTACACCTGTGTGAGCATTCTCTAGAAGATGAAGTATTGTGTTGATTAGCAACCTACTGCAAGCAGAGGCTGAGAGAGTTGTTTTAAGAGCGTTAATGTACAAACATTGGCTCTGTGATATTGGCTGAACATTGCTAAGTTCACTGACAAGGAGACCTCGGTAATTGTACAACTGGAGAGACTGAAGCACTTATCATCAACTCAACAAGTAAGACATCAATGTATATCTACCATGATCAGTAAAACTCTCATCAGACGTGTGCCAGCACTGTACACAGTTCCACTACAGTTCAACTAGGCATATTATAGAGCTTACTGCTGTGGAGTCTGTCCAACTCAGTGCCAATTCCCAGCCACTTCTGGAACCCATTATCATCATCTCCTCTTGATATCTGTTTACTAATAACGCTGCCTCTGATCTTCCTTGCAGCAGCAAGCCAATCAGTCTTTTGAAAATCTATAATAATACAAATTGCATCATTAAGCTGAGGCCAACGACATTGCCTGAAGTTAGCTTTAAATATTTAATATAAAAATAATATGAAAGTAAAATATTTCTATTACTAATTCTCACTTTGCGCGTATGTGCATATGTGCCTATCCGCATACATGCTATGCCGTTCTACATCTTTTGACTGATTATATTCAAACTTCACACCTGACTAGGTAAGGGGTGAAGTACCTCTGTGCTTTTTACCAGGTTGATAAAGCTGTTTGGTTCCAAAACTCTATCTGATTCCTGAAAGCCAGCTTCCAAAACAGTCATATGATTATAAACTGAAGAATGTGCTTTCACTTGCGTTGAATTGTAAAAGCATTATATTATTGTGAATGAATTTAATTGAGCACGTTGAATTATGAATGATGATAATTGTCATTGAACGTGTCCAATGACATCATTGAACACGTTCATTGGATTGTCGTAGTGAAAGTGGCAACTTGAGTTGACAATTTATGAGCATGTTGCGATCTGATTAGTAACTATCTGCAGACTATCTTAGTGCAAATGGAAGAAATAATGGCTAATGCCTGGTTTATTAATAGAATGGTGTATATATAAAAATACGTGCTATAAATTAAACCTTATAGACTGTTACGATATCATTTTATGATTTGGTTCTCTAACTTAAATTCTGAAGAATAAATGTTAATCTCTACTGCGTGAGCTCATAGAAGTTGATGTAGCGACCTTCATAATCAGTAATTTTTTTATGGTATGTAATTTGGCAGCATTTAATGTTTTAATTTTTGTAGCGTGTTTCAGCTTAATTTATCACTTAAAATTAATTTAAGACATGCATTGAAATATTTCCCTAAATCACCATAAACATAGTTTATGTTTGACTGAAGGCCATAGCTGCCTATCCAAAACTGCTGGTGTCAGCTGCTTCCTCGGGAGAGGCAGCTGACATAACAAAAGTATTATCATTTAAAATCAAATGACTGTTTTATACCAAATTTGGTTTATCCAAGCACGAGCACATGTCACATTCGATTAAAAATCATGTCTTCAGCAAATGCAGTATCTGTTTTATCTACTCATGAACAATTTGATTAGAATTCTTAATTAAAACATAAAAGAAACAAATAGAATATATGGAATGTTCATTTTCTGATCTTGCTCCTGATCCCTGTGGTTAGTTTACATATCTTGTTGCTTCTATTAAAAGTTGCACACCCTGGATGCTCAGAATTAGATGTCTGAGGTCAATAGGTCACTGTTGAAGCCCATAAGAGAAAATCAGAGGTGTTGAATTGCATTCATGTATATCAGCAATAGTAAATTATAGGGTTTGAGCTGACCAGGTAACAGAAAAAGATTTAAAAATCCATTACTCTTATCTTACCGAGTTCATATTTAAAATAATAGTTTGAGCGAGTAACTTAAAAATAGCAATTTATAGCATAAAGCTTTTTATATTTTTTCCATTTGATATATAGCAAGTTTATAACCATCCTAAATTTATTTTCTTGGACGATGTCTTTGAGCCTGTAATAAAACATTAAAATACCCGAAAAAACAGAAAGTATTTCTAAAAAATTGATAGCAAAAAATATTGAAAATAAATTTTGGACTTTTATTTGTTTTAATTTTTTGTTGTTGCGACAATAAAGCCTCAAACTTATCCCATAGCCCAACGAGTCTGCTGGTTTAACGGTGATATTGACTATAGTAAAAGCCGTGTCCATCCATTTGTTCATCCATCCAAAGGCACGCTGAGAGCGTTAAAAAAAATCTTTTATTGCGCAGAAATCAAACTCAAGTATTCAAGTTTTGTGTGCTACCAACTGTGCTACAGGACCATCGTGCAGCATCAAGGAAACTGTGCTACAGGACCATCGTGCAGCATCATGGAGTAATTGTGCACATACTTATTACACATGGCAATCTCTCACGGCACGCAGGACCAGTCTTTACTATAATATGATCCGTGCTCATCCGTCCAAAGCCATGACTCAGTTGGAAAAAAGATTGCACTGTGTAGGATTTGAACTCTAAACACTAAGCTTGGTAGACAGACAAGAACTTTTGCGCTAGTTGACTGTCCAATCGCATTTCCGAATAATTGTCCTTATAGTTATTAGTTTACAGCTGACCATCTCTCACAGCGTATTGCTACTGGTTGTTTATAATACATAATTGGCTGAATATTGCTAATGACAAACCTTCCTGCGTTTTGATGATCTCCACAACAAACTTGCTAGACGTTATGTCAGCATATTTATTATAGTTATCTCTCAGACTTTCCAGTTTCCTCTTAAGTTCTCTGCCACGGGCTTCTATTGTAGTCATCAGCTCATTCCTATTGGGTAAACCTGATAGATTGTCCGCCAGATCTTTGCTCAGCTCTTGTATCCTCTAAAGAGAAACTAGTTATGTTAACACTTTAAATCCTAGTCCTGTATATAGAACCAGAACCCTAATCTTAGACTGTATTAACAACTTTTCATTGACTGCGAGAACACTTTGAATAGCACAATAATTTTTGACCAGAACACTCTTTTGAAGCTCCAAGCTTGTACAACTCCAAAAATAATTGAGTAGAGTCAAGAGATTTTTTAATACTTTGTGAAAGAAGTGATGTTAACTGATTCAACCTAATGATTGCAGTACACTGAGTCTATTAGAGTGAGTATATTTGTTATGAATAGAAAAACAAACAGTTTCAGTGTAAAACTGTTGATGCTAAAAAGAGGCTTTTGAGCGTTGTTTAATTTTAATCCTCAGTTAATAAAAATTTAAGTCAGCGAATAATTAGAAACTAATTTTTATCCGGCAGTCATTTTTGTTTCTCAGTGAGTTAGAAGTGCTCTCGTTATTTTGGCAATATCTCAAAATCAATCACTCAATATATTTGAAACTTAGCAATTATACTACAAATATATGATACAAAAAGTGACCAAAGTTTTGTAACCTTACGTAAACTGAAAGTGTAGAAAAACAAAGTGAAACTACGCAAGTGAGTTTACTAGGGAATAGGTGATCAGGTGAACACAACTCCCCAAATTATCTCCAGGCCTGATTCAAAGTGCTAAGTTGCAGCGAGGACTAACGTCTTTGTAACACTGATTGCTATTGGCTAACATTGCCTAAGATGTTTAATTAAAGGGTGACAATAAAAGTTACTTAACGGTAAGTTTAAAAAAATTATGCGAAGTCATTGTATGATAGTTATATGCAAAGTGCTGCAGAATATTCAGTAATTACGGTGCGTAGTAACTTTATAGCAAATGTAATTTGATGCAAATAGTGTAAGGAGTGGCATCAAGCAGAGAAGTTTCATTACTAATACACCAAGACTCTTCTGATGTACTGGCATATAGTTATTTTTAATTTGCATATAGCAAGTTTGAAATAATATTATGCTCAATTTTAATCAAATATTTTCACATTCAAGTTAGAACGACTTCGGCATAAAAATGACAACTAAAATAACTTTTACAAGAAATGGTATGACAACTCCATTATATATACATTATCAGCAAGTAACTCCTACTATTTCAACATAATGTTACAACAGTTATTAAATATTCATGCTTACTACTGGTTCAGTTCTAAAGGAGAATTACAACTCATGTGAATTAATATGCACTCTGAAAAGCTTAGCTTGAGTTTGCTGAGAGAATAAATCTATAAAGTGTGTGACTTCTAAAAAATTCTTTAGCCATGATAAATTGTGTTAGTTTCATGGATGTGATGGTAAGACAACTCTTATAGGCCAGTTCAAAATCATCCTCAATAAATTTACACAAATGGGTTTGGTCTTGCACCAGTATTCTAGGAAATAACGCACACAGAATGAATTGTGAACAACTACCAAAAAGCTGTTGTATTCATAGTTCAGTAATGGCCAGAGGAACCGTGATTTACCGGGACCTCAATTCGAAAAAGCATAAAATAGAGCCGAGAAAATTAGATACAGATAAATGGCAGGATTTAGCTGAGAGCGGAGCTGTACGGAAGTCAGCAGTAAAGTCAAAACCATAAGACACGAGGTCAACAGAGAAACGTGACAACATCGACTTACAAATACAATCACATTGTCTGTTATTCACAGATACATTTATGCGTATGAGAATGTGGGAGATGACAAGAGACTATTCCAGTCAGCGCTGACAAATACCAACCTGTTGGGAATGGTTCTGCAGAGCTTCTACGTTTTGGAAGCAATTAGCTCTCATCATTTTAAATTCCTCTTGTTGATGAGTCACCGTTTGTGTAGAGAAATCCACTAGGGTTCGAAGGTCATATTGTTGCTGGGAGATGACTGTGTCTACCACAGTCATGTAGTTTTGCACAATCACCAGGTCTCTTCTAAAAAGGCATTTGTGAGTGATCATTTTAAATAGAAAATAACTATTATATTGAGTGGCTACTAAGTACCATGATTGGTTACTCCAACTAACCAATGTTTGCATGACCAACTAGATGATAAACCAATGTTTGCATGACCAACTAGATGATAAACCAATGTTTGCATGACCAACTAGATGATAAACCAATGTTTGCATGACCAACTAGATGATAAACCAATGTTTGCATGACCAACTAGATGATAAACCAATGTTTGCATGACCAACTAGATGATAAACCAATGTTTGCATGACCAACTAGATGATAAACCAATGTTTGCATGACCAACTAGATGATAAACCAATGTTTGCATGACCAACTAGATGATAAACCAATGTTTGCATGACCAACTAGATGATAAACCAATGTTTGCATGACCAACTAGATGATAAACCAATGTTTGCATGACCAACTAGATGATAAACCAATGTTTGCATGACCAACTAGATGATAAACCAATGTTTGCATGACCAACTAGATGATAAACCAATGTTTGCATGACCAACTAGATGATAAACCAATGTTTGCATGACCAACTAGATGATAAACCAATGTTAGCATGACCAACTAGATGATAAACCAATGTTTGCATGACCAAATAGATGATAAACCAATGTTTGCATGACCAACTAGATGATAAACCAATGTTAGCATGACCAACTAGATGATAAACCAATGTTTGCATGACCAACTAGATGATAAACCAATGTTTGCATGACCAACTAGATGATAAACCAATGTTTGCATGACCAACTAGATGATAAACCAATGTTTGCATGACCAACTAGATGATAAACCAATGTTTGCATGACCAACTAGATGATAAACCAATGTTTGCATGACCAACTAGATGATAAACCAATGTTTGCATGACCAACTAGATGATAAACCAATGTTTGCATGACCAACTAGATGATAAACCAATGTTTGCATGACCAACTAGATGATAAACCAATGTTTGCATGACCAACTAGATGATAAACCAATGTTTGCATGACCAACTAGATGATAAACCAATGTTTGCATGACCAACTAGATGATAAACCAATGTTTGCATGACCAACTAGATGATAAACCAATGTTTGCATGACCAACTAGATGATAAACCAATGTTAGCATGACCAACTAGATGATAAACCAATGTTAGCATGACCAACTAGATGATAAACCAATGTTAGCATGACCAACTAGATGATAAACCAATGTTTGCATGACCAACTAGATGATAAACCAATGTTAGCATGACCAACTAGATGATAAACCAATGTTTGCATGACCAACTAGATGATAAACCAATGTTTGCATGACCAACTAGATGATAAACCAATGTTTGCATGACCAACTAGATGATAAACCAATGTTTGCATGACCAACTAGATGATAAACCAATGTTTGCATGACCAACTAGATGATAAACCAATGTTAGCATGACCAACTAGATGATAAACCAATGTTAGCATGACCAACTAGATGATAAACCAATGTTAGCATGACCAACTAGATGATAAACCAATGTTTGCATGACCAACTAGATGATAAACCAATGTTTGCATGACCAACTAGATGATAAAGAGGAACTTATACAAAGTTTATGTAGATTTCATCAGAAAATATCACTAATTTTCTATCATTTGTAACTGTTTTTGATGTTTGAGGTAATAAAGTTGCTACGATATTTTAAGATTAAAATTGATGAAGCCATATTAAACGCTAAAAAAACATGCGGAATGATGTCATTAGCAGTTACATGTATAGTTGTGATAGTTGATCTCGGCTATTGCGTTCAATTTCTAGCGTTACGCTCTACAATAAATTTTCTCTATTCTGTCAGTTTCTTTGCGACTATAGATGTCATATTCGCACTTTGACTTGAATCCGAGTGTTTTAATCGCGATGAAGTTTTGTTGATTTTAATTTTGAAACATCCTGGCAATCAGATCATCTCAAACATTAAAAACAATCGCAAGTGATAGAAAAATACTGATATTTTCTGATAAACTCTACTAAGATTTTACGCAAGTTCATCTGTAGATAAGAACGAACTACTGTATTGAGTGACTACTAACTATCATGATTGATTACTGCAACTAACCACCGTTTACTCGACCAACTAGATGTTAAGGTATGAGAATGAAAAACTAACTACAATACCCTGGTTGTAACTATGGTAGCTTGATTATCAGTTATAACATTCTATGAGCGAATGAGAAAATAAACTCTTGGATAAAAAGGAAAACGTCTTGGGCATTTATATTGAATGCAACTATATGTCACTTTGGAACAATGAAAAGACAACTCACGCGTTCAATGCATACCAGATGAAAGCAAATATGCTCAGACTGGTAGCAAAAATGTAGACGACTCTAAAGAGTGTGTAAAACAGGAAGAGAAAGGCTCTGCATCGAGGTGTAGAAACAACTGGTCCATAGTCTGCAATGACAAAAATAACCTTTTTGTAAAATATTCAACTGAATATTCAATTCAGTGTATTTAATAGCATTATCAAATACAGGAGTTTTTTGCGTATCAAAGCCCAAGATGGAACAAGATTCTTTCATTGTTTTCTTTGAAAACTCAAGCATTGCAGTGGAACATCTATCTACAAAAAAGCCAGCATGCAAAATTTTTAAGCTACGACACGTTTTCTGATAGAAATTTGGCGTCAACTTACTAAAGAGGTTTCTACATACAAAATGCCTTTGGTATTTTAGTCCATTTCTTTGTTTTGTATTTTGGCCCGCTTGCTTCCAGCGAGTACAGTGATGTACAGAGTGTCTCATTCAGTTTCATTTGTGAGTATTTTGCTTCGTTTGTTGTGCAATTTGGAGTTATTACATGTCACATACAGAGTAGGACAACTTCAGTTTCTAGCAATTCTAATCTTGTGTTTTAGTATGAGGACAGACAGTTTTTCAGTTCGGGTTGCTGTAAATAAATCTATCTACTTACACTCTTAAAAAGTTTATTGAGAAAAATAAACCAAGACAAACAAAACAACACCCAACTTTCCTGACCACTGTTCCCCTACTCCCTCTAGATCAGGGGCGAGCAACGTGTGGCCCGCGGCCGCATGTGGCCCTTTGCCATTTATTGTGCGGCCCTTCCACCCCTCCCAGTAATTTTGCATATATAGATGCATTTGAATGAGTACAATGCACTAAATATAAAAAATGCTATATAGTGGTGAGATTTTGTTGAAAGCATAGTGTAGTGTCCCTGACATCAACTAGAATCTTCAGTTGGCTTTAAACTTTAGCAGAGTAATCATAGATAGTGTTATATAACGTACATTCATGTACTTACTGAAAAGACGCCATCTATTTATCATTCAATCCGTGGTCTGTGATATTTCTATACATGTATTTAGATCACAGTTACAGGTTTGTCTTACACATAGCATACACTGCAATAATGTAGTTGTTTAAAATAGCCATTCCCTTTTAATGATTGGTTGTTTGTTCTTGCCCGTTATTGGTCAATTTACTTTAACAGTTACCTAACTGTTGATTAATAATTAAGTGCTGTCTAGTCATCATGGCTACTAAAAGAAAAAGAACTGTGGCTGAAGAAAACAGGAAATTCAATACTGAATGGCAGGATAAATACTTGTTTACATCAGTACATAACAAAACTGTATGTTTAATCTGCCAGAATTCAGTAGCTCAAACCAAGGAATACAACATTAGAAGACATTTTGAAACAAATCATGGTGAAAAGTATGGCAGATACAACACAGAGAAGAAAAGACAACTTGCAGAAAAGTTGACAAAAAGCCTGAAAGCGCAGCAGCAAGTGTTAACTCAATCACGTGAGGTTGACATTGCCAATACTATAGTTAGCGTTGAGATTGCAAAGATTCTCATCGAACACCAAAAGCCATTTTCTGATGGTGAAATAGTAAAAGAGCGCTTTCTGAAACTTGCTGGAGTTAAGTGCTCACAAATGCTAAAAAGTGTTTCAGATGTACAGTATCTCTTTCACGCCGCACAATAGTCAGACGAGTAGAAGATATGGGCTCAGACATAGCATATCAATTAAAGGTGAAACTGGGTGATATTGAATGCTATGATGAGCTGGGTGATATTGAATGCTATACTTGCATTTGATGAGAGTACAATAATCAGGGACACAGCACAGCTGACTGTATTTATTTGAGCTGTAGATAAGGATTTCAATGTAACTGAGGAACTTCTCGACTTAAACCCGTTGAAAGGTAGCACAAGAGGTGTAGATATATTTGAAGTTGTTCAAGCGTCACTACAGAAAACGGGAATTGAGGACTTCAGCAAATGTGTGTCACTGTGTACAGACGGTGCACCATTCATGATAGGGTGTCACAATGGTCTTATAGCCAAAGTACGTGAGCTCCAGCCAGACGTTATTGCAGTTCATTGCATGATACACCAGGAGAACCTGAGCGCAAAAATTATCAATATGGATCATGTCAACTCAGTAGTAGTAAAAACAATTAACTACATATGCTCATGAGGACTAAACCACAGAGAGTTTCAGGAGTTCTTGAGGCACCTGGACAGCCAGTCTGAGAATGTTGTTTATTTTACAGAGGTTCGCTGGCTTAGCAGAGCATCAACATTGCAACGTTTCTGGCTATTACTAGATGAGGCCATTTTATTTCTGAAGTTGAAACGAAAGGAGGCTCAAGAACTGTGTGATCTTCTCTGGCGAATGGACTTCACGTTCTTAAATGATATCTCTCAAAAATTATATCAACTCAACGTGAGGCTTCAAGGACAAGACAAGTTGGTACATGACTTGTTTAAGCAACTCCAAACATTTGAAAGAGATCTTCAGTTCTATGAGCAAAGTCTGCGTGAAGAAAAAGTTGATCACTTTCCCACCCTTAAATTTGTCTTTAATGGCAAAAATGAGATCCTGGATAGCTATGCGCAGAGAGTGGCAGTACTTCGAGAGGAGATTTCCTCTCGTTTTACAGAGTTCGGAAGTCTCAGAAGTGAGATGACCATCTTCTCATTGCCTTGGACTTGTGAGATAAGCTCAGCAGCTATCCAGCTCCAGCTTGAACTGAAAGCGCTGCAGGAGGATGAAATTCTCATCCAAAATTTCAAAGAGATGCACCTAGTTGACTTTTATAAGTCCTTACCAACTGCAGATTACTGTTATTTAAAACAGTTTGCCAGAAGATTTGTCTGCATGTTTGGAAGTACATATACCTGTGAGCAACTGTTTTCCAAACTGAAGCACATCAAAAGCAAACTGAGAAGCAATCTGACTGACAGTCATCTGCTGCATAGTTTGCGTCTGTGCACATCAAGAATAGAACCTAACATTAACGAATTGGCTAAAAATACCCAACACCAAGCTTCTCACTAACTATGAATATTATAAAAATATTATATTTCGTATCTCCTTACTTTATCTACTGTCTACTGTCATTTATAAATCCAATACATACGCGTTTATTCTTGTATTGTATTCAAGTTGTATATTATGTGCTACTTTTTGAAATTTTAATAAAGACAGAAAATACCAAATCAGGGTTGTATGATGCGGCCCTCGACAATAGTTACATTTTGCAAAATGGCTCTTTTCTTGAAAAGGTTGCCCACCCCTGCTCTAGATGGTATAGATGGTCAACACTAAAGGTAAACAAACATACATACAGTTTTTAGTTGTAATTCGGTATTTCTCTGTTCTTTCGTCGTTCTATTTGTAATTTTTCTGTACTTTTTTAATTTATTATCTAGTAATATAATTCTGACATGTGTTTTTTACATGTATCTTTAACTCAAAAAAATACTATATCTGAGTTTTGTAGAGATTTGGAATAGATTAGAGCACTTATATGAAAAAATGGGTTTCTACTTTCAGAATTTTCTCCTCTCGAAATAGCTTCTAGAACAAAGTAATTTTGTAAGTAGAGGTTCCACTCTATGTTCACTATACCTAGAGTATTTTTGTCACAAATTATCGCATTGAGATGACAAATCTCACTTTACTATACTCTTCAAAACAACGTAAACACAGTTATGGTGTTGATGACAACTTGATCACAAGAAAAGCTAGTTTACCTTTTGGGATGACAACGCTGACCACCCATGCTATAGACAGGAGTATTACTGTAACACCCATTAGAAGAAGGAAAGGGCCCATGATCAATAAGACTGTACGAGAAGTTGTCTTCTTTGTCTCTTCTTCTTTGGCTACAATTAGCAATTCATTGTTTAGCAAACTAAAACACTAGTCATATAAATTAGTCTTAAATGCATAAATAGACTTCTAAAATCGGATCTGAAGGAAGATGATGCCACTCTGAGTTTCATGCAGACAAGTTGTACATAAGACAGCAGGCACACAAAGTGTGTTAAACAGGTAGCAGAAGTTGAAAAAGTAGCATGCATGTCTAGAAATACTTGCTAGATGTTACTCCATTTAGTGAGTGTCGTCTGCCCGCTACAGTTAAATGATGAGATTAGCTTTAGTGTATAACAGCTGTACGAGATGATATGTTTGTAAAAAAAATTATATTTCTCATATCTTTTCAGTATTCAAAAAGTAAAGTTTTGCAAATCTTCTTCTTTGGGCTACAAACACATTTGTATATATTTTTCAAGGTATATATTTGAATGGTAGGGTCAAGAAGCATCACCAACTATACATCTGATCTGCAATAAAATTTTCTGCCTAGAACCGCTTTAAAAATCTACATGGTATGCTGCTGATGCATCTTCTATAATAAAAGTTTTTAGAAAATTTTCATACATTTCTATAAAATTTATGACTATTCAAATTGAGTGAAAAAGTTTTCTAATGACTAATATTGACAGTGATTATATATCTGCCTTCAGTAAACTTCATTGCAAAAAAACATCTAGAATGGCATAATTTTAATAAAATTTAAAATTCTTTTGGCTTTTTATTACAGGAATGCAATTTTTTGGAATTACAATTACATCGCATGAGCAATCCCTGAAATATGCATGCTAGTATGTCAGCTTAGCAGAGACTGCCATGTTTTTAAGAGCCTTGTTGTACAAACAATGACTCTGTGACATTGGCTAGAGTTATGTGAGTTCAGTGGCAAGGAAACCTTCGTGACTGGAAACATGCTCATTTGCAAAAAAAAACAAATTAAAAGTTGGATATAATTCCTGACACCACCAATGGCCTTTTTGAGAATTGAGCCCCCACCTGCTGTTCACAGGCCAGGGAACTAGACCACTAGGCCATGGCTGCACCAAACATAAACTTGTTGCATACACACTTGCGACTGCTATGATGAGATGATTGGTTAGAGTTTGGAAATTGAGTTGTGGTGTCCTTGAAGAAGGCCAATCATGAGGAAAGCTCCAAAGAATAATTCTAATGCTCTGAGCTACACTGCATTACCAAAAAGAAAATTTGTCAAAGCAAAACAATATTATCTTTTGGCAAATCATAGTTTCTCATTAAAGTAAATAATTTTACTACTTTGGCCAATTTTATTTTTATAAATTGATTAAACCATCTCAAGGGGCACCAAAGTCACTTCCTTTGAAATAATTATTATTACAAAAATACCAGTTACGAACAGGCTCGTACAAAACAATGCGAGTGGGTTGATTAACATACATGCTGAAGAAGTCTTTTTCACTTTTGGACTGTTGGGTTCACTTTCAGCATGAAGAATGTGCCGACGATTTCCTTTGTCTATCACCTCTACCCTAAATATCCGTTTGTCTATCTTTGTTACATCAGCTAAAACACGAAGGGATTTATTTCACGCATCTGAACTTTCAACTTGGCAGCGAATCTATGTAGAAGAACAACAAGTTTAGGCTTCAGAAATACATGCAGATTGGCATACAGGGGAAGTGTCCTGTCTTCTTTGTTCAGTAGTTGAACACCAAAGTATCAAAAACCACATCAACTTGGTTTGAGAATGAAGTACTAACAGCACACCACTTACATTATATACAGTTTTAGTTGCCACAGAATTCATCATACACTTTCCATAGATTAGTATAAATAGAGATGAACCTTTCATTGTGTCGATATATGTGACAATTGTTATCAGCTGACCTGTTTTTCCTACAGGATTACTACCTACACTTGTGAATAAGCAGCATTAAAAGGGTTTATTCTTGTATTTGCTGCATCATTTATAATTATACAGTATTTATTTATTGTGTTATAGTATTTACAAGTTATAGTATTTGATAACCCAGATATAAATAGTCGATAAAATTCAATAAAACTATTTTTGATTTATATATGAGGAGCAAGGCTGATAAATTCACTAAATAGCTTTTGTAGACTTTGTTTACTTTTATTTATTTGGATTATAAAATCAAACAAACTAATATCTTATTTAATACATACAAACCAATAAGTGCAACAAACTAATATCTTATTTAATACATGCAAACCAATAAGTGCAACAAACTAATATCTTATTTAATACATACAAACCAATAAGTGCAACAAACTAATATCTTATTTAATACATACAAACCAATAAGTGCAACAAACTAATATCTTATTTAATACATACAAACCAATAAGTGCATCAAATTTATACTTTTGTACTAAAACAAACTCGCAACCCAGCGACATAAAATACATGCTGTAATATCTGCAACGGATTTGTTTGCATGAGCTGTGAGAATTGGTGGATAATATAACTATCTGTATTGGCCTGTATAGCTTGAGTTAAAGACTCTCTCACTATAAATAAGCTTGTTCAGATGCTCATATCAAGTCAAGGTCATGTCTTTTGCTTTAAATATGTAAAAAAACATCAAAATTTTTAATGTATTCATGCTGTTTGTCTTTAGGATCAATGTTTAAAAAAAGTGTCAGAGACCGCTATATTGCTCAGAACTTTACAAGCAATATTACCTATTTCCATTACACTTGGATACTTATAAATGGTTTTCTTCAAAGGATTTTACGAATAGAAAAATAGATAAAAAAAGGTATTTTATTATATTTCACACTAATGGAGGCCATGTCAGCGCTTGACTAAAGTTGCTGCCAGCTTTTCCAATAATATCTGGAGCCTAATTAAGTCACATTTATTTACCTTCTCACAGTTCCACTACCTGCTGCGCTCCACTTTATTGGCTATATAGAAACTATATGTTAGCACTTACTGAAACTGTGTAAATGTTTAGCAAACATTAAGAGCTAATCTGAACTCAGAGTGTATCATGCTCCACTGTATTCGAGACTCTATAGTTTATATGAGGTTATTATTATAACATGGCTGTTTGAAAAAAGATTTAAAAAGAAAACTTTGGTCATCGACCCATTTCCAAGAACCTAATATTAACTTATTAATATTAAAGGTTAGGAACACACAAATTTGCAGTCTGAGAATATTTAAGTTAGTGATTAATATATCTACGTTGAGCGGTAAAACACTACAGGATGTAACAAGAGAGAAGATGAGGGCTTGTTACATAACAATATGCACCAAATATTGGAGAGGACATCAGATGGAAGACACTTAAAAGATGAGAGCTAGATTTCACTAATAAAAAGAGAATAAATACTTCTTAAATGCTTTAAAATATAATACATATTACAAATTAGCCTAAGGTATAAATGCCAAGCTGAATTCAGAAGTGGCGATATTAAAATGAATTCAAACATTTTTGGAGTTCATCAAGTTTACTGGCATCTTACAAACAGATGAAGTAAATTTTACCTAAAAATAATTAATTCATTGTGTCACTTGTATATAAACATGCAATGAAGGTTGAACTAGTCAAATTGTTTAATCTCAATATTAGGTCAACAGGTCAGCAGGTCAACAAGTCAGTAGTTGTTATTATGGTTCACATCTTGAGGTTTAAAATTTACCTACACTTATGTTATAACTAACAGTTTTCTAAAGCTAACCAAAGCTCCACTCACAATAAAACACAACAAGTAAATACAAGTCTGGTCAGAAGTAACTGTCTGGTAAGAAAGTTTGAAAGTAATAAAAACCTCCAGGAATGATGAGGGTGATAGAGAAGACTTGCTGACACATGCTTCCATCACTCTTATGAACTGCCACTTCGTAGTCAGCTAGTGGGTTCTGTTTAGTCAACTCCCAGACTTTGACAAGAAAGTATCCTATAAGCAGAAATAAAGGTTGCTTACAGATGTATGTACTAAAGTGTTGGCAGTAGTGGCGCTCAGAGGAAAGACAACTTCAATTAGAAAATTATCGTCCTAACATTTAACATCATAACCTTTAATTAAATAAGAAATTAGGATTTGTGTTGTCCTAAAATTTACGATTTAGTCTGAAAACACACCAGTGAAAGTCAAGTCTGCATAGTTAAATTAATTATTAACGCTGAAAAATGTTTTAATAAAACGTTTTATCAGCTTTTGCTATATTAAACTAACACAGTATATATAATATACCATTAGCATAATATAGCAAAAACCCATAAAACGTGATGATCTGTTGTGCATTACACCTTCTCAGATGAACAAAACCAAATCGCACAGTTACTAGTCTCATGTAAATATAAATGTCATCAAAAAATGGATATAAAATAATGCATTCCACATGGCTGGGTATTGTTTCTGCTACTGAATGGATATCTCAATATTCAATTAAATATCTGTGCATTTCTAGTACTTAATTAGTAGGAAATAGTATAATGCTATATTTACATTAATGTTTGAGCAATTTTAGTCAGTCAAAAATACTAACTTTATCTAACGCAGCGACTAAACACCAATTATAAATGGTAAAATAAAAAAAGATCAGACGGGAAACATCAGGCTGGATGACCTGATAAAATCAAACAGCTGAACTGATGCCAGTCATTAAAAGGTCATTATTATGGCATCGTATTTAGTTGGCTGTGTCTAGCATAAATTCTGCAATGTCTTTTATGGTTATACACAAGTATTCAAAGATTTCTGTTAAATCGCTTTAGAAAATAAAGTTTACAATAAATTCAATCATTTTGATATAAACTTGCATGTACATAAATTTTTAGTAAGTGCCTCATGCAGCTGTATATCAGTTACATAAATGTACATTTGTTGTAATAAATTACTTCAAGTTATATTTGAAATAAAAATAAAACCGCTTTTTTTCACATCAACTGGCGTTCAGCAACCAATGAGTATAGAATTTTATAAGCTACCGTATGCTTCAAGTTCACTTCTCAAGTGAAAACCGATTGACAATAGATTTTAAAAACTTACTAGGACACCTGCCAATCTTTCCATCAATAATTAGAACTCACCAGGACAACTGCCGATGTTGCTATCGATAATTAGAACTCACCAGGACACCTGCCAATCTTGCCATCAATGATCAGTCTCCATCCACCAATGAATCTCCCTACTCTTGCCTTTAATGAAGAGGCTTCCACTGTTGTTGGCGGGTAGATCTTTTGTATAATTGACACATCCATTGGAATGCTGAACGCCACAGATGGCTGATGACTTCTGTAATAGTTTATCCATCCTTTACATGCCACTCACTTTAATACATAGATATATTCAATATAATATATGCCCATTCAGTTATTACTCTGTGTTTACGTCTATTGCATTTACATGTACTAGTGTACTCTAAGGCATTTTGTGTTTAGCCTGTGATTCACCAGTTTGGAATATGGCTTATGATTGGAAGTATATAATATGGTCTGTAATATCAAATCTATGTAAAGTCGTTGCTATCTTATTTATAAAACAGCCTTCACCTCTGGTGAAGGTCAGCTTTGGCTGATATTTTGCTTGACTGTATGATGAGACAAGCACTAGACAATTCTATTAAAGATACCTCAAAAATGGTTTACCAAAGAATAAGGAAGCAATTTGCGATGTCTAGTCCCACCTGTAAGCAAATCTATGCTAACCAAGTTATCAATTCATTTTTAGGTGCATGGTGACAGGTGTATGGTGACAGGCGCATGGTGACAGGTGCATGGTGACAGGTGCATGGTGACAGATGTATGATGACAGGCCTATGGTGACAGGCGTATGGTGACAGGCGCATGGTGACAGGTGCATGGTGACAGGTGCATGGTGACAGGTGCATGGTGACAGGTGCATGGTGACAGGTGCATGGTGACAGGTGCATGGTGACAGGTGCATGGTGACAGGTAAATGGTGACAGGTGCATGGTGACAGGTGCATGGTGACAGGTGCATGGTGACACGCGCATGGTGACAGGCGCATGGTGACAGGCGTATGGTGACAGATGCATGGTGACAGGTGCATGGTGACAGGCGCATGGTGACAGGCGCATGGTGACAGGCGTATGGTGACAGGTGCATGGTGATATGTGCATGGTGATAGGTGCATGGTGACAGGCGTGTGGTGACAGGCGTATGGTGACAGGCGCTTGGTGACAGGTGCATGGTGACAGGCGTATGGTGGCAAATCTACAATAAAATTGAAGGTTTAAGTTTTCTACAAGATTAAATAATTCTTCTCTTTGGAAAGCCTTCACAATGGTTTACATACATGTATATCGTTCATTTTGCCAGAAAACCTTTATAACGACTTGCCTTAGTAACATTACAAAAACATTGATCACAAATCACAAAGTTAACAGATCTGTTCAAAATTTACCACAAAATGAACCAATTAGTTTTTTTCTCATGAAGAAATCACAACATAATATCACAATTTCCAAATCTATAAGTTTTTGGTATAGGGTAGATAAAAACGAAAATTGTAAACAGTGATTTGAGCGTATTTTTACTAGAAAAATTCTACAAAAAATAAGCCTAAAATATCTCTGATGATTATAGTTTTAAATTAGAAAATGTATGTCTGCGCCTTGGTCAAACAGAGAAAAGCGTTTTTCTTTTGCAGCCGGTTTCACAAAACTAAAAACGGTATTACATATGGCTTTTGTTAATCAAATACATTAATTCTTGCACAGTGCAGAATTTTCTACTGATTCCAAAAAGCTTCAAGTTAAAGCTCTATGACAGAAGCTCTATCTTTTACAGGAAATAGACTGAGCCTACATTATCAAAAGTTTTTCAGCATAGAATAATTCCGTCCAAACGAGCAAAAGATTTTGTAGTGAAGGGGTTAAGAAAGAACTCTTAGGTGAAAACCTGAAAAGCGAGCTTCAGAATTATTAATAATTAATTACTTTCAACTAACCTATTCCAAAGGTTGTAGATATAATTCTCTTGAATAGAAGCTTTGATGCCTTCAAAACTCTCCATGATTGGTCCACCATCATAACGTATGAAACCCTCTATCAATGTCTCACTGCAGTTGTGCATCTCTGTATGAAATGGTGAAAAACTGTTAGAATGAGGCTAAGCGGTGCAAAGGTCCAGAACCACTAATGTGGAGCACAGGCTAGATTATTAATTGCAAGTGAAATATAGCTAAGCAAAGTCTATTGTTATACTATACATAACATTATACTGTTAGTAGTCAGCAATTTATCAGTAAGTCACGGTACAAACACAGCTACTATGCTGGTTGCTGGCTTTATAACTCATTCAAAAATGTATTAAAGGTTTTATTTGAGCGATAATAACCAACTTTCATCAGTTAAATGAACCACGTTTAGACTTGAGCTGACAGGAAGCTGGCTGTCACTTCAGACTACTCAATGTAGATACTACTAAATCATGATATTGATATAGCATCGTTCTTTTAAGTCAAATTATGTTAGCTATAGTACATTGTAGTACTTACATTTAGAGATGTAAGTGGGAAACTTACAGCAAATGGCTGTCTTACAATGTGGTACATTATGTCAATTAAAGCCAGCTGAAGACGTCCGCAATTTTTACAAAAAAATATTACTGTTTAGAAACAGTTGAAGATTTACTGTAAAACAATCGCCAATCCTTCATTGGCAATCAAAAAACATCGTGAGAAATGGTCTGTGTGTCTAAGTAAAAACTGGAACAGTTGTGTGCTGTTTTTCACTGCAACAACATTTAAAGCGCGTTATTATAGAACATGTCATGACAAGCAAAATAATAAAGGATTGCATGCTAACCACTACTTTATAGAAATATAACGACGTGCGATAAATTATGTACAAGCAGCACGATGAAAATAGCTTTGGTTAAGCCCATTCTCTGTGAAAATGTCATTCAGCTCGAGAAAGTCACGCCAGGCAGCGCTAACTATCACTAGCCAATCATGAAAAAATGAGCAAACATCGGTAAGGTCTACTAGGAGCAACGAAAGTTATGACAGAGAGATAAGCCAGTGTGCTACACTTAAAGTAAAAGTTAGCATGGGAGTCTAGAATTCACGAGAGAAGTCACTAATCTAGAATTCACTAATCTAGCGGGGCAATGAACAAAGGCTTTTATATCTTACCCGCTAAACTCTTGTTAGCCACGCATTCGCCTAGATCAACCACAAATCATAAACACCATAGTACGACATTTAAAGCTTTGGAAGCGCAAGGCAACATTCATCACTAACAGTTAGTTGAAAGATGGACCACGGGTTGACAAGAAGAAGTAGAGCGGGATAAATCATCCTCTTAAGAATGTTTACGAGATGAGAGACATGTGGGATCAGCATCCAATTGAAACTTAATCACATTTTGATTGGATGGAGTTTGTTTAAAAGAAGAGAGACATCTGGAATCATTGCCCAACTGAAACTTAATCATATTTTGATTGGATGGAGTTTGTTTATAAGAAAATGGACATGTGGGATCAGTGTCCAATTGAGATTTAGTGACATTTTGATTGGATGGAGTTTGTTGACAAAAAATAGACATCTGGGATCAGCATCCAATCGAACTTAATCCTATTTTGATTGGAAGAAGTTTGTTCACAGCAAAATAGACGTGTGAGATCAGCAGCCAATTAAGACTTAATCACATTTGATTGGATGGAGTTTGTTTAAAACTTGCATCATATTCAGATCAAGGCAAGATTAATAAATGCACCATGACGACCATTACAATTCTATTTCACACCATCTTATTACTAGGACTGCGTTAAATTGTCTCACTTTGATACATTCGATGAAAAGCTAAAGATATGGTTGAAAGGATTGAATTTATTGTTGTTTTGGCATTGCTTTCCATTTTTCTTTCACTCTTTAGGATTTTGGCTTCAAACTTAGTTAGGTAATGATTTAATTTAATCATTTTAAACAAGTTCCATCTAATCAAACCTCACAAAGTTATGTGCAAAAAATTTATTGCGTTGTTATAATATAATAATCAGCTTTGGAATACTTGCATTCAGCTAAAACTAGATTTTTTCAAGTATTCAATGACTAAATGTCACAATCTATCTTTCACATTCTTTTTCTCAGTAGATGGACCCAGATGGGAAATAGAAGATGTTATGAGATGAGCTTATAAACTTTCTTAAATCAAATACAATTGTTATTGCAATAGAGTGCTGATATAAAAGCCATTGCAGTGAAAATCTTCAGATATCATTCATAAAATGGTTAGCTTTCCATTTGTAGCACAGGTTTCCATGTTTGGTGTATTTTGCCTTCCGACTTTACAAAATATAAACATTATTTTGTAGTTTATCTCATTTGAAATACAAGTTATCGCTTTTATAACAAATATATATAAATATATATAAATATATATAAATGTATATATAACTATAAATATACAAAAGCGATTCAATGAATACAGTGAATTTATTTATAGAGAGAATTCTATTATAAGTAGAAGCCTAATTTTATGTCAAAGCGTCTATTTATAATAGACAATTTTTCTTATAGGTTGTGAGGTCATGTGACCCTTTCTTGAGGTTTTCCATAATTGCTGACTAAACCACATGCTCCAAAATTGCCGACTAAACCACATGCTCCAGAATTGAACAGAGATCAGTTATCAAATTTTTGGTAGTTGAATATAAACCCAGTGAGATTTACAGGAGAATGGTCAATAATTATGCACAAAATGTCTACAAATATGCAGGACTGTTTGGAGAAGGCAGGGCAAGTATTGATGATGAGGATATCTTTGCAGCTTTTGCAAACTGAAATGGTGCTAGAGAAATCTTTTAATTATTCTGGTGCAGGTTTCCTGACATCACGACTAGGGCTTGTCTCCCACACCACTCTATGCTCCACTGATGAGCAAAATTGAAGACAAAACAGCTTTCTTCATTTGAGTATATGTAAAATACATAAAGCTAGTACAGACTTTACCATAACTACCACTGTTCAGAAGGACCATCAAAGGAATGTGACGTACATGCTTTCAACAGAGTACTAAATAAAGCAGAAAAACAAGAAGGCAGAGCAAGTAATCATCGTATATACTTACTCCACCATTTTGTGCTGAACCCAAAAGGCTCAATTGGTGCAATGTCCAATCTAGCCACATCTACCTTGCTAACAACTTCTCCTTCTACTCTGTATCGTCCAGCTGTGAAATTGGGAGAGAAGTTTTCCATGTCAAGCAAACCATGGATAAGATCAGGAATTGAGTTTAACCCGGTGGTGTAGTCTATTGTCAGAAGTCCATCACTGTAACACATGTGCAATGTGTTGAAAGTTGTCTTTGTGAGATTAACTTACCCTGAATTTTAGTAGATTTTACCAGAAAGTATCAGTATTTTTCTATCATTGGCGATTGTTTTTCATGTTTGAAGTGATCTGACTGCCAGGATCTTTCAAGATAACAGCCAACAAAACTTAAAACATTCAGAAGAAAAATATGTGTAAATTGCGGCACCAGTTGTGATCTTTGCTATAGTTGATATCAGCTATGCGCTCATGTCGCAGCGTTACGCATCGCTATTCTGTCGGCCCTTTTGCTGAAGTGCAATTATAGATGTCACAAATACACTTTCATTTGAATCTATGCGTTTTAACCACGATCAAGTTTTTTAAATGTAAATCTTGAAACATCCTGGCAGTCAGACACCTCAAACATCAAAAGCCATCTCATATGATAGAAAAATACCTGATACTTTCTGACGAAATCAACTAAAGTTTCATGTAAGTTCATGTAAGTCCAGTTAGTAGGTTAAGGTAAGTCCAGCTAAGGTTAGTAAGTGTTACTAGCCAGTTTATTCTAGTGCAAATTAATCTAATAAAATGTTTCCCTGTTCAGATGGTTGCTTGATGTTCCATATACATATATGGAGGTTACATATATGTCCAACCAGGTTGTAAGACAAACTCTGAGCATAGGAAGCCATAATTCCATTTAAAAGAAACAATCAGAACGCAACCGACCGAGCAAACGATGCTAATATTCTTGTTTCAAAAATATTAATTTGATTATAATATATTAAAATATTAATATTAATTTGACATAAACTATACTTTAAAGTATTAAAGTTTAGTTTATGTCACTTCTTCTTCAATATATGTTCGTAGAATTTAATAGATTATTCATATATAAAAATCTCAAAGTTTTGGTTTGTCCAGCTATAGCTATTACAATTTAGGAATAGAATATCTGTTTCATGATACATTTGATCTCCGAACATCCCATTTGCCAGACAAATATTTTACCAAATAAACTACGCAAAATCAATGGATTCGTTGGGCAATATGAGTGATTATCTAGGTTAAAATAAGCATAGCATTACATCATGGCACAATGTCACTAAAGCTTGATCTCACGGCTTTACTAATAAGCTTAAATTACTAGCTTGCTAATAATTAAACTAATAACTAAATTATTAGTTTAAAATAATCATTGGCATTGTGCCAGGCTAATGACAAGCAACTGTATGGCCTGTCACTTTTTATAAGCTGATTCTTAAAACCCATGCAACAGTGGGCATTCCCCTAGTTATTATAACATTTATAAATTTGAAGATTTGTAGCATATTATAAGTATGTATTCTGGTAATTACTTGTACTAAGAAGCATTGGAATATATAAAGTTAGAAAAATGGCTAAAACAAGTGCCTAATTTTGATAGAAAGGACTAATGATTAAAAACTGATGACTAATGACTGATTACTAATGACTGTTGACTAATGACTGTTGACTAATAACTGATGAATAATGACTGTTGACTAATGACTGTTGGCTAATAACTGATGACTAATGACTGATGACTAATGACTGTTGACTAATAACTAATGATAGTAGACAAATAACTGATGACTGTTGACTAATGACTGATGCTTAGGTATGGTATTCTGAGGCATAGATTAGATTGCTAATCCTTCAAGTATATATAAAGGTATAACTGGATGTTCATCGATATCCATACTGAACAGGAAGCTTCAAACACTGCCCAGTACATAAGATACTAGTCACTAAAGCACTCCTCGCTGGGATTCATTCACTTTCGAAAAGTTTGCTCTTATTCGTAATCGAATCTGAGGTTTATTAAATAATTTAATAACTGTTTATTTTGCTTGAAATTTATTATTAGAATCCACTTCCAGATCCGAAGCAGCAAGTATAAACTTTAGCTAAAGAGCTAAAGCCTGACATGATCCACCATCTTAAATGACATCTGGAAGATGTTTAATTACATTTGTGTATTTTATTGCTTCATATAGTGGGTTTGTGCTTCTCCAATTTTATCCTTTGTTCAAAAACTTAGAAAGCTAATGCCAGGTTAGTAGAGAGTCACTCACTCTTATGAATAAGAGTAAAGAGGTTGTACAGTTTTGAGGTGTCTAACGGGTAAATATAATTACAACATCAACGGTTACCTATGGGAGCTCTCAACAACTGTGTATTCATTCTGTGGTATGTTAATAGAGAAGTCCTTCAGGATGGTCTCACCATACATGACTGTATAGTCTACTTGCATCAGCTGCACCATCTCATCTAGTACAACATTACAGTAATATTCTAGTCGACGCTGGGGAAACTTTGCTGATAAGATGAATTCAGCAACATTACCATTCCAGCACCTAAAACATGCACAACGATCATGAGATCTGATCACCCATATACAAAGCATGATAAGCAGACACTAACTAAAATCTCTGTGTGTCATTCTACAGCTGACTTTAGGATGGCACATGATTGGTTAATAACACAAGTAACCAGGGAGTGGAGAGAAGGCAAGAACGTGTAAATGTTTTTATAATTTCCCAGATCGTCTTTATTTCTGTAATACGTTAATGATTTCTAAAATCCTAATGAGAGCTCACTGAAGTTCAATGGGACAATGTAACAGCTTTGGGTTGAGAATCACGTACTAGCCACATCATGTTCTCAGTAAATGATGAAGCTTTCTGTTACAAACAAGGCCATTATTTTTTAGTAATTTTTTCCAGTTACACATAATTACTCCTTTTTTATCATTCGGTTTTTTTTCTCATGTACCTTGACCAGTACATCAATTACGTTATCCACTACTTAGCAGGCTACGTGGAAGCTCTTACCTAGTCTTGATGCTGAATATAGGATCAACTTCATAGAAAGAAGCTCACTATTTATGTAAGCTGCTTGATATGATTAAATATAAAAACAGCTTAGTTTAGTTAGGAGTATAAAGTTCTTATCTTCAGTTTGTTCTGTACACACCTTTCATAAGTCGAGTTTCTTACAGACACAAAGTGTACAAGTAGACAGCTGAACTATGTCTTTATTGTTATTACACCTACCAAGTTTATACACGTACAAAGACATAACATAGCCATGTTATTAAACCAGCTAATTTGTCATGTTTTGCTGTTTTAGCATATTAGGTAGTCAGATATTTTCTTGAAAACTTAGAAAAACTGAGCAGGAACAAAGAACAACTTTTTAAAGTATGTTTTTATTTCGCTTAATGAATTAAAACATACATAATAAAATGTATGGAGCACTACAGCGATATTGAAATAAATCAATAATTTTATGCAATACTATAGATATTTCAGAAAAAGTCTTGCAGTTTACTAAAGATTAGCTTTTCGTATTTCAAGCCTGATGATAGCGTGCTGTACTAACAGGTCTCATACCTGTTTGATAAGCATCCAGTATGTATGTCAGCTCTCAGCCAACGTCTATTAGGTCTATGAAACTACTGACACTTACAATATATCCTTATGACAACTACATATATTTTCTTACTAAAACATAACATGTTTTGCTTCAAACACAAACTATAACTACAGGGTATTTACATGTAGGTATTTCATACTAATAGCCAGCAACACACCACCTTTAAGAATACCCTGCATATTTATCATTGGTTTGAAGCGGTATAAAAACAGATTGCTGGCTTTATTAATATTCTGTATCTGTTGTCATCCCAGCTATTTATTTGTCCCAGCTTTTAACAATTATATTTTTCAAGTAATATTTTATGAAAATATTTATTTTACCAACAGTTTTAAATTTGGGCATAATTTTAGTTCTACAATCAAGTCTACTACTAAAGCTTTCCTAAAGTGTAAAGTATAAAGTAGCAAATAAACTACTCATTTTTTATTCATAAAACTTTAGGTTGACACCAATATCTACCAATAAACAGCTATATATATCATAGAAGAGAGTTGACACCAAAATCTACCAGTAAACAGCTATATATATCATAGAAGAGAGTTGAGACCAATATCTACCAGTAAACAGCTATATATATCATAGAAGAAAGTTGACACCAATATCTACCAGTAAACAGCTATATATATCATAGAAGAGAGTTGAGACCAATATCTACCAGTAAACAGCTATATATATCATAGAAGAAAGTTGACACCAATATCTACCAGTAAACAGCTATATATATCATAGAAGAAAGTTGACACCAATATCTACCAGTAAACAGCTACATATATCATAGAAGAGAGTTGACACCAATATCTACCAGTAAACAGATACATATATCATAGAAGAGAGTTGACACCAATATCTACCAGTAAACAGCTTAATATATCATAGAAGAGAGTTGAGACCAATATCTACCAGTAAACAGCTATATATATCATAGAAGAGAGTTGACACCGATATCTACCAATAAACAGCTATATATATATCATAGAAGAGAGTTGACACCAATATCTACCAGTAAACAGCTATATATACATGTATCATAGAAGAGAGTTGAGACCAATATCTACCAGCAAACAGCTATATATACATGTATCATAGAAGAGAGTTTACACCAATATCTACCAGTAAACAGCTATATATATCATAGAAGAGAGTTGACACCAATATCTACCAGTAAACAGCTATATATATCATAGAAGGGAGTTGACACCAATATCTACCAGTAAACAGCTATATATATCATAGAAGGGAGTTGACACCAATATCTACCAGTAAACAGCTATATATATATATATATATATATATATATATATATATATATATATATATATATATATATCATAGATATAATATATCTATGATATATATATATCATAGATATAATATATCTATTATATATATCATAGATATAATATATCTATTATATATATTATATCTATATATATCTATTATATATATTATATCTATATATAATATATTTCTTTGCTGGCTATATTGTAGAAATATATATATATATATATATTTCTACAATATAACCAGCAAAGAAAAAGAAAAGGTAGAGAAATATCTCCCTCTTGGAGAAGAAATTGAAAAATGCTGGAATGTGAGAACAACTGTAATCCCAGTAGTCATTGGGGCACTGGGCGCAATAACACCGGCGCATAAAATGTGGCTTGCCCAATTACCAACAGCAATCAACTCAGGTGAGTTGCAGAAAAGTGCGCTATTGGTAACAGCTAAGATCTTGAGGCGAGTGCTCAAACTCCCAGGTCTCTGGTGGGAGACCAGAGTTAGAGCAGAATTTACCACCCATACGGGGTATCCGGGGTGAGGAAACAATTTTTTTTTATCATAGAAGAGATTTGACACCAATATCTATCAATAAACAGCTATATATATCATAGAAGAGAGTTGACACCAATATCTATCAATAAACAGCTATATATATCATAGAAGAGAGGTGACACCAATATCTACCAGTAAACAGCTATATATATCATAGAAGAGAGTTGACACCAATATCTACCAGTAAACAGTTACATATATCATAGAAGAGAGTTGACACCAATATCTACCAGTAAACAGCTATACATATCATAGAAGAGAGTTGACACCAATATCTACCAGTAAACAGCTATATATATCATAGAAGAGAGTTGACACCAATATCTACCAATAAACAGCTATATATATATATCATAGAAGAGAGTTGAGACCAATATCTACCAGTAAACAGCTATATATATATATCATAGAAGAGAGTTTACACCGATATCTACCAATAAACAGCTACATATATCATAGAAGAGAGTTGACACTAACGTGACTGGCTGGCATTGCTGAACAGCCTTGCACCGATCTTGGCAGGTCCTTGTGAGGCAGCAGCTTTGACAATACATGAGCCTAGGTGACCAGCTGTTAGGGTTGTCTTCTGACGTTATGCTGCAGTTGCCACCACGCTCGTTGATGATGTTGTTCGCGCAAGTCATTGAACAAGAGTCACATGAGCTTTTGAAAGCCTCACACCTGCAGTTGATCTCAGTTTAGTGACATTTTATGACTGCCAGTAAAATGGTTAAGGGTTAACATGAGGTAGAATGGTTTAAAGCGATTTAGTTACAACTAAAATAGCTGATATAAAGATCTACATCGCAGAAGTAAGCCAAACATTGAGATAAAACACTCTTTTCCTGCAAATGAAAGTTAAAAGCATTTTTAAAAATTTTGGCTAGCTAAATATTTTGGACTAACATCATGAGTGTCATATTAACTATGCTATTTTGTTTTCACAAAAGAACAACAATTGGGAAGCTCAAAAAGTCGCAATGGAGAAGTCTTGAATGCCTCATCAACTGTGGTGCATTGACAAAGTGTAACGGTTATGGAGGTACAAAGGGTCAGCGAAGGGTCAGCATAGCGACTGCAATAAGTTTAATGAAACTAAACCATAAGGTGAAAATAGTAACCAACTAAAACCGTTACATGCAAAGTGGTAGCCATAAAACGAATTATTAAAAAATACGATATAGTTTTAGATATGTCTCGTATAATCATCCGCAGCACATGAACTAAAAAACTGCATACTATTAAACTAAAATAAAATCTAATTTAAACATAGAAAACCAGTGCATTTTAGAATAAAAAACTTTAAAAGTAACTTATGGCGCAATTAGAGTACAATAAACCAAAAAACTTACTCCTCAGTTGGCTGAACTGCAATGGAACCTGATTGGCTAATAAAGCTGTTAAGGTCAAACATGTCTGTCATGGCGTTTGGCTCCGAGCACACCATGCTGATGTTGAAGGGATGAAGGGGGGCAACTTTACCAAATGTTTTGTAAGTTGTACACAGCTGTCTTGGGTCAGGCTGACATTCTTAAACAGAAATAGATGTTCTTGACCCTCTTATCACTTGATTATGTATTGACTTATTTCTGATGCTATCTTGCTAATTCTATCCATTATATACCATGAATAAAATTAATCAATATTATTAATACTAGAACTTCCTCTGTCATTACAGCCCACGACCAAGGTGATAATGGAAAAAAGAAATGGCAGTGCTGGTTGTTGAAAAAGTAATTGTCAGCAGGAATTGGCAGAGTATAGTGTAAATGAAAGTTGTTCGAGATGACATAAATGAATTTGAGGGAGCACAACTTCAAAAAGGTGCAAATAAAAATTTCAACAAATATAGATAAGTTAGATAAGTTCAGCATTCTGTTAAATGTCGCTCAATCTAGTCTCCTCTCTTTTACGTTGTAGGATTTTGTCATTAATAGCTAATCGAGTGATGCGCTCCTTAGCGAAGTTAGTAACAAGTAAGTCATTAATGTTTCGAACTCGAGAGAGAGCAACAAATGACATTCCAGCGGTCATTTTGTGGTGTCCTATATCAAATTTATATGAAATGCAAAATTAGAAGTAAAATGGCAAGTTACTGTGTACTATACACAGTTTGAAAGTTAGTTGTGTTGAATGTAGAATGGTTTTGATAGCGATCTTTAACAGAAAGCAAGTGCGAGCGTTTACGCGTCTGAAAGTTTTCAGCAAACTGGAGCAAAATGAAAAATGTTTTCCTCGTCATAATGGGGCATGGTAGTTCGGCCCTAGCTTGTACATAAGTTGTAAAGAATTCCGGCTAACGTTTTGAATAATTTAATGAAACCTTCGGTAATTGAACAAAAAACATAGGCTAATAAACTGCGTACCACAATTTCGTACCTGTAAATCGGTCTACGCCTCAAACAGTCTACGTTTAGTACAGAAATTTTCACATAAATTCGATTACAAGTAAACAATGCCATAGACTGGTGAAATGAACATGTTTTTCTCATGAAATGCGCACTGCTAAATAGTTCTACTATCTGTCGCACGGCTTTATTGGCGTATTGTAGGCCGGTCTTAACTATTTTTAAACCAAGCTTTTCAAGCGTTTTGTGGCATTCTTTGGCTGAATTAATCTGTCTATTTATGTATAATCCGATCAGATGGGTTAGTTTTAAGATATTGCGGTAACCTTTCAAAGACTTGGTAATATGTTTAAATAGGTTTATATGTGTTTTGTATCGTTATTATACTTTAACGACTCTACAAAAAATGGTTAAATTTTTTGATGATATTTCGATACAAGGGTTTGCGGTGTTGTTGATGAATAATTTTCGTAAGTTGTGTGCACATGCTCTTATCATAAAAACTCTCAAACTTCGCTCCGCTCGCTTGGTCGTGGAATTATACTTATTCTTATTACTAACCCAGTTAATCTTTTTCCCATTTACTAAGGATACTTTAATTTGTGTACAAATTTTAGGTTTTATTATAAATCTTAACTCTGAAGTATAATAATAATTCTCTATTGCTTGAGGTACTGCTATCTCATAACTTGTATTAACTACTTGCAGGCAGTAATCCATCAAGTTGCTTGTCAACAAGTTAAGGCTTATAATTTCTGAAGCTGTAAATACCATCTCCTGCAATATCATAACTCCCACGATATCATAACTCCCACGATATTATAACTCCCAGTAAGTCATAACTCTCACGATATTATAACTCCCACAATATCATAACTCTCACGATATCATAACTCCCACAATATTATAACTCCCAGTAAGTCATAACTCTCACGATATTATAACTCCCACAATATCATAACTCTCACGATATCATAACTCCCACAATATCATAACTCTCACGAGATCATAACTCCCACAATATCTTAACTCCAACGATATCATCACTCCCACGATATCATAACTCCCACGACATCATAACTCCCACGGCGTCATAACTCCTACGATATAACTCCCACGATATTATAATTCCCACGATATCATAACTCCCACGATATCATAACTCCCACGATATTATAACTCCCAGTATGTCATAACTCTCACGATATTATAACTCCCACAATATCATAACTCCCACGATATCATAACTCCCACAATATCATAACTCTCACGACATCATAACTCCCACAATATTATAACTCCCACGATATCATAACTCCCCCAATATCATAACGCCAACAATATCATAACTCCCACAATATCATAACTTCCACGATATCATAACTCCCACGATATTATAACTCTCACGATATTATAACTCCCACGATATCCTAATTTCCACCATGTCATAACTTCCACGATATCATCTCTTACGACATTATAACTCCCACAATATCAAAACTCTACGATATTATAACTCCCACGATATCATAACTCCCGTGATATCATAACTCCCACAATATCATAACGTCTAAGATATCATATATCCTACAATATTATAACTTCCACGATATCATCCCACCAACGATATCATAACTCCCACGATATCATAACTCCCACGATATCATAACGGGCACAATATTATAGCTCCCCCGATGTCATAACTCTCACGATACCATAACTCCCACGATATCATAATTCCCACGATATCATAACTCCCACGATATCATAACTCTTACGACATGAAAACTCACACAATGTTACAATTCCCACGATGTCATAACTTCCAAGATATCATAACTCCCACGATATTATAACTCCTACAATATTAGAACTCCCATATTATCATAACTCCCACGATACCATAACTCCCACAATATCATAACTCTCACGATATCATAACTCCCACAATATTATAACTCCCACGATATTATAACTCCTACAATATTAGAACTCCCATATTATCATAACTCCCACGATACCATAACTCCCACAATGACATAACTCCCACAATATCATAACTCCCACGATATTGATACATAATATTATTGAATAATTACTATCATTAAGGTTGTACTAATATCATGATCATGGCCACTGAAAACATCTTTCACAGCTTTTGGGTAGCAATGTCAATGTTATTATCCTTATCACTATTGCTGGCGATATTGTTATTATTATTATTATTGCTAGCAGTATCACTGTTATTATCGCTAGTGACAATAAAATAATAAGCATAATTGAATTGTAGATCAAGACTCCTTAACAAATTTCAATTTGTTCGGTCTTGGGTCAGCAGTGGCTTTGTTCAATTGAACCACTCTAAATGGACATGAGTTCATTTTTATTTTATTTAAATTACTATTTCTCATACTATGATAACTTCGCTGATGCCATAAAGTATACAATTTCTATATTATCAAGTTAGAAATCCCTTTATTGTTAAGTTAAACTATTTCCTTATCAAAAGTCAATTATTGATACTAGTAAAATTGATTGGAATATAAACATATTGCATCAACCTTTCATTATAAATGACTAATAACCAAGACTTTCTTTGCACGGCTTACTTACCAGGACAGTTGGCTTGTTTTGCTGCCGTGACATTCTCATGCAGGACAGGAAGCAGCTCGTAGTTCAGCGGCATGGGGTACCGGCAATAGCCAATCAGAATGCTAGTCTGCCCACCGTATTTAGTAAACTCTTCATTGTCATTGCTGTCTGAATGGGCATCTGATGACTTCAGCGTTGGATAGAGATTGATTTCCTTGACTGAAACCTGCAGTATTTAAAATATGTTTTCATAATATTCCTTTAACCTATCAGAAAAGTTTTCAATAACAAATCTGTTTGACAGCATCGACAAAGATTTAATCAATATGGAAGAAACTATATTGTATAACTAGAGACTACAGAGGAGAGCTCGAGCAATGCATTCAGAGACTATACAGATAAAAGGTGAAAAAACGCAGCCAGCGAGTGAATGAAAATGTTAAGAAAAGGCAAATGACACTTCAACCAAAAGGGAGCTAAGACAATCTTGTTAACAAAAATGGATAATTAGATTAAAGCAACAGCTTCAGTCGGATCATAGCTTAAAAGGTCAATTAGGTCAAAAGGTCAACTGTTTCTAGGTCATATACAAGCTTTAGGTAATCTCAAATTAGCTATACCTTTTCATATGCTCAACTTAGCTTAGGCGTTTTATTAAAAACTATACGATTTATGAAAACTACATGGGTATCCAGAGCTAATTACACACTAAACAATAACACAACGCCATGTAATAAAATACATAGGGCTTTAGTGTGAATTAAAGTATTACCATAATTAGCAATACATTTCTTCTAAAACAATAGTATTAAAATCAAATAAATTTGATAAAATATATAATGTATTTAAGTTTAAGATAATGTATCAGCTACGAGTTTTCAATTCACATTTGTTTAATTTTAGCCAAGCTTTGCTGTATATTGGTAGTAAAGCTCTTAGTATTATGTCCTTTTAATGTCACAAAAATGAGGGTTCAAAGCTCAGGTTTCTTTAAGCAAATGATACTCATTTCACCATCGTTTAAATTATCACTGTGGGTGGCAAAGTCAGCTCATACACTACCTTAATACTGATCCCGCTGCCTCTGAGCAAGGTTGTTGTGAACTGTTGACCTTTCTGAGGAGTGCCCATCAACCATGGAGTCGATCTTGCCATGCGTCTGTTAGATATCGACTCTAGTATCAGATTCCTGAAGAAGAGTTGATTGGCTGACTTTGTTTGATTATATTTACTAAGGCTTGTCGTTGTCAAGCGCTGTTTCATGTTGTTAAAATTTGTCTCTAGGTGCAAAACATGTAACCTACTAAAAGCCGTGTTATATCAGGTATGCATATCACGTGAATGTTTGTGTTTTAGATTTCCATTACATGTGACACTCAAAACAAGCAGTATTTTTAAAGATGAGTGCATTTTTTAGCAGTTGTTAGTAAATTAGCTTTATTAGTTCTCATTAAGTCACGCTTTGTTTTCAAATATACTACTTTTTAGATTGGAGTTTTTAAATATACCAGGCTAAATAATAAATTTGAAAAGTACTGTCCTAAAAGTAGTCTACACTTATTCATCTCTGTATTTTACAAAATGGTACATTTAGCATTGCGAATAATATCAATAGTGTTTACAGCTGATGAGCATAAAACATTCTCTATTCTGTACTTTTGAATTTAGTTTGCTACATACTATTAATAAATAAATCATTTAGACCTTATTCATAAAAATCTATGCCGACAACAAAGTAATATACATGGACAGAAAAGGAAACTCTTGTTTAAAGTTTAAGTACTGCTCATGAATAGAAAAAGTGAAAAAGAATTTTACAAGTTTTCAAACTACATATATTATTTTATTAGCAATAATTTCATTTCAAACAGATTTTGTTTAAACAGTCGCATGCAAAATCATGAAACAAAAATGGCAACAGTTAGTTAATCAAATCAATAACATGGTTTGAAATGCAAAGTTTACAATACCTTTCTTTGTCTGGAGAGCAGATATTAGATAAAACACAGTTAAAGTACCGAGAGATAATATTTATTGTTAAAGTAGCTGGTGATAATATGTTTAAAATAATTATTAGCAGTTGAATGCAAATTAAAATATTAAATAAATTATTTCTAAAATTGTCGCAATGGCATGTTAGTCATTTAAAAACTTAAATTGTCTGAAAGCACTTGATGGTTGGCTATATTTGGCAACAATCTACAATGAAACTCACCCTGATCCTTTCGCTGCCAACACCTGAGTGATATTGCTGCATCTTCTGTTTGTATAATCAGTACATGGCTTGTACTCAAATTCCTCCTCCGTACACCGCCGGGCACAATCACTACACTCAGTGTCAGCGAAGCGAGTACATTCACCCGTTATGTATTTTCCTTCCACGCAGCCTTTGCTGCATGGCAAGCAGACACGATTAGGACAGCCACTTTGCTCATATGTACCTGAACAATTAATAACAATTGTTTATTAGAGACGCCATTGACATGTTTGCTAAGAGTAAATAATGGCAGCATCAACTAAAAATTAAAGCCTCCAACAAATTTACAAAATCAAATCCAAGCACAGGAACCAAATTAATGATCTTCAAATGTCTTTTTTTGTTTACAAAAAGAACTTGGTAACAAAGCAAACTTCTTAGTTTTTGGAAGGTCTACCTTCAGGGCATTTGGTTTCAGAGCAGAGAACACAACTCCCAGATGCATCTCTCCAGTGGCCTGGGGCGCAAGTACAGGTATAGCCACCAATGGTGTTGGAGCAGGTCTCAGTGGATGTACATGGCATGTACAAACAATCTCTCACGTCTGTAGAAAAATACTCCATTTGTGTTCCACAGATTATTTCATTTGCAAACATATTATTTAGGGAACATAATAGCATTATTGATTTGAAAACCATAGGCAGTGGTTTGATTTGTAAAAAGGCCACTGTTGGTAACAGGACAACCACGAAACCACTCTCTGCCAAATCAATAATGGAGACTTGTCGGCGGGGACTACAACAAATAAAAATCAGCAAAAAGGTGTAACATAAAATATATATGCATATTATTTATTATGCCCACTTTAAATATTATTAACTGTCAGGAGTTGCTATCTCTCGTTATAAAACAACAGTTTGTTGAACTAACACAAAAGATTTGTTGATAGACAAATCTCATTGAGTCTTTTAAAACACCTTTTACAGTTGATGCTATCAGACTACTATGATTACATATTACTTCAAGTATGACTGAAAATGCTTTCCTAAGTCTATACATACAAATCCTACTGTACACCAACAATAAGAAAAGTGATTAATTGGTCTGGTTAATAAACTAGAAGAAGATAACTCCACTAGGTCTCTGAAGACTCTTCAGTAGAAGTAAGAATAAAAAAACTCCTGTGATAGACAGTAATAACAAGTTTGTTTATATGACAGTTTATGTTTAAATTCGTAATATGGATTTATGAATTAAATTCATACTGTTAATGAGATTTCCATGATTTCAAATGATTGCCATTTATGCCTATGAATCCACTAATGGTTGTGTTCAGCAGTTGATACATAGACATAGACAGCAGTAGTTTGAAATCATTGACAACACTAATAGTCTGTTGGCAACAGTAGAAAACCACTATGGAGTTCTTGCTTTCCTAAAAGATTTAAGGCTATGAAATTGTTACCTGTACACCTCGACTTCTCATATAGCACATAGCCTCGGGCACAAGCACAAAGTCCAGTTTTACGGTTGCAACCTTGTTCACAGTTTTTAAAATCATCACATAGATTTTCACTGATGTCCGTGATAATAGGGTCTGTAATCTCTGAAATCAATGGATTGAAAACAATACTTTATCAATTATTCTATTAGTGTTAGTATTCGCAGACCCCCCCCCCCCCCCCCCCCGAGTATTTTTACAATATTAAAAGATAAAAGGGTGTAATATAGCAAACTACTATAGCACTACTATAGCAAATGTAGCAGTGATTTGGAAAAACAAAAACAAAAAATTATTAAAAGCCACATCAATACTATTGCTGATACAGAAGCTGGCAAATAAGTTTTAAGTTTTAAATCATTTCTTTCAAAATTCCAAAATTCACAAATAGTCATATTCATACATTTTGCAAAGATTAGTAAAAACAATCGTACAGGTCAGTATTTTTTTTCAGAAATTGAACTATTAAGAGTTCTCTGCAGTATGTAACAATAAGATGGCCCCCTCCCAACATAAAACAAAAGCTACTACATTGCTTAGCTGTAAAGTTTTGTTTTTCTATTCCGTTTATTCTAAACAACTCGGTTGTTTCTCATCACAACAATATTAGAGCACTAAATCTATAAGCATACCTAACATGTTATTTATGTACAGAGATTTATAGACGAACAGAAACAAAATGGAAGCATTTGTAATAGTTGATATTATTACAAACGGAAGAAGGACAGTCAGTTTTAGTGAGACGCCGTTTTGGTTGTGCTATCGATGCTGACTCTCTCATCTGTTTGATTTTTTTATTTTTCTGAACTTTATTATGGTTTCAAAATACAAGGCAGATTCTTATGAGGTAATGCATCAAAGAAGAAAAAGACCACCATATAGGTGAAACTATATCTGCAATCTAGACAAATATTGTTATATTGCCAATAACTGAAACAACTCTCATTCTGATTTCAATATTTCTGACATCTGACAGTGAAATATGTTTCTCTACAGATTCTGTAGGAAGTCAATTTATTCGTAAAATATCTAGAATATAACTGAAACACTATATCCTTGTATTACTTTTTATTTAATATGGTTACCGAAAATGTGTGAAACCTCAATCGAATTGAACAAATACGTGTACTTTGTGAATCGTCCTGGAAAATTTCTAACTACTCATAATTACCAGTAATTATATCGCTTTAAGTTGTTTGTCTTACTAAAGAGTTTTACTATGTTTTACTAAGGAATTTTTGAATTAAAAACTACTATTCAGCAAATTATTTATTAAAATTTGTTAAATAAGCACATAGAAATATTTTACTAGAATCAGAAGTGAAAAGATAAACAAAAAAAGCGTTTGAATAACAAAATCTGTAAATCTGGATATGTGAAAATGTTCAGAGTGCAGCTCTAGAACTCTGTCAAAAAAAAGTGCCTGGTAACAAAATTCGTGCTGTCTGCATACCTGGATTTACTCGGACGTTACTCTCTACCACTACATCTGCAGAACATAAAAGCTTTCAGTAATGTGAATATAATTTATGCAACACGTCCAAGATTTGTATTGCATAAAATATCTCTTTTCAATACACTGCCATATTAGTTAGGTCAAAATATGTTTTAATAGCTTTTTAATTAAAAGATTGTCTCAATGATATATTTCTGTGTAATTTGCTTTTTACCCAATGACTAGTCTAAAAATTTAATGTTGTCACAATTAAAATAGCTCCTCCGTTCAGAATAAAAATATGTTTTGCCTACATTGACAAACAATAAATATATTTTACGACAGTTAATATTGTAAACAAAAATATCTTACCAAATAGGTACGCTTTGGTGTTCTTTGGCTTTCTTGAAATGTCAAAATCTATCCTATTTGATTCATTGATGAAAATATTGATCTCTTTGAAGAAGTTGTCTGGTATATATACAACAATTTTAACCTCAGTAAGGTTAGAGACGATGCCAAAGACTCCAGTTACGAGGCCCAGCAGAGTCAAGGATAGCATAGCTGTAGTTGACACCCTAAATAGAGAAACTTAAACAAAGTGGATCTCATAATATCTACAGAGCAAACGTACACAGAGTGGCTCCCAGAATCTCTACAAAACTATAAAAAAATGTGCAGCTGTCATTAATATAATTATATGGAATTTTTACAGCCAAATTATACGCTATCACATAACTGTGTAGACGATAGAAATATTACTTGCTAGGTCCAGGCTTAGAACCAATTGCACCTCCACTGTGTCTCTTCGGCTTTGGAGCTACTGTAGGGGGAGCAACTCCTGAAACTGCACCCCGCCCATTTAGAGCCGCTCCAGTTTCATAGCCATCGTCATGTGGTGACTCAATCATATCTTCTAGCGCTTCTCGCGATGGGTTGTTGTCACTATAAAGGAAAAATCATAGATAAAACTAGGTTTATATTAAGAATAGATCAAATCATAGATAAAACTAGGTTTATATTAAGAATAGATCAAATCATAGATAAAACTAGGTTTATATTAAGAATAGATCAAATCATAGATCAAACTAGGTTTATATTAAGAATAGTTATCGGCAATTCAACAGTCTTAACTCCTTATGGATGTGATAAAAAAGGTTAATTGGAAAGTTAGCAAGTTGAAAGATTTACAAATATGAGTAGCTTGCTTATTGTTTATTCACCGAATATTCTAGGAAAATATAAGCATAAGATAAAAAGTTAATAAGCAGCTCTAGTTTTTCATCTTCCACTATCAGTCTTTCTATTAGAGAAATGTAACGTATATATTTTCAAAACAAGATAGAAACTTGCAGTTTATGTAATATTAGGTTTAGCCCCGCAGTACTCAGTCTGTGAAAATTATGTAGGATATTCAATGTTTCACTTTAATTTGTACATATATTTTTTAATATAAAATAAAAATTATATTTTTTATTATCACATTAGTTTGTACTATACCATTATTACACTACTTATCATGATGTTTTCAGCTTGATATTTCTGATATGTTTAACAAGTAACTTCAAATTTGAATGGAACTAAGTCAAATTGTCCCCAGGTCACATGGCTCGCTGTAGACCAATCAAATTTGATATTATTGCGTAGCTAAGCGATTACTCTTTTTTGCCCAAATAAGTTTTCTATTTATGTATGTAGTTATGATTGTTGTTAAAAATACTGTGGCAGACGCCGGGCCACGAATTTATTTCTGACATTACATCCTTATATATCCGCGGACATAATCACTCTTATATATTCTGCATGTTGTGTCTATCTTTATTATATGTTTATATCGCTAATACTTTCTACTGTTTATAGTTTGGCAATAACTGAGCCAATGTGTTAAAGCTCCTATTAATCATCTATCTTATACGGTTTCCTACCCGGTTCCATTATACGGTACAGGGAAAAAATATGTAAAGGGAGAGCTATCGCTAAGAGGGCAGAGTAGTCGGAGCTCCGCGACTAATCGTAATTCCTAGAATAAAACAACCGAAACCATTTGTACTTGCATTTTATGCAACAAATTTTTGCAATCTAGATCTAGCCTGAGTAAAGGCCAACAGAATTCTTTACATTGCGTCACATTGAGTTCTGTGAGGCTAGATCAAGTTAACATAACCCATAGTTGCTACACTCATTTGATAAGGAAGCTACATGGTTTATATGATACCACCACCTGAAATTTTAAATAAATGACCACACAGTGTTATAAGCAGGGTGCATTGCAGAGATAGTGGTCGCTATATAACGATCATTTCTGAGAGAGAGAGAGAGAGAGAGAGAGAGAGAGGAGCAAAGATAGGAGAGGTTCAGCATAAAGCTCTGTGACATTGGGACATCATCACAAGAACCAATATCATCTACCAAGTGCTTAAGATATGGTATGAAGTCTACACAGATAGGAGTTGACATCATCATTGCACTGGAGAGTGAGTTTAAACCTGCAGAATGCTACATGAACAGCCCATGAAACAGGCAGTTATGTTAGAATAAATTTTGTTGGTTTACTTATTAAAGGAACCAACTGAAGCATTAACAGTAAAAGATTTGTTAACTTAATAAATTTTTGTCAGTTTTAATTTTTTAAATCAAGTTTATGAACATTTGATTGTTGCAAATGTTAAGCTACTCAACATAACTAGCACGGTTATTACCTGCTGAAAAAATATGGAGAATGTTACAAATTCATCAAATGATATCTCAATCTTTAACTATCCTTACATAGCCAATTCTACAAAATCAAAATCTCTCCACCAGTCAGATGCATATCTGATAAGCTCTAAACATCAACATTTTTTAACAATATTATTATTAATTATATTATTATTAGCGTTTGAAGAGATAAATCAAAGATCTAACCTAACAGCAACATCCCGATCCTGACGGTCAACTAGCAACAAATAATAGTCGAGTTGAAAATTGAATTTCTAAAAAATTAATTAAAATTTTGCACAGTTATTAAATCATATTAAATTTTTGCACCATATCAAAGGATAGATAAATATGCGTGAGATAGCAGTAAGAATAAAAACCAAGCTTTCTCATAGCAAGGGATAGAAAGTGCTTGTGAATGTGAATCAAGCAAAAGTCAGATGTGATGATGGCAGGAAGCGGCGCACACGGTGTTTCCTGTAAAAGCCGTGAGTGGGGATGTCGAATATTCTAAAAGCCTAAAAAACTATAGCGGAGTGCTGAGTGAGACTTGCCCTGCAACTAAGTGGTAGAATCCTTTAGCATCTCTGAAATGAAATCAGACAGACTTAAGTTTCAGCTAGAGACTAATTTACTATGCTAACTTTGGATGACAGACTGTTTTCTATTGATTTAAGTTTCATTTCTGTTTAACAGACGCATTCTTTCATTTAACTTGTTTGAAACATCCTGAAGTTTACAAAACATAAAATTAATGGTTGAAATGCCGGAAAGATGAATTTGAGTTGGTTATGTTAGATGTTATTTACAACATGATATTATTGCATGACAAATATCTTCATAATTATTAGCACAAAAAATACACTATTATAATTATTGACAGAATTACCAGTTTTATTAGCAAACCTAAAAATATTAATAATTTAAGTTCAAACCATTTGCACAATTTCATGTAGGCCTACATCTAAGTATAGTATTTTTAGAAAGCTACTAAAATAAAAGAACGCATTTTTGTCAAAATATTTTTTTTATAAAAAGGGTGACAGTTCATACCTACCACACCATCTGGTAGACAAAATAACTACTTTGCAAACACCTAATCATAGACACAAATATGAAAAATTTAGATTTTAAAAATGGCTCAAAGTTTATCAAATATTTTATTCATATATTTATTTATACGTGCTCACATTAGCACTCGTAATCAATTTAATATTTAATTTGACCATCTCTTTACCTCCGACTACTTAAATGAAAACGCCGCGTACACTTTCTTTAGGGTGAACCAACATATGTAAAAATGTATGGAAATATAAAAAAAATAAATGTATGTTTTTAAAATTTTGTTTTTTGTTGTTGTAAATTTAACACCTATAAAAAGATAGCAAAAATTTGACTCTTATTGTCATAGCAAATCGTTACAGATATTTTGACACACACTTCTAATAAAAAACTTTTCAAAAAATAACAAGGAATTATGTGTGAAAACTAATAAAATATAGTATATAATATATATATAATAGTGCTGTGAAGTAAAACTTTTACCTTTTCAGTACACTTTCCGAAAACAAAAAGAAAACTGGTCATATGCATGCAGATAAGCATCCTTGCATAAATTTGGAGTTGTCCGCTTTTCAAAAAATTTCAAGACCTTGTTTATTAGATTGCATGCTTTACTGTATATCTGCATGCGTGTACAATTTGTATGCATATCTAGATTTAAGTGAAACTATTTGAATTGTTGCTTCAACTTGACAAAGCAAACATATGACAATGCTATACTTTACATTATAAAATATGTTCTCTTTCTAACCACAAAGTTCCACTGAGAAAAACGTTGTCTTTCCTATAGAGTTTTTCCTACTGTTCATCAGTATTCTTGTGCAAACAAATTGCTATTATCTGTACACAAACTCCTTTAGTTGTGCAGAGGTTTACCTGTTAACTGAGTCCATAGCATTGTGTATGGCTTCTCTCACATCTTCCAGGTTTACCTCCCCTTTTTCCGAATCATCCGAGAAATGCAACGGTTCTGTTAGAGGTGGAGGCCAAGCGTGCTCCTGTAAAGATCATGACATCATGCCATGCTGTTTAATTATTTATCGCAATAACAGCCAGGTCTTTGAAATGTTAGCTCATACAAATAGTGTTACCTGAGCCTTTTCCTCATCTGTGCTCGGTTGCCACACGCTGACGTCAGCAGACGGTGGTGGCAGCAATCCTTCTTGAGTCCCATACTCATCCCATTCCAACTCTTCCGCACTGTTATTGTCAGCTCCTGCCGCCAAGCTATGATTCCTAAAAAGCATATTTTTGTAGAGTTTTAAAAAGCCAAGCTTGTTTGTTTGTCAAACATTTGTCCGTGAACATCACAAGTCTCTACTCATTCCCTTATTGATCTATTGATCTATATGATTGAATCAAATGCAATGATGACCTTTCCAAATATTTTATTTGCTGGCTCTGCCTATGCTAAATATTTATTTCACGGCAATCACAGGTTTCAATATCTTTCCGGGTTCGTGTCCTCGCTTTTTACATGAAAGTTACAGACTTTCAACTCATTTCAGCTTTCAAGATATGAACAAGTTGCATACAACCTCAAACAATTACTTTGAACATAATTATCATCATTAGCTTCGTTAACAATGTTCTATCTAATATCTGTTTTCTTACAACAACAAAATTTTAAACACAATATGTCATGCTATTTATTTGATTTATTAACTGTGACCCCTTTTCACGATTATTGTATGGCATAATTTGAAGAATGTTTCTGTATGAAATGAAATTATAGCTAATGAAATACCGATATTAAGCAAGTAGCTTGTAGGAACTGCAGGAAGCAAGTGTTTATTGGTGCTGGTTCTTTATGAAAAAAGACTTGTTAAAGGTTGACTTGCGACAAAATTCACATTACAGTTATTTGGTATCAAAAGATTCATCATGTCTTACTCTGTTGTGTTGTAGGTGCAAAATATGTGGAAATGTGATTACAAGCTCTTAAAAGCTCCAAAATGAACAATTAATCGCAGCCATCATGAAAATGCCATAGTTTGGAACCCCTTTCCAAAACGGCTCAAATGGGACGCAGCTGAACACGATGGCTTCTGTTTACACTTTCATGCAACCTCAGTTGTCGAAATATTTTCACAAATATACCTCATACATTCAATAAAACCATGCCTATTGTCATTACGAGTATATTTCACCATCATCGTAATACTGTCACTTTGAGCACTGATATCTCAAAACCTACCGTAAAAATTTGTTTAATTTTTTAACCCTAGCTCGAAGGAGTGCATATCATTCTCTGATAAACATGACGAGCCTGCTGGTCACCTGTGGTAGTTGAAAAATGCTGCAGAAGTTTTTCGGGTTGTTTGGCAGAAAGTATGGGTCACATGATCAGATTACGACTAGATGATTAGACCAGGCTGAAACAAAACTGTAAAGTAGCGAGCATTTATATTTTATACGGGTTTTTCGGTAGAACCCAGGGTTTGTCATAAACTAGTGCTACGAGACGTTTTATATCGAGCCTTTTATTGACCTTTCATCTCACGTAATAACATCACGTGTCAAAACAATAACCACGATGTTTGAGAACGTCAACGAACTAAAGACATTCCAAACTACGGCGTTTTCGTTTATGGCTGAGTAAACACAGTAGAGTAAAACATGGGGAACCTTTTGATACCATATAGCTGTAATGTGAATTATGTTGCAAGTAAACCTTTAAGCATGTTATTTGTGTGTATTTGAATTGATCTTTTTTGAATTGATTTTATTTGCATTCATCTTATTTAAATTGATTTTATTTGAATCGATATTAACTTTATTTCACCAGCAAATCAAATCACCAAAAGCGCCATTACATTTCACCAAAAGCAAATCAGGTTGTGTGAAAAAAAGAAGAGAACAATAACATGAAAATTCAATAGTTTTTAAGAGAAATTCTTATAATATGAGGGTGTTCAAGATATAGAATGGGCAATATATTTATGTTTTATGTGTTTAGTGGTTTTAGTTTGTTTGGTTTAGATGGGAAGTGGGTGGTTGAGTGCAGATTATAGAGTGCTTTAGACAGCAGAGATTCTGAAATAATAAAAGTTCTACTGCTACTGTTTTAGCTTTGTAACCAAACATAAATAGATAAAATTCACATTCCATTGCTATACTAAAACTAACAAAAAACCTTAGATATCTTAAACGTTATAATGCAGTCAATGCTGACAGTAGATGGTGCAATTGGTAAACTGCATGTAGCTGTAAAACTTGGATTATGTTAATGTTAATCTACCCCTAAATAATCCAATCGTTCAATTTCTACTATTATTTTTGGGGGAGAGGCAGACTGTAATTTTTTTGTCAGAGGTGAGTCAGGTGACTAACATTAGAAACTGTTTAATAGATTGGCACTATTTAGAGCTGGCACTAGACCGGAAACCTAAAAGCTAGCTTTGAAACCAAGCAATGAATTATGAACAGTAAGCTATAGCGAATCATTAACTTGATAAAAACATATTTTATAAACTGTAATTTATTTAGTGTTTAGGCACCAGCCAGAGTCAATCAATCACCAAAATAAAATGATGTCATCAAGGCAAATAAAGATGATGTCATCAGATAAGGCAACTCCAACAGCAAATTAATTTCATTTTTTCAAAGACTAGTACACACTGTATTGCGGTGTATCAGCAGTAATCTCACAGAACATCAGTGATCCTCTGTAGTAACACTGTTCACGCTATCACAAACCCATCTGTGGTTACACCAGTCAATAATCTGTGGCATAGTAAAGGAAAAGAAAATATAGGTCAAACAATCCGCGACAGTCAATCACCATCGCCAGGGTGGTACACATAGTACAGACTGCTGTGGATGTTCGGCCATATATCGAAAGTTTGTCAGTAGAAACGTCTCCGGACATGTTGATTTTATTTCCAGCTTTGATGATGCCATCGTTAACGCGTTAATCGAGAGGACAACCCCGACATACTTCGATACGGTTTGTACCAGGTTTTAGCGTCCAATGGCAATTGCCCATTTGGCAATTATGCATTTTGGAAATCTATTGTCTAAACAGTTTTGTTAAAAGTTTCCTCATCTGAAACCGCTATTTAAGCATACAAGTAACATTCTTCATATTGTCACCAGAAATTCGGTAAGCTAGATATCATCAAGGTCTAAATATGTGATCATGAGCTAGGGCTGAGACAGTGCTAGGGTTAAGACAGTGCTAGGGTTAAGACAGATCTAGGGCTAAAACATAGCTAATGCTAAAACAGAGTTAGGCTTAAGACAGAGCTAAGGCTAAAACAGAGATATGGCTGGAACAGAGCTAGGGCTAAGACAGAGCTAGGGCTAAAACAGAGCTAGGGCTAAAACAGAGCTAGGGCTAAGACAGAGCTGGGGCTAAGACAGAGCTAGGGCTAAAACAGAGCTAGGGCTAAGACAGAGATGGGGCTAAGACAGAACTAGGGCTAACACAAAGCTAGGGCTAAATCTGACTCACCTGTAAGGTCTGTACTCATTGCTGCTGGAGAGTCCTGCATCATATGGTACGAAGTCTCTGTTCATCAAATGCGCCCGTCGCGCTGTTGCTGTAAGTAGAAAATAGAAAGCCAGTGTGACTTTCATCTAAAATCTAATTTTATCACAACAGCATGGTAGAGCGCAGTGGAAGCCCTGTAACCAGTTACCGGTTAGCGAAGGCCATAGGCATAAGAAAGGCGAATTTCATGTTGTAGTGAGCACGCTTGATACATTCACAAGCAGCCAATCTATGCTTGAAGTGATATGTATAGACAGTTGTACGATTACCAAGTTATCAATCAGCGATAGTCTAGCGGTGTGCCAGTGCGAACCGCTACACTGGGCCGACTAGCGGATGATGATTCGATAAATGTAGAATGATGATTATTCGACGCCTTATGCCAAAGCATGTTTGAATATTACGCGACAGAAAAGCAAGGCCTATGTGCACGCACAAATTCAACGTCGTTGATCGCCAAGGCAGTTTCTATGGCAAAATGATGGTGTCTTGCTTGGGTGTTTCACTTCTAAACAGCGACACAGAATAAGAACAGAATGAGAGGGGCACAGCTGTTTCCATGATGGCATTGCAGCGCCACATGGGGGTGTGTTGCTATGCTACCGCTGTATGGAAACTTACTAAATGAAAGACTGGTTGTCTTCAGTACACTTTTCACCTATTATTTATCATCATCTATCACCTCTTGTCATTAGTGCTAACACTTAACAAGGCGGAACTACGGTGTAGCCGTTAGCATTTTAGCACTTTGACTGACAGTTGAACCATGAAAAACTAGTTATTTTTAGTACATCATCCTCTTATTATCTATTAGTGCCATCGTACAACAAGAAGGAGCCGTGGTGGAGTGGTGAGCATACTGGTCTGCTAGTTAGCAGGCCAGAAGTTTGAGACCTGCTACGGACTATTCTTTTTATGCTTCAATAAGCAATCCGAATCAAAATCATGCAATGTCTGCCAAGTTGTTTTAGACTTTATGCTTCTAGCATTTGGAACAGAGCTAGATATTCATGCCTTTGGGTCAGATTTTATAATCTCTGAAGTAGCGTCAAGTTTTAAATGGCAAGCCTAAAGTTTATTTGCAGATGAAAATTTGATCAGAGTTTACTGCTTGCTGCAGCTGATTAAAAATTACATTATGAGCAAGATGGTTTATAAAATTCATAATTAGGTTTTAATAAATTTATAGAATACAAAAAAATATTCTACAAAAACCCGTCAGAAAATATATTTCTTTTCTATTGGAAGGTCTTATGAACAGGAAACTAAGAGTTTGTTAAATGAACAATTTTTAGTTTCGGTAAAAGTTATGGTACAACATTTAGCAATCTAAAAGTGTCACAATCTTACAATTCAAGGTTTGTAAGCCGCTTTGTCTTGAAGTTATCTACCCAGCTTACAAGAGGAGACAACGCTTAATCAAGTTAACGTGGCTGTAGTTGAATAAACTTGTTTTATGACAACTAGTAACCAGGCTATCCAGTGTGCTGTGAGAGATTGTCAGGTGTGAAAATAAAGCAAAGAGAATAAGTATAAACACAATAACTCTAAAACATAAAAAACGCAGGTGGTAGTGCGCCAGGCAATGAAGCCCGTTGTCCCAGGTTCGAATCCCATACGATGCAACCATTTTTTCAACATCCAGCATTGGCTATGGACAGACGGACAGACACGGCTTCTATAATGCTAAAGGTTGCAATGAGTTAGTAGGAGTGTCATGCAATGATTGGTCATGATAACCTTAGAAATGATAAGCAAGGTTACGCAGCTGTTGCTCTGAATATAAGGACAACATAGAATATTAAAGGTGCATTTGAAAATTAAAAAATAATTAATTTGCGTTACTTAAAGAATAATAAAGTAGATGGTGGCAGATTTCAAACTGCATTATTCACACACATATAATAAATTGAAATACATCCGTAAAATATATTGTGGAAAAGAGGGTGAAAGATTCTATAGCGACGAGTGGGACTAATATGATTGTACCTGCAGATGGTACGACCTCGCAATGCGAAAGGTCACTCTCAGAACATTCTGGAATGGTTTCCTGAGCTGGAGAGGAAGTAAGTCAAGGTTAGTAAGCAACAAGCAAAAGGGAAACTCGTGGTTAGTAGTGTTATTGTGTACACATAATCAGGATTTGTTTTCTCATGTTTCAGTGGAAGTTAAAAGCACTGTTGGAGCAAATCAAAAATACATATAATACTACTAGTTTTATTAACCTCATCTTTGCAAAGTTGTAAAAATGTAATATTAGTTCTTGAGGTTAATATTACAATCGCAGTCTTCAACTAATTTAAATCTGGCTTTTCTCTTTTAAAGAATATTAATAAAATACAAACCAGTTCCTTTTCTCCAAGACGCTTTACGTTTTGTCCAGTTGTCATCAATGCTAGAAAGGTCATCGCTAGATGAGATATCGGTTGACCTTTTTGCAATCCGGTACCGTGGTCTTCTGTGACTCAGAGGTTGCTGAAACATCAGATTTGTAGTTTTATACATGAATATAATATCAGGAACACGCTGGTTTGGGTATCCATACATGTTCAGCTGCGCATGAGAATAATAGTTTAGGCAATTTAGAATAGCATTACACCGAGTGATTAATAGCTCCTTGTAATTTTCTAGTCCTGTTAACATGTTGAATTTAAACATGTTAACATGTTAGCAAATTTATAACTTTGTTAACATGTCACATTGAAGTGTGTTAACACTTTAAAAATTGTTACCACTATCAGCAAACTTAATCTTCATCATGTACTTCACACGCAGTTTTAAAAGCATTATCACACAGACCTCTAATTATCACAAAGACCTCTCATTAAATTGTGTCTGAAAAATAAATAATTATGCATTTGTACAGGATATATGTTTTGTTGTATTTTTATTTATTTTATCAATCAAACAATCTCGAAAGATCATTGAAAAACTATGAAACAAAAACAAACTCAAGTTTTTCATGCGGATAAATCAGCAGCCAGCGGCTAGTACCCACCCTGCCAGTATTGTTATCACTGCTAGAGTCGACCCTCATCGATCCTAGATGCAAAGATCTGTTGATGTCGCCATTTCCAATAAGTGATTGTTTGGACCTGATTCCCTCATTTGCTGTTGTGAAGTTTTGGCCTGACAGCTCTTTCATTTCCATTTCATCTACATAAGAATTATAAAACTTGTCAGGAATTTAGGAAAAGGCATTTAAGTGAGAAAACAAAAAGAAGAGTGCATTTAGTTAGAATAGTTAGTGACAGAGATAGGCGTTGCAATACGTTTGAAATTCACTACAAAACTAATTTTAAAACAAGGATTTTTAACGAGTCAGATAGAGCGATCTATGAAGTATCAATACTAGCTTTGAATAAACAAAGTGTGTTAACAAACAATATGTTATATTTAGGCTCTGTTATTTCGTCCCCCTGTGTCAACGCCTCATCAAAATTACCATTTCTGCATAATCATTTACCGGTATGTACCAAGTTATTGTATGTTGCTAATAAACAGAACACACCCGTGCACACACAGATAGTAGAGAAAAAACTGCAAAATAGCAAAGAAATAGCTGGACAGAATGAGAGAACGAGGAGGAAGCAGATGAATTAGGGCCTATTTGTGAATATCTGATGTATTATTGAGTATGAATAACCAAATAAAACACATGAAAGACATTTGTTGTAGAGAAGCGTTGATGACATTTAGAGTCTAAAGGTTAGAAAGACCTAATAGCCAAAATGAAAGTTGTAATGGTAGTGACAAGATGATGGCAGCAAGGTGAGAGAATCATGATGGCAGCGGGGTGAGAGAGTCATGATGGCAGCAGGGTGAGAGGGTCATGATGGCAGCAGGGTGAGTGAGTCATGATGGCAGTAGGGTGAGAGAGCCATGATGGCAGCAGGGTGAGAAAGCAATGATGGCGGTAGGGTAAGAGAGCCATGATGGCATCAGGGTGAAAGAGCCATGATGGCATCAGGGTGAGAGAGTCATGATGGCAGCAGGGTGAGAAAGCCATGATGGCAGCAGGGTGAAAGAGCCATGATGGCAGCAGGGTGAGAAAGCAATGATGGCGGTAGGGTAAGAGAGCCATGATGGCATCAGGGTGAAAGAGCCATGATGGCATCAGGGTGAAAGAGCCATGATGGCATCAGGGTGAGAGAGTCATGATGGCAGCAGGGTGAAAGAGCCATGATGGCATCAGGGTGAGAGAGTCATGATGGCAGCAGGGTGAGAGAGTCATGATGGCAGCAGGGTGAGAGAGTCATGATGGCATCAGGGTGAGAGAGTCATGATGGCAGCAGGGTGAGAGAGTCATGATGGCAGCAGGGTGAGAGAGTCATGATGGCAGCAGGGTGAGAGAGCCATGATGGCAGCAGGGTGAGAGAGTCATGATGGCAGCAGGGTAAGAGAGTCATGATGGCAGCAGGGTGAGAGAGCCATGATGGCAGCAGGGTGAGAGAGCAATGCTGGCATCAGGGTGAGAGAACCATGATGGCAGCAGGGTGAGAGAGCAATGATAGCGGCAGGGTGAGAGAGCCATGATCACAGCAGGGTGAGAAAGCCGTGATGGCAGCAGGGTGAGAGAGACATGATGGCAGAAGGGTAAGAGAGCCATGATGGCAGAAGGGTAAGAGAGCCATGATGGCAGCAGGGTGAGAGAGCCATGATGGCAGCAGGGTGAGAGAGCCACGATGACAGCTATCATGACAACCAAACAGAATTTACTGTAAATATGAAGCTCTACATCAGCCAAGAAGCAACAAAATAAACACAGAGGCAGCGGCAGCAGTGCAGGTGATAGGCATAGTTAAATACAGATGAAATGTTTAAAAAAAGGTGTATTTGAGGGTGTTTACATTAAAAAGAACCAGATTTTGCAATGACTTTTTATGTATGGAGTAATGTCTTATGGAGTTATGAGGTTTTTGTCTTCTAACTAAAGGCATCATCGATTGTCAGAAGAAATCGGAGGTTTTGCGTATTGCAAGAAGTCGCTGTTGCAAAGCAGCAGCCAGCCAAGTTTTTGTTCATAGTAGAAAATTTTTTAGCCAGGTGTGAGCAAAAGGTTTACTTGGTTCATTACAGATAAAGGGTTTACTTGGTTCATTACATAAACACTTCTGATAAAGGGTTTACTTGGTTCATTACAGAAACACTTCTGATAAAGGGTTTACTTGGTTCATTACAGAAACACTTCTGATAAAGGGTTTACTTGGTTCATTGCAGAAACACTTCTGATAAAGGTGATAGGAAAATATTTGAGAGAGAGAAACAATGTTCGATGCATTCCTGGAACAGAAAAATAAAAATATAAATATAGATCAATCTGCTAATCGAGTGGTCTCTCGGCATGTTTCCATGTTTTCATTATGTATGCTGATCAATGACTATTTTGCTTGTTTGTTTTTTCTAAAATAACCCTTAGCTTGAAAATTTTCATTGATGAATACCTGTTAAGGAAGATTGATGTTTTATTTTATGCAATTACAAAATGATACGGTTTTTTTAACAGAGTATACCAGATTTTATAGTTTGTTGCTGAATATCACTAGAAAAACAATTATATATTTAATACCTGTCGCTATTAGATTAAATAAGAAAGAGTGCCAACTAAACACAGGCCCCGTGTTATAGATATACAGATAGTGATAATCAGTCAACCCACCTTCCGTGAACCTCATATCCTGCCAGCTCTTGATAAGTGAGTTAGTGTCAATTTCAGCATAGCTGAGAGTACCAAACGTGTCTAGGGACGGTGTGCTCAAGGCTACGAGTGGGCAAGCAAAGAAAACACAACGTTAAGTAGTAGTAGACCTAGTAGGAGAGTCATAGCGACGTCCCTAAGGGTTCAAATAGCAACTCTGGAAAAACCAGGCTATAAACTTAATAAAAATTGTGTTGAGGTACATGTTAGCGATATAGTTTATTCAATAAATATTTAAACTATATTTATTTTTGAGTAGATTTTAAAATCAAATTCAATAATTATAACAAACTTTACCTGACAGAGCAGCTATATGAACCCTTGGTGAGTTATTATTCATGCAACCATTAAAGCAAACAGAATAACATGTTATAGCAAGCAAACAACACTGTAACCATCTAAGATAGCTAGCGACTAGATAGCTAGAGACTCCATGCACTACGCTCTCTATTCTTCTCTTTAAGCAAAGAAAATTAATATAAACACAATTCAAATTGAATGCGGATGATCTATTAAGATATATTTAGTGTTTTTGATTTATTTGTGAGCAGTTTTGTTAACACTTACAAAGCTTTTAATCTGACGAATATTTGCTATATCGCTTTTCCTATGATACCGCATCAATAAAATAACAAAGAAAAGAGTAAGTATACATGTAAGTATAATTTATCTTAAATCTATTTACTCGTAAAATCAAGTTTACACTGAGCAGCAATTATTTTATAAAATTGCCATAGATGACTTCCTAACATAATAAAATTAGGTTTTACGCATTCGAAAGTGACTAAAAATGATACATCCTTTTTTGAAAAATTTAAACAAAAGCAGTATTTAGATATCGTCTAGTGTGAAGAGGTTACACTGCTGCACAGAGTTAGTTCACACGATACACCCTTACAGAAAAGTGTTACTCGTTATAGATAGATGGTGCATGTATATATTTTTAGCTGTCATAATTTAATTTTATTTAAACACCTTTAACAAACAGTGGCAGACAATTAATTGACAAGCATTGATTTTTAAATGAGTAAAACATAATATTATTCAGACAATTAGGTTATTTAAAAGCTGATGTGGCCTGTTTAGCAGCTGGTTCTAGTTGTAGAAGTTGGGAGTTTACATAATGCACGCCTTGAGAACCAGACAAAAGACTACTAAATTGTCAATAGCTGAAGCCTTAACTTGGAATCCACTTTCATAATTCATATCGAAAGTCAGATTAGGGCTGAGTATGATTGAATTTAGTAGTTATACATAAATAATTATTCTAGGTAAGAAACTGTGTTGCAATCAACTACAAGCCAGAGCATGTCGATACCTTTAGACACTTGGTTGGAAGAATCTTCAAATTTAACCATCCAGAAACACAGGTATGCACTGGCGACCAATAGCACCACTGCTAAGCAAGCACCAGATATTATTCCAAGAGTAACGAGAGAGGACAACCCTCCATGTGTCTCTGGAGCCTCATTTTTCTAAAACCCCATAAACAAGAGATTCATCACAGTAGAATTTGTTACTCCGATGGCTGATCAACTCTAGCCTCCACCATTTAGTGGTACAAGTGAGAGTATAATTTAATAAACAGAGTATGTTATAAGAAACATTTTGTCATAGCTGGGATTTCTTGCAAAAAATATTACTAATTACAGTGAAAGAGAGCTTTATCATTAAAAAGCTTAAAGGAAGCGTTAAACACAGGTTTACAAAATAAATCTAATGTTAATATTTGCAAAACTCGTATATTAAAAAGTGTGTTCTGAATTATAAACAATATAAAACATAAATATATATACATGTATATATATAATATATAAATTAAACCATATATTAAAAATGTGTACTCTGAATCTAAGGGTGCTTTGAATTTTATGATAAAACTAGACAGGAGACAAGATTCCAACTGCTCGTCTCTTACAGTACAGAAAGACATGCATGCAGTACAGTAGCATATGAGTTCATGTGTGGAAATGCATCTTTAACAATCAATGCCCAAGATCTTTACAAACATTTTAATGATTTTAGGCTACGAAGACCGAACAGACACCTTATAACAAATGCATGCGGTTTAAGCTTAAATGTTTACTTGAATTTGCTAGTGGGTCAACGCTAGAATAATTACCATATCAGTCACATGTTGCTGAAAACAGTGTGTAGAGGATAACTCCCAATTTAAGGAGATGAAAGGTGAAAATATTGCTTGCCATGTACGCCGTCCCCCTATAAACTCCCTTTGGCAGTTTGTCTTTCAAAAAACCTTCTGGTGTACAAGTGGGAATCCAAAAGTACATTTATTGAAAGTATGCATATAATTGTATATGTATGCAGATATGCAGAAAATCATCAAATTAATTAAGGAAAAGGTAAAAAATCTTATAACTATTTGAAAAGTGGGCAACTCCAAATTTATGCAATGACACCTATCTGCAAGTGTATGACCAGTTTTCTTTTTGTTTTCAAAAAATATACTACAAAAGTAAAAGTTTTACTTTATGCTTTGAAGCACAATTAGATTTTATTAGTTTTCACGTGTAGATTCCAGTAATTTCTTGAAGTTTTGTATTAGAAGTATGCGTCAGAGTATCTAATGGTTTGCTATGACAGCAAAAATAATTTATTTTCATAACAATATGATAAAAACAGTTTTTTTACTATGTTTTCATAAGTGAAAAAATATATTTCAAGTGTGTAATTCAAAAAGGATAAAATAAAATTTAAAAACGTACATTTGTTGTCTTTTATATTTTAGAAGCATAAATTTGTTAGTTATGTTGATTCTGCCTTAACAATCAATTTGTCACGCTTTTCCATTAGCTAATGTCCAACTGGGGCTTTATAAATCAAAAAGCTATATAACCTATAACTAAAAATAGGGATTTTAGATAGAAAATGGAAAAAACATTGATGAGCAAGATCAGTTAATGTAGTTGCTAAGGCTACCACTAAACATTGATGCGCAGGATCGGTCTATGTAGTTGCTAAGGCTACCACTAAACATTGATGAGCAAGATCAGTTAATGTAGTTGCTAAGGCTACCACTAAACATTGATGCGCAAGATCAGTTAATGTAGTTGCTAAGGCTACTACTAAACATTGATGCGCAGGATCAGTCTATGTAGTTGCTAAGGCTACCACTAAACATTGATGCCCAAGATCGGTCTATGTAGTTGCTAAGGCTACCACTAAACATTGATGCGCAGGATCAGTCTATGTAGTTGCTAAGGCTACCACTAAACATTGATGTGCAAGATCAGTCTATGTAGTTGCTAAGGCTACCACTAAACATTGATGCGCAGGATCAGTCTATGTAGTTGCTAAGGCTACCACTAAAGCTGGCATCGCAAAATATTAATCTTCTGCTATGTATGAAGAACAGCGATAATCATCTAAAAACAGTAATTTTTAACTGTTTTTAGAAATATGCAAATAGCTCCTTACCAGCTGTAACAGAATAGTATCTTTGGCGGCAGCATACTGTACATTGACACTGCTGAGTTCAAAGGTGCTTCTGCCAGATATATTCACTGATATACCAAAATGAGCACTTTCTATCACCTGAACACTTCCCTGTAAGTAAGCAGAATCACATAAGGGGTGCAGGTGGCAGCGTCAGCAGCATTCAATAATTCAACTGGAGAGATCTTTGAATTTATTTTGGCAATAGTCTTTGAAAAGGACTAAAAACTTGTAACTCAAGCGAAAGCGGTATTTTGACAACAACCTCACCAACAATAATGAAGTGCAAGAATAAACGTAAGTTATCTTAAATCTATTTACTCATAAAATAAAGTTTATACTGGGCAGCAATTATTTTATAAAATTAATGACTTCCTAACATAATGCAATTAGATTTTACAAATTTTAAAGTTACTAAAATGCTGCATCCTTTTTTCGAAGATTTAAAAAAGCAGTATTTAGATACCGTCTAGTGCGAAGAGGTTACTCTGCTGCACAGGGTTAGTTCACACGATACACACTTACAGAAAAGTGTTACTCGTTATAAATAGATGGTGCATGTATATACTTTTAGCTGTCTTCTTTAAATTTTATTTAAAAATGTCTCATTATTGAGTAATTTTTAAATAAAATCACAATAACAGAAACGATAACTTCTCATTATTGTCTACTCGGCAGTTTTCTGCATGGTTCATATTGTTCGCAGTAAACTGAAGTTTTTTTTTGGAAATGAAATTGGTAGAATATTTCATATTCATAACAACAGGGCTCTTCAAATTTGCTACCCAAGTTTTAAACAGTCAGTATAAACTTCAATTGCCATTAGATATGATTAACTAGATTTTTAAAAGCAGAGTTGTCTGCACCATGTAAATGCAGAAAATGAGGTCACTTCATGATTCCACTAACTGGCAGTCATGTTGAAGTTATGGGAGATATAAAAATGTGGTGTAGTTGTTTGCTGCTCATTTTGGATGATAGTGGAACATTGCAATAAAGTCCTTTTTTACAACATTTCCTCAGATGATAAACTGTACATTTTTCACGTTGGAAGAAAACCTGGAATGATGAGAGCCAGAAAATGGTTATAGCTGGTGCAGCGAGTGTAACTAGTAAAAGAGAAGACTCGGAACATGCGTGTAAACAACGTTAAATAATTAATGGTCGATGGTTCCATTAAAGGAGAATAGATCTAGCTACATGTTAAACAATTCTGTTAATATATATATCAAGACAAGTTCTATTCAATTCATTAGAGGCCTTTGATTTCCCTCTAAATCAATAAGCACAGGCTTTTCCACTTTTCCTTCAACACGCGTGTAAAATATTTAATTACAAGTGAAAGAAAATGAGATTAGGGAAGACAATTGAGGCTGGAAATTAACTTTTGTAATGACATACTAGACTGTTTGTTAAGAGGCAACATTCCGTGTCATATTATCTAATCATCAATAGTGACACATGGAATCTCAGATGCCGTGGCGCTACAAAGAGATACTAAATAATCGTCCAATCAGCCTCAAGAGTGAAAGAAACTACTAGAGAAGTCTATCCATTTCTCTGCGATGACACACTTATGATCTTAAACGCAAGAATTCAGAAGCAAAAATCAATGTTTTTAAAATGCAATTAACACGCAGCAAACTGCTTGTTAGAATTGTTCATAGCCTGAGATTTTGAGCTGACCTCCCAGATGCTCATCGTCTGAGACTCTAAATTTTTTCGCTAAAATGTTCATAGCCAGAAAATCGATAGCTTTTTTACAATTTTCATAACCATTATTCTATTTCACATAATAAGCCTATGCCTTTACACATCTAAAATAGCTCGTTATAGATCTGAAAGGCAGTTTTGCCTATTGAAATACCAAAGGCAATTTCACACATATTCATTGAATCTAGGTCTTATTCTTATTACAAATATTATATATTTCTTATCCCACCACAGAGCTCACGCCTGAGTTTCCATGTCGTCAATGAAAGTTGTTGAAATATTTACTTGTAACCTCTAGAAACAGGCCGATTTTGAATATTTCATCTAGTTTCAAAGGAAAGATGTGGTTCGGAGTTACCTTCCTATTAATAAACAGCTTGATAGAAACTGACATGGTGAGGCTAGGTCAAACATGCCCACTACTTAAAAGATCAATTGACTCTGTTGAGTTCAAAATCGTGAAAAATAAAGATGAACTGAAAACTGCAAAATAGTTGTAAAGAGGTAATGACAGACAGTTTTCTAAGACGCTACCCCCATTAGTGAAAGCGCCGGTTACAATGAGCTGAAAATGTAATTTCAAATGCAGTAAGAAACCAGCAAAGTTCAAACAAACAAATAAATAAACAACTTTATTATTGCAAACAATAAACAAAGTTTATTTTTTGCAATAAACTCCAAAGTTACATTTTTGTATGTAAGTTGCTTTATGTATAGCTAATGGAAGCATCTTTTTAAATTTTCCATAAAAATATGTCAAGGTTTTTGTTGCCAAGATAAGTTATATAGCAAGTCTTAAGTAAATAATATATGATGTAAATCATGTAACATAATATATTTGATAATGCTGTCCAATATAATATAGCTATAAAATAATAAAATATGCTATATGATATAATATGGTATAATATGTGATAAAATATGGTACAGTAATATGTACTATAATAAAATACAAGATAATACAGTATAATGTAAAAAAATGATATACTATAATATATTCTTGATTATATAATACTATAAAGTATAATATAATAAAAACTACGTTTTTAAAATTTAGTTAAAATATTGATTTAGGGGCAAATAAAATGGTAAGCAATCTCTTGACACTTATTAAAGAAATATTAATAACTGCTGCCATAATGGTTCAGTTGGAAAGTCAGCATTTCACCAGGATTTATATCATCGTTATAACTTATGCTAGTGTTGATAGAAAATTACTAAAAACTAACCAAATACCTAAAAATCAATTTTGCATCAGCCTTTGAGAGCTAAGCAAGCAACAAAGAGCTGATATAAGAGTATTTGTTCTTGCGTTCTATCTAGATGAGTATGTCTGAAGGAGCAGTCACAGCGTATTCTTTCTCATCAGCGACAAGTGCTGAGACTAGCGAGTGTAAGTCGAGAAGCTGAGACGGGCCTGAAGAGGGTGTGAAGTAACGTGTTGTTGGTATAAGACTCATTTCTAACGAATACAAGTGCTTGTTTCAAGTGGCACAGCCCTAATACTAGCGAACACGATTCATCAACTTAGCGCTTCACAGCGACCAGTAACTTTCACTGCGTTTTCATTCTCTGAATGGGTTCGGAGTTGCTTCCACTCAAAATCTTAGTCAATTCAAATAAAGTCAACTTTGTAAGTTTCGCTTTGAGGGATACATCACACAAATCTTAGAAAGTCATGTAGTACAACTTTGAATCTTTGAAATAGTAGGATGCGAGTTCGTCAACAGTGAGCAACGACATATTCGCATCTGATATTTAGTAATTTACTAAATACTTCAATGGGTTACAGAGTATCAAATAATTGGAGGTATAGAACTACATGCAACTAAAAGTGTTGTATGTACCATCAAAATAGCATGCTAGCTTCCTTGGTTACTAGTTTAAACCATAACTGTCACGAACAACTTTTATCGTATTTACTAGGTAAATCAGACACGCTGACTCCAATTTTGTAATCAAAATAAAGATTAGTCCACTAACTTTCAGAGTAATGAAGGCTTTTTTACAGCGTTTTAATATCGGTCTTGAAAACAACACGATCGGCATAACAAGCTACGCCCATAAATATGTGACGTAACCTAGCTTTTTAGGAACAGAAGTTACGTAGGGATGTTTAGACCGATTTAGAATAATAGATATGGGTGTTTTAAAATCCATTAATATCTAAATTCAGCATTAAAAATAATATCAGTCTTTTCTGAAAGGTAGATGAGCTATTTAACATTGCATATTTAAAAAAGCGCGATAACAACGCTAGCTTGTGATAAAACCGCGCTTTTTGAGCTCATTTTCCTCGGCGTCCAGCCCATTTAAACATCATGTAACAAGCTACAAGCAATTTTAAATAGTTTATATACCTTTCATAAAAATCTGAAATTATTTTACAGGCTGGATTTAGATAATAATGGGTTTTAAGACACCCATCTCTATTATTCTAAATCGGACTAAACATTCCTAACTTCCGTTCCTGAAAAAGCTAGGTTTCGTCACATATTTATGGGCGGAGCTTGTAATGCCGCTTGTGTTGTTTTCGAAACGGATATTGAAACGCTTTAAAAAAGCCTAAATGACTTTGAAGGTTAGTGGACTAATCTTTATTTTGAGTACAAAATCGGAATTAGCGTGTCTTATTTACCTAGGAACAACGATAAAAGTTGTTCGTGACAGTTATGGTTTAATCAGATAGTCTTTTTCTTACTAAAACAAACTTCCCACTTTGTGGGCAAATGGCTAGTGGTAATGTACCAAAAGCAGCGAAACTTCACTCTGTCATAACCTCTGATTGTCGGCAAAAAAGATATCGTAAGGTAATTGTGTTTATCCTCTTTCTAATTACTTTATTTCAATTATTTATTTCAAACAAAAAATTTATTTTATTATTATGTAATGCAAGAATAATAAAAAGGAGAACAGTTAGCCAATCAAATCAAATAAATAATTTGAGATATACATGTACAGTTTAAAATGGATTGTTCTGTTGAGAGAACATATATTAGATGTAGTATTGTTAAAGGACTTTCAAATTGTTAAATTGTCAGAGTTGTTAATTTCAAAATAATTGTTAGACAACAATAATAAAACGGGAAAAAAGGCAACAGTTATCTGCTAAAATCTCTGCTAAGAGAACGGATATTAGGTGAAAGACTGTTAAAGCAGCTGGCAGTGACATTTTCAAAATAATTATTAGAGGTTATATGCAATTCGTTCATTTCACAGAAGCTAAAATGAGTTGGAACTTGTAATTATTATTCAAAACCTGTAGTTTGCCATAATTTGTAATTCTTCAAAAAGATTAAAAAATTTCAACACAAATACATCTATATTAATAATAATAATTTTTTTCTCATCTTCTTAATCAACTCCTTAAGGTGGCTGTTAACCATGATTATATCAAAATTTGATAAGAACATACAGCTGTTGACAACTCCCAATTATGCTAGTAGCCGAGTTGCCCACAACCGGTCTGCCAACTACAGCATCTATAGGAAATCATGATTAATACAGGAAGGATCAGCATCGCTCATCGAAAATGGTTGACATTTCTGAATGGATATTAGCACCTGCCTGCCTTGTCATTAATAGTTCACTATAACTCCTAAATGTCTGGCTGAGTTGCCTCTTTAGCAAGCCACGGGGATGCTAGTTGGGTAATTCTATAGATAGTAGATAAAACTATTAGCCTAACATCTCAATGTATATTATTAGAAATATTGGCTATAACAACATTTTTTACTTTGAGAGATCCTGATGAATAAGTTATATCTACATATCTTCATAAGCTATTTTTAGAATTGTAGGCAAATCGATTAAATGCTTGCACCAACTTATAGACTTACTAAGCAAGAAAGAAAGATTAAAACTGTAAAATGCAATTGAATTGTGAACTTTTCAGATTTTAGAGATCTTTTTAAGACCAAAATTGAAATTCTTGGCATAAAATGGATTTTGAGTTAATTATGTGAAGTTGACAAAACATTTTCTTAAAAAATATTTTCTTATTAAAGGTTTCAAGATGTTTCATGGTGTGTGTCCTCGTTTTTCACATAAAGTTAGATGTTTTCAACCCATTTCAACTTACGTGATATGAAAAAACTGCATACAACCGCTACCAATTTTTGAAAATGTCATCGCCAGCTGCTTTAACAATCTTCTACCTAATATCCATCCCTTATCAGAGAAAAGCATTTTAAACGCTATTAGTCAAACTATTCATTCGATTTTAGCAGATAACTGTTGCCCTTTTTTTCTTTTTTGCGTTTTATTATTGTTGTATGGCATAATTTGAAAAACATTTCTATTTAAAAAAAATAAAAGTATCGCCAATGAAGTATTATAAATATAAAACGACTGATTGGACAAGTCTACTACTTGCAAAGTTATGTAACAGATGAAAAAGCATCTGTGGTGACCATTCAGTCAATAGCTAGTTTTGTAGTTCAATTTAATTTCACTTCAAATATACATTTTTTAAGATTCTACCAACCAACCAGGTTTAACCATCATTGTTCATAAAGACCTTATAGCTGAAGAATTAAAAAAATATGTTATTTTTGCATAAATCCAAAAAATATTGACAATAAATTATTTTGTTCTAACTTGGGACTTTAAAGACAGATTTATCATTAATTTTTTTCAAAGACTTTTAAACTTTGTTCAAGTTTTCTGTTCTGTAGAGTTCCACACACTGAGAGATTGAAGTTCTACCAGTAAATCAGTAGTGTCTAGCAATCTATCACTCTTGTCTTTTATTTACTTGACAACGAAAAGCTTGCAATTTCACTTAATTACTAGTCTAAATTGAGCTGCGTCAGTAATTAGCATGGCCTACACTTATATACCGTATGTAACAGCGTAGGTCATTGGTATTGACAAGCCTTCTTCACATCACTCTCAGCCTTCCGTCACACAAAGCATACCGCTGGCCGGCTGCGCCTCTCAAATCACGCTAAAGCAACACATTCTAATGTTATAAGCTTTCAATGCCATAACGCTACAGTGAATAAAGACCAGCTATTCACACCAGTATAAATAACTTGCCATATAAATATGTTTATTACAAAAACAACCCTTTTCTATCCGGCGATATTACTTTTTTAGCTTAACAAAAGTGAATGCTAATGAGATATCTAAGCACACCTGATACAACCTAATCAACGGCTACAGGTATGATAAACTTGGTAAATGGATACAGTGATTAGCTCACTCAGGCATGCCAACTGTTATTGTAGCAACATACCTAATCGATGATCAGAAACATAGATTGAGTTTTGTAGAGCAAATGGCAGCAGTTCAGACCTCTCACTGCCTAAGTTAGTCAATGGATCTTTTTACCAAACTCAAAGTCCTTAAAAAGTTGTTTTACTAGCTATAACTGGAATGTTTACCAACATTATACATTCGTTATTGTTTTGGTAAACATTCTAAATATAATAACTCATACACATTCCTAAATATATGCAGTTATGTGTAGCTATAATGTATGCTATAGCTAGCTATGTTGATAGTAATCCTTACTAGTATGAAGCTCACCTTTCAAGGCTTCAGTACTTAGCAGGGTAAAACGTATTCATAGGAAAGTAAAAAATTATAAAAATTGAAAAAATGCATAAAATACATGAATCTCTCTCATAGTTTGACCCAGTGAAATCCCTCCCCGAGCATCCTTGCGATACTGTCAACGCAGATTGCTGTTTTTCTGTCACGTTTCATGAAGTGTTAAAGTGCAGTGATTCTGACACCCTTCAACATGCCTCTTAAACATCCTCAACTCTCAAAATTATAAAATAAACTTAAGAAAAAGAGGAAAATGCTTACGATTAATGAAAAAGTGACTTTGAAATTAGGTTCTAGTTTATGGTTTGGGTGCCGGTCTGGAACAACCATGGAAAACTAAGGATTACTGTACTGTTAGACAGACGAATGAGTCGTGTTTCCTTTACTCATAGACTCTATCCAAGATAACTAGGCAGACGGTAACAAGCTTACTATATTATATAACCTTTTTACAGGATATCTTTCAACCTGTATAAGCATTGCTGCTAGCTGATTTAGACAGTAGCCATTTTAGATGAGATTATGATGGTGTACCGATTTACTGATGCTGGCAGGTTATGGATATGACCTTGGAATGATAGTGATAGTTCAGCTATGATTTATTAGATGATAGAAAAATTGACATCGTGAAGAGGAAGGTGAGGAGATGGGGGTGGGTTTTAAAGAACTGCGAAGGATAACAGGAAATAGAGCAGGCTGTAGCCCAAATGTTAAAGCAAAATGGAAACAGTCATTGTCATCCCGACAGACTGCTATGATTTCAGGTTAAGCTAACCATCAGGCAAGTTTATTTGATTAACAGCCTAGGAGAAGGTGCGTAGAAGGAAAGATGGTACTTTTGAACTCTGGAATGTGCAATTTACGTACAGTACGCCATTCGAATTTAAACTGTATAACCCTCACAATTTTAAGTGAGATGATAGTTTTGGCCGCAAAACATCAAAAGCTGGCAGATGACAACCAACTCAGTCTCTAATCACAGTTGAAAAGCTGTAGACTGAGATCTTTGCTAATACGTAGTTTAATTTTTGCAGGCTAATATAACCGAACACTTGCCTTATAATAAATGCATTCTGTGTTTGCTCAAAATGTCTTATTAAAAACATTTGCGGGTCTTCGAAGGAGTGATTACCATGTAGGTGACATAGCTCTGAAAGCGGTATGTAAAAGATAACCACGTGTTCATGAAAATGTTCAAAACTAGAGGAATGATTATCATGTACCTAATCTAACAGGTTTTTTTTGGTATTTTGATGTGAGCACCTCTCTTAAATACATCTAGAAAATTTGAAAGCACCCGCGCATAGCTCAAATCAATTGCCTATGTTATAGGCTGTTTTCAATTAGACAAGCCAATGCTTTTTAACAATTGCATTTAATGTTTGTGATGACCTTATGACCTCTAGTCTGTAGCACTTGGGGTAATTTCAGGTTATTAAGCACTGCCAAAAGCGTCGGGATATAATAGAATTTTTTAAATAAACCCTAGTAGCGGCAGAGGGTGAAATTAACTTGGCTTGTTTTAATGCCTGACAGCTTCATGAACAGTTATATAATATATAACTGTTCAGGAAGCTGTCAGGCATTAAGCCCAAAGTTTTTCCAAACAATATTATTGTTTGGAAAAACTGGGCTCATTAAACTAATTTTCTACCAACGCAATCTGTCAATTTACAGATAAACTAGCTTTTACATTGGCTATGACTGTCATTATCACTAACCACACTATAAACTACATTTGGGCAGCACAGGCTAGTGTGAGCAGTAAATACATTTTGTAACTGACAGCAATAACAGTACCAGTACTTGCTGTCAAATGCCGCTGTATGCGTGTGTGTGCATGTGCTCTAAAAAACCAATTATGGGAAAAATTGGTAAATTCTCATTCAAACTAAGCATTACTTTTTCCAAGTTAGAAGAGTTTTTTAGCTATAATTTTGTATGAAATAATTTTAAAAGTTTATTTATATCTCTACTAAATATCAAAATATTTTGAATAGCTAAATTTATATAGATTATTCAAAAGTAACACTTTGTAAGCAAAGAATTCAGAAATATATTTAGCGATGACACTTGATGTCTCATTGGATAGAACCTCAGCTAGCAATTGGCCAGGATCCTATTTAAATTATTGATTGAGATAGAACAAGATAAAATTTAAAACTTCGGTAAATTTTCAATTTTATACTTTCAAGCTTTTTAATTTCAAGACTTTTTAATTTGAAGTTTTTTCAATTTCAAGTTTATTTTAATTGTAAGAATTTTTAATACTAAGTTTTTCAATTTAAAATTTTTTCAATATACAGTTTTTTTAATTTGAAATGTTTTTAACTTCAAGTTTTTAATAATGTTATGTTAAGGTTTGTTCTGTTTGATTTTTGACACTTAATAATATAGGCCTTGTTCAGTCAGCCCACTGATGTCTAGTTCTAATTATTGATGAATGGAGAAGAAGCAGCTGTGGTGGTTATGTCAAGGTCATGTCAAACTCATTAACATGGCTGGCAGAGTTTCGATCTTTTCGCCTTAAACCTTTTTATGCTGTGTTTTGTCGTTTATACCAAAAATTGTTACCTCTAATGATTGGCTGTTTATTTTTACTTTTTGATGGTACTTCACTTTTTGGCAAAATTTGTTTCGGGCCAACTTGTTTCCATGAGCAATGTTTAGTGAAATTGTTTTTAGAATTGAATTTGAAATTTTAAAATGGCTCAATACTTGTAACAGACTTGTTCTACCAACCTTTCCTTGTCAACTAGTGTTAATTTATTTGATGATTTAATATAAATAATTTATTTTATTTTTATTTTCTAACGATGATATTTTTCTTATCATCAATCGAGCCTTTTTTAATCAAGTTGACAGTTGAGAACATGCAAGAAGGTATGATAGCGGCAAAGTCCACACATTCTATAAAAATGTTCAGTGGGCAGACAACTTCATTTAAATATAGATTAATTTCTTCATCAATTGTTAAGCGTTTGATAAGTGCAACCCAAGCCAATGACCAATCCGATGCCTTGTCATTTTAATTAAGTAGCGATGATGAAGTAGCGATGATCTACTCAACTAAACAACTTAATGCTCTCGGTGAATCATCATCACCGGTTCTGAAAAAAAACCTTTTTCAGAACCAGTGATGATTTTACAATTTTACATTTTTTAAAATGGCCTGTTTGTCTTAAAAACAATTATTACAATGGCTATAGTTATGGGAGAGCTATCATTCTTTGCAGGCCCGTATTCCCTGGGGCGGCTGGCCGGCTGAGTCGCCCCAACTTTTTGGGAATTTTTCACGGCTAAGTCAAACTCGGATAACTCACCCTCGGATAAAATGTAACATTTCATCTCAAACACAAGGTTAACTCGAACGGATTTGGTTTGTCAGTTCCAACGAAATGATAAATTGCTTCAGATAACTCGACCTCATTTATTCGAAAAGTTATTTGCCCAACGGCCATGGACACGGTTTTTATCGCTGTAGAATATCACTTCATTCCAAGCCATAGAGACAAACATCAACTTTTAGTAGTTTTTAGGCGTCATTATTATCATCATCAGCGGCAAAATATTCTTGTTAACGACTTTTATAAAGGTTTGCAAAAGATCAAGTTTTACCAAACACCCGCTTGGCCATGTCCCATCGAAAGTATAAAAACCTCCGAATGAACTTAAAATAAAATCCGCAAAATTGATCTTTGTTAAAACGCTCAAAAGAAAAAGCTGTCTTTTTTCTGAGCGTTTTAATTGCGGTCAAGTTTTGCCTATTTTAATTTTGAAACGTCTCGTCAGTCACATCACCTAAAACAAAACTAATCTCAAAAAATAGAAAATTGTTGATACTTTCCGATAAAAGTTTTTAAAACTTCACATGAGAGGCCCGGCTGAGGCCCTACATGAGAGAAACCTGTTGGGGGCTCACACCGTCCCCCTCCACACCCCTAGGTGTTCATAACTAGTCGCCTAACATTAGCCGCCCCAACTTGCAACCGGTGAATACAGGCCTGATCCTTTGGATACGCACTACTAAAGAACTCAATGAGTGGCTATCTGTCAATATGAGCAGTATTATATCATTATTATGACATTCGAAAAACTGCAAAGTAATACATTCAACCTTTGTTGGGGTTTATAAAACATTTAAATATTATAAAAATACACAAAAAACTGTTCACCTTTAAATGCTTTAAAATATGAAAACAGTCTGCGTTTTGCAAAGTAAACATTTTGTTCGTATGCGCGATACCTTGAAGCTTTAGTAAGATGCATGATAGGCTTGCTGCAAGCAGAGGCTCTGCGTGCGTTGCAGAAGAGTTGCTGTTGTAGAAAAAAAATGGCTCAGTGATCATCGCTTGACATGTATGAGTCCACTGGCAAAGAAACATGACGACTGGACGACTGCAGACATGACCAGAAGCAAAGAGTAATTTAAGGTTGGATGATATTCCCGTTACTGTCAGTAACCTTTTTTTGGAATTGACCCCAAACCTGTTGTTTGCAGTTCAGGCATTCTAGATCACTGGGCGATTAAAATGCATGGCTGTCAGCATTTGAAAATCTCAAAAGACCAAAAGTGCTAACCTACTCTGGTTTTTGATTAAATCTACGCGTAAGTTACTACGGTGTATTATAGTAGTTAAAATACTCGTGCCACATCTCCTTGCGTCTCGAGGCATCACTTATTACAGTTGATTACTTGCGGGTATTAAGTGAGAACTATTGAATGGTGATTAGCGCTTTGCAGTTTGATTTCTACTGACTATTAATGCTTGCATAATGTTATTGAATTAGAGAAAACAAAAGAATACAAAAGAAATTGGTTTGCTTTATGGCAGTATAGCCTAATGACTGATCATGATTAGTATATTGATCATTTCGGTGGAGAGAATTGTTTGCGTAGTGTAACGGCTCTGCAGACCAATACTAGTAGCAAAACTAGATGAATGCGGTGTATAACACGCTATTTCTGCCCTTTTGACACCGGCAGCAAGGAGCGATTTAGGAAACATTAAGCGATGCAATGAACTAGACATATGGCGAACAGTCAATGGTCTGCTCATAGTCGACATCTACTGATTCGAAGGAACAATTTATAGTTGATTCAGAAGCTTCTCTCGCTATGCATATGTATTGGTAACTATTAAAACACAAAAATGTAGCAACCAGTGTACTTTTCTTTAAAATTTTTGAGTTCAATATGTTCATTTCGTAAAGCGATAGATTAATTTATTAAAAAAGGAAAATGCTAGCTAGTCGATCAAAAAACCTAAAGGATATCTCACCCTCCTTTCTACGAAAAAACCCCATTATTCATTTTCTTATACCTTGAAATGAACTTATATTAAAACAAGGAACATTCGCTAGAACGAAGAACTTACGCTAAATAGTGACCTAATCTCAAGAAATTTTGGCTTCGTTTCTCCGAGATCAGAAGGAAAGAAATCATAGAACAACGCCTTGGTAGCTGACTCTTCCTGTTGGCTAGCTCTCGCTGACATGACATAGGGGATATAATCACCAAAAGATAGCTTGTTCTTTTCTTTCGCTGCCAATGATCCAACACAAAGCAGTACGAGGAGCTGCACTGACACCCTCATCATCTCTGCTAAATCATATCATCCTGCAAAGCATGAATTTTAGGTAAACTGCTAGACAAAAACCGTGTTAGAGGAATGAAAAGACTATCCTACCTACTGCTAATGAACAGTGGAATTAATAACGATTTTATGATTTGCTGCCAACTTTGGCTCAAGCTTGTAGTTAGAGCAAGCGTAGAAGCTTCAATTTTATTTTATTTTGAAATAAACCTTTTCTTTTCAAGCATGATCGCAGAGATGTAGGCCTATATGCCTACTCGAGATTACCAATAAACAACTTTGAAGACTAAACATGCAATCATAAATAAAGCTGAATGTAAAATTGAATTGGGTATAATGTAAATTGTAGTTTCAAGTCCCTAAATAGAGATAGCAGCTCCTTAGATTTTAGCTTCAGAAAGCAGCCATTTATATGTGGAAATTATATATCAAATTAATTACAGCAATACAAAATGAAGCTGCATGTGCATTGACTTTATTAGCAAGCAGATTCGAGTCAGACACTGGTCAAGCGGTCTACCTACCATCAAGTGTTTAGTTAACTGCCTTGAGCTTACCTGGTACTAGTTGACCTGGGAGCATGTAAGCGGCTCTACTTCATGCTTTGCTTCTGAGCATGATCAGTTCTATATGCCAACTACGTTAGGTCAAAGCGAAACTGCTCAGTAATTGGCTATTCCGAAAGCTTGAGAAAATGTACAACGCTTGACCAAACAGGAGGTTTTGGAACATTTTGTACAAATAATTTATTATTGGTACAAAAAAACGTAATGAGTAATATAGTTTAAAAAACAAATTATTACTTCTAACAGTTTATTTGGCGTAAACAAAAACTTTTAAAAATAATTGGGAGGAAAATCGATCAATGTAACAGCCAATTGGCATTGAGCAGCTAAAGAGAGAGCGGGCAGCCTGTCTAGGAGTCCATAGGCGCGGCATAGAGCAAGATAAAGCCAGAGGAGTCAGCTAGAAACTAGTAAAAATGAACAAGAACAAGAAGTTCGTTTGTAATTGATCATCAGCAAAGATGAATCTATCACGATACTGGCTAACATCGAGGATAACAATCTGTCTACTGGCTGGGCTTCTTCCCTCTAGCCTTGGTGCAAAAGACTCGACAGCTTTGGCGACCACTAGATATGGTGATGCAGCTCAAGATCCTGACTATTGGATAAAGAATGCACATTCCACGAGCTGTGAGCACAAGAAAATGCGAACATTCGTCGTCAGCTGGAGAAAAGGAGAAGTTTCATCGTTTGTTATACGGCAGAATGTTAGGGTAAGCGCTAATCAGTGATAGGTTTTCAAGGGCTTGTTGAGCCAGGTTTGTTGGGCAAGGCTTTCAAGATGCTTATTGTTGAAGCACTGCCGATGAACAGATCGTTCTGAAAGCCTAACGGTTGTGTAACACTGTATACGAATAATCGCTTTTAGCCTTTTTAAGAAAAGGTTATCTAAAAATTGGCGTGCAACTTTGTTTAAGGCTATAGGAGTACATTATATCAGGTGATGTCTATTTATTACCTAATTCACCAATTTACTAAACCCAGGTGTAGCTATCGGCAATCTCATACTCCTAGATCTTTTCTATCCTTGACTTTTCTAATGAGGTGTTGAACGCAGCTGTTGGACTTATCTTTAGAGCTGTCAACCGATTGGAACTGGTGAGTCATCATGACTAATAGGTAGAGGGGTGCTGAGGAATTCTCGGCTACCAGAATTCTCCTGTAGGTTAAAGGTCAATCTAGCTTAACATGTTAGTTAGTCCTTTAAAATTTGGTCAGCTGTCTAGATACTAGCTTGGAACGAAAATGAGTAAATCTCAATGCTTGTTTTCTATATTTTACCTACGCGCTGACCTCTGCAGACTAATGATTTTGATGACCAGCTTTTAAGATTGAAAATGTTCAATTGTTTTTGGTATTTGTAGCTTCATGAAGTCTAAGTTATTAACTTTGTAAATATAAACTTTTTTCTAAATTTTTAAATCATCAAATTATTGTGTATAAACTTCCATATTAATTGCAAAAGTGCTTCTTTAAGGCTCCAGTGATTCGTTCTTGTCTTGTTGTATAAATGGTTGGCTGCTTATGAAATACAATTGTTTGCTGATAAGTTCAGCAGTTGCTGCCAAGGACTGCACAGCGCTTGATTAAGGCAGATGTATTACACGACTATGGCATTACTTCTTATCTGGTTTCAAGACCCCCACAATTCTAATTAAAGTTTACAAAAGCCATTTTTTCAGTTCGAAGTATTTTCCTAATCGATCTAAACATTGATGGAAGTTTTTCAGGCAATAGACTTTGGGTTCAGACGTATCGCTACCTCGACCAATTCGGTTTAAATGTAGACTACCAACTTGCACTAACAAATATAATCTCTACAATAGTAAGAGTCGTGTCTGTCTGTCCGTCCAAAGCCGCGCTAAGAGTTTTTAGGAAAAGAGATTGCGCCTCACTAGAATCAAACCCAGATATTCGGCTTCTCAGCCAAGCGCGCTACCATCCGAGACACTCGACCATCTTTGTACAGGAATATTTATACACATAGTTATTACACGGAACGATTTCTCATGGCACACAAGACTGTCAGTGTACTGGTTTCTGTCGAATAATGAAAAAGGTATAGCCTTGTTTAACCATATTTGGCTCTTTTAATGTGACTAGCTGTGGGCATGTTTTCTGCTATAGGGACGTTAGAACATTTATATAAACTTATTGTTATAGATAAATATTATGCAACAACATAATGAGAAAAACATGTTCTTGAGAGAATCATAAAAGCTGATGAAATCATCTTCATCGACATTTAAAATAAACATTTGATGTAGGGTAAATGTGAGTGGTTTTCTTCGGTGAACAAATTTTGTTTCTAACAGTATGGAATGTAATATTCTTGTTTATCCATGTATGCTAACAAAAGAGTCTAGTTGTAGCATGATATCTTCCTGTCCAATCAATAATAATTGTACACATTGTAATAGTCGACATGAGTTATTGACAGCTATCGGATCGGCTGCCCGCCTAGCCTTGCATGGATACTATTATTCACCTTAGCGCCTGCTAAATTAGCTGCTCGCGTCTCTTGGTATAATTATATGCTAGAGTTTGTATGTTAGCCACATTTGTTGTGCATATCTCAGAATGCTGAGATACGTCTGCATGACCTTCAAACGCAAGGTCGATATAATTCGCATGTTTTTGACTTTTGGCTGATATTTGGCAATTCAAAGCGAAAGCCATAGCTGTTAGGTGTCTTTTTGAAAAAAAACATTAAATGTATAGCTTTTTATTTGAAAAAGGAAGCTAACTTCAGGTCGTCATGAAAGTTATACTATTATATTATTATAATAGTATAACTTTTATTAGACTGCTTACTATACGATTATATATTATTATAGGTCATCTTTCATGTTGATTTTCGTAATATAACTTGAAAGCATTTGAGACATCTTCAAATATCTGTACGATAACAACTAGACACCTTTACAAGTGTTTGTAGAGTGTTGGATTATGAAAAATGAGCTTTACACAGCAAACGATATGAATCCACATTGTTTCACATAATCAGAGTGCCATTATTCCGTTTTCTACACACGCTTTAAGTGTAGCCTAGAGGGTTTCTTTCCCGGCCCACTTCAAAGAGCTATTAATCCTTGAACAAACACTCACAAACAAATATAATCCCTGGTAATATGACATCGAATGCTATAATGTGCCGTAATACCAACAGCAAACATCACTTCAAACCTCTTACACTAACACTCTGTCTGCCAGGTAAATGAATCTCCCCTGCCAATCACAAAATATCCCTTTAGCCCATGATTTTTGCGTGCCATGAGTTTAGACAGCGGCAAGGGGGTTAATATGTAGATCACTGTTTGTTTAATGGAAAACAAAAAGACATTCGGCCATCGTATCTGGCTACAATACCTCTCTCGAATCAGTGAGCCAATCGAAGTTTAGAATTCTATATCAAGACAGGAGAGCAAGTTTGGAACTTGATATTTAGATGCAGTAGTCTAGGTGAATTCCATTCCACTCTTGTCTCACAGAATAGGCTTCAAACACAAGTAAACTTCGGTTCTGACAGGGGGAGATTTTTTACGCTCCTAGTTACAGTAAGCTTTTTGATCGTTGCTTTTACGTTACAGCGAAGAATGAAATTGAAATAAATGCCTTCGGATGACGAAGACCGTCTGTCTTCCAAGTCGGGTTATTAGGCGCGACATCGAGCAGCTGACCTATATTGATTCATGGTTTCTCTTTCATTGTGGAGAAGTGATTAAACATTTTCTAAGAGTCTTGGGAAGCTAATAGCTATTCATCTAGGTAATGTAGTGGAGGTCCTTAGCGGTTCTGTGAAAGCCTTGAATAGCACTCTTTGTTACTCATTATATTTTCTCTCTAAATAGTCGGTTTTTATAGCTGAGAAGTTTAATAACACCTTTACTCAAGATCGACTGCGAGGCATGTTGGAATTGCTACGAGTTACAATGAGTGAGCCGCTCTAACTGTTTATGTAAATATCGTATGTCGAATTCCTTAGATCTGTCTGAAATGCGGTGCTTTTCTATCGACAAAGAAAGCATGCTTCAAGTATTCATTATTTGTCTGCTGAGGTTAAAATAAATAAAGGTTTTTTTCGTCAAAGCTCTCCATATGTTAAGCCTACGTGTTATACAATTTGTATAACCTCAACCGTAAACTGCTGTTCTCATTTCTTTTGGCACTTAGGAGTTGTACTCTCTTTACAAATGGCTTGTAGAATGTAGAAAGGTTGTTGTTAACGAACAAAAATGCATTTAAAAAGCTTAACTTAATTGTAGTTATCAAACTTTTAGCTCCCTGAGACGCTTGGGCCAGTCACGTAGAGCACACGACTCGTACATACCTGCAAATTTTTTATTCACATTACGGTAGACACATTTATATCGCATACCTCCTATAATGTAAATTCCACATAACGTAAAGAATTTAAGTAAAGTTTTTGCTTTGTGGTGCATAAAATAATTCCATATAACGTAAAGCGTGATGTCGGCGAAAGTTCTCATATTCGATTTGAAGAGCGCTCATCTTGTTATTTTTATTGTGCATAGGCTACTTGTACCTAGCAGTCTAGCTCGCCGTGTGAAATCGTCAGGGTGTTGATAGAGCACATGTATATAGTAAGTAGCAAAGTGATTATTCTGTGTAGGATTTACATACAATGTAGAGAAATGTAGAGTCTCGGCCTATTGATTTATATGTCACGAGTTGAACTATCCTCGAAAGCTATCTTTTATCATAACTTTGGGCCTTTTAGACGAATAGATGGACCAATAGATAGACAACGCTATTATCATAGTAAAGTTATATTTTTGTTTTAGAAATATAAAGCATTTTTGTTGTTTTCTTTTTATAAGATAGACCTTGCTGTCTAGAATAGAAGAAAAAACTCGAGGTAAATTGGCGTTGAAAATATGTGTTTTCCATAAATCATAACCATGAACTGAGTGAAGGTAATAAGAAAAAAGGAGAAAAGTTGTTGGTACAAACCAATAATACAACAGTTACTGTACGTACACTCATTAGATTAAAAGTTAGTCTTGTTTTTTTTCTTTTTTGAAAGGCAAAGAGCTGAGTTTGTGAAAATCTTGGAGCAGATTAGACAATTTACATATATTTTATTGCTTGTATAAGGTAAATCCCTATAACATAAACGTTCCCGGAACGGATTGTTTACGTTGTAGGAGCCTCTACTGTATCAGCAATAACAACCTAATTAGAACGATTTTTCACATGAGTTGGTTCCACAAATCTTTTCTGTTATGAATTATTTGCAGTCAAACCTTGAAATATGATCAGCCAACTAACTTAACCATTCCGACTTTGAAACCTTCCAGTATTTGTTTCATATGTTAAAACAGTCATATGAATGAGCAAATACTTATAGCCTATATGAATCTGTCGCAGTTTGTTTTATTCCATTCCCTTATTAAAAATGATGCGTATATCAAGTAATTACATAAATAGCATTACACGAAACTGTAAAATACCAAATATGCAATCCATGATGGTATGTAAAAACTATAGAGCAATTTTACAAAGGAGCAATTTTTATTATTATTTGACCTTGGGACGTGCAAGTAGAAGTGTAATCTCGACATTAAGTGCATTCAGTAGAAAGTAAATTATAAAACTATGGAGTGTAACTTGTTTAAACCTTTACTAAATGTAGTGTAATTCAAATTTTTTTTAATTTTTGGTTAATTTTCTACCAGCCTTTATGCTCTCATCAATGTAATGTTTAGTGTTAGTTGTGTTTAAAAAATTTTGGACACTACGTTATATGTAGGAAATCATTTTGTATGCCAAAACAATTATTTGCCTAACTTGTGCGTCCGATCTTAAAATATTGGTTTGCAAGTTCTGGTTCAACTGTATCTATAATTGATTAATGGCCTTCAGTGCTTTCTGGTTTACAGGGCACTATAGTCATCGATGAGGAACCAGCAAAAACTGGTTCCAGTCATGATGTTCACTTTGCACTCAACTGGACCACATCCAACGAAGATCTTTTGATGGCAGTAGAAGACAACTTTGCTCTGACCGAAGATAGCGAAAAACATAATGAGGTTCTTGTTCGTGTGGTAAGCAACTTTGTGACAGCGTTAATTTTGCATATTTATTAAAATTATATATATTATGTAATATATATTATATATAATAATATTATTTTGAAGTTTATTAAAAACTACAGGTTAAAATCATTACTATCAGTAGGAATGATTTTAACCTGTAGTTTTTAATAAACTTCATAACCAGCTCTAATTGACTCGATTATTGAGCACTTTACAGTGTAAACTACATATACTAATAATATTATTATATATAGTATATATTTTTATTAAAAAAATTATTATATTATTATACAATATCGTATTATTATATATGATAATGTAGTACTTCAATATAAATTAGGTATATAATATATACATTCATATATATATATTTGGATGTATTATGAATTATAGTTATTAACCCTTTGGCAGGCAAGTTTTTTGGGCTATTTGAGACAACTGGGCAGATTAATTTTTCACAAATTGATTTAAAAAAAGTCATTGATACACTTTTATTTAGGATATTGTATACGCGTATTATGTTTTTATTATACAGGTAAATACAAATAAACATTTATTATAAGTCAAATTCTTATATAAGTGTTTTTCTAGCTATAGTACTTTTGGAAGCGTTTGCCCTTGCAGAGGCCTACACCACAATCTTGACATCATGTGCTTATTATTGTTCCTCTATAGCTTTGCCTATAGCCTTTGGAGGACGCCATGACAGTAAAAGAAAGTTGTTGCACTTTGAGAAAATATTCAGAAAGCATTAACAGAAGCATAAACAAGCTACAAACAAAATTCTCCATTTTATTCAAATATGTTTTTATTTCTGATTTTTTATTCGTTTAGTATTGCAAAAATGATCTTTTTTTCTCAAAACGGCTAATTTTTTTGTTGCTAATAGAGACCAATATATTGTAGTTTACTATTAGTAAAAATATTAAATAAAAAAGGCAATAAGCTTACCAGAAATCAATTTATAAAAAACGTTCGCTTGCGACACAATAGTCGCTCTGCCCATTGACGCCAGTGTCGCGAAACGACAATAATGTCGCTATGCCTGCAAAAGGGTTGATTAATAATTATAATATATATTATGAATGCATCACTTGTATATCAGTTGAAACAAGGCGAAGAAATGATTTTAAGACATTGTAAGACATCAATAGTATGCAGTCAGAAGTCAACAGTTCTTTTTCACCGATTTTATGGTAGCTTCTTTCATACAGTATGTTTAGCCAAAGCATGTAGAAAATGTTAGCTGCTTTTTTCACGCTCAGTAAATGTTGTTGGATTAGAGTTTACGAGTTTAGAAGACAACTCCCAGACCTGTTATTTAAAATCAAGCATAAGCAATTTTAGCCGCAATTTAATTTGTTTTCAATAGTTTATTTTAAGAATTAAATGTTATGCTATACTGTGTAATAATACAATCCATAAACTTTAAATGTAAACATAATTTTGTTCTTTGTTTCTATGAATTGTGTAAACGAAACTTTTTAAAAATTTGGTGGCTTTTTTGTTTATGAAGATATGTATGATAAGGTGTATGTATATACTTAAGAAGGTGTGTATAGGTATAAGCTTTGGGACTAAAAGGGCTAATCTAGTTCAATTTAATTATAGTTTAATATTTAGTATGGCTAGTGGCCTAGATTAAAACCATTGTCCTGTTTACACGAAGGGATGAAAGCGAGACAGTAGCAAAGTACTAAAGCGGATAGACAAGATAACTTTTTCATTAATGATCTATGTCATTGTAGCAAAACTGCAGTGTTTGTCCAGGACTCTTCGATGATTGCTGAACATGACTAAATATCTAAGGAATAGGTTAACGCGAGTGCATAAGCTCGTATTTGAAGAGTTTGTTACTGTACTCTTCCTTTTATTTAACATAATTTGAGCCACAATCAATACTTGGACAAGCGACTTACTCAATGTGAAGCATTTTGTTTAATTAACAGTAATTATATTATAGACAAGGATGGTAGTAGCTAGCACTTTAATCAGGCCTCTATTGATCTACATCTTGTCACTACCAAATGAATGTCAAGGTTGTTACTGGTAGTTTTGAAATGATAATCGGTTGTTTTCTTTGCGTGATGTTTCTTTTTGACTACAGAGAAGATCGTTTTCATCGACTATTTTAAATTATCAGTAACATACGTTTGAAGTTGTCTAAATGCATGAGACTCCATACTTGTTTCGTAAAAATAGAATATTATTTTACTTATCTGATTTTAGTATTCTTTCGAAATAGATTGATGGACATAATCATAATTTTAACTAACTCAGATTTAAAATGAGCTTTTCTTAAACTGTTTTGACTGAATCATCTTTTTACATTTTTGTATCAAAATTTACTCACCCGCTAACTCAGCGCACTTCCTAGAATAGGTGCTTTTTAACCAAGATAAATCCTTGTATCAACTCTTACAAGCTCATTATCATTTATACATCATTTTTTAAATGTACTCAATCAGCATTTAAAAATATTTTTAAAAAATCAAATATTCTCATCACTGTTAGTTGCCATTGTAGCAGAAAGGAGATAACTTCTAAATACAATGTGATGACTTTGAATTTTTTAGTTGGCAAAAGAGCTATGAATAAGTTACACAAGAAAATGTATTAAATGAACAGCTATTTTATGTAAATTATTTGGTCACCCAGTCAAATTGAAATGAAGGTAAACATACAAACTTGCCATGCTTTTAAATACAATAATTTACTCTTTAAGAATTCATAGGTGTATCCTTGCACTGTATATCATCACACCTGCTGTTTTTGCACTGTATCTCCCTGCACCTTGACAGTTGCCTTCAATATTTCACCTTTTATACTTAAAGCTATGTTCTTGAAATATTCTTGTCTTTTCCATAATGCTCCACAGATGGTAAGATAATATTTCACTTGGTTCAGCATGCTCATTTGTTGTCTGATAATCTATATCGTTCCACTTGCCGCTACTAACATGTTATCTCGGACACAATCATGCCACGCTCACTTCGTTAATTGTATTTTATTTGCTAAAGAATGGTCAAATACTAACAATTCTGCTCATGCCTTGCGCTAGCTTTTTGACTTGTATGGTCACTAACCGCTAGGAGAGAAATGTGCTTAGGCTATATATTTTCAAACGATCTTGCTATTAAACAAAGCTTGAATATAATAAATAAAAGTTTTCTACTCTCCTTCCTTGTAGTCGTTTGAATGTAGAGTTGTCTTTCAGTATGTCGGAGATGTACGGTCGAAGACTCCACTTTCTCCGATTGTCGTCGGTGGAACAGTTACTGGTTTTCTCCTGCTCATGGCTGTGGTGATTGTCGTTCTATATTTAACGAGGAGGCAGGAAGAGAATGTAGAGGTCAACGTAGATGCGACCCCGAGTGTTTCTACTGGAGGTAAGGGACTCAATATGGCTCAATAAATATCTCATGACTCACCCTATACTCTCTCAGAAGTTTTTCACAGCTTGAATTGTCAGTTGTATACTTTCTGGTCATAGTTTCCTTTTAAACTGGTCAAATGAGAAATCAAAAAATGACTGGGAAAGGTCAGAAACCGCAAGCCTAAATGGTATTGGAAAGGAATTTAGAAATCAATAGATTTAGGAATACAGAAAATAATAATAGTTAATTATATGCAAATTTACTATTTACTAAAAACAATACAAAATTGTGTCATGCCTGCTGATTTACCTGTCAGGTAAATTACCTCTTTCTGTATATTACGATGTCGGCCAATTACTTTTTATAAGCAAATTATCAAGCGGCAACATCATCGTCAAGTTATTATATTTTTAGGATTCCTTGCTGATCGAATCGTTACAAAAGTGTGTGGAAGGGCCTAATTTGTTGTTTTAGCTTTCAGACCTGTTTATATAAGTGTTCATGCTCGCACTCGCTACAAGGTTTCAAAATTGAAATCGACAAAGCGCTAACGCAGTTGAACGCCTAGAAGAAAAATTTGTGCCGATATGACATCACTAGTTGCTCGGCTGCCTGTCTCTCTTGTTATTCATATCAGCTATTGTGTTCAAGTTGCAGCGTTACGTGTCTCTATTCCGTCGATCTCTTTGCAACTATAGACGTCATAATCGCACTTTTGCTTGAATCTGAGCGTTTTAACCACAATCAATTTTTGTCAATTTTAATTTTGATACATCCTGGCTCACAGATCACCTCAAACATCAAAAACCATCGCAAATGATAGAAAAATACCTATGCTTTCTGATAATATCTACCAAAATTGTGTGTTTGTCCATCTTTAAACCAATTTATAGTAAACACATACTTCAAAAGAAGCTGGGTTGTCTCATTCAGCATATTGCTTTAGCCAGCTTCATATCAGTTAATCGTCTACCTAAGTCTATGCACATGGTAGACGCAGTTTTTCGTAAGGTTTTGAGCCTGATCCAGCTTTCCATCACCGTCTCGATAATTCTCCGCTTGCACCAATAACTCTCACTTTGACTATTCTGTCTATGTTGGTGATCAAGGACCTCTTGTGTCAAAGTATCGCATAACTTTTCTTGAGTTTATCTGGCATTTCTCTCTTTGATTGGAACTTGTTGGCCCAAATTCCTTCGCCGCCTCTGAAACAACTGTTTGGAAGATTTGTAGCAGTGCTACAAATCACAAATTCTTTGCTAACTTGATTGACATTCTCTACTACAATATATGTATTATAGTTACACCGCTTTGGTTACACCGCTTATTTTTAAAGTGAAAAATAGCAAACTGTAGACAGGCCTGAAAACAGATTGCTGCCAACCTATTGTTAGGCCACATCAACAGAAGTTTGGAGAGTAAAGAAGACAGCTTGTGTCTGAAAATAGCCTTATTCAGCCAAACTAATACCAAACCAATGTTTGCAGCGGCATCCTCAGAATAAAAGTATATATTGTAAAATCCCATATAGTATCAGTTATTGCTTAGTAAATACATCAGTTTCCTGTAGTCTCAACATCAGGGCAGTCAACACTTGGGCAGCGTATGACATGCTCAGAACTGACCCGGGCATAGGTTATATGCTTCAGAATTAGCATCCTCCCAGAGCACTGAATATTAATAATGATAAGAATTATTTTTATTACACTAATAATAATACACTCATGCAGTCAGGAATATAAAAGTAACGTATAAATTCAGTGCAATTAAACAGATATTAAAATATCTAGCTAAATTTGGTACTATTCAGAAATATTTGAAAATCCATTAAAAAACTATCTTACTTACTTTCATAGAAGGGATTTTTTTTATGCAAAATAGGAAAATATTACAACTCCTGGAAGATCAGCTCAATTTTCTGTCAGCGACTGTTTTGACATACATTGTGACTATTTTATACTCTAGTTCTCGGAAGACACAGTCGGTTGTCAGTATTCACAGGCACTCCTAGTGATGACATTGAGCTGCAGTTACTTACTGGTAGGAAATGCATGGCATCCCTGGCTGACAATTACTAGCAGCCGATTTATCGCTAATCGAATGCTCCAGTGTATAAATTTTCTTTTTAGATGTTGGAGTGATTACTCTATTGTTTACCCAATCATAAACTAGAGTTAGCAAGACTCATTACTAGTTGTGATTGGACAGCAAGACAATGATTTATTGCTAGTTGTGATTGGACAGCAAGGCTTTGTGATTTATTACTAGTTATGATTGGACAAGAAGACCCTGTAATACATTACTAGTTGTGATTGGACAGCAAGACTCTGTGGTTCTTTAGCAGTTGTGATTGGACCGTAAGACCATGTGATTCCTTACTAGTTGTGATTGGACAGCAAGACTCTGTCATTTATTAATAGCTGTGATTGGACAGCAAGACGCTGTGATTCATTGCTAGTTTTGATTGGACACCAAGACTGTGATTCATTACTAGTTGTGATAGGACAGCAAGATCCTGTGATTCCTTACTAGTTGTGATTAGAAGGGGCTAATAAAAGAAAAGATAAATCCTCTTGTTTGTGATTTTGACACCCGACCAAAGATATTAGCTGTTGGTCCATTGGAGTCTTTGTGAATGGTAAAACGCAGACTCTAGGTAGCTATTAATAAACTCGATAGATATCTGATCTACCCTGTAAAGACTTTGGTATCTATGGCATCATTGTAAATGTAAACTTAATTTCCAGTATAAGTTTATGTAATTTTTTGCCTGGAATGCCACAACTACTAAAGGCATGGCATGCGCCAAAGATTTTTTTAGATTTGCTTCGTCATTTATAGCACGAATCATGCCAAACCTATTTTATTATGTTTTGGTTTTTTGCTAAATTTAAGTTGTTTGTTATAATTTCCTATTAGTCGATGAAATATGCGTAAAGCATAGAACTTTAAAGACATGCGTAAAAATTGTTGGTATAAAACTATTGCCACACTTTTAGGGGAAGACGAAGATGAGGACACGGACTACTATCACCCATCTTTTTACACAGTAAGTTGGCCTAAGGCTTTATTGCCATTCTGGCAAAGCCTCAGTTCACTAGTATTCATATTTCTAACTGCTGATTAACGTTTAGCCCTACAGCTGAATTAATTTTATTATTTGACCGCTCAGGGAGGGTCTCGAGCCCCCGAAGAAGCATCACTTAACCTTAGCGCTATGAGAGAGCTTGATAGTGATGGGGGTCTGGATGCGCCTACAAGCAGATCTGAAGCAGCCCATGAGGTTTGTGCAATAAAATAGCATCTGTTAGCAAGTCATCAATGTGAACTAGTAAATATTTGTAATGCACTTAAATATTACTGGAACTTTGTTGTACTCTTGCCATAGTAAAGAGTCATTTCATTTGATATTTTCTACCAAAATCTTTGCAATTCTTGCTTTATTACTCTGTAAACAATTACGAAAGTCTCAATTCAGTAAAGTTTGTAACGAGTGAAATCTAACGTAATTGTAACCGGTGACAGTTTGTATGAGCAATGAATAAATATCGTAAATGTAGGAATTTATATTTTGACTAAACAATCAGCTAACACTTCTACAACTCTTCTGTAAGAATTGTGAAATATGTCGCCTATTATTGCAAGCGTAGCTTCAAGCAAGGGCTAGGCCAGGGGACGCAACTTCTAGAATGCCTCGCCTAGTTTTTACTATGAAAATAAAAAGCATTGGTGGGCCAAGGAAAGCTAATTCAAATTTCAGTTTGTTATCCTTGTCTATAAAAATGAAAACGCCGTCCTGCTTCTTTTAAATATTATAGCATATCTTGGCATGCATCCCATTGTTAGTCTCACAAGGCTATTGGATTCTCAGCTGAGTGATCAGAAGGTATCCAATTCTTACCTTAAACTGGTGTATGAATATTCTTCTCACTTTTAGGGTAAAAATCAAGGAAGCGCTACTCTGGGATCTAAAAAAATAAAGAAAGTCCACAATTTGGATATGGATGGAGTGGCGCTTCCACCAGCCCCTCCTCCTCCGCCGGAGTTTGAACGATCTATGGCTGATTCTAAAGAATCATGTAAGACTGTAGGCTAGTATTCTTGTTGCCTTGTCGGTAGTCTTTCGGGCTATCTTTGGATGAGCTCAAAACTCAGTTAATCCGCAACAGGAAACACGATGTAGTACTGTAGTCGGGTCTGATTCGGATTATCACTTTGTGTGTCCATGTAGACCAGAATGGAGAATGAGTCTAAATTTAGCTGAGAAATAAAATAAGTTTTCTTTAAAGCAATTTTGCATCTTCTAAGTATTATAGTATATGTAGTAAAACTTCATCAAATAATTTGATGATAATCAGACTAATTTGTAAATTGAAACATGACCAATTTTTTGAATCAGTGCAGCTTTATATGGAGAAAAGAGAGTAACCTTGAATCAGTGTAGCTTTATATGAAGAAAAGAGAGTAACCTTGAATCAGTGTAGCTTTATATGGAGAAAAGAGAGTAACCTTGAATCAGTGTAGCTTTATATGGAGAAAAGAGAGTAACCTTGAATCAGTGTAGCTTTATATGGAGAAAAGAGAGTAACCTTGAATCAGTGTAGCTTTATATGGAGAAAAGAGAGTAACCTTGAATAAAAAATAAATGAGTAAAATAAAAAATAAACGAGCATTGTTCATATAAGTTTAAACTATATATAATATAAGATAAAATAAGTTATGCCATGTATTTATATTCCTTAACCAATCACCCAACTTGTTATTAGCCTTATCATCCAACTTTTCTTCCAGTCACGCGTCTCTAAATGCCTGTTCTTTTAGTCACATGTCTCTAAATACCTGTTCTTCCAGTCACGTGTCTCTAAATGCCTGTTCTTCCAGTCACACGTCTCTAAATACATGTTCTTCCAGTCACATGTCTCTAAATGCCTGTTCTTCCAGTCACGCGTCTCTAAATGCCTGTTCTTCCAGTCACACGTCTCTAAATGCCTGTTCTTCTAGTCACATGTCTCTAAATACATGTTCTTCCAGTCACATGTCTCTAAATACCTGTTCTTCCAGTCACGCGTCTCTAAATGCCTGTTCTTCCAGTCACGTGTCTCTAAATGCCTGTTCTTCCAGTCACACGTCTCTAAATACATGTTCTTCCAGTCACATGTCTCTAAATACATGTTCTTCCAGTCACATGTCTCTAAATACCTGTTCTTCCAGTCACGCGTCTCTAAATGCCTGTTCTTCCAGTCACGCGTCTCTAAATGCCTGTTCTTCCAGTCACACGTCTCTAAATGCCTGTTCTTCCAGTCACACGTCTCTAAATGCCTGTTCTTCCAGGGACACGTCTTTAAATGCCTGTTCTTCCAGTCACGCGTCTCTAAATGCCTGTTCTTCCAGTCACGCGTCTCTAAATGCCTGTTCTTCCAATCACGTGTCTCTAAATGCCTGTTCTTCCAGTCACACGTCTCTAAATACATGTTCTTCCAGTCACATGTCTCTAAATACCTGTTCTTCCAGTCACGCGTCTCTAAATGCCTGTTCTTCCAGTCACGCGTCTCTAAATGCCTGTTCTTCCAGTCACAGGTCTCTAAATGCCTGTTCTTCCAGTCACATGTCTCTAAATACCTGTTCTTCTAGTCACGCGTCTCTAAATGCCTGTTCTTCCAGTCACGCGTCTCTAAATGCCTGTTCTTCCAGTCACGCGTCTCTAAATGCCTGTTCTTCCAGTCACACGTCTCTAAATGCCTGTTCTTCCAGTCACACGTCTCTAAATGCCTGTTCTTCCAGGGACACGTCTTTAAATGCCTGTTCTTCCAGTCACGCGTCTCTAAATGCCTGTTCTTCCAGTCACGCGTCTCTAAATGCCTGTTCTTCCAATCACGTGTCTCTAAATGCCTGTTCTTCCAGTCACACGTCTCTAAATACATGTTCTTCCAGTCACATGTCTCTAAATACCTGTTCTTCCAGTCACACGTCTCTAAATGCCTGTTCTTCCAGTCACGCGTCTCTAAATGCCTGTTCTTCCAGTCACACGTCTCTAAATGCCTGTTCTTCCAGTCACACGTCTCTAAATGCCTGTTCTTCCAGTCACACGTTTTTAAGGTGGTGGAACAATAACTCTCTTTTGGCTAATCATTGTCATCCTAGTCTAAAGTTTACAATCTATAATTAAGGTATATGATAGGCATATAATCTATAATTGATTAAAATCTATAGTTAAGGTTTTTACGTTTACACGTAGGTTCCTGCCTAATCTTATGTAATGCATTTGTTTCAATGTTATCCGTAATTACTTCAAGTATTGTTTGTAGTTACAGAACTAATAAAAAATATGATAAATTTTTTGAGAAAAAAGCCCTGCTTGTGATGGTTTTGAGATAGTCAACTATTTAAGACTCTTATTATAATTATGCCGAAGTACTGTGTTTTGTCTATACCGTCAAAAAACCTATTATCATGTGTAGTTTTATATCTATGTTTTTTGGGGACTCGCTACAGTCGAGACACCAGGATATGAGGCAATTGCGGTGAATCGACCAAGAGAAGCATCAGGCAGCCTCGGTGGTGATTCAAGCGCTCCTTCAGATCTGGCCACTCCTCTGAGTCCGATCTACTCTGTACCCAACAAACATAGAAATAAGAAAAACGAAGATCTGCCTTCATCCGAAACCGAGAGTAAGAAATTGTTTTAACATTTGCAGATCACAATGCGCTATCGTATTTTAAATTGTAAACTACCTAATCAAACAGCGGAGAGAAATGTCAAGTTTATCAGTCAAGCCGAGTATCCATGTTGTTTCCTACATTTCATTTGCTCAAAGCTCTTAATGCTGTTCTTTTTACGAACTCGAATATATGATAACAAAAGTATGGAAAGGAACAGTTTTGCTTATCATACGAGGCATTGATTGTTTGATATTCCAGTTTAGGACAGTAGCTAGTTGTATAACATCATGCAATTCTTCAACTTTCGGCCTCTCCTTTTGGAGCAATTTCTATGTATCAATTGGCAATTATTAGATCTGCTTTAAGCATATCTTTAAAGTTCTGTGCTTTACGCATATTTCATCTACAAATAGCAAATCATAACAAACAGATCAGATTGAGTAAAAATGAATCAAACCATAATAAAATAGGTTTGGCATGATTTGCGCTATAGATGACTAAGCAAATTTGCAGAAAACCTTTGGCGCATGCCTTTAGTAATTTTGGTGCGACAGCTAAAATGTTACATAAACTATAACAGAAATTAGGTTTATATTTACAATGATGCCATGGATACCACAACCTTTACTGGGAAGATCAGAAATCTATCGAGTCTATTAATAGCCTCCGAGAATCTGTGTTTCACTATTCACAAAGACTCCAATGAACCAACTGCTAATATCTTTGGTCGGGTGTCAAAATCACAAACAAGAGGATTTATCTATTCTGTAAGCAGATCCTAAATCTGTTTGAGATGTGTTATTTTTGTTCTTCAGTTGACATAGGTAATATAATTGGATATTTTCTGCACAACATGAACCTGTCGATTTTTAGTGCTGATACTCCTATAAGAACGCATTGTATTTTGTTTAAGTTGTTCCAAAGCCAACAAAACATTAATAAATTTTCAAGAAATCACATATCGCATTATGTCAAATATGTTATACCAAGCTATATAAAAAATTTATATAAAAACCTAATTAAAAAATAGAATTTCAATTGATAACTGATGAAAATAAAGTTTTGTGACTGCTTAGCCTTAGAGACACAACAACAGAGATGTAGGCTTGATAATATCGTGAATAATTCAAATCTGTGATTCAACTTACTGTAACTTACAATTTTAATTTAATTAACCTAATTTATGTGTTTATTGTTATTTTTACATGTATTTTTATTTTGAACTATTTTTGGCTTTTAATTAAAAAATGTTAATAGTTATAAAAGTTTGCATTCATGTTGGAAATTATTTCCTGTTGAGAAAAACAGTAGCTTTTCGTATCGTATGTTTAAAAGTTTTATATGTGGAGATAATCATAAGTTAGGATTTGAATTTCATTACTGTTTTTAAAATTTAAAAACTACAGCTGCAACAATTATAATTTTCGGTTAGTTTTCTAATGAGATGCTCTGTTTATATTCTGTAGGTGAGCAGTCTGGTCGCAGTTCTAGCAATGGCAGAGGTGGAGGAGGGGGCTCTATCAGCTCCTCGCTGTTAGCCAGGACCGTTATGATTGTTGGCATACTATCCATAGCCACACAAGTAGCCTACAGCTTCTGCCTGGACGATATTAGCGTTAATGTGTTCATCTTCGTACCTAAAGGGGCTGAGATAGGTATGGAGCAATTCCAAAGTATTTCATTTAGTACTATTTGCTGTTTGTAAGAATACCAAAGTGAGAGGAATGATTTCTAGCACAACATGGATAGGTGCTGTATTTACTTTCTAAAAATTAGAGTAATTTAGTTTCACTGAAGAGTTTCACAGCCTAGTTTTATCACTAGCACTAAATTAAACAGTTCTAGATTACTAAGCAAAATCCAAAAAAGTTTAATGCTGGTTGTCTAAGACAATGATTTTTAACCGGTGTCCCACTGCATGCTAGCGCGTCACGAGAGATCGTCAGAAGTGCCTTAAAAATGGCCAATAATTGACCTGTTTTGGAACTTGAGCTAAGCTATTGTTGGCTGATAATAACTATTTGCACGATTATTTTAATGTTGAGGAAGGTGGATGATTGGTGCAGCTGGTTAAAGCATCAGTCTATTGAGCTGAATGTGATGAATGTGAGCCCTATTTAAAGCACTTATTTCTTTGATTGACACAATTATTTTGAGACATCGGAAGGCGGCCAAAAGCTCTTTGTTTTCTTACTATTCCGGCAAGAACATCTATGTTGTGTTTGTCAAAACAGGCCCAGGTTTCACAGTAACCGCTTTTCGTGGTTTGCCCACCGGGTTTTGTAAAGGTGAGGCATGTGCCGGAATTCCTAAGTATTGAAAATCACTGGTCTAAGGAAGTAACGCTAACTACGCGCATGTCTGTTTTTCACAGATAAACTCCACCTATATTCAAATATACATGAGCCCGCAGTCTTCGAGCAGACGCCATGGTATCTCAAAAACAAGGACAAGATTATGACCTTTGGTGAGTTGCCATAAAAAGCTAGGAGACACTCTATATTTACTTTAGTTTGTCATGTAATTCCAACATATTAATAGCGAAAAATTGCATAGATAGATTTTAGAATTTTTCAATTTTGGACAAGCAGCTTGTTTAGAAGCTTTACATCCATAACCAGCTCAATTTAATGAGAAATACTCTGTTTTGTTGCTTTTTAAAATGTCTCATTTTTTTATAATTGTTATATTTTTTCATTTTAGACATCGAGGATGCGAGTGCTGAACCGGAGGCGAAGCTGTGCTCTCCTAAACATATCTGTCCGACGGCTTCAAATAAGACATTCCTAGGTTGTGACCTCCAAACAGAGAAGTGTGTCTGTAAGAGAGGTTGGCAGTTCGACAACAGGAAGCAAGTCTGTGTTGGTGAGTTCACTTGACATGGTAAATTGACCAGTTATGCTGGCTGAGCTGCTAGTTGGGAGTGTTAGTAGTTTGGAGTTACTCTCTTTTGTTTTCTTCTAAAACATTTGTTGACATTCATGTCTGATTCAGTTGCTATCTGGTCCTTTTAATGTTCATGTCTGATTCAGTTGCTTCCTGGTCCTTATAAACTTCATGTCTGATTCAGTTGCTATCTGGTCCTTATAAAGTTCATGTCTGATTCAGTTGCTATCTGGTCCTTATAAACTTCATGTCTGATTCAGTTGCTACCTGGTCCTTATAAAGTTCATGTCTGATTCAGTTGCTATCTGGTCCTTATAAAGTTCATGTCTGATTCAGTTGCTATCTGGTCCTTTTAAACTTCATGTCTGATTCAGTTGCTATCTGGTCCTTATAAACTTCATGTCTGATTCGGTTGCTATCTGGTCCTTATAAAGTTTATGACTGATTCAGTCGCTATCTGGTTCTTATAAAGTTCATGTCTGATTCAGTTGCTATCTGGTCCTTTTGAAGTTCATGTCTGATTCAGTTGCTATCTGGTCCTTACACACACCGTGGGATCTAATATAGATTTGTCAGAAAGAGTGGAAGACAAATTTTTAAGTGGAAATTAATTTATTTTATAATATTTACTTATACCATGATCAGACCTTTATATGCAGCCTTTGCTTCTGTTATTTCCTATAATCGATTACTTTTAAACTCCAGATGTTGACGAGTGTGAACTGGGAAGATGTCCACCTAGTATGTCCTGTACTAACATACAGGGTTCCTTTGCCTGCTCTTGCTTAGATGGAACCTTCTGGAATGGAGACAGTTGTCAACGTAAGGCTAATTATATGGTATCGGTGTTTTAATCAGTGAGAATATTTCGAAAGTTTGTTTTTAAGGGTTGATTTTGGCAATATTTGTTTTGTTAATGTAGCTGACCACTTTGATTTATCGAATAAGGTGAAGGCTGGTTTACACTATATCAGCTATGCCGCATGTCGGCATAGTCCACTCGCCAATTATTTGTCGATTATGTTTACCATAAACCAATGGCATCGTCGGGGCGTCACAGATATGAAGAGAAAGATTTCAGCTGTTAAATTTCCTGATAGTTCGCTGATATTATGATGATCGGCCATCTTGGATTGCTTGATCTGAGCTGCGAGACCGGTATTTCATTGTTTCCGTGACTGCATTTTACTATAAGAACGCTATGCCACCGTGAATTGGCTGATTTAAACTAGGATGGGCTTATTGCAGTGTAAACACTGTTATCACAGACAGTCACTGATGTATTGTGGGATTACCACCGACATACATTGATATGGTGTATACCAGCCTTAAATATGTGGTCAAATGTTGCAGTAATGGTTTGTAGCACTGTATTTTATATATAACCTTGGTTACATTTTTCTGCTTAATTATGCATATGTTTTTAATGTTCTAAATGACATCTTCGTTTGCCTATTTTAGTTTGTCTGTTGTGAAAGCTTTGATATATTTTATTGTTCATCAATAGATTAACTTCCCTCTCAAGTATACATCCATCCTGTTTGCTTTATTTAACCCATAATTAATATTCTAAATGTAAAATGTTCCTGGAATCCGTCTAACTTGTTAACCGAGCTTTCCTTTAAATTTTAACTTCTAATAATATTCTTTCACATTATAAAAATTTGTCGAGGTTTATTGAGATTAATGAATGTGCGACCAAAACATGCTCTCTGATTTGATAAAAATTAATTCCATCAATCAAAATGTATTCTTTTTGGTAACTTTCCTTCAACTAGTAGTTGTTTGTATTTGAAAAATAGTCTTGTTATTAAATCTGGTTTTGGTCACCAACAAATTTGTACATAATCATCTAATAACTAAAATTCTAATCTGGCCTACTGAATTAATCCGATCACTGATTTGCATGATTTTAGCAAGAAAATTAGTAGACGCACTAACAAAACTACTCGTAAAAGTTGCGATGGTGCGTATAGAAAAGTGTTCTTATTATCGTAGATATTTAAAATACGTTATTGAGAACTTGCTGTTGAGGTTCACAAAGGTATACTTGGCCCTAGATAACTTACTCCCTCTCCTGATGTTTTTATGTTGTACCTCTGTGTTGTCCTTGTTTCCAGCCTGTACAGTAGAATGTCCACAAGGAGAATTTCAGGCAATTTCATGCAACAGCGCTACAGACACAACTTGCCTTCGTAGGTTACCAAATATTCTTCCGCTTAATTTTCATTGTATTTTTAGCTTTATGTTATTTATTATTTATAATTATACAATATATTGCAGTGCCTATTCATTAGCTGTTAGGTTTTGCTAGCTAAGTAGGTAGTTAGTTACTCTTTGCACTTTGACAAAATACATTTGTTAAAAGTTTTTGTTTTGAAATTCAGAAAATTTAGAAATTTCGCATTTGGAACCCTCAGTGCCCAGCCTTGCTTTAAAACTTCAGTCCATCACGTGAAGAATATTTCAGCTTTTATTGTTCTAATCAACATTTTCTTACGTTGCTAACCATATGTATCGTATTATTCTTTTTATAGATGAATGACGTGTGTTATTATGCAAAAGAACATAGATCAATAGCCAACCAAGTTTTCCTAGGGACTCCAAATAGCACTGGCCTAGTGTGAAGGGTTTTAAGCTTCAATAAAAAATTTACTTGATTTTGATTTAGGCTCTTCAGTGTACCGCGTTGTGTCAAGGTGATTTTTTACAAAGCTTGGCCCATATAATACTTCTGTATTATAAAATTTTAGGTTTTCAATGATATGCAGATATGCTAATTTATTTAAAGAATAATATCTTTAAGCGCTTTTGAAAAATGCCCCCAGGGTCGCCAGTACAATAAAGCAGCCGTTCCTGTAATTTCTGATGTACGGAAAACCTGGAGATAGCAAAAGTAGCGTTACATTAAAGACTCTGTTTCTTGACACCTCTCTAATCATGCAATAACAAACAACTTTTGGAGTTGTCAGATCATGAACCAGCTGTGATAATCAGTTTATTGCTACTGTTGTTGTAATTAGTTTCATTTCTAGTACTGTAGTAGTAATCATTAGTAGTCTGTTATCATTATGATAGTAAATTAATATTTAATATTATATGTAGTTTATGTATCAATTCATTATTTATCTATGATATGTATCAATTTATTATTATAATTATAACCAAGTGCCAAACATAGTACCTGTTTTAGAGAGAGCTGTTAATGGCACTCGATAATTAACTCTTGTATGTCCTTTGCTGTGCTTTCCCATTGCTCCAAGAATTTTACTTGCTCAAAGCTCTCATCCTTATTCCACATAAATTCTCATCGCTAACTGTCTGGTCAACTAGACTCGCGTGCAAACCGCTTGCTCGAGTGTCGAAGAGAGACTGTCTATTGGATGGCAGCTGCAGCTTCACTTTCGTCAGTGCACCATCGGAAACACTCAGTTTTATTAAATCTGTTTGAGACAGAACAAACTTTATTTATCGAGTCAGCCTCATCACTCTGACCGCCTATCAAATATCAAAATAGGTTGTTGGCTGATTTCTATTTAACTAACTTCTGTTTTATTTGTATTATATCACAATTTTAATAAATTACGCAATTTCATTGTTAGTCAATTTATAATACAACAGTTTGTATTCATTATTATTACTGCTGTTAAAATCTGCTTGGCACAGTTTCTCATATAAAATTAGAAGGAGAGCTTCACGATATGGCGATTTGTTTAGTGGCGATTTTTAAGGTAGACGATTTGAACATTGTCACCATTCAAATAGATATCACCAATTGTATAAGCGATATATTCGTGTAATGGTAACGTATCTCACACTAACAATTGTCAGAGTGAGCGATAATGGAACTAAAACCCACGGGCTGTCTAATCTTATAATAAACACATTCCGTGGCCTTCCACTCACATCGGCGTTCATGAAATAAATGGTTCTAGTTATCACGAACACAAAACAGTTTGTTTGTAAGGTAAAATATACAAAAATATTAACAAATAGCTACATTTTTTTACATAATTCAAATAATAATGATAATATCGCAAGTCGTTTATTTGCATTAATAAATTGTATCATCTGATGATTTTTGGAAATCGTGAGGCTCTAATTAGAAATCACTGCGTAGCGCTTTAGAGTTACTGCTCTTGTGGTAATAATACTATCAAACCGCCACTATGTATTTCCATTGAAGTAACCTATATATATTTTAGCCTGCGATAAGTGCTCGGAGGGTACTTTCACCTACAAGCCATGTTCAGGCACAGAAAACACTCTATGTGTAGGTAAGTGGCACAGGCTTTCCAAGATCCGTAGTCAGCGCACAATTTCAGATCACTTGTTCTTTTCTCTATCTTCTTCGCTGTCGTATCTTTGCTGCTTCTGAACTTTTAGTTTCATTTCTGCAAATAATATGTTAAAGTTTATGAGAGTAAAGGTTCCAGAGTTGTAGAAACTCGGATTATGAAGATTTAGACTTGATCCCATGATTTATATAGATTAGACATTTCTTGTTGTTAAATTGCCTTTTTCATATCTACGTTGTGTTATTGCATGCTATTAAATTCACTTTTTTATGTCTATGTTATACTAGTTATTAGTATCCCCTATAAACATTTTTGTTTATATTATACTATGGTATTCCCTGTAAACTTTTTTTCTATGTCTGTTGTGCTATGTTATCCCCTTTAAACGTCTGTTCTATGTCTGTTGTGCTATGGTATTCCCTGTAAACTCTTTTTTTATGTCTGTTGTGCTATGGTATTCCCTGTAAATGTCTGTTCTATGTCTGTTGTGCTATGGTATTTCCTGTAAACTCCTTTCCCAAACTGTTGTCTTCCCTTTTATCTGTAATATCCTTGTAATAACCTTGACTGTGTAGTCTTGTGCTTCCTATAATTTCCTTTCTGTTTCAACACATTTTTATAGATGTTGAACAGCCATACATGCAGTATCCAAACGCTGCCAGAATAGAATGTAAGTAGATGAGACCTCAAGGTCATCTGTCAATTTCTAGAGAGATCCGTCAGCTGTGTTGGTAGAATAACTCCGCATGTTATTAGACTGTTTTGTGATTGCTTATTAAATGTGCTTACACTGCCATTGCTAGATTTTCAAATGTTTTGGTAAAAGTTGGTTTTGTCACATAAAACTAACTTTTTAACATTTCATTTTATGTATATTTGCTTTGCATCACTCGCGGTTCTCGAAACTCATATTATCATATTAATTAATAGAATACTAGATAATAGCTACTAATGAAAAAGCTATCAGTGTTCCTATCATTGTTTGATTATTTAACTCAACTTCTATGATGTTTTTGTGTCAGTTTGCGTCCTGACAATAAATTTTTATGTTAAAATTTATGATTTTTTCATTTTCCATTTAGTAAAAGCTTACTAAAAAGGTGTTAGACCTATTTTATATGTCTACAATGTAGTGCTGCACGATAAAGCAATATAATTTGATGTGACGATATATTTCAGTGGATGATTTTATATTGGGTCAGTTTTCAAATCGATATGAATGTCGAAGCCGGTATTTTATCGAAATATTGGCTTACTTTATTTTGCAAAACGAGTTGTCCATCTCCCTTATTATAAAGAGGGGACAACTTCTGTTTTTCAACCGTTATTAACCAATATTAACCAATATCCTCTCATATCATTCATGTTAAAGATGTAGTTGCGTCAAAATTTAAGTTGATCTTAAAAGAAAGCATTTTTTTTTCTCTATCAGTTGATATGTTGTTTGTTGTGTTACGCGATCGCATTGCCAAGATATTTGAAGATTAAAACCGAAAAAATCTGATCGCCGTAAAAACGCTCAGGCCACAAAAACGTGCCCAGCCTCGCCAAAAATGATGTCACGCGTTTGGCAACCTGTCTCTATCCCTCGTATTCACATCGGCTATTTGCGATAAAAGTCTAGTCTTACGCGGCTCTATTGGCATATATCTTATTTTGTATTTGCTCATGTTAGCTAGAATAAAATTTTAAATCCTGCTACAGATGCATTATTATGAATGTTTCAAAGGCCTCAAATAACGAAAATTGAAAATTTGTTCTACTCACTTTCTCCAAATGTTGTTTAAACATTTGGGTACCGACTACCAATTCTACCGGTCTACGGTAATTCTGTCAAGTCACTTTATGTAGGACGCGGTCTTTGTATCAGCAGTTTTGCAGCTACCCTATACAGCCTCCCATAAGCCCCGCCCACATTATGTCGCCTATTACATATTGCCTACGTACTAGTTTCTTGCTAGTAGCAATGATATACATTGCTGTATATCATTGCTAGTAGTATTCTTACCGAATACTAAATTAATGAAATAAGCAAGCCACCTCTTTGAAAAGAATATAGACAGGGATAGAATTTTAAGGATGAGAAGTCTGCTGCAAACTGGATTTGAACTCACATTCTTCAGTTCTGCGGACACCCATATACCATATCCGATTCACTACAATATTCTGCAAATCATGTTTTGCATTATCTTTAACAATATTATTTTATTATATAATTTTTACAAGCAAAAATATTTTCATCTCGGCATAAAGCTTTTATTAAAGATATTCATCAAGTCGTGGCCACTCACATAGTATTAGCTGATACAATAAGACAAATTCATCTACTGCAACAAACTCAACAAAACATCATCCAGCACGCATTCAATTCTCGCTTTCTCCTTTATGGCAGTTTCCACACTGACAAAGCTTCTTCGGCTGGTGGGACGACATAAACATTCTGTAATCAGTAAAACAAGTAAATGTAAACAAAGTAGATGCAATAAATATGTCATTCATAGATATGTCATTCTAAAGCGTATCTATTGACAGCTTCCAAATTGGGAGTTGAATAGATTGCGAGTGTAATTTTAAAAACGAATAAACATTTAATAAAGGCGCAAGTACGCCAAGCCAACGATTCGAAGCTTTGGTTCTGGAAATTAAAGATTTGCAATGATCAATCGATTTTACCCACTTCCTACGAGTGAAAATAATTTGTAATCATGACTCTAATTTACCAAAGAAAATTCGAAAAAAATATTATAGCTAGGTAAAACGGCAGATAAGCTATGAAACGATGATTGGAGATAGCAAAGAATTATCATTTTATTAATTAGTACATGTATTTATGACTATAAAAAATATTACATTTACTAAAGTATAGAAGACTCTAAGTTAATTTACCTCCATTCTGTCTTCTTCTGCAGCAAAACGCTGCTGACGCCTGTCAGCTTTGGCCATAGGCTGTCTACTCTAATATTTTACTTAAAGTTGCTCAGAAAACTCTGAGTAGCGGTCGCTCGAACTTGAAGCCATTTTAAAACTATGTATAACTTAGTAATTGTTGAAACGCGTTGAATCAGAAACAACGATGAGAATCTTCGAGACCACAGACAACGCGTTTTACGAGTGATAACCTTTATTACGGCCTATATAAAAATTTCGCACGCATGATTGGCTAACGAATCGACCTCATTTTTATCGCTCGTGGTTTCGTTTCAGATAACAAGCTTGTTACGTCACGAAATTGGCACCCGCTGGAACGTGAGCTTTTTAACAGAGGGCCTCATTCAAACGCATATATCTCTGGACAGGGTTGGTCTACAAAGACAAAAATGGCATCAAATTGTAGCTGATGTTTTAGCCTTTTATGGGTCCTAATTTCATTTTTGACGCAACTACATCTTTAAAGTCTAACACTATATTGAAAGAAGACAACTCCAATGTTCCATATTCGATATACATGTATTTAAAGACCAAATAATCAAATGTACAAGCAAAGATATCGTGCAGCACTACTGCAATGATTACTTTAGGTATTTTAGCAAATTCGTATTTTTTTTTTAAATAATTTGCTTAAAGACAGTACCTGACATGTAAATAAAAGTCATGAACCTCACTGCAAATAATATAAATTAATATAATTAAATATTAAAAGTCTCAATAAATGTAAACAAACATTTTAACAGTTTGATGTTTGCATAGTTGGCATTGTTTGACTAGCCAATGAGTAAGAGACAACACCAAAATGCAGCCAATCATAAAGTTACAGCAATAGAACGACAAATGCAAGTTTCTATTTGCTATATAAATTATATATAAATTCACAAATAACTCGTTACCTTATATTCTAAAATATCAAAGTGTTGTTGATATAAGATTGGATATCAGCCAAATTTATAGATTATTACTTGTTTTAGCCAATAAGGTTGCTATTGTTCCTTCATCTAACACCTTCATAGAGGAGCTACATGAAGGGGGTGACAATTCTTACCCTCTCCTCGTGTCTGACAACAAGCAAGTCATGAACTTTCAGTGGAACAGAGATTCCGGCATTCGGATATACATCAGAACGAGTAGTAGGTTTCTTGGACTTCTAACCTTTTTTTATTGGCTTGCTCGATTATATTTATCCATATGCATAATTTGGGGTGCTTTTAGGCTTGCTATATAAATCCTAGGGGAGTTTGGGTGACCAAATATTAAACAATATATATTATTGAATTGGTATAGCTCTATGCGTACCCATAAAGTTGGAGTTGTCTTCTATATGCCACTTTCGCAACATAGATTGCTCTGTCAATGACCATTGAATGAATCAAATAAAACATTTTCAGCACACACCAAATGCGTCTGTTAGGAGGCGTGTGTTCAATTACTATAGCCTAAAACATTCAATTTTTATAATGATCTCAGACTATGACTTTTAATGATACATTGCCATGCATGCCCTTATCCATTGTCAACAAACCGTACCCAGTGTGATTATTCCATACCCCAATCAAAGCAAAGACTATCGTATTTCTACTAAAATTTTCAGGGTACACAATTGGATTACGAACACCTCTCGTGTACCCTTGATACACAGGGAGTTCAAAAGCATCCTCTATGATGGGACTAAAAATTTAACAGCTGAAAGATTTTTTATAATTTCACAAGCGCTTATGATGTTTTTATAGATTTTAACATCATCCCGGAATTCAAAGAAGTCTGGCATGAAGATGACAATGATAACAGCTTCGTAAAGGCAGTTTTGTCGAGACAAGCGACTGCTCTTAATAGAATTCAGTATAACTACTGCAGGTAAATTGTGAACAGCATATCGCATGTATTGTATATACATGTATGTACCGGTAAACATAGTATTACTTGCCTCCAGATGCTAAGTTTTTTGTTTATTCAAAACTGCATGAATATGCATGTGAAATCTTCTCCCTCTGAGACCAATCCTCATTGGTCAATCTATTTGTGTAATATAATTGTATGCAATACAACCATATATAGAGTAAAATTGATAGAAGTAGGCTATTTTTATATTTCTATAGCGTTTAAAAATAGTAGTTTCTAAGTGTTCTTTTTTTCAGGTGTTAAACATTTTTAGCAAAAAAACAAAAAAATTAAAGTCTTGTTAAACTTTGCAGATTGTGAACTCTATAGATTTACTTGTGAGATATACTACTATCTCACTAGTGAACAAATGTTGCTACAATTACAAGACAGTAACACACATGTGCACGCATATTTGCAAGCGCACACACTATGCTTTTAAATTCCGTAGCAGTACATACATGTATATGAATATTTAAGAACAATAAATATGCACCCAATTAGTTGTATTGGTAATGAAATATCAAATATTAGACATCTCAAATATAATCCTGCAAAATTCTCGAAGCAAATGAAATGATGTTGTAATCACTCATTCTGAATAATACTTATTTTTCAGTCAGCTGAGTAGGTATATAGTCATATAGTCGTCTATATGACTATCAATGATGCAATCAAGTTATGCGTTTGTCGTTTACCTGTGTTACAGCTCGTGTGCAAGCTTGCTGAACAGCTATAAAGTATTTCATGAGGAAACTACTGTTTAAAGTAAAGTTGTCTGTCCTTTACCTATTTTGTAAACTGATTATCTGTAAGAAGAATGATTATCAATTGCTTCGCAAGAAAATTGCTCCTCAGTAAAGTTAGATGTTAACCTTTTTAATAGTTTTTGCAGAAGGTGTAGTTTTCTGATTTCACACTTTTTTAAAATTTCTATTTAGGGATTAATTCACTTTAAGAGCCTATGTCACCTTTGTGCACACATCCGTAGGTAACTACGCTTTATAGGTTTTAATGTGTGCACACATCCGTAGGTAACTACGCTTTATAGGTTTTAATGTGTGCACACATCCGTAGGTAACTACGCTTTATAGGTTTTAATGTGTGCACACATCCGTAGGTAACTACGCTTTATAGGTTTTAATGTGTGCACACATCCGTAGGTAACTACGCTTTATAGGTTTTAATGTGTGCACACATCCGTAGGTAACTACACTTTATAGGTTTTAATGTGTGCACACATCCGTAGGTAACTACGCTTCAAGTTTAAACCTTTTTAATAATATCCTAATTATCTTGAACTGTTCATAATCAGGATGAGACTTGATCAAAAAGAATTTAAATTTCTTTTCTTGTAAGCAGTTGTTATGACACCTGACTGTCCTTGACTAAAACTACGGTCAGTGTTGCTCTAAGCTGTTTCATGAATGATCCTGTTAGGCGTGTCCAACAAAATTGAATTATATTTAATATATGCAATTGGTTGAGAATTTATAAAATGTAAGCAGTCAGTATTTAGCAATGCATGTTTAAAAGTTTGAGAATAATATTTTATGAAAAAGCGATCTGCAGCCACTCCACTGATTTACTATGAGCTTTGTCAACTTCAGGGAGAATCTACAGTAAAACTATTTCCTTCTTGGTACAGGCTGACCTGAAACATCCTCATCAGCAAATACTTGTGTTTATTTGTACCTCATGCCCTTTTTGTCATGTTTTTTTATTACCTTTTCGTATAGCAACAAATAAATATTTATCTATTGTTCGTTATTATGTTTGATTAGAACATTAGTTCAAATTAATCATTTGATTTGCAATAATTGATGCATGCATGGAATATGCTATCAGTTTTTATGAGAAGTGAATATGTGGATGCTACTCTGTGTGTAGGAGTCCAATACCTGACTACTACATTTTAACTATGAACAAGTTCAAAGAGAGGACAACCGTGGTGAGAGAAATCGTCTGTAACATTACAATTGGAAATTGTCCGCCCAGATTTCTTGATGGGCAAGTTTACCGCTTCAGAACTTACAACACGCAATGCCCAAAAACAGTAAGTACAAATTGGCTAACAATAATATTTAGCTTGAAAATTGGGCATCTTGTCTTGCTCATCCCTGTATTCCTTGTCACAATATTCCATGGAATCACACTCTGAGTGCTTCTAGGAGTTGTGTACTCATTGTCTAGTGTGCAGAGCTTTCCCTGTTATATGACATTGAACGTTTCAAGATATTCATATCATTAAAACATTCACTGTTTAATGGTTTCTGGTAGCCTCACAATGTAGGCAGGATTTATATTAAATTCTTGCGCAGAATTGTGAAGAGGCTACGGAGCTAGTTTTCAACTAAGAAATTGATAACAATTATATAATATTGATAACAATTATATAATGCTCATCATCTTTGTTTTTGGCATGAACTTGAATTTCACTTTTGCTCCAGTCTGCCTTTCAGTATTTTATATAGTTATGGAAAGTTGCCAACAAATAAACGGCTTTACTTTCGTTAAACAATGAATTGTAGCTAATTTTTAAACTCATTGGCTAACAGAGGCTTTTACACATTGTAACCTGTGAAGCTCACCGGAATTGTTACACAGCAGCGTTGTCAACATCAAAGGCTATTAGCTCTAGAGGTTCACATCACTGCTAGCTGTTCGTAGAAAAGCGTGCTTTCGAGTTCTCTACACATACCTTACAGAGGTATTATGGCAAACCTCTGCAAGTATCCAACGTGGAAACAGGAAAATAATAAATATTTGTTTAGTCCTCGTCGTATGTTCATAAACTGGGAGTTGTCCTCTATATTTCACTTTCTGCATTTTCATTCTTTTTATGACCAGTGAACAGGTCCAATCAAAATATTTTAGGCATTAAACCAAACAGAATTATTGGAAGGTAATCAGTTAATTATCTCAGCTTACAATCACTTGAATATTTATAAAGATCTCAGGCTACAGCTTTTTATGATACGTCACTGGTATGAGCTTATCTTCTGTTAACTCGACCTTGTTATTATCTCCCCCTGTATATCCGAATCAAAGCAACTACTACTGTAATTCTTCTAAAATCCTGAAGAGTATACGATTGGAATTTGAACAACCCATGCGAATGCAAGTCGCATACCCAATGATAAATCTTTTTTTTCGTGAAAGGCACCACCGATCTTACAAAAAAAAACAGCATAATGTGCGACTCTCTTTCTCCGAAATCTATTTGTCAACTGTTAATCTTGAAGAAAGCAACATCTCAGTAAGTTAATCTAAAATCTGGCACTTGTTAACTCTTTCACTTCTGCAACCGATGTATCGGCTTGCGGTAGAAAGTAAGATAACTCTATGGTTATGTACATGTATATCTACTTCAAGTATTACCTCTTTCACTACTGCAAGCTGATGTATCAACTCGGGTTACTTTCTCTTTGTGGCCAGAAGCCGGTACATCTGCTTTTAGACAGTGCGTTAGTTCATCTATGATTACTCAGCTTTTACTTCAGATAGACCAATAAGATTTGGTCTCCATGAAAACAAGCTTGTTGCTAACGATATAGACTGATCAGCAGGCCTCTCACTAGCGGCTCACTGATTATCAAACAGAAAGTTCACCACGGAAAAAGCACGGACAAAAAAGAATACCGCGGTCGCTTAAGCAGTAGAATCTTCTAACATTCTTAGCTATTGGGACTCCGGTAACTCTCTATCAAAAGATTCTGACTCTTTTAGTTCATGTATTTCATGTGAAAAATTATAACAGTGACCGAATATTAAGGCGGCAGTCAAAATACGACTATGGAAATCGCTGGCAAAATATTGTTGGTAAAGTTTGTAAAAAATTTTTACCGTTTTTAAATGAAGTTAATTTGAGATTTTTTAAATTTCTTAATAAAGCATTTTCTTTTCAACGACCTGTTTTTTAAATTGAGTGGATATATTGAATTTATTCATTCTTTTTCAAGTTATCACAAAATTAGTGACATGATGTCAACATTTGTGTAAATAGAAAAAATAAGTTCGGACCGAGCTAGAAATAAATTCAGTAGCAAAAGAGTTAAGCGATCAAACCCCAAAATTTTAGTTAGAGTTTTTAAGGTCTGTTTTTCTCATAGACTCCATTTTGTTTCATCGTAAAATTCTCATGAGTGTTTAGGAGCTATGCCCAAATATAACACTCACGTGTTTGCTGCACTCTGCCCGTAACCAACACTTTACCCATTTCCTTCCGCATTTTAAAAAGAATGTTGAAATCTTATTATTGACACGCATATCAAGAGATCTCTCATGTAGAGCATCAGCCTATTTACGGCCCTCTTTTTCACTTGCCACCCTACATCCAAGCACCTGTACTGGCTTGTCAATTATCACTTGCCACCCTACATCCAAGCACCTGTACCGGCTTGTCAATTATTAACCCAATGCTGAAAGGCTAGCCAGTTCATAGGTTATTGTTTCTATCTGTTTTAGTCACCAGAATATGATTCTGTAAGATTCTATAAACTTTCTATGACCTCCTTTCATTGTCCTGTGGACATGCTGCCTGTTTGCATAACGTTGAAATAACCCGAGTGTGTTTGCCTATATTAAGGGTTGTGCACTCTGCATTGTGTGCGTGTGTGTGTGCTTTATCTAATACTAGCTGTACTGGTAAAGCTACAAACCAATAGAAATGTTGTTTAAATTTGTTTCAAAGTTAAAATACATAATATGCGATTTCTGTCCCAAGTGTTTGTTTTCTCATGCAACTCTATTGCATGAGTTTGCAGTGTAATTTCCCTTAGATGAAAATGTTTGAAGTAGCTTTAAGTCTCTCTTGTATGTTCACTTCAGCACTCTATCATATCGCTAACAGAATATCGCTGTCGTGTTCGTTTGTGACAAGCTTCTTTCTTCTACCTAGCTCAGAACAACTAAACTCTGTGTGTTTTGAATGTGCTAGGTTACATCTATTATTTACTGCTGAAAGGTTACATTTATAGTTTAGAATTAAAGGCTGTCCTCTCAGGAAACTGTTTAGCATATGCCTGTGATGACATCATCATATGCCTGTGATGACATCATCATTTGCCTGTGATGACATCATCATGTGCCTGTGATGACATTATCATGCGCCTGTGATGACATCATCATGCGCCTGTGATGACATCATCATGCGCCTGTGATGACATCATCGTGTGTCTGTGATGACATCATCGTGTGCCTGCGATGACCTCATCGTGTGCCTGTGTTGACATCATCATTTGCCTGCGATGACATCATCGTGTGCCTGTGATGACATCATCGTGTGCCTGCGATGACCTCATCGTGTGCCTGTGTTGACATCATCATTTGCCTGCGATGACATCATCGCCTGTGATGACATCATCGTGTGCCTGTGATGACCTCATCGTGTGCCTGTGATGACCTCATCGTGTGCCTGTGATGACCTCATCGTGTGCCTGTGTTGACATCATCATTTGCCTGCAATGACATCATCGCCTGTGATGACATCATTGTGTGCCTGTGATGACAGCAGCGCAAGCTTGTGATGACAGCAGCACTCAATTGAACATGATGGTTTTTGTTCAAACTGCCTTTGCATTACTTTCATCGCATTAGCAGATGTTGTTAATAGCAACAGTACCTTTTGTTTTATTTAATTTAGTAAAAGTGCCAAGTCCACTTTTGTAAGTGACGATTTCATGATTAACTAAACTTCAGATAAATCGTTGTAAACTGCCATAAAGACATAATATCGTTGGCCAATAGAGAGCCAGCACAATTATTGTTGGTAGATAGTCCTTTTGTATAAAACAACGTCACAGAAACACATGTACACCTGCTTTTTGTACTTAGCTGTTAATTTTTGCAGGATGCCCTGACAAACTATCAGTGTTCTTAGCATTGATCTCTTTAGGCACCACTTCAGTAATGAATCAATGAAAAGGGTTATTCTAGAGATACTGCATGCGCTTTTCAGGCATTTTATTATGAAGTAAAGCTTTCTTGTCTGCTTCCGTCAATAATATATTGTATGCAACCGAAGTAATGGATAATTTGTAGAACAGACAGGTGAAAGAGCTGTCAGTTGAACACAACAGCATCCTGTGCAATGAAAGGACACAGCTACTGTCGGAAGTTTTTAACGAGACTCTAAGTAGAGACCAGCCAATCAAGTTCCCATCACTGCCGTGTCGTCAGGCAAACCAGAAGTGTACGGATTGCCTTACTAAGAATCAGTGTACTGGTGAGCTTGCTTAATGCTTCTATTCTGAGGATAGAAACAATATTCTAGTTTACCATAATGTACAATTATTTTGCTACAAGTCCAATTTTGCCTCATCGGATTAAAAAAGTTTCGCTACAGCATTGAAGACTTTAAGCTATCGTATAAACCATAAAATACTTTACTATGTACAATATTAAAGTATTTCGAACAAATTTTGACAAGCAAGATTTTGACAGTGTTGAGCTTTTTGCAGGGAACATTAACTAGCCTGCTCATTTCAGAGGTTTGGTAATGTTAATGTTAATAGTTTAGTTGCCTGTTGGATGCTTTTGCCTTTATAAATGATGCATATGTATAAAATATACCTGGTATTTAATTGCATAAAAATAAAAATTTATAGATGTATACATAAATAAATGTATAAAAATATGTATTTGTTTAAATATATACATAATTGCCAGGTGTTTACTTCACGGGTGAATTTTCGATATAAATTGCGTCTCTTCACATAATGTGCCAAACAATAATTTCTCAATATTAAATAGATTTCTAGAATTCTTAAATAATAAAATATGATGACGTTATGTTTATAAAAATCCAGCCCGATTTTGCAAGTTTGCATTTCATAAGATTGCTTTTTCAGTGTATGAGTTCTGTTCCTGTAAACTGGGAGTTATTAGCTCGTGGCGATAAGTCTATATAAAAAACTAGATCGCTTTTTCCAACTGATGAGCTCTATTATTACGCATCAGCTAAAGTCAATGTTAGAATGATAAATCAAAACTTGTTATATGAATTTTTCTAAGATGACTGGAGCCCTTTTAGGGAAGAAAATGAAATAAGCGACGAGTTACCAGGTAACAAATGCTTCGTGCTGTTCTCTGATTCGTTAATGTTGTGATATTTTCAAACATAGATTTTGTTGTGATCTGATTGAGTGAACTTCTGTCTTTTCCTGTGCATGATCTGCTGCACTCCTGTTTCAAACATAATCGTTGCTTTACATATCCTTTGCACATCTCTGTAGACATATGTGTCTGTCATAATCAAGTGCATAGGTGACAGTATCTTTAACCTAAGCGATGTTAAGCGATGTACCATGAGCTAGTAGTAGTTGAATAGGGTACATGTACATGTAGCAGCTTCCTGGAAGAGTTGTCTCTAGCTACTTTCATCATGTAAATATAGTTGAATCTCTGTGTACAACCACAACATCCTAATCTCCAATATTCTATAGAAAATTTGGCTTTGAAAATCTGAGCCAATATTTGACTCAATACGAGAAGTAATTTTAGTTTCAATCGTTAATTTGAATTTTCAATTTTTTGAATTTGTATCATAAGTAAAAGTTTTGAGGCTGTGGAAAGCTAAATAAAAAAGTTATAAAAGTACTAAAAAGTATGTCAGCTGACTTACTTTAAACTTTACCTACTCAATGGTAGAGTAAGTAACGTTAGAGTAAGTAAGTAGAGTAAATTACTTCACATATCTCTGGTGTCAGCACATCTCAAAGGTAAAAGAAATTACATTAAAAGTTTCTTTAGTAATTATTGCTTTATTAGTTTGGTTATTACATATATAATTTTTACGTTTAGGTTTTAATGGGTTTTTATAATACAATTGCCTTAAAGGTTGACTTGTAACAAAATTCACATTACAGTTATTTGGTAACAAAAGATTCATCATGTCTTACTCTGTTGTGTTGTAAGTGCCAAATATGTAGAAATGTGATTACAAGCTCTTAAAAGCTCAAAAACGAAACGCCGCCGTAGATTGGAACCTCTTTATTTCGATGACGTAACCACGAAATTTGGTTATTGTCTTGTCACGTATGTTTTCACGTGAATTAAAAGGCCAATAAAAAGCTCAATATAAAACTTATCGTAGTACTAGTTTATGACAAACACTTCGGGTTTTATCGAAAACCCCGTATTAAATATAGATGCTCGCTACTTTACAGTTTTGTTTCAGTTTGGTCTAATCGGCAAGTCGTAATCTCATCATGTGACCCAATACTTCGCAAATAATTTCTACAGCACTTTTCAATAATCACAAGTGACCAACAGGCTCGTCATGATTATCAGACAATGATATGTATTCCTTCAAGCTAAGGCTAAAAAATTAAACAAATTTTTCGGTAAGTTATAGGATATCACAGCTAAAAGTGACAGCATTACAATGACGATAAAATAGACGCGTAAGAACAATAGACATGGTTTTATTGAATGCGTGAAGTATATTTGTGAAAATATTTCAACGAATGAGATTGCATGAAAGTGTAAACAGAAACCATCCTGTAACAACTACGTCCCATTTGAGCCGTTTTGGAAAGCGAATCCAAACTACGGCGGTCTTGTGTGGCTGCGATTTTCTGTTCGTTTTTGAGCTTTTAAGAGCTTTTAATCACCTTTCCACATATTTTGCACCTACAACACAACAGAGTAAGACATGGTGAATCTTTTCATATCAAATAACGGTAATGTGAATTTTGTTGCAAGTCAACCTTTTAAGTTCACATGTAATTGCCAATGATAATTGTGATGGATTTATCCCGTTTCTTTGGTTGTGGAACAAATTAAATGAATACAAGATTAAATTGTTGTCTAAAACACAGCAGTACAAATGTTTATCATTTAACCGTAGTGGGAGGGAGGGAGTCGCTTGGTGAACTTTTGTTAGAGTTCAGTTTGCTGAGCAAGTTTGACTTGTTTCGAGTTTTTCATCATTTTATTGAGTATGAAAGTTTGAGCTGGTTGAAGTATGTTATTAACACCATTAATAGACATTGTTCCTTCGCACAAGGTGTAATGTGTTCAACCCCCCACTTTTTTGTACGTTCATTACAAAGTGGCTTGATCTCGCTGTAGCAACTTTTATGTCAAATGTTGACATAAAAGTAAATGTTGACATGTTGACATCAAATGTTGAGCAATAAGCTTGACTATCATGTATTGCATGGGAGCTGAAGACTGCAGCAGGTGGTTGTAACTGCCATGGTCATGCTAGTAGGTTTTATCTTGAATTATAAGTTCTTATCTATTTAAGTGATGCTGCAGTTTGTCCTCTTCCTTAGCTTGATTTTTCAGGCCCGTTCATTTGGTGGACTGCATTATGGTTTCTGATTGTAAACATCAACTGACGAAGTAGCTCGGCTGAACTCTATTATTTGACACTTGCTTGTAATTATTTGACAAAAGCAGCGAACCATTTGTTTTTGCTAAACTTAGGAGAACGTACCTTAAGAGGTCTGACAGAAGCAAAGCATAAACTATTTGCAAAAGTCATTAAAAATGAAATTCTCAACAATGGAATAGATTCTATCAGAAGGTATCGGTAGTTTTCTAGTACTTGTGATTGTTTTTGATGTTGGAGGTAATCTGACTGCCAGGATGTTTTAAGATAAAATGGGCGAAACAGGATTGCAGTTAAAATGCTGAGAAAAAATACTTGCGAAATGACGTCCCTAGTTGCTACAGTTGATATCGGCTATAGCGTTCAAGTTGCAGCGTTACGTTCTACTATAATTTTTGCTATAGTCATAATCGTACTTTCGCTTGGACTGGGCATTTTAACCATGATCAAGTTTTCTTAATAATTATTATTCTTAAAACATCCTAGCCATCAGATCACCTCAAACATAAAAAAATCAATTGCAAATGATAGAAAAAACCTGATGCTTTCTGACAAAATCTACTAAAATTTTGTGCAAGTTCATCTTTAAAGGACAGAAAACTTTATTCTAATCAGGAATTGTTTTCTCATGAAATAAATTTCACTGGCTGAGTATTTTTGTTTACAAGTAGTAATATAGGTCAATTACTAGCCACCAGGTTAACTATAAAGACTTCGCTGCGCTAGTAATTGTCGTTAGAAGTTTTCCTAAAGCCTTAGTCTACAAATATAATTGAATAGAATGTTAGTATGCTCAACTTTTTAGGCAACCATAGTTGAGGAATTTAAGTCTAGAGTGTGTTGACTTCTATCGATAAGAGCAATGTTATATCACTATTAGAATATTAGAAAGTCAGAAAAATATAATATTATTTTAACAGACAAACATTATGGTTTAAAATGTCTCATTCTTAGCTACCCTGCAAATATAAAAATAACCCATTTCATAATGATTTTGTTTTGCATGTGTTTCGTTTTATGATTCTTGTATGCCATAATGTAGAAAGGATTTCTGTTTGAAATCAAATTATTTCCAATAAATTAAATATATGTTATAAATATATTATATATAGATGTATACTTTTGCAATGGTGGCAGCAAAGATCTCTCGTCAGCAGAATGGAATTAAGGGTTGACCAAGGGAGACAAATCAAAATTGGCTTAGTCATCCAGCAAAAAATGACAATTATAGCTGTATACTTTGTAATATGTGTGTGTCACGCCTCCTCCTAATCCGTCGGCATCTCTTTGGGACATTGACTATTAATCACTGACGTATGTTTTCTTACCATATCACGATCACAACTCTCAGCGTCTAATGGAGAAATGATTCTCAACATAGAATTCTGTGATCAGCTCAATACGAATACTTTCACTTTATTTTCGTGTTTCAGAAACTAGAGTGAATGAATCCTGTTGTGCTGTTTCCTGTCATGCCCAGAGCGTATGCAAGGAAGCTGTCAGTGAAGAATGCTCTGTATCTCCAGTAGAATGTGCAACAGGTAAGTGTCGTCAATCTATGTGAGCCAAGGTTAACTTGCCTCGCATATGAGATAACAAAAATGTAATGTTTGTTCGCGGTTTCTTAGAGTTTGGTGGAAGATCCTCTTGAATTAAATTCTTTGGGAAACTGGATGACATAGAGTAAACTCATAAATGTATACTTTTTTAACACAATATATATATATTGTGTTAAACAAAGTTTAACAACAAACCCTAACAAACAGCGAATGTTATTTTAACATTGTTATCTTAATGAATGAGTCATCCTTAATCTCGGATAGCTTATCTCTGATTAACCACATGAACTCCAAAGAGAGTGATTAATTTGGTATCTGCTATACAGACTAGTACTACAGATTAGTAGTACTAGTACTAGTAGTACTACTAGTACTACAGACTGGTAGTACTACTAGCACTACTAGTAAAATTACACCCTATTAGTACTATAGGGTGTAATTACACCCTATAGTTCTAGTATTACTACTAGCGCTGCAGACTACTAGTACTACAGACTAGTAGTAATACTAGTACTAGCAGTAATACTAGTAGTCTGTAGTACTAGTAGTAATACTAGTACTAGTTGTACTAGTATTACTAGTAGTAATACTAATACTAATAGTACTAGTAGGCCTACTACTAGTACTACTCTGCTATACAGACTAGTGCACTACCCTACTTACAAATTGTAGTGTTACGAATAATGGTAAATACGAACAGTGTTGTGCATATGTCAAAAATGTTCGTACAGAGATGCCGTAAGTTAGATTGCGCACATTTTTCCGAGTAGTGCGGCATTCCGCTGCCTTAAGCCTCTATTTCGTGGTGTCTATTCTCTGTATAAGCAACTCTTGTTTTACATTCTTCTGGTTTTTCATTCAATGTTTGTTTAACTTTGTTATACATGTTTCTAGGAGGTAAGATTTGATAACATCACCATGTGGCTGCCTATTTTTTTCTGCCAACTTTTAGAAATGTTGCAAAATCTTATCGATTCACATTTGTTTTCCTTGTGGCGTCACAACTTATTGCACCCCATTCGCTTAGTAAAACCACTTCCTATAAATAATAGTAGTCAAATTTGAAATATTTTATCCCAAATAACATAAACAAGAATTAAACGTGCTAATCTTATAATTCTTAAGTTCACTCGTAGTTTTGGTAGAGTTTGTAGTATCAACATGTCAACTTTAATGCCAATTTGTGAATGTAATGTCTTCTTTTGATTAAGCCTCAAATTACAACCGCTTCCAAATCTGAACTTTTTGATATTCCATGTGAAATTTCAATAAAACATCACAGCTTACAAAATAATTTGTAACTACTAAATCAGAATAGCTTAAAAATATGTGTAATTGGAAGTAATGAGACTATTAAAATTTGAAAATAATGCATGTAAATATGTATTAAAAAGTGTATAGAAATATCTAAACTTGATAAATTAGATTAACTTGAATTTATTTTGACCTCGTGTAAATTACAGCAGACATTTCTGAAACTTCACCCACTGAGCCCACGCACTGCCAAGCCTACAAATATTTTCATGCATCTCTACAAACAGTAACAAAAACTCTTTTCTACATATTACTATATTGATTTATTGTTGAATTCCACTTTTTGCGTAGCATTACATAGGGCAGCTGTTTTAATACTATATGTAGTACTTGTGTGTATCTATCATTGGAGTATCTATCCTTGTTTTTCTAAGCTTTGGAGTTAATGGAACGGAAAGACATGTGTGCACATGAGAGTATGTGCTATAACATATGGTAGATTTGAATGTGGAAATTGAAGTTCGTATGTCAAGGTCAGAATAAAGTTATATTTCACTGGCATTCATCATATGTAGGCAATTGAGATTTCTGTCATTGGACCACATAGCCTTGCAACAGAAAGACTGATGGCATCATTAAAGGCTTCAATGTGTCCTTGAAAATCTATTTAAAATTTCGATAAAATTAAAATACAGAGGATTAGTAAGTTTCCTTCTGCCATTTTTTCATCCTTTTTTTCTTAGCCCCAGGTTCCTGCCTGTAGTAGCTGACTACAGGCAGGAACTGACTACACCACCTGTTCTGTGGTGAAGCCTGGTTCTCATATCGGCTGCGAGACCCCGGCGGTAATCTTGCACAGCAAAACACTTGCGACGCTAGGTTCGTTGGCTCCTGTTCACATAAAGCTGCATCGCTAATAATTGCATATAAATGTTTGATTGCCTTGCCGTTGCGAAAATGCTGACCTTCACCTGTACAGCACATTTCTCAAAGGTTTTTTGCAAAAATTGAACAGCGCTGAGCTCTTGTGTTGACCGCCGGCAACTGACCGCTGATAGCCCTGCAGTGCGGTCGCCACTGCCTTGCGTATATGAGAACCAGGCTTCAGTCGTGTCGCTTTGCTATCAGTTGAATGAAGTTAGTCTCATGAAGCCTTTGTCGTCACAGGTGATACGGTGCAGTTCATTATTCAGCCCCAATTCAACGATCTCAACAAGCAGTTTCTGTGCCACATTCGAAGGCAGCAACCCGACTCCATATTTAGACTGAGTTACTATATAGCCATTCCAACTCCAGATGGGTGGGTAAATTTGCAGTTTCAATAATTATTTTTTATGGTTTATGAGTTTGCTATTAATTGGTTTAAAACTTTGAACACATTATGTCGAACACTTGAGTTTAAATCCTTTAGCAGATTCGTACTTGTGGTTACAGTTTTAGACATCGCTGTTTGTGAAATAAATGGTTGGAATAACCATTAAGCCTGTTAATATATTTGAGAATATTCCTCATGATTTAGATTGTTCTATTGTCAACAGTGTGGTAGACTGGCCTTCTCACGGAAGTCGACACTCGAAAAGCCTTAGGTACCTAATCTGTTACACACACCCTTTGTAGCTTTGCATGTGTCTGTATGTAAGCCTTCAGCCCTAAAGTGGCTATAGCTAGGCCTTAGTACCTAAAGTGGCTATAGCTAAGCCTTAGTTCAAAAGGTCATGTAAGGTCACGTAAGGTCACTTATCTTGCGTTTCAGAAGCCTAAAGTTTATTCACCCACAGCGTACCTTGCATGCTTGTCATTCCCACGTATTTTATGTATTGTATGCATATCTTTGTTTTAAGGGAATTTATTCACTACTGCTGCTTGCTGTCATTTCATCTAAACAGATTTTTTCATTTTCAAAATTTTACAGAAACCTTACATTGTATTGTAACTTTCACTTTTCGGTAGGTAACTCAAGCACATTAAATATTTTTGTCACATAGCTGGAACTCATCGAAGAGGGAGGTTGACCTCCCTTCTACAGGTGAATCGCAGGCCACTCAGATCTCAGACTACATAAGAATCAAGTACAATAACTACCTTCAGACAGTGCCTGATGGGGAAATGCTTCTAAGAGGTGAGTAGCATCTGTAACGTCAGTGTTAGCATTACTATAACAATGATGATTACATCAGTAATGAGAACAACAGTAATAATGAAAAACATACCGGGTGTATAGCCATAGTTCATGTGAATTGTTATGTAGTTGTTATCTCTTGAATTTAACATTAAGAAATTCTGATAGAGGTTCAATCAAAATCAGTAGATATGCAGGTTTTTCATAGATAGAAGTTTCAAAATTCTTCAATAGAGCTACTAGCTGTAATTCTACTAGCATTATTAATAATATGTCACAAAGTACTAAGATTTTTCAGGAAAAATTAGATAGTGTCGGTTTACTTATGTGGTATATCATGTGCTGGTTGGTTACCAGAGTTATAGAAAAATAAAAATGAAAAGGCAGAAATAGCAGTTGTTGAGTGAGTGGAATAGACTAGTTTTAAAAGTTGCTGATCTTTTAATATTGCAGAGAAGTTGGGATAGTGAATTGAAGGTTGTAGTATCAGAAAGTTTATAAACTGGAATATTTGGTGGTGGTATGTTACACCACCACCAAATATGTGTAGTATGTTGGTTTCATGGAATAGAAATCGATATTTGTCACGTATGGAAAGATAAATTCAAATACTCTGGGTATAGTTTTTGCACGATTTTGAAACATAAGCTCGCGTTTAATTTTGTCTGTCAGATAAAGGGTCAAAGAAAAAACATGGCTAACTCAAGTTATCAGCTTGAGGAAGCGTTATATGTCACTCTTTGTCAGCAGCATGTATATAGTGTCATTTCGCAAAGTTTGTTTATGCCCAGACGCGCTGCTCATTTTCTACTGCAGGTGACTTGATCACATCTACGAGAGAGTATGGGTTCACTTTGCTCGATTTTAAGCCAACTTCCGAGTTCAATAGAACAAAGGTAAAGGCCAAGCGATACGCAACTGAGCCTCTCAAGGAGACCACAAATGCAGAAATTCAGGTAAAATCTTCAGCATTTCATCTCTTGTGTTCCCTCACTGGACAACACAGTTTTATCTATTATTGTTAGACGGAACTCTAAAGTCAGTGCCTGTAGATCTGACACATAGATGGCGCTTAGCTGCTGAGGACGAATCTACCATAAGTAGTATTTGTAGAATGAAAGTAAATATAGCAGTGGGTGTCTTTGCTTTTCATATTAAAAAGTAGTTTTGCCTACATAAACATTTCACAGTTTGGTTATAACTATTGTTAAACCCTGGGCTGATATTCATCAATAGAGTTTATCAAAGGCACGGTTAAGAACACAGGCTAAAGTCCAACATCTAAAAATAGCTACATTTTACTATGTTTCTGATTCTGTTGTTGCGTGACTGCTAGTCATTTAAGAATGACTGCCCTATACTAGGTTTTTTTTTTCAATTCATGCTCATGCAAAACCTGTGAGCTAATGTGTATCTTGTATTTCCCTGGTAGCAACTAGTCGTACTGTTGACTAATGGCTTGATTTGATTTCTAGTTAGAAATGATAAAACCTTCTAAGCTACTTGTTCCGCTCATAACATCTGTCAACTTTAGACGTGTTTCTAGTTTGGGCCTTTTCTTTATACTCAAGAGTTTTTACAGCTAAACTATCTGGCAGCATCATATCCTCAATTGCATTTGTTTATTATAGATTATAGATTTGAGTCTACTTCTGTTTGTGCATTACCAAGTTTCAAAGTTTTGTTTAGTAATCAATTAGCTAGATGCATGAGTTTGAAGGTCGCTTGGATAATTTAGTTTGTTTTAATGGTGCACGCCTGTTTTAACTGCCTGTTTTAACTGCCTGTTTTAACTGCCTGTTTTAACTGCCTGTTTTAACTGCCTGTTTTAACTGCCTGTTTTAACTAGCAACTTTAAATTTTCATACAACTTTTGAGCATTTTATTTTAATGTTTCACATTTTGCTTTCTATATTTTTAGTATGATTTAAAGATCATTAAAAATTTAACCTGAAGACCACCAGCTATCATAAAACAACATAAATAAAAAGTTGTGTTAGCAGATTTATAACTATTACTGTTACCTTCATGGCAGTTAAAAATAGATTTTTCAACTATGGATTAAAAAAATTTCTTGAAATTTAATCTGTATTCTGTGAAAGAATATGCCGAAGAAGTAAATCAAAGTTTGCTGAGTAATAACTCATAATTACATAAATAATGTTTGTCTTGTTCTATGCCACTTCAATAATATATTTTAATAGAAACAATTTAATTAAAATTTCGTTCTTTTCCTCAGAATTTGATGTTTCTAAAACAGAGAAAATACAGTGTTTTACATTTTCATCGCTTTAAATCACATGAAACTGTTTATGCCTTGCTAAATCCCATTCAATGGTCATTTAATAAGTTATATACTTGCTCTTTCAATTCTGTCATTGCATATACATGTAGATGTACATGTAGATTACAATAGAAACCATCGGTGGCGTGTTAAGCTTTGTACAATAACATTGTTGATTATATGAAAAAGCAAATATTTTTGGCGCAAATCCACGTCAACAAAATGGTAAAATAACATTGTTTATTTGAATTATGTTTTATTTGTGTTTATACTAAGTATTATTAAAATTATTTTGTCGGATAACCTAATTTCTAAAGTTTTATTCAAACAAAGATTATCTCTTTGCATGAGTTCACCTGAAGGATGTTATTTGATGGCAACTAATGGCCGCTCTCTTTATAAATACATCTAATTTATTACAGCTCTATAGTAGTACTTGTGGTGTACCGTTGTGAGACAGAATGAGGTTGCTTAATATATTATTACAAAAGCAGCCAAAAAGACTGTATCCTAGAGATATGAGATTCTGATAGCAAATCATGTTTAGCTTTTGGAAAGCTTTTTTCAAAAAAGCTCAGTCAAGTTCAAACTAAACAGCAGCATTGCATAATCAGTACCAAACTTTTGTTGTCAAATTGTCAATCAAATCAAGTCAAGTTCAAATTGCTCTCAAGTCTTAACATTCTTGTTATGTCACTCACTCTAGACAACTATGGTGAGCGTCTGTCTAGACATGGTGAACATTTAATTACAGTGCCGGTATACTAACGTAACATATGTGTGCTGGTCTCTTACCAGGACTATAGTATGCCTGACGAGTTAGCGGGTGTTGATTTTCAGGTTTGACTTCCTTTCTTCCGTAGATATTTTCTTTGCCTTAGTTTAAATTGGTGGTAAACTCCCAGCTTTTACCTCGTGGTTTTCCGTTCTATCATGGCAAATTGTTTTGCGGAAATACTTTGCTAAATGCATTTACTTTGTTTCAAAAAACACTGAGTGGGAAGAGACTAACTGCAGATTTCTTCAACAAGGATTCCGATTCTCTCTTTAAGTGAAATGAAAATAGTATTCCTCTGAGGTTTGAACACTGGTTCGGTACTCAATGAACCTGCCAGTCGTGAAAGCTGGGTTTACCATTCTGTATATTATAGTTTGCTTAGCAAGTTGATTTGCATGGTTTTATTTTTCACTGATTTGGTTCAGGAGGTGCACAACTTCTAATCAATTTATTATAGATGTTGATCAGCATTATTATTTGTAACCAGACTTTCTACTAATATTTGTTTATTAATAATAGTTTTATTAATATAATTAATTAAATATAATTATATTAATACAACTATATCTATTATTAATATTTATTAATTAATATTTGTCGTATTAAACAGCATTACTCACCTTGAGTAATGTTGTGTAATAAGAAAGCAAAGGGCTGCTAGTTAGTAATAGTTCATGCTTGATTTTGATTTTTCCAACCCATTCAAAACACAACAGCAATATATTGTATAGTTTTTAACCATTTGTCAATTTACTTATCATGCCCAGTCTCAGGTTCGCATGGTGTATTCACTATTTCAACTAGGAATATTACATACACTGTCTAGTACTAAAGGTGCCTGTGGGTTCCCTATGCATACTCCAGAAATAACAAAATGGCTGACCAAATATCTATTCATATATTGAGGCCGCAATAAACATTGTCTTAGTCCTCCACGTTTTCATAAGCTTGGAGTTATCTTTCACCGGCTGCTTTCTGCAATATGTGACAAATATGATGATTCCAACGAATCCAATAAAATATTTTTAGAATACACCGACCCCGTTTATTATAAGGTAAATGTTTACAGTATAGGGACTCGAAAGCACCTTGAGTTACCGTTTCTGTAAAAATGCTATTAAAATTTAAGCTATTAAGTAAAAACTTAAGCTATTAAATTTTTTCTGCAATCTGTGATAAACCCCCTTCTAGAAAATATTTCAAATTATTTTCACTAGTGCAACAAAGTTTTATAAACCTAACCCTATTTCTGAACTTTAGATGAGTCATCTGCAACTGTTATCTGTTACAGAATGAATCATCTGCAACTGTTATCTGTTACAGAATGAGTCATCTGCAGCTGTTATCTGTAACAGATTGAGTCATATGCAACTGTTATCTGTTACAGAATGAGTCATCTGCTATTGTTATCTATTACAGAATGAGCGACCATTCGATATAAGCACCATCAACTTTAATTCTAAACATGGTTGCTATGCCGACACAAGCAAGATTCACGGAAAGCAGCTCATGTATGATAGCGACTCCGGTCAGAAAGTGCAGGTAACTGTGAACATTTGAGCGTTCATTCATTTGCCTACCTTAAAACAAATTAGTTGCTTCTCTCAAGTTATGCCTTTTTGCTAAAGTCGTCAGTAAGGTTTGGTTTGAAATGCTGCAAAGAGAACTGTCGAGAAAGTACAGCACTCACATGCAGTCCTAAATGTTAAAGTTCTACGTTAATTGTAAATAGAGCATCAATAACTATTCAGTAGGGCAAAACATGTTGTATAATTAACTTAGAACAAGTGTAAAGCCTGGAGACATATCTGCAAAACACCTCAGCCAGAGAGAGTTTTCATTCTCCGATTTTTGACAGTACTTATGTCAACCGATTATTATTATTATACAATCAGTCATGGGAAGGCTGACTGCAAGGTGAAAGAACTGTCTGACTTGGGCACACAGAAATACATGTAACTAGGCAGTGTGTGAACCATATAGACATATGATATGATATACAGACGGATGAAAGGATACGATTTTAGTTTAGAGAACATTCAATAATAAAATAGCATAACAAATGAAATACACTCTAATTATTGCTATTATCATGTATTGTGTAGCAATCTATGTACATAGGAAGATAAGTCAAAAGATCCGTACACTAGATAAATGTTGTAACTGATGTTCTGCATTCTGATTGGGGTATTTGTCTCCACACACCTACACATACTTGTACTATTGTTCCGAAGTGCAAAGTTGTGATTAACGTATGTGAATAAATATATTCCCTTTATCGAATAATCCAAATTTCTCCTTCTGCTGGACAAGCAGTTGATTGTGGTTAATTATTTGTGATCATTTCTGTGAGAGTATCCTCGTCCCTCCCCCCCCCCTCTCCCCCTCCTCTCTCCCCCTCCTCTCTCCCCCTCCTCTCTCCCCCTTCTCTCTTCTTCCTCTCTCCCTCCTCTCCCCCTCTTCTCCCCCTTCCCTCTCCCCCTTCTCTCTTCCTCCTCTCCCTCCTCTCTTTCTCTTCTCCCTCTCTTCCTCGTCTCTTTCCCTCTCCCCCTCTCCCCTTTTTCCCTTTCCCCTCTCTCCCCTTTTTTCTTCTCCCCCTCTTTCCATCTCCTCCCTCTTCCCCTCTCCATCCTCTTTTCCTCTCCCCCTCTCCATCCTCTTTTCCTCTCCCCCTCTCCATCCTCTTTTCCTCTCCCCCTCTCCATCCTCTTTTCCTCTCCCCCTCTTTTCCTCTCCCTCTTTCCCTCTTCTCTCCCTCTCCCCTTCTCTCCCTGTCTCCTTTCTGTATAATACTTTCAATTACCAGGTTTCCTCGGATATTAAAGGCTATTATAGATTCGATATGTCTGAACTCATTGAATGACACTGAATATATGTATTTACAGATCTGATAGTGAAAGTATTGATATATTTTAGGCTCCTTCAGTGAGGACAAGACAAGGTTTCACATATAATATCAGGTCTTTAGACTCGACTCCAACAATAGACTTCTTTCTTCCTGGTTAGTTTTATTGATTGTCCATGCTAGTACGGCTCTGATTGCATTTGCTGTTAATGGGCCATGCATTAAAAAAGTATTATTGAATGGAAGTACGCATTAAGCTGTCATGCGTAGCCATGAATTTGAAGTCATCTTCTAGATTTAGAGTTATCTTCTTTTATTGACAAGCAGGTACCACCATGATTAATCTAGGCTTGAGAAAATGATCTTGAGATGAAGCCAATTAAAGCATTTCCCGATCTTTCCTTTATTTGATCATAGTCTGCAGACATTATCTTCTGTAAACACATTCTACCAGTTTGAATCATGTATCAAAATCTGTGAATGGACTTCATTGACTCAACATTAATGTTAACAAAATGATGTTTATCTATTAGTTAGGTTATTTAACAGTGAAAGATAGCAGTATTTCCTCTTAATATCTGTAGTGTAGCCTCATTTCTAAACATTCGTTGTAGGTAATCAGTCGGTGCTTTACTACTACTTCCCCAACTCGACTCTCAACTACAAGACAGTATCTATTCAGCTTCTCAATAAACAAGAGCAGTTTTATATCTATACTATAGACATCTCTGGCAGTATGTTTGCATGCAACAGCTACCTTGGTATCGACATTTATGACAAGACAAGTAGGTGCTTTTCATCTATGCTGTTATTTATAGGCTGGATGGATTTGAGTCAATAGTTTGAAATCCATTGAAAGGGTAAAGGTCTGTCTTCCCGTACAGATGAAATGCATTGCCAAAACGTAGTGTAGATTTTTTCTGTGGTTAAAGGCACCATTGCCCCATCTATTTTGCATGTTGACAAATGATATACCAATGATGTTTGGTATTACTCGTTTGAAGGCCATGACAACCTTTTTGGTTTTCATAGTACATACCTGAAGTATTGTCAGAATATTTGTATTGTACCACATATAATCAACAATATATTATAACACTAGCGTTTGCTATAGCATTAGCTTTGTTATAGCATTAGTGGTTGTTATAGCACTAGCGCTTTTTATAGCATTAGTGGTTTTGCAGCTGTTTGCATTTCTATATGCTGCTGAAAGAAAACGCCGGTACACTAACGATATACTCAAAGATCATAACATAAACTGTAGCAAAATAGATTTTTAAAGCATTTAATTGTAAAAGCAATTATTTAAAATGTGTCATAAACCTTTTCAATCTATTCTCGTAACTTTTATATATTTTTTACAAGAGAAAAAATTTTGTCCATATATAAATAGTTATTGTTTGTTATAGCTTATAAATAGCCATGTGTTCATCATCTTTCAAGCTCATCTTAGGTGCAACTAGCATGTGTTGAAAATGAATAAAATGGAATTGAGATAGTAATAATCAGCTATTTCAGCCAATCACACTTGCGATGGTTTCATCTCTACCGGCATAAACCAACATGTTCGTTTTGAAACGACAAGTCATTTCAAGACAGTAGCTACGCAAACGACACATTTCACTAGAGTATGTAACCAGGCCTCAAGTCAATCAATAGTTTACTAAAGATTCAGTTTTTGTGAAAATGTAGGCAAAATTCAATCAAAGTTTTTTGTTTGGTAAATGAAAAATATTAGTTTGTTCCTTTTTAGCATTTTTTATACTCAAGGGTTTTTGGTTGTTTTCATCTCCTTGTCATTTCACATTAAACGCACTATTGCAGGGTACTGCCTAAATAAAAAAATTTAATTTGTCAAGTTGCAGATCAATACAGTTAGCATAAGTTTCTCTGACTGTTTCTTTGTTGGAATTAAATTTATATTTATAAAAACAGATAATAACAAAACTATAATTTGGAGAAATTTGATCCGTAACATAAAGAGAGGACAATTACAAGTCCATGACAAATTTTAATTCTGCAAAGGTTTATTAATAGCTCGTAGCAGCATACCAATAAATATTATTTCTTTTGCGAATTGAAATTAAAAATTCTTTCAGAATAGACCGTATGTAGAGTTGGTAAACCACCAGGTTTCCTATAGTAGTGGACTGGTGCTACATGACCATGATATCAGTTTGGCAAAAACTTTTTTCAAGCTCTCAATTCGCAGTAGGGTACCTTTTTAGTTGTTAAGTAACTTATGTCATCAAGCTCAAAAAAATCCTGGTCAAGGTCACAGAACTATGCATGGTCATAGTCAAAAATTAGCATATTTTTGGTTTACAAAAAACTGTGGGCGAAATCATATTTAACAAAATATAATAACATTGATCATAGAGAGATATCAGTGGTTCTATTACAGTCTACTACCATAAATCTCTTTGACATGTTGTTGATTTTTAATAAAGTTTATGCGGTTGACTGTGGTTTCTCTTCATGTTATCTTTACTGTTTATTTTGCAGCTGAGTCAACCGTAGTCGTATACGATGCTCTTGTATTTTGCACCTCCGCAAGTCTCGGTCTCCCTACATTCAACTTTCAAATCAAACTTCCTGACAAAGGCTCAAAGGATAAGCTACTAAGAGTGACACTGCGGGACTCGCATACGAGCGTCTCATACTTTGTCACCACATACTCATACAAGTCCTCGCTAATGCAAAACAATACGATTCAACTGTCAACCAGCGAACCAAAAACTTTGTCGCAACCAGCCGCTTTCTTCGCCATGTTGTTATGTTTGGGTGCTATAGGTTTCGCTTTTGGACTCACCTATGTGCTTATATCTTATAGAGTTATTATCATCGCGAGGTTTCGCTCATCAAAGGATCGCTGTGCCTACGCTAAATCTAGACAGCGCCTACTTGTCACCGCGTATTGCGTTGTTAAGCTCGTCTATTCAGTTTTGTTTTCTCTGACGATGCTAATGCTTTTGTTGAAAATCGTATGCAAGGAAGACCTGGATAAGGTCAAAGAGTTGCCCGAGTACCACGTCGAGGTGAAACATTTGGTTGAGCGAAACATTCAGGCTATCACGGAGTTTAAGCAGAACGAGATGAAGAGGCAACACGAAATGCAATCTGAGCGACTAGACGCTTGTAGTGGCTACGCAACAATAAAAATTAATGAACTCCAGAAAACCATTAAAATATATTCTAGCAAGCTAAAAAGAGAGAAAAACGGGATAAACAACAAGAAATTCCAGCTGCTTATGTCGGAGATAGTAGCTTACTTGGAGACTACTAGGAATCATGTAGATCAGGTATTATTGTTGCTTTATAATATACGCCTTTCAACTTTGTCTTATATATACTTATACATAAATCTCAAAGTATATGTGTATGTCCTTCGGTATGTCCGGCTATAGCTATTAAAATCTTGAATTAACTTTGTCTTGAATACATTATAACTTTTCAAACTGGTTATTTTACTTCAATATCAACACAAATATTCTGTCATCTTGCAACATCTATAGAGATATGATTGCCATAATATCTTTCTGAATTTCAACTAAAGGTTAGCTCTTTGCATGTCATCTTATAGTATTGCTAGATTAATTTTTTTAATATAAGCCAAAGATGTAATTTACTGTACTTCCTGGCTGCTTCCTGTTTGATGTATTTAGATTTGATTAATTTGGTACAGCAGCATTGGTTGCTCTTTGGCATCATCTTTTCTGATGCTCGCCTATTAAATAAAGCGTTTTTTTTTATAATTTTAAACAGTTTTATTTCCAACTATTAAAAATTCATTTGTATATTCCCAGAGAAAAAAAATATTTGTAATAAGTGAAATAAAATTTGTGAATCATCACATAACACTGAGTATCAATACATAGCTATGCGATGAAGGATGCTTGTTTCCTCTCTGTTGCCAGGCTTGGTATCTTCACCTAGGGAATAGTTTTATATAAAAAAGTATTTGTATATTTTTTCTCATTGATGCATGTCCCACTTTCTTTTTCGATTTTCTACTAATCATTCATCTAATAGAACTTATATTTTCAAAGCTTTAGATTTCGGTCTGAATGTTTGAAAATTTAACTTCACCGATGCAAAGATGAGATGTTAAAAGCTTATTAATTATAAATTACCAATGTACTGAAATTAATTATCTGAAACATTTCCAAATATATAATAGCTAGAAAATAGAAAAAATTTCAAGTTTTTTATAATGAAAAAGTTGTAAAATAAATGTTGTTTTTTTAATTATTAAAAACAATATTTTGGTTTATTAGTTATTTTTACACATTAGCAGGCCTACACTGCTCTGGGTTTTTTATCCTTGTTGAGTATTGCCAATGTTCCGTTTAAATCAACCGTTTAGCGGAACACGTACGATGAAATGCTTTTTTATTTTACCAAACAGCACAAGAAAGAAGTAGACAGTCACATCACTGACATCCTCACTGACTACAATGCTCTTCTGGAAGAAATGATAACAAATGATTGGGTGCAGTTACCCTTCCTCAATTACAAGTCCCTCAAAAACAGAACAGTGGCTGAGAGCGAGGGCTCACTTCTTGATCCTGAGGCTGTTGACTTCCTTGCCTATATTGGAGTTGATCGGCCAGCCTCAGCCCTCCATCAGATCAACATTCTTAACGAGTAAGTGGGGAAACCTCAAACTATTTTCTGATTGTTCTTCCAATAACTTTACTGTGAGTTTTATTGACTAGTCTCTTATGCAAAAAATGATATTTAGATTACATGTATGAGTTGTGAAGGTTCGGAATGAGTGAAGCAGTTCAAGCAAAAATTTTGTAGGTCACATCGTAGTTAAGTAGGTCAAACAAGTATTATACAGATCACATATTAGTTAAGTAGGTCTGAAAACAGTTTTATAGGTCACGCTCAGATTACGCAGATTGAGTACGAGTTCGTTAAGATAGGCAAATAAAAGTTATGTAAGTCAAGTAAGAAGTATGTAGGAAACTGTAGGTTTTATAGGCCAAATGTGAGCTACGTAGGTCAAACATGTTAAATCAGTGTGAAGTATAAATTGAATTGGTACATTATGAAAAATTTAGGAATAGTTTAGTTTGGAGGTCAAGTATGCTAAGTTGGTCAAATGTGGCTATTAAAACTATTATATGTGGTTTTGTGATTTTTAAAACTCCTGCATATGTGGTACAAATATGAGCTATTTATGAGCAGGTGTTAAGCTATTCTATAAGAAGAGCAGTGTCCATCCGTTGCCACACCTAGACTGTAAAGAATAAAATTACCTGACACAGGAATTAAACTCGCGTACTCCAATCTTAAGTCTGGCGCTTCAACCAATACACCACCCTGTCTTGTCTGTACTTGAGCGGAAGGAAACAGTTATTTTCATATTTTAAGCCAATAAGAATATGTTAACAACCCATCCTGATCATTGTTTCGCTTTGCAAAATTTCCTTATTTATTACAATTTATTGTTAGCAAAGACCAGTGCTAGATGCATTACAGCTATGAACTTTTACTAATTTTAGATCTATGCACTCTGGGGGATTGTTATTGGACAATAGTAATGTACCACTAAAAGTTGTTATATTTTATCAGTAATAATAATGCCCTAAACTGTAATAATATTAATAAATTGTCTGACTCGGACAAGCCCATGGTTTTTTTGAAAATTCTGATTTTTCTCATTCTGCAACGCATTTCTGGTATTTTTATTTTTTTCTGGTATCAGCTAATGTAAAGTATCACGATTAATAAGTTGGTATAAAAATGTTTTTTATAGACCATGTGGTTCAAAAGTTATCACGACTTATACGCGTTGCTTACAAATATTAGGTTTCATCGAAATAGAAAAGAGCGGTAGAAAAAAAATTGCTTCACACGGGTATCAAACTCAGGGCATCCTATTAAAACGCTAGCATGTTGCCATTCCACCACTCGGGAGCCCTAATTATCAATTGGATAATTTTACTGAGACTGATTACTCATGATGGTCTCTCACAGTGCACAGGACTGGCACGTGTACTAGTATTAGTAGTTCTACTGAGGCTATGTAGGTCGAGTAGGTTAACAGTATGGGTCAAGGTCAACTTAAAAGCTGTGTTCAGTCAGAAAAATGGTAAGGTTGCTTGAGTAGGAGTTGTTTCTCCCCAAGTTTGTTTATTTTGTATTTATAACATGTTTTCCAAAAATGCCAACCTTTCACTGAAACATCACTCTAAACTCATTGAAGAACCGATTGTCTTATCATCAGTTTCTAACTCGACTCTCTGTCCAATGATCTCCGATGATCAATCGTTTGCTAACTCAAGGAACAGAGAAGCATTTTATTGCAATTCGGAGAAAGCCTCGTTTCTATTTGTAGGCAGCTGCAGCTCATGTATGACAGCATGGTGTTTAACATCGATTTTAATTTTGGTCTGGGAATCCTTCGAGGACTCGATACCAGTTCTGTGTCCATGCTTTCTCTAAAGCAGTTTGCAACAGATTCAAGGTGAGCACATCCTGATGTAAATACTTTTACATGGTATGCCAGGATCTCAGTTGTAAGTATACAAAAGAGATGGTATATACATGTACATCCTTTGCTTATCACTGCAGCACAATTTTATAAGCAAAGGTATTCATCATTTAAGCTTGGAACACATAGGTCATCAACCCAAGCCAAGTCCATAAACTTGGGCTCTGGAAAGTTATTAGCAGTTGTTATGGTTGTGTATTTGTTATTGGATTGCAGAGTCAATGAACCAGCCTTTTCCATCGAATCAGGAGACAAGCTTGAAACGACAGGATGGCTTCTGTTTTGGGTCATCATCGTGGGCAGCGACATCCTTCTTTTTATTTATCGTATCTGCTGTCTCACGAATACCGTCTATAGGTGAGTATCTGCTGTCTCACGAATACTGTCTATAGGTGAGTATCTGCTGTCTCACGAATACTGTCTATAGGTGAGTATTTGCTCCGAGTCGTGGTCTGCAGATCAATGTCAACTCTAGCCATGATACCTAATTTACCAATTGAAGTTCAATGAGTATATTTTTAATCTATAATAGTTTACAATGTTTGGATGTAACTTTCCAGTTCCTTTTTTTAAGTGACATTGATATGTTCTGAAGGAAGATCAGTGAATGGCTTATTCTTCTCAAAGAAGTTTGCAAAACAAGTAAACTAAGCAAACCAAACATCAATATTAAGTAACGAAGGAAATGCCTAGATGCGTCATTTGCAGGCTGCTAAACCCAGCAAGTTTCAAGAATAGTGTAAAGGAAATTGTCGGCCTTCACTTGGCACGATCTAGACTATTTCATGAAGAAATAAATTGCGTGTGGTTTCATTCAATTTCTTATTAGAGAAGGAAAGTCCACTAGCCGAGGAGTGTACAGCCATTTGCTCTGCTCAACTAAGTGAGCGCGCTCCTTTATAGATAATATCACCCGTTCCGGCAAACGGTAAGAATACTGGCTAACAAGGTGAATAAACAAGATCGCTAGTGCGTTGGTATGACAACAATTTAAGTGACGATAAGTGATAGCATAACGAGTAAAACAACAATATAATAAAAAGGACAACACATACAATAAAATAGGAAATGTAACGTATGGCCCAGCGTCCACCACAATAGCTAGTCTAAAGAGATGACAACTCAATGTAAAGCTTTTTTATTCGTTTAAATAAACTGTGTATCAACTCACTAGGTGTTGCAAGCTCCTTAATTAGAATGGGTTGACCGCTTTTTTGTTTCCTACAGACTGAAGCATGGGTATGCAGAGGAAGTGGAGGACAACTCCTCAACCAAGTCCTTGAAGAAAGAAAAGCTCGAAGTAGAGATGACCATCATAAAAAGACAGGTAGAAGTCAATTTCTTTAAAATTCAAGTTAGTGACCTTGACCAAAGAGTTTTTATATGTGTGATCTTTCTAAGTGATCTCTCTATTAGTAATAGTACATCTATTTGGTCTGAACTCGAATTATCTGTACTAAATTTAATTTCTTTTGAAGCAGTGCAAAGCTAATCTTAAAAATTAAAAAATCCTTACGGTATTTTTATTAGCGACGAATGGGCAGCAATCGATAGGTTATTTGAGTGATTAGCTGTTACTGATTTTTTATCACCCGCATAGATAACATCACTTAAGTAATTGAAATGCCATTTGTGGAATTATTTCCCAGCATCATTTCAGACAATTTTAGACGCAATTGTTGTCTCCGTGATTGCCTAAAATAATTATGCTCATTGTTGTTCTGAATTTATCTTGCGTTTACAGTCTCTCCATGACTAACTGCTGATCTTACCCACATATTGTTTTCTTTTCTCTGATTTATGAAACTCCTTTCAAGATTGTCTTGTAGCTGAGTTTACTAAACCATTGTTTGAAGCAATTTAGTAAATAGTTGGGAATAAAAAAGTTAAAAAAATTTTTTATTGAAAAATTAACTAAAAATACATAACAACTAGCGATCTAACGTTCCACTTGCAGCGCCCCGCAGTACACCAATTGTAAATGAAGATACATTGTAGGTGATTACAAATATATGAACTAGTGAGTTAGACACTTGTACATGCGTTTCAGTGTTCTTGTCTAAATTAAGAAGACTTCTCTCCAGAACATTGCTGGGGAAAATTCAAGCAGAAGCTTTACCTGCATCCAAGCCATTTGTTGCTTTACTTTGTATCAAAAGGTTTCCACCTCAAATTTACTCTTCTGTTTGAAATAGGTTGGACTTAAACAGGTTTCTGAAAAGATACGTGCTGATTAATGTGTATCGCTGTGTTTATTAGATTGATGTTGATGGAGAGATGAGCAGAAGTTTACTAGAAGATGAGGAAAAACCAGATGAGAACCTCAACTATGAAAAACAAGAAAGTCGTGGTCAAGAATCAAGCAGAGCGCCATCTCTCGCTGCCGAATCCGTTCACACCGATATTGGCACCAGAACTCGCAGACCCACGCGTCAGCATAGTCGAGCTTATTCAGAGGCTGAGTCCATAACCCACTCAGACATGGAAAGGTCAAGGCCGCGGGGCAGCGAAGTTGGCTCTGTAGGTAGACTCTCGCGAAAACAGAGGAGCAGAATTCAGTCTGAAGCGGAGGTTTCCACGCACTACTCCGACCTTGAGCAGCCTCAAGCAAAAGGCAGTGAAAAAGAATCTATAGGTGGACCTGGCAGCGCATTCTCAGAAAGTACGACAGCAAGGGGCAAACGTCTATACAGATCGAGTAAAAACACATCTCGGGCAAACAGTACCACAGGGTCCACACAAAAGCTTAAAAGCATGAGAACTAGAACATCGGTTGGATATGACGAAAGTGAACAAACACTAACCCAGACGGGCTCCAACAGATCAGCTACAAGCGAGGAGACAACGTCATCAACCAATAGCCTCCACCCAGGAGGATGCGCTGCCACACGGTTAGCCAGAATATTGCTTAGCAAATACACAGTACCGGCAATACTTTGGCTCGCTTGCCAAATACTAGCAACAATTTTAATATCACTTTTATCGGAAATAGTAACCTATAGAAGCCTCGTGCAAGCAACAAATATTGACTCTATGATATCGCATGTTGGCATGTACACATCCGTCGTCAATTCATACCTGACGACCCACGCTCAATTGGTCAGCAGGACTGCGCAGGAGACATTGGTCAATGAGTTCAATCTTCATCTTCATCATATAGCCAAGGTCAAGGCCATACTTGAGAATGACTTGGTGAGGATATCATTCTTATGTCAAATAGATGAATCAAGAATTGATGTGGTGGTGAAAGATTGGCCTTTCAATTCACGTGATGTTCTCACGTGAATTGAAAGGCCAATAAAAAGCTCAATATAAATTATCTAAGCACTAGTTTATGACAAACACTTTGGGTTTTACTGAAGACCCGTATCAAATATAGATGCTCGTTACTTTACAGTTTCGGCAAGTCGTAATCTGATCATGTTACTCAATACTTCGCAAATAATTTCTGCAGCACTTGTCGATTATCACAAATGACCAACAGGCTCATCTTGATTATCAGACAATGATATTTACTCCTTCAAGCTAAGGCTAAAAAGTTACACGAATTTTTATGGCAAATTATAAGATATCACTGCTAAAAGTGACAGCATTACAATGACGATAAAATAGACGTGTAAGAACAATAGACATGGTTTTATTGAATGCGTAAAGTTTATTTGTGAAAATATTTTGACGAATAAGGTTGCATGAAAGTGCAAACAGAAACCCATCTCACACAGCTACGTCACATTTGAGCCGTTTTGGAACGAGAATCCGAACTATGGCGGTCTCGTGTGGCTGCGATTAACTGTTCATTTTTGAGCTTTTAAGAGCTTGTAATCACATTTCCACATATTTTGCACCTACAACACAACAGAGTATGACACGGTGAATCTTTTCATATCAAATAACTGTAATGTGAATTTTGTTGCAAGTCAACCTTTAAGGTTATTGTCTAACTATGCATTAACACTGCAACATTTCAGTGGCAGCAACTTAACACTGTATTGAAGTTATAGATTGTTACTAAAACAGCGTTCTACACCGAGTTCAGCGCTTATATTATTGCTGTCATAGGCTCTTTCTTGTTTTTATTATCCTGCGCTGCTTTCATTCGTGAGTCTTTTGGTTCTTTCAGAACTGGTCAGTGTTGGACTACCACAACAGACAGTGTGTGCTCGATGGTAAACTCGTACAACATTGTCCATATGATGCTCTTGACTTAGATGTCAATGTGATGCCATGTCAATCATTCCCGATAGAGGCCGTCCAGTACACCGGTAAGATCTGCCTGGGGAGAGAGTGTGTGATACAGTGTAATTATTGTCTGATGTCATTTATAGGCATTAGAAATTAGTTAGACAGCTCCCCACTGTTTGTCAGTGTTTCTCGACTACCAAACAATTATTGTGTTGGAGGTTGCAGCTTAATCATTCAGGTACGGCTGAAGGTTCAACTGACAGTTGATCTCGTAAAAAATTATTTGACATCGACATGTGTATAACTCAAATATGATCTAATCAAAGTTGAAAAAGTAGAAGTTTTCTAAATATATAGAAGTAGGCTGGCATGATGCCAGCAAATATTAATACATCTGTTATAATATATATACTGAAAATATTGCTTATAGAAAAAATTTAGCCTAAAAATATCAATCAGATAGTCACCACAAAATATCCATAGCACCGTGCAACATTTGAAAATTTAGGAAAGCGCAGTTTCCCATTGTTTTCAAAATAAAATGAAAGAGTGAAACTCTCACAGTTCTAATGTGGCCAATTTTTAGTATAATAAACATCGTGTCCCTCCGTCTATAGCCACAGGTGGATGTTGGGAAAAAGATGGCATCACTCGATATTCAAATTCAGCCATCTGGCTAAGCAGCTAGGTCCACTGCAATCCGCACGAATCAACTACCTTTCTACGTTGCGGAATAATTGCGCATTTAGTTATTACACCTGGTGGTCGCTCGGAGTCTACCAGACTGCCAAAGTACTAGTGTAAACTGCATGTAAATTTAAAAAATCATGAAAGTGGTTATCCGTAGACTAAGCTTTAGAAGTAAAAGTTGTCTCCTTTGGTTGTAATTATTGTTTGAAATTCTGTCACAACCATTTTAAATTATCTCATTTCGCAGCGAAGCTGATATACGAATAAATAGATAAAGTAGATCATGCTATGTGATGGCTGGAAAGTGAAAAGGAAAACCTGTAGCTGTATTTTAGCTTTAGAGTCAAAGCAATGATTGACTAAGTTCTTAGTCTCTCGCTGTGTTTTTGCCGACATATATTATCCAGATAATAGAGGCCTATAGAAATGTCTCCTTTCATTCAGTCTTTATTCAAATATGCATTATCTAGATAACCTAGCCGACGTAAATACATTATTTGCCTGCAAGCATAGTCACCGTAGTGCCAAAACTGCTAAAGGCAAAACTATAATATAGCTTTGCTTTTAGGGGTTTTGATGCCATCATAACTAAAATTGCCTGAAAATAATGTATTTACTTAAATAATGTAAATACATTATGTAAAGTGGTAGCAATTCAATTGTTATATTACAATGATAGAATTACTAACTCTTAGCATATATTTAAAAACTCATGCTCACGATTACACACATACAGGCATACATGTACATATTATGTACATACATACATGTACATATTATGTATATACATACCGACATACATGTACATATTATGAACATACATACAGGCATACATGTACATATTATGTTCATACTTAAATACATACATGTACATATTATGTGCCTACTTACATACAAGCATACATGTGCATATTATGTACATACTCACATACATACATGTACATATTATGTACATACATACAGGCATACATGTACATATTATGTACAGACATACAGGCATACATGTCCATATTATGTTCGTACTTACATACATACAGGCATACATGTACATATTATGTACATATATACAGGCATACGTTTACATAGTATGTACTTACTTACATATAGACATACATGTACATATTATGTACTTACTTACATACAAAATCTTATTTGTGATGATATATGAATAATTGACCCTGCTATAAAATGTGAGCTATTAGAAATAGAGATTCAGGTATTATCTGGATAATGTTGTCCAGATAATAGTGACTCTTAGAAACACTTAGCCTCAGCTGTTAAGCTCCGTTCAGGGGCTTCAGTAATCTGCTCGTGAGAACAACTATAGCTGAACATTTAAAGCAGATCTTAGCTAAAAAGTAATAGTTTTAAATTTAGAGTAAATATTTTAAAATAGTTTTTCAAAATACAATAATTTTTACAAACTATTTTTGCAAGGTGCCATTCTTGTGCAAATTGTATAACTGAACAACTGATCAGTGCTGAAGATTGGGGTGGTCTTCAGTGTTGATCAATTCAAACTATGAATTTAATTTTTATCAAGTTAGATTTTGGCATAAATTATATACTTTGCGTGTGAAGGGCTCCTTGCAAAAAATAGTTTTCAAAATATTTTTATTTTTTCCTTATTTTACTGTAAAGTTAACCCATCTTCTCCAGAAACTTGGACATTACTCATGATAATTATTAGATGTCGGTTTCAGTGGCTTAGATAATACTACTCAGGCATTTATGTATTAGTAATATTGAGTGATATGATTGGTTGGACATAAGCACTAACAGTCATTTTTATTTTGTAGATAGAGATGGTTTGAATGCAAACCTTGTTTCAAGCAGGATGCTTGAATTCACAAATGCTCTCCTATCTCTGATAACCATGAGTATATGCATGATCACCTTCTATATCAACGCCATAGCTATTGTTCACATTCTCTCCCTCCTTATTAACAAGATACTTCAACAAAGAGGCTTCATACACATGATCACTGTCAGCTGTAGCAGGTGGGTATGTCAGGTGTAGCAGGTGGGTATGCCAGATGTAGCAGGTGGGTATGTCAGATGTAGCAGGTGAGTATGTCAGATGTAGCAGGTGGGTATGTCAGATGTAGCAGGTGGGGATGTCAGGTGTAGCAGGTTAGTATTTCAGGTGTAGCAGGTGGGTATGTCAGGTGTGACAATAAGGTATGTCAGGTGTAGCAGTTGGGTTTGTCAAATGCGACAATAGGGTATGTCTGATGTAGCAGATGGGTATGTCAGATGTAGCGGGTTGGTGTGTCAGATGAAGCAGGTTGGTGTGTCAAGGCTAGCCAGTAGGTATGTTAATCGAATCATAGAAGGCCAAGGTAGTTGTTGAGCTACCTGCTCATAGCAAGGTCGTTAAATGATTTCATGCTGTCGTGAATGAACTTCAGCGTTGGTACGATATGTTGCTATCTTACATACACATATAGCAAGATAGTAATATATCTTGTAAGATATATACCTACTGTTATCTGGCTATATTTATTACGTTGTCAAAACAGTTTTCGAGCTTTGCTCTTGGTTGTCGCTACCAAAGATGAAAGGCTAAGGTATTTATAACATCCGCCCATCCTAGGTAGTGGGCCACATAGGTGCATTAAGTTTAGCCATTGATGCATAGCCTAAACGTCATCGGATGGCTTGCTGCATTGCTCAAAATTTTCAGCTGCCTACCCATGCCAGTGGCAGGTTAAGTAAGTTGCGGCCTTTATTGATGTTTCAGCAAAACATTGTTTGCTTGTTATCATCGTTGTTTCATTTATCATTGTCTAAAGAACTGAGTACTTGCCGACAGCGTTTGTCAAACCACGGACTATAATGTACTTCAGCCTCCGTAACTTTTGATACATGTTACTTTGATTACGTTACGTTATTTGGTGCAACACAAATATTTATGCTATGCGCATGTTTAGAAATATTGGTGATATAATATATTCGTTGTATAGGCCTATGGTACTTCTTTGCAGAGGGCCAGTTTCAGTGTTGGAACCAGTACAGAAACCAAAAAGAGAATTTGCTTCAACACCAACTCTCCTAGACTCCGAGCCTAACACCAGCCACCACACCGCTGACTATGGGAGATCATTGCTCCAAGAATCTGAACCTCCCGGCTCCAACAATTTTCAAGGCGAGGAAGAAGACCCACTATTAAAAACGATTAAAGCTCAGCATAGCCTCAGTAGACTCACTGACGATATGTCCGATGCCTCTGCATTGCGATCTCCAAAAATAGTTAGAGCGGGCAGAGCTTCCACATCATTCAACCAATCAGCTAGTGAAGCTGAATTCTAAATTATATTTTGAAACAATTTTTTATGAAAAAAGTATTTGTGAATAGAATGCCAATGTAGAATATTTGGTTATAGAATATTTATTATTACGCTGTGATAAATTTTTAGTTTGTAAATACAAGACATGTGAAATGCTTGATACTGCAATGTTATTTTTTTCAAAAACCACATGAAATGAGGCGATGAATTACAGGAATAGTGTATGTGTAGATATGGAATATATTGTGGTCTATTACTTTCAAGGGTAAGGGATTTATTTTAGAGAATCTTGGGTTTTCTGGAAAAATCAAAGGGCTTTTATACCTCCTCTTCTTCATTCTGGTCAGCATTTGGGTCCACCACAACTCCTCGGGGGTTGTTTGGATCTTGTCTCAGAACTGTGCCGTGTGGAAACCAACCATCATTTATAAAACTCTGTTGGTCACCATTATTTTCATTAAGTTCTGGGTTATCAATAACTACCTTACCTCTTGACCCATCATCACCTTCGACTTTTATCACTGTGCCATCCGGGAAGTCACCAGAGTTTAGTGCACTTCCATTTTGTGCGGCTGTTGTTGAAGATGTTGACCAAGTTGTCGACTCGAACTCTCCACTAACTGTAGATCCAGTTGTAGGAAAGCTTGTACTCTCTGTATAAGTCGAGCTCAGAGTTGTGGTTGAGCCGCTGAAAGAGCCAGAAGCAGTCGGATATGTTGAACTTGAAGTGGAACTTGGTGTAGTTGAACTTGAAGTAGAACTTGGTGTAGTCGAACATACAGTTGAACCTGAAGCCGAACTGGTTGAGGTCGAACTTGTCGATAACGTTGAACTGGTTGAGGTCGAACTTGAAGATGTTGAACTGGTCGAAGTGCCAGTGATGAATCCTTCAGTAGTACTTGATGAGCTACTAGTAGATAAGCTGAAACTGGTCTCTTTCGCTAACTTTGGGATGTCAGAAGTAGTGGACGACCAGGTGTATGTTGGCCTGTGATCCTCACATGATGTCACCTCCCTGACATTGTTGCACATGGCACAGAACCTGTTGAAGTAGACTTGCATTGTGATGTTATCTTGTACGACAGACATCACCGACATCTTACATTGTCGGTACAGCCCTGCAAATACAAAGAAAAATATAATCATTGACGTATATGTAGCTCTAAGCAAGAGTTTCTGTGCAGCGCAGTTGGTGTGATTCAAATCATTGCTGAATCTATTCGAAGCAAAATCTAAAATACAAAGGTCTGATGAGTGACCAAAAATGAATTAGTTCTCATGGCAAAACGCTGTAAACCCAGAACCGTTAAACGACAACCATCTATGTTATAAGTTACAGTTACTAGTACCTTCTTAGTCCAATATGCTATGAGAGATCGTCATGATTGCCAACAAAGCAGAGAAAAGAAGTATATACACAAAATTTCAAGGGTGAATGATTGGTGTAATAGTGCATCAATCTACTAAGATGATGGTTGCCACATCATATCCCATGGAATGCAACATTTTCCCCAATATCCAATTATGACTTCGAATAGAGGGACATGGACAGTTATGAGGACATTCTTTCAATATGTTGGTATCACAGACACTAGTTTTGGTGCCTTATTATATTGGAGATTGCAAGGTTATAACTACAAAATGTTTTCATGTAGTTAGGGTGTTGATATTTGTCACCTTCATCACTGTCCTGAGGACATTCTTTCACTATGTTGGTATCACAGACACTAGTTCTGTTGTCTTGCATGAACAAGTATGGATTCTCTTGATAGAAACCAGAAGAGAGGTAGTAGCTGCCATAGAGAGCGCCACCTTGTGGTGGAATCTGGAGAAGCTTGCAGTTTGCTCTAAAATGTAGTGAAAGAGGCTATTGTTAGAGTAACAGTTGTGGTGTATAAAGTCTACTTGTACATTTAGTAAAATAAATAAAACTGAGTGTAAGTACAGGTGTAATTTAATGCCCTTGCTTATAAAATAAATCAGAAAGTACTGATAAAAATGATACCTAAAAATAAAATATCTGAAAATACCTTAAAAAATAGCCAACTTTATGACCCAGAGGATATAGCACACTCGACATTATTCTCCAATTCAGTTATGACATTATACAGGTTGATCTAGTGTAATGGCTTATACATGGATAAAACATGAGCATTTATAAAATAAAGAGATCTACTATTATCCAATACATCTAATATAAAGTCCCTCACTGATGCACATCCAGGGTAATATGAAACCATTGACTACTTCAATTCAAAATAGTAAAACAATATATACATATATTCTGAGATATTAGTACTCATCATGGCAAAATAACACAGCATGTCCGAAACCATACTGAGAGCGTTTGAAATAAAAGGTTGCCTCGCACAGGAATCAGGATTTTAGATTCAAAGGCAAGCTCGTTACCACTACACAACTTGTTGCTCTATGGTCATGATATAATTATACTGATTACTCATGACAATCTCTCACAATGCATGCGACTGGAATCGTACTAGTAACTATAATAAGCGTACTAGGAAGTATTACACGCAAATGCAGTATAACCCGATATATCGTAAACCAACATTATGGAATGCAACTTTGGTTTGTGTAATATACCACAGAAAGATTAAAAAACAGTAATACCAAACTATATATGTATTTTTAATACACTTCTATTATCAAATACAGTATAATGCTGTACAATAAACTATAATATTGCTCAATATGGAATATAATATATTATAACTTGATATACAATAACACAATATAGCATGGTACAATATATATAGAGTATATATATATATATATATATATATATATATATATATATATATATATATTGTACCACTGTATATATAGTATATAGTAGATATAATATACTTGGAGACAAAACAATATTGTGTAATAAGATATGGTATACTAAAATAACAGACTATATTAAAATGTAGTATAATAAAATAATATAATGAGATATAGTTAAATATAACATACATGTAATATGATATGGTACTATATAAAGTATGCTGTAGTCCAACATATGTTATTATATTCTTTACTTATTACTATTATTATTATAATCTGTATTATGTATGTTTTGTAAATATTTTACCATAGCAAAGTTATAAAATATTACAATCCAGCATGATTGATAATAATTTAACATGAGATGGTATCATATAATTTGATAAAAAATTATATGAAATAATGCGTTGTAATATAAAAAGGTAAAGCAACAATACAAGTGTGTGTGGGTGTGTTAAGGTAAAATATAACTCAAGGTCATTTTCACTCATACTTTTGTGTAGATTTGCAGAAAGGATTGCCACGTAGAGTCCATTCAACTATATCTGTCTCAACCTCTAGTGAGCACAGAGCGCAGTACTTATTCTTGTAGGTAAGCTCAGATCTGGCAGAAGTTACATATGGCAGCACACCTTCTCTGACAAGCACTGGGTATGTTTTGACCCTGGGTATCAAGCGGTTTGATGCTACAAATAAACAAGAGAACAAAAGTTCTTTAAGTCACCTAATTAAATACATGTATTATTATAGTGCTTCATATTTATCCTTACAAGTAAAACTGGAACTAGTGTGTCTTTTTTAATAACGATCTCACTATTAGAGTTGTCTACACACTGTGTAAAGCAAAGCTTCTCAATTAGGGCTGCCCTGATCAGGAAGCTCGTAGCCCTAACAAGGGCACAATTCAATTTTGAAGACAATGAAAGTGTATTTGTCTCCGCAAAAAATCTGAGCAAAAATGTTTTTTCCATAACTAATCACAACCTATCAGCAAGTCTTTTATGTGCTGCTCTGTGTAAACATTAGGCTCTTCTTAGAATGACCTTCCAATAACATATTGTTTTTATAGATTCTAAATCTCTGTTTTTTATTATGTTGTGAGCCTTTTCTTTTATTGAGAACAAGGTGGTACAACGTTGCTCTCATCAGTTGGGAGGAGTATGGCGATGAGAATGAATAAGGAAGCGCTGGTATGTAGGCAGCAGGCATGGTATTCTCGCTCCATTGGCTAGTCATGGCACATTTGCTGCTAGGCGTAACGCAGCGCGCATCATTAGCGGAGAATCGATGGATTGTCAGCACAACCACTGTCTTCTTAAACTAATTTCAGGCAAAACATTTCTAAGCTGAAAAGGCTATATTGTGGAGTGTCTGTCATTAATGTCACAGTTTCTCAAGTTGGTGTCGGGTAAAAACAAAATAGCTGTTAAATTTTTAAATCAGAATTATTTTTATCTAAATGTTTTTGAAAATGTTTGCTATAAAAGTCAGCTTTGTCAAAATTCAACTTACACAACGTTTTAGTAGGTTTTATCAGAAAGTATCTGTATTTGTCTATCATTTGTGATTGTTTTTGATATTTAAGGTGTTCTAACTGCCAGGATGTTTTAAGACTAAAATCAATAAAACTTCATCGCAGTTGCAATTCTCAGATCAATTGAAAGTGTAATTATGACGTCTACAGTTTCAAAGATATTGACAGAATTGAGACGCGTAACTCATCAACTTGAACGCAGTATCCGATATGAACTATATTAACGATAGCGACTAGTGACGTCATTTCACTTTTCTGAGCGTTTTAACCACGATCAAGTATTGTCGATTTTAATTTTGCAACATGCTGACAGTCAAATCACCTCAGGCATCAAAAACAATCGCAAGGGACGAAAGATACTTTCTGGTAAAATCGGCTAAAATTTTGTTTAAGCTCTTTTAATGAAATAATGAAACTCAAATAAAATTGTAACTCTTACTGTTCTCAGTGGATGCATTGATGTTCCAGCTCCATTGTTTATCAATAAGTATATTATATATCATTTATTATATACTCAAGTAGTTATCATCTAGTTAATTAATTACATCGATGCAATTGAAGTACGTATGTAGAGCAACAAACAGGAGGCAAGCGCTGTTGAGAACACAGCAACAAACACTCAACTAGTTTATATACACAGTGCACTGAAAGTTTATAAACTAAAAAGACACAAACAAAAGACTAAGTAACTTACACTACCCACAATGAACGCTGTTTACAGATATTCATCAACTTACCAGCATAATCGATGTTTATGTTGTTTTTACCACCTTTTTGTGACCTAACGCATTCTTTTTAGCGTAAATATAACCAGCCCTTTGAACACCAATAGAGGGGCTGGTTTAACACGAAAGAAACCTTGATTCAGACTCAGACTCAGACTCAGACTTAGACTCAGGCTCAGACTCAGACTTAGACTCAGACTCAGACTTGATTCTAGTTTTGCTATAAATTTACTCTCTAGAATATATCATGAGTACTTTATAAGAGTTTTTAGCTAATTTGTCGTAATGTTCAAAAAATTAAAACTAAGTGCCTTATCAGTTTTCAGATGCAACTAAGTTTTTTTTGTAAGTTTGTTGTTAAATTACCATTGTTGCAGTATTTTGAAAGAATTTTATTAAAACTACCTTCACACAACTTTTGTAAAGTGGAGTTGGCGGTGGCTTCAGGGCATTTGTCAATTATCCTTGCTCCTGTTCCTCCGGGACCAAGCTCAAGACAGCGAGACGAACTGTCAGAGTTCACCTAAGAAAGAACAAGATCCGAGGCTAGTAGATGTTTCATAATAAGAAGACTATATGACTAGGGAGCGCGCCTAGGAACACGTCTCAAGTTTTTACTAAAAATGTTACCTGCTGAACAACAGAATGATGTTGCATATTTACTATTTTAGGGATATAATTGAGCTCATCTGCATTTAATTATAATAGATAGTTTTTTTAATTATATTACATTATCATGTCATTTTATTTAACTTCACTCAGAAATTATAAAAACCAAATCGGAGCAGAAAAACAAACAAGTAAAATCACATTTGGACACACTTATCATTCATAAATGGTAGCAAGGTTCGCGACCTATGACCTATGACCAGTAGTCATAGTTGTCATTTACTTGTCGTTATGGTGGTAGACTTTTTTCGCACAGTTCTACTGTGGAGGAGATGGCATTTGTTATCTTTAACCTTTAACTAATACTCTATGAAAAGATCTTCAATAAAATTATTTGTCACAGTAGAGATGTACACTTAAATCTGTGCTGATAAGATATATCATCAAAACTATTAATATTTGCCAAAAGCTTCAACGCATATCTCTGAAATATCTCCAAATGCGTTACAAAGAGATCGCAACGAGATCATGGTGTATCATTTTGGCACATCGTAGGATATTAGAGATCTAATCTTTATTTTATAGAGATCTATAATATTCTATAAGTTTAGTAGTAATCAATTCCACATCGGCATAGTTTGAACAGATCAATAAATAGTCCGGTAGCAGTGCCAGATTTCCCTAAAACACAATCCTGGAATGATGGCTATCATTCCATACCAAGCCAAGTCAGATTGCTTACAAAACAACATAATATATTACATGATATTATGACATATTATATCATGCCTAGCCAAATTTTAGCACATTATAGTAAACTAATATTTTGGTAGTCTGGTGCGCTGTGAGAGATCATCATATATAATAAATATGTGCACAATTATTCTTAGATGTAGAAAGGTTGTTGAGTGACACAGATGATAGTGGGCTTGACTGGAAAGCCAAACATCCAGGCTTCACTCTTGTGAGGTGCAATCCTTTTTTTTAGCGCTCTTAACATAGACAGACAGACAAACACGGCTCTTATTATAGTAAAGACTGTACTATGTTGTATTACACTGCATTATTCTGTACTAAATTTTATTATATAACATATTAGGATGTTTCATTATATATAAAACTATATATATAATAAATATATTATATTATAATATATTATGCTCTAATATTTTATATTTTATTATAATATAATTATAACATTTAATATAATTATAATATGTTATAATTGATAATATATATTATAATATAATATATTTTATATTTAATAATATATCAAATATATAAAATATAATAATATATTATATTTTATTATAATACAATATAGAATTATAAATTATTATCTTACACATTATATTATATATAGTTATTTATAGTTACCTATATGTTTCCTTATTCAACATAGCAATAATAATATTAACATGTCTTACATTGGCATACATCGGAGCACCTGCATCTTCGCAACACGTTCCAAAGAAACTGCAAGTTGAGTGGCAACTGCATCTGCGATTCATGTACAGAGCATCGCTGATTATTTGTCTCCTCCAATACAAGTTATAACCTTCACGTTTGAGGGCGGCGTGCATGCTACCTCTTTTGCAGTAGTTGAGTGCTAGACACAGCGGGCTATCTTCCACATTTTCGTAGTTGTATTCAGCGACAACAGAACTCTGACAAAGAGACGAGTATGCTGTAATTACCTAAACTGTTATACCAATATGGCAGAAACGCTTCATGATTAGTTTTGTTATTTATTTATTATTATAATTATTATAATTAATAATTACATTGAGGAACACCATGAACATTAAGTGGCAGGACAAGGTCTCAAATGCAAAAATTTAAAAACCGCCCGGCCTATCAATGGTTGACATCCTTATTGAAAAGAGTCTAAGATGGTTGGGCCATGTTCACAGAATGAAATAAAACTGGCCTCTATGTGAACTATCACACTCGCAAATATGGGATGGTAAGCAAAATCACGGAAGGCCTAGACTCAGCTATAAATATGTAGCTAATAGGAATTTAAGATGAAGGCAGATCAATATTGCTTGTAAACCAGCTGATTAGAGATTTGCTATCATAATCCAGCACCATAGACAGTCTTAGTCATTTTGGCTGACTGCGAGAGAGAAAATTATTATTGCTACTAGTAGCATGGCAGCCAAGTGCCCTGCAAGATATTGCCAGTTGCTCTGATGAAGCGCAGAATTAACTATGTTCACAATTGTTCTCTAACCCTGGAAGGTGGTCGATTAGTGCAAGACTGTTAACTTGAATGTCGCGAGTTCAAATACCTCACGAAGCAATCTTTTATCCCAACCTTTAACCTTTAACCTTTGCATCCTGTAGAAGGTTGGACTGACACTGAGCATGCTTTAATCTAAATTAATTATTATCAAAATTATCTGCATGAGTCACAGATACATATAGCATAGCGTTTTAAAACCCTGAAAATTATAATGCTAATATTTAACTATTTTATGTAGCATTTTAGGAGAACATAATAATGCATATATTTATAACTTTTCATTTGGATTAGTAGGAAAAACATGAACAACATGATGTTTTTCACTTCATGCCAAAAAGAAATAACTAAATAAATAAATACATTAACTCACGAAAACTGATGTCATTGTATCGATTGGCTATGGGAAAATATAATTGATAAAACAGTATTTTTATATTTTCATGTACAATATTTTAATCTATACAACTATATTAGATCTTACTAACGTTTTTTGTAGACATCTATTTATTGTTGTTCTTAAATCTTTCCACTGTTTTTAACTTGCTCACCTTTTTTTCTCATGGTTGATAGAACACCCATGGCTGGTGCCTCAACAATATTGTATTATCAACAATTATTGTAGCTGTAAGTTCACTCACCAGCAAAATACAACCAGAGAGAGCGATAAACAGCATGGTTGCTTCCTGTTGAAGCCTTCCTGGTGTCACTTGCTGTGGCTGAGCGGTGTATACCTTATACGTGCCTAAATATTATAAATGTGGCAAAAAAAATGGCAGTGAAGAGAGGGCTAGCTCACTTGTGGTTTGGCAGCAAAATGTCAGTGGTGAGGTCGGTAAAGCAAAGTTTCGTAGACAGTATGTAGGGCTGCGCCAATGAAGTAATTTGTTTACACTCACAGCTCTTGGTTTCTGAATCAAATCTCTAAACTAACCTGCAAGCCAAAGTATTATGATACCAAATTTCCAAATTATATAAACGATCTAACCAGATAAATTTTAGATTTCAGGCAAAACTACAGTAACATCATGATCGTGACATCTCTAACGCGGTGATGAAACCAAACCGGAGATAATCTCAGTGCTGTCATATCAGCTCTCCAGAGCAGCACTAATCCATGTGATGTTTAATGGGGCTAAACTAAACACCAAGTCTAATTCTCTTGCCTAATCCTCCCCATAATGCTTGCAGCCTCGGGTGCGCGTTCTTAAACGCAACCATTGATAAGCCTAACAAAGGAAAAACTTCTCTCAGGCAATAGAGCCTGTAAAATTATTAAACATCACAGAGTGTTGTGATTATGGGAATATGTAGACAGTATGGAGGGTGATTCACCATGTATCTGGTTGGTTTCGATTTTAGTCAAGCTGCACCCTAAATATTCTATACGCAGAAGGGTAAATCAAATTACATTGATGAAACATTAACATTACAATAGATAAATTTTTTTAATTTCCAACCAAATTTAATCAATGCAGCTCTCACCAAGTGCTAACTTTATGATTATTATTAATATTATTATTATTATTACTATGCTAACTTCTGAACAGAGCCTAAGGCTAGAATGCCGGGTGTTTGGCTGCAGCACGGACCCCTTACCAAGAGGCTTATTATTATTTCATATTTTTTATTTCGTATTAAAACCTTGTTTATTAGGCAATGAAGATACAGTTTTAGAAATAGATATTAATCTTTATCAGTCCTTATTTTACTATCGAGTATTCAAGTATTGAGAATTGAATATCACACTGAGAACCATATTGGGTTACACAATTGGGTATCACACCTGGTATCACAACTGGGTATTAAAACTTGGTATCACAATTGGGTATCACACCTGGTATCACAACTGGGTATTAAAACTTGGTATCACAATTGGGTATCACACCTGGTATCAAAGTTGGGTGTCGCAATTGGGTATCACAATATAGAGAACTTTTGGCAGATGATGATTTGAAGCTGACATAAATGTACAATTTCAATAATTTCATGAGTGACTAGCACAACTTAGGCAGCGCCCTTAGAACCAACTATCTACAGATACTCTGAATCTAAGAGAGGAGTCAGACAACTCTTGATGATGAACAGTATTTATTAACTTATACATAGTCTTTGGTGATCTTCAAATAGATATTCGTTAAAAGGTTACATAAGATAATAAGAATAATAATAATAATAATGATTCCGTGCAGAAGCTGTATTGGAGAATGAGAAAGTCAAGCTGCTATGGGACTTCAATGTGCAGACAGACAAGGTTATTGAAGCTAGAAGACCAGACCTGATACTAATAAATAAAGAAACCAAACAGTGTCAGGTCATAGACATAGCAATACCTGGAGACACAAGGGTAGTACAGAAAAAAGATGAGAAGATTGCTAAATACAAAGAGCTTGGTTTGAGATAAACAGACTGTGGAAGGTAAAGACCGATGTGATACCAATAGTAATTGGTGCACTCGGAACAATATCAATGAGGCATATAGCATACTTGGCCGAGGAGGGAGTGAACATGTCTTTTGAGACTATACAGAAGACGGCCATCATAGGAACAGCTCACATTTTGAGGAAGGTCCTCTCTTAGTGGGATTGAGAAAGTTGTTGGATCCTTTGACCTTTTGTTAATACCCGGACTCAACACAGACTAAAACCAGTCACCTACCACCACACGGCTATGAAGAAAAACTTTTACAATAATAATAATAATAATAATAATGCAACAGTTGGTGAAAATGAAACTATAAAAACTTTTTTATTTCAAGTGCTTCAAAAATTGTGACATCAATATAAGAGTGCTGTTTTCTATAAAGTTCAATTTTTTAAACTGAAGTTCTTTGAGAAACCCTTCCACAGCTGGAAACAGTATTCTAAAAAAATTCAATTGCTGCGAGTGATACTGAGTTCGCCTTCTTGTTCAAATGTCTTTGACTGTAAAACAAATCAAAAAAAATTTATTATTATTACTGTTCAAATTTTAACCATACATAGGAAAAACCTTAAAAAAGAATTATTTAAAAAAAAGTAATTATGTAAATTGTACTGAAATAATCTGAATACATTTCATCAAAACTAGGCAAAAGTGATAAAACTTGCTTATTTAAAGATTTTAATAACTATGGAAACCTCTCTGTGAAAAATATTTTGATCTTTCCAAATAATGGAAATGTAGTGAATTTCCTTGTAGATAACAAATTCCTTCACGCTCTGTTGCAAAGATCAGATCAAAACAGCGTCTGGCTTGAAATTGATGACAACGGAAGGATTACAAATGATTAAAAATTTTTAAATGAAGTTTTAGTAAACCTTTAATAAAATAATGCTTATAATATAATTGTTTAGACATATCCGCAACTAATAGTGGCTGTCTGGACTGTTTTAGCGTGTTGTTAGAAATTGCATGTCTTAACAGGGCCATGTCTTATATTAACTGACAAGCTATCACTTGATTTTGAGAGTTTTTGGAGTTAATTGATTGCTGGGAATGATATATTCAATTTCATATAACACCAATAGCACATTAATTTAAGGTGTTGTTTTTGAACCATAGTACATCAACGAGTAGTGATATACTAAAAAATGTGGATCGTGTGCTAAAAACTCCCTTATGTGCTGTAAGATGTTTTGGTTTACGTCCTTAAAGCTTTGGTCAAGTTTTACAGGCTGAACGCATAAAAAATAACAGCATGACAACAATACACAAACAGCTTAGTCAAGGAAGTCCATTAATGTTGAATTTTGAATCATTTAATAAGGTCGATGAAATGGGTCAAACTTTACAACAAACATATTTTTCTAATCGATACTGCTGACTTTTCTGAGTCGATCAGCTCAAGCTTTTAGAAATTTATTATAAAGGCAGTCAATAAAAGTAGAGTCTTTGATTATTACTTATTGATTAACTAGTCAAATGGGAATATATAGCATGTAAAAAGTGTCTGAGCAAATTATGTCTCTTTGGTGAAAGTCAGTGCTCAAATATAACTCCTTGGTGTAAGTCAGTGCTCAAATATGACTCCTTGGAGTAAGTCAGTACTCAAATATGTCTTCTTGGGGAAAGTCAGTGCTCAAATATGACTCCTTGGTGTAAGTCAGTGCTCAAATATGACTCCTTGAAGTAAGTCAGTACTCAAATATGACTCCTTAATGTAAGTCAGTACTCAAATATGACTCCTTGGAGTAAGTCGGTGCTAAAATGTTGTGACTCCTTGGTATAAAATACCACTTATAACTTTACTAGTAATAATTTACTAGAACACCAGAACAAAATACAGTTTAGAATATGTTTCACGTATATTTCTCCATGTAATGCATTCATTTCTACAGCAATTTTCTATGTGTATGTTTGGAGTTTGAGTATTGGCAGCCCAGCATAAGGGGTGTATGGTTTTATTAATATTATAACTAACATAAAAATCGGTATTGCTTTTGTATTTTATTAGCAGACGTCTGCCACTAATGTGAAATCCCTACACGCAAAATGTATATGCCCGCCAATTGCGAGTTCACGTGGCAACAGTGGCATCAGAATGATAATCCACTAAAATAATGATTACAGATATTGCAGAATATAGTCAATTGGATAATAATTTTTTTATAAACAACTTTATTATTTTGTTGAATTTTCACTGACGGGTATATTTTTGGAGGGCATCTTCTACGACTGATCTATATTTTGACTTTTAATTTATGGCTAGTATTTCTAAGTCTGAGAATCATTTTCACAGAAGCCGCGATACTTCTATTAAAGTATTACCAGTATTCTATAGAAATCTATTTTTACAGAGTGAGAACTTGGTAGACACAACTACCTCCTCTGCCTCGTATGAACTAAGTTTTATCATTGGTTCATCTCTCTGATTGAAATAGATTTATTTGTGACAATGCCATGGATGAACTATATGATAATTATTGACCAAACAATGATAATAAGTATATCATTGTTCACTTTCTTTGAGCTCTAGATATATGTGCTGCCAGGTTTGTAAAGAGATGTCTATGCTGACCCAGGTGACTCCGAAGCTTGCAAATTGTAGAACATCATTTTAAAATGCATGTGTGAGGCAAATAATCTAATGACCTTGAGATAAGAGAGCACGGTGGCCTGGGAGTCAGCATATGGAGATGCTATCAAGCAGCATGTGCTAAGGTCAGACAACGGATTCTAATGTTGTACACTGAACAGCAATGAAGGTCTTTCAGCTGGTAGTAGCTTTGGCTTGCGCTTCACTGGCTCTTGCTAGCTCTAGCGGACACAAAACGGGTCTGACCGGGTTTTACGCGTCTGAAATTCACCGATTAGACATCTTTTTGGCTTCCAGGTGTCCCGAATACACCGACTCAGGTACGGCTAAACGAGATGAGATTCGTTTGACCCTGGACCAGCAGAGGCAGCACCATATTGCACTGATCAAACAAGTAGATGAATGTGTCAAGTCTAAAACGGCCAGCTCACCAACAGTACAGATGTCTCTCAATCTCTCTGCATGTGATGAGGCGGTGAATGTGACAGATTGGTTCCGAAAGACTTGGCATACTGGTTGGGCTTGTGACTTTGACAGCAATCATTGGTTCCGGATTACGGGTAGAGCAGGTATGCCCTCACATCACTTCTTTTAATCGCTGTTAAGTTGATTTTTGAAAAGATCAATTTTGCAAGAGTAATTAAATCACAAAATTTGCATATCAAAAAACTGATTTTTTTGGTCAACTTTAAAATTTCTTATTTTTTCCTCTATTGACCACTGAAATATTAGTTATAGCAGCCTGGTTAAGGCTGTGCAAGTTTCTAAAAAAACAGAAAAATTTCATTTTTTAATTTTTTATCAAATTTTCGAACACCAGATGTAATGCTCTGCACCACGATGGCTACTTTGTGGTGACCATCTGATCAATAATTTAGCTCAGCTTTCTTCATAGGCAATATTTTCTCAGTCGATCTTAAAAATTGCTTGGCGGCAAGCATCAGTATTTCCTGGCAAGATGCCAGCCCATGGCTCTATATTTGGCAATTTTCTACTTTGTCTACCTTAAGTTATATTTGCATCAGACACAAAGGATTGATGTCAAGGAATTTTTCAAGAGTACGACTGTCATGTACTTGGCTTATGTATTCATCATTTTTATAGATTTTTCATCAGGTCAGGAATGCAGTTCCTGCTATAGTTACCATGTAGCAAAATACGACATATTTTATGAAATACAGTGTTGGAGTTATTCTACTAATGCTAGTGTAGTGCTTGGCACTACGCTCGACTTGTGAAGGGTTCATAGCTGTCATAGGCTTTAACTAATAGTGGAAATACTTCTCAGTAGTAGTCGACAGCCATTCAGCAAATGGAGTGTATTTTCAAGTGCCTATTTCAAGGCACTTGAGTTGCTCCCTGATCTCTAGGGTGGCAGACCTGCACTGGTGATTAGGTAGTCACCATTTTTGACCAACTACAAAGTCCCATTTGTGCTTCATAATGTTAAGTGTTTCTATGGACATTTGTATGATGCAGATTGACTCCGGCGTCTTGTTGACAAAATGTAAGGAATTGTACTCTATAAGTTAATAATCAGCGATGCAGTTGGCGACACGCATGTTAGCGACGCAAACGCGTGAAACTCGAATGCGGAAGAACGACGGAAGTAATGCAAATGTTTAAAATTCAATTGCTGGCATGGTGCTTTAATGTGCATCATTGGCAAGGGCTGGTTCTATTATTCGCAAGTATGATGGATTCGATGATGTTTTGCGAATCGCAAAACTGGCTTAGTTTGCGGATTTATGGTGTTTCCATGATGCAGTTAACTTGCAGATTGGTTCAAATTTGCAAATCATGCAGATCATGGATACATAGTGATTAACTGGTTTCAACTATGTTACGATTGCTGCCTGTTGTTGTTTAAGAAGATTGACTGACAGCTATGCAAAACACTTTGAGGTATCTTTGAAAAAAAAAACCGAAAATGTTAGAGTTGCTTTCTCATTACCTATTGGAGTATGAACCTTTTCATGTTGTCCTCTTCTAAACAGCTCAGATAAAAATTTAAGAATTGGAATGCCTTTTAAGATAAATTTTGAAAAATTATGTAAAAATCGTCACCAAAAGATTTCTTGTGAACTGAGTGAACCCAGTGTCCTAGCCTACCATTGATGAGGCAGCCCGGTGAAAAACCTTTACTTGCTTTGACTTTGTGAGTTAATTCAAATTGGGCAAGTGCTATCAGGTAGTCTAAAAACGATTTTATGGTGTTCAAAGATGTAAAAATGTTAAAAAACTGCCTAGTTTTGAAACTGATTAAGATTGTTTACATTTTTACAATAAAAAAATTTATTTTTGAACCAGATCAGTTTGCTTTTCAAACATCAATACGAAATACTTCAAATATATTTTGTGTTTTGTAACAACAAAGAAATAAAGATACCAGAACCAAAATTGATGAAAAACGTTTTCATGTAAAGAATATCATTATGCTATGGAGATTATTTTTACATACAAAAGTCATCAGTTATAAAATGCCCAAGGCTGCCTATGGTAAATATAGCCAAACTTCTAAACTATGCCTGACGACGAGCATGATTAACCAAATAATTACACGGCTTTTAGAGATTTGTAAAAATAGCTGAAAACAATAAGTACCTTTACAGGAAACACAGTGAGAACCTCGTGCCCCACAGACAACACTTGCGGAACAGGGACGCCATATTGGACAGACCAACCGTTACCTAAAAAAGTTGGAGTGCAAGCAGAGGTGAAGTTTTACGGGGTGCAAGGCAAGTCGTGTAAGAAGTTTGAAAAAACTTTGGATGTTGTAAAATGCTCAGACAGAAAGAATGACCATGTCTATCGATACACGGGAAAAATCTACCCAAGATGCACCAGCGCCCTCTGTACTATTGACTAGTTAAGTGGTAAAATAACACTTCTGTCACATTGAAATCTTCATGGCTCTGTATTTTACAGTCTTGTAGAAAATTGAAGTCATTTTAATGAATAAAATGGCAAAACAATTACAAAACAATTTAGAAAGTTGTTGAGATACTAGCTGTCAATCAAGATTATTGATCTATGCTAAGGCTATGATTTAGCCTATCCAGCATGGTCGCCCATACGGGCATATTTTAATTTCAGATTGTGAGTAAAATGTAATTAACAGAGATCGTTTTCTGTTTGAAAAAACTTATCACACAATCGAATACAAGTAATCAGATTCTTGGCAGAAGACAACTCTGATAATAAAATACATTATAAGAATAAAATATAAAATAAGGTTATACATCGTGTGTCCATCTAGAAACCTATAAAATTTTAGCATTTGTTTTCCAATCATGAGTTTATGTTCAGAGCCATGTTCTAGCAATGCTTCCAAATAGATAATGTGCCTACACTACCTAAAAGGGATGCAAGACATGCGTGTATCTAGTACAAGCTACTGATGCTCTCAACCCCTCAATATATTTCTAAGCTGTGCCACATTGTTGACACTTGTCAATTCTCCATAGCTCAACAACTTACAACCACCTTCCTAAGACATGGCTTCTTTCGATCAGGCCTCTCGTTACTATACCGTGATTTTGCTTGTAATAACTTCTCGTAGGTAATAGGAATATTTTCGTAGGTAAGTGAATTGTAGGTAATTTTTTCAAGAGCCTGCAAGAGTCAGATCTTGTGATCCTATAAAAAGGTGCCTTGGCAGCGAGTGCAGCTATAGATGATAACAGTAAACAGCATTGCTAAGAGCCTGAATATAATGTAAACATAATGGCTGCAATGAACTAAGTATGTACAACCTGGTCAATAAAAGGTGATAAGTCTAAGCTAGAACATCACTAACAACTCAAATTAAAGAAGTTCCCTATTGTTAAATTGACTAGGTTCTAGAGAGTAAGTCGCAGAAAAAACAATGAAGGAAATAAAACTACAAAATGAAAATGAATAATACAATATTTATTTTTTATTCTGGCAATAGTTGGACGGATATATCTAAATAAAAGAAACAACGGAAACAAAAACAATAATAACTAAATAGAACAAAAAGTGAAAACAATGTCTCCAACCAGGCAACGAACATGTCAAACCTGCAACAGGTTCAACATGGTAAAATGAACAAGCTAATTGATAATTTAATCATATCCCAATGCAGAAGAATATACTACTAGAAAAAGAGTGAACTGGAGCTGTCATCTTGTGCTATGCTCATGGTAGTTACTGAAGCTGCATAGGGCATGCTGCTAACTGGAGCCAACTGAAAAACAGTTAGTGTTGGATCCTTCTAGGGGACAGCCCGCTGTTTCTTCATACACTGTAATAGACAGCAGCAATGAGTGATGCTGGTAGAAGATAGAAGAATTTGGCAAGAACTGAGCCAAATAACTACCGTGAGCTGCTGTGACAGGTAGTGGTAGAGCTGTTTTAAAAGGACAAACAGTCTTTTTACAAGAGCTATCTGTCTTACATATAAGTGAAAGATCGCTGTTGTAAGTGACAGATAGCTGTTGTAAGTGACAGATAGCTGCTATAAGTGACAGATAGCTGTTGTAAGTGACAGATAGCTGTTGTAATTGACAGATACCTGTTGTAAGTGACAGTTAGCTGTTGTAAGTGACAGATAGCTGTTGTAAATGACAGATAGCTGTGGTAAGTGACAGATAGCTGTTGTAAGTGACAGATAGCTGTTGTAATTGACAGATAGCTGTTGTAAGGGACAGATAGCTGTTGTAAGTGACAGATAGCTGTTTTAAGTGACAGTTAGCTGTTGTAAGTGACAGATATCTGTTGTAAGTGACATATAGTTGTAAATGACAGATAGCTGTTGTAAGTGACAAGTACCTGTTGTAAGAGACAGATACCTGTGGTAAGCTGTTTTAAATTGACAAACAGATGTGTTAAATATAAACTTACACTAAAACTTGAGTAGATTTTATCAGAAAGTATCAGTATTTTTATTATTTGCGATTGTTTTTAATGTTTGAGGTGATCTGACTGCGAAGATGTTTTAAGATTGAAATCGACAAAACTTGATCGCGATTAAAACACTCAGAGAAAAACCTGGTTTCTATTGTTTAGTGGATACACAAATTGAGCATAACAACATTGTCATTCTGATACGCAGCACCTATACCAGGTTGTATATGAACTTGTGATGTCATATAAAACTGGCATAGGCATCCTCACAAAATCATTATTTTGTGATGTTTGTTCTGGTTATATATGAAGTTACAAGTTCAAGGTCATTATCAAAGATCATGTTCTAGGTATTCCAAACGAGGAAAATATTCTTGCAACATTAACCAGAATAGTTAAGAATCTCCATTAGAATTAACAGACTAATTCAATGAGACACTAGGAAAGCATGTGTACTTTTTGCAGACAATAGAACATGTTAGCCCTAAAGAGGAGACAATCTATTTTGACTTTGGTTGGAGACGTCAGCATAAATACCTACATCTAATGTGTCATAACTGATTGCTAAGACAAATACTACCATTGACGAGCCTATAGAAGAATATGACTAGCAATTTAATACCAAAAATGATGAGAGCAAATAACTCCCGATAAACAGATTACTTGGATGAAAAGATTATGAAAAGAACTTGGTCACCTGTGGAGACACTTAGAAGGGATTTATTTTGTTGGCCAGAGCTACTGATTGACTGCAGCTGATTGGTGAGAACGGGTTAACGGTGGCCCACATAATAGCCTCAGCTCCAGATAGTGCTGATGTAGCATCTTCCAGAATATATACTCGGCCCTGAAAAGAAAGTCTCTTAAAGCATTCTGTAATTCCAATACATAGATGAGTATGCCGAAAACAGGTTTCAGTTCTACATATTATTCTAAAGGCAGTGTGGGTGTACCTAATCCCCACCTAACTTTAAGTACCTTTGAACTCCCTGCACTTACCCAACAAAGGTAAGTGTGACAAAACATTGAAAAATATCTGTTGATATGAGATATGTAATAATTATTTGGTCCCACACTATCCAGAAACTTGGAGTTATCCTTTATATGCCACTTTCAGCAATATTTTAGCATACACTAACAGCATTAGAGAAAAAACAAGAGTTACATGATAATGAACTAATAATTTAACAAAACTGGTCAAATAAATAATCATATAAATTATATATAATTACATACATAAAAATATATAAATTACTAATAAATTATAATAACTCACAAACAATAAACTATTTACAAAGAGCTAGATTCATGGCTTTAAATTACCCATTGACAGGCATCAACCTATTGCATGTCAATAAACCTCACCCGACTATCACATACACTCATGCACCCAATCAAAGTACAAACTACTGTAACTTGACTGCATTGAAAAGGTAACATGATTGGAATACAAATATCTCCTGTGTACCACATCATACAGCAGTATGAACAACTGCAAACATCTAATGGCCCTAAAATAGATTTGTTAGATGGGTCTATAAAATACTGCTTTCTCAATTTCTTATTAATCTATAACTAACATCTAAGCTTTGAAGAATTTAATAAAATTCCCAAAAACCTGACTTAAAATGGGTCAACTTTTAATGAAAACTAGAATTTATGAAATAACAAATGAGCGTGCAACATGAAGCAGTGCAGCCATTTGGTAGTGGGAAACAAAATTTCTGAAGCGATCAGCAACCTCCAATACCAAAAAGTTATATTTTAACCAACCTTGATACTCCGACCAGTTATTAAGGAGATTCTTCTCTTATCTGAATAGCTTGGAAGAGCACATCCAGTTGGATATATCTCTCCAAACAGAGAGTCAGATGTGTTGCTAGCAGTGAGGGAGGCTCTCTGATACAATCTGGACAAGTCATCTCTCTGACTGAAACAAACACAGCAAACCAACCTATATTTTCGTTTTTTCTTCAAATGCATTCTAGCTCAGTAATTCTGTTGTAACGCTATTTGTTACAGCAACCTGATCACATTGTCTGACAGCATAGTTCGATTAGAGAATTAAAAAAATCATATAACAATAAGTATTTATATTTTCAAATTTTTTTGACAAACAAACATTTCAACAATTATACAACAGCTAAAAATTTAGCCAGTAGGCTTATTTCAATTTTTTTCACAAAGACTGAAGCCCCAGCTCATCTCTCAACCGCCCTCAACACCCTCACATTGCCCCAACAACCTGCAAACATTCACTATGTTTCCATGATGCGCAGTGCTTTGATGCAGCCCTCTCCGAAGTCGAGGGGATTGAGGGGATTGTACGTTTACATGCTGCGCAGTGGTTTTCCGCAAATTAGCCAGAGAAAAGAAATTGTATAAATCGAACCAATGGATGGATACATGGAATCGATCATGGATACCGAACGTCAGAAACGGTATTTTTATGCTTTTGTCGTCATTATACTTTTATTTACAATACACATTCACAATGTTTTACAAACCTTAACACAATTTTTACAAATAATATATTTTTAATAAATATTTAAGTAATAAATTATTTAAATGTTACTTTAGGACTTGCCACCTATTTTTCGAAAAGTGTTGGTATCGATAATAAAGTCCAGGAAACTAGTCACTTCATCATCCTTGTAGGAGCAGACCATAATTAAATTTAAATGAAAAAATATCGGAAGAATAGCAAAAACAAGATAAGCAGGATAACTTTTGTACACTAGTTTATGGCGCTCGAAGAATCTGTCTCCACGGCATGAGAGCTATGCGCAGTGACTGCGCAATTGCTGTTTCCTTGCTGCAAACTTGCACTGGTTTCGCACTGATCAGTGCGCAGTGATTTCAGTGCGAAGACACCGATCCAATGATTAGGAGAGAGCGCAACTCCGAAGTATTGCGCATCATGGAAACATAGTGATAAACTAGGTCAAATGTTTTGAAAACCAGCTAACATGGCAATCATTAATAATTAGTCGCCCAATAACATTGACTAATATCGGTTATCATCCAATCATAATTGTGGTGACTAACACACATTGAGACCATTAATCATAATGCTTTGGACACGTCTGCCTACCTTCACTTACTTTCTGTTTCTGTGTTCCCAAGCATCTGCCTCCGCGGTCACATCCTTCGCGGTCAAAGGAAAAGAGGAATTAGCTAGATTAAAATGTTTGATTGTCAGATTCAGCAAGAAACTCACGATGCAATCATAGCCCAGGCGGATAGCTTTCAAGCCTCCTACATAGCAGCTCATCGTGAGCAGGTCAAATAGCTGCCTGTCAATAAGACCTCATCCACTTTATTACAAATATCACTGTGTTTCCATGTTTCAAGGCTTTGTTTTTTTTATCCCTAATCAACACACGGAAACACAAAAGATTGAAGAAGTCATACATTTGAAAAATGATTCTTCTATGGTATTTATCCTTTAAGAACGGATTTTATGAACAAATAGAATCGTTATGATTAAAGATGTCAACTTAATGAGCGATATCAGTACCACATTTTACTATTCTGTTGACAGTGGAATCATTACTTATGAAATTACTTTGTTCTGAATGCCGTTGCATAAGTAAAAAATTTTACAAATCGAAACTCACTTAACCATATCATATAAGTGGCCTAAAGTGTCTCAAACCCTAAAAACTCAGATATAATAGTTGTTTAAATTATAAAGACATGTAATGATTAAACCCTGTAAAAATACATGTTAAAATTATATTACTACATAATAAAGAAAAAGTGCACACAGAAAGAAGAAAAACTAAAGAGATAACAAATAAAATGTATATAAAGCACTCTTGGCATTGTCCGCCTAGACAAGGATAAATTAAACGGGGAGTGGGAAGACGACAGTTAGAGGTGGGTGTTGTATTGTCAACTTGGTTTTGTTCAGAGTGTTTAAGAGCATGAAGAGAGATTTATTTACACCGGCATAAACTGAAAAACTGTACGTCAACATACAGAACGCATCATTAAAATTGCTAAGAACTGAAGTTGTCCTACTCTGTAAGTGAGATATGATAACTCCAAATTATAACGCAGTAGAAGGAGTCAGTAAACAATTGACATCTGAGAAAAAATGTAATATACGAAAATGAACACATGCACGAGCACTAAAATATTAGTGCAAAATATTTACATGAAGTAAATTTAAAAAGAACACACACGAAAGTTATTTCTTTTTTGCTTTTCTGTTCTTTTTGTTTTCCTTTTTAAACAATCAAGCCAACCTGGCCAAACTAGAAAAGGCTTTTTGCTCTTTTGTAAGTAGAAGCAATGTTTTTACAAGAAAATGTTTTGTAAATTGAAAATTTTATATACAGTCTTCCGTAAAAAGAGGTTCCATTGTATATAAATTTGCTACAATAAAAATTAACACCAAATAATCATTTGGTATTTTTCAACAAAATATCTTTACATAACAAATGAACACATATACATGATGATTGATTAATTTACTTAATCAATTGTAGCATTGCGTGTACTCCTAGTTGCTGTGATGTACAAATAAACACAAACACTGAACAAATTTACCAAAATGATTTTAGAGACACGGAAATGGCTTACACAGGATGCTTGATGAGGTCATCAGAAGGAACAGACTGGCAATATTGCAGTATATAGATCACTTCATCAGTCAGAGAGAAGTCTTCTCGCCGAAAAAGGTCTACAATATTCAATAGATAGTAATGGTGAGTGAGAATGGACAGTCCTCCAGAGAAATGAACAAAGTATTTGAAATCAATCTAGAAGTACCCCTTGTTGACTACCAGTGTAGTAGTCATTGGTGTGGCCAGTTAATACCTCTACGGACTCACCAGTTGATAGATGGTTTTAGATGTCATGATGTAAATCATAGACAACCATCTAACTGTGATGGCGTGAACTCCAGAAATTTCTATTGCTTAATGATATGTAAATATTAATGTAACTATCATTACTATTACAACATACCACCATTACTACTTATTAACATAGCATGTAAAATTGACAGATAGTATGGATATATGTTGACAAGTAACACTTTCATTTGTTAACAGATAGCATGGCCATAATCAGCCTCTATACTTGACAAAAATGTGATTGATGTTCTAGCAGACTGATTTTGGTAAAAATTGAATATGCTATATTTGCTATGCAGGAAGTTGGGAAGCCCCGATATTTGTCAATTTTTCTATGGCACTTAATAATATTAAGCCTACTATCCATCCAAATAATGAAGTTTCTTTATGTGTGTTGACGAACAACAAAATAATAACTGTAGCATCTTGCAACCTCTGTGTCAAGGTCAGTAGCAATAACAGATGACTCAATTTTTGACTATATGATGGTTAGTTTTGTCACACTTGGGTCAATATTTCAGGAACAAATTTCCACCATAAGCATTATCTTCCTAACAGCTTCGATCTTTCAGATTGTATCCATATAATTGCATCGACATTTGTTGGCACAGTGTTGATCAACGACTATACTTTTATCAATCTTCCAATTAAATTAATCAACCATTTTTGATCACAATTGTGACATGGACAGCAGGTTAATAACACACAGGTTAAAACTAGATTGAAAATACTGGTCATGTGTCAACTATTAGTGTCAAGGTCATGATGACCAGGCTTGACACTGTGAACAGTTTTACGACTGATTCAGAGGTCAATTGTTTGATCATTCATATGAAACACGAGGAGTTAGTACTGACTAAATCATTCGATCAAAATCACTCATCATTATACTTTTGAATAGAAATGTAAATGGTTTATCACTCAATGAAAACAAATAAAGATACGCCCAGCAGCGAATATAATAGAGTAAAAGCCAGTTTCTTGAACTAGTTGGAGACTTCAACTAAACCAACAGGTTGACTACATAGAGAATGTATTTTGATGTTGGATGCATCAATCAATTCAGTATCCAACACGCAGTGCATGTATTTTACAAGTTGATTCGCTTATTAACTTACCAGTGAGTATTTCAATGCCATTATTCAGTCCTTCAATCAGTATTCTGTTGCATCTACTACTACTATTACTCGTTTTTCTACTCAATTCTGCTGATTAATACCTGAATCAAACCTGGTGCATGGCTAATATCTGATTCAACTTTTTTCGCACTTAATCGTGACTGGCGCCGCTTCGGCATCGAAGAATAGTAAAATAAAAACTAATTTATTTTCAAAGTTGCATTTTTATAAATCGTAAGCAATTTTCCAATCTTTTAGGTTCATTATTCAGACGACTTTGAGGTTAGAGAGTGTTTAAAAGAGATGATAAAGGGTGTCACAAGAATTTCACACTGCCACACTTAACAAAACAGTAAAACTGGGAACCGTGTTGACTGCTGTCACAATTATGCTGATGGAAGAATCGTACTGGAGAGTATGGAGAGAGATTTATGTATTCTAAGTAATTCATTTTCTTTAATTTCTAGTGTTTCAATAAAGATTTTCACTCCATGAAGGGCTAAAGCTACAAAAGCTGAACCAAGAAGTAGCATGTGATTGCTGTATTGCACGCAGCTCTCTATCACTACCATACAGCATTAGTATTACTACTAACTGTATTACTTGTCTGAAAATTAAAAAAAAATTTTAAGTCTTCTTTAATGACTTTTAAATGACAGAGAAACTGTTCATATCTTAAGGCTGATAGACCTTAGCTTGTGTTCTAACACAATATCCCAGCCTCATTACTTTTACTATTCTTTAGCGGCTATGAAAATCTGTTCTTTCAATCAATGCCCCATAAAAACAGGCTTGAAGTTGAGTATTAAAGCTTGTTTTGTGTTTTTAAAAGAAGTGATTGATTATCACCACAAGAATCATGCACGATCTCCAAATGTTAGCTAAACTAAAAATATGAAAATATTTTTTTATCTAATTTTAAATTATTTTTATTTTTTCAAATTTTTACAACATATTCATATATGAAGTACTGCTTTTTCAACAGTAAAAAGTTTTACTTGGCAGCATTTGAACGTAGCATTGAATAAGGTCGCTGTATAATGTGCAGTATAATGCAGTAAAGCTGTCATGCCACAGCCTTTGTAGAGACATGCTTGTGTCTGTCACAATAAACTTTAGGAATGTTGGTAGTTTTGTGGATAATACTGTGGAGGACCGGGACATGCCTGTGTACTATTTACTGCACTCATATATATATCCGCACTATCATTTAACCGAACCTCTCGAACTTCCCTTATTGCATGCTTGAACTGCCTTTTTATTATTATATAACTGTATCACTGAACTGCCCTTGTATTACTGAACTGCCCTTTTTATTATATAACTGTATTACTGAACTGCCTTTTTGTTACATAACCATCATGTTGTATCTGGCATATCCTTTGTGATATAAATAGATCAGTAGGCGGAGTTAAACGATAGGCGCTGGCTATATAAGCCAGCGCGATAGACAGGCAAGGTGTGCTTGATTCCACTCATACTCGTGCATACTTGTATTGAAGATATCGATAATAAACTGCTATATACTCATACGAACTGCCTCTATTTTGACGCCTGCCTGGTTGGCTCACCGATTGTGCAAGCAGACTCAGTACAACCAACAGACGGAACTGCCAGGGTGACTCTAAGAAGGCTAGGAGGCGATCCACGGCCTTGTCTAGACTCGATCGGGTGTGCCATGGCACTAGAGATCCAGTCTTAAGACCAACCATTTGTGGATCCGGACTAGCCTGAGATAGAGATCCAGAGGCAGGCCGGGGGCTTGGGTTTCAGAGCAAGCCTGACTACTAGGTTCTTGTCTTGGACTGACTTGACCGCCACAGGCAGGTCAATCAGGCCTCGGACAAGGTCAGCCAGTAGCCCAGGTTGCGACTCCCTCGTTAGGAAGTAAAGCTGACTCAGCTACCGGAGTCAGATCCTTTACACTGGTGGCAGCAGTGGGATTTGCTTAACCCACAACAGGACGACTAACAGGGACTAAAAAGACGACGCAGGTATGACCAGACGGACTCGCAGCGCGGAAAGACCGGAAGCTCTCCGAACGGAGGGACTAGGAGGTCTAGAGCGACTGACAGGTGTCTTGGAAAGACTGCTCATCAACCAGGGAATGCAGGGACCCCCTGCGCCAAGAGAAACATTCAGAGCCCCAGAATATGACGGGAATAGCGATGTAGAGGCCTTCATCCGGCAGTTCAACGATGTAGCCGTTGCAAATGACTGGGGGCCAGGGTCCGCACTGTTACACATCCGAGAGAGACTGCGAGGGCAGGCTAAGGACTGTGGACACGGACAGACCATACACGGCGTATTTAACAACCTCCGGGCCAGGTTTGGACTGACACCCAAAGAAGCCAGAGCCAAACTGCAGGGCCTAAAAAAGGACCAGCAAGCAACACTACTTGAGCACGCCACCCAAATAGAGAAGCTGACCGATATCGCGTTTGGGGAAATGTCAGATCGCCTGAAAGAGGAGATGGCCGTGGACACGTTCTGTGGTACGCTGGGCAATGTTTATTTGCAGCGACATCTGCTAGCGGTGCCTACTCCTACGTTGGAGGCAGCCGTGAGAGCAGGGAACGAGTACTTACAGGTTCGACCTAGTATAGCGTCTCACCAAGCCCAACCCTTCAGGTCGGACGTCAGGGCAGTCCAGCCAGACGAGACAGGACAGGGCGAGGGAGAACGGGGCCCCGAAGAGCCGATTGTGGTGGCTAGAACTACCCCGAATACCCTCGAGCTGCTGTTGACCTCGGTGACGGACCTAGCCAAAGAAGTGGCCAAGTTAAAATTGTATATCCATCGACCGCAGTCTATTACAGAAAGCGGGACGAAGAAAAAGGAAATGGCGAGATGCTGGGGGTGCAACCAGGAAGGCCACCAGAGGAGAAGTTGTCCGCGGAGGCAGGCAAATCAGAGGACACCCTATAAGCAGGACCAGGGAAACGCCTACGGCCCGCAGCAGTAGGTCTACCTGCTGGCTGCACAAGGGCACCCGGACACGAAAAACACAGACAACGTAACAATACAAGTCGAAGGGAATCTGGGGTTGATCCGGAGGGTTGGCAGCATCCGACTAAAACGGCGGCACCGGTCAAGAGACCCCCGGTAGAAACGATTCCCATCTACAACCCATACCAAAGTCTATGGGAACTGGACGAGGAGGAAGAGGGATGCGAGGCGAGCCCCCGGGACTCACCGCGGGCGGCCAAACAGGCGCAGCGGCAGTACCTCCACCAGATCCAGAGACTGGACGAGAAACGAAGAGTTTATGGACGTACCAGAGAACCCGAGAGGCCAGGGCGGAAGGGAGGTCCCCCTAGGGCCGAGCACCCCGAGCGATCTGGACAGCAAGGGTCGGGACAGAGAGCGGATTCAGGGGTAACTGAAGCTCTCGAGAGACCAACGCTGTACAGATCAGGAAGAAGGGAGCTTGCGACCCAGATGGAACCCCGCCGTAAGCCTAGACAGGTTAGGTCAGAGAGAGATGGCCCCACCGGCGCTGATCCGTTCAGGAGATCCGTATCAACCGGATCGGGATGGAACGAGGACCCAGCAATGGCGGAGCATCTCCAGAGACCGGAGTACCATAGACCCAGAGACGAAAGGGGCTGGAATGAAGCCGAACCCCCGAGACGGGGGCCGACCCAAGGCGGCCATCTCCGAGGGGGGAATCTAGGCCAACCCACGAGTCCGGTGTCGGGTCCGACAGGCCGGTACGGGGAGAGCACAAGGCCAGCTACTCCCGAGGAAAGCCTGGAGGACCAGCTTGAAAAGAGTCCACCACCGGACAGGCCTAGGGGACGTCCGAGGAAGAAAAAATCGGAAGAGATGCTCGATACCGCCGCAACGGGGGAAGGGTGGCCAAGGGTTGGAGCCTTGGAAAAACCCCATAGGTCGAGCTACTTCCTACCGGGGAAGGTAGAGAGGCAAGACCTCCTGTTCCTCATAGACACCGGCTGCAACACTAACCTACTCTCCAAAAAGGTGTTCGACAGAATGCCGGAGCGAGTGAGGGTGCAGTTAGAAGAGAATGACCGGTACGGACTCATGGCAGATGGTAGCAAGCTCCAGTTTTATGGACTGATAAGGCTAACCGGAAGGATCAGGGACGTGGCCATAGAGGAGAACTTCCTCGTAAGCCAGATCAGCGAAGACGCTATTCTGGGTATGCCTTTCCTGATCTCCCACAAGTGTCAGATTGAATTCGACCGACCCGTCATTTCCCTAGGGAATAGGCAACTTACTTGCACCGACAAATACGGGAGGATAATGGTGTCCAACGTTCACGCCTGGAAAAAAGTTACTATCCCTCCCTTGTCGGAGGTAAGAGTGACGGGGAAGATCTCCGCCAGAAATTACGTCCCGATGGGATTGATAGAGGGCTCGGATCCACACATACCCATGGCATGCAGCCTGAGCAGGCCTGGAGAGGGGGGTGATGTCACTATACGATGCCTGAACCCCGGACGTCAACCGATCGAGTTGGGCGCCGGACACGTCATTGGCTCATACACGGCTGTGGAAGAAGAGGACATACAGACGGATCTCTGGTCTGGGCCGGAACACGGGAGCCTCGACGAATCAGGAGTGGGGTGTGCCACTGTAAGGACGGGGGAAGCCGTCCCGGGTCACCTGGTTGAGCTATATCGGCAGGCCCTCCCAGGATGCCGACACGAAGGAGAGAAGCAGAGCCTGGCCCATCTTCTGACCAGATACCAGGACGTGTTCAGCAAGTATGATGGCGACGTAGGAAGGACCGACCGAATCGCCCACAGCATACCCCTGATGGAAGGTGCCAGGCCGATCAGACAACCCCCCCACCGGTTGGGACCCCTCAAGGAGGCAGAAGCGGACAAACAAGTACAGGAACTACTGGAAAAGGGTTTGATCGAGCCTGCCAATGGGGCATGGAGTTCCCCGGTCGTCATGGTGAGGAAGAAGGATGGCGGATGGAGATTTTGTATTGATTATCGACAGCTGAATGCGGTCACCCAACAGGATGCGTACCCCATCCCTAGGATTGATGAAAGCCTGGACGCCCTGGCAGGAAGCCGATTTTTTAGTACGTTGGATCTGACCAGTGGATACTGGCAAGTCCCGCTAGATCCGGACGCTCAAGAGAAATCCGCCTTTGCCACGAGAAGCGGGCTGTGGAAGTGGAAGGTACTGCCCTTCGGATTGACGTCGGCCCCCGCCACCTTCCAAAGACTGATGGAGTCTGTACTCCACGGGCTCCATTGGAAAACCCTCTTGTTATACTTGGACGACATCATCGTAATTGCTCCAGACTTCGAGACCCATTTGGCCCGTTTGGGAGAGGTCTTCCAGAGACTCGCCGCCGCGCAGCTGAAACTGAAGCCCTCTAAATGCGAGCTTCTCCAGAGGAAAGTGAGGTACCTTGGCCATGTGGTGAGCCCGGAAGGAGTGTCCACGGACCCAGAAAAGGTGAAAGCAGTGGCCGAATGGCAAACCCCTCGAAATATAAAAGAACTGCAGGCCTTCCTGGGAACCACAGGGTACTACCGACAGTACCTGCGGGATTACGCCACTATTGCCAAGCCACTCACGATCTTGACTAGCAAAGGGAAGCCGTGGAGGTGGGGAGAAGAAGAGCAGCAGGCATTCGAGACCCTCCGACAAGGCCTGATCTCCGCACCAGTGCTGGCGTACCCCAACCCAAAGAGTCAATACACTCTGGACACCGATGCCAGTAATGTGGGAGTGGGGGCCGTCCTGTCCCAGAACCAGGGGGGCAGGGAGACCGTAGTGGCATACTACAGCAAGACCCTCAGCCCAGCCGAACAAAATTACTGTGTAACGCGCCGAGAGCTCCTGGCAGTAGTAAAAGCCGTCAAGCACTTCCGGCCCTACTTGTATGGTCAACAGTTCGTGCTCCACACGGACCATGCCTCCCTGAGATGGCTGTGTAGGAGGAGGGAGCCGTCGGCTCAAGTAGCTCGGTGGCTGGAGATTCTATCAGAGTTCTCGTACTTACTGGAGCACCGATCAGGGGTCAAGCACGGGAATGCCGACGGCCTGAGTCGACAGGTCTGCCCAAACGACTGTCGACAGTGTATCCGAATAGAGGAGCGAGACGGGGGCCCTAGCAAACAGGCATTGCTGGAAGGAGAGTCCGACGCCGTGGCCGCGATTAAACTACCAGGAGACCGAAATTTTCGACAGCTGGTACAGAGCCAAATGGAAGGGACACAGGCCGTGGCCAGGATGTACTGGGCAGTAAAAAATGATCAAGAGCTACCAGAGGAGGAACTGACTCTAGGGAGTAACGAGCTCCGGGTCCTACACAAGAGACGAGAGGCTCTGAGGTTATCCCCAAACGGCGTCCTGGAGGTCAGACTAACGACGGACGGCTACCCCAGATGGTGTACCCTATGTCCTCAGGCGGACCGGAGCCGGGTAATGTGGGACACGCACAGGCTTGCCCACGCGGGGGTTCACAAGACTGTAAAAAGATTACTACTCAATTGGTATTGGCCGGGACTAAATGCCGAAGTGAGACGACTCATCAAGACATGTGAGATCTGTCAAGTGGCAAAAACCGGCAGGAATCACGCAACTAGGAGCAGACACCGATTGTACGCCGGGCGACCGTGGCAGAAGCTAGCGGTCGACCTGGTGGGACCGATGCCAGTGACTAACCGAGGGAACAAGTGGATCTTAGTGATTAGCGACCATTTCTCTAGATGGCAGGATGCAATAGCGATCCCGGATGCAACTGCCCCGGTGGTAGCCACAACCCTGGACGAAAGGGTGTTCTGTTATTTTGGCCTACCCGAGGAATTACACTCCGACCAAGGGGCTCAATTTGAGTCTAAACTCATGGGAGAATTATGTAGCCTATGGAACGTAGACAAAACACGGACTACACCATACCACCCCCAGGGGAATGGTATTGTAGAACGAAACAATCGGAGCCTGGGAGATTCCTTGAGAGCCTTGCTCCTGCGCCGTGGGCCTACAGAGTGGGACTTGTTGCTGCCACAGATAATGAGGGCTTTCCGGGGCACTCCCCACTCCGCCACGGGAGAAACCGCGAATTACCTGATGATGGGCAGGGAACTGCGATTGCCAGACCAGCTCTCAGAACCCGTTGCAGTCACTGGCCAGGCGGTACAGCCCTACGTACTGGAACTGGCCAGCCGGCTGGAGGAAACGTATGAAATTCTCCGAGACCGCCAAATGAAAATCCGGGTGGAGGACGACGAAGAGCCCCCATCGTTTGGGACCGGTGACTTGGTGCTGCTGGTCAACAAGAGACGTAGACGTGGAGAAAACCCCAAGTTACAGCCCAAATATGTGGGACCCTATACAGTCACTAGGTGCAATCCCAACCATACGTACCAAGTAGAGAGACAAGGACAAATCTCAGTACAGAACGAAGAGAGATTAAAACCATACTACGCGTGTCCAGAGGCCGATGGGCGGGCCCCGGCTACTAAGGAACCCTCCAGGAGGCCAAACATGAGGGGTGCCACTGGACGAAGAGAGAGGAGGCTGGAAGAGTTAGGGGAGATGCTGCCCGCAGTAGAGTACACTGGAAGGGAGCCCCCCCCGCCAACACGGCAAAAGAGGATGGAACCTCCCCCGGATATGGACAGTGACACGTTCAGGAGACGACTTCTGGAGGTCCTGGCCAGAGAAAGAGAGTCTGCCTCGGGCAGTCACGATCCCAACGGAGGGGTTAGGGAGGCAACAGAGCAAACCGGTATAACCAACGCGGAACCAGAGGAACCAAGTCTCGGGCCCTGTTCCGAACCCCCGGTGGAGCCCCCCGGACAAGAGTTGACAGAAGGAGAGACAGACAATACCGCAGTCGATGAGGCCTCCGACTCCGGGGTCACCGAACAAAGGGATCCGCCCCAACCCGAAGTTTCTACACCAGCACCAGCTGAAGAAGAGGTGCGAATAAACGCAGAACCAAGGAGAACAGAAAATGGTATGGGAGAAAGACGAGACGGGAGACCACGGCGAATGGTGGGTCCTCCTATCAGATACGGCGAGACTGTGTGCCACCAAATCGACCCTGAAGAAGAAGGACCGGAAGCCAGAGAAAGACAGGCCGAACTCAGGGAACGGTATCAGTCTACCAAAGCTATGGTGGAACAACTGGAGACCTTGATAGAGAGGGAAGGTCTGAGGACGAACTTAGAACTGATGTCTCAATATACAATTCTAAAAGAGTCGGTTGCCGAACTAGAAGAAATGATGGCCGCAAGCCGCCACGGAGGAGGGCAACCAGATACAATCATACCTGACCGAAATATCCCGGGAAAGGGGACAGAGACGGAGGCAGACGAAGAAAACCAAACAGGAGAAGAACCATCCGGCAATGAAGGCCTTCGACAGCAGACTCCGAACGGCAGAACCATTCAGGAACAAGAGCACGGCAGGACCGGAAAGCGGCCATCTTATGAAACTGAGACAGCCTCCAGTCACTTCAACCGTTGCGCACTAACGAAGAACCAGCTCTCTCCACAAACCTATATCACGAGTATGAGACCAACTCCAGATGAAACTAGCGCCATCGAGGATCCAGAACTGCAGGTATTATTAACAGAATTGGATGAGATCTTGGAGGGAACTGAGATAACGGCAGGGAACCAAGACGTCGATCAGGTAAAACTACCTGGGAATAACATAGCCAAGGAAAATATCGCACCCATTGCCTATAAGGGAGCGAGGCCAGTAGAACCGGCGATAACCACTACCAGGATGGTGCAAATGGTAGGGAACAGGGCGTCCCAGGACAAAGCCAAGCCAAAACAGGCCAGGCAAAATTCTGAGGGCCAGAGTTTCCAAGTCAGGAGCGGAGGTAAACCACTCCAGGGTGGCCCTCCGCTAGAGACTAGCCAGAGGCACCGACTGGATACTCAACCACAACCAGGACCAGTACAAGCCTGCTCGATAAACCTAACAACGATTCCGGTCGATCAGAAAAAAGTGAACGGACCGCCCGAGAGAAGAAAAAGCCGAGAAACCCTCGACGGAGTAGCCGAGGATATCTGGTACTCCCCCACTTCCTACGCAAGGATGGAGGCCGCGGAAGACCGCCAGAAGGGAGAGTGCAGACTCTGTGGCTTCAAAAACAAGGACGGTAGGGTAGTAAGGAGACATATTCGGCAACACTTTTGGCGCTACTGGTGCAAATGTCAGAAAAATTCATCATCATTCTTTAGTATATACAAGCACCAAAAGAAAGCCAAGGATTCCGGACTACACCCTACTATTGTATACCAAGTAGATCAGGAGTGGTACACCGATTTTTGTACATACATGAAATGGACAGAGTGCCCCCCGTTTGGAACCTGCCTTCCCATAAAGGATGGGAACGGGTGGGTACGAGGTAGAAGGATGGGGTAAAAACGACCCAGGACAGAGTCACCAGAAGAAAGGGGGTGTACTGAACAGGAGACCCTCCAGGACAACAGGAGGGACGGACCAGCCGACCTCCGCGTCCATTTAAACCGATGCCGAGCCACCGGAAGAAGAGAGGAGCGGGTCCAAAGGCCTTTTCCTCAAGGGTACGTAATTCCAAGGGTAAAACAGAGGGAAGCAAGACTCATCAATCCGGAAATAAACACACCGCCTAAGGGAGCTGGGACAGAGGTAGCGGGAGAAAGCGAGACTGCCCTGGAGATCCACGTCAATGCGGACGACATCGCTGGGGTATACGCCGAAGCCGATGGCAAGACCAAGGAACCTACCAGCAGCAGGGTAACCAGGGCCATCGAGAACACACGGGCCCGGCGAGAAGAGTACAACCGTAGAGCGGGAAGAGAAGAGGACCAATACCAACGTTATATCCGGATGGCCGAGGAATGCCGGGTAGAAGCTCAGAGGTTGAGAACACAAGCGCGGCGTTTCCACTGAGATCACTTAATTGTCCACCCCTGGCCAAACAATTGGGGGGGGAGAGTGTGGAGGACCGGGACATGCCTGTGTACTATTTACTGCACTCATATATATATCCGCACTATCATTTAACCGAACCTCTCGAACTTCCCTTATTGCATGCTTGAACTGCCTTTTTATTATTATATAACTGTATCACTGAACTGCCCTTGTATTACTGAACTGCCCTTTTTATTATATAACTGTATTACTGAACTGCCTTTTTGTTACATAACCATCATGTTGTATCTGGCATATCCTTTGTGATATAAATAGATCAGTAGGCGGAGTTAAACGATAGGCGCTGGCTATATAAGCCAGCGCGATAGACAGGCAAGGTGTGCTTGATTCCACTCATACTCGTGCATACTTGTATTGAAGATATCGATAATAAACTGCTATATACTCATACGAACTGCCTCTATTTTGACGCCTGCCTGGTTGGCTCACCGATTGTGCAAGCAGACTCAGTACAACCAACAGACGGAACTGCCAGGGTGACTCTAAGAAGGCTAGGAGGCGATCCACGGCCTTGTCTAGACTCGATCGGGTGTGCCATGGCACTAGAGATCCAGTCTTAAGACCAACCATTTGTGGATCCGGACTAGCCTGAGATAGAGATCCAGAGGCAGGCCGGGGGCTTGGGTTTCAGAGCAAGCCTGACTACTAGGTTCTTGTCTTGGACTGACTTGACCGCCACAGGCAGGTCAATCAGGCCTCGGACAAGGTCAGCCAGTAGCCCAGGTTGCGACTCCCTCGTTAGGAAGTAAAGCTGACTCAGCTACCGGAGTCAGATCCTTTACAATACTTACTCGAAGAAGCAACTATTTCCATCCAAGGAAGCTTGGCATGAATTTTAAGTGGTAGAAGGCCAACTACTTGATGAGTTGACCACAGTCTAACGGTGGAGTCTCTGCTGGAGGAGGCAAGAATCCTTATGCATTGATAAGCCTGTAATAATTACATTGAATACTAAGAGTGAAGGCCGTACTCTCAGGAGCACATGCCCAACTCTGGATGCTATGAACAGCAAACAGCAATTGACAGTGAGGCAATCCTTTTCTAGTCTGTGAGAGCTTTGATTCACTAACAGTATGCATATATTGAAAACTTCAAATAGAGTTCAGATTTCGGGTGTCGAAAATGGCCATGTTTGTAAACACTAGAGACTATGGCTAGAGACATGCTAGCAACCTGACAATGCAATAGTCGGCCCACATCTTCTATTGTTCAAAACGAGTCATAATCAATCCCATGCAAGTCCAGATTGTTTAGCTTGACAACAGAATGGCTGCTCAAATAGCAACTCAGGAAATTATTTTCCCCCCTTATCCATTGTAAAGTTCCCCACTCAGCCCCATGTGTCATCACAAGCATAGCACCTGAGCATCAAGCAGAACGAATCAGCAAACATTGCAAGTAGTTGTCATGGCTGTAACCTTATTACCGTAGATGTCTCCACTATGTTCATGAATTCTGGCAAGTTGGATGCCAGTCCTGATGTCCCAGCAAATTATTGTATAATCCCAGCTACCGGAATACAACAAGTAAGCAATCTCTAGACTCCAACACATTCCTCTAACATATGAGGTGTGACTAAGAAGCACCTGCATGCACTTGTCATCTCCATAGCTCCATACTCTTTAGGCGGGGTCACACGAGCGCCGAACCAACTTAGGTTTGGTTCGGAAATTGTTTTACTTTGGTTCGGCTAAGCCACATGTCACACGGCATCTGAAGTCACTTCGCTTCCTAGATACCATACGTATGGAGACAGGACACTGTTTCATTGGTAGTTTTTATGTATTTGAGCTAAATATTTCTATTGTAAACAAAAAACTTTATGGAACAATTATTAATTATAATTACGCAGCAGAGTTATCAGAAGATCGTTCAATCGCTCAAAATAAATCACTCGATACAAAGATTTTGCCAACCCTTCCCATCAACATAATTACCTTTTTTATTAACATATGAATGTTTTTCTATGCTGAGTACATAACAAACAAAAACAGTCTTTATCATAGTACTGTGGTTTTACATAAATAAATCAGTCAACGATACTTCATCAGGATGAGTATGACACATTACTTATATTCTACAAGAAAGAAAATCACAACCATTTTCTTACATTTATGCAAAACTTAAGTGCAACATCGTACATTTATGCAACACAATCACAAATCCGGGTGAGCCTTGTCATAAATTGCTTCATGTTGTTTATGTAACGAAATAAAAGTATCGTCCCATTTCTTTTTTAACTTTGCTCACACGCACGTAAGGAGAAATGTGATGCGTGCTCGCTAGAATTTTAATCAACCAACAAGAGCAAGGGTTCGGCTACAAAATTTCGAGCAAGACCGAAATGGTTCGTTTCAGCCAGAAATGTCTTTGGCCAAACAGTTTACAACTGACAGTGGCGTCGTTTTGCGTCGTTTAGTTTGTTTCGGCTCTCGTGTGACCACCCCTTTAAGCACCTGACAAATAGCAAAAGTGCCCAAAAACTGTGCAATTCTCTACTTGTATCTCAATGTATTCTTGAATCTGTGAATTTATTGTTACAGCTGCAAACAGTCATGTTAGTAGAACAGTAGTACTAACGATTATTTTTAGTCAAACTGCATTTTACACATGTTTTAGGAAAACTGGATCAAACAGCATGACCTATTATTGCTTTAGGATTGATTAATCGGGTGTTCAGGGTTTAGAATTAGCTATCGTTTAAGGACATGGCTCCTCTAAAGCGAGTCATAGTAATAATCATAAGATATGACTGTGAGACATTGTGGCAAACGCTTATACAGAATAGCAGCTCATTTGAGTTTATTCTTCTGGAGTTCATTGTACCCATAAGTATTCAGACACTCTCGAGACAATTCCTCCGACCCAATTGTTATCTTATTGACTTTTTTAACAAGATTTTCATCGAGAGGGTCTTGTTAGTTTTTTTATAGCAACTGACGTAAATAAAATCAATGAAAACAATGTTGTATGTGCGTGTCGATGAAGTGATCAATAGGGTTGCTACACAAAATATTGATTGGAGGCTATAATATAGCAGAGAAAAGAATTCTTCTCAAGAAAATAATGAAGATCTGCGATGAGTGAATTCTACAGCAATGTCAATGGCCACAGGTGCCTTATGATAAAATGAGTAAGGATTAAATTTGTTGGTAATAAGGCCCATTAAATTGCGTGGAGGTGATTTCACCGGTGACTATGCAGGTTACAATCTTTATGGAGTACAGTGAAACCTATAATAACATGTCAGTACTATTGCCATACCAACCTGTTGAGCACAATAACCATGAATGCAATAAAATATGAAAAATTACAGTATGATAGCAAGTAAAAGTACTGAATATCAACCAAAATGTGACAAGAAATAATATAACCTAGTATAATAAATAGTATAGGCAACTGATCTGTAATCTCTAGTAAATAGTCTTATGGTAATTGACAATAATAAATTGACAATTTGACAATTTAAAAATTGACAGTAGTAATTTAAATCTGACTGCTTTTTACAAAAGCTAGTGAAACGTAATGTCTTGAGTTAATCACAACTTTAGCCTATGAATCGACGCCGGCAACTATTATAGGTCAGCACTGATTAGGCCATCTTGACTCGGCATGAGCTCCAGGAACGCTAAAACGCAACCACACTGACTAATATACTTTTCCTACACCAGGTGTAATAAAAAATAGCTTATGAACAGTGCCGGGTCAAGTAGTTGACTTGCAATAAAATTACAGTTATTTGCTATCAGAAGATTCACCATGTCTTACTCTGCTGTGCTGTAGGTGCAAAATATGTGGAGATGTGATTACAAGCTCTTAAAAGCTAAAAAACTAACAATTAATTGCAGCCATCACGAAAATGTCATAGATTGAAATCTCTTACCAAAACGGCTCAAATGAAATGTAGTTTGTTGGACAGGAAGTAATTCAATGGACATTAACTGACTCATAGATGAGGTCAATGTTTACATGAGCCACAAGTCATCAATGTGGTTTCTTGACCTTACTTGAACCCAGGTTAATCTGTTATTGTGAAACTATTGTTTTTACATCTGATGCAAATATATATATATATTCTGGTAGAATTGCAAATAATTCAGTCAGCATACACCTGAGACGATATCTCCAACATAGTTGAACACGATGGCTTCTGTTTACACTTTCATGCAACCTCATTCGTCGAAATATTTTCACAAATATACTTCACGCACTCAATAAAACCATGTCTATTGTCCTTACGCGTCTATTTAATCATCATTATAATGCTGTCACTTTGAGCACTGATATCTCGAAACCTAGCCTAAAAATTACTTTAACTTTTTAACCTTAGCTCGAAGGAGTGCATATCATCTTTTGATAATCACGAAGAGCTTGTTGGTCATCTGTGATAGTCGAAAAATGCTGCAGAAATTGTTCGCACTATTTGGCGGGGAAATATAGGCCACATGATCAGAATATGACTTGATGATTAGACCAAGCTGAAACGAAACTGTAATGTAGCGAGCATCTATATTTGACTAGCTTTGCTACCCGGCGTTGCCCGGGTAATAAAAAAGTCTTTGGACAGAAAACTGTTTTGTATTTAACATATAATAACATTTGCCATTCTAACTTTCAAACTACATATCATGAGAGAAGTGTTTTGTGTAGTTGAAATAAATTAAGAATGAAAATAAAAACAACTGTAAAGGTTTTCAAACTTTGTCAAACGACTGTAACTTTCAAACTTCATATAATGAGGAAATGATTTTGTGCAGGACAAGTTTTTTTCTTTGGAGGCATTAGACAATGCGTAACTTCTGAGAATACATGTATTTAACAGGTTGATAAAAAAAATGACAGAATATGGTAGTATTTTGTAGTTGAAATTTTATTAGAACAATGTCTGCCAAAAAGGGTTGAATGAAAAGTTAATTTTAATAATTAAGATTAGAAACCAACTAAGTCGTAATAACAGTGATAGGAAAATGAATAATGTTTAAACTTGAAACACGATACTCAAGTTATGTTTAAAAATTGCAAGTTGAAATGAAAATGATAATGCAACAAACTTTAAAAACTTATGTTATAAACCTCAAAAGTTATAAGAAGTTTATAAATGTAACAAGAAAATGTAACTCTATATATATATTTCTCAATGTATGTAAATATAAGAGAGCGAGTAATAACCTATACTTGTAATTTTACACGATAAATCTTACAGATAATCTAACTGATAATCTTACAGTAATCTTACAAATGTTTGTTGTAAATGAAATTATTAGCGAATTACTAATTGGTTAGGTCTAGAAGAAAGATGTGAAAGCTAATGCACAAACCGAGCACCGATGGGAACTTTTGTGAAATGCATGTTTAACGATCGCAATATTCGTCTGTTGAGGAAAGGAAATTGTGCTTGTTAATATATTACATTGCTATTAAAATGAACGCTAAATAACAAATTGAAAAACATTCATACAAACAAAGATGTTTCAGTTTGAACTAAAGAAATAACGTAAAAAGATTTTTTAAATGAACAAAATCTTTGATCATATTTAATGATTGTGGAGCAAAAGGTACCAAATCAGAACCCAAACACATAATGTACCTGGAAAAAAAGTCTTCTGAGCTGCTGGAATAAATTAGTAGCGAACTAAATGGAAATGTAAAATAAATAGCAAGTATGTTAACTACGAAATGTCAATTCAAGGTATATATTTTGGTAACGTATATAATCAGTACAAAAATCACCAAATTTTAAGTTCGAAATAAATTATTAGCTCTAACAAAAAAGACGAAGTAGCATCGCGTTGCATAAATGTTGCATTGCTCAAAATATTTCAATATAGTTGTCTGCGAGAGAAGAATTGACTTTGAACCCAGATATAGTAACTGAACCTTACGAAAATTATTTCTTAATCGGGGCATCGTAATGTGTGGCTGCATTGGTAAAATAATCACCGTGCGCTATAGCCAGAATGACAGACACACACACATACTTTAAAATATATATATTTTTTGTGTAGCATGATGTATATATATATATATACAGTATATATATACAGTATATATATATACAGTATATATACAGTATATATATACAGTATATATATATACAGTATATATACAGTATATATATATATATATATATATATATATATATATATATATATGCAGTATATATATACAGTATATATTATATATAATATATATATAATATATACATATAAATAAATAAATATATAAATAAATATATATAATATATATACAGTATATATATACAGTATATATATATACAGTATATATATATATATATATATATATATATATATATATATATATATATACAGTATATATATACAGTATATATATACAGTATATATTATATATAATATATATATAATATATATATATAAATAAATATATAAATAAATATATATAATATATATACAGTATATATATACAGTATATATAAACAGTATATATATACAGTATATATATACAGTATATATACAGTATATATATATATATATATATATATATATATATATATATATATATATATATATATATATAGAAAAGGGCTTTCCAGTAAAGCTGGAGTGTTTGTCATAACCTAGTGCTACGAAATGTTTTATATTGAGCCTTTTATTGGCATGTGTCAAAACAATAACTTTGTCGAGTTGAGTATGTTGTTGAAACAAAGGGATTCCAATCTACGGCGTTTTTGTGATGGCTGTGATTAACTGTTTGAGCTTGTAAGAGCTTGTAATCACATTTCCACATATTTTGCAACTACAACACAGCAGAGTAAGACATGGTGAACCTTTTGATACCAAATAACTGTAATGTGAATTTTGTTGCAAGCCAATCTTCAAGGTTTTCTAATTGGCCTATGTCAGTTGGTTTAATTTTAATTGGTCTTTAAAAGGATTGAATTTTAAAAGGAAACTCTTGCGTCACACAGCATCCTGATGTGTATTTCAATCAATGTAATGACTAGCTGCATGGTTAGTCCGTTGTATTGCAAGTAGCTCATGTAGCTTCATGGGTTAGCTCCACTGCCTCCAGAACTGGTCATACTGAGTCCCAATTCAGTACAATGTGGATTTTTTGTTGCTAGATTTTAATCGCTATATTTGCATAAAAGTACAACTGTAAGATATATTTATACGTTACAGTAAATTTGTAAAATGAAACAAAATGCCTGATTCACTCACAAAATGAATGAAGTTTTCAGCTATTTGGCAAATTGATTAAAAATCAGTCCATCTTTTTGACAGATTGCCCGAAACCCTTATATGAAGTAAAACAAGACATTTATGTCAAGTAAAGCACCAACTATCACATATATGCATTTTAATAATGTTTAATTACTGTTTAGTATTTAAAAATTTTTCCTTACAGTAGAACATATGATGTGTAATACGTGATTAAAGATATGAAAATCATCTACAGTAATACAAATGTTAATATCAAATACCTGAACCAGATGCTCAAATACTTTGATTCAAGCATTGCTTGAAAGAAAGCGTTGAAATAACCAGCGTTTCAACCAAGAGTTGAAATAACTAATGTTAACAAAATTGAAAGGTTGACAGACTGCCAAGAGAAAATGGTTTACGTGTAGATGCAAATTAAAAGGTCTCAATTAGCTGCTACAGAGCACTGCACCACTTCAAAAAGCTAGCGAAGAAATTCATCGGTGTGATTTTACTTAGACCGTAATTTAAGTAAATTAGACTGTAAATTAGATTTCATTGTTCACATTGATGATAAGTAGCATCTACTGTCATACCTTAACCTATGAACTTAATGCATTCCGTGGCCATGCTTGTATGTTAAGTCTCTCGTATCTTAAATCAAATTAGCCTATATAAAATATGTACAAATTAATCCATTGTCACTGTTTGAAAAAAGCATCTAAACAGGAATATTACAAAAGAAAAATGTTTTTTTTTAATTGTTCTAATTCTATTCTCACAACGTAACAATTACCTATCTAGTGGTTATGATCTGCGATAAAATGTAACTTTATTATGTACAGTCCTGTATGTAGTTCCTATTTTCGAGACAGACGGTAGCGGTTAGTGAGAGAGAGACTTCATGGCAACACACTCGGTAAGCTACACGTATGTGACACTACATAACATAAACTTTAAACTTGACCTAAATGAAATTAGCTTACTATCGACACACTTAAAAATAAGATGGTACACTAAACTTTATTCTAACTTGGTTTTCATTTTCAAGTTTTTACTTTTTTTCGGTTTCGCAGTTTTTGGCACGCTTTTCGACTCGCTCTTACTTTTACTCGACCTTTACTTTTAGCTAAACTTGGTACGATTTTTTCAAACTGATCTAATAAAAAAGAGTGAGCGATCCCGTTCTCATAAGCAACCAATCGGCTCATGCTCATATCTTAAAGTTGTCTCATACCTGAAGGCAATGATTTCCTCGGAGTTCTAATTGTACTTAAAGTTTCTCATGTATTAAGACACTGATATGTTGAGGCATGGCACTAATTGCAATGGAAATTTCCAGTTTTTTTTCTTCTGTATTGATTCTCTATTGTTAACTTCCAGAGATGTACTGACCACTTAGCGAATCAGGACACACACTGAAATAGAACCAATCAAAATGCAAGAATGCACATTCATGCTTTCATCAATGTGAGTGAAACGGGCACAGAACACACATTCGTTTGGACGCTGATGTGCAGCATGGCACTGACCGTTGAGCCAAAAAAAAGGGCATAAGGATGTCTCATACTACGAGCGAGACCTTTTTATACGCCGATCGTTCATTGGAAACTGAAAGTGATGAAATAACATCAAACAAGGCATTCAACGAAAAAGACCATTGTCAAACCAGCGTACAAAAATTGGCACAGAAAACAACAGAGAACCAAACACCAAGCAATGACCCACCAAGGTCGAAGGAAAATGAGCCACACAGTTCACCAAACCAAGACAGCAAGAAAATAACCATAACACTAATCGTAGTTCAAAACAATCAGAGGCTGTTACCAGCTACCGGAGAAGCGGCCATCGGAGCAGCAGCCAGAGCAGTAGCCGGAGCAGGATTAGGGGGATTTGAAGCAACAGCAGCTAAAACACCCACAGCAGCAACGGTTAAAGCAGCAGCAGCTAAAACAGCAACAGCAGCAACGGCTAAAACAGCAGCAGCAGCAACGGCTAAAACAGCAGCAACGGCTAAAACAGCAGCAGCAGCAGTAGCTAAAACAGCAGCAGCTAAAACAGCAGCAGCAGCAACGGTTAAAGCAGCAGCAGTGAAAACAGCAGCAGCAACGGCTAAAACAGCAGCAGCTAAAACAGCAGCAACAGCAGCAGCTAAAACAGCAGCAGCTAAAACAGCAACAGCAGCAACGGTTAAAGCAGCGGCAGCAAAAACAGCAGCAGTAGCAATGGCTAAAACAGCAGCAGCAGCGACGGTTACAACAGCAGCAGCTGCAGCAGCTAAAACAGCAACAGCAGCAGCAACGGCTAAAACAGCAACAGCAGCAGCAGCTAAAACAGCAGCAGCAGCAACGGTTAAAGCAGCAGCAGCAAAAACAGCAACAGCAGCAACAGCTAAAACAGCAGCAGCAGCAGCAGCTAAAACAGCAGCAGCAGCAACGGCTAAAACAGCAGCAGCTAAAACAGCAGCAACAGCAGCAGCTAAAACAGCAACAGCAGCAGCAGCTAAAACAGCAGCAGCTAAAACAGCAGCAACAGCAGCAGCTAAAACAGCAGCAGCAGCAACGGCTAAAACAGCAGCAGCAGCAACGGCTAAAACAGCAGCAGCTAAAACAGCAGCAACAGCAGTAGCTAAAACAGCAGCAGCAACGGCTAAAACAGCAGCAGCTAAAACAGCAGCAGCAGCAACGGCTAAAACAGCAGCAGCTAAAACAGCAGCAGCAGCAACGGCTAAAACAGCAGCAGCTAAAACAGCAGCAGCAGCAGTAGCTAAAACAGCAGCAGTAGCAACGGCTAAAACAGCAGCAGCAGCGACGGTTACAACAGCAGCAGCTGCAGCAGCTAAAACAGCAGCAACAGCAGCAACGGCTAAAACAGCAACAGCAGCAGCAGCTAAAACAGCAGCAGCAGCAACGGTTAAAGCAGCAGCAGCAAAAACAGCAACAGCAGCAACAGCTAAAACAGCAGCAGCAGTAGCTAAAACAGCAACAGCAGCAACGGCTAAAACAGCAGCAGCAGCAACGGCTAAAACAGCAGCAGCTAAAACAGCAGCAGCAGCAGTAGCTAAAACAGCAACAGCAGCAACAGCTAAAACAGCAGCAGCAGCAACGGCTAAAACAGCAGCAGCTAAAACAGCAGCAGCAGCAGTAGCTAAAACAGCAGCAGCAGCAACGGCTAAAACAGCAGCAGCAGCAACGGCTAAAACAGCAGCAGCTAAAACAGCAGCAGCAGCAACGGCTAAAACAGCAGCAGCTAAAACAGCAGCAGCAGCAGTAGCTAAAACAGCAACAGCAGCAGTAGCTAAAACAGCAACAGCAGCAACAGCTAAAACAGCAGCAGCAGCAACAGCTAAAACAGCAGCAGCTAAAACAGCAGCAGCAGCAACAGCTAAAACAGCAGCAGCTAAAACAGCAGCAGCAGCAACAGCTAAAACAGCAGCAGCTAAAACAGCAGCAGCAGCAGCAGCTAAAACAGCAGCAGCAGCAACGGCTAAAACAGCAGCAGCTAAAACAGCAGGGACTAAAGCAGTAACACTAACTGTAGCAAAATGTACTGTGAAAACAGTTGTGATTTGCGCAGGGGTGACTGCGGTAGTGGGATTAGGCATTGCCCTTGTATATTGTTGGTGGTGTAGGGGAAAAAAAAAGCAGGCAGCTATCAAAGAAAAACATTGCTAGTCTCTCAGAGTGAACTAATTGAAACTCTTAACACTTGTCTCATACGTTAACCAATGTTACACTTCAACGACTATGGAACTCTGTTATATTACATGCTACTAAACTTACAATATAACTCCTCTGAACTCATGCCTACACACAATCAGGTCAAGACTGGCATAGCCTATGAAACGAATAACGATCGTCTCCCCCTACGGGAATGCAAACCTGCTAGGAATGGATTATGTGACTGACCATCTAATGAGAACCAGACATAATCTATGATGCAGAAGTCATTATTCTACTGTATGCATTATAAATATACTCTACACTTATATTATATGAATAAATAAACAAATGCATGTGCTGAAATGAAAATATGGTCATAATCCTTGTGCAAGGTTGTGCAAAAGCATCATTTATTTGTGTCTTTAGGTTCATCATACAAAAAGGCTGTTTATCAATCTTATCTGTGGCAATAAGATACTCTGATAATTTATAGCCCAGTGTAAACTTACGCCAAGTTGTCCTCTCCTCCAGATAAGATCCTGCTGGTATTTATTTGGTTCAGTGCACAGTGCACACGCATACATCTTGGCCATTCTGCAACCATACAACTACTTAAACATTGTTGTCATATTCTCAGCAGCAGGTATGTCAGCAACTGCACATTTTGGAGTAATGTTTGCAATTTTATGAAGATGCAGTCCTGCAGTCCTGCAGTTTCACATTTCTACAACAAAAATTGTATGTGTAGCTACAAAACCAACGCTAGCAATCCATTTGTCATCAACAGAAGAATTCTGTGGAACTGCTGTGAACTGAGCATATGGTAATGTTTTTTAAAGAATAAAAATTTCTCATGTAAATGTTACTGCTTGGCCACAAAAAAGAAAAATTACAAATGGAGCTGTTATAAGTTAATTAGAAAAAATAATTCCTATTACCAGTATATAGTTGTGGTAGATCTTATTATTTGTGGATTTGTCTGTCTAATTTCATAATTGCATGAAAAGATAACTCCGACTCAAAAATACAGATTAAACACACACAGTTTATTCATTAAACAAGTAATCTTATGAGCATTGTCACAAGATTGGAGGATAATACAAACTGTTTTGTTAAAGCAGACATTTTAACATTATCAAGTTATAATTTGGCTTTAATATCAGGTTTTCCAGCATCCGGTTATTATGAATAACAGCCAATAAAATCCAATAGTCTTTATACGTCAAATACAGTTGCTGTCATCAGTTAGCTCTGCTATTAATAATAGTATTATACAATTTCTTCCACATATTGGTAGCTCATACAAAAAACAGAATTTAATTTTTTAGCAATCTTTGCCAACAATTAAAGTACTAAAGAGAGCGCAACTACATGCAAGCAGAGCAACTTGAGAAAGAGAACATAACTCTTTCAAAATTTAATTCTCCAGCAAATTTTCCAACTATTTATCATTATTGTTAAGATGGATAATTTGAATTTTTTTTAAACCATTGATTATAGCAAAAACTTGATCTTAGATTTTGCTGCTTTGAGATAAGACAATAAAAAGGAGACATATAGGTCAACAATAAGTGCAATAGAGAGATCAATTTAGGCAGACTATAGATAAACCAGTCAGCATATTGAGAATGTATGCTCATGTAACAAGTTAGAGAGGCAGCTACCGTAAAACCTCAATTTAGGCGCATTCTATTAAAGGTAGCGTTCAAATAAAGTTGGCGCTCAAATATCAAATAGAGGTTTTACAGTATTCCCACAGTGTGAGTTTTGCTACATACATGTAATAACAATGTCCAGTAGATAAAGGGTCAACTTGCGTTTATAAAATGCCAAGAATGAGTGAGTTGAAAGAACTGGACGAGCCATTTTCTTAGTAACCGAGTACCTTTCAAATTCCATTGACTTAGTTTAACAGACAGTAAAATACTGCTAGAAAAGGCAGACAGACAACAGTTGACATGATCATCTCAACATGCAACAGTTGACATGATCATCTCAACATACAACAGTTGACATGATCACTTTAACATGCAACAATTTACATGATCAGCTCAACATGCAACAGTTGATGTGTTCATTTCAACATACATCAGTTAACATGATCATCTCAACATACATAAGTCGACATGATCATCTCAATGTATATCAGCTGATGTTATCGTTTTAACATACAACAGTTTCAAGCTATTGCAATGTGCTATATCAGTACATACCGGTATGTATGCAAATAATCTTCAGCTAGATGGGTCTTTGATGTTCAAATAACATTGAATGATAGTTCAGATCTTCCTTTTGCGGTTTTAATGTCACGAATCTTAAAAAAATGAATGCAAGGATCCTAATGGATAAAAAAGAAAGATAGCACTTTCCTTAGAACTAAAGCCAAGAAAAAACATGAGCGAACTCCATTGAATGGATTTTTTGAATCTATGAAACTGTCGAATACTTATAGTGAGGACAAAACGGAAAGCAAAGACAAAAGAGTGCCTCCAGATTTCAGAGTTAAATTGATCATTTAGCGAATACCTACCTTCTTCCCATCCTATTTGATGGTTTCCTGTAAAACCGAGACTCGGAGGGTTTTGAGTTGGTATGGTTTTCTCACACAATAAGAATGATTATAATGGCAGTCGAGTGTGCATAAGAGATCGTCAGAGAAGCACAGAGCATATGTATAAGAAAGGACAAAAGGTGGTTGACTAGTGCAGCTGTTACTGTCAGGTGGCTAGTGAAATGTTAGAAGTTGGAATCTCGTATGAAACAAGCTATGGCTACTTTGTGGTAACGACCTGATCGATATTTTAGTTCAATTTTCTTCCATAAGCAATATTTCCTTAATCGATCTTCGAATTAGTTTGACAACAGGTGTATCAATATCTACTGGCAAGATGCCAGCCTATATTTACATATGAAACAATTTTCTACTTTTTCAACTTTGAATAGATCACATTTGCGCCATACGCAATAGATTGGTGTCAATGAATTTTTCCGAGTTGAGCTGTCGTGTACTTGGCTTATATATGAAGGAAACATTATTAGTTTTTGAGTCTGCTGTCAATATTATATAGTGAAATACAACATGTTTCATGAAATACAGTGTTGGAGTCATCCCACTAATACTGGTGTAGTGCCCGGCACTGCGATAAACTTGTGAAGGGTTCATAGCTGCCGTAGGCTTCAACCAATAGTGGAAGAGCTTCCCTATAGTAGTCGACAACCAGCCATTGAATGGAGTGCATTTATCAAGAGCCCTTTTTATAGCACTTCAGTTGCTCACTGACCTCTTGTGTGGCAGACCTGCACTGGTTCACTTTCTCTCTTTCTGCCTTTCCTCTGACTCAGAGAAAGGTCCAGCACGAGAAACTCTTCACCAATAGAAGGATCAACAAAAAGTGCATTTTTTTTAGTTCTGACGCAGCTCTAAAGTATACAAACAGCTCTAGTAGATCTGGCTGAAATAGTTGACCTGGTTGATAGGGATGCCTTAATCATTGTCATCGCAGTAGCAGGTAATCTATCTACTCTCCAAGTGTCTCAACCATAGAGTGATACCTCTAGTTTTCATCAGAAAACAAGGCTACATATCTTAGAATTGTGTAATAATCAGGATATCTCACATTTTATCATATAAATTTAGAACATGATCATCGTTAGTATATGACTTAATCATTGTTAGTCATATAGCTGTTAAAATCTTGGAATAAAAAGTTCGCTCATGCAGATTGTAATCACAAGGTTACAAACCCTGCATTTAACCACTGAGCTATACAGTCCTTAGCATTCTATAACTTTTATCATATAGGCCTACCGTATATTGTATGCCCACGCATATGTTGCAAAAGTGCATGCCAAATGTGCACTTTTGATTATTAGATTTTGCATTTGTTATTTTTTGAAATTGTTTAAACGCCAAATTTTTGCTATCGGTATATTACCTGTTTTTTTAATTTGTAATTTTTAAATGTACCGTTTCAATTTCAAATGTGCGTTAAACTTTACTTCCAGTTTTTCGTAAGGTTCCATTGCTACATCAGCATAGGCTAATATTTTACACGCGGACAATCGTATTATTTCGATTAGGAATCGTTTCTACATTCTCTCTATTTGGCCAGACAAAGACAGTCTAATATATCATTTTTACATTTGCACCAGTATCGAGAAGTACCGGTATCATCGTATTCAAAGTTTGAATGAAGATAGTTTCTGCTTGGAACAGCAACCTTTTTATACACACACACTTCCATGCACAAATTATTAAATACTAATGAAATAATAATATTATTATTTCAACATATTCGGGATTTTTGTTTGTTTTCTCAGTTCGTATTAATTGTATCATTAGCAAGTCATTTTGTATTGCAATCTTGGCAAAAAAGGGCTTAATTTAGCCATTACTTGCTAATTATTTCACATTTACACTTAAACACTTTGATAGTTGTTTTATTTTGTTTCTTAATTTATTTCACCTGAACAAAACATTTTCTCATGATATGAAGTTTGAAATCTGGAATGGTAAATGTGGTTATACGTTAAATACAAATAAATTTTCTGTGCAAAGACTTTTACTACCCAAGCAATGCCGAGCATTTACCTAGTGTATATATAAATCTATGTTGGTCTGTTCGTCTGTACTTTTGTCTGTCCAGCTATAGCAATAATATGATGCCATTGAGTCAGCAGTGAATCAAAGTTCCTCAATGCCAACCACTTGTACAAACGAATTAAAAATGGATCTTCAATTCAGAAAACCTTTGATTATGGGAAACAAATACGAGTGTAACGAATGTAAATGTGAAACTTCAAATGAGTCGTGTGTAATATATCCAAACTCGTTTAGATGAAAATACTTCTAGAAAATAAGTTTGTTATATAACATAGTGAACAAATTTTTTAATATTTAATAAAGCTGTACACCCTCAATACTTACTTTTGATTGCTCACATAAGTGTCCGATGATTCGCTAACATTTTTGACCAACAAACAATAGTCTGTGTTCCAGAGTTGGTCAATGTTCGCTGTTCTATGATCCAGAACAAGACAAACTGGTTAAACTAGGTTACGATTGCTGCCTTTCGTTGTCAAGAAAGATTAATCAACAGTTTAGCACAAAATTTGAGGTGTCTTTGACAAAAAAAATCCGAGTGTTTTTCTTGATTCGTATGGTATGCAAATTGCATAAAACCTCTAACCATTATTTTGAAATTATTATAGCTGATGAAAAACCTTTTTTGTATAAAACATATAATTAGGCTATGGAGATTACTTTTATGTACAAGTCACCAATAGTAGAATGTTCAAAGCTGCCTATTGTAAACAAAGTCAAATATCTGGAAAATGCCTAGCCATCCAGAAACCTATAAAAATTTAGCATTTGGTTTTCAACCATAGGTTTGTGTTCAGAGCCATGTTCTAGCAAAGCTTCCAAATAGATAATGTGCCTACACTACCTAAAAGGGATGCAAGACATGCGTGCATCTAGTACAAGCTACTGATGCTCTCAACTCCTCAATTTATTTCTATGCTGTGCCACATTGTTGACACTTGTCAATTCTCCATACCCAACAACCTACAACCACCTTCTTATTACATTTCCTCTTCTGACCAGGCCTCTCATTACTATACCATGAATGTGCTTATAATAACTACTCATAACTTATCTGCTGTGGATCGAAGTGATTTGTTACAGGCAATCTAAGCTGATCACTGCCATATTTTTACAATTGAACATTTTTATTTGTTGGCAAAACAATTGGAAAACTTTTATTTGCGCATACATTGTTAATAACTGATTTCAATGGAAAAACACGCTGAGCATAGTACCATTATTACCGCTCGACATTATTTATTGATGAATAATTGAGTAAACGAACTGTATATTACGGAATATTTTCATAGGTAAGTGAATTGTAGGTAATTTTCTCAAGAGCCTGCAAGAGTCAGATCTTGTGATCCTATAAAAAGGTGTCTTGGCAGCGGGTGCATCTATAAAGGATAACAGTAAGCAGCATTTCTGAAAGCCTGAATATAATGTAGACATAATGGCTGCGATGAACCAAGTATGTATAGAATCTGCTCAATAAAAGGTGCTAAGGCTAAGCTAGAAAGTCACCAACAACTCAAATTAAGAAAATCCTCTATTGTGAAATTGACTAGGTTCTAGAGAGTAAATCGCAGAAAAAACAATGAAGGAAACAAAACTACAAAATAAATATGAATAATACAATATAGATTTTTTATTCTGGCAATATTTGGACGGATATATCTAAATAAAAGAAACAACAGAAACAATAATAACAATAATAACTAAATAGAACATAAAGTCAAAACAATGTCTCCAACCATGCAACAATCCTGCAACATGTTCAACATGACAAAATGAACAAGCTAATTGATTATTTAATCATATCTCAAGGCAGAACGATATACTACTAGAAAGAGAGTGAATTGAAGCCGTCATCTTGTGCTATGCTCATAGTAGTTACTGAAGCTGCATAGGGCATGCTGCTAACTGGAGCCAACTGAAAAACTGTTAGTGGTGAATCCTTCTTGCGGACAACCCGCTGTTTCTTCATACACTGTAATAGACCGCAGCAATGAGTGATGATGGTAGACGACAGAAGAATTTGACAAGAACTGAGCCAAATAACTATGGAAAGCTGCTGTAGCAGGTAGTGGTAGAGAGTCGTTTTAAAAGGACAAACAGTCTTTTTACAAGAGCTATCTGTCTTACATATAAGTGACAGATAGCTGTTTTAAGTGACGTATAGCTGTTTTAAGTGACAGATAGCTGTTGTAGTGACAGATACCTGTTGTAAGTGACAGATAGCTGTTGTAAGTGACAGATAGCTGCTGTAAGTGACAGATAGCTGTTGTAATTGACAGATAGCTGTTGTAAGTGACAGATAGCTGTTGTAAGTGACAGATAGCTGTTGTAAGTGACAGTTAGCTGTTGTAAGTGACATATAGCTGTTGCAAGTGCCAGATGGCTGTTGTAGTGACAGATAGCTGTTGTAAGTGACAGATAGCTGTTATAATTGACAGATAGCTGTTGTAAGTGACAGATAGCTGTTGTAAGTGACAGTTAGCTGTTGTAGTTGACAGATAGCTGTTGTAAGTGACAGATAGCTGTTGTAAGTGACAAGTACCTGTGGTAAGTGACAGATAGCTGTTGTAAGTGAGACATAGCCGTGTTAAATGACAAATACTTGTGGTAAGCGGTTTTAAATTGACCAAAGTTGTGTTAAAAATGAACTTACACCAAAATTTAGTAAATTTTATCAGAAAGTATCGGTATTTTTTTATCATTTGTGATTGTTTTTAATGTTTGAGATGATCTGACTGCCAAGATGTTTTAAGATTGAAATCGACTTAATTGAAATTGATTAAGATTGAAATCGAAAACTTGATCGCGATTAAAACACTCAGAGAAAAACCTGGTTTCTATTTTTTAGTGGATACAAAAATTGATCATAACAACATTGTCATTATGATGTGCAGCATCCATACCCGGTTATATATGAACTTGTGACGTCATATAAAACTGGCATAAGCATCCTCACAAAATCATTATTTTGTGATGTTTGTTCTGGTTATATGAAGTTAAAAGTTCAAGGTCATTATCAAAGATCATGTTCTAGGTATTCCAAATGAGGAAAATATTACTGCATCATTAAGCAGAATATTTAAGAATCTCCATTAGAATTAACAGACTCATTCAATGAGACACTAGGAAAGCATGTGTACTCTTTGCAGACAAAAGAACATGTTAGCCCTAAAGACGAGTCAATCTATTTTGACTTTGGTTGGAGACGTCAGCATACATACTCACATCTAATGCGTCATAACTGATAGCTAAGACAAATACTACCATTGACGGGTCTATAGAAGAATATGACTAGCAGTTTAGTACAAAAAATGATCAGAGCAGATAACTCCCGATAAACAGATTACTTGGATGAAAATATTATGAAAAGAACTTGGTCACCTGTGGAAACACTTAGAAGGGATTTATTTTGTTGGCCAGAGCTACTGATTGACCGCAGCTGATTGGTGAGAACGGATTAACGGTGGCCCACATAATGGCTTCAGCTCCAGATAGTGCTGATGTAGAATCTTCCAGAATATATACACGGCCCTGTAAAGAAAGTCTCTCAAAGCATTCTGTAATTGCAATACATGGATGTGCAAGCTGAGAACAGGTTTCAGTTCTACATATCATTCTAAAGGCAGTGTGGGTCTACCTAAGCCCCGCCCAACTTTGAGTACCTTTAAACTCCCTGCACTTACCCAACAAAGGTAAGTGTGACAAAATATTGAAAAATATCTGTTGTTATATGAAGTATGTGATATTTATTTTGTCCCACGCTATTCGGAAACTTGGAGTTATCCTCTATATGTCAATGGTAGCAATATTTTAGCATACACAAAGAACATTAGAGAGAAAGCAAGAGTTACATTATAATGAACTGATAATGTAATTGAACTGATTAATTAAATTATCATATAAATTATATATATAAATAATTCATTAATTACTAATAAAATATTATAGACAACAAAAATTAAACTATTTACAAAGAGCTACTAGATTCATGGCTTTAAATTATCTATTGACAGGCATCAACTTATTGCATGTCAATGAACCTGACCCGACTATCACAAACACTCATGCACCCAATCAAAGTACAAACTACCATAACTTGACTACAATTGAAAAGGTAACATGATTGCAATACAAATATCTCCTGTGTGCCACATTGTACATCAGTATGAACAACTGCAAACATCTATTGGCCCTAAAATAGATTTGTTAGACGAGTCTATGAAATACTGCTTTCTCAATTTCTTATTAATCCATAACTAAGCTTTGAAGAATTTAATAAAATTCACAAAAAGCTGATTTAAAATGGGTCAAATTTTAATGAAAACTAGAATTTATGAAATAAGAAATTAGCGTGCAACATAAAGCAGTGCAGCCATTTGGTAGTGGGAAAAAACTTCTGAAGAGATCTGCAACCTCCAATACCAAAGAGTTATATTTTAACCAACCTTGATACTCCGACCAGTTATGAAGGAGATTCTTCTCTTATCTGAATAGCTTGGAAGAGCGGATCCAGTTGGGTACATCTCTCCAAACAGAGAGTCAGATAAGTTGCTAGCAGTGAGGGAGGCTCTCTGATACAATCTGTACAAGTCATCTCCCTGACTGAAACAAACACAGCAAACTAACCTATATTTTCGTTTTTTCTTCAAATGCATTCTAGCTCAGTAGTTCTGTTGTAACGCTATTTGTTGCAGCAACCTGATTACATTGTCAGACTACATAGTTCGATTAGAGGATTTAAAAAATCATATAACAATAAATATTTATATTTTCAAATTTTTTTGACAAGCAAACATTTCAACAATTATACAACAGCTAAAAATTTAGCCAGTAGGCTAATTTCAATTTTTTTCACAAAGACTGAAGCCCCAGCTCATCTCTCTACCGCCCTCAACCCCCTCGCATTGCCCCAAAAACCCGCAAACATAAACTAGGAGGTCAAATGTTTGGAAAACCAGCTAATATGGCAATGATTAATAATTAGTCGCCCATTAATATTGACTAATAACGGTTATCATCCAATCATAATTATGGTGACTAATACACATTGAGACACTTAGTCATAATGATTTGGACACGTCTGCCAACCTTCACTTACTTTCTGTTTCTGTGTTCCCAAGCATCTGCCTCCGCGGTCACATCCTTCACCGTCAAAGGAAAAGAGGAAGTAGCTAGATTAAGACGTTTGACTGTCAGATTCAGCAAGAAACTCACGATGCAATCATAGCCCAGGTGGATAGCTTGCAAGCCTCCTAGATAGCAGCTCATCGTGAGCAGGTCAAATAGCTGCCTGTCAATAAGACCTCATCCACTCATCCTTTCATGCTTAAAGGGTCTGTTCTTTTTATCACTAATCAACACATGGAAAGACAAAAGATTGAAGAAGCCATACATTTGAAGGATGATTCTTCCATGGTATTTATCCTTCAAGAATGGATTTTATGAACAAATAAAACCGTTATGATTAAAGATGTCAACTTAATGAGTGATATCAGTACCACATTTTACAACTTCTGTTAACAGTGGAATCGTTACTTATGAAATTACTTTGTTCTGAAACTGTTGCATAAGCAGAAAATTTTATAAATCGAAAATCATTATACCATATCATATAAGTGCCCAAAAGTGTTCCAAAACCTAAAAACTCAGATATAATACTTGTTTGAATTATAAAGCCATGTAATGATTAAACCCTGTAAAAAATACTTGTTAGAATTATATTATAACACAATAAATAAAAAGTACACATGGAAAAAAGAAAAACCAGAAAGATCACAAATAAAAAGTATGAACAGTGTAGTGTAATTGTTTACTCTTGGCGTTGCCGTCTGAACAAGGCTAAGTGAAGATTGCAGGAAGTCGGAAGACGACAGTTAGAGGTGGGTGTTGTATTGTCGACTTGATTTTGTTCAGAATGTTTAAGAGCATGAAGAGAGATTTATTTACACCGGCAAACTGAAAAACTGTACGTCAACATACAGAACGCATCACTGAAATGGCTAAAAACTGAAGTTGTCCTACTCTGTAAGTGGTATGTGATAGCTCCAAATTATAACACAGTGAGAGAAGTCTGTAAACAATTGACAACTGCGAAAAAAATGCAATATCTGAAAATGAACACGCGCACACTAAAATATTATTGCGAAATATTTACATGAAGTAAATCCAAGAACAACACACACTAAAATTGAACGCTATTTCTTTTTTTGCTTTTCTGTTCTTTTGGTTTTCCTTTTTAAACAATCAAGCCAACCTGGCCAAACTAGAAAAGGCTTTTTGCTCTTTTGTAAGTTGAACCAATGTTTTTACAAAAAAATGTTTTGTAACTTGAAAATTTGAAAAGACAACAAAATCTTGCTACATAACAAATGAACACATATACATGATGGTTTATTAATTTACTTAATCAACTGTAGCATTGCGTGTACTCCTAGTTGCTGTGATGTACAAATAAACACAAACACTTAACAAATTTAGCAAACGGATTTTAGAGACACGGAAACGACTTACACAGGATGCTTGATGAGGTCATCAGAAGGAACAGACTGGCAATATTGCAGTACAGAGATTACTTCATCAGTCAGAGAGAAGTCTTCTCGCCTCAAAAGGTCTACAATATTCAATAGATAGCAATGGTGGGTGAGAATGTACAGTCCTCCAGTGAAATAAAAGAAGTATTTGAAGTCAATCTAGAAATACACCTTGTTGACCACCAGTGTAGTCATTGATGTGGCTAGTTACTAACTCAACTGACTCACCAGTTGATAGATGGTTCTAGATGTCACGATGTAATTCATAGACAATGTGATGGCTTGAACTCCAGCCATTACTATTGCTTATTGATATAGTAATTATTAATGTAAATATCACTACTATCACAACATATCATCACTACTACTTATTAACATAGCATGTAAAGTTGACAGATACTATGGATATATGTTGACATATAGCATTTTCACTTGTTGACAGATAGCATGGCCATAATCAGCCTCTGTACCTGACCAAAATGTGATTGATCTTCTAGTAGATTGATTTTGGTAAAAAGTAGATATGCTATATTTGCTATACAGGAAGTTGGGGAGCCTCGCTATTTCTCAATTGTTCCATGACACTTAGTAATATCAAGCTTTCTGACCATCCAATTCATGAGGGCTCTTATGTGCATCGATAATCAACAGAATAATAACTGTAGCCCCTTGCAACCTTTGTATCAAGGCCAGTAGCAATAACAGATGACTCAATTGTTGAATATATGATGATTAGTTTTGGCACATTTGGGACAATATTTCGGGAACAACTTTCCACCATAAGCCTTATCTTCCCAAAAGCAACGATCTTTAAAATTGCATCCGTATTATTGTGTCGACATTTGCCGGCACAGTGTTGATCAGCGACTATACTTTCATCGACCTTCCAATTAAATTAATCAACTATTTTTGATCACAATTGTGGCATGGACAGCAGGTTAACAACACACAGGTTAAAACTAGATTGAAAATACTAGTCATGTGAACTACTAGTGTCGAGGCCATGATGACCAGGCTTCACGCTGTGAATGTAAATTGTTTATCACTAAATGAATTGCAAAGAAAACAAATAAAGATACACCCAATAACAAATATAATAGAATAGAAGTCCGTTTCTTGGACTAGTTGGGGATTTCAACTAAACCAACAGGTTGACTACATAGAGAATGTATTTTGATGTTGGATGCAGCAATCAATTCAGTATCCAACACGCAGTGCATGTATTTTACAAGTTGATTAGCTTATTAACTTACCAGTAAGTATTTCAAGGCCATTATTTAGTCCTTCAACCTGATTGGCTGACAAAAACAGCTTTCTAATCTTGGCAACGCGATGAGATGTCTACAAATTTGGGCGTGAAATGTGAATATACAGCAGGAGCTTACATACACTTAGGTTGGTTCACTTGTCGCTATATATCAGCAGTAATTCCACAATACACCTGTGATCCTGTGATAACATTGTTCATACTATCATAAACCCATCTGCATTTACATCAGTCAATAGTTTGTGACATAATGTGTTCATTATACAATGTACTCGCCGAAGCAACTATCATGAAGCACTATCTCCAGCCTATCACCATCACGAAACTAGCAAACATACAGACTGTCATGGATGCACAGCAAAATATCAGGAGAGTTCGACAGCTGCAATGTTTCCTGACATACTCATGTTGGAGTTGCGATCTCATCAGTTTATAATAAAGATAGTCAGTGAATAATTGCTGAGAGGACAACCCCGACATACAGTACAAACAGTACAGTGCGAACCAGCCTTTAGGTAATTAAGGCAAGAGACGAACTCGTCAGCGAATAAGTATAATAAGATGCATGGCCTCAACAATAAATACTACCTCCGTTAAACATATTGTTTCCATTAACTCTAGAACTGTCATGAGACACAATATAATCCCTCCTAGTAGATACATGCCTTGCAAAGTCGCAGATTCTACTCACTGTTAACATAACTGAATTGAAACTAATAGGAAATACTTCAGTAGCGTGTAGCTAAATGCTGGCATCACTCATTCAGCCGTTCCTAAATAAAGAAAAGGATTGTCAGGAGAGACTACCTGTATACGGCTGGGGAGTAGCAGATGATCCCTGACTATCCTCAGCCCGCTGGACTTCTTTACACTGTTCCTAATGTACAGCTTTACCAGGGCTTCTTCTGAACCCTCCACTAAAGAGAGTAACTTTATGGCCAGCTCACTGTAATCATCCCAATATACTTGCACTAATGTCAATGTTAATAGAACAACCCTATGACAATAATCAAGTTGCTGAGAGGGTTCAGCGAGTTGGCAACTATTCGGCAGCTGCAAAATGGTTACTTATATATATAGCTCTTGAGCACAGTGAGATTACAACGCGATTACAATGTGACTATATTATAAATGCAATGTGACTACAGTGTGATTATAATGTGACTACAATGTGATTACAGCATGATTGCAATGTAACTACAATGTGATTACAATGTGATTACTTGGATGACATGCCACCCACTAAACAAGACACTCATAAGAACGGGTGATTACAAAAAGTGATCAAAAATGACTAGTTATGAAAATTCAGATCTAAATACATCTCATCCAGCCCAATTGGCCGATTAATCAAATACCATTTATGTTTTTATGTGTTTACAGTAATTTGTTGTGTTTCACCTAAAATAAATCCATGTTCAAGGGCTGATGATGATGATCGCTTTTTAAAAGAAAAGATAATTTAGAGGCCATTGAAAAAACATAATGATTGCAGTACACTGAGTCTGATAGTGTGTATTTTTATTATGAATAGAAATAATAACAGTTTTAGTGTGAAGCTTTTGGTGAAGAGGAGAAGCTTTCTAGCTTTGCCTATTTTGGGTTCCTTCGTTACCAAGAATTTTGATATGGGTGTCATTTGATACCAATGTCCTGGAGGCAGACATTTTTTATTTCTCATTTGAAGTGCGCTCAGTAGTTTGGCGCTATCTGAAGAACTAATTGGCTAATTGCCTCGAAACTTCAGATTTCGACTACAAACATAGTACGAATAAAGCTACCAAAAAGTTGTAATTCTTTGCGACCAAGAACTGTAAAAGTGTATCAGAATTATCTATGAGTCAAGTATTCTGTTACATCTCACTTGTCGTACTGCTCAATTCTGCTGTATAATACCTGAATCAAACCTTGTGCATGACTAATATCTGATTCCACGTTTTTTGCACTTAATCGGGACTAGTGCCCAATGGAAAGTGGAAAACCATGAAATAAAAAATAATTTGCAAAGTGACTATTTTATAAATCGTAGGCATTTTCCCAATTTTTTAAGTTCATTAGTCAAATGATATTGAAGCTAGAGAGTATTAAAGAGAAATAATAAAAGGTGTCACAAGCAATTTGTACTGCTACGCTTAACAAAGAGCAACAGTGAAACTGCGAAGTATGAGGACTGCTGTAACAATGATGCTGACGGAGGATTCGTACTGGAGAATATGAAAGAGATTTATATATTCTAAGTCATTTAGTTTGTCGTTTATTTTCTTTAATTGTAATGTTTTAATAAAATTGCTTTACCCCATGAAGGGCTAAAGCTGAAAAAGCTGAATCAGGAAGTAGCGGATGATTGCTGTATTGCACATGGCACTCTATCACTACCATACAGTATTAGTATTACTACTAACTGTATAGCATGTCTGACAATTAGGAAAAACTTTAATTCTTCAACAATCTTGTTAAATGACACAGAAACTGTTCTTATCTTGAGAAGGCCATTGTAAGCCGATACACTTTAGCTAGTGTTCCATCACAATATCCTAACCTCATAACTTTTACTATTCTTTTCAGGCTATGAAAATCTAGTTTTTCAATCAATGCCCCACAAAAACAGGCTTTAAGTTGAGTATTCAAGTTTTTTGTGTTTTTTTCCAAAAGTGATTGATTATCGCCGTAAGAATTATGCATTATCTCCAAATTTTAGCCAAACTAAAAGTATGAAAATTTTGATATTTTTGTTTCATTTTAAAATTTTGATTTTCTTCAACTTTTTACAACATTTTCATACATGGAGTACTGCAAGAGTAACAGTAGAAGATTGTACTTGGCAGCATGAATCAAATCATTCTAAAATGTGCAAAAATCATACTGCAGTAAAACTGTCATGCCGCAACCTTCGTAGAGACCTGCTTGTGTCTGTCAGAACAAACTTTAGGAATGCTGGTAGTTTTGTGGATAATATTTACTCGAAGAAGCGACTATTTTCATCCAAAGAAGCTTGGCAAGAATTTGAAGTGGTAGAAGGCCAACTACTTGATGAGTTGACCACAGTCTAACGGTGGAGTCTCTGGTGGAGGAGGCAAGAATGAATGGCTGATCCTTGTGTATTGATAAGCCTGTAATAATTACATTGAATACTAAGAGTAAAGGCCTTACTCTCAAGAGCACATGCTCAACCACTGACCAAGCACTGCAGTTTTATGACGCTTGATGCTATGAACAACAAACAGCATTTGACTGTTAGGCAATCCTTTTCTAGTCTGTGACATATTTGAGGACTAACAGTATGCATATTTTGAAAAGTTATACATATAAGCATATATGTTTCAGATTTCAGATTTTGAAAATGGTTATGCTTGTAAAAACTAGAGACTACGGCTAAAGACATGTTGCAACCCGACATGGCAATATTCCTGCCCACTTCACAATAGTATCAGTATATCAAAAGCTTGAAATATAATGCAAGTGAAGAACAAGGTGTTGAAAATGGCCATGCCTGTAAGCAATAGAGAGTAGGGCTAGAGTCACGTACGCAAGCTGGCAATGCGACCACATCTGATCAGCATCTGATAATGTTAAAAACAAGTCATATTCAATAGCATGCCAGTCAACATCAAATATGTAGACTGCAGCTCTATTCATCCAGCTCTATTCACCGCAGCTCGATCTATGGACAGGCGTTTTTACATAGCTTGACCATTGGTTTCGTAATTGAATCAACTAATCAAATGTGACCAGTGAACTTTTTTCTACAAATTGATACCAATAATGACTCGATAACGTTGACAGTCGACTATACAATGTATATGACTTTTAGGTATGCAATTCACTGGTCACATTTGATTAGTTGATTGGTCAAGCTATGCGAAAACGCCTGTCCATGCAGCTCTGATTGCACTTCATAAATCCATCTATCAGACAAGATTTCAGCACAGATGTCAATGGGGCTATGATGTATTCAATGTTCTGCAAATCATGTTTTGGATTATTTTCAAATATATTGTTTTATTATATAAACTTTACGAGCAAAAAATTTTCACCTCATCATAAAGCTTTTATTAAAAATATTCATCAAGTCGTGGCCACTCACATAGTTTTAGCTGATACAATAAGACAAATTCATCTACTGCAACAAACTCAAACAAAACATGGTTTATGCAGCACACATTCAAGTCTCTCTTTCCCCTTCATGGCAGTTTCCACACAGATAAAGCTGCTTCGGCTGGTGAGACGACATAAACATCCTGTAATCAGTAAAACGAATGCAATAAATATATGTCATTCATAGATATGTCATTCTAAAGCGTATCTACTGAAAGCTTTCAAATTGGGAGTTTGATAGATTGCGAGTGTAATTTTAAAAACGAATAAATGTTTAACAAAAGCATAAATACGCCAAGCCAATGATTCGAAGCACTCTGGAAGTTGAAAATGAGTGTTGATCAATCGATTTTCCTCAGTTTCTACAAGTGAAAAGTTAACATCTAAAGCCAAATCATAAATTTAATTTACTAGTGAAAACTACCAAAGAGAATTTTAAGCCAATATAGCTAGGTGAAACAATAAAAAATTTTAAAACGATGATTGGTGATAGCGAAAAGTTATTATTCTATTAATTAGTAAATGTATTCGTGAGTATATACTAAACGTATTACCCTTAGTATATTCATCAATCTAAGTCGTTGTATTGCTACATGTAGATGCTTTGGATAATAAAGAATCCGTCCAGAACTCACTGTGCATCATTATCTCGCACGCGGCCAGGAAATTACATTATAGCCTCAAACAGGGAAATATAATCTGAATGTAAACACAACAGTATATCTATTAGAGACTCAGAGTAAAAGATATATTCACCTACATTCTCCTATCTTCCTCTGTAGCACTTTAACCACCTGATGCTCAGAAAACTCGGACTCACCTTCGCAGTAACTTTACAGTAATTTCTACAATTCTGTTGTTCGTCAATCAAACGTGTCGGATCGAGTAATTCATTAAAGTACCAATGTTAATTAATTGAGTAAATATCGATGATGTTCATGCAATTTAATAATAGAGTAAAATCCCTAAATTGAGATCACAGACAACGCATCTTATGAGTGATAAACTTTATTACGGCCTATATAAAAATTTTGTGCTAATGATTGGCTAATGAAGCTAACCTATATTTATTGCTCGTTGACTCTTTTCAGATGTATCACTAGTTACGTCGCGAATGAAGCACCAGCTGGAATGTGAGCTTGTTAAGAGATGACTTCATTCAAATGCTTATATCTCAGGACAGGGTTAGTCTACAAAGACACAAATGACACCAAATTGTAGCTGATGCTTTCGCCTTTTATTGGTCTTAATTTAATTAAATCGACCTTTTTGACGCAACCACATCTTTAATTAGCTTGACAACAAAATGGTGGCTCAGCAACTCAGGGAATTATTTTTCCCCCTTATCCATTGTAAAATTCCCCAGTCAGCCCCATGTGTTATCACAAGCATACCACCTAAACATCATATAGAACCACTCAGCAAACATTGCAAGTAGTTGTTATGGCTGTAATCTTATTACCGTAGATGTCTCTACTATGTTCATGAATTCTGGCAAGTTGGGTGCCATTCTTGATGTCTGAGAAAATTATCCTATAATCCCAGCTACCAGAGTACAACAGGTAAGCGATCTCTGGACTCCAACACACTCCTCTAACATTGAAGGTGTGACCACGAAGCACCTGCATGGGCTTGTCATCTCCATAGCTCCATACCCTTAGGCACCTGACAAATAGCATAAGCAGCTCACAAACTATGTAACTCTCTAGTTGCATTTCAATGTATTCTTGAATCTGTGGGTTTATTGGAACATCTGCAAACAGTCTTGTTAGTAGAACAGTAGTACTAACGACTCTTTTTATTGCAAACTGCATTTTACAGAAGTTTTAGGAAGCAGCATGTGCTATTATCGCTTTATGATTGGTTAACTGGGCTGTCAGGGTGTAGAATTAGCTATAGTTTAAGGATAGGGATCTTTCCAGAGCTATGAAGTGTAATAGTAATAATCATAAGGTATGACTGTGAGACATTATGGCAAACGCTTATACAGAATAGCAGCTCATTTGAGTTTATTCTTCTGGAGTTCATTGTACCCTTAAGTATTTAGACACTCTTGAGACAATTCCTCCGACCTAATTGTTATTTTATTGACTTTTTAACGAGATTTTCATTGAGAGGGTCTTGTTAGTTTTTTTATAGCAACTGTTGCTGCACAAAATATTGACCAGAGGCTACAATATAGCGGAGATAAGAATTATTCTCAAGGAAATAATGAAGAGCTGCGATGAGTGAAATCTACTTCAATGTCAATGGCCACAGGTGCCTTATGATAACAGAAGTAATGCTTGAATTATTTGGTAATAGGTCCTATTAATTCGCGTGACTGGCAGAGAGAAAAAGCCTTGAGCCCAATATTTTTTTATAATTATTTTAGGTTAGAGGCTATGATAGGCAAATCCATTCTTTATAACAAACGTGTTTTATGAGATTCGTTCATGGATCAGCAATTACTAGGCCCGATGCATGTCACAAAAACTGACATGTAAAAAGCAATTCCAACTTTATTGATATGAATGCTTAAAAAATTAAATGAATGCCATTCTCACTTTCAATTTTGTAAATGATACTTTTTGGACATAATGTCAGGTATAGGAAATATAAAAGCATCCTTATTCCTTTTGCATAATTTCGTATTCAAGGGATAGATGTTGCTTTATAAACCTACTACTGAATGCCCGGTGTTTCAGGCGTAATAAAAACAGTTTATAAGCAGTGACAGGTAATGTTGATGCCATTAGCTAAATTAATTAATTAGCCGATCACCAGGTTTCAATGACACGCATGAACCGCATCGTGCGAATTTGGAGTTCTACCCAAGTTGTGTTACCATGTGAATTAAGTGTTTCTATGGACATAGGCATGATGGGGATTGACTGCTTGTTGAAAAAAGGTAAGGAATTGACGATATAAGTTAATAGGTAGCGACACAGTTAGCAATGCACATGTTAGCGCAAACACATGAAACTCGTGTTTGCGCTAACATGCGCATCACCAGTCTGTTTGTAAAATGACTAAAAGTTACTTGCCAAATTCACTCACGCATTTTACAAAATCAATGAAATTTTCAACCACATTACAGATTGACTAAAAATGAGTCGATTTATTTGACAGATTGCCTGAAACATATATATAAAGTAAGACAAATTATTTATGTCAAGTAAAGCATCAATTATCACATACATGTATGTGCATTTTTTGTATTGTATAATTAGCAACTATTTTGAAAATAGTTTTTTTTATTAAGTAGAGCGCATGATGTTTAATATGTATCTAATTAAAGATATGAAGGTTATCTACAGTTAAACAGATGTTAATATTAAATACCTGAACGAGAGGTTTGAACTCGTTTGTTCAACTGTTCAAGCAAAACTTGAACGAAAGCGTTCAGTTCAAAGATTTGAAAGCTGGACATAGTAACCGAGACAAGATGACCAAAGCTATGAATGAGTATGTGAACGTCACATGACACTCACTTGAGCTGGATAAATACTTATGCAATGAATTTTAAAAGAATTGCAAATGTGCTACAACGAATGGTGAAGTTGTGAAGCCAATTGTGTCAAATGATTTTGTTCCAGAGATCAGGTGAATCTAACAGATATGCAGTCCGTGGTTAAAAATCATATCGCTGAATTATGGTACGCCAAGAACGCTTAATCAAGTACTGAGTACTGTGACCTTTGGCATCCTTTTGTCTGTGGACAGAGTAGCAAGCAGTGCAAGTAAAACAGGAGTAAAGTTTTAAGGTTGGAGAAAATGTAACAGTCGATGTCATGAGAGTTTGACATGTCCAAGTAAAAACTGAAACTAGCAATGCGTAAGTTATCATAATCCATGACTATATGATTATTATTCTAATGGGCCCTGTTTTGGTAAAAGGTGCTTTCAAATGCATGAAAAATTTAAATTCTTGAGTAGAGCCAAATGTGGCAGCTAAATGCAATCAACAAATAAGCAAGTCGGCAGAGAGTGTGCGCAATACGCTTCCGAAATGATGTTAGCCAGCTCCTTATATATGCTTGCTCCTGCGATAGGCTTCGCCTCCTGCTTATTGCTTCTCGCTATATTTCTTTGCTATGTAACTCTCTATGCCTTGTGTACGAGCCTCGGCTCCAGTATATAAAGCAAAATGCGGTGGGTTTAGCTGAGCATAGCCGAGGTAGTTGGAGCCGACCTTTTAGTCCATGACAGCTAGGTCAGCCCTGGATGTGCCAACTTGATACTATTAGCCTGTTAGAATGCATGCCACTTATTTGTTACTTTTGAACCCGTGCTGGTGCCTGCTTGGCTGCCACTACAAACTCCCCTATTAGGAACATCTTCGTTCCTAACTACTCGTCAGCAGTGGAGTAACCAGCCAGATATTGGGTCAGTGTTGCCGCATCCGTTCTGTTGGGCTGTTCCTTGTTGATTGACAGAAAGTGGAGTGCCAACCAGTAGTGACTCAACATAAGCATCTCCTTCATTAAAAACGAAGTTGCTCATGGAAGCAGCCTGGCAAAGAGGCTCTCCTTCTTCGCCATGAGGTATCAGGGCCTACACCCACACCCATTTCACATATCGGTCAGGTTGCCAAGTGTTTTAAGCAGGTCGAGGGTTGTGCCGAATAGCACAAGCTGACCTTTTTTTGAGCTTGAGGGCTAAATCGGCAACAGACTTTCGGACAGAGACAGTTCTCTCGGAGCATTGCATTTCTGCTCCTAAAACTGCCTTGGAGTTCTTTCAGCTGGGCCTCCAGTTTTTTGCTAAAAGCAGGGGTGTTGGAGGCTTATACACTTTGCTTTGCTAGCTCCAACTCTGGTCTATGCTTGGCCTGAGCTTCCTGCCTCCCGGCCTTTGCCTATTTCATGTCGGGGCCACTCCGGGGTTTCATGGTTGCAGATGCTCGTTCGAATTTCTATGGGCAATCATGAAAAGGCTTCAGATGGTTATCGCTCTGCACCAAAGACTGGACATATCACTCTATCACACAAATGTGGCTTGGCCATACCCTTATGACGGGGAAAAGCCCCACAAAACTGACCTAAAGATTGGGGTTGTTGCCTCATCTTCTCTTATTCAGGAGCCAAACTCGGTCTCCCAGTACGTACAGCAAAGACTCTTCTTGGTCTTTCTGTAGAATGGCCAACCGATTTTCTGAGATAGTTCAGTGCACCTCTTCCAGTCTCTTCAGCAATTCCACCACAGATATGTGTGAAGGTTTGAATTTGGTTGGTGGCGGGCTGAACTCAAGCTGGTCAGGTAATCCCAACTCTTTCTGAGCATCAACAGATTGGCTGTCTTTTCGGTGGCTAAGTGCAGTGTGCCTTGATATGCTCTCATCAGCGAAGGGAGAAACCTATCCCTCTCTACTAGACCTCGGGTCAGCAGTAGCACTTGTAGCAGTAGCACCAGCTATCTGTTGTTGTGTTTGACAACACCATTGGCTTAAGGCTGGCAGGGCGTAGTGTGAGTTTTCTCCATCCGCCGGTGTCAGAACAGTTCAGTCATTAGTTGAACAGCGTCTCCTGGTCAGTGTGGATCTGCTCCAGCAAGCCTATGTAGCAAAACACCAGTTCATTTGATGTCTTTGCCACCGCTTGAGCTGTAACCTCTGAGAAGTCTAGGACATCTTGCCATCGTGTAAAGTGGTCTGTGAATACCAAACTCCACTTGTTCCCTCTCAGAGTCTATGGCATCGATCTCACCAGATCTACGGCTGCCTTTCGGCAAGGGTACCTGGTATAGAGCATGCTTGCCACCAAAAATTTTGGTACCACTTTGTTTTGCTGTCTGACAGACCTAACCGCTCTTGATCAGTTTTCTCACTGTGACTGTCATCCCTGGTTAGTACCAGGTCAGCTGCAGTTGGATGATCGTCCAACCCAACCCAGAGTGAGCAAGGGTGCAAGTCTGACAGACAGTTATTTCTTTGATGGTCGGTGGACTAACCGAGTACCATCATGGCTAGCCATGAGAAGAAGACCGTGCTTCCAGTACTCTGTTGGATTATAGCCTTAGCTGAATTCTGTGCAGCAGTCCGAGTTCTTGACCTCTTAGCTCCAGCTGCTTCTGAGTCAGCTTCTCAGCTCGCTTACCAGTGTGGTGCATACTGATCACCAATCCTCGGCTAGTGGCTTGCATCGGAGCCAGCTTCCTCTCAGTGTTTCTCAAGTCTTCACCCATGCCGTGCCGGCAAGGGCTGTTTCTCTGGCTGCCGTAGCAGTGAGCAGGCCCATATGAATGGTCTCCTTATGCGTGGTCCTAGCAATCCTTGGCACAGTGGATGTGCCTCCTTAGGGTCCTTCCAATGAGTACTGGTCTTCCATGGCAAGGTCTCTTTGATTCTGTCCTTCGTCAATCAGTTCTATGATCCCAAATTGCCAACAGTTTTTGCAGGTCCGCTGGCTGAGCCTATCGGCATTCTCGTGACGCAGACCAGCTTTGTGCTTCAGCATGTACTAGAACTCGGTCATTTTTAAATGATATTGACAAAAAAAAATATAAGTTAAAATATTGTTTTTAGCCACCCTTTAACAACCTTAAATAGTGTTATAGATAAAGATTAGCAAATATGGAAATTCACACCCTGCTGTGATATGAAACTTGTAGTATTTGTGAGAAACATTAACATATTGCACCCGAAATATTCCAACATGTAAATAAGTATGGGTTGTTGTGATGACCTTTATGTTAGAGGTTACAGTCATGGTTTAAACTAGATAATCGAAAGAAATGCTTGCCAGCTATTGTGAACACAAGTTCCCAAAGTAATGAAAAGCAGTATAACTTGACAGGTTTGAGTGCGCATTAGAGTTAAATGCATGTTTAGACTAGGACAGATTTTGTTGCAACTTTAGACTTAACGATCATATTTGAAAACGCTACTTAAGCCTGGTTTCCATATGCCATCGCAAGGCTCGCAACAAGGCGCACAACGTCGTGCGTAGGCCAGTTTTGATATGGAAACATCAACGCATGATGGTCGCGCGATGTGCATACGCTGATCGCAAGGATCCAACAGATTGGATCCTTGCGATGGGTGCGTGCGATGAGATATCCCACAATACACCGCGCGACCGTTTCAACCTATCCCATAATGCAAACGGTCGAATGTTATTGGTTACGAGAAATCAGCGTCGTGGAATCGCGAAGAGTTCTGTCTCCCATACGAAAGAGTAAATCGGAAATGACGAAAGCGAAAACGTTTAGCTGGAAAACCCCATATTTTTCTAAAAGCATGACGCCTACGCGTGCGCTACGGAAACACTGCATCGCACCCGACGCAATGCGTTGCGCACGATCATTACGCCGCGCACGATCATTGCGCTGTCATATGGAAACCATGCTTAAAACAGTTTAACATGAATAATAAACCAGGAGAATGTAGCCAATCAAAAAGGTTGTAGCACTGATCAGATGACCTGACAAACTTATTTGTAACAACCAATCAGCATGCATCCTAGATAAGAGTAAGGTAATATGATATTTACTATAATAAGAGCTGTGTCTGTCCGTCTGTCCAAAGTCATACTAAAAGCGTCAGGAAGGAAGGTTGCCTTGCACAGAAATCGAAACCGGCGCACCAGATTCAAAGACCAGCGGCTAGCGCTACACATGATGATCTCTCCACTTTCTGCGTGAAGAGCTCAGGACTGATAGCATACCAGTAACTTAATAATAGCTCGGCTGTGATAATAGCCTGGATTGTGGTCAATTCATAACTTATGAGCTTGTAATTTGGGTATCAGGTACATAGTTCTCTATCAATACTTTAATTAATCTCTTGACTAGAAGCTGAAATCTTTGTAAAGCAAGCAACAGCAAATGGATTACACTCTGCTTTGACTAATCTATTTAAATCCTTGTTTCTCGATCAGATAGGATAATTTCTCGAGAAGAAACCTCGAAAGTTAATACTCATTTGACTTATTAAAAGCTATTTCAAAGTAAAATATTTATAATCCAAAGTTAGTGTTGAAATAACTAATGTTAACAATATTGAAAAGTTAACAGAGTATCAAGAGAAAGTGTTTTAGATGCAAAGCAAAAAATCTCAATTAACTGCTGCAGAGCACTGCACCGCTTCAACAACCTAAGAAGCAAGTTAATCGGTATTATTAATACTATTTTATATCGACTATAAATTCAATTGTTTGCATTAATGATGAATAGCATGTAATGGAATTGGGTATTTCCAATGCTACCTAATCTTAACAGATTATCAATTAACTTCTAGTGACGCCCAGAGCGCTCAGCGAATCATGATACAGTATGGGTGACTGAACACCAATGACAAGGTTTTCTAGACTTTTATTACTAGGAAAAAATAGTTGCCATCTCATTTCACTTTTGTCCTGTCAACAGAAGCGCAACATGCCACCAGTTCTACAGCCATACTATTCAGACAGCAAGGCAACAGTGTATATGAGTGATATCGATACAAACATCGAGTACTCATGGGAAAGTGTTGAGACAAGCTCTGGCAAGGAAATCTCACACGAGAGCGATGATGAGCCACAACATCTTGATAAAGCTACACAATACCATTGTCCAATTTCATCCGCAGACCATGAGGGTGATACAGTGAAAGCCGATAAAGAGACGACAAACATTGTGGAAGAAGCGATACAAAATTTGAAGCAGGAAATAGAAATGCAAAGCCCACTCACTCCTCAGTCAAGCCAAAAACCTGGAGAGAGCCCAAATGTCTCAGGAGTAAGATTTCGCCAACCATCACGCAATGACCAACCAGAGGACCCAGAAACCGAGCCACCCAACTATTCAAACCAAGCAACAACGGAGCCAAATAGTGATTTAGTCTGCATGGCAATAAAAACAGCAGCTTCAACAGTTGTCGGAGCAGGAATAGGAGGAGGTGGAGCAGAAGTAGCAATGGAAGTAGCCAAAGCAGCAGCGACTGAAGCAGCAGCAACAACAGTAGCAAGCGCAAAAACAGCAGCAGAAGCAGCTAAAGCAGTGGTGCCAGCAGCAGTGGCTCAAGTAGCAGCAGAAGCAGCAGCAGCTAAAGTAGCAGCAGCTGAAGCAGCAGCAGTAGCTGTAGCAAATTGTACTGTGAAGGCAGTGCTAATTGGCGCAGGATTGGGTGCAGTAGTGGGATTAGGCATTGGCCTTTTATATTTTTGGTGGTATAGCGGGTAGGCAAGTCAACCAGCCAGCCAGCAAAAAAAAACTTTGCTAGTCTTTCAGAATGAACTAACTGAAACTCTTAACACCACTTTTCCCGTACATTAACCAACGCTACACTTCAACAACTATGGGACCCCATTATATTATATGCTACTAAACTTACAATATAACTTTGTCTGCATCCATGCCTAACACAACCAAGCGAGACGAATAATGATCGTCTCCCCTTATTGGAATGTAAACCTGCTAGGAATGGATTGTTTGACTGAGTATCTATTGAGAACCAGACATAATCTATGATGCAGAAGTTATTATTATAAGCCTTGGTTATGAAGATTCACTGTATTTTACTTGTTAATACTGTTTCCTAATACACTATATAAATAAATAAACAAATACATGTGCTGACATGAAAATATTGTCATTATCCTTATGCAAGGTTGTGCAAAAGCATCACTTATTTGTGTCTTTAGATTCATCAGACAAAAAGACTTTTTAGTAATCTTATCTGTGACAATAAGATACCCTAATAATTTACAGCCCAGTGTAAACTTACGCCGAGTTGTCCTCTCCTTCATATAAGATTTTCCTTGTATTAATTTGTTTCCAACAGACTATGTACACGCATACATCTCGACCATGTTGCAAACATACCATTACTTGAAGATTGTTGTCATATTTACAGCAACAGATTCGTCAGTGACTACATATTCTGGAGTAATATTTGCAATTCTATGAAGATGCTGTGTGTTGACATTAATAAATTTCCTGAGCAGTTTGGCGGTTTCATACTTCTACGCTAAAAAAATCACATTTTACCTATATAACAATGCTAATAATCCATTAATAATCAATAGAGGACTTCTTTGCTATAAACTGACCAATAGGTTATGTTTTTAGGGAATACAAATTTCTAATGTAGGTGTTATTGTTGGATGAAAGTTTTGTTGCTGTTGAAGGCTTGGCTGCATGTCAACATTGTGGTTGAAATCTTAACTGCTGTGATTAGTGAGAATAACAATAATAAGGATAAAGAATAACAAGCTTGTGTTCTTCTAGTTGAGCAAAATTTGATAAAATGTGTTATGTGAAAGAGATTGCAAAAATATTTATGATTAGTGAAGCAACATTAATTTTATATTAGTAATGACTGACCAATATTCATGCTATAACTAGAAGCAATAGTAAGTCAGACTTTTATGCTGTCAGCTGATACAAAACTGCCAAAGCTTTGGAACTTCTGTTAAGATGTGCAAACTTTTATGAATAACAACTTCAGAGGAAACTTTGTGACCAGCTATTAAACTAAACTAGATACTACAATACGATGAATAGCACGGGCTAGCCGGGTCACGGGCGCAAGGATTTTCGCCACGCACATACAAAACAAAAACAGCATGTTGTTTTTGTTTTGTATTTGCGTGGCGAAAATCCTTGAGCGCGTGACCCGGCTAGCCCGTGATGAATAGTTTTCCGACGTGGATTCCGAGTTGAATCAACGTCGGAATGTTGAATGTTTAAAACGTCTTAAAAATTGTAATTAAACGTATACGTTGTCTTAGCTAAAAAAAACTATTCATCGTTTGACCTAAACACAGAATACGTGTGTACATTCAATAAGTATCCATTCAAAAAACGTTAGTGATATACAATGTACCGTTAAACCTCGTAAAACTTTTAATTGAACTGCCTCGGAGTGTTGCTCTTAACGAATCCCAGGTAAAGTAAGGTAATCTTTGGATAAACTTGGATATGATAACTTTGGATAAACTAGAAAAATCGGCAAAATTGATCGTGGGTAAAACGCTCAAAAGAAAAAGATGTCTTTTCTTTTGAGCATTTCAGCAACGATCAAGTTTTGCCAATGTCAATCTAAAAAACGTCCTGGCAATAACATCACCTCAAACAACAAACCAATCTCAAGTGATAGAAAAATCTCTATACTTTTTGATAAAAAAACGTTTTAAACTTTACATTAGAAGCATTTAATTTGAAACAAGCCATTTGTGCTTTTGATTTATATTATAGTTTGTATATGTTCATGTATCTACTAATAAATAAGTAAATACATGGACTTGTGACAGTGCTCTGATAACTTGAACACTCTGATAATTCGAACACTTTTGCTCGGTCCCTTGAAGTTTGAGTTATCTGAGTTTCACTGTATATATATTTGGTAAAGCGTATTATTTGCGGAGTTGGTCTGTCCAATTTCATAATTGCATGAAAAGATAACTCTGACTCAATAAAAACAATAAACACACAGAGTTTATTCATTATACAAGTATTTTTATGAACCTTGTCATAAGATTGGAGGATAATGCAAACTTTTCTGTTACAGCAGACATTTTAACATGAATAAGTCATAAATTGACTTCAGTAGCAATTTGTACAACATCTGGTGATCATTAATAACAGCCAATAAATTAAAATAGTCTTTATACATCAAATATAGTTGCTGCCATCAGTTAGTGCTGCTTCTATGAATAGTATTATATAATTTCTTCCACATATTGGTAACTCACAAAAAAAAGAATTCAACTTTTTTAGAAATCTTTGTCAACAATTAAAGGTTGACTTGCAACAAAATTCACATTACAGTTATTTGATTTCAAAAAATTCACCATGTCTTACTCCGTTGTGTTGTATATGCAAAATATGTGGGAATGTAATTACAAGCTCCTAAAAGCTAAAAACAAACAGTTAATCGCAGCCACACGAGACCGGCATAGTTTGGATTCCCTTGCCAAAACGGCTCAAATGTTACGTAGTTGTGGTAAATGGGTTCTGTTTACTCTTTTATGCAACCTCATTCGTCAAAATATTTTCACGGATATACTTCACGCATTCAATAAAACCATGTCTATTGTGCTTACACGTCTGTTTTATCGTCATTGTAATGCTGTCACTTTTAGCAGTGATATCTTATAACTTACCGTGAAAACTCATTTAATTTTTAACCTTACTTCGAAGGAGTACATAACATTGTCTGATAATCATGACGAGCCTGTTGGTCACTTGTGATAATCAAAAAATGCTGCAAAAATTATTTGCAAAGTATTGGGTCACATGATCAGATTACGACTTGACGATTTGATCAAGCCGAAACAGAACTGTAAAGCAATTGTTTGACAAAGTTTGAAAACCTTTACAGGTTTTTTTATTTTCTCTCTTAATTCATTCAAACTGCACAAAACATTTTTCTCATGATATGTAGTTTGAAAGTTGAAGTGGTAACTGCTGTTATACGTTAAATACAAATAAATTTTCTGTGCAAAGATTTTTACTACCCAAGCAATGCCGAGCATTCATCTAGTGTATATATAAATCTCAATGTTTGTCTGTCCGTCAGTACTTCTGTCTGTCCAGCTATAACAATAATATGGTGCCGTTGAGTCAGCAGTGAATCAAAGCTGCTCAATGCCAACCGCTCGTACAAATGAATTAAAAGTAGATCTTTAATTCAGAAAAACTTTGATTATGGGAAACAAATACGTATAACGAATATAAATGTGAAACTTCAAATGCATCGTGTGTACTACATCCAAAATCGTTTAGATGAAAATACTTCTAAAAAATAAGTTTATTACATAACATGGTGAACAAATATTTTAACATTTAATAAGGCTGTACACCCTCAATACTTACTTTTGATTGTTCTCATAAGTGTCCGATGATTCGCTAACATTTTGACCAACAAATTACCGACAGTTGAGCAAAAAATTTGAGGTGTCTTTGACAAAAAAATGCAAGTGTTTTTTTCGATATGTATGGTATGCAAATTGCATAAAACCTCTAACAATTATTTTGAAATTATTATAGCTAATGAAACACTTTTTTGTATAAATCATAATTAGGCTATGGAATTTATTTTTATGTACAAAAGTCATCAATAATAAAATGTTCAAAGCTGCCTATTGTAAACAAAGTCAAATATTTGGAATTTGTCTGGCTATCTAGAAGCCTATAAAAGTTTAGCATTTGGTTTCCAACCATGAGTTTCTGTTCAGAGCCATGTTCTAGCAAAGCTTCCAAATAGATAATGTGCCTGCACTACCTAAAAGGGATGCAAGACATGCGTGTATCTAGTACAAGCTACTGATGCTCTCAGCCTCTTAATTTATTTCTAAGCTGTGTCACATTGTTGACACTTGTCAATTCTCCATAGCTAAACAACTTGCAACCACCTTCCTATTACATGTCCTCTTCTGATCAGGCCTCTCATTACTATACCATGACTTTACCTGTAATAACTACTCGTAACTTATCTGCTGTGGATCGAAGCGATTTGTTACAGAAAATCTAAGCTGATCACTGCCACATTTTTATAATTGAGCATTTTAATTTGTTAGCAAAAAAGTTTGAAAACTTTTATTCACACATATGTTGTATTAGTTAATAACTGATTTCAATAGAAAGACACGCTGAGCATAACACCATTATTACCGCTCAACGTAATTTATTGATGAATAACCGAATAAATAAACTGTATGTAACGGAATATTTTCGTAGGTAAGTGAATCGTAGGTAATTTTCTCAAGAGCCTGCAAGAGTCAGATCTTGTGATCCTATAAAAAGGTGTTTTAGCAGCAAGTGCATCTATAAAGGACAACAGTAAGCAGCATTTCTGAAAGCCTGAATATAATGTAGACATAATGGCTATGATAAACAAATTATGTAGAATCTGCTCAATAAAAGGTGCTAATACTAAGCTAGAAAATCACTAACAACTCAAATTAAGAAAATCTTGTATTGTTAAATTGACTAGGTTCTAGAGAGTAAGTTGCACAAAAAACAATGAAGGAAATAAAACTACAAAATGAAAATGAATAATACAATATTTTTTTTTTTTATTCTGGCAATAAGTGGACGGATATATCTAAATAAAAGAAACAACAGAAACAAAAACAATAATAACTAAATAAAACATAAAGTCAAAACAATGTCTCCAACCATGCAACAAACATGTCAAACCTGCAACAGGTTCAACATGATAAACTGAAGAAGCTAATCGATTATTTAATCATATCCCAACGCAGAACAATATACTACTAGAAAGAGAGTGACTTGGAACCGTCATCTTGTGCTATGCTCATAGTAGTTACTGAAGCTGCGTAGGGCATGCTGCTAACCGGAGCCAACTGCAAAACTGTTAGTGGTGAATCCTTCTCGTGAACAACCCGCTGTTTCTTCATACACTGTAATAGACAGCAGCAATGAGTGATGTTGGTAGAAGACAAAAAGATTTGACAAGAACTGAGCCAAATAACTAGAGGAGCTGCTTTACAGGTAAGTGTGAGAGAGCGGTTTTAAAAGGAACAAAGAGTCTTTTTACAAGTGCTATCTGTCTTACATGTAATTGACAGAGACCTGTTGTAAGTGACAGATAGCTGTTGTAAGTGACAGATAGCTGTTGTAAGTGACATATACCTGTTGTAAGTGACAGATACCTGTTGTAAGTGACAGAGACCTGTCGTAAGTGACAGATACCTGTTGTAGGTGACAGATACCTGTTGTAAGTGACAGGTAACTGTTGTAAGTGACCGATAACTGTTGTAAGTGACAGATACCTGTTGTAAGTGACAGATACCTGTTGTAAGTGACAGATAGCTGTGGCAAGCTGTTTTAAATTGACCAAAGTTCTGTTAAAGATGAACTCACACTAAAACTTAAGTAGATTTTATCAGAAAGTATCAGTATTTTACTATAATTTGTGATTTTGAATTTGTGTTTTTAATGTTTGAGGTGATCAGAGTACCAGTATGTCTTAAGATTGAGATCAACAAAACTTGATCGCGGTTAGAACACTCAGAAGAAAACCTAATTTTCTATTGTTTAGTGAATACACAAATTATGCATGACTACACCGTAATCCTGATGCGCAGCACCCATACCCAGTTATATATGAACTTGTAACTTCACATAAAACTGGCACAGGCATCATCACAAAATCATTATTTTGTGATGATGCTTATTCTGGTTATACATGAAGTTACAAGTTCAAAGTCGTTTTCAAAGATCATGTTCTAGGTATTCCAAATGAGGAAAATATCACTGCAATATTAAGCAGAGTTTTAAGAATCTCCATTAGAATTAACAGACTCATTCAATGAGACAATATGAAAACATGTGTACTCTTTGCAGACAAAAGAACATGTTAGCCCTAAAGAGGAGACAATCTATTTTGATTTCGGTTGGAGACGTCAGCATACATACCCACATCAAATGCGTCATAAATGATAGCTAAGACAAATACTACCATTGACGGGTCTATAGAAGAATATGACTAGCAGTTTCATACCAAAAATGATCAGAGCAGATAACTCCCGATAAACAGATTACTTGGATGAAAAGATAATGAAAAGAAATGGATCACCTGTGAGACACTTAGAAGGGATTTATTTTGTTGGCCAGAGCTACTGATTGACCACAGCTGATTGGTGAGAACGGGTTAACGGTGGCCCACATAATAGCCTCAGCTCCAGATAGTGCTGATGTAGAATCTTCCAGAATATACACTCGGCCCTGAAAAAAAGTCTCTTAAAGCATTCTGTAAGTGCAATATATAGATGAGTAAGCCGAAAACAGATTTCAGTTCTACATATTATTCTAAAGGCAGTGTGGGTCTACCTAATCCCCGCCCAACTTTGAGTACCTTTGAACTCCCTGCACTTACCCTACAAAGGTAAGTGTGACAAAACATTCAAAAATATCTGTTGATACGTGATAATTATTTTGTGGCACACTATCCAGAAACTTTGAGTTATCCGTTATATGACAATTGTAGCAATATTTTAGCATACACCAAGAGCATTAGAGAGAAAACAAGAGTTACATTATTATGAACTGATAATTTAACAGAACTGGCCAAGTAAATTATCATATAAATTATATATAATTACATATATTAATAATATTTAAATTACTAATAAATTATTATAACTCACAAACATTAAACTATTTACAAAGAGCTAGATTTATGGCTTTAAATTATCCATTGACAGGCATCAACTTATTGCATGTCAATAAACCTGACCCTACTATCACATACACTCATGCACCCAATCAAAGTACAAACTACCGTAACTTGACTACAATTGAAAAGGTAACATGATTTGAATACAAATATCTCCCGTGGGCCACATTGTACAGCAGTATGAACAACTGCAAACATCTATTGGCCCTAAAATAGATTTGTTAGACGAGTCTATGAAATACTGCTTTCTCAATTTCTTATTAATCTATAACTATCATCTAAACTTTGAAGAATTTAATAAAATTCACACAAAGCTGATTTAAAATGGCATAATTTCAATGAAAGATATAATTTATGTAATAACAAATGAGCATGAATCATAAAGCAGTGCAGCCATTCTGTAGCGGGAACCAAAATTTCTGAAGCGATCAGCAACCTCCAATACCAAAAAGTCGTCTTTTAACCAACCTTGATACTCCGACCAGTTATGAAGGAGATTCTTCTCTTATCTGAATAGCTTGGAAGAGCAGATCCAGTTGGATACATCTCTCCATACAGAGAATCAGATGTGTTGCTAGCAGTGAGGGAGGCTCTCTGATACAATCTGGACAAGTCATCTCCCTGACTGAAACAAACACAGCAAACAAACCTATATTTTCGTTTTTTCTTCAAATGCATTCTAGCTCAGTAATTTTGTTGTAACGCTATTTGTTACAGCAACCTGATTACATTGTCAGACTACATAGTTCCATGTAAAAAAATCATATAACAATAAGTACAGTCAAACATGGATAACTCGTCCACGGATAGCTCGAACACATGGTTAATTCGAACATTTCCTTTGGTCCGTTCCCACGTAATGATAAATTGCTATAGATAACTCGAACTCAACACTGTTAATTCGAACTGTTTTTTTGCCCACCGGCTACCGAAACGGTTGTTATCGCTTTAGAAAATCACTTTATTCAAAGCCATAGAGGTAAACTTCATCTTTTCGTAATTCATAAGCGTCGTTATTACCACCATCGGCAAAATATTTTTGTCAGCGACTTTTCTAAATGTTTGGTGAAATTTGATTTATACTGCTATACGATGAGTAGCACGGGCTAACCGGGTCACGCGCGCAATGATTTTCGCCACGCACATACAAAACAAAAATCGCATGTTGTTTTTGTTTTGTATGTGCGTGGCGAAAATCCTTGAGTGCGTGACCCGGCTAGCCCGTGATGAATAGTTTTCCGACGTTGATTCCGTGTTGAATCAACGTCGGAATGTTGAATGTTTAAAACGTCTTAAAAATTGTTGTAATTAAACTTTAACGTTGTCTGAGCTACAAAAAACTATTCATCGTTTGACCTAAACACAGAATACGTGTGTACGTTCAATAAGTATCTATTAAAAAAACGTGAGTGATATAGAATGTACGTAAAACCTCGTAAAACTTCTAATTGAACTGCCTCGGAGTGTTGCTCTTAACGAATCCCAGGTAAAGTAAGATAATCTTTGCATAAACTTCAAGAAAAATGGCAAAATTGATCGTGGGTACAACCCCAAAAGAAAAAAATGTCTTTTCTTTTGAGCATTTCAACAACGATCAAGTTTTGCCAATGTCAATCTGAAAAACGTCCTGGCAATAACATCACCTCAAACAACAAACCAATCTCAAGTGATAGAAAAATCTCTATACTTTTTCGTAAAAACGTTTTAAACTTTACATTAGAAGCAATTAATTTGAAACAAGCCATTTGTGCTTTTGATTTATATTATAGTTTGTATATGTACATGTATCTACTAATAAATAAGTAAATATATGGACTTGTGACAGTGCTCTGATAACTTGAACGCTCTGATAATTCGAACACTTTTGCTCGGTCCCTTGAAGTTCGAGTTATCCATGTTCGACTGTATATATATTTTCAAATTTTTTTGACAAACATTTCAACAATTATACAACAGCTAGAAATTTAGCCAGTAGGCTAATTTCGATTTTTTCACAAAGACTGAAGCCCCAGCTCATCTCTCAACCGCCCTCAACCCCCTCACATTGCCCCAACAACCCGCAAATATAAACTAGGAGGTCAAATTTATGGAATACCATATAACATGGCAATGATTAATAATTAGTCGCCCAATAATATTGACTAATAACGGTTATCATCCAATCATAATTATGGTGACTAATACACATTGAGATACTTAGTCATAATGATTTTGACACGTCTGCCAACCTTCACTTACTTTCTGTTTCTGTGTTCCCAAGCATCTGCCTCTACAGTCACATCCTTCGCGGTCAAAGGAAAGGAAGAATTAGCTAGATTAAGACGTTTGACTGTCAGATTCAGCAAGAAACTCACGATGCAATCATAGCCCAGGTGGATAGCTTGCAAGCCTCCTAGATAGCAGCTCATCGTGAGCAGGTCAAATAGCTGCCTGTCAATAAGACCTCATCCACTTTATTACAAATATCACTGTGTTTCCATGTTTTAAAGGTTTGTTCTTTTTGTCACTAATCAACACATGGAAAGACAAAAGATTGAAGAAGTCGTACATTTGAAGGATGATTCTTCCATAGAATGTATTCCTTAAGAACGGATTTTATGAACAAATAGGGTAGAATCGTTATGATTAAAGATGTCAACTTAATGAGCGATATCAGTACCACGTTTTACATTTCCGTTGACAGTGGAATCGCTACTTATAAAATTAATTTGTTCTGAATACCATTGCATAAGTAGGAAATTTTACAAATCAAAACTCACTTTACCATATCATATAAGTGCCCTAGTGTTTCAAACCCTAAAAACTAAGATATAATATTTGTTTAAATTATAAAGACATCATCTAATGATTAAACCCTGCAAAAATACATGTTAGAATTATATTACTACATAATAAATTAAGAGTGCACACAGACAGAAGAAAAACTAAAGAGATAAAAAATAAAATGTATATAAAGTACTCTTGGCGTTGGCCGTCTAGACAAGGAAAAGTGAGACGGGAAGTCGGAAGACGACAGTTAGAGGTGGGTGTTGTATTGTCGAGTTGGTTTTGTTCAGAGTGTTTAAGAGCATGAAAAGAGATTTATTTACACCGGCATAAACTGAAAAACTGTACATCAACATACAAAACGCATCAATGAAATTGCTAGGAACTGAAGTTGTCCTACTCTGTAAGTGAGATGTGATAACTCCAAATTATAACCCAGTCGAAGGAGTTAGTAAACAATTGACATCAGAGAAAAAATGCAATATATGAAAATGAACACATGCACGCACACTAAAATATTAGTGTGAAATATTTACATGATGTAAATTCAAGAAGAACACACACTAAAATCGAAAGTAATTTCTCTTTTGCATTTCTGTTTTTTCGTTTTCCTTTTTAAACAATCAAGCCGATCTGGCCAAACTAGAAAAGGTCTTTTGCTCTTTTGTAAGTTGAAGCAATGTTTTTACAGCAAGACGTTTTGCAACTTGAAAATTTTATATAGTCTTCCGTAAAAAGTGGTTCCATTGAAAATAAATTTGCTACAATAAAAATTAACACCAAATAATCTTTTTGGTACTTTTCAACAAAATATTTTTACATAACAAATGAACACATATACATGATTGATTAATTTACTTAATCAATTGTAGCATTGCGTGTACTCTTGATGTGATGTACAAATAAACACAAACACTCAACAAATTTACCAAAACGATTTTAGAGAGGTGAAAACGACTTACACAGGATGCTTGATGAGGTCATCAGAAGGAACTGACTGGCAATATTGCAGTACAGAGATTACTTCATCAGTCAGAGAGAAGTCTTCTCGCCGCAAAAGGTCTACATTATTCAATAGGTAGCAATGGTGGTTAAGAATGTACAGTCCTCCAGTGAAATGAACAAAGTATTTGAAGTCAATCTAGAATTACACCTTGTTGACCACCAGTGTAGTCATTGATGTGGCCAGTACATACCTCAACCTACTCACCAGTTGATAGATATTTTTAGATGTCATGATGTAATGCATAGACAACTGAATCTAACTATGCTGCTATGGACTCCAGCCATTACTACTACTTATTAACATAACATGTAAACTTGACAGATAGTATAGATATCTGCCGACAAGTAGCATGGACATTTGTTGACAGAAAGCATGTTCATATGTCGCCAGTTAGCATTTACATAGGTTGACATATAACATTGACTTAGGTTGACAGATACCATTGACAAAGGTTGACAGATTGCGTTGACATAGGTTGACAGATTCCATGGAAATTTGTTGACAGAGTGATCATCTGTTGACAGAGAGCATAGACATATGTTAACAGATAGCATGGCCATAATCCGCCTCTGTACCCGACCAAAATCTGATTGATCTTTTAAGGTAGGGCCACACGAGACAAAATTCTCTCGAAATCTGCGAAATTTGGACGAAACGATTCGTACGAATTGACATTTGGACGAATTCGTCCATCGTTGGTTCACACGATGAACGAATCCTGAATTGGACGAAACGTTAGAAATTCCTACGAATCGTTGTTTGATTGGTCGGTTGAAAAGGTTAGTTGAATGTTGAAGGTCGTTTTCTTTTGCGCATGTTTAGTCAGATCTAAAAAAGATAACGATTTGCGAGTTTCTAGCCCGCAGTTCCTAACTCGGTTTGAAAACTGCGTACTGTGTTGGCGATTATATGTAATCAGTAGTACCATGGCTGTAATGGATTTAGTTAATAGAAATATAACTGTTTTGTAGCTAGACTAATACTTGCTGAAAAGTCAGGTTCGAATATGTATTTAATAGAAATATAACTGTTTTGTAGCTAGGCTAATAATTGCTGAAAAGTCAGGTTCAAATTTGTATTGTAATTAGAAGAAAAAGTATAACGGTTTTGTGGGCAAGCCAAAACCTGCTGTAGTCATACAAAATAACCGTTTTGCAATGTAGTACATACGTAATAGTTCGTAATAATATTATCAATGTACAAGCTCTATTCAAAAGTATACTAAAAACCATTTACAACAACAGCCTACTACAACTACTTAGTGCAACTAGCATTAGCAGTTTTGTAGTTGCGTAGAAACGACCTTATTAATGCGCAGTTATATTGTAGGCTCCGAAATTAATTTACGTGTACATTCCGCAACCGATTTAGGAATTAGGAATTGCAACTAGAAACTCACAAATCGTTATCTTTTTTAGATCTGACCCGCATGTTTATACTGAAGCAAATGATTGAAACGGAATCGGCTTCAATCTATCACCGCGTTATGATTGGCTAGTTGAAAGTTAGTTTCGTACGAATCCGTGGTGGGGAAACTCCGTGTGGCAGGTCAGAAATTTCGTACGAATGGAATTTCCCAGATTAGTTGAAATTACACAATACGTGTGGCCCGTCCTTTAGCAGATTGATTTTGTTAAGAAATAAATATGCTATATTTGCTATACAGGAAGTTGGGGAGCTCCGCTATTTGTCAATTTTTCCATGACATTTAGTAATATCAAGCCTTCTGACTATCCAATTCATGAAGTCTCATTATGAGCATTGATGATCAACAAAATAATAACTGTAACGCCTTACACCCTTTGTATCAAGGTCAGTAGAAATAATAGATGAGTCAATTGTTGACTATATGATGATTACTTTTGGCACACTTGGGACAATATTTCAGGAACAATTTTTCATCGCAAGCATTATCTTCTTAACAGCATCGATTTTTCAGATTGCATCCATATAATTGAGTTGACATCTGCCGGCACAGTGTTGATCAACGACTTTATCGATCTTCCAATTAAATTAATCAACTACTTTTGATCAAATTTATGGCATGGACAGCAGGTTAACAACACACAGGTTAAAACTAGATTGAAAATACTAGTCATATGAACTACTAGTGTCAAGGCCATGATGACCAGGTTTGACACTGTGAACAGTTTTACGACTGATTCAGAGATCAATTGTTTGATCACCCACATGAAACACGAGGAGTTAGTACTGACTAAATCATTCGATAAAAATCGCTCATCATTATACTTTTGAATAGAAATGTAAATTTTTATCACTCAATGAATTTCAAAAACAAATAAAGATACACCCAAGAACAAATATAATAGAATAAAAGTCAGTTTTTTGAACCGGTTGGAGATTTCAACTAAACCAACAGGTTGACTACATAGAGAATGTATTTTGTTGCTGGATGCAGCAATCAATTCAGTATCCAGCACGCAGTGCATATATTTTACAAGTTGATTAGCTTATTAACTTACCAGTAAGTATTTCAAGGCCATTATTTAGTCCTTCAACCTGATTGGCTGACAAAAACAGCTTTCTAATCTTGGCAACGCGATGAGATGTCTACAAATTTGGGCATGAATTGTGAATATACAGTAGGAGCTTACATACACTTAGGTTGGTTCACTTGTCGCTATATATCAGCAGTAATTCCACAATACATCTGTGATCCTGTGATAACATTGTTCATACTATCATAAACCCATCTGAATTTACACCAGTCAATAGTTAGTGACATAATGTTTTAATTACATAATGTGGTCAGCGAAGCAAATATCATGAAGCACTATCCCCAGCCTATCAGCACCACCGACGTGGCGCACATTATAAAGGCTTTCATGGACGCACGGCAAAATATCAGGAAAGTTTGACAGCTGCAATGTTTCCTGACATATCTATGTTGGCGTTGCGATCGCATTAGTTTATGATAAAGATAGTCAGTGAATAATGGCCGAGAGGACCACTCCGACGTACAACAATACAGTTCGAACCAGCCTCCAAATAAATAAGGCAAGAGACGAACTTGCCAGCGAATAAGTATCATAAGATTCATGACCTCAACAATAAATACTACCTCCATTAAACATATTGTTTCAATTACCTCTAGAACTGTCATGAGACACACTATAATCCCTCCTAGTAAGTACATGCCTTGCAAAGTCGCAGATTCTATGTACTGTTAACATAACGAAATTGAAAATAATAGGAAGTACTTCAGGAGCGTGTGGCTAAATGCTGACACCACTCCTTCAGCCGTTCCTAGATAAAGAAAAGGATTGCTAAGAGAGACTACCTGTACACGGCTGGGGAGCAGCAGATGATCCCTGACTTTCTCCAGTCCGCTGGACTCCTTTCCACTGTTCCTAATATACAGCTTTACCAGGGCTTCTTCTGAGCCCTCCACTTTTGAGAGAAACTTTATGGCCAGCTCTCTGTAATCATTCTAATAAGCTTGCACTCGGGTCAATGTTAATAGAACAACCCTATGGCAATAATCAAGTTGCTGAGAGGGTTCAGCGAGTTGCAAGATGGTTACTTATATATATAGCTCTTGATCACATTGAGATTACAATGTGATCACATTACGATTACAATGTGACTACAATGTGATTACAATTTGATTGCAATGTGATTACAGTATGATTGCAATGTGATTACATTGTGACTACAATGTGATTACCATTGACTACATTGTGATTACAATGTGACTACAGTGTGATTACTTGGATGACGTGCCACCCACTAGACAAGACACTCATGAGAACGGGTAATTACAAAAAGTGATCTATAATGACTAGTTATGAAAATTTAGATCTACATATATCTCATCCAGCCCAATTGGCCTATTAATCAACTACCATTTATGTTTTTATGTGTTTACAGTAATTTGTTGTGTTCCACCTAAAATAAAGTCATATTCAAGTGCAAGATGATGATGATCGCTTTTTAAAAGAAGGGATAATTTAGAGGCCATTGAAGAAACATAATTATTGCAGTACACAGAGTCTATTAGAGTGAGTATATTTATTATGAATAGAAAAACAAACAGTTTTAGTGAAATATCTTGTTTTTGAGGAACAGAAGCTTCCTAGCGTTGTTTATCCTTTAATCTTCATTCATAAGAATTTCAATTAGTGTGCCAATAGAAACTAAGAATAAAATCAACAAAACTTGATCGCAATTAAAACGCTTAGACAAAAATAAGTGCGAAATGATGTCACTAGTTGCTATCGTTACTGTAGTTGATGTCAGCTTTTGCGTACAAAATGCAGCGTTACACATTTTTATTCTGTCGATTTCTCTGAAACTTTAGATTTCAAAATCACACTTTCGCCAGATCTGAACGTTTTAATCTTGATCATGTTTTGTTGAATTTAATCTTGAACCATCCTGCCATCTAAATCGCCTCAAACATCCAAAACAATTTTGTGCAAGTTCACCTTTAACCTTCCATGGTCCACTATTAAATACTAAAAGAGTCGTTTCAAAATCAACTTATAGAGAAAACCAGTTGACCTAGAAATTGAAATCCAATCAAATAGGAAGCAATTATTTTGACTAACCACAGATATATAGATCCATGCTCTATCAATAAACAACATGCCAATGTTAAACATAATATCATTGGTTGAACAAACAGAAACTATCAGAGTTGTCTTTTCTCAACTCTGAAAAACCAAGAGAAAGCAACAGAACTTACGGCTGAGCCAACCTCTCACATCTCAATGCCAATCTTTCTACTATTGTTTTCTTGAAGCCATCAAAGCTTCCGAGAGAACAGCTGAGAGAAAATGCCAGTTCGAGCAGATTACACCTTATCAGAGTTGAAATCGCTTCCTGTAACCATGAGAAACTGTTGTGACATCCAATTCAGATCAAAACCCTCGGTAACCTTAGCAACACCAAAATATCTAAATAACTAACAACAATACAAATATTTTATCAACGTGCTAAAATCAAATAGTTGAATAATGATGGATGATTAAAAAATGTAGCCAAGTTGTTGAAGTTGTTTTGCTTTGCGTTACAATATCAAAGGCCTCATATCTTTAGTGAAACATTGTGACTCGCTGTAAAATGCCAACTGACCTCTAGCATGTCACTGGAGAGATAGGTACAGGCTGCTAAAATAGGTTGTCCTGCCTCTACGTGTGACATGGCTACTTGGTAGGCTGTTTCTAGTATCAATCTAAAACATTATTGCTATGATTAGACAAGGCAGAGCCCGAGCACGGCGAAAGCAGGTAGAAGATATGTTGCAAACCTGACAATGGGATGGGTTAATTACAGAGTACACGGTCATGCCAAGGTACTCTATAATTTAAAAACATTCAGGAGCATTCAAGGGTATTCAGGAGCTTTCAGCATGAAATGCTAGGGTTTAGTGGTTGGAGAGTGAACTTATGACCAGGTTGGAGGTACGAATCACACAAACACAATTGGTAGTGTTAGGGGGAGCATCCAACCGTGAATTCCAAAAAACTCTGTTAGTTCAAAGTCTGTAAACCTTCTTTCACCTTCATACTCACTAGCGTAACTTTTCAGGATGAGGATTCATTCCTGGCACCCATTTACACATTCAATGACTGAAAAATATGAAAACTTCCATCTCGAAAGGAGATTTTTATACAATGTTTATTCTTCAAAAACAGATTCTGCAAAAGATGATTTAGTAACATTCAGACAGCCTTCAAACATAAATTACTCACGGTATTCAAGAAGGTGAGTTGTAATAACTAGTACTGTAAACCATATTAGTTTCAACTTTGTATCACAGATTGATATGCATGTTAGTATGTATGTATTCCTACAGTAATCAGTGCAATATGTGTACAACAATTACTTATACTCTTATGTATTACCTACAGAACTCGTTAGGGTACTGCAGTACCCCTAAAGAGTAAGGTAAACCTACTGTAAACCTGTAAAACCCTCTAGTGGGGTTTTTCTGACTACGTAGAAATGTCCCAGCAAGTACAGTAGATGCTCCTATAATGTAAGCCACCTATTACGTAAATCCCAGTCAACTTAAAAAATTTATGAAAAGTTTTGGCTTCGTATTACTTACAAAATTCCATATAAGGTAAAGTATCATGTCAGTGCAAGTTTTTAAATTTGATTTGAATGACGATAATCTCCGAGTTAGCTTTAAAAATATCATTTTCTCTCCTGCCGCACCTTTATTATAATGAAAATATGTTTTACTTTTACTTTTTGATGCATAAATCTTTTTTGCAGCAAAGACCTTGCTGTGGAAAGAAAATGAATCAAATTGTGATTGAAGCTGTGCGCTGCCCTTAACATATGATTAGCATAATCATGGGCCATAAATCGAGTGAACATTTTAAAGTGATAACAGAAAAGAAAAACTTTCGTTACAAACCAATAATATTATAGTTACGTTACAGTCATTCAATAAAAAAGTTAAGTTTAGATTATTCTATTCAAAAGACTAAAGAAATGAGTTTGGCAAGATCTTGGACAGTTCACATGTACAATTTACATGTACTTTATGGTTCGCATAACGTCAAATCCCTGTAACGTAAACGTTCTTGGAACGAATTATTTATCTTGCAGGAGTGTTCACTGTACAATATTTGCAAATGAATAACTGATAAAAGCCATAACTGTAAGCCGTAGAACTGTAGCGCATGTTGACATGTCAAGTAGCTAAGATACTGCAGCACCCACAGTAAAACCAAGTTTACTACTTGCACCATCTTTATCAGCCAAAGTTGAAAGTCAACCTTTGCTAAAGGACTTAACGAAAGCAGATAATTAGAGATGAGGGCAAGAGTGTACCCCAATTATAGTTTGATACATCAATAGGCGTTTGATCTAGTTTGTCACCAGAAGCCTCCAGTTTTGTGACATCCACAAAACTGAATTTCCTTATTTCCTTAATCTCCTTCCACCTTAGCTCTTCAATATCAACTAGTACTTTTGAACACCGATGAGAAAAAAAGTGTAATATTACTAACTTGCTATTATCCAATGACTCATCCGGAGACTGAGATCTATGATAAGCCTTGTCTTTCATTCCAGCAACCGCTGCTAAAAGGGCATCTTGATTAGCCCCGCTACGCAGGTGGTACTGTACCAAAGTTAACGGGTCTCGCTGCGCAGTTATAAAAGGCAGGAGTTGGCTAGGATGGCTGCTATGAAGGTGTAAAGTGTACCTATTGAGGGAAACAGAAGCTTGCGTTAGACAGATGATAAGACAACTAATAAGCAATGGATAGCCTACGGAACTCAACTAGCTGGAATCTTTTGGTGAACAACAACCCTCACTGTCACTCTATTTTGTAGATATAGTCTAGTACACATGACACAGTCTGGTTCAAGAGGTTGGGACATGAGAAATAAAACAATAGTAAAGGTAAAAGATTAAAATGTGATAGTGCTTTTCTTTAAATGAATGAAAAAATTATAAAAAAAAATAAGCAAACATTTTTTAATCTATCCTTCGTTTTTTGCGACATCATTTTATCATTGTCGGCCATCTTTATAGGCAATTTTACCGATAAAAACACGAAGGTTTTGCAATGAATTTTTAAAAACGGTGCTTTTGTTTGCAATTTTTTATTATAGTATCAAAACAACAACAAAAAGTACAATTAAATAAAAGAAAAATGATCGTTTTCTACAAATATGGCGGCTTTTTCGTGAACTAGCGCATATGCAAACGGCTTGACGGTGTAAAGAAAAAAATGATGAATTAATTAAAAAATTAATAAAGTCAAGCAAATGTGAGGAGTAAAGTGAAACAAAACCCAGAAACTGGCCACAATAATAAAAACAAAATCGAATAAAAAACAAAGAATACCAATAAACTGAGTTAATGAAAGGTTTATATAGTTTACATTTGACTGGCTTGAGATTTGGCCTGGGTGAGATGGTTTTCTGTTTTTTTTATTAATGCGTATCATTCAAGTGAACAACTACAATGTGATTACATTATGTACACAAAAAGTTTACCAAACAAAAAATTTGAGGACAGCATGCACGATTGCATGAACCGAACATGTAAGTGCATGGTACATGGGCAGAGCATACATTTGTACACTACAGGGTGTACAAACACAAGATAAAAAGAGATAGCATATGAACAAGGGCATAGAATATGGCTAAAAGATCTCACAAATGTATAATTATAAAATACATACATAATGAGGAAGAATAACAGAAGATATGAAGCAAGCATCTATAAACTTTAGGAGTTGTCAGTACCTGTCAAGCAAGCTTCTCCAGAATTTCTCAGAGACAGCTGGAGCCACAGATAGAGCTCTCTCCCACTGTAACATAAAAACTATACATGTTATAACACATTCATAAATAATCCATCAGCTGCAATCATAGAGCGAAAATTCAGAGAACTACTCTGATATTGATTACAATGATGTCAGTCTAACTGATTACTCCATGAATGTGAGTATTCATTGTATTATCACTCTATGAATGTGAATATTCATTATATCACCACTCTATGAATGTGAGTATTCATTATATCACCACTCTATGAAAGTAAGTATTCATTGTATCATCACTCTATGAATGCGAGTATTCATTATATCACCACTGTATGAAAGTAAGCATTATTATATCATCACTCTATGAATGTAGGTACCCAACAAATGATCACAAACCACCATGTTCCTGTCTTACATTGAATACATTGGATTCGTCTAAATGAAATTGACTAGATGTTCCCATAAACAAGGAAAACAAGTGCATGTACAGTACTTAACCCTTTGAAAATTTAATTCTTCTAGTAGAATGGAATGTTACCTCTTCATTCTCTATCATCAGGTTACAGTACTTTTCAATATTGCCTAGCTTTAGGTATGACTCTGCCAGCCTCTGTATGCGTTCCTGCTTAGAAGGGGCGCCTATCTGTCCCCCTGTATAACTTTGAATCGCCATTTCTAGTTCATTGGCTTCGGACTACAAATAAGTACATAAATACAATATACCAGCAACATGGAGAATGCAAATTGAACCTACACGCATTAGTTACACTGTTATACATTTAGAGTGGCATTAATTACCTTTTCACGTGAATTCTTACCCCGACACACCCCTAAAGCTGAGTTTAAATCCACTTGCAATAAGGCGAGCTAAATCAACTAACAGACGGCTCAATTCGCTACTAAGTAGGAAAATGTTACATAACAAGAGCCAGCATTATATTTAAAATAAAGATATTTTTTCCAAAACCTTTTATCCCTACTTAGTGTAGTTTAGTCTCAGTCCAGTTTGTGCGCACGAGGAATTTAGTTCCAGAGCGATCCACAAGATGAGGTGCGCAAGTCAGTTAGTGTAAGTTTATCACCACAACTTGTAAACTAATGTCGGAAGTATGAGATAGAAACTTTTTTGATACTTGTGTTCTTTGCTTCAACCTTGTCCTACATCTGCAGCAGGTTGATATCCCGTGGGAGTAAATCAATTATCGATAGGTTATATCGGTGCTCGGCAAATAGTACTGCGTGTTTTCACAACAATAAGGCGGGGCTTATAATAATTTTCTTCTAGAATATGATATTACAGCTTATGTTTATTTTAGAAAATGTTTATTTATTACTAAGTTCGTTGTAGTCCACTCACTATTTTTGAATCATGTTAAGATCCACATTCTTTTCTTTGCAGAAAATAGTAAAGTTCTTTTCATGCGAGTACTCAACTAACAGTACATATACTCAACTAACAGTAAACGTACTCAACTAACAGTATATGTACTCAAATAACAGTATATGTACGCAACTAACAGTATACGTACTCAACTAACAGTATATGTACTCAACTAACAGTATATGTACTCAACTAACAGTATATGTACTCAACTAACAGTATATGTACTCAACTGACAGTATATGTACTCAACTGACAGTATATGTACTCAACTAACAGTATATGTACTCAACTAACAGTATATATACTCAACTAACAGTATATGTACTCAACTAACAGTATATGTACTCAACTAACAGTATACGTACTCAACTAACAGTATACGTACTCAACTAACAGTATACGTACTCAACTAACAGTATACGTACTCAACTAACAGTATACGTACTCAACTAACAGTATACGTACTCAACTAACAGTATACGTACTCAACTAACAGTATACGTACTCAACTAACAGTATACGTACTCAACTAACAGTATATGTGCTCAACTAGCAGTATATGTACTCAACTAACAGTACATGTACTCAACTAACAGTATATAGACTCAACTAACTGCATATGTACTCAACTAACAGTATATGTACTCAACTAACAGTATATGTACTCAACTAACAGTATATGTACTCAACTAACAGTATATGTACCCAACTAACAGTATATGTACTCAACTAACAGTATATGTACTCAACTAACAGTACATGTACTCAACTAACAGTATGTATACTCAACTAACTGCATATGTACTCAACTAACAGTACATGTACTCAACTAACAGTATATGTGCTCAACTAACAGTACATGTACTCAACTAACAGTATATGTGCTCAACTAACAGTATATGTACTCAACTAACAGTATATGTACTCAACTAACAGTATATGTACTCAACTAACAGTATATGTACTCAACTAACAGTATATGTACTCAACTAACAGTATATGTACTCAACTAATATTATATGTACTCAACTAACAGTATATCTACTCAGCTAACAGTATATGTACTCAATTAACAGTATATGTACTCAACTAACAGTATATGTACTCAATCAGGAAGCTTTTGTGCGCTCATCTTGTCTTGGAATGAAATATCCAAATAATTTCTTTAGACAAACAACTTCTTAGAGAAAATATTTATCTACCAATCTTGCCCTACTCTTGGCAGTTGAAAAATGTGTGATACAATAGCATTTTTGTAAAATAAAACCATGCGCTTGATAAAAATGTTTTTGTTTCTCTTGTTCTCTTTATGGTATAATTTATATAACAAGTGTCCTTAAAAACTACACTAGGTCTCACTACATTATCAGGTAAGTCTTAATATCAAGTAGGTCTTATTATCAAGTAAGTCTTGTTAACAGGTAGGTCTTAGGTTCTACTAACATCAAAGTGGTTGCTCACAATGAAATATGAAGATATTGTTATAGACCTAACTTGCAATTTTATACATGTAATTTATCGGATTAACTTTAAAGAACCAGAAAATGGCACTGGATAAGCCATACCCATAGATATAGTAAACCCTAGATATGCGAATAATCAAAATAAGTGAGGCCTATAATTAGCATGACGCAACGCCATGGTGATGTGTAAAGTGAATCAGCTGATCTATGAACTCCTATTGACTTAACACTAAAACCTGCATAATTATTCCATAGGTTGTGCATCTGACTGCATTAGACTGCATATTGTGCATTAGACTGCATATTTTATTGAGAATAAATAAAACTTATATAATGACTTTGGATGAGAAAGGCAAGAATCTTAGACACATGGTAATGGATAATACCAATGATTTAGAAGCTTCTATATCATTGATAATACAAAGAGTGACCAAATAGAAATTAAACTAATAACAAACTAATGAATCAAATGAGATTTAGAAGCAGTTAAGCTGGACCACTGTTTTACACCCATTAAACATGACTGAAAATAACTGGACGAGATAGTTTTTGTCTAAGGTTGGTTGAACTAGATTCCTGCTTTGAAGCGGCATAGTGTATTCTGATTTTAATATAACGATTTACTATAGTTTTGAGTAGACTGTTGGCATGCACTGTGCATGTAAAACCTTGATTGAGGTTATGTAATAAAACATATATGTTATTGTCTGTGATGTTACTTGTTTAAAAACTCTCTGTGGGATACCATAGCTCTCCATGTTTGAATGTAAGCACTTTTCTGCAGCAATACAAATTAGGCCTATCAATGGTGTCACAAATCCTCCTGTTTTTAACTGAGATTAGGGTTATGTCATCACTAATTCTACTTCCCACTATTTCTACATCGGTCAAGAACTTGATACAGTCATCACATTTGAATTAGAAAAAATTCCTCATCACCGAACTCTTCATCTTCACCTTCCTCAGCTTTTGTTTCTTCCTTCTTCTTCCTAACCAGAGAATGTAGCAGGAGTTGGCCAGTTTTTTCAGCCCTGCTCACATCCAGATCAATACAGTTAGCATTGGGACTTGGTGTGATATTTGCTTTTATGAGCAGTGCTCGAAGTGCAGATCTAAAGCACTGCATATCCAGGTTATTGTTATAGCCACCCTACCTTTTCCACGATAGATCGTATAGTGGAAAACAGAGACTCATTGGGATCTTGGTTGATCTTAAAGGTTAGGAAGTAGTTGATGTAAAGGTAGTTGCTGAAAAGATATTGAGCAACGTCATGTACATATTTGGCTGCTGACTCAAAACCAATGGTGAAAGTTCTCCCATTATTTTCCACTAGCAGCTTTCCGCTTGGTGTCTTTAATTGTCATAGATAGCTTATGATATTGTTGAGAACTTGTTTTGAGTTGAAGTTCTGTCTTGTTATGGACAATTCAGGTTATACCTGGGGTGTTGTAGTCACCTCTGGTGACATTTCACTAAGAGTTTGGTCTTATTGTTATGTTTATGACTTGAAAACTAGTATGACAAGCATGCTTTTACTGCTAAACTCATTGCTCAATTGAAGGCTCTGATGCTGTGATGCACATCACTGCGACGTAATGTCGTGAAAACAACAGCATATTATAGGCCTCACTTTTGCTCCATTGTAATGATAGCTAGGGTTTACTATATCTATGGCCATACCTGTTACAAATAACTTATCTCTGATGTCAGAAATATAAGAAAAGGCAATACAAACGACCGTTACCCTTTTGTATCCTGCAAGATGTTTCATATGAACAATTCCCTTGCTGTACGAAGGTGGCAATGAACTCTCTGGTTTCTTAAGTATGACTTTGGTGAGGTTGAACAGGTTGCTCACTCCAATTCCATACTAAAAGTTAAAAACAGTTTATCTCCAATAAGGATTAACGGTGAATATTAAAAATTTAACATCTAAAAGCTAGAGTAGCAATGATTCAATGAGGGAATGACAAGCAGGCAACAGTTATCAAGTGACAAGCAAACAACAATTAGGGAATGACAAGCAGGCAACAATTAACAAGTGACAAGCAAACAACAATTAGGGAATGACAAGCGAACAACAATGGGCAAGCTGTAGAAACACCAGTAGAAGTTGATTGTCATTGCTGACAATTCATTGCTATTAAATGATGACATGAAAGGGTTAATTGGGAAAATGGAGTTAGAATGCGCTTGTTTGCAGCTACCTGGAAAAGTTCATGAAATCTGGTGATGGCAGGTTCATCCAGCTCTTTCAGTTCAGATCTGCGGTTTCGAATTTCAGAAGAGAGTTGCCCACAAAGCAGAGGTAGAGCCTCTTTGGACATTGCGACCTCTGCCAAAAATGTAATGATAGGGAATGATACAATTTGGTACAACGTGAAGCACTTTAAATAACACATATTTACATAGATTTCACAATGACCTAAAACTGGTAATCAAGCATTACTAAACCGCAAATACAAACAGTAACAACAGAAACAACACCAGGTCAATAAAGAGGTTAGTCAGTTAAGTAGATAGAAGATGTTCATATCTGTTAGTTGATGGAAGATCTATATTTAATATCGTTAATACAATTACTACTAGAAACAAGCAAGGGAGTGTGACACAGAGATATACAGTACATATGAGATTGAGATACAGAGTAACTATATTACTATTACTACTAAATACAAACAAGGGAGTGTGATACAGAGAGGTACAGTACATATGAGATAGAGATACAGAGTAACTATATTACTATTACTACTAAATACAAACAAGGGAGTGTGATACAGAGAGGTACAGTACATATGAGATTGAGATACAGAGTAACTATATTACTATTACTACTAAATACAAACAAGGGAGTGTGATACAGAGAGGTACAGTACATATGAGATAGAGATACAGAGTAACTATATTACTATTACTACTAGATACAACCAAGGGAGTGTGACACAGATAGGTACAGTACATATGAGATAGAGATACAGAACAACTGTATTACTATTACTACTAGATACAAACAAGGGAGTGTGATACAGAGAGGTACAGTACATATGAGATAGAGATACAGAACAACTGTATTACTATTACTACTAGATACAAACAAGGGAGTGTGATACAGAGATGCACAGTACATATGAGATAGAGATACAGAACAACTGTATTACTATTACTACTAGATACAAACAAGGGAGTGTGATACAGAGATGCACAGTACATATGAGATAGAGATACAGAACAACTGTATTACTATTACTACTAGATACAAACAAGGGAGTGTGATACAGAGATGCACAGTACATATGAGATAGAGATACAGAACAACTGTATTACTATTACTACTAGATACAACCAAGGGAGTATGACACAGAGATGCACAGTACATATGAAATAGAGATACAGAGACCCAAATGTTATATCGAAGACTCACATATATGAGTACTCAGCTATACATACCATGCTTATTAGTGTTCTCTTCAGCCTCTGTTAACAGTGAGAGTGTATCCAGTCATGAAAATAAGTTGAAGCTAAACTCAAACATGGTAGGCTCTACACGGCTAAACCTTTTCCAAACACCTCCTACTGCAGTTTATTTTTAACAAAGGCAGACATTTACTGTACGTTTCGGACTATAAACCGCACCCCTATACAAGCTGCATCCGCTTTATTTTCCAAACAAACGATAATAAAACAATACACAAGCCGCAGAACTGGGCCGAATATAAGAACTGCAGAATATAGGCCGCAGAACTCATGACGGTGCTTTTTAATACGGCAGCAACTTTCCTGTTTAAAACGAAACAGTGCCTAACGGCACTGTTTCATATTAACTGACGCTTTTTAACCTAGTGTCTAACGGAACAGTACCGTAAGGCATTGTTTTGTTTTTTCTTTCACCACTAGAGGCACACTAACCGGAGATTCTAGTTAATGCGCTCTAGCGGTGAAAGAAAAAGCCACAGAATAGCCGCATCCTTATATAAGCCGCATGACTCAAATCATCAGAAAAAATTAGGGGCTAATAGCCCGAAAAGTATGGCATACTTTTATTAGGAGTCATTTCCTCGAGGAATAATTCATAATCGTTCGCTATGCTAGCACTAATTGACAAACACAAAACTTTGTCATTGTCTAGCTGAATATCTAATAAACTTACAAATATAATGCTACCAGCAAACATTATTATTATTATCATGTCTTCATACAGTTTGGAGCTTTTGTCAAACTTTGTTTATGATAGACTAATCTTTGTGGTACCAACAAATCCAAACAGCGATATAATTATATATGCAGTTTGACAGCGTCTAAACATCCCGATTTTCATGTGTCTTTAAGTTCTAAACATACCGACTTTAGATTTCAACCGATTCCTCATTTTTTACAGTCAATCGGAACTGGTGGCGCTTGCAAAATGAAAAACTGTGAAATAAAAACTAATTTTCAAAGTGACCTTTTTATAAATCGTAAGCATTTTTCCCAAATTTTCCAAATTCATTAGATGATTTTGAGGGTCAAGGGCATTTAGGAGGAATGATAAAGGTGTCACAATCGTTTTGCACTGCTACACCTAACAGAACAGGAAAACTGGGAACCATGATGACTGCTGAAAATTTGATTTTCCTTTAACTTTTCACAACATATTCATACATGAAGTACTGCATGAGCAACCAACAGTAGAAGGTTCTACTTGGCAGCATTGACAAAGCACAATTGTATAAAGTAACTTGATGCAATAGATCTTTGTTGGCAAATCTTGGCAGCATTTGAATGTAGCGTTGAATCAAGTCTCTGTATAATGTGCAGGAAGTATAATGCAGTATAGCTGTCATGCCACAGCCTTTTTAGAGACCTGCTTGTGTCTGTCAGAACACACGTTAAGAATGTTGGTAGTTTTGTGGATAATACTTACTCGAAGATGCAACTATTTCCATCCAAGGAAGTTTTGCAAGAATTTTAAGTGGTAGAAGGCCAACTACTTGATGAGTTGACCACAGTCTAACGGTGGAGTCTCTGCTGGAGGAGGCAAGAATGAATGGCTGATCCTTGTGTATTGACAAGCCTGTAATAATTACACTAGAAATTCCACTGTCATACAGCCCACGACCAAATTAATAATGGAAAAAATAAAGGGTACTGTTGGTTGTCGAAAAAGTAGTTATCAGCAGGAATTGACAGAGTATAATGTAAATGAGACTTGTTTGAGATGATATAAAATAAATTTCAGAGAGCACGACTCTAAAAAGGCGCAACAGAAATAACAGAAATGTAACAGAAATAAATATTAATAAAATAAATGATTAACTATCTCAAACTTATGTTTTACAATAATAAAATAAATATTAATTCAAGCTGTAGACCTAAACTACTGTACGTAATTTAAATAACAACAGCAATAATGATATCTGTTTATTATATATCTTATTATATTGAAATACAATATTAAAAGTAAATGGCAAGCTGCCGTGTAATATACAATTTGAAAGTTGTTTGTTGGTTAAAATAAATATTAATTCAAGCTGTAGACCTATATTACTCTAAGTAATTAAACTAACAACAGCAATAATGAAATATGTTTATTATAGCTCTGAAATGCAATATTACAAGTAAAATATATTGTAATATACAGTTTGAAAGTTGGTTGTGTTGAATGCAGAACAGTTTTGACAACGATATGTAACAGAAATAAATGTTAATAAAATAAATATTTAACTATCTCAAACTTATGTTTTACAATAATAAAATAAATATTAATTCAAGCTGTAGACCTAACCTACTGTACGTAATTTAACTAACAACAACAATGCCAACAATAAAGAAATATGTTTATTATATCTCTGAAATGCAATATTAAAAGTAAAATGGCAAACTGATGTGTAATATACAGTTTGAAAGTTGGTTGTGATGAATGTAGAATGGTTTTGACAGCGATATGTAACAGAGAGCAAGCGTTGGCATTTACGCGTCTGGAAGTTTTATGCAAACTGGAGTGAAATAAAAATATTCTTGTCATAAAAGGGCGTTGTAGTAACGCCCTACTTTGTAGGTAAGATGTAAAGAAATCTGGCTGATGTTCTAGATAATTTGAAAAACCTTCGGTAATTAGACAAAAACGTAGGCTGATAAACTGTGTACCACATTTTCGTACCTGTAAATCGGTCTACGCCTCAAACAGTAGACAAACAGTACACAGTAAACAGTTCTACCATCTGTCGCACGGCTTTATTGGCGTTTCGTAGGTTGGTCGAAACTATTAATAAACCAAGAAGTTCCAGCGTTTTGTGGCGATTTGTGACACGACTTTATCGTTCTATTCTCTGTCGCTCGGCGTTTCAATTTCCGGTCTTAACTTTTATTAAACGAAGCTTTTCAAGCGTTTTGTGACGATTTTCGTCCTAATAAATCTGTCTATTTATGTATAATCCGATCAGATGGGTTAGTTTTAGGAATTTGCGTCAACCTTTCAAAGGCTTGGTAACATATTTAAATAGGTTTATATGTGTTTTGTATCGTTATTATACTTAAACGACTTTACTGAAAAGTAGTTAAATTTGTTGATAGGATTTCGTTGAGAGGGTTTGGTGACGGCCGTTAACGGATAATTTTTCGGGAGTTGTGTGCACATGTGCATTTATCATAATTCTCATAATCAATCATTTCACTCTTGTTTGGTCGTGGGATAAGATACTAAGTGTGAAGGCCTGTCACTATGTTCCATGAGGCACACGATGCACAATTGGAGTTGTGCAAGTTGAGTTACCGTACAATAACCAAAGAACCTGTAGTTGAATGTCACCTTTATTTGAATGCCACATCTATTTGAGCACCACTAAGAGAGAAGGGTTCAAAAACAGAGCACCACCCTTTAATCGAATGCCACTTCTATTTGTCCGATACTATTTGACATTCTCAATCTTCATGAACCCATAATAGCGTGACCAGTAGACAAGTGTCCACAAAACTATTGATAATGACTCGTTTAAATCAATAACAAGTAACTCATTCGTTGTTTCTGTTCGTATCGAAATCCATTTTTGAACTCCAAGTTTATAGGTTTTTTCGTTAGAAACTTTGCAACACCATAGAAATAATTACTAAATATATCAGGCTAATAGTAGTTCCTTGTTTCGCGCAGTCTTAATAGTTCAATGTATGTGGGAAAAGTTTTTGATGGAAAATGTGCTATTACATATTTTGAGGCTAACATTTTGAGACTATTTTGACTACACATGGTTTCTCTTTCTTTGCGATAAGAGTTTGTACTAAAAATGGCATCGCGTAAAAGGTTTTGCTCTGTTAAAAAAATGTTTGGACGCTAATATCAAATAGCTCAACTGTACAGAAGACAGGTTGAGGTCAGAAGATAAGGTGGAAGGTATTGAACAGCCAGAAGAATGCGAAATGGTTTCAAACTGAAACAACAATCAGAATGCAACTGGCCGAGTAAACGATGCTAATATTTTTGTTTTAAAAATGTTAATATTTATTTTAAAATGTTAATTTTGTCGCTGCATGTATAATAATTATGGTTTGTTTTCATCACTTGTTCTTGAATATATATTTGTAGTATTTGATAGATTATTTTAAAACTTAAAAATTTGCCTAACTCGTGCTTATTTACATATATTCCATGATAGAAATCTCTTGTGAATTGATTCCAACTTGCACATTATGGAAACAGTGCGAGGCAACTTTTTTCTCATCTGGGGTAACTTTGAGCCAACGATAGTATCTATATATTGAAAGCTTGAAATGGAATACAGGTGAAAAACGAAGGTATTGAAAATGGCCATGCCTGTAAGCAACAGAGAGTAGTGCTAGCTAGAGTCACGTACGCAAGCTGGCAATGCGACCACATCTGATAAGCAGCTGCTATCGTTAAAAACAAGTCATACTTATTAACATGCCAGTCAACATATACTAGCATGGCAACAGATTAGTGGCTCAAATATCAACTTTGGAAATTATATTTCCCCACATGGAAAGTAAAATTCCCCATTCAACCCCATGTGTCGTCACAAGCATACCACCTGAGCATCATAGAAAACCCCTTATCAAACATTGCCAGTCATTGTCATGGCTGTAATCTTATTACCGTAGATGTCTCCACTATGTTCATTAATTCTTGCAAGTTGGGTGCCAGTCCTGATGTCCCAGCATATTATTGTATAATCCCAGCTACCGGAGTACAACAAGTAAGCGATCTCTGGACTCCAACACACTCCTCTAACATTGGAGGTGTGACCGCGAAGCACCTGCATGCACTTGTCATCTCCATAGCTCCATACCCGTAAGCACCTGACAAATAGCATAGGCAGCTCAAAACTATGTCACTCTCTACTTGCATATCAATGTATTCTTGAATCTGTGGGTTTATTGAAACATCTGCAAACAGTCCTGTTAGTAGAACAGTAGTACTAACGACTCTTTTTATTGCAAACTGCATTTTACAGAAGTTTTAGGAGCCGGGTCAAACAGCATGTGCTATTATCGCTTTATGATTGGTTAACTGGGTGTTCAGGGTTTAGAATTAGCTATAGTTCAAGGATAGGGATCATTCAAAAGGATATAAAGAGTAATAGTAATAACCATAAGATATGACTGTGAAACATTGTGGCTAAGAGTCTTATGCATAATGTTGACCTCCAATTGCCACAGCCTCTGGAAAAGGTTGTCCAAAAAAATGGGATCAATGTTAAGTCCTCGAGGTTGCGTTTTTTAAATCCTTTAAGCGGAGCCATGTCCTTTCTGTTTGTCTTGTGTCACCTTACGGCACTCCATGGAGCGGGAGATGAGGGAGTTTGTATCGAGACATTTTATTAACATGTCCAACCCAACGTAGTCTGTAAAGCTTCAACCTGATTAACATTGGTCCACGGCCAGTAATCTTCAAGAACTCATCATTTGTTATTCAGTCTTCCCAGGTCTCATCGAGAAAAAACATTATTTGTCACTATTGAGACTAAGTGCACTGGGTGTCATTGACAAAAATTCTGATACTCAATTTTAATAAAAACAATCGGGATTTTACGAAAAAGGAAGTTTTGAAAAGGCAAATTCTATTAGCAACTGTTGAGGCAATAAACATTCGAAGCTACAGCGGACCCTCGCCATATGATTTTAATTCGTTTCAGTGTTGGCATTGTAGGGCGAAAATGTCTTATAAAGGGGTGGAGAAACCCATAGTAATTATCTAATGCAGACACCCCTGGTAAAAACATCAACATTTTATATACATACTGTACATAATAAAAATTAGTAACAAACAGTATGTTAATCTTAATAATCTTAATAGTTACTGTAGGTAACCATAGTTACCTACAGTAACTTTAGTGCATTATGTGGTTATGATCTGCATTAAAACGTAACCTTACAATTTTCTATGTGTTGTACATACAGTAGGGAGTTCTTACCTCTGAGGCAGACATATAACACAAACATTGAATTTAATTTAAACAAATTTAGCTTACTAAGCACACATTTAAAGCTGAGTTTTAGTATGTATTTTACTAAACTAAACTGTAATTTCATCATCATCTAAAAGTTTATCATCTATTTGTTTACGGTTTCGTTTTTACTATAACTTATAATGCTGAATTGAGAGAGAGCATCGTACCTTTTTCAAATTTTGTAGGAATGATTTTAGCAAATATCATATTGGCATCTTCATTATTCCGACATACTCAGCACACCAACTGCCAAATTTGAACTTCAAATAATTGTTTTGTTGATATCATTTGACGAAAAATATGTTGTATGGAGACAGTAAAACATCATGTTCCACATTGTAAGGCAAAAGCTGTGTATCAGGGTAATCATACCGGGGGGGGGGGGGGGGGGGGGGGGTTGCACTGTATAATGGTTTGGGTGCACTGTATAATGGTTCTAAGTGGATAGCTCAGCTGCCATTTATATTATTTAATCTGTTGGCTACGGATAGTTTTATTGGCTGTTGTTTGTAAAATTATATATATACCCAAAATTTCAGAATCAGGAGTGTCTGCTCCAGTTGAATAAATACAGTCAAACATGGATAACTCGAACTTCAAGGGACCGAGCAAAAGTGTTCGAATTATCAGAGCGTTCAAGCTATCAGAGCACTGTCACAAGTCCATATATTTACTTATTTATTAGTAGATACATGTACATATACAAACTATAATATAAATCAAAAGCACAAATGGCTTGTTTCAAATTAAATGCTTCTAATGTAAAGTTTAAAACGTTTTCATGAAAAAGTATAGAGATTTTTCTATCACTTGAGATTGGTTTGTTGTTTGAGGTGATGTTATTGCCAGGACGTTTTTCAGATTGACATTGGCAAAACTTGATCGTTGTTGAAATGCTCAAAAGAAAAGACATTTTTTTCTTTTGGGGTTTTACCCACGATCAATTTTGCCGTTTTTTCTTGAAGTTTATGCAGATTACCTTACTTTACCTGGGATTCCTTAAGAGCAACACTCCGAGGCAGTTCAATTAGAAGTTTTACGAGGTTTTACGGTACATTCTATATCACTCACGCTTTTTTAATAGATACTTATTGAATGTACACACGTATTCTGTGTTAAAGTCAAACGATGAATAGTTTTTTGTAGCTCAGACAACGTATACGTTTAATTACAACATTTTTTAAGACGTTTAAACATTCAACATTCCGACGTTGATTCAACACGGAATCAACGTCGGAAAACTATTCATCACGGGCTAGCTGAGTCACGCACTCAAGGATTTTCGCCACGCACATACAAAACAACATGCGATTTTTGTTTTGTATGGCGTGGCGAAAATCCTTGCGCGCGTGACCCGGCTAGCCCGTGCTATTCATCGTATCGCAGTATAAATCAAATTTCACCAAACTTTTAGAAAAGTCGTTGACAAAAATATTTTGCCGATGGTGGTAATAACGATGCTTATGAATTACGAAAAGATGAAGTTTACCTCTATGGCTTTGAATAAAGTGATTTTCTAAAGCGATAACAACCGTTTCGGTAGCCGTTGGGCAAAAAAACAGTTCGAATTAACAGTGTTGAGTTCGAGTTATCTATAGCAATTTATCATTACGTGGGAACGGACCAAAGGAAATGTTCGAATTAACCATGTGTTCGAGCTATCCGTGGACGAGTTATCCATGTTTGACTGTATATACATTATATATAATGTATATATATATATATATATATACATTATATATATATATATATATAATGTTTCACTGTATACTACTAAAGCATTCTTAAACTACACTTTCCTCTAGAACCCAACAGTAACGAAATGCTGCATTATTTTAGCAATCACCAAAAGATTAAAACTAGAGATGCCCGACTCAAAATCCACCGATTCTCATTGAAAGCTGACCCAGGGAGGAGAAGCCAACAAGACACCAAAAGCAGATGCTAAATCAAAGGATAACTTCATTCTACCACTTTGACAAACCTAAAAGGATGCATGAGGAATTGCTCAGGTGTCAGCTGACGAGCCAAGTGTAGAAGGAGAAGCAACAAAGGATACAAAATGTCAGGGATGCGGCGCCCAGTGAAAAATATAGTTCACCTTTAGGATGTGACCTGGTAACACCAGGTATGGGCCCGGCTGACTCTTCCGTTAGATCAATGGATGGTGTCCCCAATGGGAGTGAGTGGTGGGGTGAGCCCAGATACGGAATGGACTACAACTGAGTCGACACCCGACTAGAGGGTAGAGCTTAGCAAGTTCGGAGCCTACGTAGAGCCTTATCTGTATAGTACTTGTGATAAGCTCAACACTTATATGCAAATGCAATAGTCGCCACTAGTGTCTACTGATACGGTGGCCAGCCTGGTATATGACCACTTTGGCCAGGCACGGAATATTTACTTAGCAATGTAATCGCTTATAGTTACTTAGATTACTTACGTATCATCACTTCCACTCGCGAGGAAGCCCTCTCTCAGTGGTGACCATTTTATGTGGAAGGCCTTAGCTGTGTGCCCGCTAAAGACTTTTATAGGATCGTGCAGAACTGCGGAATCTTGTCTATTTGACGGAACATGAAATATTCTAACTTTACCGTCTTGTGAGCCAGTTGCAAACAAATTTCTAAAAATATTGCAAACGGAAACCTAGGTATTACAGACCCTTTAACAAGCCTAAATTGTGTTACAAGTAAAGACTACTGAATAATAGAAATCCACAACCTAGTAAGATATGAAACTTGCAACATTTGTGAGCAACCTTAATACACTGCACCAGGAATGTTGTAACATTTAAACAATTATTCTATGCTTAGCATGTAATCATACTTACTGGTTGGAGGGAGACCACTGGCACCCAAACACAGCAGAGCTATGTTTAAACTTTAATACGTTTGACCCATCAACATCTCTCACGATTCTAAAAGCAAAGGTCTCAATGTAGTCAAGTAACACATGGTGCTTGTCACTTTACCCTTAACACCCATCTATTTTCCCACAATAAATGTAATGTAAATATAACCGTTCATTGTGAAAAAAATTATTATTCAGAAATATGGGTTGTCATATACAGTCAGAGGTTACAGTCATGGTCTAAACTAGATAATCAAAAGAGATGCTTGCCAGTCTTTGTGAACACGACTTCCCAAAGTATTGAAAAGCAGTATAACTTGAGAGGTTTCAGTGTGCAGTACAGTTAAAAGCATGTTTAAACTAAGGTTTGTACACACTGTAAGGACGATACACATTCCGTCAATCCCACAATACATCAGTGAAAAGCAGTGGGAAGCTGCATTGTTTTAGCATGGAGCACCCTGCTTGTGGGGCGCCAGCTAGGGGCAATCCAGCTAGTGGCATGCATGTAGAGTGCCCCGAAAGAGGGTGCTCCTAAAGGCCGGTTCACACTATCGCCGTTTGTCAGGGTTTCCCTTTCGGCCTCCATCGTCGATTATGTGAAGCGTGAATTGATGGCATCGATGAAGCATCGTGAACACGTCGAGAAAGTTTGCAGCGGTCAAACTTTCCCGATATTTCTCCGAGCATCGACGAATGCCTTTCAAATGTGAACCATTTCGGCGATGGTAATTCGAAGTCGCGGAGAGAGTGATTTATTCATATTCGTTTATGATCGTCGCTGCGAGAATAGTTTTTGATTCTAATACGTGAAAATAAAGGTTTCTTCGTGAAAATTGAAAACGATCAATGAAAACACTACGTCACGCAGTATTTCCTGATGCAAACGCGAATGGGTATGTGATAGTGTGAACATGGTTATCATCGATTATCACTGAAGTATTGAGGCATCAACACCGAAGTACGGCAAGTTAGTGTGAACCAGCCTTAAGGGCAACCCAAGTTGAGATGACCAGGGGTGATGGTTGCTCTATATACCAATAGCAAATGTTTAAAATGGTGGCTCAGTTGTATTGTAGATCAGTGGATGATAGATTACATTTTTTCCTGTGCAATGCCAAAAATGAACAATCAAGGAATAGTAAGTGCAATATTTTGACACTAGTTGTAGAATTGCTTACAATATATCACTCCCTATTTTATTGCATGTTGCTCATGCTTATAGTAGTCTTGTTAATGCTTATGAGGTATTTGACCTTATGACCTTGTGAGTTTTGCTGTTTATAAACCACAACCTTGTTGTTATATTAGGCAGTCAATGCACAGGCTTCAAAGAATATACCGATATCTGCTTGCGTTACATTATAGACTTCCTTCACTTCTACTAAACTCACAAACAAAAAAACAAGTAAAGGGTATCAGTCTAACTAATAAGGGCCAAATGACTTCTGATGATAGCTGTACAACTCGTCCTAGCACTTATCATGGAATACAATATTTGTATGGAATCAAATCAATCTCATTGGAACTTGCTACCTTAAAACCTCCATTTGACCGCCATGACATTATTTTTCGTTCCTTCTCCAATAGTGGCAGTTTATTCGAGGTGACGTTCATTTAAATGATGGCATTGTAGTTTTCAAATAGCTCATCAGATTTTTGAGAAAATAAATTTAACCCTTTTATGGGCAGAGCGAATGAAGCCTACATTTTTCACTCTTCTTTGGGTGGAGTGACATTAACCCTTTTGGATGCAAGAAATCTGTTAACTTACCTCCAGCTTGTCAAAGATCTCTAAATAAATATGCATTGGGAAGCTGATACGTACAGTTCAGTTACTGATCTCTACCAGTTGATATCTATTGCTTGCAATTAGCCTGCAATGATCTTATAGCCTGCCTTGAAACTCGTTATTTCAGTCTAAACTTGAAGGCATATTTTCATTTCATAACTTTATTTAACAATGTTGAATATAAGCTCATAGCACCCATTGATATGTTTAATACAGTTTGCAGTCATAACTGAATTTTTATGTTCAATAGAAGAGGAGATGCGAGCGAGCGTCAGAGTCCATTGTAAGCTGAGTTTAGATTACCGCTATGATGCTATCAAATAACATGCTATAAATATGCAAATTTATAAGTTATACGATAATAATTTATCAAATACTACAAATATATATTGAAGAACAAGTGACATGAGCAAACCATATTTAGGTTCTCCCTAAAACCAAAGTTATCAGTTTTGAAACTAAATCAATGGCATCGTTTGCTAGGTCAGTTGCATTCTGATTGTTGCTTTCGTGTCTGTTAACCTCAACTCTTCTTCTGCATCGCTAAACTGGTCGATATTAGCAGCCAAACAATTTTTTTGAGCAGCAAAACGTTTACGCTTTGTTATTCAGAATACGTTTCACGCAAATAATGAGAAACTTTTAGTCGCATGCGCACCAAGCGCAAGATATATTGTCTGAAAATAGCAGTATAGTTTCCATCGTAATCTTAAACCATTTTTCACATACATCAAAGTATCAAGACAGCGTTAAACAAAAAACTACAATTGGGCTGATACAGTAATTAATTATTCATATGGTGTTGTTTTCGAAATTCTAATACAAAAAATGTACAGCTCTGGAGTTAAAATTGGACTTCGATACAAACAGAAAAAAACGAAAGAACTGATTATTATTGATGTACCGAGTCATTATCAGTATGACTTTATGGACACTTTTTTACTGATCACTTGCTGATCACTAATCACTGTGTCACAGATTCTGAGTGCTGTATATAGTATCATAAACAATGTTATAGCAGGACAATAGCTATTGCGCAATATGCTGATGAGTCATGATCATAAATTTAGAAGCATTGTTCTATTACTAGCTTTTTCCTGAATGGATTTTCTGGAAGTTTCTAGAATAATTGTATGGAGGTATAAATAGCCTGACTGCAGCAGTTCATGTGAATGAAGAATTCAGTTTACAGCGTGCATGGCTACAAGTCAGCAATAAAGGATTATATCATACTCTCACAGCAATCTCCTGCATATTATTACTTATACATAGTTAGCCGCAATATTACACCCGGACGTCTTAACCTTGTGCAGACATCAGGATACAATCACAACACCAGATATCTCGAACCTGTCACATTGCATCACCACTTTGTGACACACTGATTATGGGTTAGCAAAGATTAAAGAATGTCAAAGTGGTGGTCAAATAGACGTAGCATTCCAATAAAGTTTATACGGTATAATAATGGCAAAAGGATGCTTATTAGAATGAATTTCTACATATACTGTAGAACCCCTATTTGACTGCCACCTTTATTTGACCGTTTTATGTGAAAACTGACTTATCTATCCCAGTGTAAGCTACTACCATTTTGAGGCTAAAATGTCTGTTTGCACATGCGCAAGCTTACGCGTGGCCAAAGCTTTTCTTTATTTGCGAAATAGGCCAACGCGTACGTTTTGCTGCTCAAAAAAATTGTTTGGATGCTAATCTAGTTCAGCAGTTGCATATGAATAGTTGAGGTCAGAAGACACTGTAGAAGGTATTAAACAGCCAGAAGATGAAATGGTCTAAAATGAAAGCAACAATTCGAACGCAACAAGCGAGCAAAGGATGAAAATACTTTTCTTTTAAAAATGCTAATTTTTGTTTCTGCATGGATTATAAATATGATTTGTTTATTTATTTTCTTTTTTTAATATATATTTGATATGTTTGATATATCATATATATTTCAAATGTATACGTTATATATATTAGCGCTTGATAGATGATTATATAACTTACAAATTAGCAGAATTATAGCATATTCTTTGATAGAACTATTGCTAATAATGGCTTACAATGGATCCGTGCTCATGGCCCCTCTTCTATTGCACATAATAAGCCAGTTTTGGCTGCAAACTGTAAACATCAATGAGTGCAATAGGGTTTTATAGAACATTATTAAATCTATATACATAAACGTCAAAGATTATGTCTGTGTGTATTTCAGTTTGTCCAGCGATAGCTAGAGATGAAACGGGACAGGTTTTTCAAGTTAGAGACTCGACTCGAGAAACTGTCTTATAAAACTTCGAGACTCGAGACGCGAGACAGTAAAATAATGAGCATTTGGTGATGATTTTACTACACAAGTACTAGCTACTTGGTATATATAAAATTAATAAAACTATTTTTAAATTGAATTTTCACTTGGTGTAAACGATTTAAATACAACATTTTAATAGTGATATGCATGTAGTTTTTGTAAACAAAAGTGACACAAACAGCTCTAAAATACCGAAGTTGTATGTTCTAAGAATTTTGAGCTTGATTGATCATAATTATTATAAACATACTGCTTTGTACATGTATATTTTACCATCTATTGAATAGTTCTTACTTTTTAATGTAATGAAACCGATGGCTGTCGCTCAACAAAGAAATACCGCAACTAAAAGAACACACGATAACACTTTCATTCTTATCGTTTAATTAATGCTAAGTGTTGTTTGTGTATTAATTGTAGTATGTGAATTATATTTAAATTGTACTCATGAAATTATATTAATTACTGTATACATGCACATGTATATTCTTATATTGAGCTAACAAAAGGTCATTGTTAACCGAACACGGACTATGGTCGACACGGCCTTTTGTTCGTTTCTCCGTGTCCGGGCAAGTTTTACCCGCGATTGGTAGTATATACGTAAAAGAGGCCCGAATTTTATGAAGGGCAGCTGGCGTTTAGACACGATACGATAAATACAGACATTTTACCCGCAAAAGACTTATTTTTTAAATTGGATTATCCGAAGAGTAATTAGATACGACTCGGTATCTGTTTTAAGGACACAGAACCGAACTAAAATATAACAGGGCCGTTGTCCGGACTACATGATTAGACTCAATGGCCAACATAATCAATAGCAACAGGTAGTAACGGACCGGGTATAACTTTAAAGGCAGTTGCCCGCAATACATTACAATATATGGAGTTGTTGCTACCGCAAGAAGCCATGTTTTAACAACCGTGCGCAGGCGCTCTAGTTCTATTTCCTGTGTCGAGTTTGGCAATAGTTAAGTCGAGACGAGACCGATACGAGACAGGTCGATACTCGAGACGTATCGTGTCTCGTTCCACCTCTAGCGATAGCTATTAAAATTGAGGGATGAAATATCCGTTTTATGCTAGATTTAATCTCAGAACCTCCCATTCACAAGGCAAATGTCTAACCAATAAAGCTATGGGGGTCAATATATATCGCTAGGTGGGTGAAAATATGTATTCCGCTCTGCTTACGGTGCAACATCATTTCATGCTTGCTCTCACGGCCCTTATTAGCAACTTCAGCAATAGGTTAGTAGCTGGCTTAAATTAGCCATTGTCAACGTGCCAGGCTAATGGCAAGAGACAGGCCACTAAATTACCTGTCACTGTTTACAAGCTGATTTTTAATGCCAGTGCAACGCCAGGAATTTCGCTATTATGGTTATAAAATAAATTATGCCTTTAAAGATGTGGTTGCGTCAAAAAATTCAATTTAATGAAATTAGGACCCATAAAAGGCTAAAACATCAGCTACAATTTGATGCCATTTTTGTCTTTGTAGACCAACCCTGTCCAGAGATCTATGCGTTTGAATGAGGCCCTCTTTTAAAAAGCTCACGTTCCAGCGGGAGCCTCTTTCGTGACGTCACAAACAAGGTATCTGAATCGAAACCACGAGCAATAAATATGAGGTCGCTTCGTTGGCCAATCATGCGCGCGAAATTTTTATACAGGCCGTAATAAATGTTATCACTCGTAAAACGCGTTGTCTGTGATCTCGAAGATTCTCCTAATCAGAGAATTCATTCTCATTACTCGTTACTGATTCAACGCGTTTCAACAATTACTAAGTTATACATATAGTTTTAAAATGGCTTCAAGTTCGAGCGACCGCTACTCAGAGTTATCTGAGCAACTTTTAGTAAAAGATTAGAGTAGACAGCCTATGGCCAAAGCTGACAGGCGTCAGCAGAGTTTTGCTGCAGAGGAAGACAGAATGGAGGTAAATTAACTTAAAAGTCTTCTATACTTGAGTAAATGTAATATTTTTATAGTCATAAATACATATACTAATTAATAAAATGATAATTCTTTGCTATCTCCAATCATCGTTTCATAGCTTATCTGCCGTTTTACCTAGCTATAATATTTTTTTCGAATTTTCTTTGGTAAATTAGAGTCATGATTACAAATTATTTTCACTCGTAGGAAGTGGGTAAAATCGATTGATCATTGCAAATCTTTAATTTCCAGAACCAAAGCTTCGAATCGTTAGCTTGGCGTACTTGCGCCTTTATTAAATGTTTATTCGTTTTTAAAATTACACTCGCAATCTATTTAACTCCCAATTTGGAAGCTGTCAACAGATACGCTTTAGAATGGCATATCTATGAATGACATATTTATTGCATTTACTTTGTTTACATTTACTTGTTTTACTGATTACAGAATGTTTATGTCGTACCACCAGCCGAAGAAGCTTTGTCGGTGTGGAAACTGCCATAAAGGGGAGAGAGACTTGAATGCGTGCTGGATAAGCCATGATGTTTTGTTTGAGTTTGTTGCAGTAGATGAATTTGTCTTATTGTATCAGCTAATACTATGTGAGTGGCCACGACTTGATGAATATTTTTAATAAAAGCTTTATGCCGAGATGAAAATATTTTTGCTTGTAAAAATTATAATAAAATAATATTGTTGAAGATAATGCAAAACATGATTTGCAGAATATTGTAGTGAATCGGATATGGTATATGGGTGTCTGAGGAAATGGAGAATGTGAGTTCAAATCCAGTTTGCAGCAGACTTCTCATCCTTAAAACTCTATCCCTGTCTATATTCTTTTCAAAGACGTGGCTTGCTTATTTCACTTAGGTAGTATTCGGTAAGAATACTACTACAGTAATACTTCAACTTACGAGTGCTCCAACGTACGAGAAACTTGAGATACGAGCCAGTTTTCAAACAGGTTTTAGCACTAACATACGAGCCATGTTTGAGATACGAGCACTTGAGTCAGTTGCCAAGTATGCTGGAGGTGTTTTATGAGAACAGCATCACTCTGTATTTTTCAACTGCTCAGGTTATACTGTTGGTACAACAGTATAACCTGAACAGTTGAAAAATCGTGCACAAAAAAACACGGTACGTGTTTTTTGTACACGATACTGTACCGACACGATACAGTCATACTGTACTGTATGACTATACTTGTAAACGGTACAAGTAGTCATACTTCAACTTACGAGCTTAATGCGCTCCGAGACTGAGCTCTAATGTCAATTTATTCGCATGTTGGTGCAATTCATTTATATATAGAACAATTAAATATATATTGATTGGTTTCCATACTCTAAAAAAGCAAATAAAACACTCAAAACAAGATATTGTAACAGAAAGAACATGTTGGTTATTGTCCTTACGTACTACATGCTTTCAAAAAGCAACAAATAAAAAATAATGCAAGGAAATGGGATTAATTAAAATGTAAAATTAAATACATACAATAGCAGTTAACACTCGCATTTGCCAGGGAGGGAGATATAAGTTATCCTTCGTTACAACAGTTGACTTTGATAAATTTGGATTTTATCAAAGTGTTAAAAGACAAACTTAAAAGCAAACCTAAAAGCAAACTTTTATTTTTAACTAAACGTAATTAAAATTTCTTCGGCGTTCATAGTTGGAAATTTCTCGCTGATTAGCGAGAAATTTTTCCTTTTTTTTCCGCTTTCACGACTAGCCGGCCGTTTTTAGATAAACCTATCTAAGGACGTTTGCCTTTGTCGCCCTTGCAACATGTTGCGATTAGGACGAACACAAGTGTCGTCACAAATGGTTAACGCACGACTACTAACCAACTTGTCCGAATGTCTATTAAACAGTTTGGATAGATAGCGCCGGCCTTTTCACATAGCATCGTTTCAGTTACGCTGTCACCGGCCAATTGTTTGTCCAATGCCATCAGCGGTCGTGAAGATCGCTGCACCGTTTAGAAACTATGGTTAGTCCTTTTGCGAACTAAATGCCCTGAATATAATCCTTCTGTTTGATAATTATGAATGTATTTCTGTCATATTGCCGAGCTAGCTGAATCACGCATACACATTTTGCATATTTTTAAATATTTTTCCGTTTAATATCAACTGTTATCATTTGCTTTTTCTTTGTATTATCTTTCATTTTACTGGCAAACTTTCGGTCTACGCACAGTACTTTTAATTCACATAATTCTTCACAGAAAATCGTGCACAAAAAAACACGGTACAACAGTATAACCTGAGCAGTTGAAAAATACAGAGTGATGCTGTTCTCATAAAACACCTCCGGCATACTTGGCAACTGACTCAAGTGCTCGTATCTCAAACATGGCTCGTATGTTAGTGCTAAAACTTGCTTGAAAGCTGGCTCGTAACTCAAGTTTCTCGTAAGTTGGAGCACTCGTAAGTTGAAGTATTACTGTACAATGCCAACCTCTAGTTGAACGCGACCTCTAATGAAGCGCCACCATAGGGGAAAGGTTAAAAAAGTAGAGCATCAAGTCATTCGAGTAAAGGTTCTATAGGTACTAGAAGTGTTTAATGGGTTAGTAGTACTGGAGAACCGATAAAAGATAGCAAGTCAACTTTGCATATATGTAGATATTGCTTAGCAGTGTCTAAAAAGTACCATATTGCACCATAGTGAATTCCTTCCAATTGCATTTGTGCGATTGCATGTAGTGACAAATGTTCAGTAAGGTTTTGAACTATGGTTGCAATTGTGATGAAGTTATCACTCAAAGATCTTGTAATTTCGCATTAAATGTAGGTTTTACAAATAAATGCATGACATGAATGGTATTAACATCAGGTAGGCTTACTTGTTCATCAACCTTTACTATAATGAAAGCCATGTCATTTCATTCATCGGAAGTCAGCCTAAGAATTAACCATTAAAAAACCCTAAGAAGCCACCCTTAGAAAAACATGCTCCGCACAGTACTTGAACACAGCTACCCGGCTTTGCTGCAAAGCGGGCTACCAACTACACCACTGAACCACCTTGCAATACTATGGAGTAATTGTACAGATACTAATTATATGCGATGATCTCATGGTGATGAGGACTGCCAACATAATAGTATATTATTCTCTTGACTGCAGGTTTCCATGGTGTGGATGATGCGTATTTGGAGTTGTGCACTCGTTGAGTTACCGTGAAAAAAGTGTTTCAATAGACATTTACATGTTGCAGACCAACGCCGGTGCTTTGTTAAAAAAGATAAGGAATTCTAAGCTATAGGTCAATAAGCGCTTTATCGAAACAGGATAAACGGATGCGTAGAAAACGTTGAAATTGAATAGCTCGCACAGGATTTTCTTGCGCATCATTTGCAAAAGCCGTTTCCACCTTTCTGAAACATGAAACATTCGATAAAGATTTGCGAGTCACAAAACTCGCATGACTTGTGGATGACATTGACTTGCATTTCCATCTTTTGGATGACTTGTGGATGACATTGACTTGCATCTCCATCTTTTGGATGACTTGTGGATGACATTGACTTGCATCTCCATCTTGCGGATGACATTGACTTGCATTTCCATCTTGCGAATGACTTGTGGATGACATTGACTTGCATTTCCATCTTCCGGATGACATTGACTTGCATTTCCATCTTTTGGATGACTTGTGGATGACATTGACTTGCATTTCCATCTTCCGGATGACATTGACTTGCATATCTATCTTTTGGATGACTTGTGGATGACATTGACTTGCATCTCCATCTTGCGGATGACATTGACTTGCATTTCCATCTTGCGAATGACTTGTGGATGACATTGACTTGCATTTCCATCTTCCAGATGACATTGACTTGCATTTCCATCTTTTGGATGACTTGTGGATGACATTGACTTGCATCTCCATCTTGCGGATGACATTGACTTGCATTTTCATCTTGCGAATGACTTGTGGATGACATTGACTTGCATTTCCATCTTGTGGATGACATTGACTTGCATTTCCATCTTGTGGATGACATTGACTTGCATTTCCATCTTCCGGGTGACATTGACTTGCATTTCCATCTTCCGGATGAAATTGACTTGCATTTACATCTTGTGGATGACATTGACTTGTATTTCCATCTTCCGGATGACATTGACTTGCATTTCCATCTTGTGGATGATATTGACTTGCATTTCCATCTTGTGGATGATATTGACTTGCATTTCCATCTTGCGGATGACATTGACTTGCATTTTCATCTTTTGGATGACATTGACTTGCATTTTCATCTTGCAAATGACTTGTGGATGACATTGACTTGCATTTCCATCTTCCGGATGACATTGACTTGCATTTTCATCTTGCAAATGACTTGTGGATGACATTGACTTGCATTTCCATCTTCCGGATGACATTGACTTGCATTTCCATCTTTTGGATGACATTGACTTGCATTTCCATCTTCCGGATGACATTGACTTGCATTTCCATCTTTTGGATGACTTGTGGATGACATTGACTTGCATCTCCATCTTGCGGATGACATTGACTTGCATTTTCATCTTGCGAATGACTTGTGGATGACATTGACTTGCATTTCCATCTTCTGGATGACATTGACTTGCATTTACATCTTGTGGATGACATTGACTTGCATTTCCATCTTGCGGATGACATTGACTTGCATTTCCATCATGTGGATGACATTGACTTGCATTTCCATATTTTGGATGACTTGTGGATGACACTGACTTGCATTTCCATCTTGCGGATGACTTGCGGATGACATTGACTTGCATTTCCATCTTTTGGATGACTTGTGGATGACATTGACTTGCATTTCCATTTTGCGGATGCCATCGACTTGCATTTCCATCTTGAAGACGACTTGTGGATGACATTGACTTGCATTTCCATCTTGCGGATGACATTGACTTGCATTTCCATCTTGCGGATGACATTGACTTGCATAGTTAATATGCATGAGTTAATACCCATTTCGTTTATAGAAAACATCTTCAAGCTAAAATATTTATAATCAAAAATTGGAGGTAAAGTAAACCATAATAACAACGTTGAAAGACTGACAGATTATCAGGAAAAATGTTTTAGAATTAAAATGTCTCAATTAACTGCTGCAAAACACTGCACCGCTTCAAAAAGGTAGTAAGCAAGTTAATCGGTATTATTTTATATAGACTACTAGATGAATGTCCGGCCTTGCCCGGTTATAAAAAAGTCTTTACACAGAAAATTTATTTTTGTTTAATATATACAACAGTTATAATTCTAACTTGCAACTTCATAAAAATGAGAGCTTCACATCATGAGAAGTGTTTAGTGCAATTGAAAATTATTAAGAGAAAAAGTAAGGTAACTGTAAATATTTTTAAACTTTTTCAAACAGGTGTAACTTTTAAGTTACAAATTATGGCAAAAGTGTTTTGTTGACATAAATTAGGAGAAAAGATAAAACGGCTGCAAAGGTGCTTAAATCTAAATGTAAAATAATTAGCAACTAGTGGCTAAATAAAGTCGGTTTTGACACGACAACAATAAAAAAAAATTTTGGTGAACAATTATACGATTTTAACTTGTTTCAGTGTTGGCATCATAAGGCGAAAATGTTTGATAGAGAGGTACGGGGTACACTGGGTATAGAGTGGTACAGTGGGTATAGAGTGGTACAGTGGGTATAGAGTGGTACAGTGGGTATAGAGTGGTACAGTGGGTATAGAGTGGTACACTGGGTATAGAGTGGTACAGTGGGTATAGAGTGGTACAGTGGGTATAGAGTGGTACACTGGGTATAGAGTGGTACAGTGGGTATAGAGTGGTACAGCGGGTATAGAGTGGTACAGTGGTATAGAGGGTACAGTGGGTATAGAGTGGTACAGTGGGTATAGAGTGGTACAGCGGGTATAGAGTGGTACAGTGGTATAGAGGGTACAGAGGGGTACAGTGGGTATAGAGTGGTACAGTGGGTATAGAGTGGTACAGAGGGTATAGAGTGGTACAGTGGGTATAGAGTGGTACAGTGGTACATAAAAGAATTTTATGTACCACTGTATAAAGAATCGAATTCAATGAATTAGACTTAAAGGAATTACTTACTAAACACATACTTTGAGCTAAGTTTTAATATGGATTTTTCTAAACTATGCTTCAACTTTGTCATGGGCTAGAATTTTATCACTAATCTGTTTTCGGTTTCATTCTTCACTTTAACTTATAACAAATAACGTAGCGTTGCGGGATTGATTTCGGCATTATTTGGATTGGAGTGGATTTCAGCATATCGGCATTTTCATAATCAAAACACCAACTGCCAAATTTTAATTTCAAGAAAATTTTTTGTTGATATTTTATGAGAGAAAAGATGCGAAACTATTTCATCCTCATATGGTAAGGACAAAAATATCCCACAAAACAAATTCAACAAAGTGTTTATTGGTAAGCATAAAGGTTTATGCAATCTCTTTCACATAACACATTTTATCCTATTTTGCTCAAGTAGAAGAACACAAGCTGGCTATACTTTCTTATCCCTGTTATTGTTATTCTCATTATTTACAGCAGTTAGGAATCATTGACATATTGATTAACAAATATTGAGTATTGATTAACAATATTGACATATTGCTGTATTGACATACAGCCTAGCCTTTTCGTCTTCGCATTGCGAGGATGAAAAAGCATCGTATTTTATATAGTAAAACGAAAATATTGTATAACATATATATTGTATAAATAATTAATAATTTAACGTGTACAGTTGTAAAAAGGGTATACAGTATATGTTAAGAACGATGGAAATGGTTCGAGCAGCTTAACCTTGTCGTTAGGTGCGAGGGTTTACAAACTTGTGGTTGCGATCTTTGTGAGTTCAAATCCAGAACAGAGAGCCCTTTTCATTCCTGGATTTTAATTGCTATCGCTAGACAGATGACAGACAAACATGAGTTTTATAGATAAATTAAATTATGTTGTTCACATTAATGATGAATAGCACGTAATGGAATCGGGTATTTCCAATGCTACCTAATCTTAATAGATTATCAATTAACTTCTAGTGACGCGCAGAGCGCTCAGCGAATCATGATACAGTATGGGTGACTGAACACCAATGACAAGGTTTTCTAGACTTTCATAACTGAAAGTGAAATAGATGCTATCTTCATTCACTGTCGTGCTGTCAACAGAAGTGAACCATGCCACCAGTCCAAGAGCAAGACCTTGCAGACATCAAGTTGGTACAGCATATGAAAGATATCGATATAAACATCTATGCATCATGGGGAAGTGATGAGACAATATCTGATGAGGAAATCTCACACAGGCCACAAACTTCCAATGTGGCTACACAATTATACCAACCTCCAACTTCATCCACAGAGCATGAAAGTAATACAGCGGGAGCCGATCAAGAAGAGACCATGATTGCAGAACAGTTTGTACAAGGTTACGAGCAACAAATAGAAAGGCAAAGCCAAATCGCTCCTCAGTCAAGCCAAGAACTTGGAGAGAGCCCAAATGTTTCAGGACTAAGATTTCGCCGAGTACCACACAATGACCCACCAGAAGACCTGGAACACCCAGAAGACCCAGAAAATGAGCCACCCCGCTCGTTCAGGCAACAAAATGGTGACAATAACAATGATGCAGGCTACATGACAATAACAATAACAATCAATAAAACTGTCATCAAAACAACAGGTACTGGAGCGATAGCTGGAGCAGTAGCTGGAGGAATTGTAGCAGAATGTGTTTTGAAAGGAGCGGTTGTTGGTGGAGTGGCGGGTGTAATAGTGGGACTATGCGTTGGACTAGTACTTGTTTATTGGTGAAAACATTAAGGCAAGACAGGCATTGAAAACAACAGTTGCTAGCCTCACAGAGTGAACTGAATGAAACTCTTAGCACTTGTCTTGTCTGTTAACCAACGCTACATTTCAACAACTATAGAACTTTGTTATACTAAACAACTATGGGACTTTGTTTTATTCTACACTCCTAAACTTACAATATAACTCCTCTGCACTCATGCCTAAATACAACGAGGCCAAGATCTAAATAGTGTAACCTATGAAGCGCCTAAGGATCGTCTCCCCCTACGGGAATGCAAACCTTCTAGGAATGGATTGTTTGACTGAATATCTAATGAGAACCAGACATAATCTATGATGCAGAAGTTATTATTATAAGCCTAGCTTATGAAGATTCACTGTATTTTACTTGTTAATACTGTTTCCTAACACACTATATAAATAAATAAACAATTACATGTGCTGAAATGAAAATATGGTTATAATCCTTGCGCAAGGTTGTGCAAAAGCGTTATTTATTTGTGTCTTTAGATTCATCAGACAAACAGGCTCTTTATTAATCTTATCTGTGGCAATAAGATACCCTAATAATTTACAGCCCAGTGTGAACTTACGCCAAGTTGTCCTCTCCTCCAGATAAGATCTTGCTTGTATGTATTTGGTTCCAACAGACAGTGTACACGCATACATCTTGGCCATGCTGCAAGCATACAACCACTTCAACATTGTTGTCATATTCACAGCAACAGGTTTGTCAGTGACTACATATTCTGGAAAAATATCTGCAATTTTAAGAAGATGCAGTATGGTGACACTAAAACATTTCTTGAGCAGTCCTGTGGGTCCATATTTCTACAACAAAATCACAAGTGTAACTACTAAACAGATGCTAACAATCCATCTGTGATTAATAGAAGACTTCCTTGCTGTGAACTGACCAATAGGTAATGTTTTAGAGAATAACGTAAGTTTTATTGCTTAATGACACTTTTGTAGCTGCTGAAGGCTTGGCTGCGTATCAACATTTAGTCCAATAACATTATAAAATCTAAATCGTTCACAACCATCATATCACACTTGCAGCAAGAAGCATGTATTTCAAGGCACATCTTACAATAGCGTAGGCAAAGCTTAGAGAGTGGAGGGACTTAGTACTATAATACTATTATTACCTCAGATGTAATGGCAACTCACGCTTTTACAAAATCAGCTGACTCGTAGCTGCTAAAGTTAATAAATTTGTTAAAAAGTGCAAACTTGATATAGGTTGCAAATTTAGAGGAAGCTCTGCAAAATTTTATAATTGCATGAAAAGATAACTCCGACTCAAAAAATACAGAATAGACACACAGACAGTTTATTCATTAAACAAGTAATCTTATGAGCCTTGTCACTAGATTGGAGGATAATACAATCTGTTCTGTTAGAGCAGACATTTTAACATGAATAAGTCATAAATTGACTTCAGTAGCAATTTGTACGACATCTGGTGATCATTAATAACAGCCAATAAAATCAAATAATCTACATATATCATATACAGTTACTGCCATCAATTAGTTATGCAACTATTAATACAGTTACATAAGTCCTTCAACATATTGATAGATAACTCACAAAAACAATAACAATAGATTTTAGCTTTTTTAGACATCTTTGCCCAACAATTGATACACTAAAGAGAGAGCAACTCCACGCAAGTGGAGCACCTTGAGAAAGTGAACACAAATTACTCAAAACTAACTTTTCCAAACTATTTATAATTATCGTTAAGACGGATGATCTAAATTTTTCTTGAATCATTGATTAGAGCTCGAACTTGATCCTAGATGTTACTCCTCTAAGGTAAGATAATAAAAGGAGAGAGATATATAAGTCAACGATAAGTACAATACAGATGTAAATATAGGTCGATTAGAAGTAAAACAGTCAGCATGTTGAGAATGCATGTTCATGTAATAAGTTAAAGAGACTATGTTCAAAGTTACTGCAAAAACCTGTATTTGAGCGCATTCTGTTGGATGTGGCGTTCAAACACAGAGGGGCGAATTATTTTTCAACTAGCTGGTCAGAATTTGAGAAGATAAATTTAAACCTTTTATAGGCGAAGTGATGATAATGCTACCTATATTTTGTACTTTCTCTCAGCATTGCCACATCAATGCCATCGGCGTCAGCATTTTTGCTAAACGATGTTTCATGCGTGATGAAGTATCAGACCGAGTTAAACAAGGAACTGCTTCGAGTAAAACCTATTTGACTGACACATTTATTCCTAACTTTGCTGGTGCTCGTTTCAAAGATAAAATAACTGAAAAACTTTAAACATAGAAAGCCGACTTAACCATGCCATAACCATGGCTGCTATTACGTCGTACAGTGTTCCTAAAGAGTAATCTCATCATTTATCAAAATGTTTTAGACCAAGTGGTAGACCACTTTACTGACAAATCTGAAGAGAATGGATCAGATTTAGACATCGTAGAATAAGACGTTAGTGACTTTGAATCAGAATTTAGTTCTGATGATTTTGAAAATCGATCTTCTCAAACACACCCTCACTAAAACCATGGCAACCACTCCAGCATTACCAAAAAATATTATTTTTATTAGACCTATTTTATAGCCATTATTAGTACCATTTTGTGGACATTTTTTTACTGATCATTTTTATTACGGGCAAAAAGCAAACATAATGAATGCCAAAGTGGTGGTAAAATGAATGTGGCGTTTAAAGGGTTTTAACCATAACTGCCACGTACAACTTTTATCGTATTTTCTAAGTAAATCAGATTTTGTACTCAAAATAAAGATTAATCCAGTAACTTTTAAAGTCATGAAGACTTTTTTATAGCGTTTCAATATCCGTCTTGAAAACAACACAATCGGCATAACAAGCTCCGTCCATAAATATGTGACGTAACCTAGCTTTTTAGGAACGGAAGTTAGAGATGTTTAGTTCGATTTAGAGTTATGGAGATGGGTGGCTTAAAACCCATTATTATCTAAATTCAGCCTTCAAAATAATCTGTCTTTTCTGAAAGGTAGATAAGCTGTTTAACATTGCATATTTAAACATGAGCTCAACAAAGCGCAATAACAATGGTAGCTCGTGATAAAATCGCGCTTTTGTGAGCTCATTTTTCTTGGTATTCAGCCTATTAAACATCCTGTAACAAGCTACTAGCAATTCTAAATAGTTTATCTACCTTTCATCAAAGACTGAACAGCAGGCTGAATTTAGATGATGGCTTTTAAGACATCCATCTCTATCATTCTAAATCGGACTAAACATCTCTAACTTCCGTTCCTAAAAAGCTAGGCTAGGTCACATATTTATGGGCGGAGCTTGTTGTGCTGATTGTGTTGTTTTTGAGACCAATATTAAAACGCTTTAAAAAAGCCTTCATTACTTTAAAAGTTAGTGAATCAATCTTTATTTTGTGTACAAAATCGGAATCAGCTTGTCTGATTTCCCTAGCAAATATGATACAAGTTTAACAAGGCAGTTATGGTTTAAATTAAAGGGTGGAGCTGTATTTTTCAACTCTTTCCTGACAGCCACATTCTATTAGAGGTGCGCTTAAAGGTTGACTTGCAACAAAATTCACATTACAGTTATTTGGTATCAAAAGATTCACCATGTCTTACTCTGTTGTGTTGTAAGTGCCAAATACGTGGAAATGTGATTACAAGCTCTTAAAAGCTCAAAAACGAAAAGCGGTCGAAGATTAGAATATCTTTATTTCGATGACGTAACCACGTAATTTGGTCATCGTCTTGTCACGTATGTTCTCATGTGAATTAAAAGGCCAATAAAAAGCTCAATATACATGTAAAACTTATCGTAGTACTAGTTTATGACACACTTTGGGTTTTACCGAAGACCCCGTATCGAATATACATGTAGATGCTCGCTACTTTACTTAACATGTTTTATTTCGGCATTATTCAATCGTCAAGTCGTTCTCTGATCATGTGACCCACTACTTCACAAATGATTTTTGCAGCACTTTTCGATTATCACAGGTGACCAACAGGCTCGTCATGATTATCAGACAATGATATGTACTCCTTCAAGCTAAGGCTAAAAAACTAAACGAATTTTTACGGTAAGTTATAAGATATCACTGCTAATAGTGACAGCATTACAATGACGGTAAAAAAGACGCGTAAGAACAATAGACATGGTTTTATTGAATGCGTGAAGTATATTTGTAAAAATATTTCGACGAATAAGGTCGCAAGAAAGTGCAAACAGAATTCATCTCTCACAACTACATCACATTTGAGCCGTTTTGGAAAGGGAATCCAAACTACGGCGGTCTCGTGCGGCGGCGATTAACTGTTCATTTTTGAGCTTTTAAGAGCTTGTAATCACATTTCCACATATTTTGCACCTGCAACACAACAGATTAAGACATGGTGAATTTTTTCATATCAAATAATGGTAATGTAAATTTTGTTGCAAGTCAACCTTTTAATAAAAGTGGCGCTCAAATGGAGGTTTTGTGGTACTCTCAGTGTTAGCTTTATCATATAACGACAATGTCCAGCAGATAGGCGGTCTACCATTATAAAATGCCTAGAACGATTGAGTTGGAATACCATCAACTGAGTTTAACAAGAAACAGTAAAATACTGATAAAAAGGCAGACACACAACAGTTGACATGATCATCTCAACAAACATGTATGACATAAAATTTATGTAAATATTTGGCTCAACATTTGATAAACTCCCAACATGCAATATCCAAAGTTTTTCAAAACACTGCAGTTCTGTAAATCCGTACATATGTACCAGTTATCCTTCACATAATTTGTTTCTACTATGTCAAATACTATTAAACAGTGTTTCATACTTCTTTTTTTATGGTTCTAAAGACACAAATCTAAAAAAACTGGTACACGCTGAATAAGTGATGAAGAAAAAGGTAATAATTTTCTCATATTAAAACAACGAAAAAAACAAGCAAACTCGTTTGAATAAATTTTTTATAATTTACAAAATCATGGAGTGGTTGCAGGAGGGCAAAAGAAAAAGTGAGAATGAAAGCAAAGAGAAGAACGGAAAAAAAAGTGGGGACAACAAAACAATTGGCGGCAAAAGAAATTTTGGGGCCGAAAGAGAAAATGGGGACGAAAGAGAAAGTGGAGACAAAAGAGTAAGTGGGAACAAAAAAAAAGAGAACGGAAGAGAAAGTGAGAATGAAGCCTCTCATTTAAGGGTTATCAAAGGGGCCAGCGGCTCCCAGGGGGGCCACAGCACAATTTCAGGTCACAAGATATGGTAATATAATCAATTCAGAATAGAAATTGTCCATTGAGGTAGGCCTTCAAATCACTCAGCCAATGCAAACTTGAAAACTATATGATTTTACATCATCAAAGCATATCAAGCACACAAAGCTGTAGATTGAAAACTAAACGGTTTCAAGTAGAATACCAGGATATGTTTTTGCATTAAAAATTGTGCCAAAAAGTTCTCACTGTGCCAATAGATGAGAAACTATGTAGAAGGCTTGGAAAAGGAATCACCGACTAAAATCAAAAATTACACCTGACAAGTTGAGCAAGTTCCCCGTAGGACGAGTTACCACTAATACTATAGCTTATGGAATAATTATTAATGTTGAAAATAAATACTCACTGCCACTACTTCCATTGCCCAATAAATAATCATCAGAAGTCCATCAACATACAACTTGTAAAACCTACTACAGTAGCCGTAATGCGCCTAACCATTGGGAAGAAGAAATAGCTATGAAAAATTGTTTTTGCAATGCAAAACAAAGCTCAGCATAAAAATCAAACATGTTTTTCATTAGCTCAACAAAAATAGATAATTGTTTCCTTTTGATTAAGCAGAGACACAATATTATACACTAATTATACAACTACTCACCAATCAAAAACATTTGTACTGCGGAAGCCACTTCATCTTTGCAACGTTTTGCTTTTATAGGTACGTACGGCGTGTTATGATTTATATGGCCAGCTTATATGCGGATTCTTATGAATTCCTTGATTTCAGGGCTATTTTCTAAGGTGGGCTTACATGCAAGCCTTACATTACATTACAGCTAGCCTTATTCAGTGTTGAGTTGGCTAGTGTTAACTGTAGTTCAGTGTGGTTCAGTTGCTAATAAAGCTGTCTAATTAAAAAGTTACATTTGTTTATTGCTACTCACTACAAAATGTAACAAAATGTTTTTACCAAACTTAAGGGGGTCTAGCTTATATGCACATAACTCTGATTGAAAGCAAACAAAATGAAATTATGCTACCCTAGGACACTTATGTATTCGCGGCATCTAACTTTCGCGTTTTCGCGGTGTCATCTTCTCGCGAAAGTTTCATGTGCGAAACTAAACTATCATAACAAACGAGCGAAAAAGCGAAACTAAATAGCTTTGTTCATTGATACTGTAAAATGGAATGTTTTAACGACATTTATTTTAACGTTTTTAACAACCACTATAGCATCGTTAAAATATAAACCAACAAAATAGTTTGACTGTCAAAATTCATTACGTTATTATTTTGCAATTAATTATGATTATTTTCCCATTAAGAATGATTTATAATGATAGGAATTTGATGTCAATGCAAACGCGTTAGTAGCGTTATCGTTTGCTGGGGACATCAATCAATGCAGTGAGCACCGTGTGTTGAAAGAAAATAAGACACACTGACACTCGCAGTACTACACAAGCAGCATGGCTCTGGAAAGGTTTGGATTCACCACTGACACCTCTTCAATAACTTGTAATTTTTTGAGATTTGTTTTGTTTTAAGTGATGTGACTGTGACGAGACGTTTTTAAATTAAAATAGGCAAAACATAACCGCAGTTAAAACGCTCAGAAAAAAAAGACATCTTCTTTTTTGAGCGTTTTAACAAAGATCAATTTTGCGGATTTTATTTTAAGTTCATTCGGAGGCTTTTACGCTTTCGATGGGACATGGCCAAGCGGGTGTTTGATAAAACTTAATCTTCTGCAAACCTGTATAAAAGTCGTTAACAAAAATATTTTGTCTCTGATGATGATAATAATGATGCCTAAGAACTACTAGAAGTTGATGTTTGTCTCTATGGCTTGGAATGAAGTGATATTCTACAGCGATAAAAACCGTGTCCAAGGCCGTTGGGCAAATAACCTTTCGAATAAATGATGTTGAGGTCAGGTTATCTGAAGGAATTTATCATTGCGTTGGAACTGACCAAACAAATCAGTTAGAGTTAACCTTGTGTTTGAGATGAAATGTTACATTTTATCTGAGGGCGAGTTATCCGAGTTGGACTGTACTTACCGTAAAAAATTCCCAAAAAGTTGGGGCGGCTCAGCCGGCCAGCTGCCCCAGTGAAAACGGGCCTGTTGATAGTCCAAGAAACAAATGGCAGCAAGCGATCAAATTGCATTATCGACCTTGCCCACACCATTCTACCTGCGGTTCACTATTACAAACTAGTCGCAAACTAAAAAAATTTTTTATCGGTGAACTGAACCTGAGTAATCTAATTATGTTTGTTCCACTGCATTTATTTTCACATCACTATATTTTCGCACTCATCAGAGCTGCGAAATTAAGTTGCTTCGAAATTTTACTCTGTGAGCTACTCACGAAACTAAATACTAGCGAAATATAAGTGTCCTAGGGTAAGTTAACTTCAACAACTACAACTCAAACCATGCTAAGCATATGACTGGTAGCCTTTACAGTGTGTTTTGTACAATAGCGATGGCTTGCTCTTGAAGAAAAGCCACGGGTGGCGATTCATTGCAAAAGAAATGCAGAGGAACGGGTGCATGTAGCCTTTTCTGTCCAGCTTTTGTTCTCACAGTAAGAGCATGCACACTCACACGAAGCAGCTCTTCTCTAATAATAGAACGCTATGACTGCGATAATAGTCATGGTTGGTTAGCCATACACAAGATCGCTGGCGTTTTAAGAGAGTCATATGCAATTGCATTTATAGTATCACTAGTAGCTGAAAAGATTTGTCCGAAGATTTACCCATGAAAGGAAACGATTGGCTTACACTGCTTCTTTAATAATGGTTACGACTATCATTAACTCTTTCGCAACCAACCAATCCTTTTTGCCGAAACAATTTCATATTCAGTAAAACCAAATATTTGACATTGGAGCTTATGACCAAATAAAATTAGCAAATGTGTTGCAGAATGAGTTCGGACACTTTTTTTTCATTTTGATACTACCACAAGTTTTTGATTCACAAGTTGAGATGTTCCAAGTCACACGAGTTATCGCTTACGGCATTATTACTACTAAAAATAAATACTCACTATCACTATGGCTATTGCCCAATAGATAATGAACAGTCCATTGATCTACAATTTGTGAAACCAACATAGCTTTAATGTGTTTAACCATCGCGAAGAAAAAATAGCTTTAAAAATGTGTTTTTGCAAAATGAAACTACGCTCAGCACAAATTGCTAACATATTTTTCATTGGCTCAATACAAACAGATAATTGTTTTCTTCTAATTAATCGGAAGCACGATAGGCTAATTATACAACAACTCACCAATCAGAAACATTTGTACTGCAAAAGCCGCTTCGTTTTTGCAATGTTTTGCTTTTATAGGTACATACGGCGTGTTACGATTTATAGAGTCAGCTTATATGCGGATTCTTATAAATTCCTTGATTTCAGGGCTATTTTCTCATTTTCATTTTCTCATTCAGGGTTATTTTTCAGGTTACCTATATGCGGGGATATATGATGTAAACTTATTTTTAGGAAAATGAAGCAAAGTGACATATCTTTGATCCAGATTACATCAAGTTTGGATTCACAAAGTTTCACTCACTAGACAAGGACCAAGCTCAATGTGCAGTATGCTGCATAGTCCTTGGCAACCAATCTTTACGACCATCAAAATTAAAATGTCACCTAGAACGTTTTCATCCAAATCTCGCTGGCAAAAGCCAGGATCACTTTCAAAGAATAGATCAATCATTCAAAGAACAAAAACTGAATTTAACAGGTGCTCAAAACCAGCAACTGAAAACTTTCATTTCAACATGTTATTGCAAGCGTGCTCATTAGAAAAACAAAAAAAAAACACATAATACTGGTGAGGAATCAGTGAAACCAGCTGCTCTATTAATGACTAGAAAAATTCTTGGTGAGGAGGCAGAGAAGAGACTCACTCAAGTGCCTCGAGCCAACAGTACGATACAGAGAAGAATAACAGAGATATAAGGAGACATCAAAGAACAGCTAGTCAATGAAGTCAAAAGTTCCTTATCCCACGACCAAACACTAGCGAAGCAATTGTTTGAGAGCTTTATGATAAATACATATGTGCACACAACTTATGAAAATTATTCATCAACGCCGTCGCAAACCATTGTACCGAAATTTCATCAACAAATATAACCATTTTTCAAGGGAGCCGTTTAAGTATAATAACGATACAAAACACATATAAACCTATTTAAATATGTTACCAAGTCTTTGAAATTTGTAGACAATATCCTAAACCTTACCCATCTGATCAGATAATACAAAACTAGACAGATTAATATGACCTAAAATCGCTATTAAATCCTGATAAGCCTAATTTATTCAAAATTAAGACCGGCCAACGAAACGTCGATAAAGCTGTGCGACCGCGAGTAGAACCATTAAGTCATGTGCATTTCACGAGAAAAACTTGCATTTCATCAGTTTATAGCGTTGTCCAATTGCCAAAGGTTTTTAATATCTTAATATTTTTTTTTTAATATCTTGCAAAAATATTTAGTTATAAGAATAATTATTCGATCTTATAAAATTATTATAAAATTTAATTATAAGAATAATTACTCGAATTACTTATGCAAAGGTTTCTGTAATAAACATAGACCGTTTGAGGCATAGCCCGATTTACAGGTACAAAATTGAGGTACACAGTTTATCAGCTATGTCTTATTTGTCCAATTCCCGAAGGTTTCATTAAATTATTTAGAACGTTAGCCAAAATTCTTTACATCTTATGCACAAGCTAGGGCCGAACTACAATTTCCCCTTATGACGAGACTATTTTTTTATTTTGCTCCAGTTTGCAGAAAACTTCCAGACGCGTGAATTCTGATGGTCGCTTTCTGTTACAGATCGCTATCAAAACCATTCTACATTCAACACAACCAACTTTCAAACTGTGTATATTACACAGCAGCTTGCCATTTTACTTCTTATATTGCATTTCAGAGATATTATAAACATATTTCATTAGTGATGTTGTTAAATTACGTACAGTACAGTAGGTTAGGCCTACAGCTTTAATTAATATTCATTTTATTGTTGTAAAACATAGGTTATAGGAGATATTAGTAGATTAGGTGTGATTTTTATACATTTTGTTTTGCATAATTGACTTTTTGAATTTAATTTCAAAACAACTTGACAACTACCATGGACATACAACTTCCCAGAACACCACGCCGTCGCCGATGCAGTGGCCGTCCACGTGTCTCTCAATTATTACAGCCCAATAAAAGAATAAATAGAAGGTCCTCACAGCAACCATCAACATCAAATGCTAATGTTCAACAACACGCTACTCAAATTAGTAACAACTCATCTGATTCAGAGAATTCTTTAGTAGATGTTGTATGCGATGTAAATGACATGGACTTGGCAGCCCTTTGTTTTTAGATCATGATGATGCTCCCTCAAATTTATTTTATATCATCTCGAACAGCTCCCATTTACACTATACTCTGTCAATTCATGCTGACAACTACTTTTTCAACAACCAGCAGTACCGTTTCTTTTTTCCATTATCACTTTGGTCAAGGGCTGTATGAAAGTGGAATTTCTAGTTTAGATTAATTGCAATCCAGTTTAAGGAGTCTGCCGAAATTGCTTCAACCTCCTAACTAATTTGCTTTTTTATATGCAACCAACGAGGGTAACAAGGAAGACATGTTCTTCTGTGAGTTTCTTGAGAAAACCACAAAAGCAGCAGATGTGAAGAAAAGTCTCTGGCTTTTTGGGCTGGCTTTCTTAGGGCAATGTACATGTAGTAGTCAGAGTGCTTGAACTAAAGGAGGAACTGCAGCTAATTATCCGGGAAAGTATGGATATTGATGACAAACTCAGTAAAAATTACTTTCTGCAGCAACTTGCCTATCTAGTTCATATATTTGAGTATCTGAACAGCTTGAATTTACAACTCCTTCACCCAGAGAGTACTATTATCCAGATGACAAATGTAATGAAGGTATGTACCTAGAAACCCAACAATTGGAAGTGCAACTTAAAAACGGGATCTTCAGTTCTTTCCAGATGCTGTCTGAAAGAGTGGGCGCCAAACCATTGGACTCTAGGCTAAGGTTTAACCTTATCAACATTATCGCACATCTCAAGACTTTGAAAGAAGTGTTTGATTGATATTTTCTCAACTTGAAACCTATATTCCTAAACCTGTTGAAAAATTCATTCAAAGCACAAGTAAAGGACATGATTACCTCATGTCCTTTACTTGAGGTAATCATGTCAAGATTACCTGACATGATTATCATGACAAGATGAGTTTATAGAGCTATAAAATAATTCCAGAGCTAAAGATTTATTTGTCGGTGTATCCCTCAACCAGTTTTGGCCCTAAATGTTATAGCCTTTCGTGACCACATATCTCTGTGAGTCAGGTTTGCTACAATGATGAGTTGAAAACTAAATCAAGGAGCCACCTTGATGAAGCGCATAACATCAGGTGTGCTTTATTTTAAGTAGAGGCAGGCAGAGGCAGACGATGCATAGCTGGGGAAATATAATTCAAAGACGACATCAGCCAAAACGTGCAACAGTTATACATAGAATGAGAAACAAAAGTTCCAGTGAAGACCATAAGGCACAAAAAACAATACTTCACCATAGTATTGGTCAGCCTTGCCAATAGAACGAAACTGCCACCTTTGACAATATGTATGTTTTTAACAAAAAGCCATGCCACAAGACAGATTTTTGTCTTGGAAAAAAGATGGATGGATGATAGTAGATGTTTCAAATAGATTACCGAAGTGTGGACTTTGTAGGCAAATGCTACGAACAAAAGCATTCAATTCGAAAAAACACGGTATTCCAGAAGAGAATCCTAACAATGACAATTTGAAGGATGATGAGTGAGACTTTGTTTGATTCATGTTGAGTAGGACTGCTAGTATTTTAATATTTCATAAATAAATCCCTATATGTCATTTCATGTAATTTTGATTTGCGATGGTTTTTGAAAGTTGAATTTTACTAGAATTCTGGTCATGAAAAACGTTACCGCCGTACAAGTCGAGAATGGACTGGTAAGCTTGAAATTTGGGGGCAAACTTTCAACTTATACGCCGGAATCCACGATTAAGTCCTTGAACTTTGAAACAAATTAATCAACAACCGCTGCATACAATTATGTATATATATAGGTACAGTGCGCTCTCGGGTTACGAGCTCCCAGTTATACAACTTTTTCGCCCTACGATGTAGAACACGCTGATTTTTATCCTCCCATATGAAATATTTTTCACCATACAAAATCAACAAAAATTTCTCTCGAAATTTTAATTTGGCAATCGGTGTTCTGATTATGCTAGAATAGCAATATGCTAATAAGCTAATCGTCAAAATCCCTCTAACAACAGATTACAGAGGTACGACGCTCGATCTCGCTCAGTTCGGCATTATTCGTCATTAGTTATTGTAAAAATGAAACCGGAAACAGGTGATAAAAATTTGCGATGAAAAAGTTGAAGTTCAGTAAAACAGTTACAAATACATTTTTAATATGTACATCATGATATAAAACTTTGATGATTTTCACCAGGGGTTGTTTGCATCAAATATTTGCGGTGGGTTTTTATCACCCTCTATGCAAAATTCTGTTGTACGATGCCAACACTTGGATGAACTAAAATCGTAAGGCGATGGTCGACTGTACAGGTATATAGGTAGATATGCATATATGTAGATAGACAGCTGTATATACATATATTAAAATGATAATTTATTTTATTTTATTTCAGTTGACTATATAGAGCTTATGGAGTCCTATAGTTCAAGTGCATGAAAATAGTAAAAATTATTGTGCCGTCTTATACTTTTGTGCATGACTGTATACTGTACATATTGCTACCTGTCATTTTTAATTCCTAATAGCTTTTATACATTTGCTTACAAAACCTTAACATTTTGATAACTTCAAGCATTCTATATTATAAACTATTTTGCAAGTTGCATGATGCAGACATAATCTAAGTAGAGACTTGACCACAATTTTTGATGAACTGTAGATCTATTCAATTAACGACAATATTTAACTTCGGTTCTACGAGCTACCTTGACTTTAGCCAGATGATTAACCTCCCGTCCCACAAGCTACCTTGACCTTAGCCAGGTGATTAACCTCCCGTCCTAAGAGCTACCTTGACTTTAGCCATGTGATTAACCTCCCGTCCTAAGTGAACCAGTAGCAAGAAATCTTATAGTAATATCAAACAAAGTTACCTCTAAATATCTAGAAGTAATTCTCCCTGATGCCACATTCCAGACAAACACACCGTGATGAGAAGAGGCTACAGCAATGCAATTAAGGTCACGAGGCGCCCAGCTAATCTGATAAAGTTTGCCTTCATTACCAGGAGAACTCGACTCCTGTAAACAAAACATAGAGACGGGTGGGTGTAGCAGGGCTTGAGCCAAACACAGCTTTGCAAAGAAATGTACTTTAATATTTAAGCTCATTATAGCAAGTTTCAAGCAAACTGAGCTAACACCTAAAGATATGATTCTAAAAACACCCAAATGATAACACAATATTTTAACGCATTCTAAGATATTTATTATAAGTTAAAATGGTCACATTTTGAACAAATATTCTCATAAGCATACACTGGTAGTCGTTGATTTATCCCACAGCCAAAGAAACTCAGATAGATGGGCATGTCCAGAAAAAATAATTTGACATTTAGAGTTATTTGATGCCACTACACATGCAAATTTGCTCCCATTATAAAATTCTTTGAATTAATTGATGCAGTACTTTCTTGGCTTTCAGATAGTATAAAATTTACTGCTTTCAAAATAGTAGTTCCGGAGCTATGAAGTGCAACATGCGTAAATGATGGGACAACACAAAATGTCCCATCATTTAGGCAAGTTGCACTTCATAGCTCCGGAACTACTATTTTGAAAGCAGTAAATTTTATACTATCTGAAAGCCAAGAAAGTACTGCATCAATTAATTCAAAGAATTTTATAATGGGAGCAAATTTGCATGTGTAGTGGCATCAAACAACTCTAAATATCAAACTATTATTTATGAACACACCCAGATACCGGAGATAATTACATGATAAGTAGTATAAAATAAATATATAAAATATGTAAAAATAAATTAATTTATATGGTAAAAATGGTAGTTAATTAAAATGGTAAAATGCATTAATTAGGTAATCAGCAGAGAAGAGTTTTATTCTCGCTGCCTGAGAGGCACATGAACGTAAGTGCAGGTTACCGGCACGCAGGTTATTCGTAGGTTCACTAAAAGAGTGAGTGAAAGAGTGAGTGAAAGAGAGAGTGAAAGAGAGAGAGGGAGAGAAAGTGTGAGTGAAAGAGAGTAAAAGAGTGAGTGAAAGAGTGAGTGAAAGAGAGAGTGAGTGAAAGGAAGAAAAAGGGAAAGAGAGAGAGGGGAAAAGAGGGAGGGAGTGAAAGAGTGATTGAGAGAGTGAAAGAGAGTGAGTGAAAGAGAGAGTGAAAGAGTGAGTGATAGAGTGGGTGAAAGAGAGAGTGAAAGGAAGAAAAAGGGAAAGAGAGAGAGGGGGGAAGGAGGGAGGGAGTGAAAGAGAGAGTGAAAGAGAGAGTGAAAGAGTGAGTGAAAGAGAGAGTGAAAGAGTGAGTGAAAGAGAGAGTGAGTGAAAGAGTGAGTGAAAGAGAGAGTGAGTGAAAGAGATGTACAGTGTGACTTATTCAACTTAGACCAGAATCTTAGACAAATGGGTTAAGTTTATGCATTGTCATGTTTTTTTATATTTTATCAACTTTTATTTGTTATGTTATCTTTACGCTGCCCAAATTTACTTACTAAATTGCAAAGCTTTGAGGTATTTTGAACGTGGTACTTTAGAAATTAGTTGGAGCATCAAAATACTTGCTGAAAACCCACATCATATGGTGGAGGTTTTAATAGGTGCTAGGCCAATAGGCTAAAAGTGCTCAAAAATCCATTTTTTGTGGCAAGGTCTTGGACTTACATGAAAATTTGTGTCTAGTACCTTTAAGACCTGAACTGTTGGAAAATGCAGAGATACTGCGGCTAAAATCTTCACATGTACCTCTAAATGGCTCCCGAACATGACCCTCAAGTGCATTTTTATCCATTTTCGCCAGAATTTCTACCTTTTGAGTCTCATAAATCAATTTTAAAAACTATTTTCTTTGTTCTAATTAGTGCATATAATTGATAATTGTCTGATGATAGTATAAAACAATTTTTAGCCAATTCTGGCCAAAACTGGCAAATACAGCATAAAAAACCTTTCGTTTTTTGGCCCAAAACGGCTATCAGCCGCTGAAGGAAAACTAAGCTATATGAGGTAAAAATCTGATTAGATTACAGCAACCAGTGAGCATGGAAATCATTTAGTCATTCAGATATCCAGTTGAAAGTATCATATTTTGTTCAAAAGCTTAGTGTGACAATTTGACAATAAATCATAGGGGGATAACTCTGGTAATGTACTCCATTACACACAACGCTCGTTGCTTGTTGATTTTGCAGATACATATTATTAATTATGGTACATACAAAACTATATTTACACAATTAACACAGCGTACAACAGCATCACTACATCATTGGGTCTGAGATGTAAGTCAGTGTTGTCAGCATCTTGCAGTTGATGGTGCGATTTAGCTGCGACAAAAGTAAACTCCTTCAGCAGGAATACCTGAAGACTCTCCAAGCTTTCAGAATGAGACCGTAATCGAACATGGTCCTTCATTAGAGGGAGACCTGAGCGTTTTTCTAATATGTATGGTGATAGACAAGGCTTTTCTGGGGCTTTCAATCAGCGAGCTGTCTTTGATACAGGCGTTGATGTTGTACGTTGTACGAGAACGGATACATAGCTGTTTTGGAATATGAGACCATTTACTTTATGAGTTGTTCCCTCTCCAGTTTGTTTTTCTTCATTGATGTATATGTTGTCATACACTAAGGTGGTCGGTCTATGTAAAACATGTTCTTGAGGAACCATGGAGTCTTTGTCTACTTCTCTCTGGGCAATGCTCGTCTCAGCTCTGTAAATAGTCTTGTTGCTCACAGTGTCCGTAGTTATTCAGCAAGGACACAAGATCTGCGGAACCAGTTATGTTTCTAACTGCTATTCCCAATACCATAGATTTTGGACAAGGATTCCTTCCCTTCATTCGCAGCATGTCATGATGTCCTGACATATACTGAAAAGCTTTGTTGCATAGTCAGACCTGATAGAACTATATTCAGAGAAATCATCTATATCTTTAACAAGGCCTGAGATAACAGCTAAGAAGTTAAAAAGCTCTGCCGGACCTGCAGCGTAAAACTGGTCCAAAGTTGTGTTTGAAGCACTGGAAGGGAATGGTGTTTTATACTTATCATTGTCTATTGAGTTCTTTAGTGACACACTTGTATGACTTAGCTTAGAACTATCAGTGTTGATATATATTTCTGCCAAACCGCAATCGCTGTCGTCGTCTAATTTTGAATTGGACATGATGTCTGCAAGTTTCACACCTGGAGCGTAGACTAACTCTGAGGCTTTGCAGGATTTAGGTTGCTCGAAGATTTACTCAGGGAACTGCTTTTTGAGTAGCGTCTTCAGTTTTGACGTTCTGTATGAAAAAAGTGTAATTTTTTTAATGACATACATCAACACACAAATTACATTAGAAGTCACAGTAGTCCATGAACATTAACCAGCCACACATGCGTTAGTTGATTTTGATGCTTTTTTTCATCAGTGAAACTTTTGTAAAGTGCAAGCAGCTCTGTCATGGCGAAGCACTCCTTTGAGATGATAACTTTTTGGAGAAGTTCCGCACAAAACTGCGGATGTAGCTCATTGGTAGTATCATCAGTAAGGTCAGATCGAGATCTAATAACAAGACACAAAAATCATAACATCATTTGACATGATTACCAGGAGCTAACAACAGTAGTGATAGTATATTCCATAATATAAGGGGTGCAACATACAAAAAACAGTATCAATGGACAAGTAGGTTAAGAAAGAATATGCAGTGTACTGTTTGTACTAGTTCACTATCCTACACTGTTACATAGTATGAAAGCCATAACCATTTTTATGAGTAGCCACACAAGTGTTAGGTGTTGATTGCTATTGTTATATGTTTACACACAAAACAATATACCATGAGATTAAAGCTGCCACAATTTTGCAAGGTTACCTGGTTGTAGTGACTATCTGTAAAAAGATGATAAATTAGCAGACTATATAGATAACTAAAATAGATAAACCAATTTAGGAAATTATGTGAAAGCTGTGTCTTCCAAAGAATTAATGATGACAATTTGAAACAACACTGTTGCCTGTTGCAGTAACCACAGAGACGTAACTTTTATATTGTATACAGTATGTAACAGGTGAGTTGACAACGAAATGACCAACCTGTCAGCATCAGCTATGTTTGTGGGTGGACCTCTCTTTATAAACAGCTTGCAACAACGCTCAAGATACATAATTTCTGTTGTCACTGCATCACCAACACCAAAATGTACAGATATATTGTCGTCAGTAACCTCTCCGCAACTTGCTTCAGCTTGTCTAGAATGTAGTTTCAACAGAGTATATAAAATAAATTAGGCTAACTGAGACCTCATCTCAAATTAGTTCTATTTTGCATGTAAATATAAATAGTGGCCCATAGAGAAGAAGCTACATAGTACAAGCTAATTAATCTTTGATACCTGCTTCTTTTGTTTCTGCCTTTATTAGTTTGTCTCTTCGAGTACCGTGTCTCTTCTTATAGAAGAAGCTATCCTTCTTCTTGCATATGACACATATTGCAGGCAGCACAGGTTTGGTCAAGCAACTAGTCTTGACATCTGAATGTGAGCGTAGTTTTTTCCTCATTGGAGGATCAGTGTCAGAAGAAGATGTTAAGTATATCTGACCTTCTAATGTCTTTAAAAACATAACAGGGTTATAGTCTCATCAATATGCTAATGTGATCTTCATTGTCCTTCTGATCATGCTAACCAAAGTTCCTTTGTTTGTTTGGGTTCTAATTACAGTTTTGTCTGGTTAAGGGAGTAAGGTAAAAAAAAAACAAGCAATGCAAGAACCATTAACATGTGTATAAACCAGTGAATTTGATGAACAATTCTTTGTTGGGAACAAGCACCCCTCACATGTACAGCAGCTTTTGCTCTTTTCTGTGCATTGGCTAATTTTTTTATCAGTAAATCTAGAGTAACAGGCCTTTTGAATGTAAGCACACTCAATTATAGGGGGCACCATAGAGGCCAAACTTTATTCTGGCTGTTTTCTGAAGATTGCCATATTTCTAGGCACTTTTAAAAACTAATGTTTTGCCAGTCAATTTTTTGATATTCCCTGGATTATTTGATGTACTGTCCTCACACGGTTAAAGAACTGAGTCCAACTGATTCAGGTTCATATTGTTTATTTGAAACTCAAACCGTGAAAACTAAAATAAAAGCGTAACATAATGACATAAAATATTTTGGCATGTGTTTGTAGAAGATTATATCAGTAGGCAATTTGCACACTTCCAACCTATATAAAATCAATAAAATATATATGTTCTATAATATGCAGATGCTACAATAATTACATGAATGATTGCTAATAATATAAATCGCATACCTCTTTGGCCTTCTACCAAGGTAAGGCAGTAAAAAGACTTGATCACTTGTATATCAAGCTATGACTGTTGATAAAGTGTAAATATTAAAAAACTACATGCTGCCAACTAGCAGAGTATCTTGGTATAAAACTGGCTTAGTACAAATCAGCAGAGTTTATTTACTGTTGGCTATAACATAAACAAAAATACAATTTATTGCAAAATGGCAATGCAAGAGCTATGAATCTCTCTAGCTTAGCTAAAAATACACAAAATAGGATTAAAATGGTCAATTTGATTCATAGGCAGCATCAGTGCAATCTACAAGCATAGATTATATAACAAGCTTCACTAAGTTATTATATTGTCGTTAATGCGATGATGATCTCCGTAGACTATTCCGTAGGCGCTAGGTAAATTTGAAGTTTGTTTACTACGTTTGATAGGAGATGACAGCAGCACTCCATGGCTAGCACATGTTGAGAAAATTCTTGAATCAAAAGCACCGAGTAATAATAATAACAAGATAAAGCTTAATACATAATGTAGTTACAAGTTAGCTGTCTGATGTTATTGCAGGAAATTCACATTATAAATGTGCAGCTGAATCGGTAAAATCAGCATTGTCCAATAGGATTGCTCGATTTTGTATGTAGGGGAATATAACTCCATTATTTGTTGGAGTTGCTTCCCCAAATCTTCAAATACAAAAAACTACCCTTTGTGAAGATTTTTCACGCAGTATCTCACTATATTTGAACTCTCCATAAAAAAATGCCCCTAGTAGGCAATTTTCACTTAGGTCCATGACCTTGCCACAACATTTTTCCAAAAAGTGCTTTGGCCTAGCACCTATAACAGTATATCTTTGAAAAGGGTGAGCTATCAGAAGCATCGGAATATAATAACGTAAAGAGTATATACAATGTAGATAGATATTGAGATATAATAACATATGTAGTATGGAGATAGATACTGAGATATAATCATATACGGAGTATAGAAATGTATATCGAAATATAATAACATAGAGTGTAGACTTTTTACACTGTACAACTACATGTCACACATTATGATTGGCAACTACGTCAGTTGTGCACAACAGATTGTAGTAACTTACACAAACGAACTGAGCTCCAGAAGTGTCCCATACCTTCACAGTTCCATCATAGCTTGCAGTTGCCAGACGATGGCATGAAAATGGGCTAAACTTACAATCAAATACCGTCTCCACATGACCCTATAAAAGAGACGAAAGAGGCTGCAAAGTCAGTCTAATATAATTTACAGCTGATATAGCTAGACATGTAGGGAATTATTTACATATTATGCATATAAAGAAAACATTTTAGCAGAGCTACTTTAATTATCATAGCTAGCTCAAACTTTCAGAGTATGTTTACTTTTGTAGATATGATATTTGCAAGATAGGACAACTTTATTATTCGAAGGTTCAATTGAACTAGCTTCATATGGATCAGCAGGCTAATGCCAGGTAATGTTATGTAATAGAGTGATTTACACATGCCTACCAAACCATAAACAATATTAAGTATCAGTTTTTGTGAGATTTGCTAAAATGTTTGACCAGAACTTGATGAATATCTACTCTCTCAATCAGTAATATGAGGATATATGTGTAACGTTGAGCATTATTGCTTAGAACAGTTCACCAATGTACCGAATACATGCCAAACATGCATAGAAAAAAATCAGGTTTTTTCCGTAAATAAGTAAGAGGTCACTCCCAGTTTCATCTCCTCTGATCATTTCATAGAATGTCACATTTTCATAGAATAATACACTTTCAACAAATATGTAGGCATTCAAAAAGTAAGATGTCTACAAATTATAGACAGAGCGTAAGATTCAATGCCAAATCTCAGTTATATTCCGAAACATGATTCGCTGTGTGCCTGAGTTGCTATCAACTTGCCGCCACTTGTTAGTAGATCCTGAAATTATTTAGGACAATTAAATAAAGTTCATTAGGATAGCACCGCACCTATACAATGCAAATGGTGTACCAGGGATAGAGGTCAACGCCTTTACTTTAATAAAAAGATCTGGTATACCATATGGAAACCGAAAGCGCTCATCAGTAATATTATTAAATGTACACATTTCAAAAATATAAACTGGAAAATACAAAGCCAGCAAATGCAAGTTTCATAATTACATTTAAACACGAAAGTCTACCAAAATAATATCAATTATTGTCCAGGAGGGTATCAGAACAAACTTGCTAAATGGTAACTAATAATTTTTAAATATGTTTCAACTGCTCTTAAGCGCTGACAAGGCCTTAGTAGCGATAACTACTTCATTCAGTCAAAGAGCAAGAATTTAATTTTTGTGACGGTATTCAATGTCATCAAGGTTTCAATCTTATAACAATATCATCCTAGTCTAACTTCCTGAGATTGACAGTTCACATTGGTGCTTAAGTCACATTGCCCAAAGTAGTAATAAATTACATCGGATATTTGTAAAAACCAAAGGTCTGACCACAATGGTTTAAGAGAAATCCAAATTTTTCAACTAAAAATGAACTTGCACTAAATCTATATAATTTTTGTTAGAAAGTATCAGTATTGTTCTATCATTTGATGTTGAGGTGATCTGTTCACCAAGATGTTCCAAGGTTCCAATCCACAAAACGCTCAGATCAAGCAAAAGTGTGATTATAATGTCTATTACAGTTGCCAAGAGACCCCAGCATAATAGAGACACGTAATGCTGCAACTTGAATGCAATACCTGATATCAACTATAGCAACTAGTGACACTATTTCACATAACTTTTCTTCGAAGCATTTTAACCGCAATCAAGTTTTATGTGGATTTTAATCTCAATCTAGCGGTCAGATCACCTCAAACATGAAAAATCCCAAATGGTAGAAAATTCCCATTAATTTCTGATAACACATACTAAAATTTTGCGCAAATTCCCCTTCAACAAATGAAGGATATTAGGAAGCCTATTACAAATATATTGAAACATCTATCATCGTGAGTCATAAACTTTCTCATGTCAAGCAATTATTCAGCCAATTCCTGAACTTAGGCAATCGAGTAGGATGCATACAATCAAGAAGACACCTAGTGAGACGGAAAATGTAAATCAAAATCTCCATACACTAAATATGGTTGCTGTCACCAATTAGTTACAGTGTTATCAATACAATAACCTAATAGTTCTTCTCTTACCCAACCATATATTTATGAGTTCCTCACACAAAAAGGAACATTATTAACAAATAATTATTAATACGAAAAATTCGGCAGCTTCCTACGAACATAGCAACTTGAGAAAGAGAACACAACTCCATCAAAAGCAATTTTTCAGCAAATTTTTAGACTATTTATCGTTGAGATTCAGATTAACAATTTGAATATTTTTCAAGTGTTTGAATTGATTATAGGACAAACTACATCGTAGATGTTGTGGCTTTGAGACACGCCAATAAAATTAGAGATATGTGCTGACTATAAGTACAATATAGAAATAACTATAGGTCAACTGTAAGTTCGATATAGACATAAATGTGGGTTGACCATATGTACAACAGAGAAATAAATAAAGTCAATCGTAAGTACGATAGGGAGATAAATGTAGGTTAACCATAAGCACAATAGGGAGATAAATGTAGGTCAACCATAAGCACAATAGGGAGATAAATGTAGGTCAACCATAAGCACAATAGAAAAAGAAATATAGATCGAACATAAGTATGATAAAGAGATGAATATAGACCGGCCATAAGTACAATAAAAAATAAATATAGGTCAACTATAAGTACGATAGAGACAGAGATATAGGTTGACTAAAAATAATATATACACAAAAAACAGCAACTTTCAAGTATACCTTTTCTCTCAAAAATAACCATTTCTCGAGCTCAAGGTCGTACAGTCCAACACCACCATCCCCGAAGGTGCAGGCTAGATAAGCGCAGAGGGCAGCGGATGTTGGTGATAAGTTGGTGGTCTTGTTAGATTTCCTTATTACAGCCATAGCAAAGAAACCTACCAATGCATCTGAACATTACCATTGCCAGTGGGTGCCTACACTAGTCATCAGCTATAACAACAGCAACAAAAAATAATATGGAATAATGAACAGCTGATAGTGTATCCTAATTCAAATGTTATCCAATAAAGATTTGACACAGTTGAAAATGGACATGAAAGGTGGTCCTGTTAAAGTACGACCTGTTTAAGGTACGACCTGTTTAACGGGATTTCAACCCACAACATTCAGGCTGGTCGACTACCTAGTTAAGGTTTGACCTAGTAGAGGTGTGAACTAAAAAGTGACCTGTTTAAGGTATGACCTGTTTAAGGTACAACCCGGTAAAGGTACAACCTATTTAAGGTATGACCTATTTAAGGTATGACCTGGTTAAGGTATGACCTGGTTAAGGTACGACCCGGTAAAGGTACAACCTATTTAAGGTATGACCTATTTAAGGTACGAGCTGCTTAAGGTACGACCCGTTTAAGGTACGACCTGTTGAAGGTACGATCTGTTTAAGGTACGACCTGTTTAAGGTACGACATGTTTAACGAGATTTCAACCCACAACATTCAGGCTGGTCGACCACCTCTCAAACACCTGCACCAATGGACCACCTTACCACATTTCGGAATAATTGTGCAGCTACCTATTACATTTGACGATCTCTCACGGCACTGAACTGCCAGGGTGCTAGTTATTCATAATAGAAAAATAATATTTATGGTACTGCATACCTTACCACCAAATAATTATTGCCATATATGATATATATATATATATGGTATATATATGTATATGATATATATATGTCGTATATGATAACTCTATGATTACGTATGTGATACAGCAGATCACTGATACGGGACAAACCTGTAACAATCTATAGGATACAATAAATTTATGAGTATGTAAATATAAAGAGATTTTGAAGGTAAGCAGACTGTCAAGCCAATAACACAATAACTCCATGGCTACAAATATGTACTAGCGAGTGCATGGTGGAAACATTTGAATATGATAGAAGAAGACAACTCCAACAACATAGATCAGACATTCCGACATATAACCAACCTGTGCTTTTAACCTTGTAACTCCTGAGAGGCTCATACTTGGCTACATTCCATAGCCTTAAAATACCACTTTCAAGGTCACCGGTTACGAAGAGCCCAGAAGCATCGGGTACCCACGCTATTGTTTGAACGTGAGCTGCCTTGGAAGGAAGGTTATACCATCCCATAACAGTCATGCTACAAATTGAAGAATGAGAGTAGAAAATGATGATACTAAAATAGACAGAAGGAACACTATGTGATTACCAGATCTGATAAGCTGTGTGTGCGCAAGTCCGTATCTCACACCCAACTTCCCCTCGAACAAATTACGCAGGCCTAATGAATCGTCTTCTTCCATATTTCTATGCAAAGGCAAACTGTCACCCTCAGCATTGTCATTTATTACATGAGCAGTTTCCCTCCCTCTTTTTTGTCAACAAGTTATCCCACTAATAAAAGCTCAAGAGAAGTGAGAAGCAATTGAACAATTTTTTTACTTATTCTCATCAATATGTTCTTAGTATGAAGTTATGTGTTTGTGGTCAGCCCAGTACTCTGAATGATATGGTTGTTGCAGTTTCATAGCCCAAATTTATAAAACTATCAATTTTGGCGGTAGAATGTGATTTCCGATGTAGTTTTATAACAAATTATTCCGATAAATGGCAATATATTACTTTGTATATGTTTATCTCGTTTAGTAGTTATAATAATCTTGCTAACTGATGACCATTGGTTAAGGATGAACTTACAAACTTTTGTAGATTTTATTAGAAAATATATGTATTTTTCTATTATTTGCAATTGTTTTTTATGCTTGAGGTGATCTGATTACCAGGCTGTTTGAGGATTAAATTGACAAAACTCGGTTGCCATTCAAATGCTCAGAAAAAAATGTGCAAAATGTCATCACAAGTTGTTATCATCCCTGTAGTTGATATCGGCTATTGCGTTCTAGTTGTAGACACCATCATCACACTTCAAATTGATGTGAGTGTTTCAATTGAGATCAAATTTTATGGATTTCAATCTTGAAACATCCTGGCAGTCAGATCACCTCAAACATCAAAACCAATCGCAAAAATCTGGCGTAAGTACATCTCTAAAAGAAATTAAACTTTCAAGCTCTCTAATCCCATGTGATATTTTGCAACATAGCGGAAAAAAGCCTTTTAAAATAAGTTACATATAATGGAGCTGGTGTTTCTGAAATTCAAAGTTGAAGGTGACAGTGTAGAGACTCTATAACAACTGTAGACTAGTGTCATGCTAGCAAAGAGATATCATTGAGTGTATGTATCAAGCAGTAAAGCACACATGAATATTAAATGTCTAAACTAACCCAATGCTAGTAATAACACTAACAAGTCGACCTTGACATAGTTAATATAAAGGTTAATGAGAAAAGTTGTAGTACTTAGGATTTTCCTTTTCCTGTGTTTGTAAAACTTTAGCCCTAATTGCTGCATGATTGAAATGAGCAAAAATTCAATGTTACAGACAAATGAAGGCCACAGTCTAACTTCTTCCTTAGGCTATGTTTTGTAAGTAGGCTTTACACATCACAGTAAGTAATCGCCTTTACAATAGAGATAATAACAACTGAGTATAATTCTAAGTAAATTCTCACCTTTCTGTGCTTATCAAGACTAGCTCTGCTTTGTAGCTGATGACAAGAGCATAGTCTGTAGAGTGCAGGTCAAACTGCAAATCTATAACTTTGTATCGAGACGCCCCATCGCCGTCCCCATCTTCAACGCTAATGATAATATGTTTCCGTGGTCGCTTACCTAGAATAGATGTTTGCCCTTTGCTAGCAAACACATAAGTCAAATCAAAAACTCCAAAATAAATAAGTATTCCAAACAGGAAATAGATGCAGCAGTGCCCCGATTAGTGCAATGCGGCAAAGGTGTACAACTGTGCTAATTATCTGATATTATAATTTTATATCGTATCTCTTTCAGGCGTTGTGGGAGGGATTTCGACAAATGGCATATCGGCATTTTTGGTATTCCGACGTATTCAGCACACCAACTGACAAATTCCAATTTCGAGAAAGATTGTGTTGAAGCCATATGGCGAAAAAATGCCATACGGACGGGGCGAAAAAACGTGTTCCACATCGTAAGACAAAAAAACCATAAAACAGAGACCTCATAACCCGGAGGTGCGCTGTATGTGCAGACCATAACCATCAATCTGAAGCCTAATGACAGGCAGATGTCGAGCTAAAACTGTTCATAAAACTAGAATGACAGCACTTGGTAAATGTGAGAGTTATAAAGTAATTGTACAAATAGCAGCTTTTAGCATTTGCAGGATAAATGGTGTCATTGCAGGATAGGTGGTGTCATTGCAGGATAGGTGGTGTCATTGCAGGACAGATGGTGTCATTGCAGGATAGATGGTGTCATTGCAGGATAGATGGTGTCATTGCAGGATATATGGTGTCATTGCAGGATAGATGGTGTCATTGCAGGATAGATTGTGTCATTGCAGGATAGATGGTGTCATTGCAGGATAGAGGGTGTCATTGCAGGATAGATTGTGTCATTGCAGGATAGATGGTGTCATTGGACTAAGTTGAGAGAAATAAAGCAGCTTCCCATTTGCTGCACATAAAATAGCTCATTGGGCGATCATAGCTTACAATAGCTTCAGTTAAACCATTTCACACTCTTGGGTGACTTGAGCAAAGTTTCATGAACAGTTCATCAACAATTGTAGCCTAATATCAACATATGGCCTAATACCAACATATGCAGAGAAACCAAACAATATTTCAGCTGATTTTTGGCATCTCTTTCATACAAAAATGGCTAAAACATTTGCGGTCAAATGCATAACCGGAGACTAAACCAAAAGAATCTCTACTATGATAAGAGCCGTGCCCGTCTGTAGCCATGCTAAAAGCGTATGGTAAAAGCATGATTCGTATGGGAATTGAACTAGGATAAACCGCTTTATGAAATGACCACTATCCACTGCACCACTCGGCTACCTTGACCTTTTAGAATTATTATGCACCTAGTTATTATATAGGATGATCTTTTGCAGCACACAGCTTGCCAGCATACTAGTATGAGAATAAATTAGGAGGCCCTGGTCCAGAGCAATTAATGCAAGAACTCCTAGTGGTCAGCGACTACAAGCAGCAAAGCAAATGCTCTACTAAAAAGCTATCAATGCCTGCAGTACTTCTGAGACACACGAATATGCCTAATAAGAAGACGAGAATGCATGCTATTGTAAACACACCGTAAATCGGCATTGTGCTCACCTGGGATGATGAGAGAGACAGTACCATCTCGATGGCCTACCAGAACTTTCCGAGAGGAGCCCTTTGAAAGATCCAGGGCAGTTATTGGAGAATTAAATGAGACATTGTACTCTTTACGAGTAGTAACCTTGCTTTCCTCTGTATATCTACATAAAGCACCTCCATTTCATGGTGGGCCATATATTGTAAGTTACTGAGATTGTTGCTGCGTGAGACACTTACTACATATGATCAGCAACCCAATCATAAATAAATCCATAATTAACTAATCAATACTAATCAATTAACAATAATCAAATGCAACTGAGTAATAAACCATAAAGTGATAGCTCTCAGTTATAGCCAAGCTAAGGACTAGATAAAAAAGTATTGATTGATTAAAATCACAATCAATGAGTGCAACCATGAGAGGGTAACTCCAGTTTTGAATTTTTTAAGGAGTGACTGTTATTTAACCTGGTTCAACCTGTGCGCTTAATAAGGTAGTGTTGAAACAACCACGTGTTTATTGTAAGCAACACAATCGCCAGAGATGTAAACCATAACCATCAATCATACACAGTCATACCGCGACATACACAGTCATACCTCAACATACAAAGTCGTACCTCGACATACACAGTCATCCCTCGACATACACAGTCATACCTCAACATACAAAGCCGTACCTCGACATACACAGTCATAACTCGACATACAGTCATACCTCAACATACAAAGTCGTACCTCGACATACACAGTCATCCCTCGACATACACAGTCATACCTTGACATACGCAGTCAAACCTCAATATCCAGAGTCATTTAGTATTATTATTTACCTCTCTTGTTATACTCATCTATATATTACAGCAACTAGCCTGTTTCATTCAGTTCACAGGTCAAAAAATAAGATAAAGACTTCACATAACTTCGGAAAGCATCAATAGCAATGCATTCTATAAAACTATGTAAAAAACTAGACTGTATAGAAATGAGTAAATAAATAAAATAGCAATTTATAGCGTTTTTGTCAGTTTAGGTTAAATTGAGGTGCAGCTTTTTGAGAATGGAGATGGACAGTATAAATGTAGAGGAGATGAGAGAGATACAAAACGCATCTAGCTTAGATTACATAATCTTTGAACTAAAAAAAATTTTCAAATACCTTTGTTCTTATATTCAATATCAATTAAATTTTATTGTCAATCATCATGGCACGCTTCCAATTTCAAGCTTTTTTCCTCGCATCACCTTTACATTCTTCCTCACAATATCTACTGCCACTTGAAAATTCTTACATGATTATCCAAAGACATTTACTCACGCTATTATATAATAATATATCAGGAACTTCTATACTTTAGTTCTTGGAAAAGTATTTTTATCACTGCTATCACTCATACCAGATTTTTGGGAACTAAAAGAATTAAAAGCAAAATTATGAAGCATTGTTTACTATCATCATTTTAACACCGTAGAACCAAACTATGTAAAGGAAAGCTGTGTACATATGTATTAATTTACATACTGCCTTGTTTTAAGAAACTTCACATGCTAGAAATGTCGAAGAACATATTTTTCAGTTTTCATCGTATGTAAAAAATATTGAATTTTAAGGCGATTATAAGCATGACAAATGACACCTTGACTGACCTATTAACATTGAATAAAAATCGAGTAAGAAAGGTCCCAAGAAAGGTCACAAAAGTTCACAGAACATTAATATAAACAGAAATGTTAACTATCCAGCCATCAAATTGCAAGAAAGTCGTGAACACGTCTTTTAACTCTTTTAACCAGAACATGTCTGTTAACCCTTTACTGATATGCATTAAATTTATTCTTACCTCCAACACAAAAGAGAAGTCTCAGTAGCAATGAGCAATTGTTCTCCAAAGAAACAAGCAGCCACTGGAATGTTGCCAATATCATGTAGCTGCAGAATAGACAAAACTCTAAACAGTATTCACTAAAGGTATTGAACTCCCTAAATACTTCAGCAGAAAACAATAAAATTTAGAAACAAACATATTTCTATTAATTTAGTTTTGGAATTTATAAACCAAAATATAGAAGCACACTTTTTATTATTGAAAACAATATAAAAATAAAATATAACAATATGAAATATGTGAAATTGCTTATCTGAAACATGGTATTTATGTAGTCTTTTATAAATTTAATTTCGTACAAACATGGTAAAAATATCATAAAAAAACAAAGATGTAATCACCTTTTTAATGATGGTCTGTTTTCCAACATCCCATATCACTATCGAGCCATCCCGAGCACCAGTGCTTATAACATCCTCATCAGCTGGATGCCAGCACAGATATGTTATTCTTTTGGTGTGTTCAACTATGATAGACTGCAGGTTGTATTGTCCGGTACTCAGACTCCTCTGTAATAGGTAAGCCTTATAAACAAAAGCAGAGCCAAAAATATGGAACACAATTCATGGGCGATTTTCTACACCAAATCAAAAACCATCTGAGTCTTGTTTATCGGCTTATTACCAATGTATTAATAAAACCAAATTTAGAATAACATTCTAAGATAAATCTAAAATCATCTCTTTAAAATGTGCAAAATTTAGGTTCTGGTAAGCATTGGAGAACAAGTAACAGTTGCGCCAATTATTTGTAAGAATGTACGATTTTATTATGGAGAACTCTTATTATTGGGCAGTCATCCTCGGTGAACTCTCATTATTGGACAGCCATCTAAAAACAAAAAGTCCTTGTGAATAGCATAAAACACCAACTATAACAATTTAGTAGATGCGCTGGCAGTACCTCATATACATAAACTGACTCTGATGCACAATACGCAAATCTTTGGCCAGAGGCTGCAACTACTTTGAAGTTCCATGGTTGACAGCCAGCCTCGAGAAGGTTCAATTGAACAGGCACATCCATATAATCCCAGCTTGGCATGAAATGGCGTCCGCAACTCTAGCTTACCCCCAGTACTGCAAACAGATTTAAATTCCGAGTTGATTGTCGAGTCTTTCCGAGTTGATTGTCAACTTATGAAATAAGAGAAACAGTTCACTACCATACCGCATGTATGCTGCATCAATAACTTGAAGATTAATGTCACAGACTACTAGCATCGATTAAACCATGTTTAAAAGCTATTTGAATTTATTATTATCTTCTCCTACTGGTCAAATAAGATAAGTAAGGAACAGTAAATGCTGTGAAACTATGATTAAGGAGAAAACATCTTAATAATGTAATCTTAATCATTGTAGAAATGCTAACAATGTTAAAATTGCCACGTAGGTAGTGTCATGGAAAAACATTTATGGTTTGCCTGCATTTATGTCTATGTAGTAGACAAAGTAGACACACATGTCTATGTGTCTACTTTGCGGCACTTTTGGTCTCAAGTATACTGCAAAAAGGTTTATTAATGAGTCAAACAGGCAAAGTTGAGGTGAATTAGAGCACTAGTGAGATAATCTGCACAAATGCAAATCTTCAGTAATCCTTCGTTTTGCGCGGACCAATCAGGACCAGCCAATCTCCTCGCGAAAACTGAAAACCTGTGAAACCAAAACTAATAAACTTATGTCTGATAGCCATCTTTTTACTGCTGGTAAGTATTTTTGTCTTTTTCTTATTTTCATTAGCCGATTTTGAGGGTAGAAAGCATTTAAAAAACTTGATAAACAACGTCACATTTAACACAACGTAACATGAAAACAGTGAACTGCTATCACAACTTGCTATCAGGCCATTTTTGGAACCAACTCCCTGATACTATAAAAAACATAGAGAAGGTGGCCGTTTAAAAAAACTTACATTACATCTATTAACAAGTGAATAAAACCTAATTACTCATAAAAATCGATCTTGATAATACGATGACGACAAGCCCGACGCCACAACTAGCTATGCTAATGCGTATTATGGGCTACTCTTCCAGCTTTTTTTTGGTTTAATTATTACTGTTGGTGGAAATAAAAAATCAAATCAATAATGCGCACAGGAAAGCACACTTGGTAGGAGTATATAAGAGATTTCTAAATGTTATGTATTGTAGTTTTTTTTTTCAATTTTATTTATTTTCTGCAACGATTAATTTTCGATGAATATCTTTTACTTGCGAAGTGCTGAAGCCACAAAGGCTGAACCATGAAGGTTACTGTGAGGGTTTACTGTATACTGTAATTCTCATTCCAACAATTGTTGAAAGTATCATTTTATTATGCTAGAAATTATACTTAGTTTTCTTGTTCAATTTTGGTCTTATGAAACACATAACATAGGAGTAGTTACTATCTCAAAAGTTAGACTAGAAATACCTAATATTTTTCGAAAATAACAACATTACTTTCTTATAAAGTCAATATAACAGATTCTGACAAAAACTCAACATTCTAAGTACGATTGCAGTGTGCTGATATGCAGTCTATGTTACAGCTGGATGGCTTGGTGGACCAGTATCCGCTGTTTATTTTGTCAGCCTCTTAGGGCCTCCCGAGCTTCAATTATATGAATTGATGTAGCTCGGGTCTGTACAGCTTGTACAGCTGTTGTATATGTCCTCTTCTCCGTTTTTAATTCGTAGTAATGTCACTCAGCTTCTTCTCCTTGCCCCTTGGATTCCATTGTGACTAATTGACCTTGTTCAACTGTGCCTCTACTGTTCTGTGTTGTTTCTCGGCTCTTGAAGTTCCTTGATGAGCCTCTTCTTTTGTTACTTCTTGTTAGCAGATTTGTTGTCATTGATAGCAAGCATTCACATGCAATCATTCAGCAGTGTTCCAAACATTCTCAAAATATGTTTATTTTAGAAATTTCTGCCATGGATGCTGGTATCCTCCATAGCCAACAAAGAATTAATCTTTTAACATTCCTCAGCCTGAGTAGTTAATAAAACAGTTTATCTAAGTAAACAAACAAATAAAATACCTTTTAATATGCCAAAACAGTTCTTGCAGAGCAATATACTACTTACACATGAAAGATACTACAGTGCAAGTTAATGAGTTATACAATACAACCATTTCCATAATGGTACAATGTTACAACATACATGCATGATAACCCTATTTAAGAATAAAAAATTGAATTTGTCCTTGTTGAGTTCGAATACATGAAGTTTTGTCATAGTTCTAAATGCTTGTATTTCTTTCTGTTTATGTGCCTTTTTGTCAAACTTACTATTTCATCCAGTTATGTATTTTTGTCTAGTAGTTTTTCAAAAGCTTTGGCTTGACAATCTTCAGTTTTGATGTAGTTTTGTTATAATCTTGCTGAATATTTGTTAATTTGAATTACTTGAATCATTGTGTTGATAACTCCTTTGCTGATAACATTTTACCAGAATTACAAGATACTCAATTTACATGATTAAACAACTCCATCACTCATCCATGAGCATAACATACCTAGCTTTGTCCGGAATATTCACATTGCTTGTTGGTCATTAGCATTGTGCCATCGTGTTTGACTTTTTACATGTACATACTGTTATCTTCCATCCAGTGTTTGTCAGGCTGCCAGTGGCCTATTTTTATTAACTCTGACAGTATTGTTAAACATAATAGAGTTTAGCATAATGATGGCAATTTAGGTTAAATAAATTCGAACGCCGAACACTTTCTATACTAAGTTGAATTAAATCACAAAACTCTGCACAAATAATGATCAGTATTAACAATACTTACTTTAACAGTCACTGTGCCACGCCCAATACACAAGTGACTATAACTCACAAATCTACTAATGCACAAAAGCATAAAAAGTAGACATGAGCAAGAATCTGGATAAACATGCATTTAGTTAAACCACTAGGTATCATGGCATTTAGATGTACAAAAATGGCTGAATTTGTTTAACAGCGAAAATAGTTAGGTAAAGTTTAATAAAACTATTGCTCATAAACAGCCGAAGTATAATATTAAGCTTCTCATAAAAATGCCCAAACCAGTTTATTTGTCCTCAAAAAGAAACACGTTTCGTGTGTTCACTATAGGTCGAAATTGTTTAAACAAATAAGGCACACATAGAGATGCAAAGTACAGAAATGTATGCAAACAAAAACATTAATAAATATTTACACACGCTATAAATTTTATCCACGCACATGGAGCATCAATTTAAAGACTGGTACCTACGCTAATCTTGTCCTCGATAACTATACATCGGCGTGATCGAGGCAAGGGATTCATTTGCCGCCATATTGTTTGTACCACAAAACACAAGTTTGTGAGTTCTGGATAAGTTAATTAAATAATTTTAAATTTATTAAAATAAAATTAATAGTTTAAATTGTAAAATCTGTATAGTTTATATTACATACATCATTTCTGAGTGCTGTCGGGGTACATCGCTAGGCACCTTGTAAGCAAAATGGCCGCGGATGACAATTCCTATTCGGAAGACTATGAACTTGAGAAGATAAAAAGCGAAATTCTACAAGAAAAACAGATGAAGTATGTGATACGTATTAGTTAACAAAATATAACATGTTGGTAGATAAAACTGTTTGTCTTTTCGATGAGCAAAACTAAGTACTGTGTGCTACTCATTTATTAATTGACTCTAGGTGCATTCAACTACACACTGGACTGCGCATCCATTACCCATGTTTATTATGTTTCACGTAGCAGTTTTCATTTTGTTCAGCCAAAAATTAATAGAAAAAATGAACAGAAAATAAATTTATCTATCAGCTTGAATATTTCGTCAAATTCTCGGTTTGTCATCATTGGTGTGATTTGGTTTTTGATATGAACTGCACAGGTGACTGTTTTAATGATCTATGTTCATGTAAGGTCCATTCTAGAGACATCTACAAAGCACAAATAAAGACAAACATGAGGATATTGAATAAAAGTATATCAACTGGCAACCATAAATTCTCCCGGCATATTATCATTTTTCATTGTCATCATTTCGCTGATCAATTCTCTATTCTGTGCTGCAAATAGAGTTCTGGTCTGGGAACAATCTTCTACATTGAAGGTCTCCAAAACTGTTACAACTGTTCTGTGCAGCATTTTACTTAATTTAAAGAAAACTTGTTTAGTAAAACACTATTTAATAATGCGAGTGCAAAAATTAATTTTGCTGTTATACAACGTTCATAAAGAGACAAGTAAAACACACACTTGTGTCAGTTAAATTCACCATTACAGTGAACAAGTTTTTTTTTTAATTTGAAGATTAACACAGCCAGTATATTACTATTTTTACAGACTGATATTTTAGGTTCATGTTTTAAACAAAACCAATGACAATGTTATTGAATATCAGTGAAAACATGAACATAATTTTGAAATTCAATTCATACACTCAGTTTAAAGAAGCCTCTGCTTGAATGCAAGTTTGTTTGTTTATGGATTATTTTTTTACAAAAATGGTCTAAATAAGACTTATTTAGACCTGAGTGTCTGCATCATTACACCGAAACATACAATTTGTACAAGCAGATATTTACGTAAGTTTATCTGTCTTTGAGCAAAACCACAAAGAAGTTGCAGCACCAAGCTGCAATGATGGCACACCAACCTACCCTTTGCCATTAGTCTTGACTACCGGGGTATTACATGCTTGCAGCGAGATAGTTGCCACTAATCTCATGGGAATATGATGTTCTTTACTGCCAACACATGTGCACCAGGCAAAGGTTTCATGAAGGTGAAAGGAAAACAAAGTAGCACAGTTTCCATGTTCTTTGCTCTTTTTTTTAATTTTTCCTGAACTCTGGATCACTGCTGTCTATACCTTAAGTCTTGCTAACCAGTCTATTGGCTTTCTATGCAAGCTATCATTTGTATTACTGGCTATTCACATGAAAGCTGGGCTTGGCAATAACTAATAACCTCTTTTGGATATTTACGCAATATCCCCCACTATCAATAAAATCATCAATAAATTTAAACATCAAACGTGTTATCTTGTCAACTAAGTTTCCAGGAGCTAAAATGTTTAATAGTAAATTTTTTTAAGCAAACAGTGCCAATAGCATCGACTGTCCAATTCAAAAGTTTCTCGATATAATGGTTGTGTCATGAGTTAAACAAAAAGGTGTCAATCAATACATTTAATACAGTATGATGTGTCATAGTGAATAAAAATTGGTTTTTGCAGAAATTTGGTTATGCAGAATTTACATAACTTTATTGTTGTTTAGAGAAATGTTAGAGAAGTCAACAAGTGAAATGAAACAGACAGTTGATCAACTAGAAAAGAGAATTGATAGCATCGACAGTGAAGGTGAGAAGCCTGAGTACATAAATAAAGCTTTCAGCAACAGAAACAAAGTCTGGTCATTTCCTTACTCTCAATATCTTAATTTTTATTAAAAGTCAATATGTTTGTGAGTCATAAAGTTTTTCATTCTACCCAGGAAATGAATGGAAAACTCGTTATGAGACACAAGAGGAGATCAATTTGCAGCTACAACGGCAAATTCTGTTGATCCAACAAAAGATGGAGAGCACAAAACAAAGTTTAACTGAGTGTGAGTAATTTAGAATCTACTAACCCGTTGCTTAATTGGGATTCAAAACTTTTATGATGCTAGTATCTAAAGATGTGTAACGTGAAAAGTATACTACGAGGAGTTTACTATGAGGAGTGTATCATGAGGAGTGTACCATGAGGAGTGTACCATGAGGTGTGTACCATGAGATGTGTATCATGAGGAATGTATCATAAGGTGTGTCTCATGAGGAGTGTACCATGAGGAGTGTATTAGGAGGAGTGTTCCATGAGGAGTATACCCTAAGGATGTACCATGAGTAGTGTACCATGAAGAGTGTATAATGAGGAGTGTACCGTGAGGAGTGTATCATGGAAAGTGTATCCACTTTTATAGTGTGTTTCATAAGCCATGCGTCAGTGATTTAATGCTCAGTCTTTTATTACAGTGAAGAGGTCGCCCCACCAGCATGATCTTTCTTCTGAAGACTTCATAGCAGAGGTCAGTCAAATTTTAGCGATCGGTTTGAAATCCGAAACGTGCTATTGTTGCAGCCATATCTCTGTTTTTGAAAAATATCAACTTGTTCAATATAATTCATTGTTTTCAGGAAGGTGCATTGCTGCACTAAATTATGAGTGTAGCTGACACTTTAGATAGAATTGTCATCTGTCTATCAAATAAATGTTGTTAGGCGAGCTGTACATATACACTTAACATTGATATAAAGACTGACACTATTCAAAGATTAGCAGACACACATTTAGAGTCATAAGCTTAAGTTGAGGTTTAGGTTTAAGTTGATTAGAAAACATACGAGTAATTGTAGGTTTGTCTTGTATTAGTACGAATACGTGGTCTTCTAAGATAAAAGAAGTAATATTAAAAAAATAAAATCTCACAAATTCACTCTTTTCAAGAATATTATTTTAAACTTGACCTTAGGAGTTTTGAAAATTGTGTAAATAATTATTTGACATTTCAATCATCCTCTTTATAAGTTCCTAACTTTGTTAGTGAAATAGTCGATATCCAACATTCCAAAAACAAATTGAAACACAGCACTACAATGGTGAGATTATAAATATGGTTGCTATATATATATATATATATATATATATATATCCTAGCATGTCCTAGCAAACCAACCAGATATAGTGGTGGTAGACAAGGAGAACAAGAGGGCTACTATAATAGATATAGCAGTACCCAATGACTACAATATAGCCAGCAAAGAAAAAGAAAAGGTAGAGAAATATCTCCCTCTTAGAGAAGAAATTGAAAAATGCTGGAATGTAAGAACAACTGTAATCCCAGTAGTCATTGGGGCACTGGGCGCAATAACACCGGCGCATAAAATGTGGTTTGCCCAAATACCAACAACAATCAACTCAGGTGAGTTGCAGAAAAGTGCGCTATTGGGAACAGCAAAGATCTTGAGGCGAGTGCTCAAACTCCCAGGTCTCTGGTAGGAGACCCGAGTTAGAGCAGAATTTACCACCCATACGGGGTATCCGGACTGAGGAAACAATTTTTATATATATACATGTATTTATATATATATATATATATATATATATATATATATATATGTATATATATATACATATATATATGTATATAAATCTCAGTTTGTCATCTGTCGTTCCGTCTGTCCAGCTATAGCTATTAGTATCTAGCAATGAAGAGTGTGTATCACAGACGATTTGAGCTCAGAAAATTTTGGTTTACCAGGCGATAAGCTAACCCATTGAGCTACTCAAGATTCAGTTAAAATACGCATAGTGACTCTTCATTACCGCGCAACGTCACTAAAGCTTGCTCTCACGGCTCTTATTAGTAAGATTAACAATACGGATACTAGCTTATTCAAATTAGCCAATGGCAATGTGCCAGGCTAATGGCAAGTGGCAGGCAACTGCATTACCTGCCATCGTGTATAAGCTGTTTTTAATACCTGTGCAACGCTGTGTATTTGGTTAGTAGCTTATAAGGTAACTTAATATTATAATGACATTGATGCAGGGATTTTCTAAAAAAAAAGATTAATATATCAATCATTAATATTGACCTTAAAAAAAGAAATTGTATAAGTAATGTACAATATTAGGGTAAATATCACATATATTTTTTACACTCTGTTCACTTAAAGAATGAAAATCATTATGTATACATTATGACTTCATGAGAATAAACGTATCCTGTAAATAAAAATTACCACTTCTTACATTCAACAACTCTAGCCAAATATTATACAGCTCTCAAGCCAGCAACACTGTGCAAACACAACAACTCGTTCTTAAAATACCTCCTACGGCTTTATTCTGATAATAACTCCAATCATATTATTTGAATAACAATTATCACTCTATTCGGAGAATAACGCTTTTGACTTCATTATGATAACTATTATTATTTTATTCTGATAATAACCTACATGGATTTATTCTTATGATAGCTCAAATTAGTTTACTCCGCTTATATTCACTATGGCTTGATTTTTATGGCTCCATTTTTAGTTTTAAAGGTTTGTTGCTAGTTCTTTATACCTTCTAATGAGAAAATAATAATCATATACATAATATATACTATGTTAAACATTACCATAGTATGTATTATTATAATGTATAATATTTAACTCATGGTATATATTGTTATAATATGTAATACTATTTAACTGTTTTATGTCAAAGTCAATGGCTCATGAATACTTGAATGAAAATGCTTAATAAAGTAATAAGACATTGGTGAAAACAAAGAAAAAAGAGTAAGACAAATCCTAAAACTAGGATGAACTGAAATGAACCTAGCGCTACTTTTGGGTCGTAGCGTAGTTTTTCATTAGGTTTGCAGAAACTGTAACCCTGACTATATTGTTGTTGTAGCCAACACAGTTTACTGTGCAGAACCTGCGTAAGCATCAGAACAGCCTCCAAAATCAAATCAGGGATTTAGAGTGGAGACTTGATCAAGAAAGTAAAGCTTATCACAAGGTATAACAACCAACTCGAACTCATAGAAGATATAGTATTCAGTGGGCAGCTTTATATATGTCACCATAATACACACAACAGCAAAATTAGGTCATGTTAAAACACTAAAATGCTAAGGTTGCTGGCTAACTGAGCAGATATACTCATGTAAGATTACACATATAAACAAGGTTTTAGCATTTCATAAAACGTTATTTAAAATTTCAATTGAAAAACGGAGCTGAACAGGAAACAACACTTACATAAAAAGAAAACATTCCCACTGCTCTTTTAAGTTATGGAAAAAAAGAGTAGATACATAGTTGCAAATGTAACATTTTGTTTATTTAAACGCATGCTTAGCTCAGCTTTTAAAACGTCAGGTTTTAAGTATTTATTTTACACTTTTTATTATTAGGGTGTCTCAAAAGGCTGAAAGCTAGCAAGTTATATCATATCATTCCATTGCGCATAAAATTAAAGAACTACCCGCAGAATGTAGTTCCTCATACCAGTAGTCATCAATAGGGATTATTGCCACAGAGCCAAGCAATTTTTCAAAGTATTTCAAGTACTTGTAGGTCATGCAGCGATCTAATTGAAAAGCGAGTGTGAAAAATGACCATACATTTTCTCTCTTATCCAAGTTTCATTTTTTAAATGCATTTTATTCATTCTTATTATTATTCAGTATCCATTTGTATTATTAGTACTATACACACTATCTTGCAGTTGTCTGTTGTTTTCTTCTTCTGAAGTTGTCTTACCTTCTTCCTTACATTGAATTTACTATCTACCGCATTGATACTCACATCTATAAGCTACCGGCTAGTGTTGTGAAGTTATTCTTTCACTTGTGCAAAAGGTTTTCGCACATCTAATTTGTAGATATTGATCTCTAGAATCTAAATGCTTACAGGCAAATGATGAACGAAAGCAGTATATGGTAGAGATCAACACTGCAAATTTTGCCTTGGATAACATGTTAAAGAGGTCACAACAGCAACTGGCACAGCAGCAGCATACCTCAGGGTCATCTCCAAACTTCAGGTGCCATTATGCTTCAGTCTTGTAAATTTACTTTTTAAACTTGGTAGAAAGTAAAACTTGGTGCAATAGCAATAAATAGATTTCAATTTTTATTTTTTGTTTAATTGTATTTTTATTCCTTGCAACATTCATAGAAGCTGTCTTACTTTTAAGATGATAACAGTATGTTAGGTGATTGTGAAACACATATTTTGCCATAAAATCCTTTTAAAAATTTGCAATACAATCTAGCACGTGCGTCACTTATATAGATACGCGATTTGTGCATGTCCCTTTAAATTCTTGTGATATTAGCCAATACGGTTTGCATACCATAATAACCACTAATAATAATAAGCACTAATAATAACCACTAATAATAACCACTAATACTTACTATGTGGTCATCTGTTGCCTAAACAATTTCACTGACAAGCCAAAGCGAGTGTGAGTAAGAATGATAATTTATGGCTAAACTAATAAATTTAACCGTATTATATTTCTATTGGTCAGTTGAAAATAGAAATAAATAGAAATAGAAAATAAGTAAACCAATAGAAATAAAATATTTCTGAATATTTTATTTCCATTAGTCAGTTGTTTGAAATAAATTACCTCAACCCAGAAATGCATTTTTGGTGTGAATGTCACAACTTTAGTCTTGGTAAATTTTATACCGTTATTTCAAACTCCAAGACTTTTCACATAAGTGTTCAATGTAATGACTCCTTCCTTGTCTAATGAACTTTTTTTTATTGTCATTTGCTCATTGATGGCTAAATCACAAACCGATTTAATCAACAGTTGCCATACAACTCTTTTACAGAAATATTCCGGAAGATCAAAGAGTGATCGATCCTCGACGAGGGCCAATTAAGAAGACAGCAGCTGTAAAAACTTTGCCAAGATTAGAAGGAAACGAAACCGCAAGATTTTAAAGAACTTGATGATATTCACATATTATGAGATGAGATTCACATATCATAAGATGAGATTCACTTATCATAGGATGCCGTTTGGCTAAAGCTTAGCTAGTTTCTGCTGCTTGTCTGCAATAGATAATAGATCATATCAAACTACATCAGTTGTTATGAATTAAAAGCTAAAAAATGCGTTTCTATGAAGCTGCTTGTCATTATAAATCAACTTTACTGTACTAGTTCTGTGATATTTCTGTATAGTTGGTAGGCATTTTCTATTGTTTTTCTAATCAGATTTATTGTCCAGAATGTGCCTTCCATTCTAGTCAGCTTTAACTTCTTTTTTTATAACATTTCTAGTTTACCATGGTTTTAATATATTATTACTGTTACCGTGACAGTCTCAAATACCGTGAGATATCATCGGGTGTGTTTATAAAGCGCAGAGAATAAGATTGTGTACGACTATTCTGGTGGGCTGAAAGCACATTAACAATTAATGGACAATGTTAACAATAAACAACCAACTAACAGTTTAATATTACAATTAACCTTACAATTAATCCAAGCATAAGAGTTTTGAGCTGCTGAGCCAAATGTCACGGAGTTCAAATAGCAGAGCAGGAGGGCATCAAAAAGTTGTCAAAAAAGTGATTCATTCCTTTTGAAGGTGGGCTATCTAATAAGAGTTGCCTCCAGATCAGAATTTCGAGCTGATTTCAAATATCTGGTCTCTACACCTCTCAGACGGTTCATTTTTGAGCAATGTAATTAATATATTATTTTAATTAAATAAATGGCTGTAGTATTTTATGTGCTTCTACCAGCAATGTGATATTGAAAATGGCATATAAATACTAAATAATTAGCAATTACCTAAGTTGGAATCAATTCTGATAACACTAAAATATTTATTACTCAAATATTAGAATAATATTATAATTGTATTATATCATATTATGTGATCTCAGTTTGGTTGGTTGATATTGTGGCAGCTTTAAAGGTTGTCCTTGTTATTCCGCAACTCCTATATCATTACAGATCTGCAAAACAAAATGAAAAGTATTTTTAAAGACTTAAACCGTGTACATGGATATATAATATTTTAGTATACATATATTCATCATTAATGCTTATTATGTTACGCAAGTGAAATCGCAATTAGACCTCTGGTAACAATACCACTCAAATACTAACCTTTTAATTCACAGTCATCTGAGTCCTCTGCATCACTACTTTCATCTCCATCTTCTTTATTTCTATTGCTACAGCAGCTGCATCTGCACATGTCCGTACATTTGATATCTGTATTGTTGCACTGACAGTGACGAGACTGGCACCCAGTTTTGCATCGACATAACATGTTACATGTGTGAGCACATCAGGAGGTGCTGGTTGTTGTGTCATCCATCTAGCTTTAAGCTCTCCCCCTTCCATAAACCATCCATGTTGCTGGGGGTTGGGGTATTGATGACAATTTTCATGGCTCTTCTCCATATTGAGGCCTGATAGGCAGCCCTAGATATATGGAGATTTAACTCAGCAAGTGTGGGTGGTAGGTTTGATTGTGATGTGCGAGACGGTCAGCAGAAGATTTTATATAGTGCTTCATTGATGGAATTTGTCTCTTCACTATATAATCTGCATATGAATGTCTCAATAGATTCTCTTATTGCACCATCAACTTCAAAATCTGTTCCTAATGATTTCAGTGTGTTACAGAATTCAGGATTGTTCTTTAGCAGCTTGAAGAAAGTTACCTTCCCTTTGGAATAGAATGCGCTTACATTGTCGCATCCATTTAGAGCATGGAGCCGAGCAGTGCTTTGCATCGGTTCGGGTGTGAGGACAGTAGACAGACAGCCTATGTTTACATATCTCAACTGCTCCTTACCACAGCAGTAAATGAGTTTCTGTGATGGTTGCTCATCTGCTAGAGATAGACAGCTTAGGAAGACATCTGTATCCTGGCACTTGACTACAACCTTCGAGCTGGGCTTGTCTTCCATTATCTTTGCGACATGTGCGTATCTGCCTCTTCGTGGTCTGATGCCAAACTATCTATTTGGCTTACAGCAATTGATCCATCAAGGTCATAGCTGATCATGTGGCATTATTGAGAAAAATCTGTTACAAGATCTAGTTTCTGTTTCACAGTTGACTTGCTCCATGTTGTGCTCACAGTTGATCTCCTTCAAAGATTTCACTAGGGCAGTCTTGTTTGAGCCGTCTGCAAAAAGTTCAGACCATTTTGGCACCGACTAGTTCGGACTAAACACAGCAACCTTCTGCCTTCCTTTCACACTTCTATGACTTCTCTCACCTCCATTAATGCTGATATCAAGGTATGGGTCACAAAAAAAATCTACACAACATGTGTGGTACACGCTTGCAATACTAACTATCCGTTGCAAAAGCTAACTTGCAACCATGCCAAAAGTTGGAGAAGCTTTCAGGGTCTGAATTTCGGCCATAGCATCAACCACAACAGCATCAAAGACTGGTAGCTGATCCTGGTTAACATAGATTGGTGGTTGATCATCAGCATCTTTCTCAACAGCAGCCATCAGAGCCGATTTAGCAGTCTTCAATATAGAGCCATCAGAGTTAGCCAGGGACCAGCTGATGTTGCCAAAAGAAAATAATAACACTTTTCTCAAATCCAAGTTACGCTGTTGGCTGATTACTAACAAATTCTCCATCAGTCTGTGTGAACACTCTAGGACTTTTTCGTTTGATTTCTTCTTAACTGATAGTAATGTGGTGAAGGTTTTGAGCTTGTTTGACTTAATGGATGTATTGAAATCAATCTCTTGGGTGCGTAACCTCTTCTGTACAAATTCTGAAAGCTGTTTTTTTCCTATCACATTTGCCATTTCAAGATCCTGCTTCACTTCAACGGAGGCTTTTGCACCACTGGTAATATGTACTAGCTTGGTGGTTTGAAACGCAAACGGATTCTTGCTGTTATGAGTCTTTCATGACTTCCCTCAATTCCTCATCAGCCTTCCACGCCTTTTCCCGCATCTCATTACTTGCTGTATCCGAATCACCAAGCACTAGCATCTTCTTCATGTCTGCATGTACAGCTGTTTGTTCCGGGTGAGATAGAGTCCAGCGCTGAGAGGCTGGTGATTTCCTGGTAAACCCTATGATTCCACCGTAAGACTTGAGTCTATTCTAACTGTTTGCTCAATAGATTGATCACAAGCAATGGAGCTGAATGGACAGTGATGTCGTGATTGATGAGTAAAATACCCCTTCTTCATAAGAGCCTCATTCACCTTGCTATGCGATACTTTCAGATTAGTCATCTCTGCATAGTACAGCGTGCCATATCTAGTGTACAATGGTCATATGTGATGTGGTTATAATTATGCAAAAAACCAAGGAAGGATCATACATGTAATTTGTCTATACATTTATGTCCAAATTGTAGGCTATAACACGTCATGTAAACTGCAAAGTGTTAGTTTTGCTGCTCCCAAAAAGTGCAGACAAAAATGAAAATGTTTTCTTTTTCTCCCACCAAAGTACCATCATCATGGAGTAATCATCATGAATTTGTAAAGTTATAAATATCTAATCTCACTTCTTCTGCTGTATCACATTCTTGCTGTCTCTTCTCATGTCTTTTCTCAGCTCTTTCCATAACAAGTTTGTTACAATACATTTTATAACAGGCATAATGACATAACATGTTTGAACTCTCATCAAAGTTCTCGATGCTTAGCACTTTTTTAGCAATTTCACATGGAATGCTCTTTTCTTCCAATATCAACCATCTGCTTGAATAATGTTTGGCTGTCGCATATTGAAGTTTAGTCACTCTGACTAGGGTTTATTTCACAGACTGATCAAGACAGTGAAACAAGCAGTCTTGCTGCATCCTTGGCAGAGATCAAAAAATGCTGAGAGTAGACTCACCAAATCTCAAATAAAAGCATCTATTAATTTTCGAGATAATAAAATAGTTTTCTTTGTCTGATATGTAAGGTTTTCCAAGCAAACTTGGAGTTGCCACCTCCCACTTCAAAAGTGCCCTCTAGCTCAGAAATGTGCAAACACATAGGTCTACAAACATTATAGTTGAATTCAGCATAAATTTCTGACTATAAAACATATTTGTTTGAGTAGCCCACCCTCTGAAGGAAAAAGCTGAAAGATAAGTTTATGTTCCTGCTCTACTAAAACATTGTACGATGCAATACATTTTCCCAATCTCCAACCTTAGCTTTGGACAAAGGGACACAGCTAAGGTTAAGGACACAGCTCTTTTTATAGGAAAAACTAGATGAATGCCCAGAATTGCACAGGCAATAAAATAATTACCCAATACATTTAATTAACCCACCTTTCAGGCTAGTAACTTAACTAGTCTAATTCTTTACTGTAACAAGAGCCAGGTTTGAAGCCAACTTAATAATCCTTACGATACGTGTAATGATCAAGCCTGCTAGTAATAACCAATAGTATTTTGGCAAGCGCTTTAAAGGTGATTATTTTAACCGATGTAATGAATATATGCAAAAATCTTTATTGGTATGGCTAGTTGGACACATAGTTTAGTAGATAAAATGTCTGCTTGCAACTCTGGAGGTTCCGGGTTGAAATTCAGTCCGAAGCATATTTTCTTTTTTAAAACTTTTTTGCTATAACTGAACACCTGAATGACAGACAGCCAAACACTGAGATATACATATATTCAGGTATATATATCTCAGTATCTAAATATATATATATATATATATATATATATATAAAATAATTAAAATAATTTAAAAGAAGATAAAAATTTTGACTATTATATTTACACTACTAACAGTTTCGTGTTAAAAACACTCAGTGTTTTTAACACTGAGTGTTTTTAACACGAAACTATTAGTAGTGTAAATATAATAGTCAAAATTTTTATCTTCTTTTAAATTATTTTAAATTATTTTATATGCACTGCCTTTATGGCATTGAGCACTTTTTAGTCAGAAGATTTCCACTAGATATATTAGTATATATATATATATATATATATATATATATATATATATATATATATATATATATATATATATATATATATATATATATATATATATATATATATACATATGTATATACTCATGCTACAGACAGTACTGTTTCGACTACATCTACAGTTATTAACAAAAGTTTGAGACCACTCAGTAAATCAATGCATATTATTGGTTTTATAGCAGTATATGTGGTTTTATTTAAACTTGTGATTAAACAATATAGTTACATACTGAAACACTTTTACTAATGCAGTTTTAAAGTTCATTAAAAGCGTAGCACAATACTTTTGAGTCTTTACTGTCAGTAATTGGTGTGTCCACAATTATTGGCGATTATTGCCTCAAGTCGCTTCGGCATACTTTCTATCAGCTTTCTGCAGTATTCTGCGGTGATCTCAGTGTACCAAACATTCTTTATAGCCTGTACAAGTTCTGCAATACTTGATGGCTGTTTTTCTGTTACCTTGTTCTTTAGCACTGTCAAGAGATTTTCAATTGGATTGAGATCCGGGCTGTTGCCGGGCCACGCGAGCTCTGTGGCTCCTTGTGGCCTCAACTGGCTCCCTTCCCTTGTGGCTTCCACTGTAGCCCCGGGCCACAAAGCAAGACACAATGTTGTATAATTCAAAGCTCACCTAGTGCAAACCATAGCATCACTTCTCAGCAGCATAGGGAAGATGGGTAGCCCTTGCATTGTATAACCCAAGTAAAACAAGCGTGGTCTCAAACTTTTGTTAATGACTGTATATGCAATATATATATGTATATATACATACATATATATATAATATATATATGTTTATATTATATATATGTATATATATGTGTATATATACATATATACTTATGTAAAAGAGCATACACCTTGCTGTTATTGCGTATTGAACATAAAAAACAGTGATTCATTTAGTTATAATTCTGCATAACTCAACAATGAATCCGCTTGAGTTCATGAAAGTTTATTTCTTTACAGCTGATACATGCCGCTGGTAAAAGAACTTGGTAACCATTGATAATAACTTATAGTCAGTACTGGTATACATATCTAGTGATAGTATTATGTGATCAGTGCTGGTACGGTAAACTCAGTGATAGTGTCATGCCATCAGTGATAATATCATATGATCAGTGATAGTATCATATGATCAGTGATAGTACTATGTATGTAATCAGTGATAGTATCACTGTTCACATGATACTATTACTGACAACTTGTGTGAGTGATGTATAAGCGATGTCTATAGTATATATTGATGTAGAAGCGATGTCGCACCAGGTGATGCCCCTAAATTGTGCTCATTAAATTTGTGCTCATTTGTAATCCATATTTGGAGATTTCGAGGATCTTTACAACACGATGATCTGCAGACACGAACTAGTTAGGCCTTATATAGCAAATGTTACAGGGAGTAAATATTGCTAAGTTTAGAGCTAGTGAGAAACCGTTACGCTCAAAATATCATGACTTCCGAACTTTGACCCTTCCTTCCAATGCTTCCTGCTATATATCTTCTAGCCTAAGAAAATAATCCTCTCAAATGTGTTTTCAACTGCTTAATGGGTACTTTGTTACTAAGGGGGGATTTCCAAAACTCCCTTTTACTTTTTTTCTCATAGTTGTGATACAAGGTCATAAGGTACAAGCTCATAAGGTTAACCACACTGATCTATCTTGTTTCTTTTACTCGGCAGGAAAGTTTCATTGGTGAAATTTATTATGCATAGCATCAGGCAAAGTATGTATTAAAATAATCACCATTGTGCACTGGGTCTAACATTGAACACTATTATCTAAATAACACTGTTATCTGATTATCGCTATTATCTGAATAACTCGATTATATGAATAACACTATTATCAAAATAACAATATTATCTGAATAACGCTATTATATGAATAACGCTATCATCTGAATAGCTCTATTATTTGAATAACACTATTATCTGAATAATGCTATTATATAAATAGCCCTATTATAGGAATAGCATTATTTTCTGGATAATGCTATTGTCTGAATAACGCTCTTATTTGAATAACACTATTATCTGAATAACGCTATTGTCTGAATAACGCTATTATGGGAATAGCACTCTTATGTGAATAACACGATTATCTAAATAACACTATTATCTGAATAGGCCTAACAATACTATCTGAATAGTGTTATTACCTGAATAACACTATTATCTGAATAATGCTATTGTATTGAATAATACTTTTATTTGAATAATACTTCTACCTGGATAATGCTATTATTTGAGTATCACTATTATATGAATAATACTAACACCTTAGTAACACTTCTATCTGAATAACACTATCCCGACAATGCTTCGGCACAATTTTGATATTGAAATGAACTTTTCTACAATACAGACATTTTTTGATCATGCTAGCAGCTGAACTAATAATCTGTAACTATACAGTAGAGAGCTTAAAGCTTTCTATATTATAAGCTTTAGCTTGATAAAAGCGGTGAAAAAATGAGAGTATAAAATCTTGAAGCAGAACTGCTTTCAGCATATTGAATCTGGTTTGACTCAGCCAGCTGAAGCTTGCATGCAATCAATGACTTAGCAATATTTGCTCTGTTACTCAAATTATTGATTCAATATAGTTTCATAAAACACCAAATGAAATTTTGACAACGCAAGATAATAGATGGTTGAAGTGCAATAGCTGTTTGAGCTCCATTCAGGCGTTTAATGACTGATCGCTATAAACTTTCCTGTACACTGAAGGGTTTAAAAAGAACAGTTGGTGTATGTACACCGAACGATTTAAAAGGAACAGTTGCTGTATGTACACCGAAGTATTTAAAAGGAACCATTGCTGTATGTACACTGAAGGATTTAAAAGGAACATTTGGTGTATGTATACTGAAGGATTTAAAAGGAACAGTTGCTGTATGTACACTGAAGGAGTTAAAAGGAACAGTTGGTGTATGTATACTGAAGGATTTAAAAGGAACAGTTGCTGTATGTACACTGAAGTATTTAAAAGGAACAGTTGGTGTATGTACACTGAAGTATTTAAAAGGAACAGTTGGTGTATGTATACTGAAGTATTTAAAAGGAACAGTTGCTGTATGTACACTGAAGTATTTAAAAGGAACAGTTGGTGTATGTACACTGAAGTATTTAAAAGGAACAGTTGCTGTATGTACACTGAAGTATTTAAAAGGAACAGTTGGTGTATGTATACTGAATGATTTAAAAGGAACAGTTGCTGTATGTATACTGAAGGATTTAAAAGGAACAGTTGCTGTATGTACACTGAAGTATTTAAAAGGAACAGTTGGTGTATGTACACTGAAGGATTTAAAAGGAACAGTTGCTGTATGTACACTAAGGGATTTAAAAGAAACAGTTGCTGTATGTACACTGAAGGATTTAAAAGGAACAGTTGCTGTATGTACATTGAAGGATTTAAAAGGAACAGTTGCTGTATGTATACTGAAGGATTTAAAAGGAACAGTTGCTGTATGTACACTGAAGGATTTAAAAGGAACAGTTGGTGTATGTATACTGAAGGATTTAAAAGGAACAGTTGCTGTATGTACACTGAAGGATTTAAAAGGAACAGTTGCTGTAGGTACACTAAGGGATTTAAAAGAAACAGTTGCTGTATGTACACTGAAGGGTTTAAAAGGAACAGTTGGTGTATGTTCACTGAATGATTTAAAAGGAACAGTTGCTGTATGTATACTGAAGGATTTAAAAGGAACAGTTGGTGTATGTATACTGAAGGATTTAAAAGGAGCAGTTGGTGTATGTATACTGAAGGATTTAAAAGGAACAGTGGCTGTATGTACACTAAGGGATTTAAAAGAAACAGTTGCTGTATGTACACTGAAGGGTTTAAAAGGAACAGTTGCTGTATGTACACTGAAGGATTTAAAAGGAACAGTTGCTGTATGTATACTGAAGGATTTAAAAGGAACAGTTGGTGTATGTATACTGAAGGATTTAAAAGGAGCAGTTGGTGTATGTATACTGAAGTATTTAAAAGGAACAGTTGGTGTATGTATACTGAATGATTTAAAAGGAACTGTTGGTGTATGTATACTGAAGGATTTAAAAGGAACAGTTGCTGTATGTACACTGAAGGAGTTAAAAGGAACAGTTGGTGTATGTATACTGAAGGATTTAAAAGGAACAGTTGGTGTATGTACACTGAAGTATTTAAAAGGAACAGTTGGTGTATGTATACTGAACGATTTAAAAGGAACAGTTGCTGTATGTACACTGAAGGATTTAAAAGGAACAGTTGCTGTATATATACTGAAGGATTTAAAAGGAACAGTTGGTGTATGTATACTGAAGGATTTAAAAGGAGCAGTCGGTGTATGTATACTGAAGTATTTAAAAGGAACAGTTGCTGTATGTATACTGAAGGATTTAAAAGGAACAGTTGCTGTATGTACACCGAACGATTTAAAAGGAACAGTTGCTGTATGTACACTGAAGTATTTGAAAGGAACAGTTGCTGTAAGTATACTGAATGATTTAAAAGGAACAGTTGCTGCATGTACACTGAATGATTTTATAGAAACAGTTGCTGTATGTACACTGGATCCTTTTAAGGGTCAGTTGGTGTATGTCCACTTGTGATTTCCCTTGAAAACAATTCATATCACCTAAAAGCCATCTATGGGTCATGTTCCTTAAAACTTTCAAAACAAGTACAAAGCACAAGTACTAGTACAAAACAACAAGACCTGTAACCAGCAAACACGTAATTCTCTCTCTCCCTCTTTAATTTCAGCCATATACTAAGATCCATGGAAAATAAACCATTTAAACTTACCTATTTTTACCGGTTTTAAGATTGGTAGGGGTCTTAGTATATGCTTAAAGTTAAATATAATTTTCCCCGAAATTACCAAACAACGGCATTTTTTCCTTAGTTTTTAATTAATAATTTGCCACCTCTAAAAAAATGACAAAGTCTTTCGTCGTCACATTGTTTGACCTGGCCAATAAGGTCGGACAGCAGGCAAAGCTTTACAGTGTAGTTTTCATACTCAAAATCTAAATCTAAAACCAAATCTGGGCCATTTCACAATGGCGACTATTAATATCATGAATGCTTGTTAATGGCAGCTGACTGATCATAACTGTGACAATATTTGGCAACTATATTTATTTGACAACAAAATGAACCAGCAGATCGGTAAAACAACTATCATTGTTCATAAAAGTTGTAAATTGTGAAAGTTGTGAAATTACTTTGATTTATAGCTTATGAGAATTTAATTTTACTAAGCAGTGAGAGAACAAAGACAATGGTAGTTTCGGCTATAAATGTAAGTAAAGTATGGTGATGCGTAATGGGTATTTCAAATGTTAAGCTGTTGTGTTACTATGTATATGTATATGATTTTAAAATTTTTTTAGCGTGGCTAGCAAGAAAGGAAAATATGACAATTCTTATTTAGACTGTGGCTTCACCTGTTTAACAATAAAAGATAAAGAAGAGAAACCTCAGTGTGTGATCTGTCATAAAGTGATGACCAACGATTCCATGAACCCTGTTAAGCTAAAATGATGTCCAAGTTCCCAACACCCTGCTTTAGTGAATCATGACAGAACATTTTTTGAACGGCAGGAAACATCATTGAAGAAGAAGAGACTTTCTTCTGATGGAGCTTTGCAGTTAGCCCAGGACAGAGTGGTTGAAGCATAATATGCAGTTGCATTACAAATTGCAAAACAAAAAAAACCTTATACAATTGGGGAGCAGCTAATTAAGCCCAGTGCTCAGCAGCTGCTAAAACCCTTTTTGAATCATTCTCAGCAATCCTCAATCAGGTAATTGGCATAGTAAACTGTATCAAAAGGTATATTGTTTAAAGAACTATGCGAAGATATGGAAGCAGAGCATCAAGTTCTTTTATATCAAACAAATGTTCGTTGGCTTTCCTAAAGAAATGTAACTGCAAGGACATTCAAACTACGAGAAGAAATTAAGATACTTTGTGAACAGAACAACAAAGCAGAATTCGAAACATGGCTAAAGGATGAAGTTTGGCTGCTTAATCTGTCCTACTTGGCATACATATTTGACCAAATTAAAAAACTTAATCGCCAGATACAAGGAAGAAACGCAAACATAGTCAAGTTCACAGATAACCTGAAAGCATTCCCATGCAAACTTGAATTATGGAAGAAAAAGGTAGCGCAAGGTAATTTTTCTATGTTTGAATCGCTTTCCTTGATTCTAGAGCCCAAAGATATGGAGCCTATTTCAATGCCTGAATCATTACAAAGTAAAATTATATCTCACTTAGATTCTTGGGAGTTTCAGCACTATTTTCCTGAGGTGAGTGAATCAGAACTGAGCCTTGTCAGAAATCCTTTCTGCTGTTTTGCTAAAAGCGTACCTGATGAGCTGCAGGAAGAACTCCTAGATTTGCAGAATGACTCATCTGCTAAAGATGTTTATGAAGATAAAACCGTTGAGGAATTCTGGCTTTCCATGATTCTTCATATTCACAGACAGCCAAACACGCCCTTCAAACTATGCTCCCATTTGTGTCTACATACCTATGCGAGTCCGCTTTCTCCTCCATGGTTGTTTTCAAATCGAAACAACGAAACCGACTGGGACTTGAAGACGACATGCGATGCGCTTTGTCAACCATTTCCCTAAAGATTGAGAATTTTGTGAAAAACAAGAATTACAAGCTATCCCACTAACAAACTGACTACTGAAAATATAAAGTCAAAGCAATTTAGTATGGCGTTGCAATATATATATAAATAAATAGAAACATGTCAAATCTACTGACTCTTATATTATTCTAATTTATAATGTACGCCAGCCAATTTACAATGCATTGTTATAAACACCATATATTATGATGTTTATAAACGGGTCCATGACTTTTAGATAAGGAGCTCAGGGGGTCCATGGCTCCAAGGTAGTTGGGAACCACTAGTCTAAATAGTTAGTCTTTCACTTTTTACATGACACATGTCCCTTTTCTTTGCGCTATAGAGCATGACTAACCATATTGCTAGTACATTATTATGTAATAGGGTTGGTTGTCTGATCACCTTGTGATTATGTATTATTATGTGAGAGATTAAGTTTTAGCTGCAATGTGTACTCTGTTCTTTGTTATTTAGATTCGTTCTTTTTCAGCCGCTGTGCATAATACATGTTGAGTGATCCGGTGTCCCATTTTTCCCATGAGCCGTGCTACTATTTTTCATACAATGTATTACACTTACCACACTTCTTGACATGGCACATGTCACCCTTCATCACATGTCACTCTTCTTGACATGACACATGTCACATTTCACTCTTCCTCACATGTCACTCTTCTTTATAGGATGCATGTCATTCTTCTCTATTTTTCTACAACCTACAACAGTCATTAGCTTGTTTTACAATTCGTTCTTAACCTTCTTTTCAGCTTCCTCAAGTTGTTGTTTTGAAAAATCAGAAAAATGTGGTAAGGAAACTGCATTAAGAGGATTAAGAGTTAATGGATTAAGAGTGCAGGATTAAGAGTTGTGGCAGTGCTATAGCGAAAAGTAGATCATCAAAGGAATGATTGCGTCTCAGCCATGAAATTACTACTACAAGAAACTGCTTGGCAGGTTTATGCTTGACTGACCTCGCAGTTGTTGATACAATCTTTTATGACTGTAAGGGCGCTAAAATTCATGGCACAAAAAAAAGTAATTCATCAGCGTGACCTGACGTAGGTTCATTGGTCCGGCCATATAAGTACCTGAAGAGGCACATCAAGCACACAGTGTTTTGTTGAGTGCCAAGAAATAGTGTAGAGTTTAATAGTTACTTCACAGGCACCTAGAGATAACTTGATAAACAGCTATAGCGTTTTGATCAGTAAAGACAGTAATACAGAATGCAGTACAGCGTTATGCCTGAGAACCACATAACTGTGGAGATGGGACCTCCTGCTCAGATCGTACCAGTAAGTACATAAGAAATACGAAAGGTCAGCATAACAAAGCCTGTTGGCGGGTTAAATCACAAGTACTGTGCGCGTTGCAAAAATCAGCGGCTCTCATTCTCAACACCACCTTTCGCAACTCTCGCCGTACCGGCAGGTTAAATGTATTTTTATAATGCTCAAACATCGTTTGATTGTCAACTACAAGTAATGTTCTCTTGTCTTATAGTCTCTTTGCTTTTTCCCAAGTATTACATTACTGTAAGATATGTTATTAGCTGCATTAATTTATCGACACTGATGAAAGTTTGTTGGAACTTAATAAAATCATAAAATACAACAAAATGAACAAAGTATGAAAGATTCAAAAGTTAGAAGTTTTTCAAAAAAATAAAAGCAGTAACTATATTATACTAGCTATACTATACCATGTCAAACCATTGATGTGATTTGATTGGCCAACTTTTGCACCTTCCTTTTATGATTCTTGTATGGCTTAATTTGTAAAACATTCCTGTTTAAAATGAAATCATTGCCAATAAAGTAAAATATACTAATATTGACCTTTTACCTTTTCTTGCTTTGTGGTGTTATAACCAAGTCTTATACAATAATCTAATGTTACAGACACCAACACAGCCACTAACAGAACCTTGGACAGGCACATACGTGATGGCACTAATTGTAAACGTATTATGCTGTTGTTTCCCGTGTTCCTACATCGGTACAATACATATCGTCGCAGCCCGAGGAGATTACACCAAGGGCAACACTATACTTGCTCACCGAAAGCAAAGAGCTGCTTTGGGCTGGACTATTACTGGACTTGTACTGGGATGTCTGTGGTTAGGAGGTCTCATACTTTTCTATAGCCAATATTACTAGTGCACCTCTCACAATTGTGACACGATCAAAACAGTTTTAGACTAAGGACTCCCAGAGTCATGTATATATAATATTCATATTTTTAGATGCATTAAATTTACTTTTTTCCGAATTTTTAAATTTTCAATTATAGGGTCAATGTTGTTAAATGTCATCTCTACATTGAAAGTCTAGCTAGTGATGTAGTGACTTTTATGTATACCAGGTTTTATGGTAATAAAATCTTCTTTTTAGCAAATAACATTTTGTTTTTGCACTTTCATACAAGCTCTTCAAATTTTATCAATCACTAACCGAATAAAGGAACCCAGATAGTTTTAGTGCTGTTAGCATTTATTAACATTAAAAACATCATTGCTAAATAAACACAGTGATTTAAACAGGCCTGTATTTCCTAGTTGCAAGTTGGGGCGGCTGCAAATGTTAGGCGACTAGATATGAACACCTGGGGGTTTGGGGGAAGTGTAGGCCCCTAACGGTGTTCAGGGCAGCACCCGAGGCTCTGGACCTTTTAAGTGTCAACAACCCTGAGAGTATGCATAAATGCAATCAATTGCAAGCATCAAAATCTACATACATATGTTGTTTATGGTTCATGGTAGGCAAAACCTTTTCTTTATTCAAGGAACATTGACAGAACAAGAGCTATTACTTCTTTATTGTAATAGCTCTTGTTCTGTCAATCTGCCCAAGGCAAAAATCTTTCACAACAGATTCTGTATCTATTTCAACATATTTCTATATGTGTAATATTAAAAGATTATTTAGACGAGCCTGCCCCATAGCACTCCTCATCGATGTTTCGATTTGGTTATGTTATGATAAGGAAAATCCAAGTTGGGGGGGGGGTCTTTTTTGCACCCCCACTATAAGCAATAAAGTTCAGTCAAGTCCTAACAAAGTCTTACAAGATCACTCATTTGGAGAGACCACGGAGACAATATAGAACGCTAGTTGCTAGTAATTTATTTGTTGAAATTCCAAGTGAATGAGCTTAGACTGCAATTCTTAGTACTTAGCCGCGAAAATCATTAAAAAGTGAATGTAGCAGGTGAACTAATAAGCCGTAGCTATACAGTGGAGAGCCTAAAGCTTTCCATATTATAAGCTTTAGCTTGATAAAAATGGTGAAGCAATGAGGGTATAAAATCTTGCAGCAGAACTGTTTTCGGTATGCTAAAGCTGGTTTGGTTAGGCCAGCCGAAGTTTGCATTCAACCAATGACTTTGCAATAGTGGCTCCGTTTCACAAATTATTGGCTCAATACAGTTTCAGAAAACACCGAATGAACTTCCGTCAACATAAGATAACCGATAGTTGGAGTGGTAACAGCCGTTTAAGCTCCATCCTGGTTTTTAATGACTGATCTTTATAAACTTTCATTGCTGTTGCTATAACTGAGACACTGAGAGGGTTCAGTTCAGCTTTCAAAAGCATGTGTTCACTCTCTGATTTGTCAAAACTTAACTAATATGGGTTTTCATACTGGTTGGTTCATATCAGGTTTCATATACTGATAGTATTATTTATATGATGTGTAGCTAAATTTTCTGTAAGTTATCAAAATGGAGTTTAGAATGGTTTTATGAAAAGTAGGTAAGCAGTTGAAGCTGCTCAGGCGTCCCATCATGATTCTTGCAGACGACATGTCATGTGCCCACTAAAGTTACTGGCCTGTAAAAGAAACCTATATTCTAACTTACTAGGATTTGCTATATTTAGGTGACTGAAAATATGTTTTTCTAAAGCTTTCAAACATGAATGTAAGCAAGAACTTGAGGCTTTTGAAGGGGCAGCTGGTCAATGTACACTGTAGCATTCTAAAGCAGTAGTTAGTGGACATTCAATAGAAAATTTTAAAAGAGCAGTTGGCGTATGTACACTGAATGATTCTAAAGGAACAGTTGGTGTATGTATACTGAATGATTCTAAAGGAACAGTTGCTGTATGTACACTGAATGATTTAAAAGGAACAGTTGCTGTATGTATACTGAAGTATTTGAAAGGAACAGTTGCTGTATGTACACTGAAGTATTTAAAAGGAACAGTTGCTGTATGTACACTGAAGGATTTAAAAAGAACAGTTGCTGTATGTACACTGAATGATTTAAAAGGAACAGTTGCTGTATGTACAATGAATGACTTAAAAGGAACAGTTGCTGTATGTACACTGAATGATTCTAAAGGAACAGTTGCTATATGTACACTGAAGGATGTAAAAGGAACAGTTGCTGTATGTATACTGAAGTATTTAAAAGGGGCAGTTGCTGTATGTATACTGAAGTATTTAAAAGGAACAGTTGCTGTATGTATACTGAAGTATTTAAAAGGAACAGCTGCTGTATGTACACTGAAGGATTTAAAAGGAACAGTTGCTGTATGTACACTGAAGTATTTAAAAGGAACAGTTGCTGTATGTATACTGAAGGATTTAAAAGGAACAGTTGCTGTATGTACACTGAAGGATTTAAAAGGAACAGTTGATGTATGTACACTGAAGTATTTAAAAGGAACAGTTGCTGTATGTATACTGAAGGATTTAAAAGGGGACAGTTGCTGTATGTACACTGAAGTATTTAAAAGGAACAGTTGCTGTATGTACACTGAATGATTTAAAAGGAACAGTTGGTGTATGTACACTGAAGGATTTAAAAGGAACAGTTGCTGTATGTATACTGAAGGATTTAAAAGGAGCAGTTGCTGCATGTATACTGAAGGATTTAAAAGGAACACTTGCTGTATGTACACTGAAGGATTTAAAAGGTGCAGTTGCTGTGTGTACACTAAAGGATTTAAAAGAAACAGTTGCTGTATGTACACTGAAGGATTTAGAAGGAACAGTTGCTGTATGTACACTGAAGGATTTAAAAGGAACAGTTGATGTATGTACACTGAAGTATTTAAAAGGAACAGTTGCTGTATGTATACTGAAGGATTTAAAAGGGGACAGTTGCTGTATGTACACTGAAGTATTTAAAAGGAACAGTTGCTGTATGTACACTGAATGATTTAAAAGGAACAGTTGGTGTATGTACACTGAAGGATTTAAAAGGAACAGTTGCTGTATGTATACTGAAGGATTTAAAAGGAGCAGTTGCTGCATGTATACTGAAGGATTTAAAAGGAACACTTGCTGTATGTACACTGAAGGATTTAAAAGGTGCAGTTGCTGTGTGTACACTAAAGGATTTAAAAGAAACAGTTGCTGTATGTACACTGAAGGATTTAGAAGGAACGGTTGCTGTATGTACACTGAAGTATTTAAAAGGAGCAGTTGCTGTATGTATACTGAAGGATTTAAAAGGAACAGTTGCTGTATGTACACTGGATGCTTCTAAGGATCAGTCGGTGTATGTTCACTTGTTATTTTCCTCGGAAACAATTCATATCACCTAAAAGCCATTCGTAGGTGACATTGTTTAAAACTATAGCAGATCTTCCAGTTGATTTTTTTATGTTCTCTGAGCGTGCACATAGCATAAAGGAGGTAACAAACATATTGCCGCTTTTTAGGGAGAAAAAGCACCTAACATACAAAGGTTCTTACAATCATCTAAGAAAAACCTAATTTGCATTTTGACTTTCAAATCCACAGTTTTTTCAAGCAATCAGTCAAAAGCATCACCCATTTTTGAAGCATAGGTGCAGTTAGCGCTCAGTTAGATATGTACTGAAGCGTGATAGAAGGGAACCAAAGAATAATAACGGTAAGGATTGCGACACCTAAGCTATTAAACTTTACATGTATTTATAGCAACCCGTCATATATATCCTGTGCTTCCCACCAGTTTGTTATATGATATCATGTTTTTACCAGCATCCTTTAATCAATAACCACAACCCTGACAGGCATGAAGCGTCTTACAATTCAGCTTTTAAGGAATGCAGATGAACCACCAGTTGACCAGTTTGTTTGTGATTTCGTCAGAGACAACTGGCACACAACATGAGCATAAGAACTTCTTTGATCTTTATAGGTGTTTTAAATTTAACTTTTATAAAAATATATTTAATATTAGTACTATATATTTAGTACTATATACATGTATATATAAATATATATACAGGCAAACTCGGATAACTCAAATTTCATGGGACCGAACGAAAGTGTTCGAGTTATCTGAGCATTTAAATTATCAGAGCACTCTCACAAGTTCATGTATTTATTAGTAGATAAATGTACATATACAAACTACATGTACATAGCCTATAAATCAAATGCATAGATGGCTTGTTGCAAATTAAAAGGCTTCTACTGTAAAGTTAAAAAAAATGTCATCAGAAAGTATAGAGACTTTTCTATCACTTGAGATTGGTTTGTCGTTTTAGGTGATGTGATTGCCAGGACTTTTTCAGATTAAAATTGGCAAAACTTGATCACTGTTGAAATGCTCAGAAGAAAAGACATATTTTTCTTTTGAGGGTTTTAACCAAGATCAAGTTTGCCGATTTTTCTTTAAGTTTATTCGAAGGTTAGCTCATTTTTCCTTGCTTTCAAAGGGCCATCGCTAAGCGATGGCCCTTTGCAAAAAGTTTGGTTTGCAAAAAAAGGTCGTTCACAAAAATATTTTGCCGATTATGGTAATAACGACATTTAAGAACTACTAAAAGTTAAGGTTTATCTCTATGGCTTGGAATAAAGTGATATTCTAAAGCGATAACAACCGTCGCAGTAGCCGTTGGGCAAAAAAACTGTTCGAGTTAACCAAGTTGAGGTCGAGTTATCTCAAAGCAATTTATCATTATGGGGGAACGGACCAAACAAATCCGTTTGAGTTAACCATGAGTTCGAACTAAATATAAGGATTTAAAAAGAACAGTTGGTGTATGTACACTGAAGGATTCAAAAGGAACAGTTGCTGTATGTACACTGAAGGATTTAAAAGGAACAGTTGCTGTATGTACACTGGAGTATTTAAAAGGAGCAGTTGCTGTATGTACACTGAATGATTTAAAAGGAACAGTTGCTGTATGTACACTGAAGTATTTAAAAGGAACAGTTGCTGTATGTACACTGAAGGATTTAAAAGGAACAGTTGCTGTATGTATACTGAAGGATTTAAAAGGAACAGTTGGTGTATGTATACTGAATGATTTAAAAGGAACAGTTGCTGTATGTACACTGAATGATTTAAAAGGAACAGTTGCTGTATGTACACTGAAGTATTTAAAAGGAACAGTTGCTGTATGTATACTGAAGGATTTAAAAAGAACAGTTGGTGTATGTATACTGAAGGATTTAAAAGGAACAGTTGGTGTATGTATACTGAAGGATTTAAAAGAAACAGTTGGTGTATGTATACTGAATGATTTAAAAGGAACAGTTGCTGTATGTACACTGAATGATTTAAAAGGAACAGTTGCTGTATGTACACTGAAGTATTTAAAAGGAACAGTTGCTGTATGTATACTGAAGGATTTAAAAAGAACAGTTGGGGTATGTATACTGAATGATTTAAAAGGAACAGTTGGTGTATGTATACTGAAGGATTTAAAAGGAACAGTTGGTGTATGTATACTGAATGATTTAAAAGGAACAGTTGCTTTATGTATACTGAATGATTTAAAAGGAACAGTTGCTGTATGTATACTGAAGGATTTAAAAGGAGCAGTTGCTGTATGTATACTGAAGTATTTGAAAGGAACAGTTGCTGTATGTATACTAAAGTATTTAAAAGGAACAGTTGCTGTATGTACACTAAAGGATTAAAAAACAGTTGCTGTATGTACACTAAAGGATTAAAAAAACAGTTGCTGTATGTACCATGGATGCTTCTAAGGATCAGTTGTTGTATGTACACTTGTAGTTTCCCTCGGAAACAATTCATATCACCTAAAAGCCATCTGTGGGTCATGCTGCTTAAAGGTATCAAACCTTTAAGTTGCATTTCCTATGTTTTCTTATGTTCTCTGCCTGTTTGCTTAGCATGGAAAAAGTAACAAACATATTGCCTCTTTTTAGGGAGAAAAAACACTTATTATAGATGTGATTGTGCCAAATTTTAGTTGATTTTAACAGGAAGTAATGATTTTTTTATTAGTTGATATGTTGTTTTTGTGTTAGGCAATCTCATTCTCAAAGTATTTGAAGATTAAAATTAACAAAAATTGATCGCGGTAAAATTGCTCAGAAAAAAGATGTGCCCAGACTTGCCCAAAATGATATATAGTGAAACAGTCTGTCTCTATCTCTCGTATTAATATCGGCAATTGCGATAAAAATCTAGTCCTACGCGGCTTTATTGGCGTATATTTTGTTTTGCATTTGCTCATGATTGCTTGGATAAAATCTTAAATCTAGCTACAGATACATTATTATAAATGTCTCAATCGCCTCAAATAAGGGAACTTAAAAATTTGCCATACTAGTTTCCTCTAAATGCTGCGTAAACATCTGAGTACCGACCACAGTTCTGCCGGTCTACACTCTACGGTAATTAGGTCATCGAATTAACTTATTTTATTGCGATCTTTGTATCAGCGAAGTTCTCAGTTGCTACTCACACCAGAAACTAGTTACTAGATGAAATAAGAAAGCTGCATCTTTGAAAAGAATAAGCTCTAATATATGGTGAAACCAATTGCATTCCTTAAAATTTCATGCATATTCAACGTTATCTGGTCATTATTAGTATCAATTTATAGAAACAAATTTACTGGTCACATTTGATTAGTTGATTCAAGTACTAAACAAATGGTTTTATGAGTTGACCGAAATAGTAAGCGCAAAACGTCAATTTCTTTAAAATCAATCAACCCGCCGATTCTGACAAAAGGTTAATAAAGCTATTCTTGCACCTGGTTGGTGGTTTGTGGACTCACCTGTTTTCATATAGTAGCGTGGCGTATGACATTTTTTGAGCTTTTATTATTTGGTTTATTGGAATTGAGTTGAGCTATGCAAAAGTACCTGTCAATACAGCTCTAGTTACACTTCATAAATCCATCTATCAGACAAGATTTCAGCACAGGTGTCAACGGGCTATGATGTATTCAAAATATTCTGCAAATCATGTTATGCATTATCTTCAACAATATTGTTTTATTATATAATTTTTACAAGCCAAACATTTTCATTTCTGCATAATGTTTTTATTAAAAACATTCATCCAAGTCGTGGCCACTCACATATTTTCAGCTCATATAATAGAACAAATTACTCCACTGCAGTAAACTCAAACAAAACATCATGGTTTGCGCAGCACACATTCGTGTCTCTCTTTTTCGTGTGCGGTATGACAGTTTCCACATTGCCACAACTTGCTCACTTGTGGCACCACATAAACATCCTGTAATCAGTAAAACAAATATAATAAACATATATCATTCATAGATACGTCGTATTAACGCGTATCTACTAAAAGCTTTCATATTTGGAGTGAGATAGATTGCGAGTGTAATTTTAAAAATGAATAAACGTTTAACAAAAGCATAAGTACGCCAAGCCAATGATTCGAAGCTATGTTTCTGAGAGTTGAAGATGAGCATTGATTAATCAACTTTTCTCAATTTTTACAAGTTAGAAGTGAACATAAATTCTAATCATAAATCTAATTTACTAGCTATAGCTGCCAAAGAAAATTTGAAGCAAATACTATAGCTAGGTGAAGCAATAAAAAGTTATGAAACGATGATTGGTGATATCAAAATTTATAATTCTATTGATTAATAAATGTATTCACGAGTACTAAAATTATTACCTTTAGTATATTTAACACATGTTCATCAATCTAAGCCATTGTATTGCTAGATGTTATAGATTAACTAAGAAGTCATTAATTTAACAATCCACATTGTTTAATTTGTAGCAAAAACTCACTGTGCATCTGCATCTCCTACGCACGCACAGGAAGTTACATTATAGTCTCAAACAGGGAAATATAATCTGAATGTAAACACAATAGTATATCTATAGGAGACTCAAAGTTGAAAATAAATATACCTCCATTCTCTTTATCTTCCTCTGCAGCGTAATGCTACTGACGCCTGTCAGCTCTAGCCATAAGCTGCCTGCCCCAAACGTTAATCACCTGATGATCAGAAAACTCTGAGTCACCTTCGCAGTAACTGGAAGCAATGTTACAATTCTGTTGTTCGTCAATAAAACATGTGGATACAGTAATTCAGTATCGATGTCGATGCGCGATTCAGTAATAGAGTAAAATTCATAACTTCAAGATCACAGACAGAATTTCATGAGCGATAACATCTATTATTACCTATATAAAAAATGTGCGCTGATGATTGGCTTAAGAAGAGATCTTATATTTATTGATTGTGGACTCTTTTCATATGTATGACTATACATGTCACGAATAAAGCACCCGCTCAAATCTGGGTGTTTCAAAAAATAGTCTCATTCAAGCGCTTATATCCCTGAACAAGGTTAGTTTGCAAAGACAAAAATGACATCAAATTGTAGCTGATGTTTTAGCCTTTTATTGGTCCTAATATCATTTGATCGACTTTTTTGACGCAACCACATCTTTATGCAAAAGTTCTCACAATCATCTAAGAAAAACCTAATTTACATTTTGACCTCCTAATCCACAGCTTTTCCAACCAACTAATCAAAAGCATCACCTATTCTTGAAAGATGGATGACATTAGCGCTCAGCTAGATATGTACTGATGCGTGATTGAAGAGAGCCAAAGAATAATAATGGTAGGGATTGGCAGACACCTGAGCCATTAAACTTTACATGTATTTATAGCAACCGGGTCATACCTGTGTTTCTCAATAGTTTGTTATATGATATCATGTTTTTACCAGCACCCTTTAATAATTAACCATAATCGTAACAGACAAGAAGTCTCTCACATTTCAGCTTTTAAGGAATGCAGATGAATTACTAGTTGTTTGTGATTTCATCAGGAAACACTAGCGCACAACATGAACATAAAGTTTTTTTTCGATAATTATAGGTATTTTGAATTTAATTTTAAATAAATATACTTAACATTAGGCCTAGTATTAATATATATGTAATATATATATATATATATATATATATATACTCATGCTACAGACAGTACTGTTTCGGCTATTGAAGCCTCATCAGTGCAGCTCAAAGCTTAGGCAAGGGACACAAATCCCATTACCAATGAGAGTTGACTTCCTGCCATGAAACAACAAAGTTGCTTCACAGACTTTAAGAAAGTCAATGTGCTGGCACCAGAGTGCTCAAATCACAAAAGTGATGAGCTTTGCACAAAGGCTAGTAGTGCCGCACCTCTCACAGAGCGCTCAACCAAACCGAAGTGAGGGAGCATAATACTCATGCTACAGACAGTACTGTTTCGGCTATTGAAGCCTCATCAGTGCAGCTCAAAGCTTAGGCAAGGGACACAAATCCCATTACCAATGAGAGTTGACTTCCTGCCATGAAACAACAAAGTTGCTTCACAGACTTTAAGAAAGTCAATGTGCTGGCACCAGAGTGCTCAAATCACAAAAGTGATGAGCTTTGCACAAAGGCTAGTAGTGCCGCACCTCTCACAGAGCGCTCAACCAAACCGAAGTGAGGGAGCATAATACTCATGCTACAGACAGTACTGTTTCGGCTATTGAAGCCTCATCAGTGCAGCTCAAAGCTTAGGCAAGGGACACAAATCCCATTACCAATGAGAGTTGACTTCCTGCCATGAAACAACAAAGTTGCTTCACAGACTTTAAGAAAGTCAATGTGCTGGCACCAGAGTGCTCAAATCACAAAAGTGATGAGCTTTGCACAAAGGCTAGTAGTGCCGCACCTCTCACAGAGCGCTCAACCAAACCGAAGTGAGGGAGCATAATACTCATGCTACAGACAGTACTGTTTCGGCTATTGAAGCCTCATCAGTGCAGCTCAAAGCTTAGGCAAGGGACACAAATCCCATTACCAATGAGAGTTGACTTCCTGCCATGAAACAACAAAGTTGCTTCACAGACTTTAAGAAAGTCAATGTGCTGGCACCAGAGTGCTCAAATCACAAAAGTGATGAGCTTTGCACAAAGGCTAGTAGTGCCGCACCGCTAGTAGTGCCGTATATATATATATATATATATATATATATATATATATATATATATAAATATATATATATATATATATATAAAGTAAGATGAAAGTTTAAGTTGAGTTTAAAACAACTCTATTGTTAGTAGTTTCGTATTACAAAGCAATAATCATCAGATAAATATGCTAACACTAAAATCGCCGTGTACATACAGGTTAAAATAGAAGCATAATTGTTAAAATACTTGAAAGCATCTTTGGCGTTGGGACACAAAGTAATGGTTGTCTCTCACTCATAAAATTACTACTAATAGAAACTGACAAGTTTACGCTTGGCTGACCCGCAGTCGTTGCTACAATCCTTTATGACTGTAAGCGCGCCAGAAGTCACGGCACCAAGGAAGTAAGTCATCAACATGACCTGACGTAGGTTCATTAGTTCGGCCATATAAGTACCTGAAGAGGCACATCAAGCACACAGTGTTTTGTTGAGTGCCAAGAAATAGTGTAGAGTTTAATAGTTACTTCACAGAAACCTAGAGATAACTTGATAAACAGCTATAGCGTTTTGATCAGTAAAGACAGTAATACAGAATGCAGTACAGCGTTATGCCTGAGAACCACATAACTGTGGAGATGGGACCTCCTGCTCAGATCGTACCAGTAAGTACATAAGAAATAAGAAAGGTCAGCATAACAAGGCCTGTTGGCGGGTTAAATCACAGGTACTGTGTGCGTTGCAAAAATCAGCGGCTCTCATTCTCAACACCGCCTTTCGCAACTCACGCCGTACCGGCAGGTTAAATGTATTTTTATAATGCTCAAACATCGTTTGATTGTCAACTACAAGTGATGTTCTCTTGTCTTATATTTTCTCTGCTTTTTCCCAAACATTACACTACTGCAAGATATGTTATTAGCTGCATTAATTTATCAAGACTGATGAAATTTTGTTGGAACTTAATAAAATCGTAAAATACAAAAAACTGAACAAAGTATGAAAGATTCAAAATTAAAAACTTTTCAAAAAGTAATTAAAGTATTAATTCACAATCTATGCTAATTACATGTATACTAGGTCACACCATTTACTTGATTTGATTCGCCAACTTTTGCACCTTCCTTTTATGATTCTTGTATGGCATAATTTGCAAAGCATTTCTGTTTAAAATAAAATTATTGTCAATAGAGTAAAATATACTAACATTGACCTTGTACCTTTTCTTGCTTTGTGTTGTTATAACCAAGTCTTATACGGTAATCTAATGTTACAGACACCAACACAGCCACTAACAGAACCTTGGACAGGCACATACGTGATGGCACTAATTGTAAACGTATTATGCTGTTGTTTCCCGTGTTCCTACATCGGTACAGTACATATCGTCGCAGCCCGAGGGGACTACACCAAGGGCAACACTATACTTGCACACCAAAAGCAAAGAGCTGCTTTGGGCTGGACTATCACTGGACTTGTACTGGGGTGTCTGTGGTTAGGAGGTCTCATACTGTTCTGTATCCGATATTACTAGTGCACCTCTCACAATCATGACACGATCAAAACAGTTTTAGACTAAGGACTCCCAGAGTCATGCATATATAATATTCATATTTTTAGATGCATTAAATTTACTTTTTTCCGAATTTTTAAATTTTCAATTATAGGGTCAATGTTGTTAAATGTCAAATCTACATTGAAAGTCTAGCTAGTGTTGTAGTGACTTTTATGTATACCAGGTTTTATGGTAATAAAATCTTCTTTTTAGCAAATAGCATTTTGTTTTTGCACTTTCATACAAGCTCTTCAAATTTTATCAATCACTAACTGAATAAAGGAACCCAGATAGTTTTAGTGCTGTTAGCATTTATTAACATTAAAAACATCATTGCTAAATAAACACAGTGATTTAAACAGGCCTGTATTTCCTAGTTGCAAGTTGGGGCGGCTGCAAATGTTAGGCGACTAGATATGAACACCTGGGGGTTTGGGAGAAGTGTAGGCCCCTAACGGTGTTCAGGGCAGCACCCGAGGCTCTGGACCTTTTAAGTGTCAACAACCTTGAGAGTATGCATAAATGCAATCAATTGCAAGCATCAAAATCTACATACATATGTTGTTTATGGTTCATGGTAGGCAAAACCTTTTCTTTATTCAAGGAACATTGACAGAACAAGAGCTATTACTTCTTTGTTGCAATAGCTCTTGTTCTGTCAATCTGCCCAAGGCAAAAATCTTTCACAACAGATTCTGAATCTATTTCAACATATTTATATATGTGTAATAATAAAAGATTATTTAGACGAGCATGTCCCATAGCGCTCCTCATCGATGTTTTGATTTGGTTATGTAATGATAAGGAAAATCCAAGTTCAGGATGGGGTCTTTTTTACACCCCCACTATAAGCAATAAAGTTCAGTCAAGTCCTAACAAAGTCTTACAAGATCACTCATTTGGAAAGACCACGGAGACAATATAAAACGCTAGTTGCTAGTAAATTATTTATTGAAATTCCAAGTGATTGAGCTTAGACTGCAATTCTTAGTACTTAGCCGCGAAAATCATTAAAAAGTGAATGTAGCAGGTGAACTAATAAGCCGCAGCTATAGAGTGGAGAGCCTAAAGTTTTCCATATTATAAGCTTTAGCTTGATAAAATGGTGAAGCAATGAGAGTATAAAATCTTGCAGCAGAACTGTTTTCGGTATGCTAAAGCTGGTTTGGTTAGGCCAGCCGAAGTTTGCATTCAACCAATGACTTTGCAATAGTGGCTCCATTTCACAAATTATTGGCTCAATACAGTTTCAGAAAACACCAAATGAAATTTCGTCAACATAAGATAACCGATAGTTGGAGTGATAACAGCCGTTTGAGCTCCATCCTGGTTTTTAATGACTGATCTTTATAAACTTTCATTGATGTTGCTATAACTGAGACACTGAGAGGGTTCAGTTCAGCTTTCGAAAGCATGTGTTTCACGCACTGATTTGTCAAAACTTGACTAATATGGGTTTTCGTACTGGTTGGTTCATATCAGGTTTCATACTGATAGTGTTATTTATATAATGGGTAGCTAAATTTCCTGTAATTTATCAAAATGGAGTTCAGAATGGTCTTATGAAAACTAGGTATGCAGTTGAAACTGCTCCGGCGTCCCATCATGATTCTTGCAGACGACATATCAAGTGCCAACCAAAGTTGCTGACCTGTAAAAGAAACCTATATTCTGACTTACCAGGATTTGCTATATTTAGCTAACTGAAAATATGCTTTTCTAAAGCTTTCAAACATGAATGTAAGTAAAAACTGGAGGCTTTTTAAGGAGCAGCTGGTCAATGTACACTAAAGCATTCTAAAGCAGTAGTTAGTGGACATTCAATAGAAAATTTTAAAAGAGCAGTTGGTGTATGTACACCGAATGATTTAAAAGTAACAGTTGCTGTATGTATACTGAAGGATTTAAAAGGAATAGTTGCTGTATGTATACTGAAGTATTTAAAAGGAGCAGTTACTGTATGTACACTGCAGGGTTTAAAAAGAACAGTTGCTGTATGTACACTAAAGGATTTAAAAGAAACAGTTGGTGTATGTACACTGAATGATTTAAAAGGAACAGTTGCTGTATGTATACTGAAGTATTTGAAAGGAACAGTTGCTGTATGTACACTAAAGTATTTAAAAGGAACAGTTGCTGTATGTACACTGAATGATTTAAAAGGAACAGTTGGTATATGTACACTGGATGCTTCTAAGGATCAGTTAGTGTATGTTCACTTGTTATTTCCCTCGGAAAAAATTCATATCACCTAAAAGCCATTCGTAGGTGACATTGTTTAAAACTATAGCAGATCTTCCAGTTGAATTTTCTATGTTCTCTGAGCGTGCGCATAGCATAAAGGAGGTAACAAACATATTGCCGCTTTTTAGGGAGAAAAAGCACCTAACATACAAAGGTTCTTACAATCATCTAAGAAAAACCTAATTTATATTTTAACCTCCAAACCCACTGCTTTTTCAACCAATCAGTCAAAAGCATCACCTATTTTGAAGGATAGGTACAGTTAGCGCTCGGTTAGATATGTACTGAAGCATGATAAAAAGAAACCAACAAATAATAATGGTAGGGATTGCGACACCTAAACCATTAAACTTTACATGTATTTATAGCAACCCGTCATATATATCCTGTGCTTCCCACCAGTTTGTTATATGATATCGTGTTCTTACCAGCATCATTTAATCAATAACCACAACCCTGACAGGCATGAAGCGTCTTACAATTCAGCTTTTAAGGAATGCAGATGAATCACCAGTTGACCAGTTTGTTTGTGATTTCGTCAGAGACAACTGGCGCACAACATGAGCATAAGAATTTCTCTGATCTTTATAGTGTTTTAAATTTAATTTTTATAAAAATATATTTAATATTAGTACTATATATTTAGTACTATATACATGTATATATACATATATATATACAGGCAAACTCGGATAACTCGAACTTCATGGGACCGAGCGAAAGTGTTCGAGTTATCAGAGCATTTAAGTTATCAGAACACTCTCACAAGTCCATGTATTTATTAGTAGATAAATGTACATATACAAACTACATATAAATCAAATGCATAGATGGCTTGTTGCAAATTAAAAGGCTTCTACTGTAAAATTTAAAAAAATGTCATCAGAAAGTATAAAGACTTTTCTATCACTTGAGATTGGTTTGTCGTTTTAGGTGATGTGATTGCCAGGACGTTTTCAGATTGAAATTGGCAAAACTTGATCGCTGTTGAAATGCTCAGAAGAAAAGACATTTTTCTTCTGAGCGTTTTAACCAAGATCAAGTTTGCCAATTTTTCTTTAAGTTTATTCGAAGGTTAGCTCATTATTCCTTGCTTTCGGAGAGCCATCGCTAAGCGAGTGTTTGGTAAAATTTGTTTTTTGCGAACTTTTAGAAAAGTCGTTAACAAAAATATTTTGCCGATGATGGGAATAACGGCGTCTAAGAACTACTAAAAGTTAAGGTTTATCTCTATGGCTTGGAATACAGTGATATTCTAAAGCGATAACAACCGCCGCAGTAGCCGTTGGGCAAAAAACTGCTCGAGTTAACCAAGTTGAGGTCGAGTTATCTCAAAGCAAATTATCATTATGTGGGAACGGACCAAACAAATATGTTGAAGTTAACCATGTGTTCGAACTATTCGACGACGAGTTATCCGAGTTTGACTAATATATATATATATATATATATATATATATATATATATATATATATATATATATATATACATATATGTATATATATATTTATATATATACCGTGCAGCCTGAAGGCTGAAGATTGACAGAGGAAATCATGAAACTGCCAGTAGTAGTTGCAAAGATAAGTGCAATTATTTTCCATAACTAGTATATATATACTAATTATGAAAAAAAAAAAAAATATATATATATATATATGTATATATATATAGATACATATATATACATATATATATATATATATGTATATATATATAGATACATATATATACATATATATAGATACATATATATATATATATATATATATATATATATATATATATATATATATATATATATATATATATATATATATATATTTATATATATATATATATTAGTATATGTAAACTTAAATTTTGAAGCAGACAAAGACCTGAAGTCTCTCCCAAAATGTACATTTTATAGACATGATATGAATGAATGAGCTCTTCAGTTTTATTTACTACGAGAAACGGTTTGGCAAATTCGTGCTTGACTAACCCCGGAGTCGTTGCTATAATCCTTTATGACTGTATGACTGTAAGGGCGCTAGAAGTCACGGCACGAAGGAAATCAGTCATCAACATGACCTGACGCAGGTTCATTGGTGCGGCCATATAAGCACCTGAAGAGGCACACCAAGCAAACAGTGTTTTGTTGAGTGCCAAGGAATAGTGTAGAGTTTAATAGTTACTTCACAGGCACCTAGAGATAACTTGATAAACAGCTATAGCGTTTTGATCAGTAAAGACAGTAATACAGAATGCAGTACAGCGTTATGCCTGAGAACCACATAACTGTGGAGATGGGACCTCCTGCTCAGATTGTACCAGTAAGTACATAAGAAATATGAAAGGTCAGCAAAACAAGGCCTGTTGGCGGGTTAAATCACAGGTACTGTGTGCGTTGCGAAAGTCAGGGGCTCTTTATTTTCACCACCACTTATTGCAACTCATGCAGGACCTGTAAGTTAAATTTATTTTTATTATGTTCAAACACTGCTCGAATGCCAGCTACAAGTAGTGTTTTTTGGTCTATTCTCTCTGCTTTTTCCTAATTGTTACATCACTGTAAGATACATTACTAGTTGCATTAATTTATGATAAAATTTTGTCAAAACTCAAAGGTTGGCTTGCAACAAAATTGACATTACAGCTATTTGGTATCAAAAGGTTCACCATGTTTTGCTCTGCTGTGTTGTGAGTGCAAGATATGTGAAAATGTGATTACAAGCTTTTAAAAGCTAAAAAACGAACAGTTAATTGCAGCCATAACGAAAACGCCGTAGATTGGAATACATTTCCAAAACGGCTCAAATGGGACGTAGATAAACACAATTGCTTCTGCTTCCACTTTCATACAACCTCATTCGTCGAAAATTTTCACAAATTCACTTCACGCATTCAATAAAACCATGTCTATTGTCATTACAAGTCTATTTCATCATCATCGTAATGCTGTCACTTTGAGCACTGATATCTCAAAACCTACCGTAGAAATTCGTTTAATTTTTTAACCTTAGCTCCTAGTATATCATTTAACCCTAGCATATCATTCTCTGATAAGCATGACGAGCCTGTTGGTCACCTGTGATAGTTGAAAAATGTTGCAGAAATTTTTTGCGCTGTTTGACAGGAAGTATGGGTCACATGATCAGATTACGACTAGATGATTATAGGCCAAGCCGAAACAAAACTGTAAAGCAGCGAGCACCTATATTTGATACGGGCTTTTTGGTAGAACCTGAAGTGTTTGTCATAAACAAGTGCTACGAAACATTTTATATCGAGCCTTTTATTAGCCTTTCAATTCACAGGATAACATCACATGTCATAACGATAGCCAAAATGCTTGAAAGCATCAACAAAATATAGATATTCCAAACTACGGAGTTTTCGTGATGACTGCGATTCACTGTGAAATACAAAAAAGAAATGAATGAAGTATGAAAGATTCAAAGTGAGAATTTTTTGAAAAATAAAAAATAAAAGTAATAATTCACAATCTATACTGACTATACTATGCCAAACCATTTATTTGATTTGATTGGTCAACTTTTGCACCTTCCTTTTATGGTTATTGTATGGTATAATTTGTAAAACACTTCTGTTTAAAATGAAACTGTGCCCAGTATGTAAAGTAAAATATACTAGCATTGACCTTTTACTTTTTCTTGCTTTGTGGTGTTATAACCATGTCTTATATAGCAATCTAATGTTACAGACACCAACACAGCCGCTAACAGAACCTTGGACAGGCACATATGTGATGGCACTAATTGTAAACGTACTATGCTGTTGTTTCCCCTGTTCCTTCATTGGTACAGTACATATAGTCGCGGCCAGAGGAGACTACATCAAGGGCAACACTATACTTGCACTCCGGAAGCAAAGAACTGCTCTGGGCTGGACTATCACTGGATTTTCACTAGGATGTCTGTTGCTAGGAAGTTGCTTACTGTATTATATTTGATATTACTAGTGCACCTCTCACAATCATGACACGATAAAAACAGTTGTAGACAAAGGGCTCCAAAAGTCATGTATATATAATATTCATACTTTTTAAATACATTAAATTTACTTTTTCCAAAGTTTTACATTTACAATTATAGTGTCAATGTTGTTGAATCTCATCTGTATGTTAAAATTCTAGCTAGTAGTGTAGTGACTTTTATTTATGGTAATAAAATCTTTATTTTACCAAATAATATCTTGTTTTGGCACTTTCATACGAGCTGTTTAAATCTCATCAAATGCTAACTGAATAAAGGAACACAGATAGTTTTAGCACTGTTAGCGTTGAGTGACATTATAACATCATTGCTAGATTAAACACAGTCCTTTAAACGTTTCTTCTAACATAAAGTTATATAAAATAACAATATAATAATACATTTTATTTAAGTCAGTTTTTTTCACAGTTTGCACTACAAAGACAAACATTCTAAAAAAAACTTTAAAGCTACATTTATTCACCTAAAGAAAACCTAATTTAGACCTGAAGAAACTTAGATTTAGATTTAGAATGTAGCTTAGTAACTTTATAGTTACTAACCTATAAATTTAAAGCTACTCTTCTCGGAAGCTTGACTCACTTTCAGGAGAGTGCATTAAATAATGATGAATGTGATTTTTTGTTATTTCTGGGATCTGAATTGTTTTCTAGCTAGTCCACAAGGTTTATGCTTTCAACTCATTTAAAATGTGAAATGAAGATGATTAGCTTACTTTTGCTAGCTATAGTTTTCTGTTGATTATGATTTATAGTGTCATTAGATCAACTTATCGTAACTTCTAAACTAGCAGTGAGCTTAAGGACGCCTGAGATGACTTCCATTTTTAATCAGATAGCTTGCGGGTTTGGGGTTTGAGAGGCTGATTTTCTGAAACCAAATAGAGTTTTTGAACAAAGTATTTTAGCTACCTGGAATATGGGTGTGAAGTTTAAATAAAACTGATCAACAAATTTTTAAATGCATAACATTTATGCAATGAGAAAATGGAATTTAATGTATATATGGTAAGCTAGCTGTGCTACCCAGCGTTGCCCGGTTATTAAAGATGAGTTTATAAACAATGAGAGATAGTGAGAGTTGTTTGCCAGTTGCTATTAGCTTGGCACATTGCAATTGGAAAATTTGAGTAAGCTTACTAATAAGAGCTACCACTTCTCATGACCCTGTGTCGTAACGGAAAGCGGTAGTGTATTTGCTTCCATATAGCAACATGTATCGCCTGGTGAGCATATCAAGCTCGTGTGATTGAAATGGCAAGGCCTCGGACTGGCGAATGGAAGGGCTTGAGATTAAATCTTTTGGGTTACAAATCCTTTATTTTAAGATTTTTATAGCTATAAATGGACATATCTTACAATGGACGAATACACAAACTTTGAGAAATATATATAGATAAGTTACAAACAAGTACAGCAAGCTTAAATTAAGATCAAATGACAGACACTTTGCTTAAATTTGAAAAAAAACTTTACTTAGTTATCGAGCGAAACATTTGAGGTAAGCGCAAAAATTCAACGTATGGACGGATTTTATCTTCTCAGGCTTGTTGTTCTTTTAGCAATGTATAAGTGCATCTACAAATTTACATCTTTTTTTGCTTGTTTGTTTGTTTGTTTATTTCATCTATAGGAGAATAGAACAAAAGATTGAAGTGATAAACACATTACATGGTTGTCACTTGTCAACATAAGAGTGTATAATTAATTTCTAATAATGAACAATAAATATAACAAGACAAAAGAGGTGATGATGAGGCCTACATGCAATGGTGAACCGGCCAAGGCAAGGCCCAGTTAGACGATAGCAGAAAAAATAGACTCTCACTCCCGCTCCAGGAGATGAACTCTTAGACTATTTTTAAATTCGGAAATAGTCCTATGTTTTTAACATATATAGGTAGTTGGTTCCATAGCACCAATTCTTGGTATGTTGTTTTTCAAAGACTGGCAGTGGAGCTAAATGGTGAATCTTGATGGAATGTTTAGTTTCCAGTCTCTATTTTATTGTCATATCTAAACAAAAGATTAACGTACGTAAATATAAAATAAAACTAAGATGGTTGTATTAAATTTAAGCACAAAAATATAACATAAGATTACATGAGAAAACATACAAGATACAGCATAAGATTATACCAAACAGGTAAATCTACATGTACTGTATATTAGTAAATTTTAATTTGTCAGCGCGCGAATGCATGTGTGTATTTGTGTGTGTACATGTGCGTGTGCGCGTGTGTGCATGTGGGTGTCTGTTAGTTCGTGTAAATTATACACATTTTCACGTTTTTTGCAGTTTCATTCAAACTTTACTAGCATTTGGCACCTGCTCTTTTTAGGTAGTTAAAATGTTTGATTTCAAACCTGTGTCTGATTCCAGAGAACCAGTCTCTTAGACACCCATCTGACTAGAAACTCCAGAATGTGCCTTCACTTGCCTCATTACTCCCGCACTACTTACTTGCCGTTCAAGCCTCATCTTAGAATGTCAAAAAGAGCATATACATTTGTAGGTGTGTGTGGGCCACAGCATCAGTATATTTGTAACAACACAAAAAACGATATCTTGCTTGTCAATATGTTGTCTTTCCATGAAGATTTTCTATGAGCTCTAGCAAAGGCCTGTGAAAAGTATATTTTAATTATTGTAACTGGCAGTCTGATGCTTCGTGAAAGATTGTCACGTGTGATAAGATAACTCCGCGATAATGCTGAAATGTTGCAAGGTGGTTGATTGACACTGGTGGATGTGTTGGTCTACCAAGCTGAAAGTCACGAGTTCAAATCTCAATCAATGCAATATTTTTTCCTAACTTCTGATTGTTCCGTCACGCAGGCACAGCTTTTGTTATAGCAAAGACTCTCAATGAACTGCTGTTTGACTTTCAAGTGTTTGAAGACACCATAGAGTGTCTTCAAACATTTGAAAGTCAAACTTCAACTATGAAAGTGGGTACGAACTGCAATTAATACAAAAAATAGAGCTGACTGTAAGTGTTTGATTAGACCAAAGTGGAAACAGCTATTGACACATCAATAGGCTGTTGTCATGGTGATTTGAAGCTCGGTTATTGTTTATGAAAAACAATGACCCTGAAATGCAACATTTGCCACTTTATTTACTATAGTTGTAATTCAAACTAACAAGGTCATTGATTTTTGAAAATTTATTAACCTCAAACCTCATTAACTTTATTGAGCTGAAAGGACATTGCTGTTTAGCTGATTTTAGAATTGATAATTCAGAAATATACCCGTGTTTACTCGTTATACATCATACTAAACACCAAGCAAAGTATTTTACTTCTACAGAAAAATTAAAATAATTATATAAAATGCAAATGAAAGATGGATCAAGTATATGTGAAAGTTGTCAGCTCAATTGCATATGTCTACTCAAATGTTTTATGAAGTTTTTTAATAAACTGAAATACCTGAAAGCAGTTCGAGCTACGATAACTCCTTTTCTATATGTAGTTGTGTTACAGGATGTGCTTGCTTTAAGCAAAGTTCAAGATAATGCCTATTATTGGCTACTAGCATTTTAAAAAGTTCTGCAAGTGATCTCTTTTCAAAATCATCAAAACTTTTAACGAATGTTCGCTAACAGCATATTTCTACAGCGTTGTTAAACTATATAATCATACACATAGGACTAGGCCACAGTGATTATAACTATTTATTTAAGCATGTGGTAGCCAACAATGTTGAAAAGGGTAGTTTAGAACTCTTTCTTGAATTTGACTAAACAGGTACATAGCTGTAGCTCTCTCTCCCTCTCACTTTTCCTCTCCCTCTCACTTTTCCTCTCATTTTCCCTCTCCCACTCTCCCTCTCCCACTCTCCCTCCCCCACTCTCCCTCTCCCACTCTCCCAATCTTCCACTCTCTCCCCCTCTCTCTTTCTCTCACCCTCTCTCTCCCTTTCTCTCCCTTTCTCTTCCTCTCTCTCCCTCCCTCTCTCTCCCTCTCTCTCCTCCTCTTTCCCTCTCTCTCCCTCCCTCTTTCCTTTCTTTCTGATTTTAAAAAATTGGAATTGCAGCAAAAAATTGAGATAATTTGCTTCAGATACTTAATAAAAATTTAGTATTTAAACACCTCTGAGATAAACTGAAGAAGCACATAAACGTGACTTGATTGGCAATTGAAGTCTTCATTTAACGTTTTATTGGCTAGTTTACTAGAATAAGGTTAACAACCATTAGTAACGGCGTACAACTGAAAGCAGTATTTTAAAAAATTTGCTTGAAACCCCTTAACATGCAGAGTATGTTATGTTTTTTTAATAAGAACTAGAATCAGAGTGAACTCTTTTAGGTGCCGTTGTCCGGACTCTGATGCATAGCGTCTCTGGAGTTGTGTTCAAACTAGGTGAGCAAGTAGATTGATAAGATAAGCAAAAAGCAAGCATTACAAATAAATTTACCGTTAACAAAAAAAGGGTAAACATCTAGTCGTTTGAGAGAACCATGTAGTAGCAGTTATGTTTTTTTATGTTAGTTTAAATATAGATATTTTAGAAAATATTAGTTGGAGCACTTATAAGTTTGGCTTCAATATATTCATCAGTCATCTAAACTGAAGTGAATAACAGTGAGAATAAAAAAAGTTACTTGACCTTTGGACATATACGCCTGAAAATAAAACAGCATATCACAATGTAACATATCGTTGGTATGGGTTTATATTTTGCCAAAATAATTTTTGCAATCTGCAAAGTGTAGCTAACAGCTGGCAGCTGACAATAAGAAATGAGTAATTGCCTCACTAGTAAATTAATCAAATTCACTGACACATCAGTCAGTCTGCACTGGTCAATCATTCGCAGAGCTCATTATACAAACCAAATACTTTAGTGGAGGCTGATGCGTAAAAAAAATTTCAGCCATTATAAAACTATCACAAGTTGTTGCAGTTGACTCTATTGTCATATAGAAAGTATCCTTTGAGTTCAAAATAAAATCAATTACTAGTAAACTAGAAGCTTCAATTGTTATGTCAATGGAAATTGCTTTTTGAGATTGCTATTTGAAGGTAGCTTAAAACTATCAGCAAAGTGTCTATGCAGTAACCAAAGTGCTAAAACAGATATTTTGAAGTTTTTTTTCTTGTATACAGTAATGAAAACAGTATAAACTACATGTAACAAAGGTTTTGCTATAATCTGACGTCATTGAGAGTTGCCTACACATGGTGTAGGGGAGATACCTCTCAATATTTGTCCTTTATTATTAAGTGTTAATTAACTAATCATTGCTTTTGAAAAAGCCTGTTTAACAAGATAAACTGATAAAAAAGGGTGTTGAGGAAAGCCATAAACAAAAGTTTTTATATGCATTAGTTCATTAAAAACAATAGAATAAACCTAAATACATGTAGCTATTTATTCCATTAGTGTCATCCATGAAAATGTCTTTCCAAATATTTTTTATCAGAAAGTTTTCTCTCTCAAAATGTTTTTAAAAATGTTGTTCTTAAAGATTTAAAACTATTTTTAAACTGTAGTTATAACACGGTCAACAAAATGGTTCACCAGTTATGAGGCCTGATTTGCCACACCAGATTTTGCATTTCAAGCAGAAATAAGCATTTATGGTGACAAGATGTCACCATAAAAGCTTATTTATGGTGACAAAACTCCAAACCCAAACTCAAAGGTTGAATTGAATAAAATTCACGAACAATATTTCGATTCACTTTCCCTAAATTTTTATTTCATGAAATTATCTTTTAACAAAAATAAAAATATAAAACAATCAATAAAAAGCCTATAAATTAGCATCATTTTTTGCTAACAAAATGTAGAAAAGTATCTTGCATGCCATAGAAATGTTAAACATTAAGGGACCTGTGTTAGCAATTTTGATATGCTTTTATCAGCTCTTTCAGTCAAATGCTGTCATGCCTTTTAGCAGTTGCACTGATGTATTAATGGATACGCATTCTCGCCAGTAAATGGCAGCAATAGCATAGACGCTGACGGAAGTGTTACTAAATCAATAAAGCTTGGTTTCCATATCCGCAGCAAAACCCTGGCGGTAATCTTGCGCAGCAAAACACTTGCGACGCTAGGTAGCTTCTGTTCACATAAAGCTGCATTGGTAATAATCTTTGTTCATCATGCCGTTTCGCAAAAGCTGACCTTCACCTGTACAATGAAGTTCGGGAAAGTTTTGTCTGCAGCTCTTTGCGAAAGTTGAACAGTGCTGAATTCTTGCGTTGAGCGCCGGCAACTACCAGCGATACTCGGTGCGCAGGTTCACATTTCACCGCTGATAGCCCTGCGGTGCTGTCACTGTTGCTTGGGGCGTATATGGGAACCAGGCTTAGGTAGCATCAACAGGCTACACTTAACGCTAGTATTACCTACTAAAAAGCAGCAGTATCTCCAACATTCGGATTCATATTCAGTTCACAACATTCACATTCATATTAGTCATTGAGCATGTATCTACTGCCCAGTTACTGACACCATTTCATTTGTAAGTTATATATAACTCAGATCTACTGAAAGAGTAAGTGGCTCCTTGCTTATCCAAAAGATTTAGCTCGCCGATGATGCCTAAGAGAATTGACCTCTTTGCTTGATGCTAGTTATTGATTTGTTATGCTTTGTTATTGGTAAACTTAATCAGCTGAATGATAACATGAAAACTTTATAGTTTGAAGATGTCTACTAATACGAGAAGATATAAAACTTAGTTCTAAACAGAAACTCTCACAACTTATCTCATAAACAGTAACATTTTAACAATACCAAATGTTTTAGAAATAGCTTATAAATTATTATACTTTTGCCTAAGTATATTTTTGAATTTACTATTTTTTTCCTGTCCTGATACGATTACTTTAAAAACGATACTTTAAAAATGAACTTAAACAAACATTTTTGTAGATTGTTATCAGAAAGTATCGGCATTTCTTTATTATTTGCATTTTTTTATATTTGAGGGGATCTAATTGCAAGAATGTTTCTAAATTAAAATCTACGCTAAAACCTGATCTCTGTTAAAACATTTAGAAGTCGAATACATGCAAGATGATGTCATTAGTTGTTATCGCTGCCATGGTTGATATCAGCTATTGTGTTCAACTTTATGCATTATGTATCTTTATTCTGTCGGTTTCTTTGCAATTACAGATGCCATAATAGGACTTTCGATTGGTATTAAAGTTTTAATGGTGATCAAGTTTTATTGATTTTAATCTTGAAACAACCTGACAGTCAGATCACCTCAAACATCAAAAACAATTGTAAATGATAGAAAATACCGATGCTTTCTGATCAAATCTAAAGAACTGTTCCAGTTCATTATTAAAATTATGAAATTAAAATTAAAAAATTAAAATTAAAAAATACAAATTACAAAATACTAAATAAAATAATAATAATAAATAAATTACAAAATACAAATAAAAATTAAAATACTCATAAAATAATTTTCCAAGTCATTTTGTGAGAGCACATAACTCCAAATAAGTACACACAACTATTGATCGCTAGACTTTGCAAGGCACTTATTGTAGGCTATACTTCAGGTGAGTATTTCAAGCACAGCTCTATCATTTCTACTTTGCAAATTACGAGATCACTGTCCTATGGTTGACAGGCTCTTCTAGCAAAGCATTATTATACCAGGCCACTAGGCTAATCCCTGATTGTTAATATAAAGTAAAGATGTGATAAATTGAACTGTTGTTTCAGCCCAACAAGATTTTTAGTGATTAACCTTAAAAAGCTGTTTACTTTCAAATACGGGAAAAAACTAAACTCAAAAGGAAATAACTTTAATTGAACTGTTGTTTTTATCTTCTTTCAACTTCGTCCATTAGATTGTTGCCACCGCAAATGGTCTTCCGCCTGGCATGGGATTTATTGTGATCACTTGCTTATGAGATTTGAAGCAGGAGCAATTGTAGTTGAATGCCCTTCCTAACACCACCAGTGCTCCAGCTGTCTTTATTACCATGTTAAACAGCAGTGCCTCAGGCTATAATTATGACACGCATAAGTATAACTATTTTATTATTGCATGCCACAAACAGTGCATGCAATACTAAACAATATCTCAAATCATTTAACATTTAATTATGGCGCAAAAACAATGTTGTAAAAACTATTTTAATTAGACAACAAAGCATGGAGAAATGACAAGCAGAGCAAACAAGAGGTAGTTAGGCCTACAATAGTTTTGAATGAAAATGTTTAAAGATCACAATAAAGTTCTAGATGTACTCGCAAATAGTAGTTTTATTCAGTTTTTATATTACTAAAAAAATTACAAGCGATTTCAGCTGTAATCAATACAGTGTTTATAAAACAGTTGGAATAAAAATAACTTTTATAGAATAACTGTTCCATATTTATTTTCATAAAAGTGACACATAATATGCAGTTATTATACACATTTAACAGACACCCTAACAGTTCATCATGGGTGCAGCTTACTACAGGCTTTTATAAACTAAGTAATATTTACCTACCTGCGAGGTATCTACTTTGCCAATTTTGTCAAGTAACAACAGAATAATCCTAACACGCCTGTAAAACACGTTTAATTTCAAGATATTTGCTTGTAAAAAGTACATATAATAGTGTTTTGCAGCTTCTATATAAAGCTAGCTAATCACTTCATGGGTATGCTATGCTAGGGCTGATCCTAAAGCAGGGATCAGGGGAAAATCAGTCAACCAATCAGAGACGAGTAAGGTAAATAGCTCATAGAGTGGAGGCTGTTAACTCATCTGGCAACAGACAGTATTGGCTTCCCTCTACAGACAGAAGAATTGTACAGCTAACCAGAAAGACGATGAATGAGACAAAGTATGGATCTGCTAATGCAGAAGAGTATCAGGTAGGCAGCAGCCGACTGGAGTATAACTTAGAGAATTTCGACTAGAAAAATAAGCTGAGCTGATATCTTCAATTTCTACAAAGTGTTGTGATTCTATAAGTATATCTTTGTTGCTAAGATTGCTCTGTGTATCTTGCAAAAGCTACAGGAGTTTTGAAGCATTTGAAACATTGAGTTCAGCCACCAATCATTACATTTTAAGTATGGTAAGAACTATTGACAGAATAAGACAATTGCTACAGTATTCTACTGTCAACTGGAACAAAAAAAAAAAAGTTTTCAAAACTGTTTCATCTTTTGCAAATTTTATTTAGTGCATACTCTGCTAAAACAGCAAAAAATAATTTAATTATCCCATGACTGCTTCCTTTTTAGGTTATTAACAAGTGTATTTTATAATCATATTTTTATAACTAAGCATTTCTGTTTGTTTTCTTCTGAAATTAGGTAGAGAAATACAGGACCCCTTTTGCTGGAGTTGCAAATGGTGCAATGCATTCAACCATAAAATGACTTATGGACTACTGAGAAATTCTTAACTTTAAATTGTTGATCTGAGCCTTAGAGCATTTCAATTATATTAGCTGCATTTAAGTAAGGCTAGATTCATTCACTTTTCTAAGAGCTAAATAAGATTTCTTACTGAGTAAAAATAGATTCAGTTGTGATAACTAAACTATTCAAGAAACAGATGGCTGGTAAGTGTCAGTCATGTGACAGAGTTCAATGGCTGGTAAGTGTCAGTCATGTGACAGTCCAATGGCTAGAGAGTGTTAAGATACGACCCCACGTAACCCATTTATCGTTGGTGCTGACCGAAATCTCTATAATGTAAACGAAAAACACAGAATTTTTCGGCCGAAATTCACAGAATTGTCAGAGCTGTGCATGCACAGCAAACTCGTCGACGAAACGCTTTTAATTGGCTAAACAAGTTAGTTAGCGAGCATAATTCTAGCAGCCTTTGCATTTTATATAGTCCAAAACACATAATTTGACACGCAAGAACAATACTAACACGATTTGCTATAGTGAATATGATGTGACTTGATTGCGCTGCTGTTAGTTTTTTATCGTTCGGTCAGCATGGCTACAAATCGTTTCTTTTTTAATAATATTAATTTATTTTAGGAATAAAAGTTTCGTTATAAAAAAATTTGCCATCTTTAGTGCAATCAAGTCAATTGCATCGTACTTACTTTGGCTGAAATTCTGCGAATTTCAGTCAAAGTAAGTGGTCGTACCTTAACACTCTCTAGCCATTGGACTGTCACATGACTGACACTTATCAGCCATTGAACTCCGTCACACGACTGACACTTACCAATATTCACAGAGTTTGCCTAAAATTCTGTGAATTTCAGCCAAATTCTGTGAATTTCAGCCGAATAATTTTGTTTTTTTGTTCATTTTGTGATTCCGGTCAGAACCAATGAAAATATCGTTACGTGTGGTCATACCTTTAGTCATGTAACAGAGTCAAGTGGCTGGTGAGTGCTGCTCATGCGCCAGAATTTAAATGGCTAGCAAGTTTCAGTTATGTGACTGGGTCCCATGGTGTTGGTAAGTGTCTGTCATGTGACAGGGTTCAATGGCTGGCAAGTTTCAGTCATGTGACAGGGTCCTCATGGTGTTGGTAAGTGTCTGTCATGTGACGGAGTTCAATGGCGGACAAGTGTGAGTCATGTGACAGGGTACCATGGTGTTGGCAAGTGTGAGTCATGTGGCAGGGTACCATGGTGTTGGCAAGTGTCAGCCATGTGACAGGGTACCATGGTGTTGGTAAAAGCAAAATGAATTTGGAAGCTCTGCTGGCTAGTCAAATACTCTGAAAAGTCAACAGTCACTATGCACTGGAGGGTGATTCTCTTTCTCTGATCAATATTCATGATCCCTTGCTCGTAATGAGGCTAATGGCGATGATGCCCCTAGAACTCAGTTTGTGTCGAGAGATCTTAAATCGACATCTTTCTTATCTAGCAATACATGGCATACTGTATTTAAACAAACTATTAGCATAGCTTTTATGATTGAAAAACAGAAATGGCCAAGTTTTAATCCACAATAATAAAAGTACTCCTCTCTTGATCATTTCGATTTGAGCTAACAAGGCTCCGATAGAACTGTTAATAATTTTGTAGTTCGTCAGTTCACTCAATTACCCAGAATTTCTTGACTTAAGCAATCCCACAAGTGAGAGCTTGATGCAAAAATGAGTTGTTGCCTGTTTTAAATTTGTGCTAAACCTTTTTACTCGTGATGCTTATAACGCTTAAAAAGATAGGCTTAAACTTTTTTTGATAAAACAGTAATAATTTTAAAAAATTGGATATTGCAGCAAATTGGTGATCAGGATAATAAAGTGCACTTAAAAACCCCAAACCTTTAAAAAATTTTCTTTAAATGGCAAGATTTTAATTAGACAGAGCTTCACACTTCATCTTACCAAAACTAGCCTTTATCGATGTAGATTCAGTACAGTTGTATTATGGGTCGATATATATTATGGCATTACTCCTTGAGACTTGGCATATTCAGCTTTTCCCCTGGGAATACATAAGTGTATTTACTTCCGAACATTTGCAAGTTTTATTGATTTATCTCATCAGCCTTTCTAAGAAACCTTCTGCCGTTGAGGTTCAGCCCTGCAGCCTAGCTAAGAGGAGTTTGCAGACTAAAGGCTAGGTAATACTATATTGCAAAATGTCAGCGTTTTCTTTTTGGCGCTCGTCGTCGATTATGTGAACCGTAAACCTATGGCATTGACGAAGCAACGCGGAGACATCAAGAAAGTTTGCAACTGTTAAATCTTCTCAAAATTTCGCCGATCATCGACAACCACCTGTACAATGGGAACCATTTCGGCGATAGAAATTCATGGTCATTAATAATGTGATTTATTCATTTCCATTTACGATAGTCGCTAAGAAACTAGTCTTTTATTCAAGCAGTATATAGAGGCAGCAAAAATATATAGAGGCAGCAGTGGTGGCTAATGAAAAAATAATCTGATAATGGCGTAGAAAAACTATATCAAGGAACGGTAATTGAATGTCTGTAACGTTTAAGAAACACGAATGCCTGTGAGATGAGCTAGAGTTAAATGTTGGTAATGGATGCGCTACAAAATAATAGTTTTAGCTATTTAGCCTCGAGTCTTGGCTTGGTGAATACTGATTTCCTAATTTTTACTACAACAAAAGTTGTGTTAGCCTGATAGTCTAAAACCACGGTTGGAGGTTTAGATAAAAGCTTGCATTGTATGAGATTTTAACTCAAAACTTCGCAGACTGACACTCAAACACCTTCACCAATAGACCAATCATAATTATTTCAGAATAATCGTACTTATAGTTATTACAGGCTAGACTGCCTGGGTACTAGTTCTTCAGTAGAACAAGAACACCTTTTAACCATTTTCTCGACACATGCAACTTGCGTTGAGCTTAAAGTGACTATCATCTCAATGCTCTGTACAATATTCCTGCTATCATCCCAATCAATCCAATGTAGTTGCTAGCCAACATGTCAGCTTATGTAAACGAGTGACCGCTGTCCCTGACACATCAATGACAAAGTTAAGTTAAGCAGAGTTAAAACTTGCATAGAGTACAAATCTTGACAACTTGACAAAAAAAACTAAAAAGATAACCTCAAAGCTATTACCTGTCTCCCATATTACGAACCAATTGATTTGGTTGAAGCTAGATGCATAACTTTGAGCCATGCTACACTCTCTACACTCCGGGGTGGTAATTACTAACAGAGTACTTTCAAAAAGTAAGCTATTTTTAGCTGAAGTAAATTTCTTTGTTTCGTTAAAAAAATTAAATTGAAAAATGTTTCATCCATCAGTCTCCCTATTTCTCTAATTTGGTTTTTGCTATAAATTTAGCTATTTCAAGGCTTTAAAGCTTTGCTAGTGTCCACAATTTTCCAAACCGAAGAAATTAACAAAGCATGTAAAAATTTTCTTGAAAGATTTGCAAAATCGATTTAGATACTGCTATAAGCTGTTTATGAGCGGTTCTCATGACAAAATTAATTGATTGCAGTAAGTAATAGATAATTAAATGCTCCACAAGTTTGGAATTATCCTCTTTATGCGAATTTTAGAGAATTGAGTGAGACAGCAATTCCTTTATTGATGACAAGTAAACTCGATAAAACATTTTAGAATACATATGTTATAAAGTACCTAGGTAAGCTATACTTACAGCTATACTGTAGCTCGGGCTATACTTGTCTACAAATAGCAAAATTTCCATAAAGATTTCGAGCTATGGCCTGTAGTAAAAGTACATGAGACATACACTCGTCTACTATCATAGAACTTGGTTAACACATCTTGGTCAACACATTCGTATAAAAACAATTCACTTTATGTTCTTTGACTTATTTCCTACCTCTTCTCTATTGAGATCGAGACTCGGTTTCTGTAGGGCAAGTGAGATGCACAGATTATTTTCAGGATTGATGACATTACAATACTTGTTTTTGATGAATAGAACCAATAAAAATGGATTCCTGCAAGGAGAAGAATAATAGATTGCACTCCTTAGAAACACGAGCACTCTTGATCGAGAAACCCTGGTCTAAACAAAACAAATTCCACTATAACTTTTTAAAACTGTAAGGTGTATGCAATTGAAATACCAATGCCCCATGTGTATTCCATCTATGTAACCCCAACAGCTGGTATTACGAAAGTGCCTGAGAGGCAGGCCTGTAGTCCCAGGGACGGCTGGATGGCTGAGTCACCCTCAATCTTTAGTGATTTTCGGCGGCCAAGTTCTAAGAATTTTAGTCTAAGCTCATTCGCTTAGAATTTCCAACAACGAATTTACTAGCAACTAGCGTTCTATAGGCCGACTGTCTCTTTTGTGATCTCACCAAATAAGTGACCTTGTGAGACTTTGAAACTAAACATTATTGCTTATAGTGGGGGTGTGAAGAAGACCCCCAAACTTGCATTTTCCTTATCATAACATAACCGAATGACAACATCGATGAGGAGCACTATGGGGCAGGCTCGTCTAAATAATCTTTTAATATTACACATGCATAAAGATGTTGAAATAGATACAGAATTAGTTGTGAACAATTTCTGCCTTGGACAGATTGACAGAACAAGAGCTATTGCAATAAAGAAGTAATAGCTCTTGTTCTGTCAGTGTCCCTTATAGAAATCTGTAGTGTCCTGAGTTTTATATCGTTCGTTGAATAAAGAAAAAGTTTTGCCTATAATGAACCATAAACAATATATTTATGTAGATTTTGATGCTCACAACTGATTGCATTTATGCATACTTTGAGGGCCGCTGATGCTTAAATGGTCCAGAGCTTTGGGGCACCGCCCCGAACCCCGTTGGGGGCTTACACCGTCCCACAACATCCAGGTGTTCATAACTAGTTGCCTAACATTTGCAGCCCCAACTTGCAACCAGGGAATACAGGCCTGCTTAGAGGGTCACTCAAGTAAAATTTGAAAAGATTTTATCAGAAAGTATAAATATTTTCTATCATTTGAGTGTTTTTTTGTTGTTTCAAACAAAAACATCAGATCGGAAAAAACTGTTAGCAAAAGTTAAAAAGTGTGTAAAATGAAGTAAGCGACTAGAGAAGTGGCTATAGTTATAGCTATAGGATATAGCCATAACTATTGAAGTCAGGCTATAGGATTATAGACTCTCTAGTGCAGCACCCAATGCTTAGTCATACTTTTTGATTAAAATCGGCAAAGTTTGGTTGCAGTTAAAACGATGAAAAAAGGACCTGTCTAGATGTCTTCAAGAATGACATCACTAGTCGTGCACATTGTTTATAAAAGATGATTATACAGTCTCATAGTTTGCACAGCATGTGGAAGAAAACAGCGGGACAAATTCTACTCCACTCACCTTTAAATAATTTGAGATATCCATAACAATGTATCTGAGGCTATTTGGAAGTTTTGTTGCAACAGTCATGAACAAACACAAAACAAAGCATTTCAATAGAGACACATGACACTGCTATTAAACGCGATAGCCAATGTCATAATGACAGAGACAAACAGGAGGCAAACTATTGACCTTATTTTTGGAGAAGTATTTTTTTTTAAGCGTTTTAACTTCAATCAGTTTTTTCCGATTTTAATTTTTCATTTTGTTAATTTTAATATTGAAAAACTCTGGCAGTCAGATCACTTCAAACACCAAACAAAAACTGAAATGATAAAAAATAGCTTTATTTTCTAATAAAATCTTTCAAAAGTTGATGTGACCCTTTAAACTATCTGTTTTGTTGCAGCGTGAATATCCGCAGCAATTTTTGCCGCCGCAGCAGCAACAGCCCAAGACGGACCCACCACTACAAGGACATCAATTTGAACCCTTTGAACCGTATGCTGAGCCGTGGACGACGCAGTACGTGCTGACTATTTTAGTCAACATATTCTGCTTCTCCTTGCCATGCGCTGTCATCGGAACGATTCATTTGGTCGCAGCCAGATCTGACTATGTCAGAGGATACAAAATTCTTGCTACAAAGAAAAAAGAAGCTGCCAGACTGTGGACTATTGCTGCTTTCGTTCTCGGTGTCATTTTGGCCATTATATACATAGTAATAATTGCCAATGCACTCAATAAGATAGAAAAGACAGCTGTTATCGAATACAGAGAGTATGATCGATTCTAGCCTCATTGCATGGTGGTTAACAAAACTGCTGACAATCTACATCTGTTTTCATGGTATTAATAGTGCTTTTTGTGTAACAATAATCAAAACTGTTGTGCTTCCTGGATTTGGAATTTGTAGATGGCGTGAGGTGAGGATAAGACAACTTCTCTATTGATACCTAGCGCTATCATGTTTTATTCTAAACTATTCCGTAACATTCTTTACCTTGCAAATTCTATTACATATTTATATTATATTATATTGATGTATAAGCTTTAATTGTAGTTTAATAAAGCATTTTTAACTTTGACCATGTGGTGAGAGGTCATTTTAAGAATTGATATATCAACTTTGTATGATGATTGTAAAGTATTCTATGAGCGCTTTTTTGGATGAAGTTAATAGCTCTTATGCAGACTCCTAAGAAATCGATGTAACATGTAATTTACAGTGTTGTATGACTGATGCTTGACCTAACATCTGAACTGTTTGCATCTGTTCAGTTTTTGGCTCAACGACCTCAGTGTATCTTTAAAAATTTTTTGCACCTGGCCTGTTCATTGTCTATTTCTCAACAACTCTGAGAAACATTACTGGAGAGATGTTAGTAACCCTGGCTGTAAAGATAACTAACCTCCGGGTTAAAAATGTAAAAAATTTTGTTATCGTAAATTTTTGTATGACTCATCCAACTTTGAGACAGAGATTTTCAGTAAACCACACTTGATCCATTCCCAGAGCTTGCAAAACTTCATCATGAGAGACTAACTGGTGAGTCCATTTTAGTTCCAATGGTAGTAAACACCATGACAACCCAAAAATTGTTCTTGACAAACTAGCCTATAGAATGACACTTTTTTTATTTCACGTCATTTGTGTTTTCTGTTAGCCTTCGTTTTTGAAATTAATGAGCAGGCAGAAACAATCATGTTTTTTAATGCTTACTTTAATATTTACGCCAGATTTTAATATCTAAATAAGTATTTATATTTATTTTATTATCGCATTTGCAAAGTTACTGTCATTTTTGCTTTCAGTTTTGTACTGTTCTTAAAGTAGACTTTTAATTGACCAATCAGCAGGTAGACCTACCAATCATGCAGATGAACATACATTATTTCAACTGACTCTTGATAGTTAGCTCTTAAGTTATATAGTCTCAAAAATAAAAGGGGCAGAGTCAACCAAGAGGAATCAGTCAAAAGTTTATCTGTCACCAGCTTCAATCGCCTCACACTGACCTTGCGTGTCTGGTTGGTGCAGTTTTAAGTTGATTTACGTGGAATCTGTGGCATGGTCATTGACAACATCTGTAACTATAGGGCTGGATAATTCACATTTTGTAACGAACACGATATATTTATTCATTATACTATCTTCACCTTGGCCGGTAGCATCAAATTCTTATAAACATTATTCTATTTATTCTGGGTAGCACCTTTCCCTACACTCTGTTCATGTTTATGTGAAACCAACCGTTATCATTGTTATAATTATCATTTTTATATAAGTATTTCTTTGCATTGGCTTCGCGGTAGTGGGGCAGTAAGTTAATAGATTGATAATAACACCTTTTGCCGGAGTTGTTTACTCATGCATAATCACATCTACCTAGCTTAAGTTTCTCTAGTGATTACGAACATTGTCTTCAAGTCTTGTTTAAATCAAGTTGCAATTACTGTAAACTTTTTAAAATCTTAATTCAAGTTATAAGCCTTGATCATTTTTTGAAAAAAGACACTTAAAAAGTTTGGCTTCTCTAAAGAAGTTTAACTTGACCTCTCATGATAGATCCTTGTCAATGGCAGACTCGGCACAGGTCAGGGTTTTGATACTAGCTAAAAGATTTATCTTCTCTTGACCTGTGTAACAAATTTTTAGATTATATCGAAGTTAAAGGTGCTTTGTGATTCATATGTAACCTTTAAGCTTCTTTTCTACAAAGCTACTAGATTAATATAAAGTTTGTTGTCTGATTTTTCTACGCAGGAGTATGATGCATAGGAATATTTGCAGAGTTTCCAAATGGACAATTAAGCCTGACAGCTGACAATTCAAATTAGACATTTTAATTTGGTGTCGGCTTTTGTTGTCACAACAAATGAAACTCATGAGCCTATAAAAGTTGAAAATATATGATTACAAGTTTAATTTTTTTCTCTGTAAATTAATATTTTTCTTAAAGGTTTTGCTTTATAAATGTTGCAGATCTTTGTAAAATAATAATAAGTATATTATTATTAATATTATTATTAATGGATAATAAGTATATTGGGATAAAATAGACTACAACCATTGTTCTGCAATTATGTATTTATACTTTTATTGGGCCGTTCAGAATCATTTTTATAGAAAAAATGTTTTCAAATGGTGCTACTAAAATCAACTAAAAAAGCCAATAAATAAAAACTGTCGTAAACGCAAAAATAAAAATTTATTCGAAGAAGACATGAAACAACTAATAGCATCAATTTTTGGAAGCGTTTAAAAGTTGGTCTGGCCTTGCAAAAATATTACTGAATTTATGAAAAGTAATTTATAGTGCACTATACGGCAATCTGCACAACACATTGGGTTCAGCTAAAACGATAACAAAGGACAATTCAGCCGGTGCTACAAGACTTACGAATTTTCTGTAGGTTACTGTATCTAGATTTTCACAAAAATTAATATAAAATTTTTAATTTCTCTATTCTATTTTACATCACAGACATCTTTGGTTTTTATGACCAGAACTCAAACCTCACTGAACAATCAAACTACAAACTGCATGGATGTGTGCTGCTAATAAGCCATCTCACTTCTAAGACAGCACTGCAGCCCATTGTGTCATATACAAGACAAAAAACTCTGACAAGGATTGGGATGCGATAAATTTTCAAACCGCTCATTCACGGAGGATACGCATTGCGAAGTGATACATTACGGTAGCTTCAGAAAATAACCAGCTGTATCATTAGCAGTATGATCATCACAAAGCTGATGTTTGAGGTACGAATAGGAGAGCATTGAGCTCTTTAAGATTTGTGAACCCAGATACGCTGTTGTTGATTCGGTAATACTTGTGTATATAATAGAACAGTACTTTTTGGTGAACAAACTTTGACAGCCTTTTAAAGCCCTTCAAAATTTTCCAGTTTTCTAAAGCCTGTCGAAGTCCTTTAAGAAGTTGAGTAGTTTGTTCATGTATTAGTCTGTTTAAAGTATCCAAACACAGGATAGAGGATCTAAAAGTTAAATCGACTAGTTAACCAATCACATGACTCAACTACTTGGCACCGAGAACACTTGAGAACACTTGTCAATAATTGGTAAGATTGCTTGTCAGCAACTCTGCGCCTCAAATCAAGACTCAAGTTAGCTTCAAGTCAGCCTCAGATCAGCAGCAAGTCTGGCTCAAGGCAGTATCAAGTGATGGCTCAGGTCAGCCTCTAATCAGTCTCAAGTCATGGCCCACGTCAGTCATCGCTTGAGTAATGGATCAAGTCACGGCTCAAGTCATGGCTCAAGTCTACCTCAAGTCAGGTTTTAGTCAGCTTCAAGCCAACAGCAAGTCAACATCAATTCATGGCTCAAATCATGGATCAAGTCATATTTCAAATGTTCTTTATCTGATGTCAGTTTATCCTGAATATTTAGCTGTTATACAAAAGTTTCAATAAATTTTAAACAAGAATGACTGACCATTAGCTAATCCACTTTCCAAACTGCAGCAACAATAAAAAACTTTTCTATAGAGAAAAAACTATTTTATTAAGTTGGATCAGTTTACTGATTTTAGTTTTATGGCGGCAATAAATAATTTTTATGCATATTTTGACTACATGTTATGATTCACACACACAGGCACGCACGCACACGCACGCATGCAGGCACACGCACACACCTTAAAGGTTGTCAGTGCGGATGTGAATGTTGATATCAGTTTACATATTTGTGGATTTCTCAAGCAGATTTATGGGAACCTTGGTGTGTCAATTCATATGCCTGAGCTATACTTACATGCAATTCTTACTGTAGTCATCATTGTATTGACATGTACTAAGCTGCTATATTATCAAACGAACAATAGAGGGGAGCATTTGTGTGGTTCAGTTTTTCAATTAAGCTCTAATGTGTTGTTTTTTAATTGATCAGTTTTTTGTTTACATTTATTAAGTGTCATGCGCTGCACCGCAACAAATGGTAGCTGCTCTCCTAATTATGGTCAGAGATACTGCCCACAATTCATAGAACCTTGTCACTCCTTTGGCTAACAAAGTAAAATTATATTTATTTTTATTATAAAATTTTCAATAATTTAAGCCTTCTTTAAATGTATCTATTAAGGCTCTTATCAATTTTTTTTTATAAAGTGTTACAATTACGATAGTTTTTTAACCGATGCTGTAATTAATTTTTCACATTTTGTATAAGCAATAAGCAGAAATGAAAATACTAAATTACACCAAGTAATGCAATGCTTCTCTTAAAAAATTCAACCTGCAAAATTTACAAAATCTGCAAGGCTGTAGGCCAAACTTTTTGCAGCTGTAATATTCTCAAACAATATCACCAATTGAAACTTTTTAGTCAAGAGTTGTCCTCTCTTAGCACTTTGATTTTTGAGAGTAGATAATTCAAGCCAAGAAAATTAAACAAATGATGCAGTTTTTGAATTTAGTGACATAATTCTCCATTTATATATATAACCAAAGCAACACCAGCCATGCCAAGCTGGCATAAATCTCTACTCACAAAACAGAGAATTAGTTTATTGCTTATTCATAACTCTGACAGCAGGCAGCAGGTGTATTGTTTGTATTAATTAGATGCTGATTAGTTGTTGAACTGCTGCTCACTAATTGAATCCTTACTGTTTATTTTCCTTGTATTATGTACTCAGGTTAAGAATCAAGTTACGGTGTAGAGATAAGTAGTCAATCTAAGCTGAAAACTTTTATATTGAATTTACTTTTTGTTGTCATTCGGTGTATAGTTTTCAGTAAAGCCTGGTTTCCATATGACAGCGCAAGGCGCGCAACAAGGCGCACGACGTCGTGCGTAGGCCAGTTGTGATATGGAAACGTCAACGCACGACGGTCGCGCGACGTGCGTACGCTGATCGCAAGTATCCAACAGAATGGATCCTTGCGATGGGTGCGTGCGATTATGTATCCCACAATACACCGCTAGACCTTTTCAACATATCCCACAATTCCAGCGAAGGGCTTTGTTCCGAAGAAATCGGTCTCCGTACAAAAGAGTAAGCCTGATTTTTATATGACATCGCAATTTCGCTACGGAGGGCTGTTTTTTCCGAAGAAATATGTCTCTCCTACGAAAAAGTAAGGAAATTATCCACCCTGTCCAATGCAAGCATGGTGCCTACACGCGATATGGAAGCACTGCATCGTGACCCAAGAAATGCATTGCGCACGATCACTGAGCCGCGCACGATCATTGCGCTGTTATATGGAAACCAGGCTTTAGAACAGGAAACCTAAAAGCATATCCCAACTTTCTAAGCTGTCTCAAGACATTTACTGTAAACTGACAAGGGCTACTAAACAAGCTAGTATGAAGTTATACATAATTATTATATTCATCTCTGACTACACAACAGCAAGATCTTCAGCGAATTGAAAATTGTCGAAACATTGAAATGGGTGTCTTTGGAATTTAAACAAGTAAATAGGTCATTAACTTGCCAAATGACTCGTATTCGAGGTTGCTAATGATTCATGATCTGAATACAATGCAATTTCAAAAATTACGTTGTATTCCCTCGCCCTCTCTCCCTCGCTCCCTCTCTTCCTCTCTCTCTCACCCTCTCTGTCTCTCTTCCCTCTTTCTCTCTTCCCTCCCTCTTTCCTTCTTTCCTTCCCTCTCTCCCTCTCTCCCTCTCTCCCTCTCTCCCTCCCCCCTCTCCCTCTCTCTCTCTTTACCTCTTTCCCTCTCTCCCTCTCAAAATGTAATTATGGATTCTTTGCTCTCCAATGTCACTGTGTTGCAGACGACACACAATCATTTGCTAACCAAAGGAAAGCACTCATGCATGGGATGTGGCTTGATACCTGAAGATGACCTTGAAAAGGTCGGACAAAGAGATCATGCTGGCAACTAGATAGAAAAACAATTTAGTTAGTGGCATATCATCCATCATTTGAGGTAGGAAGTTTTTAAAAAATGCAGTGAATCAGCAAAGTTATGCCAAATGCAAAAGTTTAGTTGGAGCGCATCATTAAACAGTTATTATTGTACAGACCATAAATATAGACATAGTTGCTCATCGGTGTGGTAGCAGTTTTTGCAGCCATATACCAAATGTAAAGCGTTGCTGTCTTAATAGAGCATGAGATGGGAATAATATGTAATTGAACAGCATAATATATAGCTAGTAGCGTTTCACAATTTTCCTCAAATTTCGCTGTTAGAGACAGGTTCTCTTTCATTTACCTGCTGCACTGCTAAACTTCCAGTAATGGCAGGTGTCTGGACAAAGCTAGCTGCTAAGTCAAGCGGAGAAAACTGCATCAGCAAGAAAGAACATTACCACTCAAGCCAATGCCTTATGAGTGCTGCTGCTCAACCTCTGGTCACGGACTACCTACAATCTAACATCAGGTGATGTCAGAATCAAACAATGGCACTCCTGGTCATTTACCTGCAAGTATGCAGAGCCTTCTGGTAATTTATAGTAAACAAGGACGATAAAATGGAATGAAAACTACTTCACAGGCACTATGTTTCAATGACACGCATCATGCGCAAATTTAGGCCAATCCGCAAGTTAACAGCATCTTGGAAATGGCCTAAATCCGCAAGCTAAGTGACTTTTGTGATTCGCAAAACTCTATCAGATCCATCATGCTCGTAAATAATAGATTCAGCACTTTCAAATGATGCGTATTAAAATACCGCGCCAGCTATTCAATTTTAAACATTTTTGATACATTCGTTGTTCTTTCTCGATCGAGTTTCATGTTTGCGTCGCTAACACGTGCGTCACTAACTGCGTCGGTGATTATCAACTTATAGAGTACAATTCCTTAACTATTTTCAACAATGCACGGGAATCAATCCACATCATGCGAATGTCCATAGAAACACTTAATTTGTACAATAAAACAACTGGCGCACAACTCCAAGTTTCCATGATGCGCGTCATGGAAACATAGTGAGGAAGGCAAACTACTAATGAACAACAAACTAAAACCCTAAATTCTCAAGGATTTTATTGTGTTCAACAGTTCAAAATGAACTTACACAAAAGTTTAACTTATTTCATCGAAGAATATCAGTATTTTACTATTGTTTGCGAGTAGTTCTGATGTTTGAGGTGATCTGACTGCCATGATGTATCAAAATTAAAAATGAACAAAGTTGATTGCTGTTGAAACACCCATATCAAGCGAAAGTGCGAATATGACGTCTGTAGTTGCGCAAAGAGACCGACAGAATACAAAAGCGTAACGCCGCAACTTGAATGGAATAGCTGATATCAACTATCGAAACGATAAAACTGTTGACGTCATTTCGCGCATCTTTTTCTTCTCAGCATTTTAACTTTGAGTCTTAACGCTTAATTTCGAAACTTCCTGGCAGTCAGACATAGAAGATAGTCAAACATAGAAAACAATCACAAAGGATAGAAAAATACAAAAACTTGCTGGTAAAATTGACTAAAACTTTGTTTATGGTCATGTTTATGGCACACTTGAGTCAGGCTTTTGTATAGAGTTTCAGCTCAACCATTGTTCATTGACATGCATAGGCTATATGTAAATAATATTGCATTACCTGCCTAATAGATCAGCATAGAGCCCCACAGTTTTTCGAGATACCTCAGGCTATTTTGAATGATCAATCTTCAACTTAGCAACTGATACTCTGTGGCCTAATCAATCTTAATTAACCCATTGACAGGTGGGAGCAATCTCTCACAGATCAAGTATCATGTCTGCTTATCGCTGGTTCACACTATCACTATGTTTCCATGACTCACATAATCCGCATGTTTCAAATAATTCGAACGATCCGCAAGTTGAGTTACTTAGCAATCGAACGTTTCAATGAACACCTGGGAATGCCGATTTAACACCAGTACTTGACCCTATAGGTCAAGTATTAGCCTAATTAATGACTCTATAAATAGCTAAGCAGTCTTGTCACGCTTAGCAGCGATCGTTCGGAACGTTTGCGCATTGAGACTGCTGAAATCGAAATAAAAACGATTGAAGCGTGAAAATGTTTTTAATGTAATCGCCAACGATAATCTAATGCGCATTAATCGCAAGTACCGTTTCCATGATTCGCAAGCACGATGGATTCGATAAAGTTTTGCGGATCGCAAAACTCGCTTAGCTTGCGCATTTATGCGGATAGCTTGCGGATTTATGCCGTTTCCATGACGCGGATAACTTGCGGATTGGCTCTAATTTGCGAATTATGCGGGTCATGGACACGCAGTGACTAGTGCAGTATCTCGGAGTTGGGGCTACTATACTTCGGTCATCGATGATAACAATAACAATGTTTGAATCTGCAAATAAGCCTTCTCTGTGATGAAGTCTTATCATTTTTCTTTTTTATTTTTCGCGAAGATACTTCTTTGTTTTCGCTCAAAAGCTAAAAAACGAACAGTTAATCGCAGCCATTACGAAAACGCTGTAGGCTAAAATCTCCAACAAAACAGCTCAAGCGGGATATAGTTGAACACGATGTGCTTCTGTTTACACTTTCATGCAACCTCATTCGGCGAAACATCTTCACAAATATATATACTTCACGCATTCAATAAAAAAACCATGTCTATTGTCCTTACATGTTATTTCATTATCATTGTAATGCTGTCACTTTGAGCCCTGATATCTCAAAACCTAGCCTAAAAATCAGTTTAGTTTTTTAAAAACTTAGCTCTAGGGGTGCATATCATCCCCTGATAAACATGAGGAGCCTGTTGGTCACCTGTGACGGTCGAAAAATTCTGCAGAAATTATTTGTGCCATTTAGCAGGAAATATAGGTCACATGATCAGATTATGACTAGATGATTAGTCTAAGCTGAAACGAAACTGTAAAGTAGCAAGCATCTATATTTGAAAAAAGGGATTGTAACCTGTGGCGTTTTCATGATGGCTGCGATGAACTGTTCGCTTTTGAGCTTTTAAGAGCTTGTCATCATATTTCCACATATTTTGCACCTACAACACAGCAGAGTAAAACACGGTGAATCTTTTGATACTAAATAGCTGTAAGTCAGCCTTGAACAAATACAGGTGGGCCTACCGTAAATGGTAAGGCAGATGATATGCACAGGCCATCTTTTTATCTCACTAGATAGATTTCGTTCTACTTCTAGTACAGCTACAGCTGCATAGAGAAAAATCAACACTTGTTAAAGTGTTTCATATCACAGTGTTTGTTCATGGGTGGCATCAATGAGAAAAACAGTTCCTGCTAACTAAAAACAGCAATTTTGGTGACTGCAAACTAATAAAACATTCTGCAGCCACAATTAATGATATTATCTGGTTTCCTATACATTTTATGCCATGCTAAAAGACAAAGACATTGTGAAAGGAAAAATTGTCAAGGATTTTAACAAATGCTAACAACTGGCCACCTTCTGCTGCCATTCACATCTGCATAATAACAGTTGGTCAGCCAATCAAGGATGTCAAAACTAAAGTTGATTAGTAATGCTGTTATGCTACTGTAATGAGGTAAAACATGTAAACATTTAGTATGGTGCATATTATCATGCTAGAGGCAAGTACTGTGTTTTTCAAACAATCAGGTGAATTTAAATTCACCCAGTAATTCCCATAATTCCAATCAATTCCCACAATTCCAATTACTTCAACTCACATAATTATCGATGCCATAGTTCCCATGCACTGTTGATTTTTTAACACCATGAATCTGCAAATAAAACAGTCATGAGAAAGTAAATATTTCATAATGTGTATATTTGGATGTGTAAGTTGAAAGTAGATCGCATTTGAATACAGTTTTGTACAGATGCCAGATAGATTTATCTGTCATTTAATACTTGTTCTTTTAGAAATGCACTGTGACACTTAGTGGATCCACACATTTTTACTGTCATACGACGTGACAAAGTCTGAAAGGATTTCTACTTCCTTCAGGCATTGCTCTTTCAGAAACGGATGAATTTCAGCAAATAATTAGTTCTAGCAATAATCCTTCCGAGTGAACACGCATAACCTTCCTTAGCATAAGCCTTTTTATGAACTCCTCCTCATTATACGCTCCCTAGTCTTTATAGGTCCCTTCTTCTCATGAATTCTCTCCTTTTCATGGATTTCTCTCCATTTTATCTCCCTTCATGCGAATCCCTCTGCTTTTTGAGCCCTCCTCGTTATGGACTCTCCACTTTTTCATAGAACTATTTTATGGGCTCCCCCTCTGGACTCCCCCTCGGGAGCTTCTCCATCTGGAACCCTTCCTTATCCACTGATAAGGAAGGGTTCCAGATATCATGGAAACAGGGTATTCCCTTGTCAATGGTTTCTTATCATGGAAACAGGATATCCACTGATATCCTGTTTCCATGACCCCCTGATATCCTGTTTCCTGCGACTTTGGAGTTGTGTGCCAGTTGTGTTACCGTATGAGTTAAGTGTTTCTATGGACATTTGTATGATGCGGATTGACTCCGGTGCCTTTGTTGAAAAAAGGTAAGGAATTGTACGCTATAAGTTAATAATTAGTAACGCAGTTAGCGACGCGCATGTTAGCGGCGCAGACGCGCGAAACTTGAACAAGAAGACATGACCTAAGTATTGAAAAGGTTTAAAGCTGAATAGCTGGCATGGTATTTTAATGCGCATCATTCGCAAGTGCTGTTTCCATTATTCGTATAATGGGTTTGATAAAGTTGTGCGAATCACAAAACTTAGCTTGGCAATTTATGCTGTTTCCATGATGCCGTTAACTTGCAATTGGCTCATATTTGGCAATCATGTGCGACATGACAACACAGTGACAGACACTCTCTTCCTTGGGAACCCTTTCTTATGGATTGACTGCTGCTCCTTGTAGACCCTTCCTTATGGATTGACTGCTGCTCCTTGTAGACCCTATCTTCTTCTTCTGGTGAATGGCTGACTGTATAACAACAGCACTTGGTAAAATTTCAAACAAGTATGACTGACTCTGAGGAAACCGCTTTTCTAACTGCCAAAATACTAAAAAACTTTTCTATAGAGAACAAAATTATTTTTTTAAGTTGCAAGACTTTAGCTTTGTGGCTGAAATGGATAGGTTTTAATACAAACTCTAACTCTGTGTTGTGATTCAGTTACATGTAAAATGTTACCAGTGCAGATGTGAAAGTCAATGCCAATTTACATATTTGTCTATTTCTTATGCGCATTTATGCTAATCTTGGTATGCCAATCAATGTGATATTATAATAAGCTAGCGTAATGTGGTATAGTAAGCTAGTCAGCCAATCTGAACTACAACGCAATGACCATTATAGCTATCGAGCAATCGACAGCAGTCTTTAGTAAGCGGAGAATGTGTGTAATTTTATAACATGACATAGGATAAACAATAATAAGCTTTGTGCCTTATCACAAAACATTTTTAAGGTCATATTTCAAACGAAGTCCAAGCTGAATTGAGATAATAGATACTCAACATTGCTTTTATACATTAAACCTGTATGTGTTTTAAGTGCTCAGACATGTAAGTTTATTCCTTGCAGAGCTACTTACCTTAGAAAGCTGCTCTTCGTTTCAGGAAATGTTGCACAGCTAATGACTTGCTTTAAGTCATGATTCATGAAGCCGTATTTAATTAGAGGAAGAAAGAGAGGGAGAAAAAGCATTGGTGGGCAGCTAAGCTGCAGCAATGGATTTTTTTCACTTTATCTCAGAGAAGTTTGAATTCCAAATTTTTGTTTGTGATTTTAAACAAAAACATTCAAATCTTTGGTAGAACTCTGACTACATGTATATCTAAGTGATTAAAGACTGACTGTATTGCCTTATCACTCAGACCCATGTAGGCTCCTTCTGAAAACCTCTACTAGACACAGTTTTCCACGAGCGATAGGGGTGCAAATACCCACTTCAAGCATTGCAAATGTTATACAAACCACAATCTCTAGCTATGCCCTGAATTCCTTCTACCCTCAATTTTGGCAGGTTATGAAGAATGTGAGGGTGCCCTGTAAACCCTGAGACAATAGTAATAATACTTATGACAGGGAGGGCATTGTTTGCCTGTTGCCAAAATAGTGAAGATATGAAAGACCTTTGAAAATGACTGTCTGTATGAGTGCTTACTTGGGAAGATTTGTAATTAAATTTTGACAAGTGTTGGTAACTTTTTGACAGTGGCCTCACTTGGACGCTTTTGTACCGGTATAAACCGGTTGGTATGCGCTCTTCTGACTCATTCACTAGATGCCTAGTAATTATCCATTACCAGTAAATGGAACATCACTAACTACATTAGAATATGGTATCCATTTATACAGTAGACTGCAATGTCCTACAAGCGCTGTGGTGCAGCTGTCGAAAGTGTCTTCCTGAAGTGTTTGTTGGCAACGAACAATGGCGAGAGGAGAATTGAAGTAAAGTAAAGTCATCTAGAATGATGAGTTAATCAATTGAAGCAACAAAACCTTTATTTTGAGAGGTAACATCAGCACAAATATCTGTAAATTAATTTTGTTTCAGGTTGTATTGTTTTCTACAAACCAATTATTGACTTACGCAATGAAAATCTCAACTGAGTTGAGAATTATTGCACATAACTGACAACTGAGTTAGTTGTCAGTTATGTGCACTAATTGGTTACTGAAAGTTAATGGCATGATATTATGAGCAGCTGTTTCATGATCTGCTAGTTCACACTATATCGCTGTATCTCGGCGTTGATGCCACAATACTTTGTTGATCATCGATGATAACGTTGTTCACACTATCACAGACCCATCCATGTTTGCATCAGTGAAGTAGTGTTCTTATTTTTCTTTTTAAATTTTTTGCGGAGAAACCTTTTTATTTTTACGTAACTTAAACCAAATACTAGTCCCGCAGGAACGATCACAAACGAAAATAAGCAAACCACGCTGTCGGTGACCGCGAATCACTCTTGCCGAAATGGTTAACATTTGAAAGGCGGTCGTCGATGCTCGGCGAAAGACGGGAAAGTTTGACAGCTGCAAACCGTTCCGACGTGTCCGTGTTGCTTCGTTGATGCCATCAGTTTATGGTTCACATAGTCGATGATGAAGACCGAAAGGAAAACGCTAACATACGGCGATACAGTCTTAACCAGTCTTATGCTTGTCACTCAACCTAGACTTAACAAAGTGTAGCTACCATAAACAGCTTGTTCGTGTGGCCATCTTTGATGCTTTATACGCGATCAATATTCTGTCTACGCGGCCCAGGTCATGACAAATGAGTTTAAGTAGAGCGTATCCTCAAAGATTGTTTTCCAGCTTTGTAAATCATGGAAAGACTTACTGCAATAACAAGTTGATAATTGTAAACATTTTAAAAGTGTGCTCGTCATCAACTGAATTAGTGAATGAGCTGAGATGAGAGTATTATAAAAGCCTTGTGAGCAAACTACATCATGTAGAGCTCAGCATGCTTGATACTATAAGTATGGTGTGGTAGAGATTTATGTCTGTCATATAATACTGAAATTTTCTCTGTTTATAACAATAATAATTTTAACCATTGACTCTAGCTTGAATCTTTTTGCTATCCGCTCCTTTTAAGGATGAATGACATGGACCAAGCCTTTGAAACAAGATATAAATCTAAAAGCCTTTTAGTTGGCAAGTTTTTAGTTGACCACAACTGCATGGAATATTTTTCACTATAGCTTTGTGTGCCAATTTCCATCTAACCTAGATCTATAGTAGGTTAGTGATAGAGGCCTCTATGGATATACATGTATAATTGTAGCAGTCAATGATGTTATTTAGGAAATCATGCATCACGTAGTACATCGTATCAAGGCAATGACTCATTAGAACTGCACTGCTTCATGGCAGTACAACCCGCAGCAATTTGCCAGTGCATTACAACTTTCTAATGTGCAGTTGACATTTACTGTCACTACAATTGTTGGACTCCTACTGCAAATTGTTCACTGTGACCTACTGTACATTTACCTCCATGGCACATTACCTGAAACCTATCAATGCAAATGTGCATTCTTCAAAACTTAAAACTGCATGTGTACTCAACTATACTGCAACTGTACATTAGTATGAAGTTGATTTTGCAGGTCAACTAACACAGCTGGCTGTCTAAACATGTGTACTGCATGGTACAAAATTGTCAGGATGCTATGTTGAGCAAACTCATGCACTTGTGTTCCAACTCCCATATCATTTTGAGATAGGAAGTCAGGGATTATCACCATTATCATGAAATTGGGGTATTTAAATCTTATCCTCACTAAGATTATATATTAGACCAATAATAGACTATTGATTCAATCATATACAACACGCCGTTTGTGATCAATACGTTTGCCTACTCATACGACAATTTTAGCAGTATCCACATCTTGCAGTAGTGTTCCAGCTCCTTTCAAGTCAATTCAATACTTGTTTCTGTGAAGTTTTTATGAAAATGTGCTGTACATGTACAGTGTCGCTACCAAAGCTCCTGATGCATCTAGTACCCTGGTAAAAATTTACTGCCACTGCATATCTGAGCATCAGCGAGTACTAATCAATGCGCAGTTGTTATTTTCTCTCAACTGCCCACACCCTGCCTAATATTGTTTCCACTTGCTATCAATTGAATCACCACCTGCATTCCAGCACTAGTTACACAAACCGTGGCGCCGTTAGTTCTCATCTCTATACTAGCCACTCGCTAACGAGCAATCACTGGCTCATCAGATAAGGAAATAGGTTTAGAGCGTATCATGGCCAGCTGTTTAGGATTCCATCAAAGGCTTCTGTACTGAAATCTAGAGATGGGCCAATAGCAAACACATCGGCTGGTCGAAATAAAGGCGTGGTCACACGAGCACCGAACCGACGTAGGATCGGTTCGGAAGCTGGTTCGGTTCGTGGCACATGTCACACGGCATCCGAAGACACTTCGCTTCCTAGATACCATACGTATAGAGACAGGACACAGTTACATTAGTAGTTTTTATGTATTTGAGTTAAATATTTCTATTGTAAACAAAAGACTTTGAGGAACAATTATAAATTATAATTACACAGCAGATTTATCAGAAGATCGTTCAGCTGCTCAAAATAAATCACTCGATACAAAGATTTTGCCAACCTTCCCATCAACATAATTATATTTCTTTATTAACATATGAATGTCTTTCTATGCTGAGTACATAACAAACAAAAACAGTCTTTATCATAGTACTGGGGTTTTACATAAATAAATCAGTCAACGATACTTCATCCGGATGAATATGACACATTACTTATATACTACCCGAAAGAAAATCGCAACCATTATCTTACATTTATGCAAAACTTAAGTGCAACATCTTACATTTATGCAACACAATCACGGGTCCGGGTGAACCTTGTCGTAAATTGCTTCATGTTGTTTATTTAACGAAATAAAAGTATCGTCCCATTTCTTTTTTAACTTTACTCACACGCACGTAAGGAGAAATTTGACGCGTGCTCGCTAGAATTCTAGAATTTTAACCAGCCAATAAGAGCAAGGGTTCGGCTTCGAAATTTTGAGCAGGACCGAAATGGTTCTTTCGGCCAGAAATGTCTTTGGCCGAACTTCTTACAGCTGAGAGCGACGTCGTTTTGCATCATTTAGTTCGGTTCGGCGCTCGTGTTGCCACCCCTTAAGGATACACTATAAAAGTCTTCACTTAATACTATAATGATGCCATATAGCTGTTTATTCAATAACAGAAAACATAAATAAAAAACCTAAATAAAGAAGTGTTTATAAATACAATATATTAAAATACATGTATGTTATATTATTTTATAATATATTGTAGGCCTACTATATATAACATATTATGTATCATATGATATACCATATGTATATTACTTTAATTCAACTTCAGAATTTTGCAATTTGGAAAAGCCAAAATACTGTTTATGTTCCAATGAAAGTAAAATAATATTTCATTTAAATTTGCAGAAAAACGATAAATTTTTTTGGACATTTTCAGGATTTGGGTCTGCGCAAAGTAAGACAGGTTTCTGAGGTATTTAAGCACATTCTTGAACATTGTTAATCAGTTTTTGATTGGCTCTACTAATAAAGTTGTCAGTATGATAGATATGTGATGAATTCATATGATACTTGGTAGGCTTGGATCTCTATCACTTTGGAACGTGAGATGCCTGATTTATCTACCGCAACTGTGTGACATCACAAATACATGTATTTCACTAGACTTTGTCAGCCCGCTGTTTCAGCCTCAACAATGTGTGACATCACAAATACATGTATTTCACTAGACTTTGTCAGCCCGCTGTTTCAGCCTCAACAATGCGTGACATCACAAATACATGTATTTCACGAGACTTTGTCAGCTCGCTGTTTCAGCCTCAACAATGTGTGACATCACAAATACATGTATTTCACTAGACTTTGTCAGCCCGCTGTTTCAGCCTCAACAATGTGTGACATCACAAATAAATGTATTTCACTAGACTTTGTCAGCCCGCTGTTTCAGCCTCAACAATGCGTGACATCACAAATACATGTATTTCACTAGACTTTGTCAGCCCGCTGTTTCAGCCTCAACAATGTGTGACATCACAAATAAATGTATTTCACTAGACTTTGTCAGCCCGCTGTTTCAGCCTCAAGTGCTGCATACAAGTTAATAAAAATGTTTAAAGCCCTTGAACAACATAACAGATGTTTAGTCATACAGGAAAGTCAGAAATCAAAATATTGATCCCAATTTAATAAATGCGCATTTAGAAATTTTTGGTTAACTACTAATACCTTTAATAAATTATTCTTTACTGTGGAGGATTTTATGAGATCTAAAATTTGTAAACTTGTAAACTTGTTTTATAAACTTGAATAAAAACCTCAATAGAGATGTTAATGTCAATTTAAGAAAACACCAGCATTCTATATATGTAATTACCCCCTATTTTAGATTTATGTTTATATTAATTTCTACCTTGACAGCTTCCTCAGCGTTTATGGATGTGTATTTGTATATGTCTTTCAAGGAGTATGACTAGGCATTGGGTGTTGCGCTAGAGTGTTTATAATCCTACACTAAATAACATAAACACATCTCAGAATGCCACTATAGCCACTTCTTTGGTTACTATAGCTGCTTCTCCCACTTACTTCATTTTAAGCACTTTTCATGTGTGCTTAAAACTTCTTTCTAACTGATATCTTTGTTTACACAACATAGTTCATACCTAATGATTGCGTGTCCAATTGGCTGTGCATAGTTTTTTTGTTTGGTTAGTACACTTGAAAGTGGAAATAGGTCAAGACATCATTGATTGAACAGAATACAAGTGTGGTATGCTAAATTTGACCATATTAAATTCTTTAAAAATGATACTTTAGCAAACTATAACCTGGTTCTCATCTCACTATGAACAGCCGGCAGTGTGCCTACGGTCTTTGATGGTACCAGAAGAGGTTGTGTGTATTCAGCACTGACGGTACCGGCGGTGGTCACAAAATTAAGGAATTGTCTGCTCTAGACAACGATATCTTTACTCATGGAGTTGAGATATAAAATGCGTTTCTAGTTCAGGGTCGTACTAATTCCTTTATCGTAATCAGAAATAGGGATTAATCGACAAATCAAAATTACAGAAATCGTATGCACAATGCACTCTGGGTGCGCGAGTCTCATGTGCATGGTTCTCAGTACCGGCGACCTCGCCGACTCACAGTGCGACTCACCTCGGGACTCACAACCTATTCCAGGGACTGAAGAAAAGTTCAACTCACTGAGTTCAATTGCCGCTGACTCTTGCCAGCCTGATGGATCTCAACAACCGTTGGCAGCTGCTGGTTGCACCACTGCTCCTTACGATAGGGTGATAACCGGGCTTTAAGTAATCAAACCAATAAAATGCTGTGTTTCAAAGATGTATTCTCTGATTGGCACAAATATTCTGAAGTGTCAGAAGGTGGCTGATCAACTCAGTAGGGAGCGGCACCAGTCTAATAAGCTGAATGTCATGAATTTTACCCCCATATTTGCTGTTGTCGCAAATAAAGTTGATCTCAGATAACGAATGTACTCTAACGCATCTTTATTTTCATTTTCATTTTTCAAGCGTTTTAACGGTGACCGGTTCTAACGGTTTTGTCGATTTTAATCTTGCAACATCCTGACAGTCAGATCACCTCAAACAAAAAAAACAATCACAAATGATCTTTCTGATCAAACCTACTAAAATGTTGTGTAAATTTATCTTTTAATCACTGAAGGACTTGCCTATCATGTTGCTGTGTTTAGCAATCTTTCAGGGATAAACAATAACATTGCGGAGTGTGACGATGGTGTCAGACAGAGGGACCCACAATTGTGTCGAAGAACTATTTTTGTCTGAACTATTTACTGCAGCCTGATTCATCGCAGAGGAATATAATCTAACTGATTCATTTTTGGCACTGTAACCTCCGTGACCTCAAAACTAAACTGATAAGACCTGACATCTAATGCTGAAAGCTTGGCTCAAATGGCTGACACTTTTAGGATCATACTTGCACATTTCAACAGAGTAACCACCACTTGCTGTGGGCTGTCATGAAAATGATGTCAGCCAGTTGAAGATTTTTTACGAAACAGAAGTTAACATATGTGCATTATTATATCTTAGAATTTCAGAAAGTATTTATATAAAATGTAATTTTCATTAGTAGCTGCAATATGTAATACAATACGTTTACTAAAACTTATTATTTTACCCAAATACCATAAAGCTAGCTAACTAATCAGTTGTAACTAATCATTTGTAACTTTAGCTGCATTCACAACAGTGATTTCATGCCAATTGTCTGGACAATTTATCCCACTGGCTGAGAATCACCTCGCGTGAAAAAGCAAACGAGCCCGATAACGATTTTGTTCAGAGAGAAAACTCACCGGCCTATACCTGATCTGGTGTAAGATTCTAGACCGATTTTCAAATTGAGTAGCCAATGAAATGCTACTTATCTGCTGGTTCACACTATCACTATGTTTCCATGACTCACATAATCCGCATGTTTCAAATAATTCGAACAACGATCCGCAAGTTGAGTTACTTAGCAATCGAACGTTTCAATGAACACCTGGGAATGCCGATTTAACACCAGTACTTGACCCTATAGGTCAAGTATTAGCCTAATTAATGACTCTATAAATAGCTAAGCAGTCTTGTCACGCTTAGCAGCGATCGTTCGGAACGTTTGCGCATTGAGACTGCTGAAATCGAAATAAAAACGATTGAAGCGTGAAAATGTTTTTAATGTAATCGCCAACGATAATCTAATGCGCATTAATCGCAAGTACCGTTTCCATGATTCGCAAGCACGATGGATTCGATAAAGTTTTGCGGATCGCAAAACTCGCTTAGCTTGCGCATTTATGCGGATAGCTTGCGGATTTATGCCGTTTCCATGACGCGGATAACTTGCGGATTGGCTCTAATTTGCGAATTATGCGGGTCATGGACACGCAGTGACTAGTGCAGTATCTCGGAGTTGGGGCTACTATACTTCGGTCATCGATGATAACAATAACAATGTTTGAATCTGCAAATAAGCCTTCTCTGTGATGAAGTCTTATCATTTTTCTTTTTTATTTTTCGCGAAGATACTTCTTTGTTTTCGCTCAAAAGCTAAAAAACGAACAGTTAATCGCAGCCATTACGAAAACGCTGTAGGCTAAAATCTCCAACAAAACAGCTCAAGCGGGATATAGTTGAACACGATGTGCTTCTGTTTACACTTTCATGCAACCTCATTCGGCGAAACATCTTCACAAATATATATACTTCACGCATTCAATAAAAAAACCATGTCTATTGTCCTTACATGTTATTTCATTATCATTGTAATGCTGTCACTTTGAGCCCTGATATCTCAAAACCTAGCCTAAAAATCAGTTTAGTTTTTTAAAAACTTAGCTCTAGGGGTGCATATCATCCCCTGATAAACATGAGGAGCCTGTTGGTCACCTGTGACGGTCGAAAAATTCTGCAGAAATTATTTGTGCCATTTAGCAGGAAATATAGGTCACATGATCAGATTATGACTAGATGATTAGTCTAAGCTGAAACGAAACTGTAAAGTAGCAAGCATCTATATTTGAAAAAAGGGATTGTAACCTGTGGCGTTTTCATGATGGCTGCGATGAACTGTTCGCTTTTGAGCTTTTAAGAGCTTGTCATCATATTTCCACATATTTTGCACCTACAACACAGCAGAGTAAAACACGGTGAATCTTTTGATACTAAATAGCTGTAAGTCAGCCTTGAACAAATACAGGTGGGCCTACCGTAAATGGTAAGGCAGATGATATGCACAGGCCATCTTTTTATCTCACTAGATAGATTTCGTTCTACTTCTAGTACAGCTACAGCTGCATAGAGAAAAATCAACACTTGTTAAAGTGTTTCATATCACAGTGTTTGTTCATGGGTGGCATCAATGAGAAAAACAGTTCCTGCTAACTAAAAACAGCAATTTTGGTGACTGCAAACTAATAAAACATTCTGCAGCCACAATTAATGATATTATCTGGTTTCCTATACATTTTATGCCATGCTAAAAGACAAAGACATTGTGAAAGGAAAAATTGTCAAGGATTTTAACAAATGCTAACAACTGGCCACCTTCTGCTGCCATTCACATCTGCATAATAACAGTTGGTCAGCCAATCAAGGATGTCAAAACTAAAGTTGATTAGTAATGCTGTTATGCTACTGTAATGAGGTAAAACATGTAAACATTTAGTATGGTGCATATTATCATGCTAGAGGCAAGTACTGTGTTTTTCAAACAATCAGGTGAATTTAAATTCACCCAGTAATTCCCATAATTCCAATCAATTCCCACAATTCCAATTACTTCAACTCACATAATTATCGATGCCATAGTTCCCATGCACTGTTGATTTTTTAACACCATGAATCTGCAAATAAAACAGTCATGAGAAAGTAAATATTTCATAATGTGTATATTTGGATGTGTAAGTTGAAAGTAGATCGCATTTGAATACAGTTTTGTACAGATGCCAGATAGATTTATCTGTCATTTAATACTTGTTCTTTTAGAAATGCACTGTGACACTTAGTGGATCCACACATTTTTACTGTCATACGACGTGACAAAGTCTGAAAGGATTTCTACTTCCTTCAGGCATTGCTCTTTCAGAAACGGATGAATTTCAGCAAATAATTAGTTCTAGCAATAATCCTTCCGAGTGAACACGCATAACCTTCCTTAGCATAAGCCTTTTTATGAACTCCTCCTCATTATACGCTCCCTAGTCTTTATAGGTCCCTTCTTCTCATGAATTCTCTCCTTTTCATGGATTTCTCTCCATTTTATCTCCCTTCATGCGAATCCCTCTGCTTTCTGAGCCCCTTCTCATTATGGACTCTCCACTTTTTCATAGAACCATTTTATGGGCTCCCCCTCTGGACTCCCCCTCTGGAGCTTCTCCATCTGGAACCCTTCCTTATCCACTGATAAGGAAGGGTTCCAGATATCATGGAAACAGGGTATTTACTTGTCAATGGTTTCTTGTCATGGAAACAGGATATCCACTGATATCCTGTTTCCATGACTCCTGATATCCTGTTTCCTGCGACTTTGGAGTTGTGTTACAGTGCAAATTAAGTGTTTCTATGGACATTCGCATGATGCGGATTGACTCCTTGTTGAAAAAAGGTAAGGAATTGTACGCTATAAGTTAATAATTAGCGAAGCAGTTAGCGACGCATATGTTAGCGGCGCAAACGCGTGAAACTTGAACAAGAAGACATGACCTAAGTATTGAAAAGGTTTAAAACTGAATAGCTGGCACGGTATTTTAATGCGCACCATTTGCAAGTGCTGTTTCCATTATTCGCATGATGGGTTTGATAAAGTTGTGCGAATCGCAAAACTTAGCTTGGCAATTTATGCTGTTTCCATGATGCCGTTAACTTGCAATTGGCTTATATTTGGCAATCATACGCGTCATGACGATACAGTGACAGACACTCTCTTCCTTGGGAACCCTTTCTTATGAATTGACTGCTGCTCCTTGTAGACCCTATCCTCTTCTCCTGGTGAATGGCTGACTGTATAACAACACTCGCAGTTGGTAAAATTTCAAACAAGTATGACTGACTCTGAGGAAACCGCTTTTCTAACTGCAAAAATACTAAAAAACTTTTCTATAGAGAACAAAATTATTTTTCTAAGTTGCAAGACTTTAGGTTTATGGCAGAAGTGGATAGGTTTTAATACAAACTCTAACTCTGTGTTGGGATTCAGTTACATGTAAAACGTTACCAGTGCGGATGTGAAAGTCAATGCCAATTTACATATTTGTCTATTTCTTATGCGCATTTATGCTAATCTTGGTATGCCAATCAATGTGATATTATAATAAGCTAGCGTAATGTGGTATAGTAAGCTAGTCAGCCAATCTGAACTACAACGCAATTACCATTATAGCTATCGAGCAATCGACAGCAGTCTTTAGTAAGTGAAGAATGTGTGTAATTTTATAACATGACATAGGATAAACAATAATAAGCTTCGTGCCTTATCACAAAACATTTTTAAGGTCATATTTCAAACAAAGTCCAAGCTGAATTGAGATAACAGATACTCAACATTGTTTTTATACATTAAACCTGTATGTGTTTTAAGTGCTCAGACATGTAAGTTTATCCCTTGCAGAGCTACTTACCTTAGAAAGCTGCTCTTCGTTTCAGGAAATGTTGCACAGCAAATGACTTGCTTTAAGTCGTGATTCATGAAGCCATATTTAATTAGAGGAAGAAAGAGAGGGAGAGAAAGCATTTGTGGGCAGCTAAGCTGCAGCAATGGATTTTTTTCACTTTATCTCAGAGAAGTTTGAATTCCAAATTTATGTTTGCGATTTTAAACAAAAACATTCAAATCTCTGGTAGAACTCTGACTAGATGTTTATCTAAGTGATTAAAGACTGACTGTATTGCCTTATCACTCAGACCCATGTAGGCTCCTTCTGAAAACCTCTACTAGACACAGTTTTCCACGCGATAGGAGTGCAAATACCCACTTCAAGCATTGCGAATGTTATACAAACCACAATCTTTAGCTATGCCCTGAATTCCTTCTACCCTCAATTTTGGCAGGTTATGAAGAATGTGAAGGTGCCCTGAATACCCTGAGACAATAGTAATAATACTTATGACAGGGAGGGCATTGTTTGCCTGCTGCCAAAATAGTGAAGATATGAAAGACCTTTGAAAATGACTGTCTGTAACATGAGTGCTTACTTGGGAAAATTTGTAATTAAATTTTGACAAGTGTTGGTAACTTTTTGACAGTGGCTTCACTTGGACGCTTTTGTACCGGTATAAACCGGTTGGTATGCGCTCTTCTGACTCATTCACTAGATGCCTAGTAATTATCCATTACCAGTAAATGGAGCATCACTAACTACATTAGAATATGGTATCCATTTATACGGTAGACTGCAATGTCCTACAAGCGCTGTGGTGCAGCTGTCGAAAGTGTCTTCCTGAAGTGTTTGTTGGCAACGAACAATGGCGAAAGGAGAATTGAAGTAAAATAAAGTGATATCGAATGATAAGTTAATCAACTGAAGCAACAAAACCTTTATTTTGAGAGGTAACATCAGCACAAATATCTGTAAATTAATTTTGCTTCAGGTTGTATTGATTTCTACAAACCAATTATTGACTTACGCAATGAAAATCTCAACTGATCAACCAATAGTTAGGTTAGTTGTCAGTTATGTGCAATAATTGGTTACTGAAAGTTAATGCCATGATTTTATGAGCAGCTGTTTCACAATAGGCTGGTTCACACTATATTTCGGTGTTGATGCCACAATACTTTGGTGATCATCGATGATAACGTTGTTCACACTATCACAAACCTATCTCCGTTTGCATCAGTGAAGTAGTGTTCTTATTTTTCTTTTTAAATTTTTGCGGAGAAACCTCTTTATTTTTACATGACTTAAATCGAATACTAGTCCCGCAGCAACGATCACAAACGAAAATAAGCAAACCACGCTGTCGGTGACCGCGAATCACTCTCGCCGAAATGGTTAACATTTGAAAGGCGGTCGTCGATGCTCGGCGAAAAACCGGGAAAGGTTGAGAGTTGCAAACCGTTCCGACGTGTCCGTGTTGCTTCGTCGATGCCATCAGTTTACGGTTCACATAGTCGATGATGAACACCGAAAGGAAAACGCTAACATACGGCGATACAGTCTTAACCAGTCTTATGCTTGTCACTCAACCTAGACTTTACAAAGTGTAGCTACCATAAACAGCTTGTTCGTGTGGCCATCTTTGATGCTTTATACGTCGATCAATATTCTGTCTACACGGTTTGGGTCATGACAAATGAGTTTAAGTAGAGCTTATCTTCAAAGATTGTTTTTCAACTTTGTAAATCATGAAAAGAGTTACTGCAATAACAAGTTGATAATTGTAAAAATGTTAAAAGTGTGCTCGTCATCAACTGAATTAGTGAATGAGCTGAGATGAGAGTATTATAAAAGCCTTGTGAGCAAACTACATCATGTAGAGCTCAGCATGCCTGATACTATAAGTATGGTGTGGTAGAGATTTATGTCTGTCATATAATACTGAAATTTTCTCTGTTTATAACAATAATAATTTTAACCATTGACTCTAGCTTGAATCTTTTTGCTATCCACTCCTTTTAAGGATGAATGACATTGACCAAGCCCTTAAAACAAGATATAAATCTAAAAGCCTTCTAGTTGGCAAGTTTTTAGTTGACCACAACTGTATGGAATATTTTTCACTATAGCTTTGTGTGCCAATTTACATCCAACCTAGATCTATAGAAGGTTAGTGATAGAGGCCTCTATGGATATACATGTAGGCTATAATTGTAACAGTCAATGATGTTATTTAGGAAATCATGCATCACGTAGTACATCGTATCAAGGCAATGACTCATTAGAACTGCACTGCTTCATGGCAGTACAACCCGCAGCAATTTGCCAGTGCATTACAACTTTCTAATTTGCAGTGGACATTTACTGTCACTACAATTGTTGGACTCCTACTGCAAATTGTTCACTGTGACCTACTGTACATTTACTTCCATGGCACATTACCTGAAACCTATCAATGCAAATGTGCATTCTTCAAAACTTAAAACTGCATGTGTACTGCAACTGTACATTAGTATGAAGTTGATTTTGCGGGTCAACTAACACAGCTGGCTGTCTAAACATGTGTACTGCATGGTACAAAATTGTCAGGATGCTATGTTGAGCAAACTCATGCACTTGTGTTCCAACTCCCATATCATTTTGAGATAGGAAGTCAGGGATTATCACCATTATCATGAAATTGGGGTATTTAAATCTTATCCTCACTAAGATTATATATTAGACCAATAATAGATTATTGATTCAATCATATACAATACGCCGTTTGTGATCAATACGTTTGCCTACTCATACGACAATTTTAGCAGTATCCACATCTTGCAGTAGTGTTCCAGTTCCTTTCAAGTCAATTCAATACTTGTTTCTGTGAAGTTTTTATGAAAATGTGCTGTACATGTACAGTGTAATGCAAAAGGTCCTGATGCATCTAGCACCCTGGAAAAAATTTACTGCTACTGCACATCTGAGCATCAGCGAGTACTAATCAATACGCAGTTGTTATTTTCTCTTAACTGCCAACATCCTGCCTAATATTGTTTCCACTTGCTATCAATTGAATCACCACCTGCATTCCAGCACTAGTTACACAAACCGTGGCGCTGTTAGTTCTCATCTTTATACTAGCCACTCGCTAACGAGCAATCACTGGCTCATCAGATAAGGAAATAGGTTTAGAGCGTATCATGGCCAGCTGTTTAGGATTCCATCAAAGGCTTCTGTACTGAAATCTAGAGATGGGCCAATTGCAAACACATCGGCTGGTCCAAATAAAGGCGTGGTCACATGAGCACCGAACCGACGTAGGATCGGTTCGGAGGCTGGTTCGGTTCGTGGCACATGTCACACGGCATCCGAAGACACTTCGCTTCCTAGATACCATACGTATAGAGACAGGACACAGTTACATTAGTAGTTTTTATGTATTTGAGTTAAATATTTCTATTGTAAACAAAAGACTTTGAGGAACAACTATAAATTATAATTACACAGCAGATTTATCAGAAGATCGTTCAGCTGCTCAAAATAAATCACTCGATACAAAGATTTTGCCAACCCTTCCCATCAACATAATTATATTTCTTTATTAACATATGAATGTTTTTCTATGCTGAGTACATAACAAACAAAAACAGTCTTTATCATAGTACTGGGGTTTTACATAAATAAATCAGTCAACGATACTTCATCCGGATAAATATGACACATTACTTATATACTACCCGAAAGAAAATCGCAACCATTATCTTACATTTATGCAAAACTTAGGTGCAACATCTTACATTTATGCAGCACAATCACGGGTCCGGGTGAACCTTGTCGTAAATTGCTTCATGTTGTTTATTTAACGAAATAAAAGTATCGTCCCATTTCTTTTTTAACTTTACTCACACGCACGTACGGAGAAATTTGACGCGTGCTCGCTAGAATTCTAGAATTTTAACCAGCCAATAAGAGCAAGGGTTCGGCTATGAAATTTCGAGCAGGACCGAAATGGTTCTTTCGGCCAGAAACGTCTTTGGCCGAACTTCTTACAGCTGAGAGCGATGTCGTTTTGCATCATTTAGTTCAGTTCGGCGCTCGTGTGACCACCCCTTAAGGATACACTATAAAAGTCTTCACTTGATACTATAATGATGCCATATAGCTGTTTATTCAATAACAGAAAACATAAATAAAAAACCTAAATAAAGAAGTGTTTATAAATACATTATATTACAATACATGTATGTTATATTATTTTATAATATATTGTAGGCCTACTATATATAACATATTATGTATCATATGATATACCATATGTATATTACTTTAATTCAACTTCAGAATTTTGCAATTTGGAAAAGCCAAAATACTGTTTATGTTCCAATGAAAGTAAAATAATATTTCATTTAAATTTGCAGAAAAACAATAAAAATTTTTGGACATTTTCAGGATTTGGGTCTGCGCAGAGTACCTCAAGTTTCTGATGCACGTATTTAAGAACATTTTTTGATACTTGGTAGGCTTGGATCTCTATCACTTTGGAACATGAGATGCCTGATTTATCTACCGCAACTGTGTGACATCACAAATACATGTATTTCACTAGACTTTGTCAGCCCGCTGTTTCAGCCTCAACAATGTGTGACATCACAAATAAATGTATTTCACTAGACTTTGTCAGCCCGCTGTTTCAGCCTCAACAATGTGTGACATCACAAATACATGTATTTCACTAGACTTTGTCAGCCCGCTGTTTCAGCCTCAACAATGTGTGACATCACAAATACATGTATTTCACTAGACTTTGTCAGCCCGCTGTTTCAGCCTCAAGTGCTGCATACAAGTTAATAAAAATGTTTAAAGCCCTTGAACATCATAACAGATGTTTAGTCATACAGGAAAGTCAGAAATCAAAATATTGATCCCGATTTAATAAATGCGCATTTAGAAATTTTTAGGTAACTACTAATACCTTTAATAAGATATTCTTTACTGTGGAGGATTTTATGAGATCTAAAAGTTGTAAACCTGTAAACTTGTTTTATAAACTTGAATGAAAACCTCAATAGAGATGTTAATGTCAAATTAAGAAAACACCAGCATTCTATATATGTAATTATCCCCTATTTTAGTATGACTAGGCATTGGGTGTTGCACTAGAGTGTTTATAATCCTACACTAAATAACATAAACACATCTCAGAATGCCACTATAGCCACTTCTTTGGTTACTATAGCTGCTTCTCCCACTTACTTCATTTTAAACACTTTTCATGTTTGCTTAAAACTTCTTTCTATCTGATATCTTTGTTTACACAACATAGTTCATACCTAATGATTGCTGTCTAATAGGCTGCGCATAGTTTTTTGTTTGGTTAGTACACTTGAAAGAGGAAATAGGTCAAGACATCATTTATTGAACAGAATACAAGTGTGGTATGCTAAATTTGACCATATTAAATTCTTTAAAAATGATACTTTGGCAAACTATAACCTGGTTCTCATCTCACTATGAACAGCCGGCGGTGTGCCTACGGTCTTTGATAGTACCAGAAGATGTTGTGTGCTTTCAGCACTGACGGTACCGGCGGTGGTCACAAAATTAAGGAATTGTCTGCTCTAGACAACGATATCTTTACTCATGGAGTTGAGATATAAAATGCGTTTCTAGTTCAGGGTTGTACTAATTCCTTTATCGTAATCAGAAATAGGGATTAATCGATGAATCAAAATTACAGAAATCGTATGCACAATGCACTCTGGGTGCGCGAGTCTCATGTGCATGGTTCTCAGTACCGGCGACCTCGTCGACTCACAGTGCGACTCACCTCAGGACTCACAACCTATGCCGAGAACGGTAGAGAAGTTCAACTCACTGAGTTTAATTGCCACCAACTCTTGCGGGCCTGATGGTTCTCAGCAACCGTCGGCAGCTGTATGCTGCACCACTGTCGCTCCTTACGATAGAATGCTGTGTTTCAAAGATGTATTCTCTGATTGGCACAAATATTCTGAAGTGTCAGAAGGTGGCTGATCAACTCAGTAGGGAGCGGCACCAGTCTAATAAGCTGAATGTCATGAATTTACCCCCATATTTGCTGTTGTCTCAAATGAAGTTGATCTCAGATAACGATCACTCTTTTCAAATAATCAAATTTATATCAATTATTTCTCGGTGGTAAATTTAAGGCGTATGAATGAAGAGATTCGTGGTTATCATTAAAGATCCGCTCACATAAAGATCTACTCTAACGCATCTTTATTTTCATTTTTCAAGCGTTTCAACGTTGACCAAGTTTTGCCGATTTTAATCTTGAAACATCCTGACAGTCAGATCACCTCAAGCATAAAAACAATCACAAATGATCTTTCTGATCAAACCTACTAAAATGTTGTGTAAATTTATATTTTAACCACTGAAGGACTTGCCTATCATGTTGTTGTGTTTAGCAATCTTTCAGGGATAAACAATAACATTGCGGAGTGTGACGATGGTGTCAGACAGAGGGACCCACAATTGTGTCGAAGAACTATTTTTGCCTGAACTATTTACTGAAGCGAGATTCATGGCAGAGGAATATAATCTAGCTGATTCATTTTTGGCACTGTAGCCTCTGTGACCTCAAAAATAAACTGATAAGACCTGACATCTAATGCTGAAAGCTTGGCTCAAATGGCTGACACTTTTAGGATCATACTTACACATTTCAACAGAGTAACCACCACTTGCCGTGGGCTGTCATGAAAATGATGTCAGCCAGCCAAAGATCTTATACGAAATAGAAGTTAACATATGTGCATTATTACATCATAGAATTTCAGAAAGTATTTATATACCTTTCATTAGTAGCTGCAATATGTAATACAATACGTTTACTAAAACTTATTATTTTACCCAAATACCATAAAGCTAGCTAACCTCATCATTTGTAACTTAAGCTGCATTCACACCAGCGATTTCATGCCAATTGTCTGGACAATTTATCCTACTGGGTTAGAATCACCTCGCGTGAAAAAAGCAAACGAGCCCGAGAACAATTTTGTTCAGAGAGAAAACTCATCGGGCCGTGCCTGAACTGGTGTATGATTCTAGACCAATTTTCAATTTGAGTAGCCAATGAAATGCTCTAATTCTTGTGCATTATGGGCTCTTATGCTTTAATCCAACAAGCCCTAATTGCTGGTTGTCACTATTTGGTTAATCTATATCTGTAAGATATGTTCACTACAGTTCATCTGCAGGTAAGTTGCTACAAGTGTAGTATTCTAGCACTTGTCACATACAGAAAACCAACATGGCAAATAACTTGAACATTAATCCTCAGCCACAAGATCAATCAATGCAAAATAATTGTGGCATTCTTGTGAATTTTAGGGTCAAAACACCTCTTGTTTACAATGTCACTAATGTCTGTCATTTGCTGTGTGTAACATTTTCAAAAAGAAAAATGAACAGATTTAAGGTAAGTAGCTCAACAAGAGATCAACTTACTTGTATGTTTAAACCACATACAATGTATAAAAGTAATATTGAGTAACTGCAATCTCAATTCGTTTTAGATGACATCTGAAATATGACCTTGAAACAGTTTCTTTTGATAGTAGACAGTGCTTAACATTGTATATCTTATGTCATCTTAGAAAATTACATGCTTTTAAAATAACAAAACTGAGATCTGTTAAAAGCTCAGCAAATAATTGTCTTTTTACTTCTCTTCAGAGCTTTTTCATAGAAATAAGTAAGCATGTAAATAATCAGCAAACATCTAAAATAATTTTATGCATTGAGCCTTTGGATACATGAAGGGTTTGTACACCAAAATATCTATACTTGTATAGAGCACACACAAACATTCCTTTAGTCTACGCATATACACAAACTAGCAGAATACCTGTCGTTGTACGGGTATTACAAATCAGCTTATAAAACATAGACTTATTATTATATAGACCATAGACTTATTATATTAACTATACTTATAGTAGAGTTAATAGGTATAGTTAATAGGTCTATTAGTTTACAGGTATAGTTAATTAAGTATATTTAATATGTCTCTGTTATAAACAATGAGAGATAATGTAGTGGCTTGCCACCTGCTATTAGCCTGGCATATTGCCAGTGGCTAATTCGATTAAGCTTACTAATAAGAGCTAACTAGTAGCTACTTGCTCTCACATCGGAGCATGCATAAATTTGCGCTACCTCTTTCCATGACGTTGCGCCACCTCTTTCCATGACGTTGCGCCGTAACGGAATGAAGAGCGATAGCGTATTTGCACCCATATGCCGACATATATCGCCTAATGAATCCCTCAAGCTCGTATGCTTAATTGGAAAGAGATTGGACTGGCAAATGAGAGTGTCCGAGATAATATCTTTTGCGATATGGATTCTTCATTCTAAGATTTTAATGGCTATAGCTGGACGTACACAAACACACACACACACAGAAACACACACAGAAACACACACAGACACACACACACAAACTTTGAAAAATACATATATGGATTTGGAGCCATCCTTCGGATGCCTGGTTTCAGTGATAGGTTCTTGACACCGCCTTGCTAAACATAAAATATAATCCCAAGCCGCACTTTAAATCTATCATAAGCTAATCATAATATATCTATTCATATCACAGTCTTTGAATAAATCCCTTGTTGTTGTGCCTGGTTTGTGCTTTTGAGGTGTGACAGGCAGTGGTTTGAGCTGGTTATGCAACATTGACGCTGGAGTACATTTGTCCATGACTCAGTTCGTGAAGGGAGCCGAAAAAACAAGATTTTCTTATTGAATGTTTTCACTTAAGTTTCAAACACACTAGGCGATTTTACCGGCGAGTGCTATGAGGAGGGCGGGAATATTGCTGGCGTATGCCTAGCACACTTGAGCAATTAACTAGCAAATGATATAATGGGCACTCTCACAAACTGCCAATAAAATTTTGTATAATTAGTTTCTTCGGAGTTGTTAATAAATTTAGGTAAGTCAATATAGTACCGTCTAGGCAACAGCGTAAACAACTTCCGCTTTTGATATTAAACCTATTGCACTTTCACGCATTGTACACTACAAGAAGACATACCGTAAGAAAAAATGATTCTTGTATTTTTGACTGTAATATTTTATGATTTTTATATGTATTTTACTTTGTAGTAGTTTTTTATATTCAATAGCTATATTAATATTTACTGTTGTCAAGATGGTCAACCTGCGCAACGATTGCCTCAAAATATTGGTTTTCAACTAGGATTTTTGTAAGTTTTGTTTGTTATGGTGTAAAGGACTGTAAACGCTTTTATTAAAAATTTATAAACAATTCAGTGTTCGTTTTGATGATATTTCAATCATAACAAAATAGCAAATTATCGCTGCTGTATGTTGGTGAACGCCCCGATAAGAAATAATTACCTGCCATAAAATGGCCTTCTGGAAAAAACCAACCAATCGAATTGCATCTCGCTAGCAATAAAGTTGTGTATAGAAAGCCTAGCGTTATCGCTCTGCTTGAGCTCGCTGAGCGAGTTCTATCGCAGATTAGCGCCACACAGCGTGATATCATGCTAAATATTGCCTTGTGTGTTTTCACCTTTACAATCCTAGACCTTTTTAAATAATTTTGTGCTTTTTTACCTGGTTATTTGAAATCAAGCTGAGTCAGACGCAAGTATTCCTAGTACAGCACTCACATGTATGAGTCACTTGTGCCGTCTTTCACGAGAACCCTCTGTTAGTCAAAGTTGTCATTCGTTGGCACAGCCCTATTGGACAGACCAGTCCCATCTTCTAATTCTTCCCTATTTCCATTCCCATTCTTCTAATATCTTCCCTGATTCTTTTAAAACTGAGATGGGTAGCATTGGAATTCGAACACTTCAAGTGTACCTAATGGTGCACCCTTACCTATAAGAATGTCAAAAGTGATGATCACAGACTGTTATACTGAGTGAAAGAGGTCAATGCATTTTCTTTGATGTCTAGACCTGAGATATGTGCATGCAATAAGAATGCAAGCACACTTTTTTTAATTGAGTTAATGATCTGGCGTCACGCTCATTTGCATCATAAAATGCTGCTATAGCAGACTATCTGCTATACCAGTGGGTCTTTGAAGAACTGACAGCGAATGACATCTAACACTGAAGCAATAAACCCTTATAAGTCAATGTTCCTACAGGAAATACATTCAGCTGCGTATTCATGCTATCACAGAGTTTTTACAGCTGGTCATTCGGCAAACAGAATACATGTTGTTATTGTCGCATAGGATACTTAGCAGCTCACAAAATTAGAGCAAAATCCGGCGTCATCTATGTCATTGCAATATCATCTCATAGTACCTTTATAATATATACCGTAAAACCTCTAACTGAATGCTAAAGAGCTCTATTTCTCAACCCTTTTCTATAGTGGCGGTCAATGGGTGGAGCGTTTAAATAAAGGTGGCATTCAGATAGGGGTGGCGGACAATTAGGGGTGGTGTTCAATTAGAGGTTTTACAGAAGCTCTAAAACTGATTTATACTTGGCCCACAACAACTTGTCCAGCTCTAAGCTTACCTAACCAGGGGAAGGTCAGCCCATCGGCTTGTTCTTTAATTAAAAGTAACAGCATTCTTTTTCAACTGAAATTTGCATTGGAATTACCTAAATATTGGGTGTGGCCTTGACAGCTGAACAGACAAATGAACTGTCAGTGGGTGTTGTTTTTATAGCGGAACAGACAAATGAACTGTCAGTGGGTGTTGTTTTTATAGCGGAACAGACAAATGAACTGTCAGTGGGTGTTGTTTTTATTGCTGAACAGACAAATGAACTGTCAGTGGGTGTTGTTTTTATAGCTGAACAGACAAATGAACTGCCAGTGGGTGTTGTTTTTATAGCTGAACAGACAAATGAACTGTCGGTGGGTGTTGTTTTTATAGCTGAACAGACAAATGAACTGTCAGTGGGTGTTGTTTTTATAGCTGAACAGACAAATGAACTGTCAGTGGGTGTTGTTTTTTATAGCGGAACAGACAAATGAACTGTCAGTGGGTGTTGTTTTTATAGCGGAACAGACAAATGAACTGTTGGTGGATGTTGTTTTTATAGCGGAACAGACAAATGAACTGTCAGTAGGTGTTGTTTTTATAGCGGAACAGACAAATGAACTGTTGGTGGATTGGGCCTTAATATCTGAACACACAGCTGTGCACACAGTTTTATTGAATACATCACCTTATGAAGCTTAATAACTTGTATATTTTTGACATGTATATGTATACTAGTTAGTCAGAAGCAGTCAATTACTGATAGCATTATGCCATAAAACTGCTCACATTTGCTGCTCTATTACAACTTGATAAGTTATGAAATCAAACTGAAAATATTATTAACTCTATATAAATAGACCGACAAGCTAAAATGTTCAAGTTGTGTAAGTTCATTTTAAACTAGTAAATACAAGGTAATGCTGTCAAAAAAATATGATGACCGACAAAGGCAAGGTTTTCCTAGATCACGCCGAGCAAGGATGTTTGTCTAGCTAAATACTTTCATGCTCACGTCTCTTCAATTTTAATTCTGCCTAAAAAACTCTGTTGCGAATGACATCTAAAAGCTGGTGAACACTATATCCCTGTACGTCGGTGTTGCCCTATTGGCAAATATTTGCCGATATGTGCACCATAAGCTGAAGGCATTGCCGATGTAATGCGGATACTTTGAGAAAGTTTGAAGCTATCAAACTTTACCGATATTTTGCCAAGCATCCACGACAGCCTGTGCAATGTGTACCGCTTCGGCGATAGTGATTGGCTATAGCGGACTGCTCGATCCATATTTTCTTTTATGATAAATCCTGCGGGACTAGTATTTCATCATTTCAGTGAACGCATTGTCTAATGAGAACGCTATGCTGTTGGACATCTGGCTGATATAAACGGGGATGGGCTTGTGATAGTGTGAACATTGTTTTACAGATGATCGCTGAAGTATTTTGTGATTAACGCAGACATATGGCAATATAGTGTGAGCCAACCTTTAAGTGGACTAAACTGTAGAATACCCATTTTCTGTTCATCTCTTGGCATGAACAGATTGTAGAGAGCTTTTGCCATTTTGAAGCTAATCGCCATTATTTGTTACTATTCATAAGTAAAAGGATTTTCCAATATCTAAGGAACTAGTTAAAAATAATTGATGTTAATAGGTGGTGGTTCTAGTAAGTGTTTCAGAGCAGGTTTTATTATTCACATGTGTATTCTAATACTCTCTAGCTAGCTCTGCCTTACAAGCCTGGCCCTTCATGCTGTGAGCCACATAATGCGCATATAATGAGTATGTGATAATATTGCAAAATACTAGATAAACGGCAGTAATAACATTGGCCTTGCTTTGACTGCAGCAGCAGTGAATAACGACCCTGTCACACCTAGCAAAACTGTGACAGGCCTATGCTCCTCTTTCTGATAGCATAAATTCTAAAGCATTTCGACTCAAATTTGTCAATGTTTGTGATAAGAGTAGGCTCTATGCCTCTCCAGTTTTGCTTAAAATATAAAAGTGGATCGAGTAACATAAGATGTTTTTTAAAAATTAATTTCAAGTAAAATGGTGGCTAATGAATGAAACCAACTTTTAAAAAAGAATACCATGTTAATAGTATAAGAACTAAAGATGAATGGAAGAGCTAATATTTTAAAATCAAACATAAAAAATAATTCTGGAATCTCGCATATTTTATCTATTACACTATTATCTTTATTATTATCATCAATTTGGATAAAATTATTGATTTATAGCTTTATGATTTATAATGATTTTATATTTTTTTGTGGATATATAGCTGACATAGTTGCTACTTATCGAGTCCGTCAACTCATAGTAAAAACAATAATCTAAACATGGAGTTTAAAGCGGAGATTTCTACAATACATTACCCACGTTGACCCACAGTATGAGGTACCCTCTGGAACTTCATCGAACTGTGAAGACCAACATATCATAAATTTTCAGCAGAGGAAAGTTTGTTTGGTGGAGCAATTTAACCCACGCTGGATAACCTTGATTTGACTCCAGTGTGCTGGCATATGTCTGTAGCAATCCCAAAGGCACCAGATTGCAGGTCTACGTAAACTAGACAATCAAAGCGCATCTGTTCGATGATAAAGTGAAAAGCAGGAAGTTTAAACTAGACTGAAGAGACAAACACTTGAGATAAAAATCGTTAAGTAAGCGTTGATGGGTAATGGGAAGCTTACATGAAACTGAGTAAAGGATGTTCATAAAAGACTTTTCCGCTTCCATTAAAACCTGTCATGGTCTTTGTTCAACTGCCTTGTACAAACGACAGTTTAAAAAACAAGCTCCCTTGAGCATAGCAGAAGAGAGTTCGCAAGGTTAAGAGTTGGCCATTAAATGTTAATGAAGCTAGACCCTGGCAGTCTAGCGTACCATGAGTGCAGGGCAAGTGTACTGATAAAGCGTGAAGCATAAAAATGTGCACAAGTATTCTAAAGCAATGGAATAGGAATAATTATTGTAGATGGTAGCATTTTTGGCTGCTAAGCTGAATGTAGTGAGCTCAAATCCCATACGATGTAATTTTTTTTCTCAACCTTCTACTTTGGCTTCAGACGAACAGACACGGCTCTTATTTTAGTAAAGAATAGTTTGCTGGCAGTAAAAGATCATCAGGTGTAATAACTATGTGTATAATCATTCTTGATATTGCAAAATAATGGACTGTATCGCATTCGCAGAATAGAAACGACTATGATAGAAAAAATATCGCAGAATAGAAAGACTGAGTTCAATTCTTGTAGGAGGCGTTTGCTTTTCTAAATTCTAAACGTGGCTTCAAATAGACGGGCAGACAAATATAATTCTTACTATAGTAAAGAATGTTCTAACCTTTAGTCAAGCTGACATATTTGCTATCTGAATAACTAGTTAGAGGTGAACTTTTCATACCGGTATAGAACTATCGCCAATACAAAACCGCTGACTAAGCTGCCTATTTCTGACACTTCTGTAACTGAGCACTGTGGTACAGGCTACATCCAGGCTTTAATCTTTCATTCTCTTTACAAAGCATGTATATTCCGTAAGCTTTGTGTTGGACTAGTTCTTTTTTCATTTTTAAGTGAAATGTGATCATATCTCTGTCCAAGCCATGAATATGGCATGAACCAAATAAATACTGAGACATCTTTATAGAATTAACCGAAAGAAAGAAGCACATTGGTACTTTTTTATTCTTAATTGGCAGATCTCGCCTGTAGTTCTGGTTATCACAATCTGATGTGATCTAGGATAAGCAACGTGTACAATACTAAGGCCTCTATTTTTTCTATATTTGTAGGATTTCCGTTTGTGCCATAAATACACCATAATTAAAACTTACTGAACATCTTTCCTTTTGGATGAAACTCAAATCTGCTCAAGTAGACCAAACAGTCAGACAAATAAAGTTACAAGGATGACTGTTTGGCTGCACGTTTGACCTAGTTATCCCCGGTGGTTTTCAGCTGCAATAAATATTCTGCTCTTAGAACTGTCATAATAGGTTTTAGACGAAGAGTTCCATCATTAATAGCCAATAAGGCAATCCTTGCAAATTTGATTAGCCAATCACAAAGTTGTCTGTTGCGATTTGCTACAGAATATGCCAAGCTAGGCTTTGGATCACATCATTCATCATAGTTTCAGCGCGTCTAACGTTTCAGCTATTTCTCCTGCTTTACAACCATGACGGATGCTAAATATCACGTTGCTGAAACCGCCGTTGACATGGTAAGGGTAATTTTATTAAAGTAAATACATTTGTAGAATGTGTTCTTATGTTTCATAGCTCTCGAATATAAAACACACATTGCTATCATCTTTGACGAAAGCAGATGTTGCATGTTGCATCTGTATAAATCGCACAACCTGAGCGCTTGTTATTTTGCAACCTTTAAAGGTATTTTTATGTGAAACTTTTTAACATTTGATAGCATTTTTGTGATGTTTTGAAAACCTCTGTTGTGTCCTCTAGTACTGGGCATAATATGTTGAATCAATGTTACATAAGAGGTGACATACATGAAAGGTGAAAAGAACACTGGGGCATACAGAAGCCTTGACACTCAGAGAATGTCTAAAAGGTTGCTGCGGTTGCGCTTTGCTCCAGTTGAATATGACACGTGATTGCAAGTCACTCTTTAAAGCTATAATACCAACAATCAAATCTTTGTTATTGATTTCATTGAGGTAGAAATGCGCAACTCACAAACACAGAAATCTCAAGTTTTTGTACTGTGTTTTGCAGCAACGACAGCCGGAGCCATACGAAGAACCATGGACTTGCCAGTACGTTCTGTCAATTTTAGTCAGCATTTTCTGTTTCTCGCTGCCGTGTTCCTTCATCGGACTCATTCACCTCATTGCTGCCAGAGGTGACTATGTTCGTGGTTACAACAGACTCGCACAAAAGAAGAAAAGTCAAGCAACAGCCTGGACAGTGGCAGGATTTGTGATCGGCTTAGTGTTCATAATACTTTACATCATTGCAATCGTATATGCAATAGGAGCGGTCGCGAAGCAAACCCAATCGAGTAACAGCTTTTCTGGCAGCTACAGTTTTTCAGGCTAATCGCAAGTTTGATCTATTTGCTTTTTGGTTAACCTCCGGGTTTAATTCTATAACAGTTGTTTGTGAATATCAGAGTGAGAATTTATAGTTTCTATTCGCCATCGTAAACAACTAAATATCATACTACTACTATGGAGTCATTATTTTTATCCTTCTATTTTTATTGTATATAATGGAAACGCTCTCCTGGAAAATAAACTTAGTCATGTCAGTTTTATGTCTGGTATTTCAACCGCCCTTTTATGTTTTTGCACATAAGAACACAGTTCGGATATCTTTATGACTTTGCAAATAGTTGCTATCATAACTCTAAAGTGATGGTCTGTAAAGAAAGAGGCAAATTGCTACAAATCATGTAATTTTGTTAAAAATAAGGTACATGCTATAGGCTAGGCATCTCAATGTGTTTAAAGCATTTTATTTTTGAATGACTATGAGTGCAATGTTGTAGCTGGTAAGCTGCTTCACAGAAAATTATTCATTTTATTGAATATAGCTGTTCTAAATGGCATCCTATTCTGGGAATCTAAGGGCAGCACAGAAGTTCATTTACTTAATTTCGCTGCCAAATGATAAGGGATAATTATGCTCTCTGGTGAACTTTGCCAACTTGAAACCTTTGAACTGCAATTAATAGCATCAGATGCTTTTATCAATATTTTGCACTCTTTACGCTCTTTCTTTGTTTTTATCAACCGCATTGGATTGCATAGTGCATAGTGCATAGTGCATAGTGCATAGTGCACAGAATTGGCATGGTTGTTAACAAACACAATGATAAGACGTTAAGGATGCCTGGCATGCAGTGGTGATACACCACTGCATGCCAGGCATCCAGTTGTCATACACCAATTATGGCATGCAGTGGTGATACACCAATGCATGCCATAATTCAAGATCTTTACGAATATTTCAAAGTTTTTAGGCTATGATAACCGAAAACTTGTTTTATAAAAACCACCTTGATGTAAGCTAAAAATATTTGAATCATTCGCAAGTCATTTGATGGACTGATTACCTTGTTGGTAACGTATTACTGCAAACAGCAAGTAGAAGATAACTCCAAATTTATAGATAAGTGTAGAACTAAACTGTTTATTGCTTACCATCTTGTCTAAGCAAAGAAACTCTGTAAGCACCTAAGTGTTGTTCTCTAAAAGAATTACCGCAATAAACCAAAAATATGAAACATAACTTCTCCACCCTCGTTCTTAACGATGGAAAAGAATTTCATGACACAAATCAAGGGGTGATACAAACTGGTTTCGATAACGAGAAACAAGCAAGACATTGCTTCGTGTGCCAAAAGTGTTGTATGTTGGAGCAAGTATTCCTACATAAATGAAGTATACTTTGTACAATTCATCTCACAGCTAAAAGGCCAAACAATGCACACTTACATGCAACTATTTGCATATAGCCCTAGGATGCAGTATATAAAACTTCGGGAAAAAGCGAATTTTAGGTAAAATTAAGCTAAATTAATGAAACGAAAATAATCAACAAATACACTTGTTAACAAAGGCAGATCACTATCTAGCTATACAAGCTATACATAGCTATCTAGCTATACAAGCTATACATAGCTATCTAGCTATACAAGCCAAGCGTGCATTGTAGGGTGACCAGAGCGCATGCAGGGGAAGCATGCCGTGGTTAGGAGAAGCAAGAACCATAACATACAATGTTCAGTTTATCTTTTCGCAAAAATAAATTTACAAACCATGGTAAAAATAGAAGATAACTTCAAATTAATTCAGAAGCTATTCTGAGCAAAGAAACTATTATCAGCTGTTACCAAAAAATGGTTATTAACTATAAAAACCAAATTATAAAAATTTGGTTGAACCAAATTCTAAAAACCTATCCTGTAAAACAAAGCCTTTTTATGAGTGAACAATCTTTTTGCTGCATAAGCTCGCAGTAAATATTACTTGTTTTCTAGTTTCAATTGGAAATATTTGCTGTTTGGTTGCAGCTGTAAACTATCACCTCAGGAATTTCTGAAAGCCTTTTGTTTAGCCATTAATGATGCATATCTTACTAGACATGCTAGCCTTGCTAGCCGCTAATGCAAGTCTTAGCTCTGAGCGCTCTGCTAGGAATGAATAGCAACTCCGATGTACTAAATATAACCTAATAAATTATAGGAAAATTTGTGGTCTGTTTGTTGAACGCTTGATGGCTGATTGAAATGGCAGTTTAGTCACTAGCTTGGAAGTATTTTGTAAACAATTTGCTTCCTTGAGATAGGCTTGCGTTTGAAACACATAACGAGTGGTTGCATTTTATAAGCGTCAACGCGCGTTAGAGTTTCATTTTAATTCAATCCGGCAAATAAAAATATTTCTCTAATAAAACAACCTAAGCTACGTACTTCACATGCCAGCTTATTAGACAATAACTTTTCTTCTACATGAGGCAATATGCCTTTATACAGAGAACTCTCACCATACGATTTTAATTCGTTCCAGTATTTGTGTCGTTAGGCAAAAATTTCGTATAGAGGGGTATCGAAACCCATGGTAAATATCTAATGCAAATGCCCCCCTAGTAAAAATCATCAAAGTTTCATATACATACTGTACAAATTAAAATTAGTAACAAGATAATATGTAACCATAGTAACTATAGGTACCTACAGTAACTTTAGTGTATTTAGTGGCTATGATCTGCAATAAAATGTAGCATTACAATGTACTACGTGCAGTACACACCGTAGGAAGCGCTTATTTACGAAGCAGACGTATAACATAATTGTGATATTTAACTTAAATGAATTTAGCTTACTAAAGACATACTTAAAGTTAAGTTTTAGAACGTATTTTTAACCATTTTACTGAACTTCAACTTTTTCATCACTAAAACTTTATCACCTACATTTTTCCAGTTTCGTATTTACATTCCCGGTAACTAATACAATCCCGGTAACTAATACAAAATAACACTGAACTGAGCAGGATCAAGGATTGTATCGCTTTCATTCACCATTAGAGGGATTCCGGCAAAGAGCATACCAACATATTTGTTAATCCGACGTAATCAGAACACATACTGCCAAAATTGATTTTCGAAAAAGATTTGGGTTGATTTCGTGTGGTGAAAATATTTCGTATGGAGAGGGCAAAGTATTAGCATGTTTTACATTGCAGGGCAAAACAGTTGTATAACAGGGTCATTGAAACCCTAAGGGTGCACTGTGCTTTCGCTTGATATTCAACATTAATCTTTGTAAAAGCAGATGGGTATATTTACTTAAAAAAAGCTATAATTTTGTCATTTTTCTGTTTTAAATGTTTTTGACACATATTTGTAAACCACTCATATCAAATTAACTTTATTCCAAAAAACTTCGTCTAGATATGTATAGCTTTATATTGTACGTATAGCCTATGTGTATAATCAACAATCAAATTAAGGATTGTCTTATCATTTTTAAAAGAGTAGACAACTCTTTAATTATTTGCTGTTATCGCTCTGGTTAAAAATTACTGCAAGCTTAGCGCTAAGTATTTGTTCATATTGTACATCATATATTGATGGTTGTAAGTAGGGACTGGCCATACTTACACTAAATGCAGCGTTTCCACACAATGCAGGGTTAAATTTCCGTAAAAAGATATTAGGCTGCCCTTGTAACTTTTAACAATATGTAGATAAGCAGACAAAAGTTGACTAAAGCAAAAACACATTGCGAGTGGAAGATAGGATGTGACCAGACCTATTCATCAATTTTCATTAAAAAGTGAATATATTCAAGAGGTGTTAGAAAACCATCTGATTTAACAAGTAATATGACTATTCGCAGGTTACAAAATTTTTTTTGAAATCGAGAAGCAAATGAAGTTGAACTAGATTGACACACTTTCATTACCAGAATAAAAATAGATTTATTTAGAGTAAGACAATTCTAAGCTCAACTGGTCATGACGTTGTAAATTTATCGCATTAATTCAGAATTGACTAGATAGAAAATGATGAAATCCTACACATATCAAAATGTCTACAATGCAGGCAGTGATATAGCCTCGCTCCACTTGCCTGCACTGACGCAGCGCTTGCAATTATGCAAGGTATCTGTTGACATGTATAAAATAAGCTGGTAGCCTCATGCCTAAATAACTTAGTCACATAGTCCCAACCAACATTGCTCCAGCCAGCTGAAGATTACAAATATCAATGTGTTCGGAAACAATGTCTTGTTACCAGACATAGTCAACTGATCAATAAATTATCCTGGTGTTACTATACAGCTATAAGAAATGGTTGCTGTGAATGTGTTGATTATGTAGTATAACTAAATGCATATCAAACGGTTACTGACATGAATAGACAATTGCCAAAGCACATTGCAAAGTTAGGAATAATCTGTAGGGAAGAAACTTCATTTTTAATATGGATGCTTAATATCTCACTCGATTATGTATTAGCATTACAGGCTAGCAAGAGTGAGGTAAAGACAAGAGAAATGTTATCATACATACTGTATGATATCGTTATACACAATATATCGATATCAACACAACTCTTCTACAATACGCCTGTTTTGCAGAAAAAATGTTCTCTTTAAATCCCCGTCAAAAGCTTGTCCCGTAGAGTGTTTTAATCTCAAAAACAGGGTTTTAGCCTTGCAGACCTTTAATTGATGAAAAATGAGACTGGCTGCTTGTTATTGATAATAAGAATGTTTAAATGCTGCCTGAACCTTCAAGCATTTTTAATACATCAATTAATTTAATACATCAATTTAATACATTATGCATTTTTAAACCAATTTTGACTTACTAAAATGTCTAAAGGATATCGCGCAAACACATGCATCGCTATGCAAGGAAACGCACCCCAGGTAAACAGAAACTGTTGACTAAAGATATTTCTTTTTCTCCGCTTCAATACGAAAGCGAAAATGGTAAAAGGTATGACACCAAGCCATAATAGAATGACACCCACAAAAAACATAGTTACTAATACACTCGGCAGCTCTCATGTAATGTGAGAGATCGTCATGAATAGTCAGTATGATTAGTATAGGTGTATATTAGTGGTAAGGCGACTGAGCGGTGTAGTAGTAACACGCTTGCCTTTAGATCTGACATCCTAGGTTCGATTCCAATGCAAAGCAATCTTTTTTCTAATGCGGTGACCGTGGGTTCAGACCGCCATAACTTTTGTTAAAGCAAAGATTACCTTATTTAATTATTTACTTTAATTACCTGCTTGAATTTAGCATCTGAAAGGATGAGCCGGAAATATCATTCATATTTATTTTTTAGATATTCACAAAATGCATTTGTAGATTAAGCTTTACGGCAGCAGAAATAAGCACGGATACAAATGGCTTATATCAAATGTATACCAGTATCTGGTGGCGTACACACCTGATACAGATGGAGAGAGAAGATATAAAGAAATATTTCAACAAGAATAATAAATATGACAGCTTTTTTATTTACGTATTCCTAAAAATATTTAATCTTATTAACTAGACTGCAATAAACTATCCAAAGTGCGAGCTCAGTGAAACATTGTAGCTAAATAGCGCGACTAGAAGAAGTGTGAGCTGGTGTAGCCTTGTAAATATGATTAATTTGGCTCGCCATAATTAATCAAAAAAGAATTCAGCTAGCGGAATAAGTGAACAAAAAAGCAGTGACTAGAAAAAACAAGCAAAATCTGCAACAATAATAAACTTGATAATTCTAATGCCAAAAGTTACATTTATCTTAATAATGACTACATTGGATGGAAGAATTAATGTGGGACTGTTCAACAGCGATGAGTTCCTATTGATTTCGTGTCTGCGATGCGATGTATGCAAAGAGAGATAACTCCGTCTGCTTTTCAACCCGCATTGCACAGTAAGTCGATACCAGCGACAACACGGAGCCAATAGTTCTACCCCGGAGCTTCTGAACCACTGATTGAAGCTACAAACAGACAAAAACAAAACCTTTTTCAAAGTAAAACATTAGCCAAGTTTTCTGGACTGTTGGCAAACACAAACTGATGATTGTGTAAAAGTTTTCTTCACATTTGCTTTTCAACATAAGTACGATTATAGAGATTATTGAAGTCGTTAGAAGCTTGCAGACCGTGCCTGTTATGATGACCAACAACAACAAAATTTGTGCTGCCTCCAAAACAAACTTGTGAATAAAACATATCACCATAACAGATGATTATATTACCAAAAAGGGTGATCATATCATCGTAACAGGTGACCATATCACCATAACAGGTGATCATATCATCGTAACAGGTGATTATATCGCCGTAACAGGTGATCATTTCACCCTAACAGGTGATCATATCACCATAACCGGTGATCATATCACCGTAACAGGTGATCATATTACCGAAAAATGTGATCATATCATTGTAACAGGTGATCATATCACTGTAAAAGATGATCATATCACCCTAACAGGGGATCATATCACTGTAACAGGTGATCTTATCACCGTAACAGATGATCATGTTAGAATATTACCAAAAAAGGTGATCATATCACCGTAACAGGTGATCATATCACCGTAACAGGTGATCTTGTCACCGCAACAGGTGATCTTATCACCGTAACCGGTGATCATATCACTGTAACAGGTAATCATATCACCGTAACAGGTGATCATATCACTGAAATAGGTGATCATATCACCGTAACAGGTGGTCATATTACCGAAAAATGTGATCGTATCATCGTAACAGGTGATCATATCACCGTAACAGGTGGTCATATCACCTTAACAGATGATCATGTTAGAACAGGTCAAACGAGGGACACAAGCAACCATCATGAACCAAGGAGAGGATAGTATGAACGAATATAAACAATAGTATGGAAGATTAGAAGAAATCTGGACGAGTAGTGCCGCTGTTTACATTTTTTTTCAATTTGATGTTTTAAGTAAGACATAAATAACAGAGAAGTCCTATGGGTGACTAAAACAACGAAAGTATGCACTAAATGTTTGGTTAATATTAGTGGCTGAGTAGAACAATTCACTTGTTTAGTTGATTGGAGAGCATACCTTTAAAAATATGCATCTAGCTTTACTTAGTGGAGAGAAATTGCAAAAAAAAATTATTTTATAATATTTCTAAATTTATTTTCTTTCCTTATTATTTGATTATTAAGTATTTGTCCGCGTTAACAATTTATGATGCAAACAGCGCTGAATTAGTAAAAAATTCATAATTTGTTATTTATGCGAAGTCAAAAACAGCATAAAAATATCAGAAATTATCAACAAAAAACAAAGAATAAAGACAGACACATAGCATACTTTTGGAGGAAGTGTTTTAAAATGTTAAGCAGGAAAGCAATGCAAAATACTCAGCCAAAAATAATACATCTAAACACGTTGCAAATGAGGGCTCTACTCACATCAGCTACTTTTACGTCTCCGAATGGGTAATAGAGCAACTTAGGACATCCAGCCTTGGTAGCAGCTGCCCATTGAAGAAGGCTCTTCAATTGAGGGTCACCATTGAACGCTCCACTACCCCAGTTTCCTGTAGCAATAGGCTGCCGACGGGCTCCCTAAAATTGGATTGGAATTTAAAAAAGGTTTTGTTCACATGAGCGCAAGCAACAACTGAGTAAGGGGTGTATAAGACATCGAGACATGGTGTGTACGGCACAGCTTAATCAAAAGATTGTAAAACACTAGACAGAGGATGTAAATAAAGGAGACGTGTGAGAAAACCTCGACAAGAGCAAAATTAAAATCTAGACAAGAGGCATAGACAACATCTAGACAAGAGGCATAGACAACATCTACACAAGAGGCATAGACAACATCTGGACAAGAAGTATAGCCAACATCTAGACAAGAGCCATAGACAACATCTAGACAAGAGACATAGACAACATCTAGACAAGAGGCATAGACAACATCTAGACAAGAAGCATAGACAACATCTAGACAAGAGAAATAAACAACATCTAGACCAGAGACGTAGACAACATCTAGACAAGAAGCATAGACAACATCTAGACAAGAGACATAAACAACATCTAGACAAGAGACATAGACAACATCTAGACAAGAGGCATAGACAACATCTAGACAAGAGACATAGACAACATCTAGACAAGAGACATAGACAACATCTAGACAAGAGACAGACAACATCTAGACAAGAGACATAGACAACATCTAGACAAGAGGCATGGACAACATCTACACAAGAGGCATAGACAACATCTAGACAAGAGACATAGACAACATCTAGACAAGAGGCATAGAAAACATCTAGACAAGAGACATAAACAACATCTAGACAAGAGACAGACAATATCTAACAAAATAAATATAGATTCAACATGCTCTGTACAAAGCAAAGACAGTGTAGAAGGTAGAATTTCTAGAAGCTAACTGACCAAGGGTATAGGAACAACTTAAACAAGAAGCATATAGCCTCTGAGCTGGGAATGCAGGAGACTTTAAAAGCGCATAATGAAATCTAAACAAATCCTACTAAAGCTAGCTAAATCAGAGATGTACAGAACATTTCAATACCTAGATTTAGAAAACTTTTTAATCTACCCAATTACATGTAAATATATCTATAGTGTTAAGATTATTTAAAAATCTAAAATATATACCACTAGCGGAATGCTTGGCATTGCACAGACATTAAACAACAGCTTATAGTTAGTTGCTTGCTACTTGCCACTTGCCTGGCATATTGCCAATGGCTAATTCGAGCAAGCTAGTATTCGTATTGCTGAACTTACTAATAAGAGCCGTGAGAGCAAGTTTTAGTGATGTTGTCCCGTAACGTGATGCAGAGTCGTTATGCGTATTTTAACATAGATAATCACACCTATCATCCAATGAATCCAATGCGTCTCGGGTAGCTCAATTGGTTATCTTATCGCATGGTAAAAACGGGGTTCCAAAATCAATCTTCTGTTATACGGATTCTGCATTGCTAGGTATTAATCCCTATAGCTAAACAGACTGAATCACAGACGACACACAAACACTGAGATTATTATATATATACATATATATATACAGTCAAACATGGATAACTCGTCCACGGATAGCTCGAACACATGGTTAATTCGAACATTTCCTTTGGTCTGTTCCCACGTAATGATAAATTGCTATAGATAACTCGAACTCAACACTGTTAATTCGAACTGTTTTTTTGCCCAACGGCTACCGAAACGGTTTTTATCGCTTTAGAAAATCACTTTATTCAAAGCCATAGAGGTAAACTTCATCTTTTCGTAATTCATAAGCGTCGTTATTACCACCATCGGCAAAATATTTTTGTCAACGACTTTTCTAAAGGTTTGGTGAAATTTGATTTATACTGCTATACAATGAGTAGCACGGGCTAGCCGGGTCACGAGCGCAAGGATTTTCGCCACGCACATACAAAACATAAATCGCATGTTGTTTTTGTTTTGTATGTGCGTGGCGAAAATCCTCGAGTGCGTGACCCGGCTAGCCCGTGATGAATAGTTTTCCGACGTTGATTCCGTGTTGAATCAACGTCGGAATGTTGAATGTTTAAAACGTCTTAAAAATTGTTGTAATTAAACTTTAACGTTGTCTGAGCTACAAAAAACTATTCATCGTTTGACCTAAACACAGAATACGTGTGTACATTCAATAAGTATCTATTAAAAAAACGTGAGTGATATAGAATGTACGTAAAACCTCGTAAAACTTCTAATTGAACTGCCTCGGAGTGTTGCTCTTAACGAATCCCAGGTAAAGTAAGATAATCTTTGCATAAACTTCAAGAAAAAACGGCAAAATTGATCGTGGGTAAACCCCAAAAGAAAAAAATGTCTTTTCTTTTGAGCATTTCAACAACGATTAAGTTTTGCCAATGTCAATCTGAAAAACGTCCTGGCAATAACATCACCTCAAACAACAAACCAATCTCAAGTGATAGAAAAATCTTTATACTTTTTGATAAAAACGTTTTAAACTTTACATTAGAAGCATTTAATTTGAAACAAGCCATTTGTGCTTTTGATTTATATTATAGTTTGTATATGTACATGTATCTACTAATAAATAAGTAAATATATGGACTTGTGACAGTGCTCTGATAACTTGAACGCTCTGATAATTCGAACACTTTTGCTCGGTCCCTTGAAGTTCGAGTTATCCATGTTTGACTGTATATATATATATATATATATATATATATATATATATATATATATACATATATACCAGATTGGTAAAAGTATTTGGTATCAAAACTCTGTTTGGTTCCTAAGAGCCAGCAACTCAAACACCCGCGTGCAGGCTATCTGATTGACAAAGAAAGAAATATCTGACACCTGGCTTACTGCTACTTTATAAGCAAACGAAGATCCATATGTAGTGAAACCGCTACACATGAATTCAATTTATTCTTGAACTTGCTATACACGTTAAAACTGTCATATGAGATATCAAATATTCTTACAAACACACTGTAATTTGCTAATCCGATCCACAGCCTCCAAATCTATGACAACTTCGTATTAAATTTGATAAATAATAAAACAACTGTATTTTATAAGAATGCCTTAAAGGTTCACTCACAACAAAATTTACATTACAGGTATTTGGTATCAAAAGCTTCACCATGTCTTACTCTGCTGTGTAGTAGGTGCAAAATATGTGGACACGTGATTACAAGCTCTTAAAAGCTCAAAAACTAATAGATAATCACAGCTATCACGAAAACGCCGTAGATTGGAATTTCTTTATTTGGCTGACATACTCCAACAGTTTGGTTATTGTTTTGACATGTGATGTTATTACGTGAAATTAAAGGCCAATAAAAGGCTCAATATAAAACGTCTCGTAGTACTAGTTTATGACAAATACTTCGGGTTCTACCGAAAAACCCGTATTAAATATAAATGCTCGCTACTTCACAGTATCGTTTCAACCTGGTCTAGTCATCTAGTTGTAATCTGACCATGTGACCCATACTTTCTGCCAAATCGAGTGAACAGTTTCTGTAGCATTTTTCGACTAGTGCAGGTGACCAATAGGCTCGTCATGTTCATCAGAGAATAATATGCACTCTTTCGAGGTTAAAAAAGGTTAAAAAATTAAACAAATTTTTACTGTAGGTTTTGAGATATCAGTGCTCAAATGACAGCTTTACAATTATGATGAAATAGACGCGTAAGAACAATAGACATGGTTTTATTGAATGCGTGAAGTATATTTGTGAAAATATTTAGACGAATGAGGTTGCATGAAAGTGTAAACAGAAGCCATCTTGTTCAGCTACGTCTTACTTGAACCATCTTGGAAATTAATTCTAATCTATGGCATTTTCACGATGGCTACGATTAACTGTTCGTTTTTTAGCTTTTAAGAGCTTGTAATCACATTTCCACATATTTTGCACCTTCAACACAGCAGAGTAAACATGGTGAATCTGTTGATACCAAATAACTGTAATGTGAATTTTGTTGCAAGTCAACCTTTAAGAATAAATTAATAGTACTAATAATTAATAACATTAATAATGACAATAAAATATTGGCCACAACTGTAAGTTTATAAGCAGAGGTATAAGTAGGAGTTGCCCCACCATGCTCCTAATCTTACAATCTGCACCGGCTGCAAATAACACTGTGATGCTATAACGATAAAGGCTCACTCCTATAGCCAATGGGACTAGGTGATGGTCTAGCTGGAGTATTGCGGGGGACAACATAGCTCTAGCTTGTGATCATGTACTAGAGGAACCATGAGCTAGCCACTCAGCATGTGTTTCTGCCTTTGTTGAAGTTACGAGGTCGTCAGCATACCTCTCTACCCGAGTATTTTAGAGAGGGAAAACATACATGTACATTACCAAGGACTAGTGAATATGGAAAAAGGCAGAACATGAAATATATTAACAGTATTTAAAGATAAACTTTTACAAAATTTTAACAGATTCTATTAGAAATAGAAAGTAGCTGTATTTTTTATTATTTACAATTGCTTTTGATGTTTGTGGTGATCTGACTGCCATGATTTTCCAAAACAAAAATCGACAAAACTTGATTGCGACTAAAATGCTCAGAAGAAAAATACGTGCAAAATGATAACACTACTTAGTATCGTTGTTATAGTTAATATCGGTTTTTGCGTTCGGGTTGAAGCGTTACGCGTTTCTATTCAGTAGGTCATTTTGTGACTAGAGACGTCATAATCACACTTTTACTTGATCTGAGTTTTATCAAGAGATCAAGTTTTGTCTATTTTAATCTTGAAACATCCTGGAAGTCAAATCACCTCAAACCTAAAAAGCAATCACAAATAGTAAACACATACTGATACTTTCTGATAAAATCGACTAAAGTTTTGTGCAAGTTTATCTTTGTAATGTCATGAAATCGATAAAATTAAAAGGTAAACCAAACACGGGTGAAAGGCAAGATAAAATTTTTAAAAGGGAAAATGCTATTCAGGGTAAATTACACACGGTGAAACACCAAATGTAAAAGCTGCAAACAAAAAACCACCCAGTTATAAATAAATTAGCGAAAAATGATAAAATAAAATGATCTCTTGGGCCACGCTCTGTAAAAAGAGCCAACACTGAATGATTGATTTAGCAAGAGATCATTTTACATAACAGTAAGAATCAGACCATGTACATTCTATGACATCTATCAAGAATGATAAACGGATAGACAGCCTCAAAACGTAAAAATAAAAAATTACTAAATGCTAGAAATATATTTTGGTTTTTCGCAACACCTGACAACTCTCCATGCCTGTCTTTTATTTGCATAACTTTACAGATGTCACACCCAATACTATAGACTAGTCTTTGTAACCTGGAAGATCCGATGGAAAAGACATGTACTTCACAGGAAACCTTTTCATGTATGTATATATATATATATATATATATATATATATATGTATATATATATATATATATAAATTGTTTCCTCACCCCGGATACCCCGTATGGGTGGTAAATTCTGCTCTAACTCGGGTCTTCTACCAGAGACCTGGAAGTTTGAGCACTCGTCTCAAGATCTTAGCTGTTCCCAATAGCGCACTTTTCTGCAACTCACCTGAGTTGAATGTTGTTGGTATTTGAGCAAGCCACATTTTATGCGCCGGTGTTATTGCGCCCAGTGCCCCAATGACTACTGGGATTACGGTTGTTCTTACATTCCAGCATTTTTCAATTTCTTCTCCAAGAGGGAGATATTTTTCTACATTTTCTTTTTCTTTGCTGGCTATATTGTAGTCATTGGGTACTGCTATATCTATTATAGTAGCCCTCTTGTTCTCCTTGTCTACCACCACTATATCTGGTTGGTTTGCTAAGACATGCTTGTCAGTTTGGATGTAGAAGTCCCAGAGGATCTTAGCGCGGTCATTTCCATTGACCTTACCAGGAGCTTCCCACCAGTGTTGTGGTTTATTAAGGCCATACTCATCACATAGACTTCTATACACAATACCTGCGACATGATTATGCCGCTCAGTGTATGCGTTCCCTGCTAGCTGTTTGCATCCACTGATGATGTGTTGGATGGTCTCAGGTGCATCTTTGCACAGTCTGCATCTAGGATCGTCTCTAGTGTGATAGATTTTCGTTTGGAGTTGCCTTGTTGGGAGCACTTGCTCCTGGGCTGCCATGATTAGCGACTCTGTATTGGCCGTTAGGTTTCCTTTGTTCAGCCACATATATGTCTGGTGAAGATATATATATATATATATATATATATATATATATATATATATATATATATATATATATATATATATATATATATATATATAATTATAGCCTCTTCTAGCTAGGTTCAAAGTATTCGAGTACCAAAGGGGGGAGTGAAATCACTGAATTAGCGATTACTTGCTTATATTGTAATGCATTACAACTAAAACCATAAAATCTGCACTGATAAAGGATATACAGCATTTGGGTCATGATCACAGAAACCATGTTTAAAGGTTGACTTGCGACAAAATTCACATTACAGTTATTTGATATCAGAAGATTCACCATGTCTTACTCTGTTGTGTTGTAGGTGCAAAATATGTGGAAAGATGATTACAAGCTCTTAAAAGCTCAAAAACGAACAGAAAATCGCAGCCACACGAGACCGCCGTAGTTTGGATTCTTTTTCCAAAACGGCTCAAATGTGACGTAGTTGTGAGAGATGGTTTCTGTTTACACTTTCATGCAACCTTATTCATCGAAATATTTTCACAAATATACTTCACGCATTCAATAAAACTATGTCTATTGTTCTTACGCCTCTATTTTATCGTCATCGTAATGCTGTCACTTTCAGCACTGATATCTTATAACTTACCGTAAAAACTTGTTTGACTTTTTAGCCTTTGCTTGAAGGAGTACATATCATTGTCTGATAATCATGACGAGCCTGTTGGTCACCTGTGATAATCGAAGAGCGCTGCAGAAATTATTTGCGAAGTATTGAGTCACATGATCAGATTACGACTTGCCAATTTGACAAAACTGTAAAGTAGCGAGCATTTATATTTGATACGGGGTCTTCGGTAAAACCCAAAAAGTTTGTCATAAACTAGTGCTACGATAGGTTTTATATTGAGCTTTTTATTGGCCTTTCAGTTCACGTGGGAACATCTTGTGACAAGACAATAACCAAATTTCGTGGCTACGTCATCGAAATAAAGAGATTCCAATCTACGGTGGCTTTTCGTTTTTGAGCTTTTAAGAGCTTGTAATCACATTTCCACATATTTGGCACCTACAACACATCAGAGTGAGACATGGTGAATCTTTTGATACCAATTAACTGTAATATGAATTTTGTTGCGAGTCAACCTTTAAGTCGGGATTGTAAGATTTGGAGTTATCTACATTAGCAGATGGAGAAACTTCTCACAGTTATTTATAAAAAAAATTTAGATTTTAGCTTAATTACAGCAGATTTTATGGTCAATAAACTGAATGCACGTCTACCTATAGTGCGAAAACATAGTTCTGAGAAAAGTAATGTTAAAGCAGTTGGAATACCAAAGTACTCATTATAAGTGTTCAAAATGCCAGAGTTATTTTTAAAATCGGCAAAAAAGAAATGAATATATTTATCGGATGCCATTTTTCAGTACTTTCTGTTTAGCATAGCAACAGTTTTAGGGGTTTTTTCCGAGGGTTAAGAGTTTTATTAGCTAAACTGACTTCAGATTCAAAAAGATCATTCTTTGATTGGTCCAGATGCATGCGTTACAAAACTCGTTACTAGTATTATAAATTCAGTTGTAGCAACTTCAAAGTCGGATAACTCAACTTCGTGATTTGCGACTTAACCATGGTTTCTGTGACCGCGACACATTTGTTTTTATTACAATATAAAAGTAGTGACATCATAAAACATTACTGATACATTATTTGTGCCATATTATAAACACTCACAGAGCTTATTTATATATTACAGGCTAAAGTCAAATCAAATAGATGAGGAAAATGCCTAAATGTTTTGATAACAAAATGGTTTATCCGTCGTAAGTTGCGCGCTTATCAACTCGAGCTCAAAAGGCGCACTGACAAGCTTGCTTGGTGGATAACTAACAGAAAGATGTTAAAGCGTTGAGACACAGGGTTGGTCACCAATGACGGTCACCTCGGCGAGCCAGTATAGCAGGCGACTGAACGCACCATACATCAAAACAAACTTTTGTGGCTCACTCGGCCTGAACGCAACGATTATTTGAGTAACTAAAGACCATAGGTGAGCAAGAAGCAAGATAGTACCAAAGGTTCACATACAATAAGCATACCGCAGACTTTTCGAAAAGTGGCCTGCAACAGCACTTTTTGTACATACAGTTTAAATACTGCGTAACCAGCACTACCTACTATTTCATCTAGATATTAGTTTTACCTCTTTATATACAGTTAAATGAAAATAGAGCTCAATGTAAAACATACAATGCAAGCTATAATCAAAGCTACAGTTTTAAATCACAGTGTTTATTTGCACTATGACTTATTTTATGCGAGAGAAAAGTTTCGAATGGGAATAAAAATTGATTTTACTGACATACGTGTCTGATTTTACTGACATACGTGTCTGATTTTACTGTTTTTATGTAAATATGTGTAAATAGAGCATGCCTGATTTGACCGTTTTCATGTATACATGTGTAAATGGAGCATGCCTGATTTGACCGTTTTCATGTATACCTGTGTAAACGGAGCATGCCTGATTTTACCATTTCTATGAAAACATATTTAAACGAGTTAGGCCTGGTGAATAGACCCAGATTACTTGTCTAAACAAAAAGATCAGCTACTTAAAAATATCTAACTGATCTTTGCCAGAGTTACACACACCAAATGAGTTTAATAAAGTGAGTGTAAAATAAAAAGTTCTATAACATTCTAGAACAGTGGTTCCCAACCTTTTTTTTGCTTTTACCCCTTAACAAAATTTTCAAATACAAATTCCCCCTGGAAAAAGTGAAGTGTGAACCTATACTATAATATATTGTATTCACTGAAAGGGCTACACAGGCACATATATGTAGGTCAGCAGCATATATACATATATTTATTTGTTAAATAACTGAGAGTAGCATATATAGTAATAAATCACGTCAACATTATTGTTATTCCGGTACACTCAACGGGTGTGGGGTGAGATTATGAATTTTAACAAGACCGCTCCTGCTGATGCCTCTGTGCAAGTTTACACAAATCAGGCTTTGTTTTTATAATGCACATCTCAAGTCGCTCTCAAGGTCAAGTCGATTTGTTTTCTCATTTTTAAGGTGCAGCATTGATGAAAATCCTACTATGTGTAGAATTTTCATCAATGCTGAAGGATTTTTACGTGCAGCTAAATGGCATCAGAATCTTTATTGCTTTTTTAGCAATGAGTAGAGAATTTTTTCTTGCTGAGAGCCAAAACTGGTCAATAGACATTGATCTGAGATCATCTTTCAGTGCAGAAATGTTAACCAACTCAACAAACTCCTATTGTAGCTCCTCCAGAATTTCTTCAACAGTGCATTGAAATGGATTTTGTGTGATGTTGAGCATCTTCTTTTTTTTCTGAAGGTAGCTCAGGGAAGTAGCGTCCAAATTCTGTTATGAGATCAAACAGGTGTTCAGTAATGGTTGCCACTAGACTACCAAGAGCAGGTTTTGTGTTCCAATAATTCAGTGAGTGTGGGAAAGGATACCGTATTGCCAGTGCAGGTTCGTGTATGCCACAGTACCAGCTTTGCTTTGAAAGCATCAATGCTGTCATAAAAGACAAAGAAATGATGATTGCTCCCTTGTAACTTCAAGTTCAACTTGTTTAGCTAGGAAAATTTATGAACCAGGTATGCAGTCTCAAATACATAGTTATCAGCTTTCATGGCTGCTAAAAGTTCATGTTAGCCTTCACTTTCAAGACATTTCATAACCTCGGACATATGTAGCTCGAAGAGCCTGCCTAACATGTTTCCCTTAGACAACCACCTCACTTCAGTATGAAATAACAAAGTTGTAAACACGACATCACTTTCAGAACATAGTGCTGAGGACAATCTGGGATTTAGTGCTGATGCTTTGATGTAATTCACAACTGTTATGTTCACATCCAAGTTTGATTTCAACTCTTGTGGAAGAGTTTTTGATGCCAATGCTTCACCGTGAATGAAGCAATGCACTCCTTCTATATCAGGGTTCTTCTGCTTGATCTGTTTTACAAAGCCTGATCTACATCCTAACATAGCAGGTGCTCCATCAGTGCATACACTTATTAACTTCTCCCAACCTAACTTACCTTTTCAAGGAAATTTTCAACTATTTTTAACACATCTCTTGGTGAAGTTGTTCGAAGCAAGGGCAGACAAAACAGAAACTCCTCTTTAATGGATGTGTCATGCACATATTTACCATACACCATTAGCTGGGAAAAACTGGCAACATCAGTTGACTCATCAAGTTGTATGGCCCAAAATGGGGATGCTTTAATCTTAGCAACTACTTTCTCTTCAATACTTGCTGCAATATCATCAATGCGTCGATTCACAGTGTTGTTGGATGGTGGAAGGTCTTGAAATTTATGCCCAGCTGGTTTTCAAAGTACTATTGATGTGCAGTCTAACATACATGGCTTGATCAAGGTCTCTCCCATTGTATGTGCCTTTTTACACTGAGCAATACGGTAGGAAACATCGTATGAAGCTGTAATAAGTGCTTTACTATGAGCATAGAGATCTCCACTTGCCTAAGTCTACTTCTCTTTACTTGCCGCTCTTTGGACTAAAAGTAATCCTGGTCATTCTCAGCTGGTGTAGGGTAAATTTTTTGCGAGTGTTGCTTCAACTGAAAGGGTTTCATGGAGTCATTTGAAAAAGTTTTCAAGCATAGCACACATTGCGGAAGCCGAAGACCGTTTTTCATAAGATACGAAAACCCATAATCTAAGTAAATCTCAGTGTAGGTTCGTTTCTTTGCCTTTGACATCTTGCATTAATTAATAGTTGTAAAAATAAAGGGGCGGCTGAAAATTAAAATAAACGACCTAGTATCTGTTTGTACAATAATCATCATCTGGACTGTATTAATATTTTTTATTTAATCTACTACTATAGATACATGATTATGTGACTTATTTGCAGAAAAGTAAGTAAGACATAAGATGAGTGATAATAGGAAACAATAATGTGAGCATATATGTACATGTAATTATACTTGTACAAAGAATCTTACAGATGTTTTTCTTTTACATGTGATGCAGTAGTTGATAAGTGAGTGCCCTTGTGTCAAATACATGTGCGCTGTGAGCAGCACAATGTCAAACTAAGCTTTAGTTTGACCTTAGTTACTAAGGTCATTAAATAAGGTCAAGCGGGCTTATTGGAATTTTTCCAAATTGTTGGCAGATTATTACATTTACAGTACCTACATGCAGACTGTATTACAATGAATGTACAGTAAAAGGTACTTGGTCTACTACCCCAGCCGGAATATACATTTAATAGAAGGGGAATGAGAACAGAAATCACATCTAGGAACGCGCTTAAAAGCGCGTTCGCAAAATGCGAAATTATAAAAACTAAAATTCCCCTTTTAAAATGCCAAATTCCCCCAGGTTGGGAGCCACTGTTCTAGAACATTCTAGAAACACTCTTTTAAACGACCCATCATATTCTGCCTGACATCCTTGTCAATAGGCGGACATCCTTAGAAATTTGACTGTAAAGATTTATTAAGAGAGTATAATTTAAAAAGCTGCCGTGTTACCATTCAGAATAAAAACCAGAACTAAATTTCTTACCAACGCTTTCTGTGATATTTCATGTTTTACGCTGTCGCTAAGAGGCAATAATGACAAGAGACCATCTGACGAGTGTGCACTAGGAGAGCTTGGCACATCCACCCCTTCTCCTGTCGCAGCTTTCAGTGAACCCTGAGCTATACCAAAGGTCTGCTCTGAGGACTGTTTAACTGAAGAGTTCTATCCGGAGACCGTTGCTCATCCGGCTTCACCAACACTTGTATATCAATGTTGGGGACGGGACTGTTTACTACTTTTGTACTAACAGCTATATCCTGGCTGGGGTTAACAGCTGCGGACACTTCGACATGCAGAGGGATGGAAGCAGAAGTGCCCAAGAGCCCTGATCCTGTACCTCTGCTCATTGACATCTCAACCTCTACTGAAATTGGCACTGCACAGTTTGAAGTCCTTGTTGTGAGTTCCACAATTGGCATCCCATCGTGGTCACCTGAGAATCCACAAAGATTTGAGTAGCCATTGCCTATTTTTATGAAATAGAAAGCTGGAAAGTCTGAAAGATTGCGAGTAGATAACTCCAACAATGTACCCACTGTATTCACTGTTCGAATGCCAGCTGATTGTACCCATGTACTTAAGACTCATACATCTTGACTACTAGCAAGGCTGTTGAGCGATGCATCCTATCACTACATATATATACATGTATATATATACATTGAGTTATATACATGTATATATATATATATATATATATATATATATATATATATATCATCACAGTGGTTAACTTCTGATTATTTTGTTTGGCAAAAGCACAAATGATTGTTAGTATCTGGTGTGAGTTTTATAAGATAACTAGTGCCTGTGCTTGTTAGTATCTGGTGTGAGTTTTATAAGATAACTAGTGCCCGTGCTTGTTAGTATCTGGTGTGTGTTTTATAAGATAACTAGTGCCCGTGCTTGTTAGTATCTGGTGTGAGTTTTATAAGATAACTCGTGCCCGTGCTTGTTAGTATCTGGTGTGACTTTTATAAGATAACTAGTGCCTGTGCTTGTTAGTATCTGGCGTGAGTTTTATAAGATAACTAGTGCCTGTGCTTGCTAGTATCTGGTGTGTGTTTTATAAGATAACTAGTGCCTGTGATTGTTAGTATCTGATGTGTGTTTTATAGGATAACTCGAGCCTTTCCCTATTTTCATTGCCTTTTGGGGTTCAAAACAAACTATTAGTACATCTGTTTGTGTTGGAAGCTCCTGTAGCTCAGATCTAGTTGGATAGATATTGTTTTAGGGTGTGAAGTATGGTGAACAAAATTCGAGCCCGAGTTTATAAGATTATCCTTGTAAATTGTGATTATTTGCCTCATTTTTCTGCTAATATTTGCTTAGTTTTATAGCCAACACGTACAGCCAGTATACACCAGCCAGTAATCATTTTATTAATGAAAGTTAGCATATGAAAAGTATATGAAGAGAACATGTTATATATAGTTAAACATCTTTGTTATTTCAATCAAATAGTCTGCAGCATGTGTGTAAATTATATATATACATGTATATATACATGTATATATATATCTATATATATATTCAATCTGTACACTGTACACTGTATATATATCTATATATATATACAGTGTAACCTCGGTTTTCGAACGACTCGCAGTTCGAACAAATCGGAGTCCGAACAAAAAATTCAAGCAATTCTTGCTTCGTAGTTCGAACAAAAATTGGAGTTCGAACGCCGGATGCTGAGCGGCGTTGACCGTGACCAACTGTTGCCGCAAAGAAAGGATGCCCCGACGTCCGAGATTAAACAAATGTGTAGCAAATGGGCCGAGTTGCAGAATTTCGGCGAATTCCACCACCCCGATAAAGCTGCAGCCACAAGAGTCATCAATGACTTTAACGGCACTATCATGAACCACTTCCAAAAAGTGCTAAAAAGAAGGCAGAAGCAAGTGCCATTGGATAGATATTTTAAGAGAAAAAAACATCCTGTATCTTAAAAAGTCCTATTCATAATTCTTTTCTTTATCCTTTTTTATTTTTACACATTCATGTTAGCGTATTCTTTTGTATAGAAGGTTACGATAGTAATTACATTACCTCGGCTTCGTGGTTAATGCTGCTTTGCATAATCCCCAAGTACTTGTACCCTTCTTCTATATCTTTGATGGTACCATTTGGCATTCTTAGGCCATCTGTGAACATAGAATGGCCTTTCTTAAAAATTAGCCTTCCACATTTCTCAATACCGAAGGTCATTCCGATGTCCTTGCTGTATACCTGAGTGAGGTGTATTAGCGAATCAATGTCCCTTTCTTTGTTAGCGTACAGCTTGATGTCATCCATGTAGAAGAGGTGGTTTATCTTGGTGCCACTTTTAAACTGGTACCCATATTGAGTCTCCTCCAGCATATTGCTTAGAGGGTTTAGGCATATGCAGAAGAGCAGCGGTGATAAGGAGTCACCTTGATAAATGCCTCGCTTAATTTGTACACTCGCCAGCTTCCATTTGGTCATTGACATCTTGATGAATGCCACAAGAGCAGGGTGAACATTGTACATACTGAGGCACTCAAGTATCCAACTATGGGGAATTGAGTCATAGGGCTTTTTGTAGTCAATCCAAGCCATGGCAAGATTCGTTTGCTTTCTCCTGCTGTCTTGACAGACCGTCCGATCCACCAGTAACTGATGTTTAGCTCATCGAGTGTTGCGCCCAATTCCTTTCTGAGCACTGGTCATATAGTGACTCATGTGCTTTTCCAGTTTGTCTGCAACTATTCCTGAGAGCAGTTTCCAAGTGGTGGGCAAGCACGTTATTGGTCGATAGTTTTTGGGAATCGGCCCCTGCTTTGGATCTTTTACCAGAAGTACAGTTTGTCCTTTGGTCAGCCATTCTGGATGGTCACCTTGTTCTATTAGGCATTCCATCTGCTTAGCCATTCTAGTGTGAAGTGATGTCAGTTTCTTCAACCAGAAGGCTTGAATCATGTCATGGCCAGGTGCTGCCCAGTTCTTCATACGCTGCACTTTGCACTTGATACCTCTTTGCTGATGGTGAGTCCTTGCTGAGCCACAGTGTGTTGATGGCTCTCTTTAAGCCTCTTCAGCCAAATTGCAGTGGTGTTATGAGTAGTCTCTTTCTCCTAGATGTCCTTCCAGAACTTTGAAGTGCTAGATCGGGGAGGCTCAGACATTGGCCTCTGCAGTTCACCTTTGAACTGGGAATACACTCTAGATGGATTATTGATGAACAGTTTGTTCATTCTCTTGTTATCCCGCTCTTTGGTGTACCGCTTCAGTCGTGCCGAGAGTGCTACTAGCTGCTGTTTGGCAGATTCTAGAGCTTCTATTGTGGCTTCCCTTTTTGGACGCTCCAAACTGTGGTTAGATCTCTCACTGAGCCTACTAACTTTCTTGCGCAAATCTTTGATCTTATTTTGTAGCCTCAGCTGCCAGGGTGGAATGGCTTGAAGCCTTGTTGGCAGTGGCTTAATATCCATCTCCTCCAAAATGACGGTTGCTGTACTGTAGATTGAGGCATTAGTCTCACTGATTGATCCTGTTGAGATCGACTCCAGTGCCAAGTTAATGTCTTCTAACAGCTTCTTAGGTATGGCCTTGCTAACTCTTTGTAGTGGTACTCTGCTTCCATAATCATTAGCAGCTGACATCTTGTTGATGATATTTTCCGCAAGCTCTCTCACCCTTGGGTCAAGGTCCAAGTGCATGTCTTCTTCAACCCGAGAGTCAACACATGATTGTGTATGCGTGACAGTGTGTGTTGATATGCACTCCTCGTTGGTTGAGGTTACTTGGGTGAACTGCTCCCTAATTTCATCTACCTCAAGTTCCGGTATGAGATGCCACTTGATTATCTTACTCCTCTGAGCTACAAGTTGCTTAGCGGTTAGTGGCAATTCAGGGCGCATGTTTATCTACAGTTGACGCATCCTTTCCATGTAGCCCCACTTTTGAGGTTCACTCATAAGGTAGCACTGCTGAGGTCCGTGTTATCAGTCCAAGTCCATTTCATCCGTTTTGAACCAGTAGCCCATTTTTCACTGCCTTGTCCTGGTTCAGCTACAGGCAGCGCGGACCTTGTTTGACCGGGCGACGTCCGAGCCGGCATGGCTTTGGTTATTGCACTCATCATAGAGGTTGTAGACGTTATACAAGCAAGGGTCTTGCCCAAGGACCACCAGAAAAGTGCAGTTGTTGGGGTGCAGTTGTTGCACCAGAAAAGTGCAGTTGTTGCAGGAGACACCTGTCCTGTCGCTATATATATATATATATATATATATATATATATATATATATATATATATATATATATATATATATATATATATATATATATATAGTCTACTACTAGTCTACTACAGACCTAGTCTACTACTATCTCAAACCTATGTTTTACAACAATAAAATAAATATTAATTCAAGCTGTAGACCTAACCTACTGTATGTAATTTAACTAACAACAACAATAATGAAATATGTTTATTATGTCTCTGAAATGCAATATTAAAAGTAAAATGGCAAGCTGCCGTGTGATATACAATTTGAAAGTTGGTTGTTGGTTAAAATAAATATTAATTCAAGCTGTAAACCTAACCTACTGTACCTAATTTAACTAACAACAACAATAAAGAAATATGTTTATTATATCTCTGAAATGCAATATTAAAAGTAAAACGGCAAGCTGCCGTGTAATATACAGTTTGAAAGTTGTTTGTGTTGTGAATGTAGAATGGTTTTGACAGCGATATGTAACAGAAAGCAAGCGTTGGCATTCCCGCGTCTGGAAGTTTTATGCAAACTGGAGTGAAATAAAGAAATATTCTTGTCATAAAGAGGCATTGTAGTAACGCTCTACCTTGTAGATGAGATGTAAAGAAATCTGGCTGATGTTCTAGATAATTTGAAAAACCTTCGATAATTGGACAAAAACGTAGGCTGATAAACTGTGTACCACATTTTCGTACCTGTAAATCGGTCTACGCCTCAAACAGTCTGCGTTAATTACACAAACCTTCTTGGCAATTAAACATTGCCATAGACTGGTGAAATGAGCATGTTTTTTTCGTGAAATGCGCACTGCTAAATAGTTCTACTATCTGTCGCACGGCTTTATTGGTGTATCGTAGGTCGGTCATAACTATTAATAAACCAAGCTTTTCAAGCGTTTTGTGGCAATTTTTGGCCAAATTAATCTGTCTATTTATGTATAATCCGATCAGATGAGTTAGTTTCAAGGTTTTGCGGTAACCTTTCAAAGACATGGTAACATATTTAAAAAGGTTTGAATGTGTTTTGTATCGTTATTATATTTAAACGATTCTACACAAAAATGGTTATATTTGTTGATGAGATTTTAGTACAAGGGTTTGCGACAGTCATTAATGAATAATTTTCAGGAGTTGTGTGCACATGTGCATTTATCATAAATCTCCCAACCAATCGCTTCGCTCTTGTTTGGTCGTGGGATAATTTTTTTATAAAATCAAATAACTAATTTGAATAACAAAATTGGCAAAAAAGAAACGATCACTTTTCAGTACTTCTAAGTTAATTACAGAAACCTTCGGCAATTGAGCAATGCCATAGACTGGTGAAATGTGCACGTTTTTTTCATGAAATTTGGACGACTTAATGGTCATGCTACCCTACAAGATGAAAATATTCGTTGGTTATAAAAATTCGCAATTTCGCGAACAGTCAATTCCACGGATTATTAAATTCCGTGAATAATTAGTTCTATTTTTAATCACAAGGGAGAATAACTACTGCATCAAATTGAAAACTAACTGCTAAGCTAGTTTTTAATGTAAATACTAAACGTGGTTGAGTTCCAAATCATTTTTAAAATCATTGCCTGGGCTTTGAGCTAACAGCATTGCCAATGCATCACATTTCTTTACAAAATTATTCAAGGTTGTCACAAGATATGCAGAATGCGGCATCGCAAAAATAGCCGTTAGGCAGAAGTAGTAAACATAGCCGAGTTCCAAAACTTCTTTAAAATCATCGCCAGGCTTCGAGTTTTATTGCCATTGCATCAAACTTTACAAAATTATTCAAGGTTTTCACAAGTTATTCGGCATGGCTTCGTCATCGCAAAAAATCTCTCCTAGTCTTTTTACATTGAAATCAACTTCATCAATCTCTAATACCGAAGTTGAGGACGATCAGGACTCTGATCTGGACATTATGGTATGTATTTGATTCGCAGTGCAGATACGTTTTTCCATAATTAACTGTATTAGTTAATTCTTTAGTTTAAAAACTGATCGCTTTCATTACATACTTCAGCTATTGTTTTTGTACTTCCTTAACACTTATTAATATTTTTTCGTTTTTGTATTTACTGCAGATTGAGAATGAAACAACCTACTCCGATTACGAAAACTAGAGAAAAGCAGTAATATTCATCAAGGCAGGAATATTGGCAGAGAAGCAACCAGTCAACCTAAACCCCTTCATCGACAACAACTCCTTGATATCGCTGCAGCAAACATGATTAAATTATATATTTTATTTCATGCATAGATATATTATAATTTATTACAAACTTGAGTGTACAAATAAAATATTTCAAATACAAATAAAATTTTACAAACGATGAATGGAGTAAATATAAACAGTTTAGTCAATATGGCGTTTGTCTACAGCAATAAAATTAAACTGATACTCATGATAAGTGAATACTAGCGTGTAATGGTGCTCTCTGACTAGTTATTTTGGTAATAGCAGCTCTATATCGCTGTCACTGTCCTGGGTAGATGTTAAAAGCGATTCTCTCAATACTACATAGCTGGTAAGGAAGTTGTCATCAGAACTCTCCTCGTGGCTTACTATTGCAAAGTTCTGCCGGTTCTGCTCGAAAAGGCGTTTTTGTTCCTTTTTTTAAAACATATATATTCTCCTCGTAAGTAGCTGCGGTCACTTCTACCTCAATTTCCAGACCTCTCTGAATGATTGGTGATCTTCTAAGAATGAAATCTACCACCCTTGCAGTCATTGTGCCACCATGTATGATGAAAAATCTCTCTCTCACACTAAAACAAATAATGAAGCGGTAGGGATGGAGAAAATGAATATTGCGTTTTACCGAAGAATCAAAGTAAAATTCAACTAATTTAGTAAATTGTTTTGAAAAAACTCATTACTTACTACAAATTGTTGGTTCATCAAAGGCCTCCAAATCTATGAATATTCGTAAAAACCTCTGAACACAGCAAAAAAATTTATAGCTTAGCACGATCCACCCGTAGTTGTAAGCTAAATAGACAACGAAACACGCAATGCGCACATGCGTAGGGTTAACTCTATTGGTAGACGTAATAGAGTTAACTCTTCATAGAGAGTGACAGTTTTCAGCCACAAATAAATTGATCCGCGAATATGCATGAAATGACAATTTTCGCGAAATATAACTCCGCGAATAAATTCATCCTGTAGGGTATCTGTCGCACGGCCTTATTGGCGTTTCGTTGGCCGGTCTTAATATTGATGTATTTATATATATATATATATATATATATATATATATATATAAATATGTTGGCTTGACAGAGGGCTCATTCAAGAAAAGATATTACAACCATCGTAGCAGCTTCCACAATCCATCAAAACGAACTTCAACAGAACTAAGTAATTATATATGGCAGCTTAAAGATCGATCCATCCAGTACGACATCAAGTGAAGAGTATTGAAAAAAGCGAGTAGTTACAATAAGACCAGTAAACGCTGTAATTTGTGTATTTGGGAGAAATACTTCATTTTATACAAACCTGAGCTTGCAAGCTTAAACTCAAGAAACGAGCTTGTGTCAAAGTGCAGACATTCAAATAAGCACTTAATTTGCAATGCTGTGACATGAACCAATTAAATTGTTGTATTACCGTGTATGTAGCTGGCCTTTATCGTTAAGCTACTCGATGTGTTTTTACGTACAGTCATATGAGCTTCAAATCATTTTAATTTCACCTGATGAATGGTAGCAACCATGAAACTTTAAGTTGTAAAATGTTTTAAAAGTTTTCAGTTCTTAATATAGTTTATATATATATATATATATATATATATAAAAAAAATTGTTTCCTCACCCCGGATACCCCGTATGGGTGGTAAATTCTGCTCTAACTCGGGTCTCCTACCAGAGACCTGGGAGTTTGAGCACTCGTCTCAAGATCTTAGCTGTTCCCAATAGCGCACTTTTCTGCAACTCACCTGAGTTGATTGTTGTTGGTATTTGGGCAAGCCACATTTTATGCGCCGGTGTTATTGCGCCCAGTGCCCCAATCACTACTGGGATTACGGTTGTTCTTACATTCCAGCATTTTTCAATTTCAATATATATATATATATATATATATATATATATATATATATATATATATATATATATATATATATATATATATATATATATATATACTACACTATACTATATATATATACTATATATATATATATACTACACTATACTATATATATATACTATATATATAATCATATATATATAGTAACTAAAAGTGAATATTTATATTGTTATCCTGTAACTCTTATAGAGTGTTTGATGTTTGCGAATGCCATTATGGACAATAAATATTATTCAATCAAAATATCCTCCTTTGTCATTTGCCTTGAAAATTTACACACACGCTGCAGACTATTTGATTGAAATAACAAAGATGTTTAACTATATATAACATGTTCTCTCCATATATTTTTCATACGTTAACTTTCACTAATAAAATGATTACTGGCTGGCGTATACTGGCTGTACATGTTGTCTATAAAACTAAGCGAATATTAGCAGACAAATGAGGCAAATAATCATAATCTACAAGGATAATCTTATAAACTCGGGCTCGAATTTTGTTCGCCATATTTCACACCCTAAAACAATATCTATCCAACTAGATCTGAGCTACAGTAGCTTCCAATACAAACAGATGTACTAATAGTTTGTTTTTGAGCCCGAAAGGCAATGAAAATAGGCAAGGGCTCGAGTTATCCTATAAAACACGCACCAGATACTAACAAGCACGAGCACTAGTTATCTTATAAAACTCACATCAGATACTAGCAAGCATTTATGCTTCTGCAAAAAAATATTCAGAAGTTAACGACTGTGATGATTAGTGCATTGTTTCTAATATATATTCACTAATACTAATTTACAGCAACTGTGAGAGAATAACTCCAACAGAGAGTATGACACGCTGAAAACCAATTTTATGAACAACAGTTACCTTTTTCTGTTACATTTTGAGGAAGAACATGTTTGTGAACGGTGTCTCCTACTTCTGGTGTAAAGAGATCAATGGTGTACTTAGCGGTTACAGCCTTCAGAGTCTGCTTAGACTCGGATTCATCAGTAGGGCTAGGTTTCAGGAATGAGGGTGTACAAGAGTTTGTCTCTGTATCTTCATGAGGTCTAGTAACCTGACTATAAACAGTAGCTAAAGACTGTTCAATTATCTGAGATGAAAGATCAGTAGCATGTTTTGCAATAAACTTCGAAAGGTTCACACGAGGATGAGATTCAGGTTGCATAGTCACGTCTGAAGAGGCAGCTGCGGCCTCCTGAGTCTCTATCGGTTGAGAGTCATCGACGCAAGGGTTAAGACTCGAAGCTGTAAATCATAAATATATCAGACTTTAACTCTGTGTTTATCAAATTTTTTGAATGAGCTGCAATAAGCGAGACGACCAGATAAGGAACAGTATGAAAGTAAAGGCAGTGATGTGAAGAGCTTGCTGCAAAAACAACTCTACTCTTAACAACTGTTCACAATGTCACTCTTAAAAATGAACACTTAACAAATGATTGTTTTTAGTTTAAAAATTAACAGACAAAGTACCACTATGGTAGCACTATCGAATCTCGTATTTATATACTAGCAGTTAATATAGTAACACATAATCAAACAAGACATTTACCGTAAAACCTCTATTTGACCACCATGGTGCTCCTATTTTTCAATACATATCCTTTATAATACTGACCCCTGCGTTAGAAAAGCATTATCTGCTGATATTTTAGAAATCCACTTGCCCAACTCTCTGCAAAGCAGTTGTGAAATCTTTGTTAGGTGCAAGTTATCGGTTATGTCATCATTATTAGTACAATATTAAGCTTTATCAGATTAAAGTATTTGTCTTATAATTAATCTGTCTTAATGCTTGTTGCCTGCAGTTGTCTGCAACATTTGTCTCTATAAACTGCAATAGGAAGGCATTACAGGCTTTTAATGCTTTGTTTGTGCAGATTCTCCGCATACATTCAACCTTCAATCAACTTAATAAAACATTACCAAATTTTTATTTTGTTCGCTGCCTATTTTTATCGAGGTTTTTGCCAATTAAATTAGCACATCTCTCTTAATTTTTCTCATTTACATCATAATATCTTGTGGAATCACCATGAAACTGTCAGATAACAATAGTAGACTCCCTCCCAAAGCATCAACTGAAAGAACCTTGTCACGATAGTCGTCTTGAGTGTATTTCTCGCATTACTCATAGAAAAATCACGCACGCACACAAATACACACACCGTAGTAAGGTAATGACTCATTACAACTGCACTGCTTCATTGCAGTACAACACGCAGCAATTTGCCAGTGCCTTACAACTTTCTAATGTGGAGTGGACATTTACTGTTACTACAATTGTTGGACTCCTACTGCAAATTGTTCATTGTGACCTACTGTACATTTACCTCCATGGCACATTACCTGAAACCTATCAATTCATGCGTACTGCAAATGTGCATTCTTCAAAAATTGAAACTGCATGTGTACTATAACTGTACATTAGTATGGAGTTGATTTTGCGGATCAACTAACACAGCTGGCTGTCTAAAAACGTGTACTGCATGGCACAAAATTGTCAGGATGCTATGTTGAGCAAGCTCATGTACTTGTGTTCCAACTCCCATATCATTTTGTGATAGGAAGTCAGGGATTATCACCATTATCCTGGTGATAATCTTATCTAATATTATCCTCATTAATATTATATACTAGACCACTAATATACTATCGTTTCAATCAATCAACATACTAATTGTGATCAATATGTTTGCCTACTCAAGTTTCAGCAGCATCCACACCTTGCAGTAGTGTTCCGGCTCCATCCAAGTAAATTCAATACTTGTTTCTGTGAAGTTTTTATGAAAATGTGCTGTAATGTACAGTGTTGGTGCCAAAGCTCCTGATGCATCCAGTACCCTGGTAAAAATTTACAGCTACTGCACATCTGAGCATCAGCGAGTACTATGTAACTAATCAATGCACAGTTATGATTTTCTCCTAACTGTCAACACCCTGCATAATATTGTTTCCACTTGCTATCAATTGAATCACCACCTGCATTCCAGTACTTGTTACACAAACCTCGCTGCTGTTAGTTCTCCTCTTTATACTAGCCATTCGCTGACGAGCACTCACTCGCCGACGAGCACTCACTCGCCGACGAGCACTCACTCGCCGACGAGCACTCACTCGCCGACGAGCACTCACTCGCCGACGAGCACTCACTCGCCGACGAGCACTCACTCGCCGACGAGCACTCACTCGCCGACGAGCACTCACTCGCCGACGAGCACTCACTCGCCGACGAGCACTCACTCGCCGACGAGCACTCACTCGCCGACGAGCACTCACTCGCCGACGAGCACTCACTCGCCGACGAGCACTCACTCGCCGACGAGCACTCACTCGCCGACGAGCACTCACTCGCCGACGAGCACTCACTCGCCGACGAGCACTCACTCGCCGACGAGCACTCACTCGCCGACGAGCACTCACTCGCCGACGAGCACTCACTCGCCGACGAGCACTCACTCGCCGACGAGCACTCACTCGCCGACGAGCACTCACTCGCCGACGAGCACTCACTCGCCGACGAGCACTCACTCGCCGACGAGCACTCACTCGCCGACGAGCACTCACTCGCCGACGAGCACTCACTCGCCGACGAGCACTCACTCGCCGACGAGCACTCACTCGCCGACGAGCACTCACTCGCCGACGAGCACTCACTCGCCGACGAGCACTCACTCGCCGACGAGCACTCACTCGCCGACGAGCACTCACTCGCCGACGAGCACTCACTCGCCGACGAGCACTCACTCGCCGACGAGCACTCACTCGCCGACGAGCACTCACTCGCCGACGAGCACTCACTCGCCGACGAGCACTCACTCGCCGACGAGCACTCACTCGCCGACGAGCACTCACTCGCCGACGAGCACTCACTCGCCGACGAGCACTCACTCGCCGACGAGCACTCACTCGCCGACGAGCACTCACTCGCCGACGAGCACTCACTCGCCGACGAGCACTCACTCGCCGACGAGCACTCACTCGCCGACGAGCACTCACTCGCCGACGAGCACTCACTGACTCACTCGCCGACGAGCACTCACTCGCCGACGAGCACTCACTCGCCGACGAGCACTCACTCGCCGACGAGCACTCACTCGCCGACGAGCACTCACTCGCCGACGAGCACTCACTCGCCGACGAGCACTCACTCGCCGACGAGCACTCACTCGCCGACGAGCACTCACTCGCCGACGAGCACTCACTCGCCGACGAGCACTCACTCGCCGACGAGCACTCACTCGCCGACGAGCACTCACTCGCCGACGAGCACTCACTCGCCGACGAGCACTCACTCGCCGACGAGCACTCACTCGCCGACGAGCACTCACTCGCCGACGAGCACTCACTCGCCGACGAGCACTCACTCGCCGACGAGCACTCACTCGCCGACGAGCACTCACTGACTCACTCGCCGACGAGCACTCACTGACTCACTCGCCGACGAGCACTCACTGACTCACTCGCCGACAAGCACTCACTGACTCACTCGCTGATGAGCACTCACTTGCTGACGAGCACTCACTCGCTCACTCGCTGACGAGCACTCACTGGCTCACTCGCTAACGAGCAATCACTCGCTAACGAGCAATCACTCGCTAACGAGCAATCACTCGCTCATCAGATAAGGAAATAGGTTTAGAGCATATCATGGCCAGCTATTTAGGATTCCATCAAAGGTTTCTGTACTGAAACCTAGGGATGGGCCGATTGCAAACGCATCGGCTGGTCCAGATACGGATACACTGTAAAAGTCTTCACTTGATACTATAATGATGTCATATAGCTGTTTATTCAATAACAGAAAAAATAAATAAAACCTAAATAAAGAAGTGTTTATAAATACAATATATTACAATACATGTATGTTATATTATATTATAATATATTGTAGGCCTACTATATATAACATATTATGTATCATATGATATACCATATGTATATTACTTTAATTCAACTTCAGAATTTTGCAATTTGGAAAAGACAAAATACTGTTTATGTTCCCATGAAAGTAAAATAATATTTCATTTAAATTTGCTGAAAAACGATTAAAATTTTTTGAACAATTTCAGGATTTGGGTCTGCGCAAAGTAAGACAGGTTTCTGAGGTATTTAAGCACATTCTTGAACATTGTTAATCAGTTTTTTATTGGCTCTACTAATAAAGTTGTCAGTATGATAGATATGTGATGAATTCATATGATACTTGGTAGGCTTGGATCTCTATCACTTTGGAACGTGAGATGCCTGATTTATCTATCGCAACTGTGTGACATCACAAATACATGTCTTTCACTAGACTTTGTCAGCCCGCTGTTTCAGCCTCAACAATGTGTGACATCACAAATACATGTCTTTCACTAGACTTTGTCAGCCCGCTGTTTCAGCTTCAAGTGCTGCATACAAGTTAATAAGAATGTTTAAAGCCCTTGAACATCATAACAGATGTTTAGTCATACAGGAAAGTCAGAAATCAAAATATTGATCCCAATTTATTAAATGCGCATTTAGAAGTTTTTAGGTAACTACTAATACCTTTAATAAGTTATTCTTTACTGTGGAATATTTTATGAGATCTAAAAGTTGTCGATTTATTTTGAATACTTGAATAAAAACCTCAATAGAGATGTTAATGTCAATTTAAGAAAATACCAGCATTCTATATACTTACCCCCTATATTAGTGCAGACACCAATTTCAGAATCGGCACAGCTCCATTGAAAAGCGATAGCATTAAGTCTTTATGGAGGTTTGGGCAGCCTCTCACGGGCTACAGCTGAAGCCTACTTTCTCTTTTAATTCACACCTATGTTTAAAGATGTACTTGCACAAAATGTTACAAGATTTTGTCAGAAAGTGTCTGTATCTTTTTATCATTTGCGATTGTTTGAAGTTTGCAGGGATCTGACTGCCAGAATGTTTCAGGATTAAAATTGATCAAGCTGCATCATGATTAAAATGCTCTGATCAAGCAAAAGTGTGATCATGACTTCTATTGTTGCAAAGAGACTGACAGAATAGAGACGCGTAACTCTACAACTTGTGCACAATATCTGATATCAACTATAGCAATGGTAGCGACTAGTGACGTCAAGTTCTATGTATTTTGCTTTCGAGCGTTTTAACTGCAATCAAGTTTTATCAATTTTAATCTTGAAGAAGCTGGCAGTCACATCAAACATAAAAAAAAACAATCGCAAATGATAGAAAAATACCGAAATTTTCAGAGTCTGCTAAACTTTGTGCTAGTTCATGATTAACAGCTGTTTACTTGGAATGCATGTTTAGGTTTGTGTTTATGTTAATTTCTACCTTGGCAGCTTCCTCAGCGTTTATGGATGGGTATTTGTATATGTCTGTCAAGGAGTCTGACTAAGCATTGGATGTTGCACTAGAGTGTTTATAATCCTACACTAAATAACATAAACACATCTCAGAGTGCCACTATAGCCACTTCTCTGGTTACTATAGCTGCTTCTCCCACTTACTTCATTTTAAGCACTTTTCATGTTTGCTTAAAACTTCTTTCTATCTGATATCTTTGTTTACACAACATAGTTCATACCTAATGATTGCTGTCTAATTGGCTGCGCATAGTTTTTTGTTTGGTTAGTACACTTGAAAAAGGAAGTAAATTTAGTTCAAGACATCCTCGATTGAACAGAATACAAGTGCGGCATGCTAAATTTGACCATGTTAAACTCTTTAAAAATGATACTTTGGCAAACTATAACCTGGTTCTCATCTCACTGTGAACAGCCGGCGGTGTGCCTACAGTCTTTGATGGTACCATAAGAGGTTGCGTGTTTTCAGCACTTGTGGTACCGGCGGTGGTCATAAAATTAAGGAATTGGTTGCTCTAGACAACGGTATCTTTACTCATAGAGTTAAGATATAACATGAGTTTCCAGGTCAGAGTCGTATTAATACCTTCACGGTAATCAGAAATACGAATTAATCGATAAATCGAAGTTACAGAAATCGTATGCACAATACATTCTGGGTGTGCGAGTCTCCTGTGCATGGTTCTCAGTGCCGACGACATTCTATGCCAGGGACTAAAGAGAAGTTCAACTCACTGAGTTCAATTGCCACTAACTCTTGTCAGCCTGATGGTTCTCAGCAACCTTATGATAGAATGCTGTGTTTCAAAGATGTATTCTCTGATTGGCACAAATATTCTCAAGTGTCAGAAGGTGGCTGATCAACTCAGTTGGGAGCGGCACCAGTCTAATAAGCTGAATGTCATGAATTTACCCCCATATTTGCTGTTGTCTCAAATAAAGTTGATCTCAGATAACAATCGCTCTTTTTAATGTATCAAATTTATATCAATTATTTCTCGCTCGTAAATTTAAGGCTTATGAATGAAGAGATTCGTGGTTATCATTAAAGATCCGCTCACATAAAGATCTACTCTAACGCATCTTTATTTTCATTTTCATTTTTCAAGCGTTTCAACATTGACCAAGTTTTGTCAATTTAAATCCTGAAACATCCTGACAGTCAGATCACCTCAAACATTGAAAACAATCGCAAATGATAGAAAAATACCGATACTTTTTGATCAAACCTGCTAAAGTTTTGTGTAAATTTATCTTTGAACCAGTTAAAAACTTGCCTATTATGTTGCTGTGTTGAGCAATCTTTTGGGGATAAACGATAGCATTGCGGAGTGTGACGATGGTGTCAGACAGAGTGAGCCACAATTGTGTCGAAGAACTATTTTTGTCTGAACTATTTACTGCAGCCTGATTCATTGCAAAGGAATATAATCTAGCTGATTCATTTTTGGCGCTGTAACCTCCGTGACCTCAAAACTAAACCGATAAGACCTGACAGCTAATGCTGACAGCTTGGCTCCAATGGCCGACATTTTTAGGATCAAACTTACACTTTTCAACAGAGTACCACCACTTGCTGCGGGCTGTCATGAAAATGATGTCAGCCAGCCAAAGATCTTATACGAAATAGAAGTTAACATATGTGCATTATTACATCATAGAATTTCAGAAAGTATTTATATACCTTTCATTAGTAGCTGCAATATGTAATACAATACGTTTACTAAAACTTATTATTTTACCCAAATACCATAAAGCTAGCTAACCTCATCATTTGTAACTTAAGCTGCATTCACACCAGCGATTTCATGCCAATTGTCTGGACAATTTATCCTACTGGCTGAGAATCACCTCGCATGGAAAAAGCAAACAAGCCCGAGAACAATTTTGTTCAGAGAGAAAACTCATCGGGCCGTGCCTGATCTGGTGTATGATTCTAGACCGATTTTCAATTTGAGTAGCCAATGAAATGCTCTAATTCTTGTGCAATATGGGCTCTTATGCTTTAATCCAACAAGCCCTAATTGCTGGTTGTCACTATTTGGTTAATCTATATCTGTAAGATATGTTCACTACAGTTCATCTGCAGGCAAGTTGCTACAAGTGTAGTATTCTAGCACTTGTCACATACAAAAGACCAACATGGCAAATAGCTTGAACACTAATCCTCAGCCATGAGATCAATCAATGCAAAATAATTGTGGCATTCTTGTGAATTTTAGAGTCAAAACACCTCTTGTTTACAATGTCACTAATACCTGTGATTTACTGTGTTAACATTTCCATAAAGAAGAACAGATTTAAGGTAAGTAGCTCAACAAGAGATCAACTTACTTGTAAGTTTAAACCACATCCAATGTATAAAAGTAATATTGAGTAACTGCAATCTCAATTCATTTTAGATGAAATCTGAAATATGACCTTGAAAAAGTTTCTTTTGATAGTAGACGATGCTTATCATTGTATATCTATATTGTATATTTTGTATATCTTATGTCATCTTAAAAAATTACATGCTTTTAAAATAACAAAACTAAGAGCTGTTAAAAGCTCAGCAAATAATTGTCTTACTTTTCTTCAAAATTTTTTCATAGAATTAAGTAAGCATGTAAAAAATCAGCAAACATCCAAAATAATTTTATGCATTGAGCATTTGGATACATGAGGGGTTTGTACGCCAAAATATCTATACTTGTATAGAGCACGCACAAACATTCCTTTAGTCTACGCATATACATAAACTAGCGGAATACCTGGTGTTGTACGAGTATTACAAATCAGCTTATAAACCATAGACTTATTATTATATAGACCATAGACTTATTATATTAACTATACTTATAGTAGAGTTAATAGGTATAGTTAATAGGTCTATTAGTTTATAGGTATAGTTAATTAAGTATATTTAATATGTCTCTGTTATAAACAATGAGAGATAATGTAGTGGCTTGCCACCTGCTATTAGCCTGGCATATTGCCAGTGGCTAATTCGATTATGCTTACTAATAAGAGCTAACTAGTAGCTACTTGCTCTCACGATCGGAGCATGCATAAAATTGTGCTACCTCTTTCCATGACGTTGCGCCACCTCTTTCCATGACGTTGCGCCGTAACGGAATGAAGAGCGGTAGCGTATTTGCACCCATATGCCGACATATATCGCCTAATGAATCCCTCAAGCTCGTGTGCTTAATTGGAAAGAGGTTGGACTGGTGAATGAGAGTGTCCGAGATCATATCTTTTGCGATACGGATTCTTCATTCTAAGATTTTAATGGCTATAACTGGACGTACACAAACACACACACACAGAAACACACACAGACACACACACAAACTTTAAGAAATACATATATGGATTTGGAGCCATCCTTCAGATGCTCAGTTTCAGGGATAAGTTTTTGACACCGCCTTGCTAAACATAAAATATAATCCCAAGCCCTCGTTGTTGTGCCTGGTTTGTGATTTTGATGTGTGACAGGCAGTGGTTTGAGCTGGTTATGCAACATTGACGCTGGAGTACATTTGTCCATGACTTAGTTCGTGAAGGGAGCCGGAAAAACAATACTTTCTGATTGAATGTTTTCATTTCAGGTCCAAAAACACGCGGCAAGCGATTTTATCCGCGAGCGGCATGAGGAGTGCGGAGATATCGCTGGCGTATGCTTAACACACTTGAGCGATTAACTAGCAAATGATATAATGGGCACTCTCACAAACTGCCAATAAAATTTCGTATCATTAGTTTCATCGAAGTTAATAAATTTAGGTAAGTCAATATGGTTCTGTTTAGGCAACAGCATAAACAACTTCCGCTTTTGATATTAAACCTATTGCACTTTCACGCATTGTACACTACAAGAAGAGATACCGTAAGAAAAATGATTATTGTATTTTTGACTGTAATGTTTTACAATTTTTATTCCATGACCAAACACGAGCGGAGCAAATGTTTGAGAGTTTGATGATAAATGCATGTGCAAACAACTCATGAAAATTATTCATCAACAACGTCGCAAACCCTTGTACCGAAATCTCATCAACAAATTTAACCATTTTTCAATGGAGTCGTTTAAGTGTAATAACAATACAAAAAACACATAAAAGCCTATTTAAATATGTTACCAAGTCTTTGTAAATTGTCGACAATATCTTAAAACTTATCCATCTGATCGGATTATACACAAATAGACAGATTAATTTGGCCAAAAATCGTTATTAAAACTTGCCAAGCCTTACTTTTATCAAAATTAAGACTGGCAATTGAAACGCTGAGCGACAGAGAATAGAACCATTAAGTCAAACGCATTTCATGAAAAAATAATGTGCACATTTCACCAGTCTATAGCATTGTCGAATTGCCGAAGGTTTCTGTAATTAACGTAGAAGTACTGAAATATAATTGTTTCTTTTTTGCCGATTTTAAAGTAACTGAAATTTTGGACACTTTTGAGTACTTTGGTATTCTAACTGATGTCCAACGCAGTGAAAGTAAAGGAAACGACGATGATGTTTTTTTCTAACGATTCTTATGAGATTATTACAATATATAATTATAAATTTGGATGACTATTGAAGTCTTATAGTCACACTAACAACATCGATAATGGGCAATATGTTACTGTTATTATTTTTTCTAAATAGTTTTGTTAAATGGATTTTTAAAAGATCTATATAAATATCACAACTTCTTGATATTGTTAGCTATGACGTTTTGAAATGTAAACAAAATTGTGCATTGGTTTTCTATTATTACTGTATTAATATATTAATAATATTGGTTATTCTAATAATATCAGTGCGTTTTACTTCTAATATTGCATTTCTCCTATTGCAGGGAGAGAGATATAAACATAATTATAATCCTTTCCTTTCATTATTGCTGTTTGTTGTACGTAATATCACCCGCACCCAGTACATTACAGCTACCATTGCAGTTATCCTATTGCACTGCAGTGCCATTTGACTGCTAATATTGCATTTCTCAACCATCAGTATCCTTTCTTTTTTCCAATATCCCTTTGGTTGTGGGCTGTATGACAGGGGAATTTCTAGTATATATATTTTATTTTGTAGTAGTTTTTTATATTTAATAGCTACAGGTATCTTAAATATTTACCGTTGTCAAGAGGGTCAACCTGTGCAACGATTGCCTCAAAAATTGGTTTTCAACTAGGATTTTTGTAAGTTTTGCTTGTTAGGGTGTAAAGGACTGGAAACGCTTTTATTAAATTTATAAACAATTCAGTGTTCATTCTGATTATATTTCAATCATAAAAAATAGCAAATTATCGCTACTGTATGTTGGTGAACAGGAATAATAACTAATATAATTAGTATAAGAAATAATTACCTGCCATAAAATGGCTTTCTGGGAAAAACCAACCAATCGAATTGCATCTCACTAGCAATAAAGTTGTGTACAGAAAGTCTAGCGTTATCGCTCTGCATGAGCTCGCTGAGTGAGTTCTAGCGCAGATTAGCGCCACGCAGCGTGATATTACGCTAAATATCGCCTAGTGTGTTTTACCCTTTAAAATCCTGAAACTTTTCAAATATTTTTGTACATTTTTACCTGGTTAGTTGAAACCAAGTTGAGTCAGACGCAAGTACCCGCGGTACAGCACTCACATGTATGAGTCACTTGTGCCGTCTTTCACGAGAACCACCTGTTAGTCAAAGTTGTCATTCTTTGGACAGGTGCAGCCCTATTGGACAGACCATTCCCATTCTTCTAATATCTTCCCTGATTCTTCTAATACTGAGATGGGTAGCATTGGAATTCGAACACTTCAAGTGTACCTAATGGTGCACCCTTACCTATAAGAATGTCAAGAGTAATGACCACTGTTATACTGAGTGTAAGAGGTCAATGCATTTTCTTTGATGTCAAGACCTGAGATATGTGCATACAATACGAATGCAAGCACACTTTTTCTACTTGAGTTAATGATCTGGCATCACATTCACTTGCATCATAAAATGCATTCATTAAGCCTAACTATCTGCTATTTCAGTTGGTATTTGAAAAACTGACAGCGAATAACATCTAACTCTGCAGCGGTAAACCCGTATAAGTCTAACAGTTATCACAGGAAATACATTCAGCTGCGTATTCATGCTATCACGGAGTTTATACAGCTGGTCATTCGGCAGACAGAATACATGTTGTTATTGTTGCATAGGATACTCAGGAGCTCACCGAATTAGAGCAAAATACGGTGTTATCTATGTCATTGCAATATCATTTCGGAGAGCCTTTTTAATATATACCGTAAAACCTCTAATTTAATGCTAAGGAGCTCTATTTTTCAACCCTTCTCTATAGTGGCGGTCAATGGGGGAGGGGCGTTCAAATAGAGGTGGTATTCAAATAGGGATGGCGTTCAATTAGAGGTTTTACAGTAGCTTTAAAACTGATTTAGACTTGGCCCACAACAACCGGTCCAGCTCTAAGCTTACCTAACGAGGGGAAGGTCAGCCCATCAGCTTGTTCTTTAATTAAAAGTAACAGCATTTTTTTTCAGCTGAAATTTGTATTAAAATTTCCTAAATATTGGGTGTGGCCTTGACAGCTGAACAAGCAGATGAACTGTCAGTGGGTGTTGTTTTTATAGCGGAACAGACAAATGAACTGCCAGTGGGTTGGGCTTTAATATCTGAACGCACAGCTGTGCACACAGTTTTATTAAATACATCACCCTATGAAATTTAATTGCTTGTATATTTTTAACATGTACATGTATACTAGTTAGTCAGAAGCAGTCAACTACTGATAGCATTATGCCATAAAACTGCTCACATTTGCTGCTCTATTACAACTTGATAAGTTATGAAATCAAACTGAAAATATTATTAACTCTATATAAATAGACCGACAAGCTAAAATGTTCAAGTTGTGCAAATTCGTTTTAAACTAGTAAATACAAGGTAATGCTGTGAAAAAAATATGATGACTGACAAAGTCAAGGTTTTCCTAGGTCAAAGGTCTGCAACCCGCGGCTCTGGAGCTGCATGCGGCTCTTTCATCCCCCCATTGCGGTTCCATCAGATTTGAAATTATTTTCTTTTTTCCCCTTTTTCCACATATGCCAAGTAATTCATAAAAGTATAGATGTTATATCACTAAATTTTGTAATATAATTTAAACCATTGTAATTATGGTGATAAATTAAACATTGTTTGATTTATGCATCATTATTTATGCACCAATAAAACCGCTAAAATTACACTAGCCAGCACCGAAACTTCTAGATTTCTTTTTAACCCAGGTAGGCAAACTATCACGAATACAAGGAAAGAAAGGTGACAGAGGAAAATAGAACATTTAATCCTTCATAGGCTAATTCGTTTGCTTTCACTGCTGATGAGACTGGTTCACCAATTTGCTTAATATGTAATGAGAAATTTTCAAAAAGTCAAATGTCGCAAGACACTTCCAGAATAAACACGCAACCTTTGCTCAAAACTATCCATAGGGAGATGAGAGAAAAAAGGCCATTTTGGAACTGATACATAAGGCTAATTTGAGCAAAAATCATTTCAAGAAGTGGGGAAAGTCCGCAAATTCAACTGCATATGCTAGTTGTGCGGCCGCTCAAGAAATAGTCAGGCATGTCCGTTCACCGATGAAGAATATATAAAGGAATCATTCATTAAGATTTCTGAGCACGGACTTTAACAATAAAACTAAAGTTGTGCAAAAGATCAGGGATATGCCCCTGTCTGTGGCGTTTTGTTAAAAGAGAGACTGAATTAAACATGAAGTTCCAATTTTTCTTGAAAGTAACCTTAAAAACAACATATTATTTTCACGTTATGTTCAAGTTATTATTAGCTATTTTATTGTTCTTTGCAAAAGTGCAATTTTCTTTTCTTAGCAGTTAAATCATTATAAATGCCACACCTTTTTGTTTTATGCTGTAAACATGGTATAAAAGCATTAAAAGCTAAACAAAAACGTTACATGTAGTGTTTATTTATTTTTATATTTAAAATATCAAAGGAGATTTGTGGCTCCCTCTGCGTTCTTTCCTACAAAAAACGGGTCCAATTGGCTCTTTGGATGGCAAAGGTTGCAGACCCCTAACGTAAGTCAAGCAGAGCAAAAATGTTTGTCTAGCTGAATATTTTCATGCTCACATCTCTTCAATTTTAATTCTGCTTAAAAAACTCTGTTGCAAATGACATCTAAAAGCTGGTGAACACTATATCCCTGTCGGTGTTGCCCTATTGGCGAATATTTGCCGATATGTGCACCATAAACTGAAGGGATTGCCGATGCAACGCAGATACTTTGAGAAAATTTGAAGCAAATGTAGTTAGGTGAACCAATAAAAAATATAAAACGATGATTAGTGATAGCAAAAGTTATAATTTGATTAATTAGTACATGTGTTAATGAGTACTAAAATATTACCTTTAGTATATTCATCAATCAAAGCCATTGTATTGCTAGATGCTAAAGATTAAAATGAAGCCGTCAAGAACTCACTGTACATACGTATCTCGCATGCGCAGGAAATTACATTTTAGCCTCAAACAGGAAAATATAATCTGAATGTAAACTCAACAGGAAACTCTATAGGAGACTCAAAGTAAAAGATAAATTTACCTCCATTCTCCGATCTTCCTCCCTAGAACTTTAACTACCTGATGCCAAGAAAACTCGGAGTCACCTTCGCAGTAACTTTACAGCAGTTTTACAATTACATGTATATTGTTCGCCAATAGAACGTGTCGATCGAGTAATTCATTAAAGTAACGATGTTAATTTAGTAAATATCAATGTCCATGCGATTTAATAATAGAGCAAAATACCTAAATTTGAGATCACAGACAACGCGTTTTACGAGTGATAACATTTATATTACGGCTTATATAAAAATTTCATGCTGATGATTGGCTAAAGAAGCGACCTCATATTTATCGCTCGTGGTTTCTTTTCAGATATATTGCTTGTGACGTCACGAAAGAAGCACCTGCTGGAACGTGAGCTTTTTAAAAAAGGGCCTCATTCAAACGCATATACTACTGGACAGGGTTGGTCTACAAAGATAAAAATGGCATCAAATTGTAGCTGATGTTTTAGCCTTTTATGGGTTTTAATTTCATTAAATCGAATTTTTTGACACAACCACATCTTTAACAGAGAATGCTATGCTGAGAGTATAAGAGCTATGAATAGATGGAACAGCTAATATTTTAAAATCAAACATAAAAAATAATTCTGGAATCTTGCATATTTTAGCTGTTACACTATTATCATTATTATCATCAATTTTGATAAAATAATGTTTTTTGATATATAGCTGACATAGTTGCTACTTATCAAGTCCGTCAACTCATAGTAAAAACAATAATCTAAACATGGAGTTTAAAGCGGAGATTTCCCCAATACATTACCCACGTTGACCCACAGTATGAGGTACCCTCTGGGACTTCATCAAACTGTGAAGACCAACATATCTTAAATTTTCAGCAAAGGAAAGTTTGTTTGGTGGAGCAATTTAACCCACACTGGATAACCTTTATTTGACTCCAGTGTGCTGGTATATGTCTGTAGCAATCCCAAAGGCACCAGATTGCAGCATTTGTGTGATGACAAAGTGAAAGGCAGGAAGTTTAAATTAGACTGAAGAGACAAACACTTGAGATAAAAATCTTTAAAGGTTGACTTGCAACAAAATTCATATTACCGTTATTTGATATGAAAAGATTCACCATGTCTTACTTTGTGGTGTTGTAGGTGCAAAATATGTGGAAAAATGATTACAAGCTCTTAAAAGCTCAAAAACGAACAGAAAATCGCAGCCACACGAGACCGCCGTAGTTTGGATTCCCTTTCCAAAATGTCTCAAATGTGATGTAGTTGTGAAAAATGGTTTCCGTTTACACTTTCATGCAATCTTATTCGTCGAAATATTTTCACAAATATACTTCACGCATTCAATAAAACTATGTTTATTGTTCTTAAGCATCTGTTTTATCGTCATTGTAATGCTGCCACTTTTAGCACTGATATCTTATAACTTACTGTAAAAATTCGTTGGATTTTTTAGCCTTAGCTTGAAGGAGTACATAAGTAGTATATAGAGAGCAGATCTACACACAAAAGTGACGGATCCAGCGGGGGGATAGAAAAAGGGGGTTGTGAATTAAATTGGCTAGGGGTGCAGATTGAATCGTGTGGAGTTGAATGAGATGTTGGGGTTTGGGGGGAAATTGTGGTGTAGAGTAGGGGGTTGAATTCGAGGGGTTACGGATCCGCTCCTGGCGTAATCGGCGGATTATCTGTGGATGAGTCATCCGATTAAACGCGGATTATCGCGGGATTAGTCGGGGGAATCGTCGCAGATTAGTCGGGCGAATCGTCGCCGATTATCGGTGGAATAGTGGGGGTGAATATCTGGGACATCGAGGGCTGGATGGTTTTCCGGAGTGGATCTCGCGGATTATCGAGGAGAGCGAGAGATTACCTACCGGATGAGTGAGGGGGTTAATATCTGGGACACCGAGGGGTTGATTTTCCGGAGATTGTTATATATTTGAAGCATGGAATATATATGAGAAAGTGTTTATGTGCAAAGTGGAGAATGTTATATATTTGAGAACGTTGAATATATATGAGAAAGTGTTTATGTACAAAGTTATTTTTTTTGAAGATTTGATGTTTTTGTAATGTTGAAGCTCTTGAATGGTTAAGAATTTTAAGGATTTTTATTTTCGGTTTTTTTTTTTATATATGTTGAATGAAAGATCAGTTTTATTACAAAATTATTCACTTTAAAAGATATATTTATATGTATTATTCATTATTTCCATCATCATTTCGTTTCAATAAAAATAAAATAGTTTATGTTTAACTTGAAATATATGAAATGTACAAGTAGATAAGTCACAATAAAAATAATATAGTATAAATGAAACATTGAATATATATAAGAAAATGTTCATGTACATTCTTGCTAGTCTATGTTAATATACAAGTGAGCAGCGAATATAAATGAATATATAATAATAAAACGTGAGTAAGATAAAAAGCTACTGAAGATACAATAAACAAAGCTAGGATTGTGCTAGGCCGTGTTAATATACAAGTGAGCAGTGATTATAAATGTATATATAATATTAAAATGTGAGTAAGATAAAAACTACTAAAGATACAATAAGCAAAACTAGGATTGTGCTAGGCCATGTTGATATACAAGTGAGCAATGATTATAAATGTATATATAATAATAAAATGTGAGTAAGATAAAAGCTAGGGTTGTGCTAGTCCATGTTAATATACAAGTGAGCAGTGATTATAAATGTATATATAATAATAAAATGTGAGTGAGATAAAAGCTACTGAAGATACAATAAACAAAGCTAGGATTGTGCTAGGCCGTGTTAATATACAAGTGAGCAGTGATTATAAATGTATATATAATATTAAAATGTGAGTAAGATAAAAGTTACTGAAGATACAATAAACAGAGCTAGGATTGAGCTAGTCTATGTTAATATACAAGTGAGCAGCGAATATAAATGAATATATAATAATAAAACGTGAGTAAGATAAAAGATACTGAAGATACAATAAACAAAGCTAGGATTGTGCTAGACCCTGTTGATGTACAAGTGAGCAATGATTATAAATGTATATATAATAAAATGTGAGTAAGATAAAAGCTACTGAAGATACAATAAACAAAGTTAGGATTGTGCTAGGCCATGTTAATATACAAGTGAGCAGTGATTATAAATATATATATAATAATAAAATGTGAGTAAGATAAAAGCTACTGAAGATACAATAAACAAAAAACTATGATTGTACTAGTCTATGTTGGTGTACAAGTGAGCAATGATTATAAATGTATATATAATAATAAAATGTGAGTAAGATAAAAGCTACTGAAGATACAATAAACAAAGCTAGGACTGTGCTAGTCCATGTTAATATACAAGTGAGCAGTGATTATAAATATATATAATAATAAAATGTATTATTATATATACTCACATTACTTACTCTCATTTTATTATTATATATATTTATAATCACTGCTCACTTGTATATTAACATGGACTAGCACAGTCCTAGCTTTGTTTATTGTATCTTCAGTAGCTTTTATCTTACTCACATTTTATTATTATATATACATTTATAATCATTGCCCACTTGTACATCAACATAGACTAGTACAATCCTAGTTTTTTGTTTATTGTATCTTCAGTAGCTTTTATCTTACTCACGATTTATTATATATATATATATATATATATATATATATATATATATATATATATTTATAATCACTGCTCCCTTGTATATCAACATGGACTAGCACAATCCTAGCTTTGTTTGTATCTTCAGTAGCTTTTATCTTACTCACATTTTATTATTATATATACATTTATAATCACTGCTCACTTGTATATTAACTCTTTCGCTACCACGTTAATTGTTGACCAAACGATGATTCTGCCCAAGTTAATTCAAACGGATTTTCTAAAAAATCCGATATACCGTTAGTATTTAAGCAATATCTCAAAAAATGAAAACATATATCGTTTTACTTTTAAATGTATCTTATTCAGAACAAAATTCTCCACAAGATAGGTGTAAAATTGTTTAGCAACTCTTACTCTCACAAAATTCCTGACGCTTTTCTTTGCGTTGAACAAACTCGGTGTGTTTCTTATTGTCATGACGATAACGGTCTGGTTTTACCGTCTTTGAAAAAATAATTAGAAATGGAATTGTTGAACCAAAAATTTAGTTGCACGTCATTGGCAACAAGGTTGTTTCATTGGAAACAAAATTTGATTGGCCTAGCTGATGTGTGGGATTTGTAATTAAAAGAAAAAGTGAAACCCTATTGATGAGTCGATACACCGTCTGATTGTCTGTATTTATATTACCGCGAATTGATGGAAATGTTCAACAAAAAAACAAAAAAAATTTTTTTTATTTTATTGGTTACACCTGATTGGCAAAAAGGTTGTTTTATTGGAAACAATTCTTTCAACAACATGTGGAGATTACTGTCTTCTCTTTGCAATATTTTGGAGCAGAGGATGTTCAATAGAAGATTTTCTAACAGTTATGCTAAAAATTTCTGAAACAGATACACGAGATCATGTAGTTCGAAAAACTATACTAGATAGATATGATTGGAATGAAAAAAAAATTAGTAAAAGTCTTAATAACGAAGAAAATGAAGGTGTTGACAATGTACATATTCAAGGAACTTCCCAAATTGTTAAATTACTAGAAGATCTGACATAAATTTTTTTTTTCTTTATTTTACAATTGAATATACATATATACTTTATATCGAAATAAAGTTGGTAACAAATACAACCGAATATTATTTACTTTTTGATATAAGTTTTATATATTGATATACTCACACTGAGTTGGAGCTATCCTCAAAATAATCCACATATTAATCCATGTATGCCCCTTTACTAGTTCATCATCTTCATCTATTTACTGGTCGAGAGACTGTTATGGAATGGTTAAGCCAAACCAAACAGGAGAATTCCATAGGTAAACCTAGGAAAACAATCAGGTCGAATGCCAAGGCGCTTGTCCACACAACAGCCCCTGAAAACAGCGACACTCAACGAACTTAATCGCGAGTAGCCGGCTAACAGAATTCTAGCTGAAGCATACAAGCCTTATGGTATCAACACTCGATCGACCCAAATTCTCAAATATAAGTAGGCATCAAGAGATGGTTAATGAGGCAGAATATTCCATCAGATTATGCAACGCTTATATAGTGAATTGAAGAATGATGGGTGTGTCCAAAGGAATTAATGGAGCGAAAATAGTAAACAGATTTTCGCGAAATTGAATTTCGCGAAAGTGAATTTCGCGAAATTGAATTTCGCGAAATTACACATTATATATATTATATAGTCAACTTTCGCGAAAGTGAATTTCGCGAAATTCAATTTCGCGAAATTACACATTATATATATTATATAGTCAACTTTCGCGAAATTACACATTATATATATTATATAGTCAATTTCGCGAAATTACACATGATATATATTATATAGTCAACTTTCGCGAAATTGAATTTCGCGAAAGTGAATTTCGCGAAATTGAATTTCGCGAAAGTTGACTATATAATATATATCATGTGTAATTTCGCGAAATTGAATTTCGCGAAATTCACTTTCGCGAAATTCAATTTCGCGAAAGTTGACTATATAATATATATAATGTGTAATTTCGCGAAATTCAATTTCGCGAAATTCACTTTCGCGAAATTCAATTTCGCGAAAATCTGTTTACTATTTTCGCTTCACTAATTCCTTTGAACACACCCATCATTCTTCAATTCACTATATAAGCGTTGCATAATCTGATGGAATATTCTGCCTCATTAACCATCTCTTGATGCCTACTTATATTTGAGAATTTGGGTCGATCGAGTGTTGATACCATAAGGCTTGTATGCTTCAGCTAGAATTCTGTTAGCCGGCTACTCGCGATTAAGTTCGTTGAGTGTCGCTGTTTTCAGGGGCTGTTGTGTGGACAAGCGCCTTGGCATTCGACCTGATTGTTTTCCTAGGTTTACCTATGGAATTCTCCTGTTTGGTTTGGCTTAACCATTCCATAACAGTCTCTCGACCAGTAAATAGATGAAGATGATGAACTAGTAAAGGGGCATACATGGATTAATATGTGGATTATTTTGAGGATAGCTCCAACTCAGTGTGAGTATATCAATATATAAAACTTATATCAAAAAGTAAATAATATTCGGTTGTATTTGTTACCAACTTTATTTCGATATAAAGTATATATGTATATTCAATTGTAAAATATAGAAAAAAAAAATTTATGTCAGATCTTCTAGTAATTTAACAATTTGGGAAGTTCCTTGAATATGTACATTGTCAACACCTTCATTTTCTTCATTATTAAGACTTTTACTAATTTTTTTTCATTCCAATCATATCTATCTAGTATAGTTTTTCGAACTACATGACCTCGTGTATCTGTTTCAGAAATTTTTAGCATAACTGTTAGAAAATCTTCTATTGAACATCCTCTGCTCCAAAATATTGCAAAGAGAAGACAGTAATCTCCACATGTTGTTGAAAGAATTGTTTCCAATAAAACAACCTTTTTGCCAATCAGGTGTAACCAATAAAAAAAAAAATTTTTTTTTGTTTTTTTGTTGAACATTTCCATCAATTCGCGGTAATATAAATACAGACAATCAGACGGTGTATCGACTCATCAATAGGGTTTCACTTTTTCTTTTAATTACAAATCCCACACATCAGCTAGGCCAATCAAATTTTGTTTCCAATGAAACAACCTTGTTGCCAATGACGTGCAACTAAATTTTTGGTTCAACAATTCCATTTCTAATTATTTTTTCAAAAACGGTAAAACCAGACCGTTATCGTCATGACAATAAGAAACACACCGAGTTTGTTCAACGCAAAGAAAAGCGTCAGGAATTTTGTGAGAGTAAGAGTTGCTAAACAATTTTACACCTATCTTGTGGAGAATTTTGTTCTGAATAAGATACATTTAAAAGTAAAACGATATATGTTTTCATTTTTTGAGATATTGCTTAAATACTAACGGTATATCGGATTTTTTAGAAAATCCGTTTGAATTAACTTGGGCAGAATAATCGTTTGGTCAACAATTAACGTGGTAGCGAAAGAGTTAATATACAAGTGAGCAGTGATTATAAATGTATATATAATAATAAAATGTGAGTAAGATAAAAGCTACTGAAGATACAAACAAAGCTAGGATTGTGCTAGTCCATGTTGATATACAAGGGAGCAGTGATTATAAATATATATATATATATATATATATATATATATATATATATATATATATATATATATATATATATAATAAATCGTGAGTAAGATAAAAGCTACTGAAGATACAATAAACAAAAAACTAGGATTGTACTAGTCTATGTTGATGTACAAGTGGGCAATGATTATTAATGTATATATAATAATAAAATGTGAGTAAGATAAAAGCTACTGAAGATACAATAAACAAAGCTAGGACTGTGCTAGTCCATGTTAATATACAAGTGAGCAGTGATTATAAATATATATAATAATAAAATGAGAGTAAGTAATGTGAGTATATATAATAATACATTTTATTATTATATATATTTATAATCACTGCTCCCTTGTATATTAACATGGACTAGCACAGTCCTAGCTTTGTTTATTGTATCTTCAGTAGCTTTTATCTTACTCACATTTTATTATTATATATACATTTATAATCATTGCTCACTTGTACACCAACATAGACTAGTACAATCCTAGTTTTTTGTTTATTGTATCTTCAGTAGCTTTTATCTTACTCACATTTTATTATTATATATATTTATAATCACTGCTCCCTTGTATATCATCATGGACTAGTACAATCCTAGCTTTGTTTGTATCTTCAGTAGCTTTTATCTTACTCACATTTTATTATTATATATACATTTATAATCATTGCTCACTTGTATATCAACATGGCCTAGCACAATCTTAGTTTTGCTTATTGTATCTTTAGTAGTTTTTATCTTACTCACATTTTAATATTATATATACATTTATAATCACTGCTCACTTGTATATTAACACGGCCTAGCACAATCCTAGCTTTGTTTATTGTATCTTCAGTAGCTTTTTATCTTACTCACGTTTTATTATTATATATTCATTTATATTCGCTGCTCACTTGTATATTAACATAGACTAGCTCAATCCTAGCTTTGTTTATTGTATCTTCAGTAACTTTTATCTTACTCACATTTTAATATTATATATACATTTATAATCACTGCTCACTTGTATATTAACACGGCCTAGCACAATCCTAGCTTTGTTTATTGTATCTTCAGTAGCTTTTATCTCACTCACATTTTATTTTTATATATACATTTATAATCACTGCTCACTTGTATATTAACATGGACTAGCACAACCCTAGCTTTTATCTTACTCACATTTTATTATTATATATACATTTATAATCATTGCTCACTTGTATATCAACATGGCCTAGCACAATCCTATTTTTGCTTATTGTATCTTTAGTAGTTTTTATCTTACTCACATTTTAATATTATATATACATTTATAATCACTGCTCACTTGTATATTAACACGGCCTAGCACAATCCTAGCTTTGTTTATTGTATCTTCAGTAGCTTTTTATCTTACTCACGTTTTATTATTATATATTCATTTATATTCGCTGCTCACTTGTATATTAACATAGACTAGCAAGAATGTACATGAACATTTTCTTATATATATTCAATGTTTCATTTATACTATATTATCTTTATTGTGACTTATCTACTTGTACATTTCATATATTTCAAGTTAAACATAAACTATTTTATTTTTATTGAAACGAAATGATGATGGAAATAATGAATAATACATATAAATATATCTTTTAAAGTGAATAATTTTGTAATAAAACTGATCTTTCATTCAACATATATAAAAAAAAAACCGAAAATAAAAATCCTTAAAATTCTTAACCATTCAAGAGCTTCAACATTACAAAAACATCAAATCTTCAAAAAAAATAACTTTGTACATAAACACTTTCTCATATATATTCAACGTTCTCAAATATATAACATTCTCCACTTTGCACATAAACACTTTCTCATATATATTCCATGTTTCAAATATATAACATTCTCCGGAAAATCAACCCCTCGGTGTCCCAGATATTAACCCCCTTACTCATCCGGTAGGTAATCTCTCGCTCTCCTCGATAATCCGCGAGATCCACTCCGGAAAACCATCCAGCCCTCGATGTCCCAGATATTCACCCCCACTATTCCACCGATAATCGGCGACGATTCGCCCGACTAATCCGCGACGATTCCCCCGACTAATCCCGCGACAATCCGCGTTTAATCGGATGACTCATCCCCCGCTAATCGGATGACTCATCCACAGATAATCCGCCGATTACGCCAGGAGCGGATCCGTAACCCCTCGAATTCAACCCCCTACTCTACACCACAATTTCCCCCCAAACCCCAACATCTCATTCAACTCCACACGATTCAATCTACACCCCTAGCCAATTTAATTCACAACCCCCTTTTTCTATCCCCCCGCTGGATCCGTCACTTTTGTGTGTAGATCTGCTCTCTATATACTACTTACATATCATTGTCTGATAATCATGACGAGCCTGTTGGTCACCTGTGATAATCGAAAAGTGCTGCAAAAATTATTTGCGAAGTATTGGGTCGCATGATCAGATTACAACTTGCCGATTAGACCAGGCCGAAACAAAACTGTAAATTAGCGAGCATCTATATTTGATACGGGGTCTTCGGTAAAACCCGAAGTGTTTGTCATAAACTAGTAGTATGATAAGTTTTCTATTGAGCTTTGTATTAGCCTTTCAATTCACGTGAGAACATGCGTGACAAGACGATAACCAAATTTCGTGGCTACGTCATCAAAATAGATTCCAATCTACGGCAGCTTTTCATTTTTGAGCTTTTAAACCTTGTAATCACATTTCCACATATTTGGCACTTACAACACAACAGAGTAAGACATGGTGAATCTTTTGATACCAAATAACTGTAATGTGAATTTTGTTGCAAGTCAACCTTTAAGTAAGCGTTGATGGGTAATGGGAAGCTTACATGAAACTGAGTAAAGGATATTCATAAAAGACTTTTCCCGTCCCCATTAAAACCTGTCATGCTCTTTGTTCAACTGCCTTGTACAAACGACAGTTTAAAAAACAAGCTCCCTTGAGCATAGCATGCAGAAGAGAGTTGCTGAAGGTTAAGAGTTGGCCATTAAAGATGTGGTTGCGTCAAAAAATTTGATTTAATGAAATTAAGACCCATAAAAGGCTAAAACATCAGCTACAATTTGATGTCATTTTTGTCCTTGTAGACCAACCCTGTCCAGAGATATATGCGTTTTAATGAGGCCCTCTTTTGAAAAGCTCACGTTCCAGCGGGTGCTTATTTTGTGACGTCAGTAGTGATACATCTGAAAAGAAACCACGAACGATAAATATAAGATCGCTTCATTAGCCAATCATCAGCGCGAAATTTTTTTATAGGTCGTAATAAATGTTATCACTCGTAAAACGTGTTGTCTGTGATCTCAAATTTAGGGATTTTGCTCTATTATTAAATCGCATGGACATCGATATTTACTAAATTAATTAACAATGTTACATTGATGAATTACTCGATCGACACGTTATATTGGCAAACAACATAATTGTAAAAATTGCTGTGAAGTTACTGCGAAGGTGACTCCGAGTTTTCTGGGCATCAGGTGGTTAAAGTTCTACCGAGGAAGATCGGAGAATGGAGGTAAATTTATCTTTTACTTTGAGTCTCCTGTTTAGTTTACATTCAGATTATATTTCCCTGTTTGAAGCTACAATGTAATTTCTGCACGCGCGAGATATGTATGTATAGTGAGTTCTTGACGGCTTCTCTTTAATCCATAGCATCTATAGCAATACAATGACTTATATTGATGAATATACTAAAGGTAACATTTTAGTACTCATTAATGCATGTACTAATTAATAAAATTATAACTCTTTGCTATCACTAATCATCGTTTGATATTTTTTTATCAGTTCACCTAGCTACATTTGCTTCAAATTTTCTGTGGCAGTTTTATCTAGTAAATTAGATTTATGATTTGACTTTAGATGTTCACTTCTCACTTGTAGAAAGTGAAGAAAAGCGATTGATCGATGCAAATCTTTAACTTCCAGAACCAAAGCTCCGAATCGTTGGCTTGGGTAGTTGTGCCTTTGTTAAACATTTATCCGTTTTAAAAATTACACTCGCAATCTATTTACCTCCCAATTTGAAAGCTTTCAGTAGATACGCGTTAGAATGACATATCTATGAATGACATATATTTATTGCATTTCTTTTACTGATTACAGGATGTTTATGTGGTCCCACCTGCCGAAGCAGCTTTGTCAGTGTAGAAACTGCCATAAATCGGAAAGAGAGACTTGAATGTGTGCTGCATAAACCATGATGTTTTGTTTGAGTTTGCTGCAGTAGATGAATTTGTCTTATTGTATCAGCTACATGTAAAACTATGTGAGTGGCCACGACTTGATATTTTTAATAAAAGCTTCATGCTGAGATGAAAATCTTTTTGCTTGTAAAAATTATTTAATGAAATTATATTGTTGAAGATAATGCAAAACATGTTTTGCAGAATATTGTAGTGAATTGGATACGGCATATGGATTTCCGCAGAACTGGAGAATGTGAGTTCAAATCCAGTTTGCAGCAGATTCCTCATCCTTAAAACTCTATCCCTATGTGTATTATTTTCAAAGACGCGGCTTGCTTATTATACCTGTGGTAGTAAAAACTAATTTTTGGTTTGGGCAATGATAAACAGCCCCGCCCCAAGGATAGACAATGGGCATAATGTGGGTGGGGCTTTTGGGAGGCTGTATATCGTTAGTGTGCGTAACGGTGAAACTGTGCCAATACAAAGACCTCATTCTACATAGTTTGCTTGACAGAATTACCGTAGACCGGTAGAATTGGTAGTCGGTACTCAAATGTTTACACAGCATTTGGAGAAAGTAAGACAAATTTTCAATTTTTGTTATTTGAGGCCTTTGAAACATTCATAATAATGTATCTGTAGCGGGATTTAAAATTTTATTCTAGCCAAAATGAGCAAATACAAAATAAAATATATGCCAATAGAGCCGCGTAGGAGTAGACTTTTATCGCAAATAGCCGATGTGAATACGAGATACATTGACCATTGACAGATATATCACACGTGATATCATTTTGGGCAAGTCTGGGCATATTTTTTTGGCCTGAGAGTTTTTACCGCGATCAGAATTTTTCGATTTTAATCTTCAAATATCTTGGCAATGAAATCGCCTAACACAACAAACAACACATCAACTGATAGAGAAAAAAATGCTTTCTTTTAAGATCAACTCAAATTTGACGCAACCACATCATTAACTGTTAATAAAGCCAGACCCTGGCAGTCTAGCGTACCATGAGAGATCGGCAGGTGTATTGATAAAGGGTGGAGCATAGATATGTGCACAAGTATTTTAAAGCAATGGAATAGGAATAATTATTGTAGATGGTAGCATTTCTGGCTGCTAAGCTGAATTTAGTGAGCTCAAATCCAGTACGATGTAATTTTTTTTCTCAACCTTCAACTTTGGCTTCAGACAAACAGACACGGCTCTTATTTTAGTAAAGAATAGTTTGCTGGCAGTAAAAGATCGTCAGGTGTAATAACTATGTGTATAATCATTCTTGATATCGCAAAATAATGGACTGTATCGTAGAATAGAAAGGACTAGAATAGAAAAAAGTATCGCAGAATAGAAAGACTGAGTCCAATTCTTGTAGGAGGCGTTTTCTTTTCTAAATTCTAAACGTGGCTTCAGATAGACGGGCAGACAAATATAATTCTTACTATAGTAAAGAATGTTCTAACCTTTAGTCAAGCTGACATATTTGCTATCTGAATAACTAGTTAGAGGTGAACTTCTTCTGAGTCTCATACCGGTATAGAACTATCTCCAATACAAAACTGGTGACTAAGCTGCCTATTTCTGACACTTCTGTAACTGAGCACTGTGGCACAGGCCGCAATCAGGCTTTCATCTTTCATTCTCTTTACAAAGCATGTATATTATGTAAGCTTTGTGTTGGACTAGTTCTTTTTTCATTTTTAAGTGAAATGTGATCATATCTCTGTCCAAGCCATGAATATGGCATGAACCAAATAAATACTGAGACATCTTTATAGAATTAACCGAAAGAAAGAAGCACTTCGGTACTTTTTTATTCTTAATTGGCAGATCTCGCCTGTAGTTTTGGTTATCACAATCTGATGTGATCGAAGATAAGCAGCGTGGACAAAACTAAGGCCTCTATTTTTTCTATCTTTGTAGGATTTCCGTTTGTGCCATAAATACAACATAATTAAAGCTTACTGAACATCTTTCCTTTTGGATGAAACTGAAATCTGCTCAAGTAGTCCAAACAGTCAGACAAATAAAGTTACAAGGATGACTGCTTGGCTGCACGTTTGACCTAGTTATCTCCGGTGGTTTTCAGCTGCAATAAATATTCTGCTCTTAGAACTGTCATAATAGGTTTTAGACGCAAAGTTCCATCATTAATAGCCAATAGGGCAATCCTTGAAAATTTGATTAGCCAATCACAAAGTTGTCTGTTGCGATTTGCTACAGAATACGCTAAGCTAGGCTTTGGGACACATCATTCATCATAGTTTCAGCGCGTCTAACGTTTCAGCTATTTCTCCTGCTTTACAACCATGACGGATGTTAAATATCACGTTGCTGAAACCGCCGTTGACATGGTAAGGGTAATTTTATTAAAGTAAATACATTTGTAGAATGTGTTCTTATGTTTCATAGCTCTCGAATATAAAACACACATTGCTATCATCTTTGACGAAAGCAGATGTTGCATGTTGCATCTGTATAAATCACACAACTTAGCGCTTGTTATTTTGCAACCTTTAAAGGTATTTTTATGTGAAACTTTTTAACATTTGATAGCATTTTTGTGATGTTTTGAAAACCTCTGTTGTGTCCTCTAGTACTGGGCATAAAATGTTGAATCAATGTTACATAATAGGTGACATACATGAAAGGTGAAAAGAAGCAATGTGGGCATACAGAAGCCTTGACACTCAGAGAATGTCTAAATGGTTGCTGCGGTTGCGCTTTGCTCCATTTGAATATGACACATGGTTGCAAGTCACTCTCCAAAGCTATAATACCAACAATCAAATCTTTGTTGTTGATTTCATTGAGATAAAAATGCGCACTCACTAACACAAAAATCTCAAGTTTTTGTACTGTGTTTTGCAGCAACGACAGCCGGAGCCATATGAGGAACCATGGACTTGCCAGTACGTTCTGTCAATTTTAGTCAGCATTTTCTGTTTCTCGCTGCCGTGTTCCTTCATCGGACTCATTCACCTCATTGCTGCCAGAGGTGACTATGTTCGTGGTTACAACAGTCTCGCACAAAAGAAGAAAAGTCAAGCAACAGCCTGGACAGTGGCAGGATTTGTGATCGGTTTAGTGTTCACAATAATTTACATCATTTCAATCGTACTTACACTAATATAGTGACCAGTTAGCAAACCCATTCGCGTAACAGCTATTCTGGCAGCTACAGCTTTTCTGGCTAATCGCAAATTTGATCTATTTGCCTTCTGGTTAACCTCCGGGTTTAATTCTATAACTGTTGTTTGTGAATATCAGAGTGAGAATTTATAGTTTCTATTCGCCGTCGTAAACAACTAAATATCATACAACTATGGAGTCATTATTTTTATCCTTCTATTTTTATTGTATATAATGGAAACGCTCTGCTGGAAAATAAACTTAGTCATGTCAGTTTTATGTCTCGTATTTCAACTTTCAACTTTGGCCCTTTCATGTTTTTGCACATAAGAACATCGTTCAGATAACTTTATGACTGTGCAAATAGTTGCTATCATAACTCTAAAGTGATGGTCTGTAAGGAAAGAGACAAATTGCTACAAATCATGTAATTTTGTTAAAAGTAAGGTACATGCTATATGCTAGGCAACTCAATGAGTGTTGAAAGCATTTTATTTTTGAATGACTATGGGTGCAATGCTGTAGCTGAAAAGCGGCCTCACAGAAAATTATTTATTTTATTGAATACAGCTGTTCTAAATGGCATCCTATTCTGGGAATCTAAGGGCAGCACCGAAGTTCATTTACGTATTACACTGCCAAATGATAAAGGATAGTTATGCTCTCTGGTGAACTCTGCCAACTTGAAACCTTTGAACTGCAATTAATAGCATCAGATGCTTTTATCAATATTGTGCATTCGTTACACTCTTTCATATTGTTATCAACTCCATTGGATTGCATAGTGCACAGAATTGGCATGGTTGTTAAAAAACACAATGATAAGAAGTTAAGGAAGCCTACAAGTTTTCTACATGTAGGAGCTAGGTACCCTTACATGCTTAGATTCCCTTATCAAGCTCTTCACAATTATAGAAATATAGCTTTTGCCTTGCTTGCATTACAGTAAAGCATCCTGTGACCAAGTCAGCAAGGGTCAGTGACAGTTAATAAGCACGAGAGTAGTGAAACACCAATGCATGCCATAATTCAAGATCTTTACGAATATTTCAGTTTTTAGGCTATGGTAACCAAACGCTTGTTTTATAAAACCCCTTTGATGTAAGCTAACAATATTTGAATCGTTCGCAACTTATTTGGTGGACTGATTACCTGATTGGTAGCATATTACCGCAAACAGCAAGTAGAAGATAACTCCAAGTTTATAGATAAATGTAGAACTAAACTGTTTATTGCTTACCATCTTGTGTAGGCGAAGAAAATCTGAAAGCACCTGAGTGTTGTTCTCTAAAAGAATTGCCACAATAAACAAAAATATGAAAATTAACTTCTCCACCCTCGTTCTTAACGATAGAAAATAATTTTATGAGACTAATCAAGGTGTGATACAAACTGTTCGATAACAAGAAACAAGCAAGACATTGCTTCGTGTGTCAAGTGTTGTATGTTGGAGCAAGTATTCCTACATAAATGAAGTATACTTTGTACAATCCATCTCACAGCTAAAAGGTCAAACAATGCACACTTACATGCAACTATTTGCATATAGCACTAGGATGCAATATATAAAACTTTGGGAAAAAGGAAAGAAATGAATTTTAGGTAAAATTAAGCTAAATTAACGAAATGTTAGATTGAATTAGCAAATAGAATTAGACAGGAAGCGACCACATGTGACTTTTCTAATATTAATGATCCATTAGATGAAGCTATGAGAACACGGTTTGTCAGTTCAGTAAATAATGGAGCAGTCCTTAAAGCACTGTTCAAAGTAAAAGAAAATGAGCTATTTTTAAAAAGAGTTATTGAAATTGCGACTGAAACAGAGGATGCAGCCAAGATAGCCAAGGAAACCGTATATGGAGAGCAACAAAAAGTCAACAAGGTACAACCAGATCATAGAACTATGACACCAATAGGAACTTCAAACCACGAAGAAACAAGACAGACAATTTTCAATTGCTACAGATGCAATAACTACACATACTGCTAAGGAATGTCCATACAAATCTGCTACATGTAATTTTTGCCAGAAGTTTGAACATCTAGGAGTTGCCGAAAAAGAAAAGAAACTACTAATAAAAGGCCTATAGCACAGAAATCTACACCAAAACAACAGCTTAAAACTATTCGAAGAATGCATATGGAACAACTTCAAAAGAGTATTGAGATAGAAGAACAGATCATAGAAATGGAGTTAGATACAGGAGCCTGTGACAACTTCATTACTGAGGAAGTCTGGTGTAAACTTGGAAAACCTGTACTCTCTACAACAACGACAAACTACGAATCTGCTTCAAAACATCCGATTGAAGTAATTGGACAGTGCCAGCTGAATACTAAAACCGTAAAGGGAACTCATATTGCTTTGAACTTTGTAGTTAGCCGGGTTCCAAATCTCAACCTGATAGGAAGAGGAGCAATCAAACTATTGGGGATATCAATAGATAACCTGCTCAGTCAACTAACTACTACGACTTGTAAAGTAGTAGACCAGGAAACAGCTGGCAAAACTCTACAACAATCTTGCGAGCAACTCTGCAATGAAACTCCTGATCTATTTAACAACGATCTAGGCTGTCTAAAGGATTACGAGCTAGAAATAAGATTCAAGGCAGATGCAAAACCAGTGTTTCACAAACCTCAACCTGTTCCATTTGCTATTCAAAATGAATTAAATCTAGCCTACGAAACTGGAATTCAAAGAGGAATTTGGAAACTAGTACAGTTTAATCAATATGGTACGCCTGTAGTTCCGGTCAGGAAAGCGCAACTTTCTAACAGTCATCAAAGATCGATCAGATTATGTGGAGACTACTCACAAACAGTCAATCCACAATTAGAGACTCACCAACAGCCTATACCTCTACCCGGAGACCTGATGAACAAGTTAGGAGGAGGATACGGATATACTAAAACTGATCTAGCTGATGCATACAACCAAATCCCCCTGGGGCCCAACAGTCAGCAAAAGCTTGCTCTAATCACTCAATAAGGAGTACTACTACAGATGAGACTTCCGTTTGGAATCAGTTCAGCACCTGGATATTTTCAGGAGATAATGGAACAATTGACAGCTGATCTACCAGGGGTAGCTGTATATTTAGATGATATGCTGGTTAGGGGTGCTGATGCTACAAATCATTTACAGAATTTGTGACAACTACTTACAAGTTACAAGACTAAATGAGAAAGGTTTAGGATGTTGTAAAGAAAAATGCCATTTTGCTCACCCCTCGGTAGAATATCTTGGTCATAACCTTTCAGCAAAAGGAATTTCTAAAAGACTAAAAGCAGATGCTGTTAAACAGATGCCTGCACCTACTAACATAAACAGTTTACGTTCATTCCTTGGATCAGTACAGTTCAATGGCAAATTCCTACCCAACCTATCAACGATTATTGAACCATTACATCAGCTAACTAGAAAGAATTTGCAGTGGAAGTGGAGTGCAGAACAGGAAACCAGTTTTCTTCAGCTAAAACAACTGCTGACTGCTGACACATTTCTTACACATTTCAACTCAAAGCTGCCTATAGAAATAGCATGTGATGCTTCCCAAAAAGGAATTGGAGCTGTCTTATTCACAGATATGAGGATAATAGTGAAAGACCTATTATGCATGCTTCTAAAACATTGACCCAAAGAACATATGGTCAGATTCAAAAAGAGGCGCTAGCTATCATATTTGCGTTTATGAAGTTTCACCAATTTCTCTATGGCAGAAAATTCACCATCGTTACTGACCACAGAGCATTGACATCAATGTTTGCACCTAACAAAGGAACTCCTGCACTTGCTGCTAACCGATTAGCAAGATGGGCTCTCTTACTCAGTCCACATGAATATGAAATTGAATATAGAAAGACTAACAAACATGAGAATGCAGATGCTCTTAGTCAGCTACCTGTTGGACCAGATGTCGAGTATGACAGAGAGGAAGACGATGCTGACGCAGACATCATTTACACTATTAAAACTATTGGAGCTCAACTAAATCTTACAGATCCAGGAGTAATAGTCAAGGAATCTCCTAAAGACATTGATATCTCTACAGTAATGAGATATATAACAGAAGGATGGCCACATCGAGAGGAAGCAACTCCAGCTACTTCTGAAATCAAAGAATTTAAAGAAGTTAGAAAACTCACTATCTACTGTATGTGTAATGGTTGTCTACTCTATGGAAACAGAGTAGTAATTCCTACCAGCTTACAAAAAGAAGTACTGAAGATATTGCAGCTCGGAAATTTTGGGATAAAGGATGAAGCAGCTAGCACGCACAGCAGTATACTGGCCTGAGTATATTGCGGAGACAAGCAAGTTGTGTTCATCGTGTGCTGAAAATCAGAGACTATTTTCAACGTATCCTGTACATCCGTGGACACTATCAAAGAAGCAATGGAGTCGTCTACACTTAGATCATGCTATCAAATTTTTGGGAAGTGAATGGCAATTTCTTACAGATGTTTACACTAAATATCCCTGCATTCACAGGACCAGTTTTACATCGATAAAATCAACTACTGATCTTTTAGAACAGTGGTTCTTAACCTTTTTTGCCCCATTCCCCTTTTTCAAACCTAAAGATAGAAATTCCCCCCTCCCAACTCCTTCAAATAATGCACTGCAACTAGATAGTGAACTTTATTTACATATATAACTTATATACATATATATACATGTATATATGCATTTATTACAGTCATATTTACATAAAATATTAAAAATGAATATATATTGAAACTCAATATATCTATCATTGTAAGACAGTCAGCAGACTAGTGCGATTTCTGTGTTTTTTTGGAGCTGACCAGAATTTTGATGTTCGGAGTTGTTGTAGATAGGGCACACCGTAGGTCAGCTTCTACTTCTAGACGGTTTCTAGATTTGCTCTTTATGGTTAGCATTGCTGAAAATGCTGACTCGCAAAGATATGTGGAAACAAATGGTATGAGCATCTTGAGAGCGGCCAGGCTTATGTTGGGATACAATCTTTGGGCCTGAACCCAAAAGTGCTCTATTGATAACTCCTTGAAGTCATCTTTTAGTGCAGAGTTGTTTGTCAGCTCCAAAAACTCCTGAAGCTGTTCCGGAATCTCGTGGACATTGCACCTGAAAGGGTCTCGGGTCAGGCTTATCAATTGCTCTGTCCTAGGATCTAACTTGGAAAATATCTCTCAAACTCTGCTATCAAGCTGTTCAAGTGATGCTTTATGTCGGTTAGCAAAGAAGCGGAAGGAGCTTTCTTGTCAACTAATGAATGCAGAACTGGAAATGAAACTCTTACATTCCCTGTAGCCAGTCTTTCCACCCAGAGTTTGAGCTTGTCCTTGAATGCATTGATACTATCAAGTACATTCAACACATTTCTGTCTCTACCTTGCACCTCTGTGTTCACTTCATTGATTGAACCAAATATGTCAGGTAAGCAAGACACTGATGGAAGCCTTCCACCTGCATTGAAGCCAGTAGTTTGGGTTTGTTATGAGTTTTCAAGAAATCATTGAGCTCTGCTCGTAGGTTGAAGAAACGCAGAAGCATGTTACCCTTTGATAACCATCGAACTTCGGTGTAGAACAATAGCGATGAGTGCACAGCATCCATATCTTCGCCTAACTTGTGGAAGAGATGTGTTTGCAAGGCAAAGCCTTTGATAAAGTTTACTAATTTAATCCCTGAAGAAAGGTGTTTCTGCAATCCTTTGGGAAGAGTTTTTGCTGCTAGCGCTTGTCTGTGAATGAAGCAATGGGTACTCACCACTAACGAATTCTTTTCTTGTACCAACTGTGCAAACCCAGCACGACAGCCAAGCATGGCTGGAGCACCATCAGCGCAAACTCCAATTAGTTTGCCCCTGTTCAGATGTTCTTTGCTGAAGAAGTCGGAAACCAGGTTCATAACATCAGCAGCTGGGGTGGTCTTTGCAGTTAGAGGACCGCAGAACAGAAATTCTTCCTCAATTGTCTCTCTGTGTACATAGCGTGCAAACAGCATCAGCTGTGAAATGCTAGCAACATCAGTGGACTCATCAAGTTAAATGGCGAACATGGGAGATGACTTGATCTTTTCAATTACTTGCCTCTTTATGTCCGTGGACATATCATTGATCTTTGATTTCACTGTGCTGTCTGAGAGGGATAAATCAGCTATCTTTTGAGCGGCTTTGTCTCCGAGAATAATCTTAGTACACTCCAACAGACAAGGTTTAACTAATGTTTCACCAATGGTGTATGGCTTCTTATCTCTGACGATACAGTAAGACAGAACATAGGATGCCTCGGTAATGGCCTGTGCTTGGATATGAAAGCTGCCAGTGGAATCCAGTTTTGCCCGCTTGGGTTCTCTCTCTTTAGCTTCAAAGAACGGCTTTGATTTATCCATGTGTTCTGCATGTTTATTTCTTAAGTGTTGCTTAAGTTGATGTGGTTTCATGGAGTCGTTAGCAAGCACTTTCATGCACAAAACACATTGTGGTACTTCGATGCCGTTTTTAATCATACAAGTGAATCCATAGTTAAGGTAAGAATCATCATATGTTGGTCTTTTTGTCTTTGAAATTTCTAACACCTACAATATGGGATATGCAATCAGAATACTTGAATACGTTCAATATCTATATGAGCAAAACATCATACATATGTTAGGCTACAGAGCAAATTGTCAAAATGTTATACGTTTATGCAAACTAAATCGGTAACTGAACAATTAATATTGCAGGTATGTATATGCATGCAGTGTAGCAATCCTTACCATTTCCACAGTTTTAGATCTTGGCTTTGTTGAAACTACTAAAATTCATTCACTCCTCGCTGTCCTTTATATAAGAACAATTGGTGCCACGGAAATCCCCTTTGGCAAACTGCCAAATTCCCCCCTAAAATCCCAAAATTTCCCCCTGGGGGAATTCCCCCTGGTTAAGAACCACTGTTTTAGAACAAGATTTTTCGCAATTTGGCTATCCACACAGATTAGTTACAGACAATGCTACTACCTTTAAATCAGAAGAGTTTCAACAGTGGTGCAAAGAAAGAGGAATTACACATTTATCAGGAGCTCCTTATTATCCTGCAACAAATGGAGCTGCTGAGAAAATGGTGCAATCATTTAAACAAGCTTTGAGGAAATATACCCTACCACCTAATGCAGCATTGTTAGAATTCCTGATGCATTATAGAAGAACACTTTTAGAGACTGGATATTCACCAAGCCAACTGCTACATGGAAGGCAAATCCGATGCAAAATTGACACAATTATTCCATCACCAGCCCATTCGCCTAACGGGAGACAATCTAGAAGTACACAGCTTCTGAATGACACAGTAAACAAGAATCACAGCAATCAAGTTGGAGATCCATGCTATGCATTATACTGTGGCCCTAGAAGATCTAATCAGCCTCGATGGGTTCCAGCATTAGTGACTAAAGTCTATGGCCAGCGAAGTGTTAATGTTAGAGTATGGCCACGCGGACCTACATGGAGGAGACATGTAGAACAACTTCAACCTATATTTAGCACAAAAAAAGACCTACACCCTGGAGATATGTCCCAAACATCAGATAAAATAGTGACAGGCTACCTATCCCGGTACCTCCTGAAGAACCAGTGCGTCAACCAAAGAGACCAAAGCCTAGATATCTTCTACACAGTGATTATGGACCAGATAATTCACGTAGATCATCTAGAAGGAGACAGCAAACACAATTTTATCTGTGACGTTTCGTCTGTTCATATTATCTCCAGACTAGTGAGGAGGTGTTAGATTGCCATCATAAAGCTTAAATCAAGCCAACTTTGCATTATCTATTCTAATATAACTAAATATTCTAATACAAGTTATGCTTTTGTTTAGCTATTTATTACATAGCCATAGCTCAGGCTTATATAAACGAGGTCTGGAAGGCAACAGTGCAATACATACTATGAGAGTGAATAAACCACATTTTGTGTTATTATTCATATAGGTAACATTTATTACTGTTATACTTTCCTTGTTGTCCCTACATGTTAGTGCAATACATACTATGAGAGTGAATAAACCACCATCTTGTATTAATATTCATACAGGAACATAACACTAAACGAAAACAATCAATAAATACACTTTTTAACAAAGGCGTATCACTATATAGCTATACAAGCTAAGCATGTGTTGTGGGGTGACCAGCGTGCATGCAGGAGAAGCATAAAATGGCTGGGAGAACCAAGAGCTATAACATACAATGTACATGTTATCTTTCACCGAGAATAAATTTACAAACCATGGTAAAATTTAGAAGACAACTTCAAATCAATTTAGAAGCTAATCTGCGCAAAGAAACTGTTGTCAGCTTTTACCCAAAAACCGTTTCAAACTGTAGAAACAATAGGTTGAAACCAAATTATGAAAATCTATGTGGTAAAACAAAGCACTTTTTATGAGTGCCCATCCTTTTTGTGCATAAGCCCACAGTAAATATTACTTGTTTTCTGATTTCAGCTAGAAATATTTGCTGTTCAGTTGCAGCTGTAAACTATCATCCCTGGAATTTCTGAAAGCCTTTTGGTTAGCCATTGATGATGCATATCTTACTAGACATGCCAGCCTTGCTAGCCGCTAATGCAAGTCTTAGCTCTGAGCGCTCTGCTAGGAATGCATAGCAACTCCGATGTACTAAATATAACCTAATAAATTATAGGAGAACTTGGTCTGTTTGTTGAACGCTTGATGGCTGATTGAAATGTCAGTTTAGTCATTAGCTTGGAGGTGCTTTGTAAACAATTCGCATACATTTGCCATAGGCTTACGTTTGAAATACATAACAAGTGGTTGCATTTTAAAAGCTTCGACGCGTGGTAGTTTCATTTTAATTCAATCCGGCGAATAAAAATATTTCTCTAACAAATCTTCCTAAGCGACGTAGGCCTACTTCAAATGCCAGCTTATTAGACAATAACTTTTCTTCTACATGAGGCGTTATGCATTTATACGGAGAACTCTCACCATACGATTTTAATTCATTCTAGTATTGGCATCGTAAGGCAAGAATTTTGGATCAAGGGGTATCGAAACCCGTAGTAAATATCTAATGCAAACACCCCCTAGTAAAAATTCTCAGTTTCATATACATACTGTACTTATTAAAAACTAGTAACAAAATTATATGTTAACCTTAGTAACTATAGTTACCTACAGTAACTTTAGTGTATTTAGTGGTTATGATCTGCAATAAAACGTAACAATACAATGTACTATGTGCAGTATGTACTGTAGGTTTGTTTGTTTGTATTTTCATCAAAGAATAAAAAAACATAATAGAAAAATCAATCTATATTTAATGATGAGCCCCCCCCCCCCCCCCCCCCCCCCCCCCCCGTGCACAATAGCGTAGCTAGTCGAGGTTGCAGAGCCCGGGTAGACAGTCAACAAAAACAAAAGTTCATTTACTGCAAAAAAAAGTTATGTCTTTATTTTTATAGGTAGCTCTTATTTTTGAAGAAGACGTATAACATAGACGTGCAATTTAACTTAAATGAATATAGCTTACTAAACACATACTTGAAGCTAAGTGTTAGTATGTATTTTACTAAGCTTCAACATTTTCCTCATTAAAATTTTATCACTTATACTTTACCAATTTCATTTTCACAATAACTAATACAGAACAACACTGAACTAAGCGAGATCGAGCATTGTATCTTTTTCATTCATTGTTAGAGGGATTCCGGCGAAGAGCATACCGACATATTTATTATTCCGACGTAATCAGCGCACCAACTGCCAAATTTGAATTCCGAAAAAAACTTGGGTTGATTTCGTGTGGTGACAAGTATTTCGTATGGAGAGGGCAAAAAACAGTGTTTTCTACATTGCAGGACAAAAAAATTGTACAACAGGGTCATCGCAACCCAAAGGGCACACTGTCCTTTCGTTGGATATCTTTGTAAAAGCAGATGAGTATATTTACTTGAAAAAAGCTATAACTTTATCATTTTTTTGTTTTAAGTGTTTTTCTTGACACATATTTATGAACCAGTAATATCAAATTAAATTTATCCCCAAAAGCTTTGTCTAAATCTGCATTATTAGCTGTATATTGTACGTAATGTATATAGTTATAAATTAAAAATTGTCTTGTTATTGCAGAAGAGTAGACAACTCTATAATTATTTTGTTGCTATAACACTAGTAAAAAGTTACTTCAAGCTTAGAGCCAAATATTTGTTCATATTGTACATCATAATATTGAGAACTCATATGTTAATGATTTTAAGTAGAGGCTTGCTCATACTTTCATTAAGTTCAGCGTTTCCACACAATGCAGTGTTAAATTTTCATAAAAAAAACATTTGACTGCACTTGTAATTTTTAACAATATGTAGATAAACAGGCACAAGTTGACTAGAACAAAAACACATTGCGAGTGGAAGATAGGATGTGAGCAGACCTATTAATCAATTTTCATTAAAAGGTGAATATATTCAAGAGGTATTAGTAAACCATCTGATTTAACAAGTAACATGACTAGTCGCAAGTTACAAAATTTTTTTTGAAAACGAGAAGCAAATGAAGTTGAGCTAGATTGACACACTTTCATTACCAGAATAAAAATAGATTTATTTAGAGTAAGACAATTCCAAGCTCAACTGGTCATGACGTTGTAAATTTATCGCATTAATTCAGAATTGACTAGATAGAAAATGATGAAATCCTACACATACCAAAATGTCTACAATGCAGGCAGTGATATAGCCTCGCTCCACTTGCCTGCACTGACGCAGCGCTTGCAATTATGCAAGGTATCTGTTGGCATGTATAAAATAAGCTGGTAGCCTCATGCCTAAATAACTTAGTCACATAGTCCCAACCAACATTGCTCCAGCCAGCTGAAGATTACAAATATCAATGTGCTCGGAAACAGTGTGTTGTTACCAGACATAGTCAACTGATCAATAAATTATTGTGGTGTTACTATACAGCTATAAGAAATTGTTGCTGTGAAGGTGTGTTGACTATGTAGTATAACTAAATGCATATCAAACGGTTACTGACATGAATAGACGATCGCCAAAGGCACATTGTAAAGTTAGGAATAATCTGTAGGAAGAAACTTCATTTTTAATATGGATGCTTAATATCTCACCTGATTATGTATTAGCATTACAGGCTAGCAAGAGGGAGGTAAAGACAAAAAAAATTTTATCATACATACTGTATGATATCATTATACACAATATAACGATATCAACACAACTCTTCTACAATACAAATGTTTTGCAGAAAAAAATTTCTCTTCACATCACCATCAAAAGCTTATCTTGTCAGTGGTTAAATCTCAAAACCAGGGTTTTAGCCTTGCAGACCTCTAATTGATGAAAAATGAGACTGGCTGATTGTTATTGATAATAAGAATGTTTAAATGCTGTCTGGCACCTTCAAGCATTTTTAATACATCAATTAATTTAATACATCAATTTAATACATCATGCATTTTTAAACCATTTTGACTTACTAAAATGTCTAAAGGATATCGCGCAAACACATGCATCGCTATGCAAGGAAACGCACCCCAGGTAAACAGAAACTGTTGACTAAAGATATTTCTTTTTCTCCGCTTCAATACGAAAAGCGAAAATGGTAAAAGGTATGACACCAAGCCATAATAGAATGACACCCACAAAAAACATAGTTACTAATACACTCGGCAGCTCTCATGTAATGTGAGAGATCGTCATGAATAGTCAGTATGATTAGTATATGTGTATATTAGTGGTAAGGCGACTGAGCGGTGTAGTAGTAACACGCTTGCCTTTAGATCTGACATCCTAGGTTCGATTCCAATGCAAAGCAATCTTTTTTCTAATGCGGTGACCGTGGCTTCAGACCGCCATAACTTTTGTTGAAGCAAAGATTACCTTATTTATTTATTTACCTTAATTACCTGCTTGAGTTTAGCATCTGAAAGGGTGAGCCGGAAATATTCATATTTATTTTTTAGATATTCACAAAATGCATTTGTAGATTAAGCTTTACGGCAGCAGAAATAAGCACGGATACAAATGGCTTATATCAAATGTATACCAGTATCTGGTGGCGTACACACCTGATACAGATGGAGAGAGAAGATATAAAGAAATATTTCAACAAGAATAATAAATATGACAGCTTTCTTATTTACGTATTCTTAAAAATATTTAATCTTATTAACTAGACTGCAATAAACTATCCAAAGTGCGAGCTCAGTGAAACATTGTAGCTAAATAGCGCGACTAGAAGAAACGTGAGCTGATGTAGCCTTGTAAATATGATTAACTTGGCTCGCTATAATTAATCAAAAAAGAATTCAGCCAGCGGAACAAGTGAACAAAAAAGCAGTGACTAGAAAAAACAAGCAAAATCTGCAACAATAATAAACTTGATAATTCTAATGCCAGAAATTACATTTGTCTTAATAATGACTACATTGGATGGAAGAATTAATGTGGGACTGTTCAACAGCAATGAGTTCCTATTGATTTCGTGTCTGCGATGCGATGTATGCAAAGAGAGATAACTCCGTCTGCTTTTCAACCCGCATTGCACAGTAAGTTGATACCAGCAACAACATGGAGCCAATAGTTCTACCCCGGAGCTTCTGAACCACTGAGTGAAGCTACAAACAGACAAAAATGAAACCTTTTTCAAAGTAAAACATTAGCCAAGTTTTCTGGACTGTTGGCAAACACACAAACTGATGATTGTGTAAAAGTTTTCCTCACATTTGCTTTACAACATAATTACGATTATAAAGATTATTGAAGTCGTTAGAAGCTTGCAGACCGTGCCTGTTATGATGACCAACAACAGCAAAATTTGTGCTGCCTCCAAAACAAACTTGTGAATAAAACATATCACCATAACAGATGATTACATTACCAAAAAAGGTGATCATATCATCGTAACAGGTGATCATATCACCGTAACAGGTGATCTTATCACCGCAACAGGTGATCTTATCACCGCAACAGGTAATCTTATCACCGTAATAGGTGATCATATCACCGTAATAGGTGATCATATCACCGTAATAGGTGATCATATCACCGTAATAGGTGATCATATCACCGTAATAGGTGATCATATTACCCAAAAATGTCATTAATTCATTATAACAGGTGATCATATCACTGTAACAGGTGATAATATCACCACCCTAATAGGTGATCATATCACCACTCTAACAGGTGATCATATCACCGTAACAGGTGGTCATATCATCATAACAGGTGATCATATCACTGTAACAAGTGATCTTATCACCGTAACAGGTGATCACATCACCATAACAGGTGATCATATCACCGTAACAGGTGATCATATCACCGTAATAGGTGATCCTATCACCGTAATAGGTGATCATATCACCGTAATAGGTGATCATATCACCGTAACAGGTGATCATATCGCCGTAACAGGTGATCATATCACCGTAACAGGTGATCATATCACCATAACAGGTGATCATATCACCGTAACAAGTGATCATGTTAGAACAGGCCAAACGAGTGACACAAGCAACCATCATGAACAAAGGAGAGGATAGTATGAACGAATATAAACAATAGTATGGAAGATTAGAAATCTTGCCGAGTAGCGCCTCTGTTTACATTTTTTCAATTTGATGTTTTTAGTAAGACATAAATAACAGAGAAGTGCTATGGGTGACTAAGACAACGAAAGTATGCACTAAATGTTTAGTTAATATTAGTGGCTGAGTAGAACAACTCACTTGTTTGGTTGATTGCAGAGCGTACCTTTAAAAATATGCATCTAGCTTAGTGGAGAGACATTGCAAAAAATATTATTTTATAAAATATCTAAATTTATTTTATTTCCTTATTATTTGATTATTAAGTATTTGTCCGTGTTAACAATTTATGATGCAAACTGCGCTGAATTAGTAAAAAAAGTCATAATTTGTTATTTATGCGAAGCCAAAAACAGCATAAAAAAATTAATGTTCATTAACGAACCTTGTAAATTTTCAACAGAAGACGATGAGTAAAGACAGACACATAGCATACTTTTAGGAGAACTGTTTTAAAATGTTGAGCGGGAAAGCAATGCAAAAAACTCAGCCAAAATAATACATCTAAACACGTTGCAAATGAGAGTTCTACTCACATCAGCTACTTTTACGTCTCCGAATGGGTAATAGAGCAACTTAGGACATCCAGCCTTGGTAGCAGCTGCCCATTGAAGAAGGCTCTTCAATTGAGGGTCACCATTGAACGCTCCACTACCCCAGTTTCCTGTAGCAATAGGCTGCCGACGGGCTCCCTAAAATTGGATTGGAATTTAAAAAAGGTTTTGTTCACATGAGCGCAAGCAACAACTGGGTAAGGGGTGTATAAGACATTGAGGTACGGCACAGCTTAATCAAAAGAGTGTAAAATACTAGACTGAGGATGTAAATAAATGAAACGTGTAAGAAAACCTCGACAAGGGCACAATTCAAATCTGGATGAGAGGCATAGAGAACATCTAGACAAGAGACGTAGATAACATCTAGACAAGAGACAGAGAACATCTAGACAAGAGACATAGACAACATCTAGACAAGAGACATAGATAACATCTAGACAAGAGACATAGACAACATCTGGACAAGAAGTATAGACAACATCTGGACAAGATACAGACAACATCTAGACAAGAGGCATAGACAACATCTAGACAAGAGGCATAGACAACATCTAGACAAGAGACATAGAGAACATCTAGACAAGAGACTTAGACAACATCTAGACAAGATACATAGAGAACATCTAGACAAGAGGCATAGAGAACACTTAGACAAGAGTATTAGACAACATCTAGACAAGAGGCGTAGACAACATCTAGACAAGAAGTATAAACAACATCTAGACAAGAGACATAGAGAACATCTAGACAAAAGGCATGGACAACATCTACACAAGAGACATAAACAACATCTAGACAAGAGGCATAGACAACATCTAGACAAGAGACATAGACAACATCTAGACAAGAGGCATAGACAACATCTAGACAAGAGACATAGACAACATTTAGACAAGAGACATAGACAACATCTAGACAAGAGACATAGACAACATTTAGACAAGAGGCATAGACAACATCTAGACAAGATACATAGAGAACGTTTAGACAAGAGGCATAGAGAACACTTAGACATGGGTATTAGACAACATCTAGACAAGAAGTATAGACAACATCTAGACAAGAGACATAGAGAACATATAGACAAGAAGCATAGACAACATCTACACAAGAGACAGACAACATCTAGGCAAGAGGCATAGACAACATCTAGACAAGAGACATAAACAACATCTAGACAAGAGACATAGACAACATCTAAACAAGAGACAGACAACATCTAGACAAGAGGCATAGACAACATCTAGACAAGAGGCATGGACAACATTTACACAAGAGACATAGACAACATCTAGACAAGATACATAGACAACATCTAGACAAGAGTATTAGACAACATCTAGACAAGATACATAGACAACATCTAGAAAAAAGGCATAGACGACATCTAGACAAAAGGCATAGAGAACATTTAGTCAAGAGGCATAGAGAACACTTAGACAAGAGTATTAGACAACATCTAGTCAAGAGGCATAGACAACATCTAGACAAGAGGCATAGACAACATCTAGACAAGAGGCATAGACAACATCTAGGCAAGAGGTATAGAGAACATCTAGAGAAGAGACAGACAATTTCTAACAAAATAAATATAAATTCAAGATGCTCTGTACAAAGCAGAGACAGTGTAGAAGGTAGACTTTCTAAAAGCTAACTGACCAACTTGCTTGCTCATTGTTACATTTCTACCAACTCAGCCACAACCACCATACAACCACACCATGAACTCACTTGACCTAGGGTATAGGAGGAACTTGAACGAGAAGCATATAGCCTCTAAACTGGTAATGCAGGAGACTTTAAAAGTGCATAATGACATCTAAACAAATTCTACTGAAGCTAGCTAAATCGGAGATGTACAGAACATTTTAACACCTAAATTTAGAATACTTTTCGATCTACCGAATTAAATGTATCTAAAGTGTTATGGCTATTTAAAAACCTGAAATATATACCACTAGCGGAACGCTTGGCGTAGCACAGATATTAAACAACAGCTAATAAACAGTAGCAGGTAATGTAGTTAGTTGCTTGCCACTTGCCTGGCATATTGCCAATGGCTAACTTGAGTAAGCTAGTATCCGTATTGCTGAACTTACTAATAAGAGCCGTAAGAGCAAGTTTTACTGATGTTGTCCCGTAACGTGATGCAGAGTCGTAAGGCGTATTTTAACATAGATAACCACACCTATCGCCCAATGAATCCAGTCGGCTATCGAATTGGTTAACGAATCGCATGGTGAAAAAGGGTTCCAAGAATTCAATCTTCTGTGATACGGATTCTTCATTGCTAGATATTAATCCCTATAGCTGGACAGACGGAGTGACAGACGGCACACAAATACTGAGATTTATATACAAAGAAAAGCGCACACAAAAAAGTTTTGTTTAGTTTAACAACTAACAATAGCAAAGAGGGAAAAAAAATAATGCAGTAATGCATGTAATATATTAATATCAATACTGTAATGTATGTAATGTACTTAATATATTAATACTAATACAGCAATTTGAGTAATGTATGTAATATATCAATATTAATACAGTAATGCAAGTAATGTATGTAATATATCAACACTAATACCGCAATGTATGTAACACATGTAATATATCAATATTAATCCCTACAGCTAAACAGACTGAATCACAGACGACATACAAACTCTGAGATTCATATATATATATTTATATATAAATATATATATATATATATTTATTCAAACTGTATTGCGAGAAAAACTTTCATAGATGGTTTATTGTACATAATTATGTGATGCAAGTGGAACTGCATCCAAGTGGTTAAGCTAGTGGGATATAATTACCAACTGTGTTGGCCTGTTGGGAACAAACACCAAATATAAAAAACCAAAGGAAAAAATAATGAAAGGGAGCGGAAGAAGAAAAACTGAGTGTGGAATGAATTACAGGAGAAGAAAGTTAGAAATTGTATTGAGTCAGACAAAGAGATTTTCAGACAGAAGGTTTATAGACATCATGAAACAAGATGAGACAACTGGATGTTACAGTTGAAAATGGGAGAAACGGCATGGATGGTGGAAGTTCATCTGCAATGACATGTCTACCAGGGTAAATGCTGAAACGGAAAAACAGATAATACTGTATATCCCCATATATAGGCCTATCTATACATATTTCTCATGTAAGATATTTTTGATATGTGTGTCATTCCGGCTATGGCTATAGTGCATGCTCATTATTTTACCAATGCGGCTACGCGTTCCAATGCCCTGTTCAGAAATATTTTTCGTAAGGTTCAATTACTATATCTGGGGTCAAGGCAAATTCTTCTCACGCGGACAATTATATTGTCTCCGTGGGAAGAGCCTCAAGATTATCTGTCCATTCGGTCAGACAAAGACAGTACGATATCTCATTTTTACATTTGTATCGGTATCGAGATACACCAGTATTGTCATATTCAAAGTTTTGATGGATAGCTTCTGGTGGAACAGTAATCTTTATTCCATTCGTATTAATTGTATCATCACCGAATCATCTTTTATTGTAATCGTAGCAAAACTGACTTAATTTAGCAATTACTTGCTAATTATTTCACATTTACATCTAAACCTTTTCATAGTCATTTTATTTTTTTTAAATTTATTTGACCTACTAGAGACATTCTCCTCATGATATGAAGCTTAAAAGTTTTTTGACAAAGTTTGAAAACCTTTCAAGTTGTTTTCATTTTCTCTCTTAATTTATTTCAATTACACAAAACACTTTTCTCATGATATATAGTTTGAAAGTTAGAATGGCAAATGTTGTTATATGTTAAATACATATAAACTTGTTGTCCAAATACTTTTTTATTACCCGAGCAATGCCAGGTTGTATAGCTAGTATTGCATATAAGCCAGCCCTAGAAAGACAGCCCTGAAATCAGGGGAATTATAAGAACTCGCATACAAGCCGACCCTGTAAATCTTAACACACCATACGTATCTGTCACAGGATAAGGCTGCGAAAACCGAGCAGCTTTTGTTGAGACTTACTTCAACACATTTCTGATTGGTGAGTACAGTAATTGTATAATTAGCCTATCATGTCTCCGTTTAATTAAAAGGAAACAATCATCTGTTTATGTTGAGCCAATAGAAAACATGCTTGCATCTCACGCAGACCTTGACATCACTTTTCAAAAGCACATTTTTATAGCTACATATATTTGTTCTTCGCAATGACGCAATGATCAAAAACATTACAGCTACATAGGTTTCACAAATTGTAGATAAATGGACTTCTGATGATTATCTATTGGGCAATAGTAGTGGTGACAGTGAGTATTTATATTTAACAGTAATAATAATGCCACAAGCTATAGTAATAGTGGTAACTCGTCCGACTCTGTACACGCTCAACTTGTCCACCATGATAGTATGGAGAACAAAAAAGTGTCCGAACTGATTCTGTAACACGTTTCAATTTTACACTTTCAATGGCATCAGAGGATGTAAACTTTTATGCTAATCAACTTGATGAAATTTTATGACAACTTACATGTACACGCGCCAATGCCACATATTTGGTTTACATGTACTATAAACCTTGGCTCACATGTAATATACGAGACTGTATATATGTGAGTTAGCACTTTCCTTGATCAAAAAGACAACTCCCAAACTAGGAGAATAATCTTAGTGCTGAAACGGAGAGATAGTAAACTTGCAACCTGTTTATATTATAGCATAAAATCAGAGATAAGAATTTAAAGAAAAAAGCTTGAAAATGAAGTTGTCAAGAACAGGCAAGTGTTGTCAAGTACTGTAACAGACAAGTATTGTCAAGAACAGACAAGTGTTGTCAAGAACAGACAAGTGTTGTCAAGAACAGACAAGTGTTGTCATGAACAGACAAGTATTGTCAGGAACAGACGAGTGTTGTCAAGAACAGACAACTGTTGTTAAAGAGAGAGAAGAATTTCTGACAGATCAATGTTAACGAGGAATAAGTACAGTCAGTGTACAGACAAGTGTGATCTTGTACAGACAACTAAAGTTCCATACATAAACTGAGAGTTCAACATTTCGCAAGCGAGACTGATGAATAAGCAGCCACCACAACAGATAAAAGCAAAGACAAACAGGCAAGCAAAGAACTAAATGGAATGCAAAATGGAGACAGAACAGAGCGTGGAGGAGGCAGCATAACCATGCTTAAGTACAACCAGAATACAGCGAGTCCGGCAGCGAAAAATGAGATTTGGTAGGTGATTCGTAGGAGTTGATTTGGTCGTTGATTATAGACAATCTTCAAGTAAAGTTGCTTCCACAATTTAACTTACGGTAGGGCCGGGTGGCGTCACCTCCATACATTCTTCCTCCGCCACATCAGCTAACCTGGCTCTCTCTGATTGGTCTGCACTAGTTCGCACGCTATCGAGTGATTCGTGCAAGATGTTTTCAGCGAGTACCTCACTGAATAGTTTGAGATACTGATGTTGCATAGGTGATGCAAGCGGAAAGTTCTCTGCCCCTGTCTCATTTAATAAGTCGAAGCGAACGCTTTCATGACTTGACACATCAGTTGTCGAATTGTCTACACTGCTGCCAGAGGCGGAGCTGGTAGGTCTGTTCACCGTGATGGCCGGTAAAATGAGACTGGCTTGTCTACTAGGGGCATTAGAACCAGAAGGCGTAAGCAGTGAACCATCAGAAAATGTCACATCTCTCTCCTCTTCGCAGCTTGGAAGAGCGCATGAACTGTGAGACCTTTTCTCTAAAAATATGCGGGAGTCTGTTATTTACCATCTTTACGATTGAGAATGAAACCTAACTAGAAAATTACACAACAAATAAGAAACATCTTTTCAATGCTAACAGTGTGTCAAAGCACAAAATTAGCCACATCATTATAGTACAACTGCAGAAGTTAAGAGAGCAGATAACTCCTAAATAGGAAAACAGTAAATCTGAGATCTTTGTGCTTGACACAATTAATTGCCAATAACATATTATAAACTTACATATTATAAACCACGTGAGGGTTAGATAAAATAATGGAATTTTTGTATGATTAGATGCATGTAAGCGTTATTATTAAAAATGCGCAAATACAAATCGACACAAGCGCACTAACACCGATTATGCGCATGGGAATTACAACTCATCACACTATCATTAGCCTGACAATTATATAATACACATTTTCAACAGTAGAACAGATTTTTTGTAATCTTACCAGCCTTGGGAGATCTCATACAGGGTGTTGTATTAGATGATCGAGCGTCATAATTGCCGTGCCTGTTAAACTCCGCCCACAAATGATCAGCAGCTGATCTGTTACTCGACAAAGAGCTGCTGCGAGACACACCTGAATTATAACGGACATCTGAGGGAATGGTGAGATAATAATTGGCTTTTGTGATTTAATAGAAATCCCATTGAAGATAGCCAATCATGAAAAATAATAACTTTCTGGCTTATCTCTAGTTTAAAGAACTTTGAGTGTGAAACTTTTAAAATCGCCAGCCAGAAATAGAAATAACCAAAGGTGAATAAGAGAGCAGTAAAGAGAATAGCTCTATGGGTGCCCATGTACTTGGTGATATAATAAATACAGTCAAAATTAAACAACGCCAACAGCAAACAATAGAAGGGTATAAATAAAACAACTAATAATTTGTAATGCAACAATAATACGTAAAACAGATGAGCGAGTCTCTGAACACTCATATAATAAGGCTCATATGATATTATATTGCTAACGAAAGCAATATGAAAATACTTCTACTTTTCCCAACTCCACTAGAGAAGAATAAAATGATAACATGGCTGCAGTTACTATTGACATCAAGGCTAGACAATCAGTGATTATAAAATAATTTTTGAATCACTGGTGCGGTGATTCAAATGCGGTGATCCACATGCAGTGGTCCACGTCTGGTGCAGTGAACCCTCGCCATACGATTTGAATTCGTTCCAGTGTTGGCATTGTAAGGCGAAAATTTCATATAGAGATATAAAAACCCAGAGTAAATATCTAACGCAAACACCCCCTGGTGAAAATCATCAAAATTTCATATACATACCATACATTAGTAACAAATTAAAAATTAGGCGAAGTTAGTAACAAAATGATATGTTAACCTTAGTAACTAAAGTTATCTACAGTAACTTCAGTGGTGATGATTAGCAAATAGTACGATGTAACATTACAATGTACTATTTGCAGTACGGACCGCAGGAAGTTCTTACCGACTGGCAGACTTATAACATGGTTGCTCATTTCAACTTAAATAAATTAAGCTTACAAAGCACATATTTGAAGCAAAGTTTTAAGATGTATTTTTAATTATTTTTTGCTGAATTTCAACTTTTCCATCGCTAAAACTTTATCACCTATCTGCCTTCGGTTTCGTTTTCACAATAATGAGCAACGCTGAACAGATCGAGCATTGTATCTCTTTCAGGTGTCGTTGTCGAAATTTCAGCGAATGGCATATCGCCATATTTGTTATTCCGTTGTAATCAGCACATCGACTGCCAAGTTAAAATTTCGAGAGATATTTTAGGTTGATATCATATGGCTAAAATATTTCATTTGAGGACAAAAAATCATTGTGTTCTACAACAATGGGTGAAAAAACCCTATAACATGGTAATCGTAATGCAAGGGAGTACTGTAATTCAGTCAAGGTGCAGCCAGAATCTTTTGATAATGATATTATTATTTTTTTCCCGAGCTACACAGGTTACTACCACTACTACTACTACTGCCACTACTACTACTATAACTACTACTAGTACTACTACTATTACTACTACTACTATAACTACTACTAGTACTACTACTACTGCTACTACTACTACTACTATTACTGCCACTACTACTACTACTACTACTACTGCTATTACTGCTACTATTACTGCCACTACTACTACTACTACTACTACTACTATTACTGCTACTACTACTATTATTACTACTACTACTGCCACTACTACTACTATTACTGTCACTACTGCTATTGCTGCTACTATTACTACTACTATTACCACCACTACTACTATTACCATTCTTATTGCCATTGTTACAACTGCTAAAGTAGTTTCTTAGTATTACATACAATTCAAAAGGAAAAGGTACCAAACTCGAGAAGAGCCCTTATCAATTCTGGTTTAGCTAAATTTGTCAGAATGTAAATACAAACAAATAATGAAAGGTTTTCTCTCTTGTCCAAAGGTTCAAAACCAGCTTGAAAGGTAGTGTTTTCACACATCTTTAATGTGGCAATATCAAGAATAAATCTGCAGCCTGACTTGTCAAGACTTGCTAATTGTTCAAGAAGGCACATCAACGGAACATAGCAGAGTTCAACAATGTACAAAACTATAGGCAAATAAAAATTCCAATCATGTCAATTTACCTCGCCGTTCCTCTCCAAACTCTTGCCGCATGTAGTCCGAGAGTCTGGCCAGAGAGCTAGCATGGGCCGATCTGCTTCGGAAGGAAAAGCTTGGCTCGCTCACCCTTCTCGCTGTGGAACCAAGGCTAGAGCGTCTTACAGGGACGGGAGCACTGCTCCTTCTGGTTAGGTTCTGCCAGCTGCACCAATCTAAATAAACACAGAAAGTTTCCAATTCTATATTAGTAAATCGCACTTGACCATGGTGCCTGTCTGTTGGTCTGCATAAACACTGAGTTTCCACATGATTGGTAGTTTCCTACCAGATTGGTAAAAACATTTGAACTCAAACTCTGTCTGGCTCTTAAGAACTAACCTCTCAAATACCCACATGCAGGCTATCTGATTGACAAAGAAAGAAATATCTAACAACCGGGCTTACTGCTACTTTATAAGCAAACAAAGATCCATATGTAATCCATACTTTACCACTACACATAAATTCAATTTATGTGTCAACTTGCTATACATGTTAAAACTGTCATATAATAAATCAAATATTTTTACAAACGCACTGTAATTTGCTAATCCGCAGCCCACAAATCTATGACAACTTCTTATTAAATTTGGTACATACATGCAATTACACATTATAATAAAACAACTGTACTTTATAATAATGCCTTAAGAATACATTAATAGTACTAATAATTGATAACATTATCAATGACATAATAAACATTGGCCAAACTGTAAGTTTATGAACAGAGATATAAGTGGGAGTTGCCCCACCATGCTCCTAATCTTGCAATATGCACCAGCTGCAAATAACACTGTGATGCTCTGAAGACGAAGGCTCACCCCTATAGCCAATGGGACTAGGCGATGGTCTAGCTGGAGTATTGCGAGGGGACAACATAGTTCTAGCTTGTGACCGTGAACTAGAGCTACTAGAGGAACCATGAGATAGCCCCTCGGCATGTGTTTCTGCCATTGTTGAAGTTATGAGGTGGTCAGCATACGTCTCCACCTGAGTGTCCTGGAGAGGGGAAATATACATTAACAAGGAATAGTAAATAAGGAAAAAGGCAAAACATGAATTACATTAATATTATTTAAAGATAAACTTGCACAAAAGTCTAACAGATTTTACTAGAAAGTACCAGTATTTATCTATCATTTGCGATTGTTTTTCATCTTTGAGGTGATCTGACTGCAAGGATGTTTCAAGATTAAAATCGAAAAAACTTGATGGCGGCTAAAATGCTCAGAAGGAAAATATGTGCGATATAATAGCACTAGTTACTATCGTCGCTATCTTTGATACGGGCTTTTAATCTCATATTGAAGAGTTACGAGTCTCTACTCAGTCAGTCTCTTTGCAATTATAGACCTCATAATTGTGGAGCATTTTTACCGCAACCAAGTTTTGTCTATTTTAATCTTGAAACATCCTGGCAGTCAAATGACCTCAAACCTAAAAAGCAATCACAAATAGTAAACACATACTGATACTTTCTGATAAAATCTACTAAAGTTTTGTGCAAGTTTATCTTTGTAATGTCATGAAATCAATAAAATGAAAAGGTAAACCAAACACGGGTGAAAGGCAAGATAAGAATTTTTAAAAGGGAAAATGCTATTCAGGGTAAATTACACACGGTGAAACACCAAATGTAAAAGCTGCAAACAAAAAACCACCCAGTTATAAATAAGGTAGCGAAAAATTATAACAAATAAACACACGCTAATGGGACAGACGCCATTGTGTTTGTAGTTTTGAAAGCAGAGTGAAAGTTATCGGCCGACGACAGTCACTGAATCACTCTAGGATGGGTTCAAAAACCACCATCCAGCGCAACCTTGCTAAAAGGTGAATCGACTGTCGATTTAGGCAATTTACCAAACCAAAAATACAGAAAAATTTGTTGACAAAAATATTAAAAGATTAAACCCGAAAGTTGATGAAAAGAAGATGTCATTTAAAGAAGTCCAGAAATAATAAAACGAAAAGCTATTTACCTGCAATTGATTTTCCACTCAAGTGATGCATGCATAAACTACAGAAGAAAATTTGGTACTCTGTGATGTAACAAAATGGATAAAAAGCTGACCAATAAGCAGCCATAACCAGCTTGAGTTTATTATTCTGTACCTTTCGGAGTTTTTCTGAGTCCGGAATGCTGTTCTCGGCCTCCGTCTGGAGTTCATTGAATATTTGACCAATGACGTCTGCTGACGTAGCTCTGGCAGCGTTTAACTCCACAGAACTAATATTGTTTTCTATGAGCAGTCGTCTTCTCTCTCTCAGTTCATTATAAGCGGCGCCAAGGATCTCTTGGGCCATGCTCTGTAAAAACAGCCAACATTGAATGATTGATTTAGCAAGAGATCATTTTAGATGACAGTAAGAATCAGACCATGTACTCTTTATGACACCTATTAAGAATGATAAACGGGTAAACAGCATCAAAACACAAAAATAAAAAGTTACTAAATGCTAGAAATATATTTTGTTTTTGTGCAAAACCTGACAACTCTCCACGTCTGTCTTTTATTTGCATAACTTTACAGATGTCACACCTAATACCATAGACTAGTCTTTGTAACCTGCAAGATCTGATGGGAAAGACATGTACTTCACTAGAAACCTTTTCATGTACGTATATATATATATATATTTATGTATATATATAATTATAGCCTCCTCCAGCTAGGATCAATGTATACGAGTGCCTAAAGATGGAGTGAAATCACTGAATCAGCGATTACTTGCTTATATTGTATTGCATTACAACCAAAACCATAAAATCTGCACTGATATCAAAGGATATACAACATTTATTTTTATTACAATATAAAAGTAGTGACATCATAAAACATTACTGATACATTATTTGTGCCATATTTATAAATGCTCACAGAGCTTATTTATATATTACAGGCTAAAGTCAAATAAAATGACTGAAGAAAATGCCTAAATGTTTTGATAACAAAATGGTTTATCTGTCGTAAGTTGCGCGTTTATCAATGAGCTCATAAGGCGCACTGCCAAGCTTGCATGGTGGATAACTACCAAAAAAGTGTTCAAAGCGTTGAGACACAGGGTTGGTCACCAATGATGGTCACCTCGTCGAGCCAGTATAGCAGGCGGCTGAACACACCATACATCAAAACAAACATTTGTGGCTCACTCGGCCTGAACGCAACGATTCTTTGAGTAACTAAAGACAATAGGTGAGCAAAGAGCAAGAAAGTACCACAGGTTCACATACAATAAGCATACCAGAGACTTTCCGAAAGGTGGCCCGCAACAGCGCTTTTTATACATAGTTTAAATACTGCGTAACCAGCACTACCTACTATTTCATCTAGATATTGGTTTTACCTCTTTATATACAGTTAAATGACAATAGAGCTCAATGTAAAACATACAATGCAAGCTATAATCAAAGCTACAGTTTTAAATCACAGTTAGTGCTTATTTGTACTGACTTATTTTATGCGAGAGAAAAATTTCGAATGGGAATTAAAATTGATTTTACTGACATACGCGTCTGTCTTTACTGTTTTTATGTAAATATGTGCGAAGAGAGTGTTATGTTTCTGCACAGAAGCAATTAAATAGAGTATTAAATTAGAGAAATGGTTTATTGCACACTCCAGAGACAACTGATTTGATAACAGAAAACCCAAGTATTTATATGTTTGGTCATAGAAAAGCTTTGTAAAAGCTACAAGCATTATTAATAGCTATAATGAGACAGTACTATATAATATTAGCTTGTATAAAGCTTTAGCTAAAAAGCATAATGTTTGTTGGCAAAGTACCAGTAATACTTGGCACTTGCATGACACCTCCTCACTAAGCTAAAGGTTCTTTCTGGTTCTCTTAGACCTTCGGGGTTTGTCTCTGCTATACTCATCTCCATCAGGTAGACGAGGGTTGCGTGGTCTTCTTCTAGACGGAGGTTGCTCTGTTACAGTTGTAGGGGCTGGTAGTTGCAGTTTTGTCTCCTCTGTTATATCAGGTTTATCTCCAGGGTCTTGATCTTCTTCTGTTGAGTATCTTGGTCTGAGTTGTTCAACATGTCTTCTCCAAGTAGGTCCCTTTGGTACCACTTTGACATTGAGACTACGAGTTCCATATCTCTTAGTAACAATGGCTGGAACCCATCTAGGTTGTCTGTTGCGTCTAGGTCCATGATACAAGGCATAGCATGGTGCTCCAAGATTGTAGCTGTGTATCTTGCTAACTGTCTTTTCTGCCGATCGGTTGACTTCTCTGGATTGATGAAACTGTGCTATGTGTGCGAGTGATGGCAATAGGGTGTCAATCTTGCATCTCATCTGTCTTCCATTCAGCAGCTGACTGGGAGAGTATCCCGTAGGAAGTGGTGTCCTTCTATAGTGCATCAGGAACTGTTGTAGTGCAGATTTAGGTGGGAGTGACGATTTCTTCATGGCTTGTTTGAAGGATTGTACTAGTCTTTCAGCTGCGCCATTTGTAGCTGGATGGTAGGGTGCTCCAGTGAGGTGAACAATGCTTCTCTCTTGACACCACTGCTGAAACTCTCCTGAGGTGAAGCTGGTAGCATTGTCAGTGACTATGGTGTGAGGGTATCCAAAGTGTGCAAATATCTCCTCTAAGATGTCTGTGGTAGCTCTGGTAGAAGTAGATGACGTCCTGTGTATGCATGGATACTTTGAGTAGGCATCTATCATCACTAGCCATTGGCTGCCCATGAAGTTCACTGCATGATCTAAATGAAGACGACTCCATGGCTTCTCAGGTAGCATCCAGGGATGTATAGGATACTTCTGTGGAAGCTTCTGGTGTTCAGCACAGGCAGTGCACTGTCGGCTTGTCTCCTCTATATCAGAGTCAATGCGAGGCCAATAGACAGCAGTTCGAGCTAGCTTCTTCATTCTTTCCATTCCAAAGTGTCCAAGGTGAAGGATCTTTAATACTTCCTGTTGTAACTTGACAGGAATGACTACTCTGTTGCCATATAGAAGACAACCTTCAGTGATAGAAAGTGAATCTGAGATCTTGTAGAAGAGTGACAGCTGAGTCTCCTTCATCTCTTTGTTACCAGGCCATCCTTCTGCTGTGTAGCGCATTACTGTGGCTAGTGTTGGGTCTTTCTTTGTCTCCTTTGCTAGAACATTGTAGTCTGTAGAGTTGAGCTGTTGTCCAATAGTGTGAATAGTGCATACTGTATCCACATCATCCTCATCTTCTCTTGCATCAAACTCTTTATCAGGTCCAACTGGCAGTCTTGAGAGGACATCTGCATTTTGATGATGCTGGGTAGATCTGTATTCTATGGTGTAGTCATACTGATTTAGTACCAGTGCCCATCTTGCTAGTCTGTTGGCTGCTAGAGCTGGAACTCCTTTGGTAGGTCCTAGAAGTGTGAGAAGAGGTCTGTGGTCAGTTACCAAGATAAACCGTCGACCATACAGGTACTGGTGATACTTCTTTAGAGCAAATATGATTGAGAGAGCTTCTTTTTGTATTTGTCCATATTTCCTCTGTGTGCTGGTCAGTGTTTTTGAAACATTGGCTATTGGTCTCTCACTTCCATCAGGATAACGATGAAATAGTACAGCTCCCAGTCCAGTTTCTGAAGCATCACATGAGATTCCAATGTCAAGATCTGGGTTGAAGTGTGCTAAGACACTATCAGTTGATAGCATATCTTTCAGTTTGTTGAAGCTCTTTTCTTGTTCAGTGCCCCACTTCCAGGTCTCTCCTTTGCGTGTCAGTTTGTGCAATGGTCCTGTGAGTTGTGACAGATTGGGTATGAACTTGCTGTAGAATTGTGTAGCTCCTAAGAAAGATCTTAGCTGAGTTAAGTCTGTTGGGACTGGCATCTGTTGTACTGCATCTGCCTTCTTTCCTTTAGTGATTCCCTTTGAAGTGAGTTTGTGTCCCAGATACTCTACTGTAGGTTGAGCAAAACAGCACTTGTCTTTTCTACATCTGAGCCCTCTTTCTTCTAATCTTTGAAGAAGTCGGCGTAAGTTTTGTAGATGGCTCTCTGCATTGGCTCCACTCACTAGTATATCATCTAGGTATACTGCTACTCCTGGGAGGTCTTGTGTCAGTTGCTCCATGATTTCTTGAAAATACCCTGGTGCTGAGCTTATGCCAAAGGGCAACCTCTTCTGTAGTAGTACTCCTCGGTGTGTTGATAGTGCTAGTCGTCGTTGACTTTCTGGTGCCAACAATATTTGATTGTAGGCATCTGCTAAATCAATCTTTGTGTAGCAATAGCCTCCACCTAGTTTTCTGATTAGATCTTCTGGTAGTGGGATAGGTTTCCTATGTGTTTCTAGCTGATTATTGATAGTCTTGGAGTAGTCTCCACATACTCTGATCTTCCCTGCAGCTTGACCTGTTGTAGATTTGCGTACAGGTACAACTGGTGTTCCATATTGGTTGAATTGAGTTGGTTCCCATATGCCTTTAGCTACACCTGCTTCGTATGCTTGGTTGAGCTCTTCTGTCAAGGCAATAGGAACTGGTCTGGGTCGGCAGAAGACTGGCTTTGTTGAAGGTTTGAAGTTTATCTCTAGTTCAAAGTTCTTGAGACATCCTAGCTCGTCTTTGAATATTTCTGGAAATTCTTTGCACATCTCCTTACACTTGATTTGTAACCTCCCATCTGGCTGGTTCTCTGTGATTGTTGATACAAGGTTCTGTTGTAGCTTGTCATCAATAGAGATGCCTAGTTGCTGTATAGCAGTTCTTCCTAGTAGGTTGAGATCTTGTACAGCACTAATCACAAATGGTAGTCTGACTTCTTTCTGTGCATCCAATTGGGCAGTTAGCTCACATCTGCCAAGCGTCTCCATGAGATGTCCTGAGGCTGATTTGTAGTTAACTGTAGTAGGTTTTAGGTTTGGCTTTCCTAGCTTCTCCCATATTGATTTACAGATGAAGTTGTCACATGCTCCAGTGTCCAGTTCAAGTGTGAAGTTGTCTCCCTCCAGTTTGATGTTTTCAGCAAGTTTCACCATCTTGGTTGATGTGCATTCTATCATCTTTACTGGTTTTCCTGCTGCAGATGATTTCTTTTTCTTGCATGCTCTTTCTATGTGACCTTGTTTAGAACAAAAGTTGCAGGTGGCTGCTTTGAATCTGCAGTCATCCGCTGTATGGTTAGTTCGGTCACATCTGTAGCATAGCTTTCCTTCCTTCTGCTTGTCAGGTGTAGAGTTGTTTTTCTGGAGTGGTTTGTATCTTGATTTCTGTTGAGCAACCTTGTTGACTTTAGACGAGTTTCCATAAACTGTCTCTTTGGCAACTTTAGCTGCTTCTTCTGTTTCCTGTGCTACCTGTATAGCTTTGTTGAAGTTGAGTTCATTGTCCTTGACCTTGAAGAGAGATTTGAGAACTGCTTCATTGTTTACAGAGCATATAAATCTTGTTCTGAGAGCCTCATCTAATGGATCTGTAATGTCTATGAAGGCACATGTAGTTGCATCTTGACGAATTCTGGCAGCTAACTCTTGAATAGTTTATCCAGGTTTCCTCTGCATGTCACTCCAATACTTGTAACGCTCTCTAACAATGAAGCGCTTAGGGTCATACTGGTCTTTGAGAAATTCCAGTATTTCATCCATGTTGAGGTCGTTGATCTGCTTGGGTGTTGAAAGCTGAGCTGCCATATTACTAAGCTGCTTGTAGAGTGTAGGCTGTTGGTTGGTGAGAAAAGTGCCAGCAATCTTGTCTTGATGAATAGAATTTGCTGCAATGAAGGTGTTGAATCTGTCTATGTAATCTGTTAGTAGCTCTGCTGTTGGGTCAAAACCTGGGAAGGCTGGAACAGCGGTTGCAGCTGTTTCTTGTTTCTGTTGTAGGTTTTGTAGTAGTAGCTCCATCAGTTTCTTATTCTCCTCCATTCTTTCATCTTGCTGACATCTGTATTCCTCTTGCTGCTGTCTCTGGTCCTCCTGCTGCTTCTGCATTAGCTTGATCAGGTCTGCTACTTCTGCCATTGTAGTGGTGCAATTTTGCAATGCAAATCTGAACAAAACTCTTTGTAACTGTTCAAAAGAGAAATCCTTGTCGCCAATTAGCTTCTGTTATGTTTCTGCACAGAAGCAATTAAATAGAGTATTAAATTAGAGAAATGTGGTTTATTGCACACTCCAGAGACAACTGATTTGATAACAGAAAACCCAAGTATTTATATGTTTGGTCATAGAAAAGCTTTGTAAAAGCTACAAGCATTATTAATAGCTATAATGAGACAGTACTATATAATATTAGCTTGTATAAAGCTTTAGCTAAAAAGCATAATGTTTGTTGGCAAAGTACCAGTAATACTTGGCACTTGCATGACAGAGAGCATGCCTGATTTTACCGTTTTCATGTATACATGTGTAAATGGAGCATGCCTGATTTTACCATTTTCATATATACATGTGTAGATGGAGCATGCCTAATTTTACCGTTTTCATGTATACATGTGCAAACGGATCATGCCTGATTTTACCGTTTTCATGTACACATGTGTAAATGGAGCGTGTCTGATTTTACTGTTTTTATGTTTACACGTGTAAACGGAGCATGCCTGATTTTATTGTTTGTATGCTTACAAGTGTAAACGGAGCATGACTGTTTTTACTGTTTTTATGTTTATATGTGTAAACGGAGCATGCCGGATTTTACCATTTTTATGAAAACATATCTAAATAAGTGTGGCTTGGTGAATAGACCCAGATTACTTATCTAAACAGAAATACAGCTACTTACGCATATCTAACTGATCTTTGCCAGAGTTACACACATCAAATGAGTTCAATAAAGTGAATGTAAAATAAAAAGTTCTAGAACATTCTAGAAACACTCCCTTCTAAACGACCCATCATATTCTGCCTGACATCCTTGTCAATAAGCAGACATCATTAAAAACTTGACAGTAAAGATTTATTAAGAGAGTATAATTTAAAAAGCTGCTGTGTTACAATTCAGAATAAAAACTGGAACTAAATTTCTTACCAACGCTTTCTGAGATATTTCATATTTTACGCTGTCGCTAATAGGCAATAATGACAAGAGACCATCTGACGAGTGTGCACTAGGAGAGCTTGGCACATCCACCCCTTCTCCTGTCGCAGCTTTCAGTGAACCCTGAGCTAGCAAAGGTCTGCTCTGAAGAGAGTTTAACTGAAGAGTTCTATCCGGAGATCGCCGCTCATCAGGCTTCACCAACACTTGTATATCAATGTTGGGGACGGGACTGTTTACTACTTCTGTACTAACAGCTATATCCTGACTAGCGTTAACAGCTGCGGACACTTCGACATGCAGAGGGATGGAAGTAGAAGTGCCCAAGAGCCCAGATCCTGTACCTCTGCTCACTGACATCTCAACCTCTACTGAAATTGGCACTGTACAGTTTGAAGTCCTTGTTGTGAGTTCCACAATGGGCATCCCATCGTGGTCACCTGAGAATGCACAAACATTTGAGTAGCCATTGTCTATTCTGGAAAGTCTGAAAGATTGCAAGTAGATAACTCCAACAATGTACACACTGTATTCACTGTTCGAATGCCAGCTGATTGTATCAATGTAATTAAGACTCACACATCTTGACTACTAGCAAAGTTGTTGAGCGATGCATCATATATATATATACATATATGTATGTGTATATATTTATATGTGTATATATTTATATGTATATATATACATATACTATATATATAGTATATACATATACTATATATATATAGTATATATATACTATATATAGTATATATATATACTATATATATAATATATATATACTTTTAGTTATTATATATAGTAACTAAAGGTGAATATTTACATTGTTATCCTGTAACTCTTATAGAGTGTTTGATGTTTGCGAATGCCATTATGGACAATCAAAATTATTTAATCAAAATATCCCCCTTTGTCACTTGCCTTAAAAATTTACACACATGCTGCAGACTATTTGATTGAAATAACAAAGATGTTTAACTATATATAACGTGTTCTCTCCAGATATTTTTCATACGTTAACTTTCACTAATAAAATGATTACAGGCTGGCGTATACTGGCTGTACGTGTTGGCTATAAAACTAAGCGAATATTAGCAAACAAATAAGGCAAATAATCACAATCTACACCTGTGGTTCCCAACTACCATGGGCCTCTGAGCTCCTTATCTAAAAGTCATGGACCCCTTTATAAACATCATAATATATGGTGTTTATAACAATGCATTGTAAATTGGCGTACATTATAAATTAGAATAATATAAGAGTCAATAGATTTGACATGTTTTTATTTATTTACTTATATAAAGCAATGCTACACTAAATTGCTTTGACGGTTAATTTTCAGTAGTCAGTTTGTTAGTGGGATGGATTGTACTTCTTGTTTTTCACCAAATTCTCAAACTTTGGGGAAATTGCTGACAAACGCATCGCATGTCGTCTTCCAGTCCCAGTCGGTTTTGTTGTTTCGATTTGAGAACAACCATGGAAGAGAAAGCGGACTCGCATAGGTATGTAGACACAAATGGGAGCAGAGTTCGAAGGGCGTGTTTGGCTGTCTGTGGATATGGATGAATCGTGGAAGGCCAAATTTCTTCAATGGTTTTATCTTCATAAACATTTTTGGTTATTTTACAGATCTGCTGGTTTCATTTTGTTGTCAAATAAATATAATTGCCAAATATTGTCACAATTATGATCAGTCAGCTGATATTAACAACCATTCATCCCATGACCAAACGAGCGGAGCGAAGTTTGAGAGTTTTTATGATAAATGCATGTTCACACAACTTATGAAAATTATTCATCAACAACGTCGCAAACCCTTGTATCAAAATATCATCAACAAATTTAACCATTTGTTTGTAGAGTCGTTAAAGTATAATAACGATACAAAACACATATAAACCTATTTAAATATATTACCAAGTCTTTGAAAAGCGTCGACAGCATCTTAAAACTTACCCATTTGATCGGATTATACATAAATAGACAGATTAATTCGGCCAAAAATCGCCACAAAACGCTTGGTTTAATAATAGTTAAGACCGGCCTACGATACGCCAATAAAGCCGTGTGACAGATAGTAGAACTATTTAGCAGTGTGCATTTCACGAGAAAAACGTGCTCATTTCACCAGTCTATAGCATTGTTTACTTGTAATCAAATTTATCCGAAGGTTTCTGTAATAAACGTAGACCATTTGAGGCGTAGATCGATTTACATGTACGAAATTGTGGTACACAGTTTATCAGCCTATGTTTTTTGTCCAATTACCAAAGGTTTCATTAAAGTATTTCAAACGTTAGCCGAAATTCTTTACAACTTATTCACAAGCTAGGGCCGAACTATAATGTCCCTTTATGGCGAGAACATTTTTTTATTTTTCTCCAATTTGCAGAAAACTTCCAGACGCGTGAACGCTCATACTTGCTTTCTGTTAAATATCGCTATCAAAACCATCCTACATTCAACACAACCAACTTTCAAACTGTGTATAGTACACAGTAGCTCGCCATTTTACTTCTAATTTTGCATTTCAGAGTTATAATAAACATATTTCCTTATTGTTGTTGTTAAATTACATTCATTACAGTAGGTTAGGCCTACAGCTTTAATTAATATTTATTTTATTGTTGTAAAACATAGGTTTGAGATAGTAGTAGATTAGGTGTGATTTTTTGTGTGATTAGATGTGATTTATTGTTGTAAAACATACTTTTTGACAACTACTTTTTCAACAACCAGCACTGCCATTTCTTTTTTCCAATATCACTTATTCCATTATCAGGCCATGGGCTGTATGACAGGGGAATTTCTAGTGATATTAATAGTCGCCATTGTGAAATGACCCAAATTCGGTTTTACATTTAGATTTTGAGTATGAAAACTACAATGCACAGCTTTGCCGCTGTCCCATCTTATTGGCCAGGTCGAACAATGGGACAACGACAAAAGACTGCCATTTGCAGGTGGAAAAATATTAATTAAAAACTAGGGAAACAAGGCCGTAAATTATATTTAAATTTAAGCATATACTAAGACCCCTACCAATCTGAAAATGGTAAAAATAAGTAAGTTGAAATGTTTTATTTTCCATGGATCTTAGTATATCGCTGAAATTGAAGAGGGAAAGAGAGAATTACGTGTTTGCTGGTTACAGGTTGTGTTGTTTTGTACTACTAACCAGAAATCAGGTACTATCCAGCGATTGACGCACATTGGTGATAAAAGTCTAGACCCAAAAACCTAACAAGACAATGCGACCACCCCGCGAGAATTGCATTAGCCCCGAAACCCAGGCTAGCACAATCCCAACAGATTTCGATCATTAAACCCTGCCCATATGATAGCCGTCGCCTATCCTTTTAGGGTTTTATATCATTGATCCAACCACTGTGACAGAAATAGCCGTAAATATCTATCTAAAAAACCAATACTGGCACCAGCCTGTGGACCCCCTCAAAACCTCCTGTGGACACCTAGGGGTCCATGGACCACCAGTTGGGAACCACTGATCTACAAGGATAATCTTATAAACTCGGGCTCGAATTTTGTTCACCATATTTCACACCCTAAAACAATATCTATCCAACTGGATCTGAGATACAAGAGCTTCCAACACAAACAGATGTACTAATAGTTTGTTTTTGAGCCCCGAAAGGCAATGAAAATAGACAAAGGCTCGAGTTATCTTATAAAACTCACACCAGATACTAACAAGCACAGGCACTAGTTATCTTATAACACTCACACCAGATACTAACAAGCACGGGCACTAGTTATCTCATAAAACACACACCAGATACTAACAAGCACAGACACTAATTATCTTATAAAACTCACACCAGATACTAACAAGCACGGGCACTAGTTATCTCATAAAACTCACACCAGATACTAACAAGCACGGGCACTAGTTATCTCATAAAACTCACACCAGATACTAAGAAGCACGGGCACTAGTTATCTCATAAAACACACACCATATACTAACAAGCACAGGCACTAGTTATCTTATAAAACTCACACCAGATACTAACAAGCACGGGCACTAGTTATCTCATAAAACTCACACCAGATACTAGCAAGCATTTGTGCTTCTGCCAAACAAAATAATCAGAAGTCAACGACTGTGATGATTAGTGCATTGTTTCTAATATACATTCACTAATACTAATTTACAGCAACTGTGAGAGAATAACTCCAACAGAGAGTAAGACACGCTGAAAACCAGTTTTATGAACAGCAGTTACCTTTTTCTGTTACATTAGGAGGAAGAACATGTTTGTGAACAGTGTCTCCTACTTCTGGTGTAGAGAGATCAGTAGTGTAACTAGCTGTTACAGCCTTCAGAGTCGGCTTAGACTCGGATTCATCAGTAAGGCTAGGTTTCGGGAATGAGGGTGTACAAGAGTTTGTCTCTGTATCTTCATGAGGTCTAGTAACCTGACTATAAACAGTGGCTAAAGACTGTTCAATTATCTGAGATGAAAGATCAGTAGCATACTTTGCGATAAACTTGGACAGGTTCACATGAGGATGAGATTCAGGTTGTATAGTCACGTCTGAAGAGGCAGCTGCCGCCTCCTGGGTCTCCATTGGTTGCGACTCATCGGCATAAGGATTTAGACTCGAAGCTGTAAATCATAAATATATCAGAGTTTAACTCTGTGTTTATCAAATTCGTTTGAATGAACTGCAATCAGTGAGATGACCGGATAACCAGCAGTATGAAGGTAAAGTTGCATGTGGTGAAAACATAGCAGTGGTGTAAAGGGCAAAAACAACTCTACTCTGAACAATTGTTAACAATGTCACTCTCTTTTAAATAAACACTAAACAAATGATTGTTTTTAATTCAAAAATTAACAAATATGGTACCACTATCATTGGTAGCACTATCGAATCTCGTATTTATATATTAGTAGTTGATATAGTAACACATAATCAAACAAGACAGATACCGTGAAACCTCTATTTGACCACCATGGCGCTCTATTTTTCAACCCTTCCCCTATAATGGCAGTCAGCTAGAGGTGGCGTTTGAATAAAGGTGGCGCTCAAGTAGAAGTGGCGTTCAAATAGAGGTGGCGTTTAAATAGAGGTGGGGTTCAAATAGAGGTGACGTTCAAATAGAGGTGATGTTCAAATAGAGGTGACATTCAACTAGAGGTTTTACAGTATGTTTAGGCTAAACAGTACAATAACTGTCAAAGAAATATGAAATCATTTCATATCAGTGTTTATTCCCTCTCTACCGCATGTATGGCACTTATGTCATGCATTATTTTGAACAACATTTATCCTGGAACTAAATATACTGTGACCATCTGTGCATGGGATTTGGTAAAGGAGCAATTAAGGCTGGATGCCCTTCCTAACACCACCAATGAGTCTTTTGCGATTCGAACCACTGACCTACTGTTTATATGCCTTCACTAACCACTGGACCACAACTGCTTTAGGCAGCTGTGGTTCAGTGACAAAAAATCGTGGTTCAAGTCTTCTGCAAGTGTGCTGAGAGAAAGGACACGAGCAATATAAGGGGACAACTAACATGAAGCTGAAAGTGGAGTGTCTTTCAGAGGATTGTAGTGAACAACGTTGAAACCAAAATAATCAGGGATGACTAGCTTGAGACCAGACCACATGTCCTCCATCACCCGTTCTGTAAGCGATTCAGCGTATTCGTTTATCGCGGCTAAATCTACAAAAAAGCGGTTGTGGTTATTTCATTCAAGTTACCTCATTAAAGTAACCTGATCAAAGTAATGAGATTAAGTTACCTGATATAAGTCATTTGATCCAAGTCATTCGGTCTTAATAGGCTGATGTAACTTGGCTAGTCTGAGTTATTGAATTCAAGTATTTGGTCCAAGTAACATTATATAAATCACCTGGTCCAAGTTACTTTATTTAAGTCAACTGATATAAGTATCTTGCTTTTACAGTAAGTGACCTGGTCTAAGTTATTTTATCTAATTCATTTGATATAAGTATCTTGCTCTACAGTAAGTTACCTGGTCTAAATTATTCCATATAATTCATTTGATATAAGTATTTTGTTCTACAGTAAGTGATATGGTTTAAGTTATTTCATCTAATTCACTTGATATAAGTATCTTGCTTTTACAGCAAGTGACCTGGTCTAAGTTATTTTATCTAATTCATCTGATATAAGTATTTTGCTCTACAGTAAGTGATCTGGTCTAAGTTATTTCATCTAATTCGTCTGATATGAGTATTTTGCTCTACAGTAAGTGATGTAGTCTAAGTTATTTCATCTAATTCATTTGATATAAGTATTTTGCTCTACAGTAAGTGATCTGGTCTAAATTATTTCATCTAATTCATTTGATATAAGTATTTTGCTCTACAGTAAGTTACCTGGTCTAAGTTATTTTATCTAATTCATCTGATATAAGTATTTTGCTCTACAGTAAATGATCTGGTCTAAGTTATTTCATCTAATTCATTTGATATAAGTATTTTGCTCTACAGTAAGTTACCTGGTCTAAGCTATTTCATCTAATTCATTTGGTATAAGTACCTTGCTCTACAGTAAGTGATCTGGTCTAAGTTATTTCATCTAATTCGTCTGATATAAGTATTTTGCTCTACAGTAAGTGATCTGGTCTAAGTTATTTCATCTAATTCATTTGATATAAGTATTTTGCTCTACAGCAAGTTACCTGGTCTAAGTTATTTCATCTAAGTCATCTTATGTAAGTATCGCGCTCTACAGTAAGTAACCTGGTCTAAGTTATTCCATATAATTCATCTGAGATAAGTATCTTGATGTACAGTAAGTGATCTGGTCAAACTCATCTGATCTAAGTTACGAGATCTAGTTCATCTATTATAAGCAAAAGTGACCAACTCTTTCTTTGAGTGGGACTAAACTAACTTGACAGTGCTTAGTTTGTCTACTTGACAAAATTGACAACTTAACCTGACTAGCTTGATTACAATATAAATAGAAGCAGCAAATGAGGCACACTGTCGGCAGCCTCTGTAAATACAGTCAAACATGGATAACTCGCCCACGGATAGCTCGAACACGTGGTTAACTCGAACGGTTTCTTTGGTCCGTTCCCACGTAATGATAAATTGCTATAGATAACTCGACCTCAACTCTGTTAACTCGAACAGTTTTTTGCCCAACGGCTACCGAGACGATTGTTATCGCTTTAGAAAATCACTTTATTCCAAGTCATAGAGGTAAACCTCAACTTTCGTAAATCATAGGCGTCGTTATTACCACTGCCGGCAAAATATTTTTGTCAACGACTTTTCTAAAGGTTAGGTGAAATTTGATTTTTACCAAACATCCGCTTAGCGATCGCCTTTCGGAAGCATGGAAAAGTGAGGTGACCTTCGCATAAACTTCAAGAAAAATCGGCAAAATTGATCTGGGTTAAAACACTCAAAAGAAAAAGATGTCTTTTCTTCTGAGCATTTCAACAACGATCAAGTTTTGCCAATTTTAATCTAAAAAACGTCCTGGCAATAACATCACCTCAAACAACAAAACAATCTCAAGTGATAGAAAAATCTCCTATACTTTTTGATAAAAAAGTTTTAAACTTTACATTAGAAGCATTTAATTTGAAACAAGCCATTTATGCTTTTGATTTCTATTATAGTTTGTATATGTGCATGTATCTACTAATAAATAAATACATGGACTTGTGACAGTGCTCTGATAACTTGAACGCTCTGATAACTTGAACACTTTCGCTCGGTCCCGTGAAGTTCGAGTTATCCATGTTTGACTGTACCTATATAAGAACATCTAATAAACCAAAGTAACCATGTCAGCTAAACGCAATCATTTTTCTTCAAGTGTATCCACGCTTTGAAAATTCATCAGAGTTTCCATTTTGTACGAACATAATATATAAATAATGCCCAACACGCTCTCATGATAAAGACCTACTCTAGTCTTCTTCTAAAAAGCGGCATAGTGCTTAAACACGATTGCAAGGACAATTAGCACAATCTTTGCGTTAATGACGGTTCAGACACTCCTATGAATATTTCTACTACAAAGCAATTCTTAGAAAGAGATTTAATAAAGACGCTCACCTTGAGACGTTTTTGGCTGTGTCATAGGTTGACTAGAGTTTGTCGAGTCATCCATCTGTAAGCATAGCACAAGCACTGGCAGCGGTGTTAGCAACGCATAAGAGCGGCGGAATGAGTGAACAAAACAAAGGAAGCAGCGGTAGCGACATGATACACTAACTCTCTAGTCATGTGAGCTTCACGAGGCAGCAAAGTCAAAGAATGATCAGTCAGCGAGTAAAAGTAAGAAGATGAGTAAAAGTAAGAAGATGAGGCATGAAGAAGATGATGTTGATAAAACCTGCAGAGAGCAGCATACAGAAAACAAAAAGGTCAATAAAAATATAGAAATAGCAAATTGTTTGAGACAAACACAGAAAAGAACAGAAAACAAACGTGAAGATGAATGAGGGTAATGAGTGATGAATGAGTGAATTATATTGGTAGTTGGGAAAAGTAAATACAGGAATAGAATAAATGAAGCAAGACGACTCATTGAGATAATACTTATTTCTATACTGAAAGCCAGTATTGAGTCATGACTGATATGTTAATGACAAAGATGAAACAGGTGCTCGAGTGCTCAAGAGACAGAAGAAAGATGAGTAAACACGCCTGTTAACCGTATCAGAGGATGGCTTATTGGCTTAGCCTGAAACGCATAAAAAATTGCCTACACTTGACCAGTCTAGCCTGCCCCCTCTCACTGTCACTCTCTTACTGTCACTCTCTCACTATCACTCCTCTATCTCTAGGTCGTTTCAACAATGATTGTCTTATGGTTTAGGCTTTATCCTCTTACCACAATGAGCATCTATAACACACACACTACAAAGCGGCACACCAGATAGTATTAAAAACCTTTTCTATATTAACCTCTACTGTTCAAGTTTATAATATTTTTATCTATTTAAATTTTGAGAGGCAAAAACAGGCATCTAAAACACATATCAAGCTTGCTTCTATCTCGAAAGAAGTACGTGTGTCTCTAAATTAATATCTCATAAACATCTGTTCTGCTCAACAGAAGAAATCTATCAAATATCTGATCTACCAGTTAAACTATGAGTAGAACACTATATTGCTTGAAAGCAAAATATTAACGACCTATGTAGCTGCAGACTATTGAATAGCGCGAACAGAGCCACTAAAAGTATCTGATATACTAAAATCACATTTTTCATAAGTACAAGTTGCCCTCCCTTAACAACAGGGTTACGTTCCGAAGACCAGTCATTAAGCGATTTTGCCTGAACCACCTAACCTCTTCTGAGCCTCTATTACACAGGTGTCGGCTACTTACAACGTACTGTAGTTCTTCACTTTTTTTCTTTCTATTCGCTTTTTAAATGACAAGCATAAGCTTTTAGCGAGTACATTAAATTTTACCTTTTTTTCATTTAGCTTTTGCACGACCATGTAGGCCTAAGCATATATTAGGCTACCATAAAGTACATTGTGCTAGATGTTACTTATTTTTACCCAATCTTTCGTGTTTTCTTGAACTTCTATTTTCGGTTAATCGTACGGTTCCATTGCTATATCGCGGTCAAGGCTGATTCTTTTTAAGCGGGCAATTGTATTATCTCTATAAGAAGAGCCTCTACATTCTATTTCCGTTCGGTCAGACAAAGACAGCACAATATCTCATTTTTACGTTTGTACCAGTATCATAAGGTACCGGTATCGTCGTATTCAAAGTTTCAATACACAGTTTCTGGTGGAACAGTAACCTTTATTTTATATACAGACACATGCACGCACACACACACACACCCTCACTCCTATGCAAGCAATGTTATTATTAATTCAGCATAATCAGGACTTTTATTTTTTTTCTCAGTTCGTACTAACTGTATCATTACAGAATCATCTTTTATTGTAATCGTAGCAAAACAGACTTTAGCTATTTAGACTTTAGACTTAATTTAGCTATTAATTGCTAATTATTTCACATTTACATGGAAACACTTTTATAGTTGTTTTACATTTTTCAATTTATTTGACCTGCACGAACCATTTTCCTCATGATATGAAGTTTGAAAGTTATAGTTGTTTGACAAAGCTTGAAAACCTTTACAGTTAATTTTATTTTCTTTCTTAAGTTATTTCAATTACACAAAACACTTTTCTCATGATATGAAGTTTGAAAGTTAGAATGGCAAATGTTGTTATATATGTTAAATACAAAATGATAAAGATGCCGAAATGACGCTCGCCGAGAAAGTTTTTACAGCGCCTAAAAGAGACGCGACGATCGATTTCTTTCAGTTCAGCAACTCTGTGTAAAATGGTAATATTTTCCCTTTGAAACCAGAAACAAAGTTGGAGTTGCAATCCCTTCATTCAAACAGAAGATCAGTGGTCAGACAATTCCTCTTAACCAGCTAACAAAAATCTACTTCATTATGAAAACAGCATCATTCAAGTTTTTGTGCCGAATTGGGTTGAAAAAGGTTTTAATGAGATCGACTAAAATTATATTGAAAACAAAACCAGAAACTAATAGGTGATAAAATTTTAGTGATGAAGTTAAAATTCAGTAAAATAATTAAAAATACATACTAAAATTTAGCTTCAAATGTGTGTTCAGTAAGCTAAAATTATTTAAAGTGAACTGAAAGCTCATGTTATGCGTATGTCTGTCATGAAGGTGAGAACTCCCTATGGCACATACTGCACATTGCAACGTTACATTTTAATGCTTAACGTTTTAATGTTAACCATAGTTAACATACTATTTGTTACTGACTGTTAATATGGACAGTACTTGCATAAAATTTTCATGATTTTTACCAGAGGATGTTTGCATTATATAATTACTATGGTTTTTATACCACTTCATACAATTTTTTCACCATGCAGTTTTTTCACCATATGATGTCAACTCTGGAACGAATTAAAATCATATCCTGAAGGTGCCCTGTGCACAGAAATAAACTCAGTACACTCAAACTAACACCTTCATTTAAACATTAGAATAGTATATTTTCACCCACATAGCGACATATATCACCCAACGAATCCATCAATCTTGCGTAGCTAAATTGGTAAGGCCTGGAAAATGGGAGGTTCCAAGATCAAATCTTCTGCGATACAGATTCTTAATTCCAATATTTTAACAGCTATAGCTGGACACACCGCACGACCGACTTGATATATATATATATATAGCATATATATATATATATAGCATATATATAGCATATATATATATATGCATATGTTAACATATAACAAAGGCAGTCACCATAACTGGTGCAAATTTTCAAGTAGACTAAACATAAATGAAAAAGCAAAGGTAGAGATGGTTGATCGTAGGACTGACCTGGTTCAATACTTGTGTGAAGCCAACGAGAGCCTTTGTCAATGCCAAGAACATGTCTCGTGGTTTATACTGATCAAGCGCGTGTCTCTGACTCCGATAACATATAGCATCGATTGCCACTGTGTAGCGACTACTTTCTTTCATCTACCACAAAAGAATAGAGAGTCGTAACTAAATTTTTATAAGACAACATCATACAATATATCATACCTGGTAGTTAGAGGGTGTACTCGTAAAACAATTGGAACTGTTGGCAAGTTGGAACTGTTGGCAACCTTCTATTGGCAAGTATGTAAATTAGCAAAAGATTCTTGTAAAAATTTCATTCTTATCAGCTGGGAAATGTTTGAGTAACAAGAATGGACTTTTGGAAAAAATTGCTGATATACATTTGACCGTACGGGACATTTGACTTTGTTGATATTTCTACTGACAAACCATGAGAATTATGGTTTACTAACATCACGAGGAGGAAAAAAGTTATAGCTTGATGATTATGCCTACATTGTTGATAGAAGAAATTATAATATAACTCACTGCGCCGAGATCTTCAAAAAATAGCAAATCTTGAATATGAGTCTTATGAAGAAATAGATTTCAAGAGAGAACAATTACTAATAATACTTAAATCTTTCTATTTACCAATTTTCTTTACATTAAACTACAATGAACTTGAATATATTTCATTAAATCTTACTAATGTTTATTGAATGAATTCTCTGCAATAGGCATCCTAATCTCTATCAAATGGGTTTTAACAATACAATTGAAGTATTGGCTGATACTACACTTTTTTGGCCAAACGTCCATTTGCCAAATGTATCGCGACCGGCCAAATGTAAATCTGCCAAATATCTTTTAGCCGAAGGTCTGGGTACCTTGGGTGATTCTAGCTGGGTTGACGCATAACAATATGATGTGTCGCTCAATATGATATTGGAGGTAGCATGATGTTTAGACTTAGCATAGCATTAAAAGTGGCAAGGTGTTTACGCAAACATAAACTAGCACTAGGTAACAAAGTAGATCGGTCAACCGTTGCGCTATTCCGGTGGTTATAAATGGTTGGTAAATAATCTGGGCGGTGAATAACGCGAGTTTTCCCTAGCAATAAAAATTACTCGCTACATAGGCTCACGGATGACTACGGGTAGGCCAATGTGTCCTACATGGAATACAGTACATCAAATGCTACTTCAATTACTAAATGCTTAAATATTCAGCTATCTGCATAACATTCAGCATATATGTGTCAAAATTGAGCTCACATTACTTCTGTCAATATGGCTAATAGCTGGCTAGTCCTCAAGTTCATCAGCTCTTTCTCTATTGCGCTAAATTCGCTATTTTGACCAAATTAATTCAAATGGATTTTCAAAATACCGCTAGAATTTATGTAGTATCTCGAGAATCAATGCATATGTTGTGTACTATAAAACACATTTTATTCAGAACAAAATTCTCTACAAGATAAGTACAGAATTGTTTAGATAATCATACTCTCACAAAATTTTTGACACATTTTTTGCAATGAACAAACGCGGTGAATTTCTTTTGCCATGAGAGTAGCGATCTGGTTTTGCCGTTTTGAAAAGTAAGTAAAAATGGAATTGCTTAACATAAAAACTTTTAATTACTTGCACGTTATTGGTAACAAGGTTGTTTTGTTTAAAGACAAAGTTTGATTGGTCTAGCTAATGTGCAAGCTTCGTAATGAAAAGAAAAGTGAAAGCCTATTGATTAGCTGATTCATCGGCTGACAGTCTGTACTTCTATAACCGCGATTGCCGATAGTCGGCAATAGTAAAAGAGTTAACAAACTTGATGCTATTATTTGTTCTGCACAAAGATAGGCAAAAGCCTTCAGCTCAATGCTGAACCTAGTGACATCATACCAATGATACCAAATAGAATGAACCGTTGTTCTAAAATGGATGAGAATGTGCCCAACCTTAGCAACATTGGCCAAATCAACAAAGATGAACATAGACAGAAGTTTAGTAGATGTTACCAGAAAGTATCAGCATTCTTTTATCATTCGCGATTGTAGTTGATGTTTGAGGTAATCTGACTGCTAGGATGTTTCAAAATTAAAATCGTTACACTGTACTTTACGCAGTTAATAATATGTGCCAAAATGACGTCACTAATTGCTAGTTGTTTTAGGGGATATTGGGTATTACATTTAAACTGCAGCAACAAGCGTTTCCTGTTTTTCGGTATCTTTACAAGAATAGACGTCATAATCGCACTTTCAGTTGATCTATACGTTCTAGTTTTAACCGCCATCAAGTTATGTCAGTTTTATTCTCGAAATAATAATAATAATAACCCAGACAGTCAGATCACCATAAACATCAAAAACAACCGCAAATGATAGAAAAATATGAAAATCCACTAAAATTTTGTAGGTCAGCTTTAAGAATAACATGAGACTCGTGATTACTAACTGGTGAGACTGCTCTAACTGGTCCAGTGTATCCCAATTTATAACCATATCCAGAGGTGGTGGTAAACTTGGCGTGCCCTTTCATCTGAATCGCTTCATATGGGCCCATACAGCTTATAAAGAGCATAGAAACCTGCAGCTCTGGATGAGTGAAAAACATGATCTCCTCCTACAAACATATAGCTGATATTGATAACAATCTTTACTATAATAAGAACCATGTCCGTTTGTCCGTTCGTCCGACTGTCTACTCAAAGCCCTGCTAAGAGCGTTGGGAAAAAATATTGCCTTACACGGCAATTGAGCCAGGACCCTCCATTTTTACAGTCCGGCACCATCACGACTACACCACCCGGCCATCTTGCCACTTCATTTCATGAATATAGTGGTTACTCATTACAATTTCTCGCACTGCATGGGGCTGCCCAGCATACATTTTTGTACTAGTAGATACAATAATAATACTATTATACTACTCATGGTGATATTAATCGCCATAGAAACAATAATACAGTCAAATATAGTCTCCATTATCCAATAAGTATAACGGATAAGAATATAAACTCTAGTTTTATAGTGAAATCTTTCAATCTTTGTCAGATCTGTTTTTAATAATGCCAAAGTGTTTCGGCAGATGGTACGATGTGAATAAAGTTTAATCTGAATGATATGCAAAATATATAACAGAATTATAAAATCGTTCATCGAATGATAACAAACTGTTAAACAATGTTAACAGTTTGCGATAGACTTACTAGATTTTTCCTAATCCAATCTACCTTTTTAAAGGTTGACTTGCAATAAAATTCACATTACAGTTATTTGGTATCAAAAGATTCACCATGTCTTACTCTGTTGTGATGTAAGTGCCAAATATGTGCAAATGTGATCACAAGCTCTTAAAAGCTCAAAAACGAAAAGCCGCCGTAGATTGGAATCTCTTTATTTCGATGACGTAGCCATGAAATTTGGTTATTGTCTTGTCACGTATGTTCTCACGTGAATTGAAATGCCACTAAAAAGCTCAATATAAAACTTATCATAGCACTAGTTTATGACAAGCACTTCGGGTTTTACCGAAGACCCCCGTACCAAATATAGATGCTCGCTACTTTACAGTTTTGTTTCGACCTGGTCTAATTGGCAAGTCGTAATCTGATCATGTGACCCAATACTTCACAAATAATTTCTGCAGCACTTTTCGATTATCACAGGTGACCAACAGGCTCGTCATGATTATCAGACAATGATATGTACTCCTTCGAGGTAAGGTTAAAAAATTAAATGAATTTTTACAGTAAGTTATAAGATATCACTGCTAAAAGTGACAGCATTACAATGACGATAAAACAGACGCGTAAGAACAATAGATATGGTTTTATTGAATGCGTGAAGTATATTTGTGAAAATATTTCGACGAATAAGGTTGCATGAAAGTGTAAACAAAAACCATCTCTCACAATTACGTCACATTTGAGCCATTTTAGAAAGAGAATCCAAACTACGGCGGTCTCGTGTGGCTGCAACTAACTGTTCGTTTTTGAGCTTTTAAGAGCTTGTAATCATCTTTCCACATATTTGGCACCTACAACACAACAGAGTAAGACATTGTGAATCTTTTGGTACCAAATAACTGTAATATGAATTTTATTGCAAGTCAACCTTTAAGCAAGCATCGTTAATGCATTTACCGTAATAATCCGATTATAATGGTCTCTTTTTCGTCCAAAATTTCAACACCCGAAAGTTGGGGAGAGCATTATACTTAAATATATAAGACATTCTAGTTTGCAAGATCAATTTCTGTGTAAGGGGAAATCGAATTATGTAACAAATTTTATTTATATGTTTGCGGTATTTTACCAAACAATATAATAGTGCGGGATGTTGCATGAGTCAAAAACTATGTGTGAATTCTAAGTAAAAAAACTAAGTGAAAAAATGTCAATTGCAGACTAACAAGAATACAAAACCATTGTTCAACTGAAACGCAAAAATACAGCATAGGTCACTCTCATTTGTGACGACAACAAGCTCGGATCCTTCTTTTAACACAAAAATACAAAGCCACCACGGATTTGTGACATACACGCACGCTCACAAGAATCAGTAAAAGCTTTTTTTAGTTCAATCCTGGAACACATATCCTTCGAACTTCATCTTTAGTGTCTAAGTCGAACATTTTGATGTCAAGTAGGCCTAGAAACATCTTGTCATTATCACAGTTAGCCTCGCTGTTGTCATTGCCCTTTTCCGTAAAACCTTGAACAGGACTAGAGACTAGTACCTTAGGCCATCCATCCACGATCCATTGGCAGATACAGTAGTAGTTTAACTTGCGCATAAATCAGAAAACTTACGGTAGGGTTATACTTGGGTATGTCCAAAAACACCAGTTTTTAGATTTAAAAGTAGGAGAGTTTTATACTTGAGTAAGCATTATACTTGAGTGATTTGTTGTCTGATTGCTTCAACTCTGTTTGCTGATTGGTTGTCTGATTTCTTCAATTTTGATTGCTGATTTGCTGTCTGAGTGCTTCAAACCTGTTTGCAGATTGGTTGTCTGATTGCTTCAATTCTGATTGCTGATTAACTGTCTGATTGATTCAACTCTGATTGCTGATTGGTTGTCTGATTGCTTCAACTCTGATTGGTTGTCTGATTGCTTCAACTCTGATTGGTTGTCTTATTTGCTTAAATTCTGATTGCTGACTGGTTGTCTGATTGCTTCAACTCTGATTGGTTGTCTGATTGCTTCAACTCTGACTACTGATTGGTTATCTGATTACTTAAACTCTGATTGCTGATTGGCTTCCTGATTGCTTCAACTCTGATTGCTGATTGGTTGTCTGATTACTTGAACTCTGATTACTGATTGGTTGTCTTATTGCTTCAATTATTATCATAGCACTATGACTCATGATATTCAGCTTACTTGACCGACACTCGAACTTACTAACACTCGTCACTAACTGACTGCCTTCCAGCTTACTGCCTGGCTGACAGTAAACTCGGCGATGCCCAACAACTCATTCTTTTTCAATCAGAGCGCGGGCGAATCGTTAGGAGACTGAGATGGAGTTGTGAGACCAAATGTTTTTTGCGACTGGACTAACAGACAGACACAATGACAAAGTGAATTTTATCAATAGGGATAAAAACCAAAAATGTGAAATCATTTATTTTTAGGTACACCAAAAATATTAAAGAAACCTGATTGTTCATTTTTGCTTCCAAACACTTACAAATGTCCATAAACTACTGCTGCTGTAGAAAAATATCTGGAAAGCAACGTTCGAATATGTACTAAGAACATAGCGAGGAAATCTGATCTAATGTAATGGAACTAGAGTATGACTCAAGAGAATGAGAAGCTAGTTCATGAATTCCCAAACTTATGATAGCACAACTCCTTTGAGTTAATTCGCTAATTCATTAACATCCACACTGAGCGAAAGGAATTATACACAACTTTTTACCTGGGCTTGAAACGCCTTCAGAGTGCTTCCACCGATAAAACAGTTCGCAAAATCAACAGAAATAGCACTTGGATCATCATCTATAGACCCATCTTGTATAATCTCAAAGTCGCAAAGCACTTCTGTCTGACCCAACCAATCATTGAATGTATTTGGGAAATATGATGTCTTCTTCGCAAACTAAAAATGTCATAGTGATGGTCAGGATAGCCAGTCTAGCTGAAGAACGGAAACATGTCAAAGGAAATGAGGCTCAGAAAAAAGGCCTGTATAAAATACTGAAAATGTTATATTATCACATGAAAAATATAAACATTTTCTGTAAAATACTGTGCCAATAGCACAGTGCATTCAGACTTTTAAAGGTTGACTTGCAACAAAATTCCTGTAACAGTTATTTGGTATCAAAAGATTCACTGTGTCTTACTTTGCTGTGTTGTAGGTGCAAACTATGTGGAAATGTGATTACAAGCTTTTAAAAGCTCAAAAACGAACGGTTAATCGCAGCCACACGAGACCGCCGTAGTTTGGAATCTCTTTCCAAAACGGCTCAATGGGATGTAGTTGTACAAGATGGCTTCTGTTTACATTTTCACGCAACCTCATTCGTTGAAATATTTTCACAAATATACTTCACGCATTCAATAAAACCATGTCTAATGTTCTTATGCGTAAAATTTATCGTCATTGTAATGCTGTGATTTTCAGCACTGATATCCTATAACTAACCGTGAAAATTCATTTAAATTTTCAACCTTAGCTCGAGGGAGTACATATCATTGTCTGATAAACATGACAAGCCTGTTGGTCGCCTGTGATAATCGAAAAATGATGCAGAAATTATTCGTGAAGTATGGGTCATATGATCAGATTACGACTAGATGATTAAACCAAGCCGAAACAAAACTGTGAAGTAACGAGCATTGATATTTGATACGGGGTCTTCGGTAAAACCCGAAGTGTTGGTCATAAACTAGTGCTACGAAAGGTTTTATATTGAGCTTTTTATTGGCCTTTCAATTCACGTGACAAAACAATAACCAAATGTAATGACTACGTCAGAGGAATAAACTGATTCCAATCTACGGCAGCTTTTCGTTTTTGAGCTTTTATAAGCTTGTAATCACATTTCCACATATTTTGCACCTACAACACATCAGAGTAAGACGTGGTGAATCTTTTGATACTAAATAACTGTAATGTGAATTTTGTCGCAAATCAACCTTTAAACATTTTACAATTGAAACTGTAAACGAAAGCATTGATTGTCTGCTTGTTTTAAACATTTTATTTTCCAAGCTTTCACAGCTCACTGTAATCACTACATGGCGTTATTTGTTTTTATTATTAGAATTGGTAACGTACATTAAAATTGGTAAATTAGTTCTTATAAATCTGTGCTATCAAACAGCTCGCTGCAACATTTCTGCATTATCAAGATCTCTATGTTCTCAAAATAGTTACCTTACCTAGATCTCTACGTTATCATTACATTATCTAGATCTTTTCATTATCCAAATAGTTACCTTATCTAGATTTCCACATAATCCGAAGCGCTACCTTATCTAGATCTCCACATTATCCAAAGTGCTACCTTATCTAGATCTGTATATTATCCAGATCATTACATTATCTAGATCTCCACACAATCCGAAGCGCTACTTTATCTAGATCTCTACATTATCCAGATCATTACATTATCTAGATCTCCACATAATCCGAAGCGCTACCTTATCGAGATCTCTACATTATCCAAAGCGCTACCTTATCTAGATCTCTAGATTATCCAGATCTTTACACTATTTAGATCTCTGCGCTATCCAGATTTGCATGTTATCTAGATCTCTACCTTATCTAGATCTATGTGTTACCCAAATCTCTGCGTTATCCTGATCGCGGCGCTATCGGGATCTCAACACTCTCTAAAACTCTATGTTATCAAAAGTGGTTGAGATATCAAGTTGAAGAGTTTTTAAATGAAACCTCTTTTAGTGAAAGAGAGGATTAGTCTTTAGCCAATGAGAAAAAGCTCATGAAAAAAGCTGAAACAATTACTAGAAGTTTAAAAAGACAATTTCGCACTAACTTACCAGTTTGCAAAAACTGATCTTGCCTGAGGGTACACCATGCAATCGGATGGCTTCAAAATACTGCAATATCATTACGAAGTAGGTTTCACTTACTGCGTTTCTAAAAAGGAAAGGTGTAACATTAACTTTGTGATCAGTCATCCAGGCAAAACTGTCAAAATACCAAAAACAACATTTCGTGTATGCAGAATACAATAAAAGACTATATATGACAGAAATAGCTTCATGCAATGCAGTGAATGAAATTTTAAAACCAGTTGGCACTAAAGCAAACTGCACTAACTGGTAGATCGAGCAAAGATCTGCCAGCTGGTACATTACTGAACATTTCATGTGACAGCAGAAAAAGTTCTGTGGTTGCTAAACTGTAATTGCGTATCAATCCTTATAAACTGGTCCTTCTCAGAACTTCAAAGTTTTAGATTACCTGACCGCTATCAGTTACAGCACTAATGGTGATGACTGGGTTCCTACTTCTTTACCAACAATAACAATAAAGTTGTGCCAACAACTCAAATTTGGTTTGATATATTCATGCAATATTAATATATTAATATTGATGCCTTCGTGAAAAGTATTGCGGACATCTGTTTGGGAACTTCCAAAACGAGTTCCTCTAGTTGGTTCCATTTTGTCATTAACCTTTGGTTTAACTAAGGGTAAAATTAGGTTGCCTAATAATAGTGGGTGCATGATTGGGGCGTGTGAGATGTTTGGATTCCAATTGCATACCTCTTACAATTCTATGAGAAATACATTAGTTTTTAGCTCAATTTGAATACACATTTCTAAACAGTAAGGGAGTCGGGTAGAGTCTGCTGACATTGTGATGATGCATCAGCAAAAGCAGCGTTTTAAAACAAATATTTTAACGTTGGCTTCTCGGCTTTGTTTTAATATGAGGCAGGGTTAAAAGATTTATTTGAAATGCACACTTCCCGCCATCAAGCACACAATATCCGCTATGGTTTGAGGGTGCTTTGTGAGGATTGATCCAGGCAGGCTTCATATTGTTGAAGGCCGTACGGAGTGCTATCAAATACTGAGTTATCAAAAAGGTACTACCTGCATTTGCAAGAGAACTATGTCATGGACCAAGGTTGTATCAGCAGGGAAAGGCCATACTAATGGAAGATCGCCATGCACGATTTCTCAGCTCGCCTGCTTTCTGCTCAGTCTCCAGATCTTACCCTGATTGAGAATTCATGGCGTAAAATTGGACAACAGATTGCCAAAGAAAAGACTGACAGTGCTCATCATATAGTCTTGGTTTCAGGTGATATTCCCAGAATTTGTCTCCAGCTTGGTTTCCAACTAAACATTAAGGCGCGACTAATACTCCAAAAAAATCAATTTACTTTCATATAATTATAAACTAGAAATTCCCCTGTCATACAGCCCGCGACCAAAGTAATAATGGAAAAAGAAAGGGTACTACCGTTTGAGTAATTTATGCAATATTAGCAGTCAAATGGCACTGCATTGCAATAGGATAACTGCAATGGTAGCTGTAATGTGCTGGGTGTGGATGTTATTATATACAACAAACTGCAATAATGAAAGAAAAAGATTATATGTTTATATCTCTTCCCCTGCAATAGGAGAAATGAAATATTAGAAGTAAAATGGCAAGCTGCTGTGTAATATACACAGGCTGGGGTGGCTGTATATCATTGGTCATAGCAACCAATATCGAGAAGTTGTGATATTCATCTAGATTTCTGTATTTATATCTAAAAAATTATGCTGAATTCAAAAATCTAAACAGATTTTAGCTGGTTGTCCTAGAAATAGATTTATATCTATAAAAAAATGTAGGCCTATTACTTAATTTTGCAGATATTAAAACCAGCTTAGCAGTATCGCGATATTGGGCACAGCTGCAGTATCATCAACAAAATCTTTAGAAAAATAATAACAGTAACATATTGCACACCATCGGTCACTATATACTTCGATCTTGTAAATTCGAATGATTATTCTTATAACTAAATCTTATAATAATCATATGAAATCGAATAATTATTCTTACAATTAAATGTTGTAGTAATCTTATAAGAATCGTTAAAAAAATATCATCATTTCCTTTACTTTCACTGCTTTGGTTACCAGTTGGAATACCAAAATACTCACTATAAGTGCCCAAAATCTCAGAGTCCGGTAGAATCGGCAAAAAAGAAATGATTACTTTTCAGTACTTCTATGTTAATTACAGAAACCTTCGGCAATTGGACAACGCCATAGACTGGTGAAATGTGCATGTTTTTCTCGTGAAATGGGCACGACTTAATGGTTCTACTTTCTAACGCATGGCCTTCTCGGCGTTTCGTTGGCCGGTCTTAATTTTGATTTAAAAAGGCTTGTGAAGTTTTTATGGCAATTTTAGGCCAAATTAATCTGTCTATTTATGTATAATCCGATCAGATGGGTTAGTTTTAGGATATTGCGCCAACTTTTCAAATACATGGTAACATATTTAAATATGTTTATATATGTTTTGTATCATTATTATACTTAAACGACTACACAAAAATGGTTAAATTTTTTGATTAGATTTCGGTACAAGGGTTTGGTAACGGCCGTTGACGGATAATTTTTCAGGAGTTGTGTGCGCATATACATTTATCATAAAGCTTCCAAACAATCGCTTCGCTCGTGTTTGGTCGCGGAATAATTACATATGCACATAAGTTAATGAACCATGTTAAACTTTGCTAATTTTGTTGAATATAAATTCAATTTTTATTGGATTTTTTATAATGTGCAAATACCACTATGATATACCAAAACTTGAGTTAAAAAGACTTCAGTTGGTATTTAATACTAACTAGATTTATCAGTCGATATTTAATAAAATTCATGTGTCAAAAATCCTTAGCTTTTCATTGATGTGCATTTTGCCACAACTCATCTAGTAAATACTTTAACTATAAACTAATAATAAATAGAGCATTTATTTTTAACAGCTTTTAAACAATTTTAAATTTGAATTTCTAAAACTTCAGACAGTTTACTTACAATCACTATTGTAGAAAACTGCTGCAAGTTTACGGACAGGAGTAAGACTAAACACCTGTTCTTATTTACAGCAAGCAATGATGAAATTTGTTTCGTAATTTTTTTCTCATAAACATCTATCGATTCCGAGAGCTCTAAAAACCAACGGCTTACGTGACAGTGTTCGTCCATAGAAGGACGACTTGAAGTTTTTTGCCTATGGTTTTCTTTAGCATGTACCTACATGCAAAGATGAAATAAATGCAACTTGTTTTTATTTAAACCGGGCAAATATTTAGCCGACTTATTCCCATATGATCAGCTAAGGATTTCAATTCTCTTTCATGATCACCTGCTAAAATGGCATAGAGAATGTTTGTTAAAAAATTTTTGAAGGAGAAACTCGCCAATGGTGTAAGGAGTCCCGGTCCAGAAGCGATATTGCTCAGAAAAATTAAATGAAATTAGAGGTAAAATGTTCAGGATTGCTGACCAGTAAAACACAAAACTCACTGTTTTAGGGAGTCAAAGAATTGTGCATAGTCGATGACTGGGTTGAAATAATCATCATTCGGCCGACGTTGAAGCAGACAGAGAAACATCATGGCGAGAGCAACCGCTACTTTGTCACGGTTTATTTCAACATGATTGACTGCAACATGGAGAGAAAAGTAAATCAAAAAGTGGCAAATCACAAAAGGCTAAATCTCTCAGCGATGGAAGTGAAAATAGTTGGCTCGCATGTTACGATGGCAATTAAATTGATGATTAATAAATGTTATATTGTAGTGAGGTAGAGTCCACAAAGTGCTACACAGTTTCCGTATTCAGTCTTCGCCATATGTTAATGTTACTATATATGTTAATGTTACTATATATGTTAATGTTACTATATATGTTAATGTTACTATGTATGTTAACGTTACTATATATGTTACCGTTACTATATATGTTAATGTTAAGATATAAGTTAATGTTACTATATATGTTAATGTTACTATATATGTTAATGTTACTATATATGTTAATGTTACTATATATGTTAATGTTACTATATATGTTAACGTTACTATATATGTTAACGTTACTATATATGTTAATGTTACTATATATGTTAATGTTACTATATATGTTAATGTTACTATATATGTTAACGTTACTATATATGTTAACGTTACTATATATGTTAATGTTAAGATATAAGTTAATGTTACTATATAAGTTAATGTTACTATATATGCTAATGTGAAAATGTTTTCATGATAAAAGAACAGCTGGTAGTGTTTTCCTTTCTGAAAAAATAATGACTCTTAGAAATAACTGCTCGGCATCATCGCCTGAAGTGAAAGTTCTGCTAATATAATTATTAGATGAATGCACTTGTAATGACCAGACGATACATTAAAGGCTGGTTCACATTATATTGCCATCTGTCGATGGTTTCCTTTTGGCGTTCATCGCTGACTGCAAGTCGCAATAAAACGATGACATCAACGAAGCAATGCAAATACATCGGAAAAGTTCGCAGCTGCCAAACTTTCCTAATATTTGGCTGAGCATTGACAATAGCTTGTGCAATGTGAACCATTTAGGCAATGGTAATTCGCTGTCATGGATAGTGAGATTTATTTCTGTTTATGATAGTTGCTGCGGGACTAGTATCTGATTCGAGCGCTCGGCAACAAAGAATTTCCTTTCAGAAAAAGAATAAAAACGAGGGCACTGACTGCTATTATCACGGAGTATTCGCTGATGCAAACGCGGATGGGTTTGTGATCATCGTTATCATCGTGATCATAAAAGTATTGTGGCATCAACACCGAGATAGGATGACTAAGTGTGAACCAGCCTTAATGGTAACTACTACACCGCTGACTAGAACCAGTTGAGCTGGCGGGAGAAGAAACAACATACTGTACAGCAATACTAAAATGAAGCCGAGTTTATGTTCCTTGAACATGAAAACACTAAGGGTATTATTTGGATTTGCAGACAAAAGAAACTTAATTCACCTAATGCACCACCCAAAAATATTATTTGCAAGCTTTGAAAGTACATTAATTGGTGGGCAGATCCAACTTGAGATAAACGGCTTAAAAGCAGCCAAAATTGATTGTATTTACACGAATTTCTCCCAACAGATATGACTAGTATCATGAAAAGTCCACGGTTCAGTTTAAACCATTTCCTAAATTCTTCTGAATACAAATCTTTTTAGAAATTTCCTGTTGAACGAATATGACAAATTACTATGCGATATCTGAATCCAAGTTTATAGTCACTGTCTGCCAGCAGTGACTATCTCCAGTTTTGAGAATTATCCTCACATGGTTTGCTTCACTGTACTGGCCTTACAAAGGAATGTCTGAACCATTACACATATGACATTGATGTAAAATTCTTAGAGACTCCAATCGTTTTGAGACATAAGAAGTGAATATCTGAGGAACAAACCGTTCTAATACACTAGCATTCCGCATTTGCCGAATACGCCAATGAAGCCATGCCGCAAGGTCATGGCAACTGTTGTTTAATTTGCCCAAGGTTGATATTTTGGAACTGAATATCCAGTTTGAAATTAAAAGACAAATTCTAGACAGACAGGCAAAAGCAAATTTCTTTCTTGACAACTGAAAACCTGCCTTTTCTTCAGACATATACAATGTATATCTATACATACACATTTATTTAAAATCAATCATTCATTTTACAGATAAAATTTTATTGGCAATAAAAGCCAATTACGCACAACAGAATCAGGTAAGATAGAGAAGATAACTTCTTCCACAATCACATTTTTTCACCTCACTAAACTGTGTGCAATTAAAAAGAATGCATTAAAATACGAAGTATCGAAGAATAATAAAATCAAAGCTGACCTCTCAGTGGGACGCAAGGGTTGTGTGGCCACCGGTACTTGGCAGCTTCAAGGTCATCGGGAATACAGTTGGCCATACTGTCAATATTGTCCAGCACCAGCTTGATTATGGTGGGGAGAGCGTCTTGGATGAATGTTTGAACAAAGGCAGTTTGTTTGTCTTTCAACTTTTTGCAGTAATATTTGTACAGCCCTGTAGAAAAACCATTTACCAAATTGACATATTTATAACTTCAAGAGTTAAACTACTGCACCGCTGACTACAACCAGTTGAGCTGACGGGAGAAGAAACAACATATTGTACAGCAATACTAAAAATGAAGCTGAGTATATGTTCCTTCAACATGAATTAACACCAAGGCTATTATCTGGACTTGCAGACAAAAGTAACTTAATTCACCTAACTCACCACCCAAAACTATTATTTGCAAGCTTTTAAAGTGCATTAATTGGTGGGCAGATCCAACTTGAGAGAAACGGCTCAAAAGCAGCCGAAATTGATTATATTTACACAAATTTCCCACAACAGATATGACTAGTATCATGAAAAGTCCACGGTTCAGTTTAAACCATTTCCTAAATTCTTCTGAATACAAATCTTTTTAGAAATTTCCTGTCAAACGAATATGACAAATTACTATGCAATATCTGAATCCAAGTTTATAGTCACTACCTGCCAGCAGTAACTATCTCCAGTTTTTGAGAATTTCTGATTAGCCTGAACAAGATCTGGCAAAATCTAAATAATCTTTACTATAATAAGAGCCATGTCCGTCCGTCTGAAAAGCGGTAACACGCTAAGAGCGTTACACGATTTTGGATTTTAGTATTTTGATAGTGAATTTTAGGATTCCCACTCAAGCGCGCTCCCATTTTCCGACTCTACCACCTTCCTACATCATGGAATAATTGTGCGCATACTGATTACATGTGGCAAACTCTCAGAGTGCATGGGACTGCCAGCGTAGTAGTTCGGCATATAGTTAGGCATGAATGTAAACTAGGCTGTTTGCTGCAATATCAATAACAAATTATTTTTTGTGCTATCTCCGGCTAAATAACTTAAAAAGAATGATATTGAAAACATGAGAGTACACATGCTAAAACACATTTTAATTATTTTCTCCTGGATAGTAATTGATGAGGGATCATAGATTAGAAGCAAGACGAGGCCTTGACACCATCGTAGATTTGGTCCTTGGTACCTGAACATCCATGAAAGCATGGATTCTTTCTGGTAGAGCTTGGGTCAGACTCTTTATGTGAAAACTCGTTATCTATATTAATAAATCTCACATTGTCATTGTGGTATTGTAGTACCTTAATTGTGGTATTGTAGTACCTTAATTGTGGTATTGTAGTACCTTAATTGTGGTATTGTAGTACCTTAATTGTGGTATTGTAGTACCTTAATTGTGGTATTGTAGTACCTTAATTGTGGTATTGTAGTACCTTAATTGTGGTATTGTAGTACCTTAATTGTGGTATTGTAGTACCTTAATTGTGGTATTGTAGTACCTTAATTGTGGTATTGTAGTACCTTAATTGTGGTATTGTAGTACCTTAATTGTGGTATTGTAGTACCTTAATTGGTATCTTTAAAATTTTTTGCAGCTCGGAATTCTTTTCTTGCAAAATATTTTAAGCTGAATGCCCGGCGTTGCCCTGGTAATAAAAAAGGTCTGGACAAAAAATATGTTTTAATTTAACATATACAACACTTACCATTCTAACTTTTAAACTTCATATCATGAAAAATGTTTTTTGGTGCGGTTTAGATGGATTAGGAAGAAAAATAAAACAACTGCAAAGGTTTTAAAACTTTTTCAAACAACTGTAACTTTTAAATTTCACATCATGAAAGAGGTGTTTTATTGAAATAAATTGGGAGGAAAAATAAAACTGTAAAGGTGTTTAAATGCAAATGTGAAATAATTAAGCAAGTAATGGCTAAATATAGTCTGTTTCGCGACAGCTACAACAAAAAATATTTGATATACAATTATATGATTTTAATTCGTTTTAGTGTTGGTATCATTAAGCGAAAAGATCATATAGAGTGGTATACAAACCCATAGTAGTGATCTAATGCAAACAATTCCTGGTAAAAATCATCACAGTCATCATCATTAAAAGTCGTAAGAAAACAAAATGTTCAACTTAGTTATGATCTGCAACAAAATGTAACATTACAATGTACTACGTGCAGTACGTACCATAGAGAGTTCTTACCTTTGAGACAGACGTACCACATATTGCTGAATCTAACTTAAATGAATTTAACTTACTAAACACATACTTAAAGGAAGTTTTAATATGCATTTTAGTAAACTTCAAACTTGTAACTAAAGTTTTATCACTTATCTGTTTGTGAATCCGTTTTTACCATAACGGATACCGCTGAACTGAGAGAGCAAGCAATGTATTTCTCTTTGGGAGGTATTTCGGTGAATAGCATATCAACATTTTTGTTATTTCGTTGTAATCAGTACAATAATCACCAATCGTATGGCAGAAAACAATTTCGTCCTCATCATCCGAGGATGAAAAAGTGTAATGTTTCATAGAGTTGGCAAAAAATATTTTATAACAAGGGCATCGTAACCATCGTATCAATTAATATGTAATTTAGCGTATGCAATAGAAAAAAAAGGATATGCAGTATATGGTAAGAGCAATAGAATCGTACAAACTGCCTAAACTTATTTTTAGAAAGGTGGTTTACAAACTTGATGTTGCAATCTTCCTGAGTTGAAAATGAAATGAGCTTTCCATTCCAAAACTTTAATAGTTAAAACTGGACAGACAGGTAACAGATGACAAACTGAGATTTACATACAATGCATATAGTATGCATTATATAGTGCAGTGTAATATGGACTTATTAATATAATTTTTCCTATAAAATATAATTTATATGGCGCCAAGCGTAAAACGAGGTTGTGACTGTCGCAATAAATTTTCTTCAAAAGTCATCAAAATTTAATTTACCCAACTCGCAGAGTTTACAGCTCTCCTTTTCAACATTTCCTTAAAACGACCTATATTATATATAAATAAATATAGATACATATATAGGTGTATGTATTTATCAATATATAGACCTTCATATAAGTGCATCAGTTAAACCAAGCAATTAGCCAAACCTATCACTCCTATTAGCTTGTTATAAAGAGGGTCACCTGTCTGTAAGTAAACTAAATGTTATAACTTGTAACTTTCACACTGTAAATAAATGATGTTAAAACAAATAGTCTTTGAGCGCGATAACAACCAACCAACATAATCGACCATTAATGTTATAGCTGTTACAATGATAAGCGACATTAGCCAATCATGTTTGTTATCTCAAACTTCAACCGGAGTGTTCTACACTTGATAAGTGACAGTAAACTAGTCTCGTATGACTATGAAAAGTTGCAGGTTAACTGAAATCCCACGGTTAGTAGTTAAATAACCTCCTGGCAAACATGAGCTTGCACAAAACTTTGGTAAATTATATCAAAGTATCAATATTTTTCTATGACTTCTGATTGTATTTGATGTTTGAAGTGATTTGACTGCCAGGATGCTTCAAGATTAAAATTAATAAAACTTGATCACAGTTAAAATGCTCAGATCAAGCGAAAGTGCAATTATGACGCCTACAACTGTAAAAGGAGCGACAAAATAGAGACGTAACGTTGCAACTTGAAAGCTATAGCCAATATCAATTATAGCAACGATAACAACTATTGACGTCATTTCTTTTTAGCGTTTTATCTTCGATCAAGTTTTGTCCAATTTAATCTTGAAACATTCTGAGTCAGATCACCTCAAATATCAAAAACAATTAGAAATAATAGAAAAATATTGATACTTTCTGATAAAATCTACCCAAATTTTGCGAAAGTTCATCTTTGCCAGAAGCTAACAAACTACCAAAGTATTCAAATATGAATAACATCTTTTATTATATAGTATATTGTACATATCTACAAGTATATACAGTGAAACACGGATAACTCAAACTTCAAGGGACCGAGCAAAAGTGTTCGAGTTATTAGAGCGTTCAAGTTATCAGGACAGTCATAAGTGCACGCACGTAATTATCAGTAGATACATGTACATATACAAACTATATATCAATCAAAAGCATAGATTGCTTGTTGCAAGTTAAAGGATCTCTCGGGTGAAGTTTTAAATATTTTTAATCAGAACGTATAGATATTTTTCTATCACTTGAGATTTGTTTGTTGTTTTAGGTGATGTGACTGCCAGGACGTTCTCAGATTAAAATTGGCAAAACTTGATCGCGGTTAAAACACTCAGAAAAAATACATGCGTATTTTTCTACCGAGCGTTTTAACCAAGATCAATTTTGCAATAAGTCAGTTATTACAAAACTGCTTTACTTTTAAAAACCCATTATCAATTTTGCCGATATTACTTTAAAGTTATCCAAATTTTACCTCGCTTTTCTTGCTTTCGGAGAGCTTATCGCTAAGCGGATGTTTGGTAAAATTTGATTTTTGAAAACCTTTAGAAAAGTCGTTAATGAAAATATTTGCCGATGTTGGTAATAACGAGGCCTAAGAACTACTAAACGTCGATGTCTATCTCTATGGCTTGGAATAAAGTGATATTCTGAAGCGATAGTAACAACCGTCTTGGTAGCCGTTTGGCAAAAAACTGTTCGAGTTAATGGAGTTTCGGTCGAGTTATCTAAAGTGATTTATCATTGCATGGGAACGGACCAAGCAAATCCATTCGAGTTAACCATGTGTTCGATATATCCGAGGGCGATTTATCCGAGTTTCACTGTATATATAAGTCTAAAAGTCTGTGAGTATCTGTGTGTAATTCAGTCTGTCCGGCTATTGCTACTAAAATATTGGAATGAAGAATCCGTATCACAGATGAACTGATCTCAGAACCTCCTATTTGCCAGGTCTTAACAATTTAGCTACGCGAGGTTGATGGATTCATTGGGCAATATATGTCGCTATGTGGGTGAAAATGTGCTACCGCTCTCCATTACGCACAACGTCATTCTATGTATTAGTCAGAGCTGTAGATAACTAGGTAACATAATTAGCCATTGCAATGTGTCAGGCTGATGGCAAGTGGCATTGTTAATAAGCTGAGTTTACATAGAACTATTAACTATAATTAATAGTATAGTTAATAGGTTTATGTGTGTTTATAAGCGTGGCATTGTTATCGCTGTTTATAAGCTGATTTTTAATACCTGTGCAACATCAGGCATTTCGCTAGTACATATATATATGTACTATATATATATGTATATTATATATATATGTACTATATATATATACACATTCTGTATATATATATACACATTCTGTATATATATATACATTCTGTATATATATTATGTTCATTCTAATATTTTAATAGCTATTAAAATATTAGAATGAAGAATCCGTATCGCAGATGATTTAGTCTCAGAACCTTCGAATCACCAGGCAAATGCCTTACCAATTTAGCTACGCATGATTGGTGGATTCATTGGGTGATATATGTCGGTATGTGGGTGAAAATACGCTCTTCATTACGGTGTAATTTTATGCTTGCTCGGCGTGAGAGCAAGTAGTTAGCTTTTATTAGTAAGCTTACTCAAATTAGCCATTGCTATAGGCTAATAGCAAGTGGCAGACAACTACATTACTTATTGTTCATAAGCTGACTTTAATCAGCTTATGAACAATAAGAGGTGATGTAGCATTCCGCAGCCGAGCATTTGGCTGGGAGTGGTGGTGCACTCTTGTAATCCAACTACTTGAAAGCTAGGTTTGGTCGTAGTGTAGCAGCTGAGCATTCCACTAGTACTACATGTATAGTAAGTTTATTGGCAACAATTTACGCACGGTATTTGATTGTCGTATATATTGGCACAGTTCAGTGGCAGTGAACAATATAAATAATGCCCCTAGTACTAGTACTGTGTTATAACTGAGACATTCTTTCATTTTTTTTCGTGCTGTCATTCTATGAGTGTGGGACTGAATTATTGTGGTCCGCCATCTTTGTATACAACATTTGCCGTTTTAAGCTTCTGCAATTATTTGTGCAAACGACGGTGTTGTTCACAATTTTTTCAGCAACGCTGAAACTTTTTTTCAGAGAATCTCGATATCAACTCGAAATAACACCAAAATACTATTCAATAACGTAAAGTGAACGAGATTGATGATTGTTTACAAATGGTGGCGTTTCCGCGAACGAGCGCACGTGCAGACGAATTGATGATGTCAAAAAATAAAGGATAATTAAATTTTTATCAAACATTGAATGAACATGCACTTCAAACAGACCAGCTGAACCATCGTGTGAATTTCAATGGTCTGTGCTCTGGCTAACCTTCTCAGCAGTAATAGCGGTGTTCAGGGCCAATATCGATGATAAGAAATCGCTTGAATCCTATTTTCTATGTGATTTAAAACTAGCTACACACAAAAGAAGCTTGCAATTGTACACACATCCTCATATTCTCAGTTTATATGCTTCGGACAGTTGTGATGGGTGAATTTGTACAAGCCAAGGGGTTTAAGTAAATCATAAAACATACCATCAAATATTTTGGTAGTTCCACTGTTTATTGGAGCTCTGTTATCAGGGCATGCTGATGCCGATGCTTTCTCTAGAGCCACAAAGATACAGAGCAGCGAGTCAGCAGTAGAACATGGTTGTTGACATTTCCGCAGAGCTTCGCATAGGTACGTTTTCACGCCGTTGATATCATTGTACGAAAACAACATTTTGGCTTGGCCTTTGCCTAACTACATCTGAAATATGTAAAAAATTTGAAAAAATTTAACAATAATAAATTCAGCTAGAAAAGTAATTTTATAATACCAAACAGCATACAATATTATAGTAGTATATGAAATATAATAGTCAAAGCTTATTGCATAATAACTTTCGCATTAGTGCTATTCTGACATGCTGGGCTATTCCTGCTATTTCCTACTAAGTAACAACTTACAGTGAATATTTACGCAAAGTTGCAAAGTGATTCACCAACTGAACTTAGCCTTATATAGTTGCCAAGTGACTTACCAACTGAACTTAGCCTAATATAGTTGCAAAGACAAATTTATTACAGCTATTCTCAAAGCTGTAAGCTTTGAGAATGAAAGCTATTCTCAGAAACTAAAAAGCTTTCAACAAGGAAATGCAGAAGTGCATCATTATATGGAAAAATATTCAAGTCAAATAATGACTATATATCTATTTCTCTGTATATTTTGTTGGCTCGTTGTATATATATGTATATAACAAGATGAACGCCTGACGTGGCACGGGTATTAAAAAGTTTTTGCAAAAACAATTTACTTTTAATCTACATATACGATATCTACTATACTAACTTTTAAATGAAGGTGTTTATTTTTGTGTACTCTGTTCATTTCTGTGTACAGTGTTCTTTTCTATGTACTGTACTTATTTCTGTGTACTGTACTTATTTCTGTGTACTGTGTTTATTTTTGTGTACTGTGTTCATATCTATGTACTGTGTTTATTTCTGTGTACTGTGTTCATTTCTGTGTACAGTGTTTATTTCTGTGTACTGTGTTTACATCTGTGTACTGTGTTCATTTCTGTGTACTGTGTTCATTTCTATGTAGTGTTCATTTCTATGTACTGTATTTATTTCTGTGTATTGTGTTTATTTTTGTGTACTGTGTTCATATCTATGTACTGTGTTCATATCTATGTACTGTGTTTATTTCTGTGTACTGTGTTTATTTTTGCATACTGTGTTTATTTTTGTGTACTATGTTTATTTCTGTGTACTACCTTTATTTCTACGTAATGCATACTGTACCTCAGCTTCAGGGCCTACTACAGGTCTATACTGAATGCAATAGTCTTGCTGCTCATGTGAGTTTAAGCATTTTTCTTCCGGCCAACAATTCTAGCATAATGCTAGTATAAAGCTAGCTGAAACTTTTGGTGTAAACTATGAAAGATTGGCATGTGTGATGAGTACGTGGACAGTTTACTCCATAGTACAGCCAGTTGAATAGTGTAATGTATTGGATCAATGCCTATCTGCAGAACTGAAGGTTTCAAGTTGAAATCAAAAGCACAGCAGATTTTCACTCCTAAAACTTTGTTTCTATAACTGAACAGACAGACAAACAAGAGACATGCAAACAATAAGATTTATATATAAAGATGGTGAGCATGTGGGTGTCCTCAACATGTTCATGCCCTACTTACTTCCAAATGAATGGGCAAGATTGCTTGAAAATTAGGGTGTAGAATTCCAGCCTTTAGTGAAGAGTTTTTAAGTGCAGTTTGTCAAAATCTTAAGATCCTTAAAATTATATTGCATTGCAAAAAATAATTTGTAATGGCTACCACATCAAATGTTATGAAATCCACTAGGTAACAGATGCAAATGGTAAAATTTAGAGATTAAATTTTAAATATGCTTAAATGTTTGTGAGTCAGTTTATTAGCAAATTTTAGTTTATTTATAAAATTATCAACAAGATTTTAGCTTTGTTTGCAATTTCTTTTGCTGTAATTGTCAGTTTTACTAGCTATCAAAAAATAGAAAGCTGTATTTTGTGAGTTGAGACTTTACCTGTGTGTGTTATAAGTTTACTCAACTAATTTGAAATCGTGCATAAACTGTAGTAGTTCCTCGCCAATCATTTATTTTGCCTTTTAGTTGTTTATCTCTACATGTATATTGTTCATTGAACGTATAAATAAAAAATAATATATTGATTTGTTTGTGATGACAACCTTCTATGAACTTTTTTTAATTGATGCTAAAAAAACGAAAGTCAACATACAAGTATCTCTTTCAACTAGATATAATTTAGACCTCAAAATATTTTGTCTATTTGTGTCTTTACCTAAATATATAGAGCTGTAACTTATAGCTGCACTTGTGCGTCAGCTAGATTTTGTGATCATGTAAACTGATGAACATAATTTTTTATGTGCAAAACGCTCTGGAAATTTTTTGATGCAACACCAGGTTGTTCAGCTGGTTTATAGCCTTTGTTAGTTGTTTACTATCGTTACTAATTACTACTGCTTTCCTTATCTGTGTGAAACTCGTTAAATATACTTCAACGTGTTACAAAGACATTTATTTTTCCTGTAATCACAGTTTTTCATTACCCCTGATTAAATGGCTATTCATGCATATACCAACATGTAAATTAGCCTTGCAATATGAGTATATATGACATAGATACATGCATCATATGATATAGACTGATAGATGAATGCATAAAAATAAATAAAGATTTTATTTTTATGCGTCTTTATTTTTATATTTTTTTCTCCTGTTGCACTTGGGGGAGAGAACACGACCTTTGAGTCTCAAAATTTTCACAAAAAGCCAGTTTTACTAGACGAAGGGTTTTACTAGCTAAAGAGGATTGAAGCTAAAGTAAATGCTGTCATCTTATCAAATCTGATTTTTTGTTATTGATAAACGGGGTGCGAGCAAGGATTGATAAAGGATTAATTTCTATTTCATTATTATTTACTCTCAAGAAAATTTGGCTAAGTAGTTTGGGAAGGTCTACCGCAGTCAGTAGACCAATTCAACTACAGATTTCCTACAATATTAGTAGAGGCGAAATATGGAGTGTACCCTTGCACAAGGAAAGATGACAAAAACCTATTGGAATTATTGACACTAAGATAAGCTGGTATTTGAAAACTATATATCAAATTAAATTAAATTTAGTGAACTATTCGCTTGAGCGAGAGAAATATCCATTCCTTTTGCTAAGTTTAACAACCTGAGAAAAAATAGTAGAGGGTACATCTATGAAAATAGACTAAATCTAGTTATAGATGCTAAAGACTGTTCTGAATCTAGTCTGATCGGTTTTGAATCAAACAAACTGACTTTAATTTGAAGAAAAAACTGTATATAGGTGCAATCTTAGAAAAGAAAATATTTGCATTTGCTCCCAGAATGACATCGCTGACATTGATGCCCACAGTTGGTAATTTCACCTCCGCGTGCACTGAGTAGATAGTAGACCATACTGAGAATGAGGCACCGTTGAATGCCATCAAAGTCGACACCTATTTAAAACCAGCCACGATTTAAATAAATCAGAAAGATTAGAAATATAATTGCTCAATCAATAGGGTTTTAATTCATAAAGCAGATGCAGGCAGCTTAGTTGTAATTCAATTTGAGCAGCCAATGATGGAAGCTGTGATGGGTTCCATTGAATAGTGTTTATATGACAGCACTTTTAGCCAGTGCATCCCTAGAAACTCAATCCACAATTGACAGGAGTAATATTAAATAGTAGGCTACAACTATAAATTGATGAAAGGAAAAAAGCTGAAAACCTTGATTCCTATAATAAAATGTGCATTTTTCCTCTTTTAAAAATGACATCAAACAGGAAATGTCTATTTAGTCGTCTATGCGATGTGCATACTACCCTGCTAAAAAGTGAAATTCCCTGAATCAGATGAAACCTAAAAATATCAGCAGGCTAACCTAAATCCAAAGAATAGATTATCAATTTAGAAATAAGTTCAATAGCACACTACCTTTGAGAACCAATTAACTGGAATTGGACTTAACCTCAATTCAGCTGCTGGTTTTAAAAGTATGAGGTCAAAGTTGAGAGAAGCTGAGAAGAGAGCTGAGGAGTTGACCAAATGAATAAACGCTATACGAAAAAGTTAACTTTGTTATGATTGATAGCAAAAAGTGTAAGAAGCTTTCAAAATGACCAGACTATCAGAGGGGAAAACTCATAGAAATATGGGTATCCGGAAACTTGTGATATTTGGGTGTGAAAAAGTAACAAAACATTTGCCATAGGCCAGGGTTTGCAATGGCGAAAGGCATATGATGTATATACTAAGTTAATTCTTTCACTGCTCACACGACATAGTGCAGATGAATATGTCCTTGATTCCAGGTCACTTTAATTAGATGGTTTATACAATGTAACAGCCAACTGTAGATGTAGGGCAACACCAGACACAATTGAAAAAGTAAGGTGGTAGAAGTCATGAGTCGACCTCCAGGATGATGAATACAGAATTTAAAAAAAAAATAGATAGAGGCTTGTCAGACTACTGAAAACCTTCATTTTTAAATATTGCAAAAGGAGAAACAGAAAAAGAAAAACCCTTTAGCCTGTCTAGGTTATTTGGTAAGTGTAAGGTGTAATTGACTGTTGCGGTGGCAACATTGGAGCGAGTGGCTGAAGCGTTTGACAACAGAATGCTGCAGTAAATTGAAGAATATAACAAAGTTAGTTTTATTTAACAGCTAAAAGCAAGCCATGCTGAATCAAAACAAGCAAATTTTTTCTAAAATTGAAATTGGATTTTACAGTGTAAGAGTTTTTATGAGTGGTTAACAGAGGGATTGGTTTAAGGCATGCAGTTTGAACTTACTAGAAAAAGAACTGAATATGCAGAGAGTTTCGGTTTGCCAGTTTCAGTTTAGCCTTCAGTATGTTAACATACACTGTCGGTGTTAGTCGACCAATCACAAATAAGCAGATGACTAGCTGACATGATGAAAGCATCAAGCAAAATGTAAGTCAAAAGGGGATATAGAAATTCTTAGTAACTTTTGCTTCTACGCTCAGTAATTTTAGCCTGATTATCTCTAATAGATTATAGTGACCTATGAAAGTGAGGTTAAAATTCAGTTTGCATGAATTTGGTGCGCTTTGAAGTTCACAGCGAAAAAAAATGAACAGCTCATTAGTTTGGTGGAAAAATTAATAAAATATAAAGATTGACCCAGTACAGACACGACATAAGGTCATCTCGCTAGAAACCAATTTAAAAAGTATTTAGGCATTACAAGTGCTTAAACTCTCAACTGGGATCTTAACATGCAGCCATTAACCATGAAATGCTGTGCTTTTGATCTTCATAAACGTTCACCCGGCTAGCTAAAAATCAGTCACTGCTAAACAGATCAACACTATGCTAACTACTTTGACTGGCAATTACTGAGCTTGTTAATTGCTATGGATAAATATTTACTGTGGACTCTTAATAAATATGTTAAATGTAACTTACTGCATTCTAATGGGTTGATAAATCAATGAGAATAGGTGCTACTGTACTGACGTGCTAACCAACCAAACCAATAAGGCAAGCAACAATGATTAAACATGATTTAAACATGCAGTGTTTAGAGTTTCATGTAGTCTGAGATAGCAAGACACTGAAAGGATATCAACTGTAGGTTTTGTAGTATTCATAATCTGAAACAAAAGTACTAGAAATGAACGTAGTATGAGACTAGCTCCGATTAATAAGTGAGCAGCAAGAGACCAGAGAAAATGAGTAAAATACTTCCGACTCCGAAAAATGACACGCCAGAACACTCGACTTGAGTCCATTTACAAGTTCAAACAGGTTGTCCTATTCTAGAGTTATTTTCACAAAACAACACAGCATAGGCAAATGATATTAATAGATTACTTCACAGGAGGCCTGTCAACCATGGAGTGGAGAATGGAGTGAGAGCCTATTTTGGGGGCAATGAAAAGCGAGGATTGGATAAATGGGGTAAATTTTCATAATGTATAAAAACATCACAGCGAAAGATAATATAACTCCATATGGAGGCCATATTTCGTGGACGTTATTGATAGATGAGAATGCCACAAATACATAGTTTGTTTGTTAGTAGTAAGTATATGACTACTACTTGAAGATTTGGGCAAAAAACAGGTTTGCTTGGGCGAAATGGGCAGTTGCGTGACACAGGCGTGAGATATGGGACAATTGCGTGTTTCCCACGATCAATGCGTGAGAGTTGGCAGGCCTGCTTCACAGCATATCGTACGAATATGAACAGGTGAAATAGTTAAAATTTCTCTGTTAATTGCATCCTGTTCACTTAAAGTTTTGTAAAAACCACGATAAGTTGATAATAAGACAAATAGTTGAACACCCTAATAGTATGAAGCGTCAACGTGATAAGCCTCTGCGAGCAGATTTTCCGTCGCTTTCATTACACAAGACTTATCAGCTGTAAATCTGCTAGTTGATTTCAAAAGTTGTGGTGTAGTTTGACGCTTGCCGAACATTTCATATACAAAGCCGGCGTACATTTTTTAGTCGGATGCATGTATTAAAAGGTACAGTGATTATTTTTTTTATAATCAGAGCAACTGTTTGATTTAATACTCGGCATGTCGGTAAATGTCCGTAAACGTTTGAATGTTTGTGACCTTCACCTAGACATTGACTAATATTCCGAATTTTTTTTCAAGATTTTAGCGTTGGGTCGCACATGCATAAAAGTTTCATCAAGGCTTTGTTCATTTAGTCGCAGGCTGATTGCTGTAACCACCACTACCACGTATCTTTACGTTAAGAGTACGGGGTGTAAGGGTGAGTGTAGCTTTACCCCGTCTCTCATACCCAGTTCTGACATATGTGTGTTGCTAAGCATATACTGTTATATATATACCGTAGTACGTGTATAGTATTAGTATCCAACGAGTTACACTTGTTTGAATAAGCTAGCTCTAGTAGAGTGTGCTAGTATGCTGTTGTATGATAGCAATGATATTGTTATGTTCCTGCATGAATAATAACACAAGATGTGGTTTATTCACTCCCATAGTATGTATTGCACTGTTGCCTTCCAGACCTAGTTTATATAAGCCTGAGCTATGGCTATGTAATAAATAGCTAAACAAAAGCATTACTCGTATTAGAATATTTAGCTATATTAGAATAGATAGCCCAAAGTTAGCTTGACTTAAGCTTTATGATGGCAATCTAACACCTCCTCACTAGTCTGAAGATAATATGAACAGGCGAAACTTTACGGATAAAATTGTGTTTGCTGTCTCCTTCTAGATGATCTACATAGATTATCTGGTCCATAATCACTGTGTAGAGGATGTCTAGGATTTGGTCTCTTTGGTTGACGCACTGGTTCTTCGGGATGTACCGGGATAGGTAGCCTGTCACTATTTTTAGCTGATGTTTGAGATATATCTCCAGGGTGTAGGTCTTTTTCTGTGCTAAATATAGGTTGAAGTTGTTCTATATGTCTTTTCCATGTAGGTCCGCGTGGCCATACTCTAACATTAACACTTCGCTGGCCATAGACTTTAGTCACTAATTCTGGAACCCATCGAGGCTGATTAGATCTTCTAGGCCTCTAGGGCCGCAGTATAATGCATAGCATGGATCTCCAACTTGATAGCTGTGAATCTTGTTTACTGTGTCATTCAGAAGCTGTGTATTTCTAGATTGCCTCCCTTTAGCCGAATGGGCTGGTGATGGAATAATTGTGTCAATTTTGCATCGGATTTGCCTTCCATGTAGCAGTTGGCTTGGTGAATATCCAGTCTCTAAAGGTGTTCTTCTGTAATGCATCAGGAATTCTAACAATGCTGCATTAGGTGGTAGGGTAGACTTCCTCAAAGCTTGTTTAAACGATTGCACCATTCTCTCAGCAGCTCCATTTGTTGCAGGATGATAAAGCGCTCCTGATAAATGTGTAATTCCTCTTTCTTTGCACCACTGTTGAAACTCTTCTGATTTAAAGGTAGTGGCATTGTCTGTAACTAATGTGTGTGGATAGCCAAAGTGTGAAAAATCTTGTTCTAAAAGATCAGTAGTTTATTTTGTCGATGCATAACTGGTCCTGTGAATGCAGGGATATTTAGTGTAAGCATCTGTGAGAACTAGCCAGTTACTTCCCATAAAGTTGGTAGCATGATCTAAGTGTAGACGACTCCATGGTTTCTCTGGTAGCATCCACGAATGTACAAGATACTTTGAAGGTAGTCTCTGATTTTCAGCACATGATGTACACAACTTGCTTGTCTCCGCAATATCAGCATCCATTCTAGGCCAGTATACTGCTGTGCGTGCTAGCTGCTTCTTCCTTTGTATCCCAAAATGTGCGAGATGCAATATCTTCAGTACGTCTTTTTGTAAGCTGGTAGGAATTACTACTCTGTTTCCATAGAGTAGACAACCATTACACACAGATAGTGAGTTTTCTAACTTTTTAAATTCTTTGATTTCAGAAGTAGCTGGAGTTGCTTCCTCTCGATGTGGCCATTCTTCTGTTGTATATCTCATTACTGTAGAAGTAACAATGTCTTTAGAAGATCCCTTGACTATTACTCCTGGATCTGTAGGGTTTAGTTGAGCTCCATTAGTTTTAATAGTGCAAATGATGTCTACGTCAGCATCGCCTTCCTCTCTGTCAAACTCAACATCTGGTCCAACAGGTAGTCGACTAAGAGCATCTGCATTCCCATGTTTGTTAGTCTTTCTATATTCAATTTCATATTCATATTGACTGAGTAAGAGAGCCCGGCTTGCTAATCGGTTAGCAGCAAGTGCAGGAGTTCCTTTGTTAGGTGCAAACAATGATGTCAATGCTCGGTGGTCAGTAACGATGGTGAATTTTTTGCCATAGAGAAATTGGTGAAACTTCTTCAACGCAAATATGATAGCTAGTGCCTCTTTTTGAATCTGACCATGTGTTCTTTGGGTCAATGTTTTAGAAGCATGCATAATAGGTCTTTCACTATTATCCTCATATCTGTGAAATAAGACAGCTCAAATTCCTTTTTCGGTAGCATCACATGCTATTCCTATAGGCAGCTTCAAGTTGAAATGTGTAAGAACTGTGTCAACAGTCAGCAGTTGTTTTAGCTGAAGAAAACTGGTTTCCTGTTCTGCACTCCACTTCCACTGCACATTCTTTCTAGTTAGCTGATGTAATAGTTCTGTAATCGTTGATAGGTTAAGTAGGAATTTGCTGTAGAACTGTACTGATCCAAGGAATGAACGTGAACTGTTTATGTTAGTAGGTGCAGGCATCTGTTTAACAGCATCTGCTTTTAGTCTTTTAGAAATTCCTTTTGCTGAAAGGTTATGACCAAAATATTCTACCGAGGGTTGAGCAAAATGGCATTTTTTTTACGACATCGTAAACCTTTCTCATTCAGTCTTGCAAGTAGTTGTCGCAAATTCTGTAAATGACTTGTAGCATCAGTACCACTAGCCATTATATCATCTAAATATAAAGCTACCCCTAGTAGATCAGCTGTCAATTGTTCTGTTAGCTCCTGAAAGGTGCTGAACTGATTCCAAACGGAAGTCTCATCTGTAGTAGTACTCTTTTTTGAGTGCTAAGAGCAAGCTTTTTCTGACTGTTCGGCCCTAGGGGGATTTGGTTGTATGCATCAGCTAGATAAATTTTAGTATATCCGTATCCTGCTCCTAACTTGTTCATCAGGTCTTCGGGTAGAGGTATAGGGTGTCGGTGAGTCTCTAATTGTGGATTGACTGTTTGTGAGTAGTCTCTACATACTCTGATCGATTTTTGATGACTGTTAGAAAGTTGCGCTTTCCTGACCGGAACTACAGGCGTACCATATTGATTAAACTGTACTGGTTTCCAAATTCCTCTTTGAATTCCAGTTTCATAGGCTAGATTTAATTCATCTTGAATAGCAAATGGGACAGGTCGAGGTTTGTGAAACCCTGGTTTTGCATCTGCCTTGAATCTTGTTTCTAGCTCGTAATATTTTAGACAGCTTAAATCGCTGTTAAATAGATCAGGAAATTCATTGCAGAGTTGCTCACAAGATGATTGTAGACTTTTGTCAGCTGTTTCCTGGTCTACTACTTTACATGTCCTAGTAGTTTGTTAGCTGAGCAGGTTGTCTATTGATATCCCCAATAGTTTGATTGCTCCTTTTCCTATCAGGTTGAGATTTGGCACCCGGCTAACCACAAAGTTCAAAGCAAAATGATTTCCCTTTACGGTTTTAGTATTCAACTGGCACTGTCCAATTACTTAAATAGGATGTTTTGAAGCAGATTCGTAGTTTGTCGTTGTTTTAGAGAGTACAGGTTTTCCAAGTTTACACCAGACTTCCTCAGTAATGAAGTTGTCACAGGCTCTTGTATCTAACTCCATATCGATGTTCTGTTCTTCTATCTCAATACTCTTTTGAAGTTGTTCTATATGTATTCTTCGAATAGTTTTAAGCTGTTGTTTTGGTGTAGATTTCTGTGCTATAGGCCTTTTATTAGTAGTTGCTTTTCTTTTTCGGCAGGTAACTCCTAGATGTCCAAACTTCTAGCAAAAATTACATGTAGCAGATTTGTATGGACATTCCTTAGCAATATGTGTAGTTATTGCATCTGTAGCAATTGAAAGTTGTCTGTTTTGTTTCTTTGTAGTTTGAAGTTTTTGTTGGTGTCTTAGTTTTATGATCTGTTTGTACTTTGTTAACTTTTTGTTGCTTTCCATATACGGTTTCCTTGGCTATCTTGGCTGCATCCTCTGTTTCTGTCGCAATTTCAATAGCTTTTTTAAAAAATAGCTCCGTTTCTTTTACTTTGAACAATGCTTTGAGAACTGCTTCAATATTTACTGAGCAGACAAACCGTGTTCTCATAGCTTCATCTAATGGATCATCAATATTAGAAAAGTCACATGTGGTCGCTTCCTGTCTAATTCTATTTGCTAATTCATGAATAGTTTCTCCAGGTTTCCTTTTCATAGTACACCAGAATTTAAAACGCTCGCGTACTAAAAATCGTGTGGGATCATATTGTTCTTTTAAGAAGTTATCTATTTTTTCCATGGTAACTCCACTTATAAGTTTTGGAGTTTCCAGTTGGCCAGCCATGTTGCTGATCTGTTTGTAGAGGACAGGTGACTGATTAATTAAGAACGTTAGCTTTTCTCTCTTCAGGTATAGAGTGAGCTGCTACAAAAGTGTCATATCGATTCATGTAATCAGTCAATAGTTCGGTAGCTGGATCATACTCTGAAAACTTGGGTAAGGCTGCCGATGGTGCAAGCTTAGCTGCTGTCTCGGTTTGACCTTTCACCAGTAGTTCCATGAGTTTCCTTTTTTCTTCCAGATAAAGTTGTTGTTGTTCTTGATGAGCTTTTTGTTGCTCTTGATGAGTGTTTTGTTGCTCTTGATGAGCTTTTTTTGCTCCTCCATCTTTTGGTTTTGAGCCGTAATTACTTCAATTAACTTATCCACTTCCGAAAACATACTTGAATGTACTGAGGATGATGTATAGGTTTCTGGATTATGTTCTTGTAAAAATCTCAGTTGTACTGCTCAAGAATATCCCGTCCCCGTCGCCAATAACTTCTGTTCTGTTTCTGCATGAATAATAACACAAGATGTGGTTTATTCACTCTCATAGTATGTATTGCATTAACATGTAGAGACAACAAGGAAAGTATGACAGTAATAACTGTTACCTGTATGAATAATAGCACAATTAGTGGTTTATTCACTCTCATAGTATGTGTTGCACTGTTGCCTTCCAGACCTAGTTTTTATAAGCCTGAGCTATGGCTATGTAATAAATAGCTAAACAAAAGCATTACTCATATTAGAATATTTAGCTATATTAGAATAGATAGCGCAAAGTTAGCTTGACTTAAGCTTTATGGTGGCAATCTAACAGATATACAGCTCTCCAATGATATACAACTCTCCAACGATATACAACATCCTGTGGGGGCTGTATATTGTTATGTTATGCCGTGTCATAAGATTATCATTAATATAGTATTTATTAGAGCGTGATTGATTAAAACAAAGCTTATTGTTTTATTTTCAAGATAAAAACTAATGACAGCGTAGTCACATGATCCTTACATCGTTGAACTAAAACCTAGGCACGGAGACACAACTCCTAAATTTATAATATGATGAATAATGTAACATCTCTCTTTCTAATATATGGATGGTGCTCAATGTTAAGATTGGTTAAAGTACTTGTTTTTATAGTTTGGAGACAGAGAGGATTAATCGTAGTTGCAAGTATGGCGACCGGAAAACGAACCCCGTTTTTATTTTGTAATCTCTAAACCAAGATGCTAACAGAAAAGAGTATGCTCATAAAATATTATACAGTAAACAATTATCAATGCATTGTAATTATTAAACACCAAATTAGCTTGACGTGGATAAGGTAAAACATGTAGATAATCTCAAACATAATGTCAAAATTACCCCTTCTAACAATAGTCTGTTACTGTACATAGTCTTTCATTCAGACTGGCTTTTGGCGTTGCCTAGGTGGATTTCGTTGGGGAGTGGCCTCAGGGGACTGAATTCCGGGACTGGGACCTGGGGCTAGGGCCTGGGACTGGGACTCTGAGTGAGTAGCTGGTGCATCAATATTCTGTAGAGATCTGCTCCTTGGTGAAGAATGCTGGCTTGGGTGTTCTGGCATATCTACAGGCACTGGCCTTAGATCACGCCGGTTTCGCCTCAACAAGTTATCATGGCATTCGACTGTGTAGGAGCAGTCAGTTAGTTGCTTGACCAGTCTGCCTTCTTTCCATTCTCGACGATGTCAATTGAAATCCTGTACCATTACCGGGGTCCCCTCCTGTAAAGCAGGAAGATTCTGGTGCCGATCATTATATTTCTCCTGAGTCTTTTTCCGTTTTAGCCACTTTTCCCTCCAGTTCTGGACCTCATCCTCATTAGGCTTTCTGGGGCTCAGTGGCAAGATAGATCTCGTCTCCCTACCCAAGAGTCTCTGTATAGGAGTAGTGTACATCTCCGATGTAGGAGTGTTGAGGTACTCTAGTATTGCTAACTGGGGATCTGCAGTCCTCCTTAAAGTCCTTTTTACTATCTTTACTGCCGACTCCACTTTGCCGTTGGACTGGGGGTAGTGTGGTGAGCTTGTATTGTGGTAGAATTGCCACTTCTCTGCAAATGTTGCAAATTTATCAGAGGCAAACTGAGGCCCATTGTCGGTTTGGACCACTTGTGGGATGCCCAGCCTCGCAAACAGTTGTTTCAGCCGGTCTATAATTCCTTGAGAAGACAGGTTCTTCACTGGGTGACGTTCCAGATAATCGGATGTGCAATCCACAATCACAATGAAGTGTTCCTTCTCATATTCGCACAAGTCGACTCCGATCTTGGTCCAAGGTTTCGCAGGAACTGCATGTGCTTGGTGTTCTTCTCGCTGTTGTCGGTCTGTATCCTGCAGACACACCAAGCATCGACTACATCTTTCTGTGACATCTTTGGACATGCCTGCCCAATATACAGTGAGTCGGGCTCTGCGTAGAGTTGCTCCCGTCCCCATGTGACTAGCATGGAGACTCTCAATCACCTCGGCTTGCATCTCTCTCGGAATGACTGTTCTACTGCCATGGTAGATAATGCCATCCTCTACGGTCATTTCATCCCAAAAAGAGTGGTAATGCCTGATCAGAGGTGAGGATGGTACATCTTGCCAACCGGCTTTGATGTGTTCCATCAGTTCTAACAAATCTTTGTCTTTAGAGGTTAGCCGCTGTACTTTCTGATAGAGCACATTTGGCAATGATCGGTCTCCAGGCTTTTCTGTACACTGAAACACCTGCTCCCGTGGTGGCGCTGTCCCTGGTGCTTCTATGTGAGCATCTCTAGACAACATATCTGCAGTCTTCTGGTCTTTTTCCCGTCTCCAAAGAATTTTGATGCCAGAATATCGTTGTAGAGCCAGCAGCATAGCCTGCACTCTCCTTGAAGCCTTGAATAAAGGTTTTTTGAAAATTGTGGGTATTGGCTGGTGGTCTGTGTAGACCGTCACATCTGCGTGACCAAAGATGTACTGATCAAACTTTTCTGTGCCGAAAACAATGGCCAGGCATTCAAGTTTTACGGGGACATACTTGGTCTCACATTCAGTGAGCGACCGTGACGCGTAGGCAATCGGCTTACCATCCTGCATAAGTGCAGCTCCTATTCCTGCCGTTGAAGCATCCGTCTGGATCACAATGGGCTTGTTGGTATCAAAATACTGGAGAGTGTCTGTCCCCACCAACATAGCCTTAAGCTTTCGGAAAGCTCTTTCTTGGTCACGGCCCCACTCAAAGACTGTATTGTCCTTAAGGAGTCTCCTCAGTGGTTCACTCTCAACCGACAAGTTGTTGATGAACTTGGACATGTATGTCACGTGTCCGAGAAATCTCCGCACCCCCTCTGTCGACGCTGGTGGCTGCATCTTCTCAATGGCTTCAACTTTCGCCGGATCTGGCTTAACTCCGGCGGCTGTGAGAACATGTCCAATGTAGTTGAGCTCATCCTGCAGAAACTTGCATTTTTGGCGATTCAGGCGTAGTCCGGTATCCCTAGCTCGTTTCAAAAGTGCCTCCAGGTTTTTGTCATGATCTTCTCTGTTAGTTCCATGGACAAGTACATCATCGGCGACAACTGTTACCCCCTGCAAGCCATGCAGACACTCACAGAGTCTTCTCTGGAACTCCCTGGTTTTCCGGTCGCCATACTTGCAACTACGATTAATCTTCTCTGTCTCCAAACTATAAAAACAAGTACTTTAACCAATCTTAACATGGTGCCCCGAGTGTGATACTGGTTTTTGGTCGTTACGAGAGCCATGGAACAACTTCTGGCGCCAAAACCTTTAAATGATGGGGGTAACCTACCCGAGGAGTGGAAGGACTTCAAGAGACAGTTTGATCTTTTCCTGGTAGGTACAGAGAAAACCAATGCCGATAATGTTGTCAAAGTTGCTTTATTACTAAGAACCATCGGCCCGAGGGTAGTTGATATTTATGACTCGTTTACGTGGACTACAGATGAACATAAAAATGATTATGCCAGGGTTTGTGAGGCGTTTGATGCATTCTGTGCACCACGTGTGAATACAGTGGCCCAAACCCATAAGTTACTTACTATGAGGCAGGGCAGGAAAACATTTGATGAATTTCTAACCAAGGTGCACTCAGTTGCTAGACTTTGTTAGTTTGACACCATGTATAACAGGATGGTTTTGCACGCTCTGCTATTGGGCATAGAGTGTGACAGAACAAGAAGGCGCTTGTTTGAAAAACAGGATGTAGACCTGAATACTGCGATCCAAATAGCACGACAGATGGAGGCCGCAGCAATAGATCTGAAGGCAATCACCTTGCGAGAAGAAGTGGCTGCAGTACGCCGCTACCAGCCACAGAGAAAACTAGATCAGGAGGGCAGAAGAGGCCATTCCAAAGGCGGTAAAGGTATGCCATCTAGCGATAGTTGTAATAAGTGTGGAATGTCACACCCTCCCAAGTCTTGCCCAGCGTTTGGTCAAAAGTGCCATCTGTGCACAAAATACAATCACTTTGCGAAATTGTGTAGATCTAAGAAGCCGGGTGGAAGCAAGACTGAGTCTGCCCATCAAGTCAGTTCATGGAACTACTCGTCAGATGAAGAATCGACAAACAGCATTCAGATCACTACACGAGACAAGAAGTTACTTGCTCAGATTTCGGTGAGAGCTGGGGATTGTCAGACCGAGATCCATTTTCAACTCGACACGGCAGCTACTTGTAACATTCTTACTGTAGCTGACTATGAAAAGATTGGTCAACCAACCCTACAGCCAACCACTACCAGACTCATCATGTATGATCAGACTGAATGCAAACCAGAAGGCTGGTGCTATGTTGAAGTCATGGACAAAGAAGGAAGCTATCGCAATTTGCGATTTATGGTGGTAAACACCACACAACGGAGTCTACTGTCTGGAACCACATGTCTGGACATGGAGTTGATCTACCTGACAGAGTCAGTATGTCTGGTAAATGAAAGGAAACTGAGCGATCTTCTGGATGAGTATGATGATGTGTTCACAGGGATGGGCACTCTACCAGGAGAATATCGCATAGAGCTGGATAAGGAAGTTCAGCCTGTTCAGGTGAGACCTCGCAAGTTACCTCTCTCAATGAAGGCCGATGTTGAGGCTGAAATTACCTCACTAGAGAAGCGTGGAGTCATCACCCGTGTCAACCATCCAACACAATGGATAAGCCATATACAGCCAGTAAGAAAGGCGAACAACTCCATACGCATATGCATCGACCCTCAAAACCTTAATCGCGCAATCAGGCGCAACCACACACAGATGCCTACGCTAGATGGCGTACTAACCCAGCTGAACCGAGCCAAGTGCTTTTTGCTCTGTGACGCCAAGGACGGTTTTCTCCAAGTTAAACTAGCTATGGATTCGACTGATCTGACAACATTCTGGTCTCCTGGTGGAAAATATAAATACCTAAGGATGCCTTTTGGCATCTCGAGTGCACCAGAGGAGTTCCAGAGAAGACTCTGTGAGTGTCTGCATGGCTTGCAGGGGGTAACAGTTGTCGCCGATGATGTACTTGTCTATGGAACTGACAGAGAGGATTAATCGTAGTTGCAAGTATGGCAACCGGAAAACGAACCCCGTTTTTATATTGTAATCGCTAAACCAAGATGCTAACAGAAAAGAGTATGCTCATAAAATATTATACAGTAAACAATTATCAATGCATTGTAATTATTAAACACCAAATTAGCTTGACGTGGATAAGCCAAAACATGTAGATAATCTCAAACATAATGTCAACACTCAAGCTATTATTTAAACTAAAACATTTTACAAAACCGACCAGGTTTAATACCGAAATAACTATAAAACAACAAATGCAAAATAAATGCTACCATGATTCAAGTTTTCCTATCTCATCACGAAACCTCAGAGGCTTCATAACCGGCCTGCCGCACCGCGTCCACCGGACAGCAGGTGACCCCACAACCCGAGCCTGATTTCCACTGCCAACGTGTGATTTAGCACTCGCAGCCATTTTGTGATCAACAACAGTACCAGAACTTGGGCAGGGCTGACTTGATTTAAACTCGGTCTCTGTGATGGGTTTAAACTCGGAACCAGGATCAATGACCAGTCCAGAATCCTTAACAACCTCGGACTCACCCGTAAATTGTGACTGATCTGGCTTTAAGTGCACTCTATTTCTACGGATGATAATTCCAGTGGTTTTGTTTTCTAATGAGTAAGATCTAGCTTGAGTGTGATGTTCTTTTATGATTGCAGGCTCCCACTTACCTTTTTGCGATCGAAAACGCACTAGCTGGCCCTCAGAAAGCACTATTCTCTCTGGCGTCTTTTTTGAATCATGGTTGGCTTTCATACTACGCTGTCTTGCTTCAAAATTAGCTCTTACCTCTTCTCTATTGTAAGCCCGAGGGAATAGACACTTGGCTTGTGTGTGTGATAGTATGAGTTATCTCCAACTTACCGAACCCATCGAAAACATATGTTAACTCGTCAGCTAAGTCACACTTACCTGTGATATCCTGCGACTGAGGTTTAAGATTAGCACTAACCACAAAGACCGTGTTGATTATACCCAATCATTGAATAGATGGTAGGCCCAGTAATGTGCGTGCTTTAAAGCCCGATTCCAATACATGAAATAGAATAGTCTGACTCTGTTGTTTGTATTTAGCATGTACTTCTGTGACACCTAAAGCAGGCAAAACATGACCGGAATATGCCGTCAACCACGTCCGACTAGGCACAACTGCGGCCCCAGGCAAAACCCTCTGAAGTTCAGTTTGAGATATTACATTAGTTGAGCACCTTTGTCTACTTTTGCACTCAAACCTTTACTATTCACTTCTAAATCCAAAAACCATTCATTGCTAACATCTAATATTTCCTTATCTAAACCTAAATCTACAGAAAATCCGTCTACAGTTATCATGTTCTTTTCATCAGCAATCGTATGTATTTGGAGATTGCGAGTGTCAATACAGAAGTCGGAGGTATCACATGCTTCGGCCTGCTCCTCAATGATCACTTCGTCAGCTTTTGTCGTCCTCTGCTGACAGACAACAGCAAAATGATTTTGTTTTAAGCAGATTTTGCAGGTTTTTCTAAAGGCTGGGCATGCACGTGGCGGATGTGACCGGCCACAATATTAGCAATCCCGTTTTACAGTGGGCTGCTTATGCGCTGATGGTTTGCTACTGGACTTGATAGCTGCCACCTAAGCTTCCTTCTTCATTTCTTTTTCTATTATTTCCTTTGCTCTCATTTTAGACGTTACATTGTCTAGAGTAACTGCCTCATTCAGTTGTAACACAGCGCTCAAGGATGTGTTGCGCATACCTGACAAGAGTCTATCCTTGATCAAGTTTGCTTGTGTGAGATTAGTGTTAAATCTACATTTCACAGCGAGAGAATTAATACTTCTGATATATCCCTCGGCTGATTTTTCATTAGATTGTCTATGATTATAAAACTGAGTTCTAAAATTTAGCACATTTGTTCTGGGTTGAAAGTATTCAGTGAAACCTGTAAGAACTGCATCAAGAGTTATGCCTTCCTCTTTTATGTTCAACTGTGTGTATACGTCTTTGCTCTCTGGGCCTAAGATATACAACAGCGTGTCGATCTGCACTTGAACTTCTTGCGCCTTGAGACCGCTAATGTTTCTGTATCGTTGGAATCGTTTATTCCATTCTGGCCATGCTGTGGAAGCATTTGCAAAGTCCATAGGCTTGGGTGTGTCCACTTTAATAGTTGGGGGAATCTAGCTGGAGCTGCTGCAACTGTAATTTCCTCCTCATCATCACTAGCCATTTCAAAACCAAGCCAAGAAATGAACTGCTACTAGTGCTATCACACCAGTAAAATTATAGTAACAACTGAATAGATGTACTTAGCTGTTTAGTGCAGCTGCTTGCGTTTGGAGGCCAGGCAAACACAAGCAATTGTAGGCATTAAGGTCACTGGCACCCGTCTGACATCATATTATGTTATGCTGTGTCATAAGATTCTCATTAATATAGTATTTATTAGAGCATGATTGATTAAAACAAAGCTTATTGTTTTATTCTCAAGATGGAAACTGATAACATAACGTAGTCACATGATCCTCACGTCATTGAACTAAAACCTAGGCAAGGAGACACAACTCCTAAATTTATAATATGATGAAGAATATAACATATATCATTGATGGTAGCTACATGCACGAATGATACGTGTAGCTAATGTGTGCCATTCCACAACGACTGCTTACGAAGCCTAACACTTCATAAAAAATTTCGTTATTTGCCTGATTACTGTCTGTATTTTGTGCTACCGTATGTTTGTTCTGAAAACGAAGGTCTGATATGTGTTTTGTAAGACAAATGAGTCTTGGTTTATTATTGCTAGAACACAGTAAAGATGCATGTCCAGGTGCTATGCGTGAGCGAGCACAGCTGTTTTATTGACATATATGTAAGCAAGTGACTCCAATGTAATATTGAAACAAGAGTAGACAACTCTTTTGTACATCTCCCTTCTCAGATTACAAGACACTCAAAGACACTATTGTTATAGAAACAACTACTTTATATACCTATATGTACTAACTAATAAACAGCACCAAGCTGTTGATTGAGTACAATAAAAGGCTATTGCAAACAGCACTACTCCTGCTGCTGCATAAAAGCATAACATAAATGGCAAATGAGAGCCCGCTCTGTTTACCTGTAAGTGCATATTACACACTAATACAGAAATATAACACTCCTCAATCAGGTGTCGAGGTGGTTGAAGCTCTCTATGGGGACGACTGCTGCGCGAAGTATGGACAACAGATTGCGACTCACTACCTACAGTCGTAGTAGATGTAATGTCAGCGTCAACATTATTTGGAGTAGTGTCATTGGGTTCTGTCGGAGTGCTCACTAAGGCAGACCGATTACGTCATACTTCTTTGCCAGCTGCAACAATGTATGTTCGACCGGGCAGTACGTCTTTCACAGTTCCATAGCGTTTTAGGTCGCGGATATAGACGCCGCTACTTTTACTAAGTGTAGACAACTCCTTAACATGTGTGGTGTCATGTTATTCTTTCATTTTTATCTTATATATGTCATTTTTGCTCTGAAAGTTTATGTGGTCCTCAGCAGTGGTAACTGGATAGTGTAGCTGTACGACATTATTTCGAAGTTGGCGACCCATCAGTAACTCAGCAAGGGACAGCCTTCCGTGTATAGGTGAAGTACAATAGGCTAGCAGTCCCAAGTATGGCCCTCCGATTTCTTCAGGATATTCTTAATTGTCTGAACCATTCTCTTCGGCTCCATTAGCTCTAGGGTACTTCGGTGACGAAGTTATACTCTGGAAACCATAGGTTTGAGCAAACTCTGAGTTCGCTTGATGAGTATTGCGGTCCATTGCCGGAAATAACTAACTCTGGGAGACCGTGATGTGCAAAGATATTCTTCATCTTATTAATCACGCGTAGATCTACTAGTCTCACATGGAAGTTGTGCTAATTCAAGATAGTGGGAATAGTAGTCGGTTACTAGCAGATAGTGTTTTTCTTTGTGAATAAATAGATCTGTTCCTAACATCTGCCAAGGACGAGAAGGTGTAGCTGTTGGCAACAATGGCTCTTTTACAGTTGGTGCACTCATCTTGTATGTGCTACAGTTTTGTATCATCTCTACTATATCCTGTGTCAGGCGAGGCCACCACACTGAGAGACTGGCCTTCTCAGTACATATAGTCATTCCCAAATGACCTTAATGTATGTTGCGCAATGTCTCTAATTGTTCAGCATGTGGTATTACAACATGGTTCTGAAAAGTAAGCAAATCTTTGTGCAGAGTGATATAGCTTCTATTCTTAAAGTGTGGTTTCAACACAGGATCAGTATTAGATAGGTAGTGCGGCCACCCGGATAAAACACAGTGTTTGACTTGTGAGAGCACTTTGTCTCTGTGCTGGGCTAGTCGAATTTTGTCTAACTGAATGTCACTACATGGCATTAGCATCGTCTGCTCAGATTAGTCTTCTACCTCATCTACAAGCATCACATCCTGTTCAGACGGCGCATCACTCGGGTAACGTGACGTTCGCGGAGCAATTCTCTTTACCCAGGATATGTCGAATTTTGTACTTGAAACGTGTCAACTTTAGCCCAAATATCTGTATACGTGGAGGTAACTTACTAATCTCTTGTTCACCCAGTAATGAAACAAATGGCTTGTGATCTGTTTATACCACCAAGTTGGGTATTCCAATCAGATACTTAAAAAACTGACATTTTCCAAGTATCTCCGAGAGATTCCTTTTCAATAACGGCAAATTTACGTTTGGCTTCTGATAAGGATCTACCTGCTGCTGCGACTAACCTACGGGTGCCGTCAGGTTGTCTTTGACTCAGTACTGCTCCTAGACCGTACCCAGATGCGTCAGTTGACAGGTACGTCTCTCTCTTTGCATCATTCGGAGCTAGCACCGGTTTCTGCCTAAATTCATGCTTTAAGCTTTCAAAAGCTTGTTGTTGGAGCGCATTCCAGATCCAAGTTGATTGCTTGCTGAGAAGATCTCTCAATGGCTTACTAATATATCCCACTGATGAACTAAACTTCCCGTACTGATTAACTATGCCTAAGAAGCTGTGTACATCTCGTGCACACATAGGAGTTGGAAACTCCAGCTGTGCCGATATACGTTCACTAGCATGTATACCATCTGCGTCAATACGGTGACCCAAATTATCGATCGATTTTTGCTTAAAAGCACACTTGCCATGGTTTAATGTCAACCCTGCATCTTGTATTCGTCGTAACATGAGAGTTTGTCTGGAGTTGTGTTCTCTTTCGTCAGCCCTCATTCTCAATATGTCGCCCATGTGTACTACTACACCATCATTATCACCTAGAATTCGAAACATTTCTCTACAAAATATGTCGGGTGAGGACGACAAACCAAATGGCAATTTTCGATAGTAAAGTCGACCAAAAGGAGTTAAGAACGTGGTAAGCTGCTGCGATTCCTCTGACATCGGTATTTGCCAGAAGCCGCTGTTTGCGTCCAGCTTCAAGAAGATTTGACCATCACTCAGCTTAGAAAGACTATTTTCTACCGTAGCCATAGGAAAAACTTCACGTTCAACATATTTGTTCAGTTGAGTAAAATCAGTACAAATTCTAGCAGTATCTTTCTTAGGAACAATGACCAGTGGTGCACGCCAATCAGTCGGTTGCTGAGCTTCAGCTATAACACCGCGTGATAACATATGATCAAGCTCTAATTTAGTTTTCTCCAACAAAGGAATGGGTACAGGCCTAGGCACATAAATAGAATATATGGCTTAGCATCATCAGTCAACTCGATATGACATTCGGCTTTGATTGACCCTAGACCATGAAACAGCGTATCACTGCTATTTATCTCAATATTTATATTACTAGACACAGCATCAACGTTACGTGTAAGCAAGTTTAGGCGTTGGTATGCAGATTTACTTATGCAGGTTAGTGGTTTGACCTTTTTCCACATGGATAGTCTCTCGTACAGTCAGTATGTCATAGCGTATGACAGCATCTACGTGACCTATACAAAGAATGCCAATGTTACCTGCACCTCTCAGCTTGTTGACAACAGGCTGTAAGGTTACTTTTCGTGGTATGCTAATTGGCCCACATCCTGTAGTGGCTGCACCTGAGTCTAGTTTGAAACGAATGTTACTCACAGTGCTGTTTGTATCAACCTTTAGATTCTAGCCCATGGTCTAGTGCTACTGTTGTTACGGTGAATGTTTATTTCACCGGTAAACAATTCTACTTCTGTGACTGGCTTTGACAAGCAAGCTCTCTTCCAGTGTCCTAATTTCTTGCATTGGTTACAACAGAAATTAGCAGCTAGATAGTCCTCCTTAGAATGTAGTTCTTTACCGTCACAATGCTTACAGTGTTTTTTACTCGATGTATTATTGTTTGTATTTGAGTTGGAAAATGGTTGTCTGTTGTATGCGCGTGGTTTCTTTTGTTGGGCGACTTTATTAGCATGAACATCTGCAGCTGGTTGTCCTCAAACTGCTGTAAGTGCTTGTTTGGCCAACTCAAACCGCCTGGTCATAGTCACTGCTTCATCTAGAGCATGCATAGGCGATCTTTGTTCACATGTGGGCCAGATTATGTTTTCCAAGACTGGCCACGGGCCAGGAGTCCTAATTATAGAGTTGCAATATATGTATACATATATACTTATAATTTCATATATACTATGCAAATAAACATATATTAAATTATTGATTTTTTTATTCATTTGTCTAATACTTTACATAGAAAGGGTAAGGAAACAAAAATTGTAAAAGCTAAAAATATTTATTAAAAACAATTTATGGAAACAGTTTATTAATCTTATAATTACAAATAAGAAAAAAATATTGAAGCACATAGTTTGTTAATCTTGTAATTACGAATGAGAAAAATTGTAACAAAACCTTATAGTTTGCCAGCCTTTTTTTTGATTTTGCATGTTTCATTTTCGTAAACAGCTGCTCACATATGTAAGTACTCCCAAATAGTGACATTTTTTTTCTTGCAAAGTCTGTGATCCTGGGGAAAGCTTCTTTCCATAGATTTTTATAAAATTCCAGTAACGAATAATCTCTCATTTCTCGCCTTAAGTCTTCATTTCCTTGGAGTTTCAATTCCATCTGCAATTCTTCGGGAGCCTCTTCAACATTGACATCAAATGGTGAAGAGAAAATACGTAGATTAACTCCTTGTGATTTGAAATCTTCAAATCTACTAATGAATTCTTTGCGAATTAATACAAGCTCATCAGCATATGAAGTACAGTCTGCTTTGCAATGATTTGCCAATGTAAGAAAATGGCAAGTATTACCACTTCTCAGCTGTTTTCCCACAGTTGAATTTTGTTTTGAAATGTCCTGATATGACTGGGCAACTGATGAACAAATTGGTCTTTTCCTTGCAGTTTTGAATTCAACTCGTTCAGATATAAAGTAAAGTCAACAAAAAAAGCGAGATCCCGTACCCAGCCATCATCACTTAATTCAGGGATAGACTTGCCTTTCATTTCCATAAATGTGAAAATTTCACTCCTCAGATCATAAAATCGTTTTAATATTTTTCCTTTGCTCAACCATCGCATCTCGCAGTAGTAAACCAAATCTCCATGTTCTGCCTCGATATCTTCAAGGAATTCTTTAAACTGGCGGTGGTTTAATGCTCGAGATTTTATAAAATTGATACTCGAAACTACTTTAGACATAACGTGCTCAAATTTGAGGGACTTGGCGCACAAATTTTCTTGGTGAATTATGCAGTGAAACACATAAAAATCTTTTGTGTCTATGTTCATAGAAGTTAACTCCGACTTAATTTTAGAAGTTAAGCCAACTTTATTTCTAACCATTGCTGGTGCACCATCTGTTGATGTACCATGAAGTTTATCAAAATGAAGATTAAATTTAGCCATTAATATTTTCAGTTCTTGGAAAATATCCTTTCCAGTAGTAGTGTCTTTCACTGCTTGAAGACCAAGCATATCTTCTGTGATATTGAACTCGGCATCAACTCCACGTACAAAAATTGCAAGTTGGGCTATATTTGCCACGTCAGTACTTTTATTAATAGCCAAGGAAAAATACTTAAATTTCGAAGCAAGTTTTTTTCAAGCCTGTTTCTATATTGGTAGCAAGTTCATCAATCCGTCTTGTTACAGTTCTACAAGACAAACTAATATTATCAAATTCTTTTTTTCTACCTAGACACAAAATATCAACTACTGCTTGTAGACACTCTTTCACAAATTCGCCATCGGAATAATTTTTCGAATGTTTTGTGATCTTCTCACTAACAATGTAACTAGCACGAATAACATTGTCGGCATCATCACGTTTCTTGATGAAAATTGTCTGCTGCTCTTTCAATTCTTTCATCAGTTTTTCGACTTTTTGTTTTCACCTTGAAAACTATCGTACACAGATGAGTGTTTGGAAATGTAGTGTCTTTTCACATTATATTCCTTCATGACAGAAACTGACTCGGAACACAATAAACACTTTTGTTTTTTCTTTGATTTGTGTGAAAAAATAGTCATTGATCCATTTTTCCTTGAACACTCAAGATTTGTTATCCACGTTCCTCTTTTTTGATGACGATATTTTGGGTTGGATGCATTCAAGAAATTTAAAAGAAAGAAAAATGTATCAGAAATATAGATTTGTTTCTTTGTGGAAAACTGGTAGAGATTTTGCGCTAAATCGTCCTTGACTGCTGAAAATTACTTAACAAAACGTCATGTTGGCATCAGGATATGGATGCTAAAGGATGATTTTTATTTATGATTATTTCTCGTGAATGCAGAGGTTGATGAGATTTTCATAAAGGGAGTTTTATTGTCATTAAAGGAAATTTTGTTTTTGAGATCATTCTTTTTTACTTTCTTAATTTAAGAATAAAAATTATATTTATCAAAGGCCTCCACGGGCCGGATGAAAAGCCTTCACAGGCCGGATTTGGCCCTCGGGCCATAGGTTGCCCATGCATGATCTAGAGTTAGATCTCCTTTGCTTGCAACTTCTCGCTTAATGTGTCATCTGGCACTCCAACTACCAACCTATCTCGAATTAACTCTTCTCTCAAAGTCTGGTACTGGCAATATTCAGCCTGCTGATACAGGTTATGAATAATTACATCCATAGGCTCTCTACCTCGCGTGAGTTTGTTGAATTTGGCCCTTTCAGCTACCAAATTCCTACTAACACCAAAGTAGTTATCAAAGGCATCTATGACAATTTGATAGTCAGTCTCTTCTATGTCCCTACTGGAAACAACATCTTCTGCTTGCTCTTCCAGAGTATAGATCAATGCATTTATCTGCTTCTTCTACGGCCTGGTACCTAGTCCACTAGCTTCCCTAAATCTGCGCCATCTGCTGCGGCACCTAGTCCACCCACCCCGGTCAGAAAAATCAAATTGATCAGGCTGAGGCTGAGTAACGTACAACAACAGGTGTTATAGCTTCAGTCTCATTTCTATCTTCCTCATCACCCATGCCCAAGCGCTACACTGTCGCCATGTGATATGTGTTTTGTAAGGCAAATGAGTTTTGGTTTACTATTGCTAGAACACAGTAAAGATGCAGGAAGATGCACGTTCAGGTGCTATGCGTGAGCGAGCACAAATGTTTTATTGACATATATGTAAGCAAGTGACTCCAATGTAATATGGAAACAAGAGTAGACAACTCTATTGTACAGAAGGGTCCGCTTGCAAGCTATTGCGATAAATAAGTCTTTGGGCAAACTGCATTGTTGATCTTCTTTTGTGTATGCTGTTTATGAATGATGGATAGGTGATGTTTTTATAAGGAATATATCATCAATGTATATGTTCAGCTCTTTAATAGTAAAGCCCATTTGATACACTCACGAGTTCTACAATAAACAAAAATAGATAAACAGGAACTGGTAAAACATGAATGAAGTAACCTCGACAAGAGGTCACACAAAATGTATAAATACATGACTATTAGTGAATATCACTTTTTGCATAATTTGAAAGCGTGTCCTCGACCTTCAGGCTATTACTGTTGTGTCCTACAATTATTAATTATCATTTATTAATAAGATCACATATAGATTAGATTGCTGCTTGTTTAGTTTATTATTACATAAGAAATGCAGTTCTGTACTCTGCGATGTCCTCGAGGTAAAAGAATGAAGTATTAATCCAAGTCCGCAACCTGGTTACATAACATGTTAATGCGCAGTGTAAAAGGTAATAGTATCACTATCACATATCACTATTACTTCCCATCTTTTCTAATTCGCTGTGAATATGTAACATAATGTTATCGGTAAACTATAATATTGTGTTGCTATTTCTTAATTAGTTGATTGTCAATAATCGATTGTTAATACATGTATAGGGCCATTCCATCAGGTTTCACCAAAGTGTTAACTGGCTAGTCACAGATTGTTTCAAACCTAGTACCATCTTGAAGAGTATGTCAAGTTTGGTACAAATCCAAGTTTTCAGGTTCCTACACGGAAACGGTCCCCGAATACGGCCTTTCAACGTTGCTCGACAGGGGAGACAACTCAGTTATTTTTTTGGGTATTTGGGCGTTCAATATCTCAAAAACCCTCTTAATGATGCTATTCATTTTTTCAGGTTTAACACTCCTACATGTCTTTTACAAGTCTCTAAATTTTACTCACCTCCTAGATGCTCTTGTTGGAGGTCAGAGGTCGTCAAAGTAGGTCACCGGAGCATATTCAAAGCTAATAATATGAATTCGAGCTATTTTTAAACACTCATATTTGAATGATAAAGGTACAAAAGCTAGAAAGTAAATGCTTTTCTATAACTTTTGTTGTCTCTCAAATTGATAAAACTTAAATTTGTGTTATAAAGTCGTAGGTTTGTGTCTTTGGCATGTGGAATCTCTTTATTAGACTAAACGCTATGATGGCTAAAGATAAACTGCCCTCGTTATATCAAGCAAGCATGATCAACTCGTATATGCAAGACACAGAAAGAGCAGGCAGCAAGTAAAAACAACAGGGCATTGAATGCAACCAAGCTACATCATGAAATCTCAACAGGGCATTAAGGGCAACTAAGCCATCTCATGACATCCCATCTGTTTTCCAAAGAAATACAAAGTCAAATCAAGGAAATAAAACTGGCATTGCTACAAGCAAAAACTGTCAGAACAAAACTGGGTCTGCACAACAAAAGCTTATTTGTAAATGCAAAAACTACATGTATACTTTGTATTTAATGGTGTAGCGAACTAAAAGTGGATATAACCTGTTACTGTCTACACACTATTCCACTATCTAAATATTTCTAACACAACATGCCATGTTACTGGTGCCCCTGGTATTATAGCCAACTGTCACCCTTAAATACCACCTAGTTTTGAATAGTTCAGTTTTTGGATAGGTTTGGTTGCTCTCTCTGATTTTCTGATAGGTGCCGAAATAGCAGGTGCGCCTGGATTGATAGCAGGTCTAACCGAATTCGTGCCAACACCAACAGCATTTGCTTGGGCCACATGACTACGGGTGGTGCTGGCATAGAGTCGTCTCTCTGGCATAGTCTGTGCTGGCTTCCGCTCTCTCAAGTCTGATTGATTGCGCCTATATATCTTTCCAGTCATATGCACATAAAAACTCTGAGGTGTTTCAGCATGTTTTACTATCTCCCCTGGCACCCATTGTCTAAAGGGAGCTTGTTTATACCCTGTCACCTATATAGCCTGTCACCAAAGAGCCTGTTATATTCTTGAAATCATTTGGCTGAGTGGATTTGTTTGTGCATAACCCTTGCTGTTTTTTGAATGCCTCTTCTATCTTTGCGAAGTCAATGTTCTGCATTTTCAACTGCTCTGTACTGAAGTTTAAATGATCTCTAAACTGTCGGCTTTGTAAGAGTACGCAGGGTGCCGGTAAACCATTCCGGCGAGGTGTTGTTCTAAGCGCTTTGAGCACATCGCACAGTGTCTGCTCGCTCGTTTTTGCTTCCACTAGGCATGATTATATGGTTTGTATTGTACGCTCAGCTAGCCTATTTGATCGACTGGTGTATGAGCTCACTGTGATCTGTTTTACATCTATTGACTCTAAGTATGACCTAAATTCAAAACTGCTGAAATACGATGCATTGTCACTCACGCATGGTTCTGGTCGACCAAAGTCCAAAAATTGCTTTTCTAGTATGCCAATGACTTCCTTGGCAGTACATTGCTTCAACTCAAAACAGCTGGGCCATTTTGAATATCGATAGATGGTTGGCAGGTAATACCTCCCATCTAGGTGGAATATGTCCATACTCAGTGTTTGCATTGGGTATTGTGGTAGCTCATAAGGCTCAAGTATTTTCTGGTCATTTGCTCTCATGTTCTCTTGGCAGGCGATTCAACCTTCCACCATATCTGAAATCTGTCCTTGATACCCAGGCCAATAAACTGCGTTTTTTAATTGTTTCTGGTATTTTGAAATTCCTAGATGGCCATTATGTATATCTCCTAGAATTTCTTTTCTCTTCGATAATGGAACTACAATTTGACTATTTTTCAAAATCAGCTCCTCATGCGTTGCGAGCTCGTTCTTTGCATTCCAGTAGGCACGGAGTAGCTCTATGCATGCTCGTTTGCTCTTTGGCCATCCCCCTACTATATAGGATTTTAGCACATTCATGCTGTGGTCATCACATGCGGCCTGTTTGAATTTTTCTCTGAATGATGGCTTTGCCAGGATACCAGTTACTACCGCATGCACCTGGTCATGATCATTTGCGACAAATTTATCATGTGACTCACATAAATCGATTAGGTAAGCTCTTGACAGTGTATCAGCAATATATAGCTGTGCTCCAGGTTTGTGAACCAAGTTAAAGTCATATAACTGCATCTTTAACCTCATGCGCAGTAGTCTAGGGGTAAGCTCTCCCAAATTCTTTTTTACTCTTGTTAACAGTGGCAAGTGGTCTGTCTCTACAGTCACTGATTAACCATAGATGTACTGGTGAAATCTAGTGAGCCCGTATTGTACAGCCAAAAATTATTTCTCACTTTGCGCGTATGCCTTCTGAGTATCTGTCAGAGTGCAACTAGAATACTCTATGGGTTGGCCCTTTTGCATAATAACTGCACCCATGCCATTCTTACTACTATCCACACTTATTGTCACATGAAAAACGTGGTCCTAAAGCTTCATTTTGAAACAAGTGTGCGTTTTAGTGTGGCTAGCGCTTCCTGCTGCAACTCTCTCCAGACCCAAGGGTTGCCTTTCCTTGTCAAATCTCGTATTGATGTGGCTACCTCTGATAGGCTCGGACAAAATTTAGCAAGATATGTAGCCATGTCTAGCAATCGTCTTACATCGTCAGCACACTGCGGTTCAGGCATTTCATTTATTTCCTTAATTTTAGCTGGGTTTGGTTTGATTTGCCCGTTACTAATAATATGCCATAAGTACTTGATCTCTTTTTGCTCAAACTTGCATTTGTTGAAGTTCAACGTTAGACCCACCTTTTTGCATCGCTCCAAAACCTCCTTAATTTTGTCATGGGTTTCCTTATCTGTTGTATGAACTAGAATGTCATCAATATAGGTCTTGACATGCGCCATACCGCTAAATAGCTCTGCAATGGTTCTATGAAATACCTCAGCAGCACTACTTATCCCATATGTGAGTCTCAAAAACCTGTAGCGGCCAAATGGTGTAGCAAATGTGGTCAGGTAACTACTCTTGTCATCTAACTCAAGTTGAAGGAACCCTGACCTAGCATCTAACGTGGAAAACACTGTCGCATTGAAAATATCTGCAAATATTTCTGTGGCGTTGGTAGAGCATAATGCTCCCTTTTTATACACCTATTCAGTTCTGTTGTATCTAGACAAACCCTCAAAGACCCATCTGGTTTCAGCATGTTGACAATAAGTTGGACCCAATCATTCGGGGCCATCACCTTAGCTATGGTACCTGAGGTTTCCATTTCTTTTAGAGTAGCTGGTAGTTTATCTCTAAGTCTAAATGGCACACGTCTAGTGCTTTGTATCCCTGGGTTAGCATTATCCTTTAGCCTGAGAACATGCTTAGTCCTTAGCTTGCCCAGACCTTTGAAAACATCTGAATATTGTGAAGCCACAGTAACAGATCCTACTGGGTTAACCAAACCCATAGACACACAACTAGGAAGCCCAAGCCAAACTTTACTGCCAGCATTAGTGACAGCAAAATCATGTACAGAAAACCTATTACTTTTCTCAAGTAAATGAGATGCATTGTCTAACACATTAAGATTATGTCCACTATACGACATCAGCTTTAAGGCATGTTTCCTTAGAGTCGGTTTATCAGTAAGATTCTCATAGACTGAGGAAGGCATCATGTTACAGGAAGCACTGGTATCTACTTTGATAGTGAGCAGCTTATCATTATGCTTTGCTTGCTTTGATAAACCGCTCTTCTTTTGAACTCGCATTTTCCAGTGTAGCATACCGCTTTATCAGTGTCATCATCAGCAATGATTACAGCATCAGCAGTCTCATCAGTGAGCTCGTGAGTTACATTAGAACTTAATTGTCTCAGCCTACTTTTAGTCTTGCAGACTTTGCCAAAATGATTTTTACCTTCACAAGCCTTACATGTTTTCCATATGCATGGTATTGTTGTTTTGCATGATCACCTCCACAGTATTTACAATTCAAAATTTTATCATCAGAGAACTTATCTTGGAGGGTTGCTTTTGATTTGTGATCAGCTGTTTTGGAAGATACTCCATTGACCTTGATGGGCTGATCTGACATCTTTGCCATATATGATTTGGTAGCTTTCACACGTCTGCATATTTGGATCGCTCGAGCCAGGGTAAGCGGACCATCCTCATTTAACAACTCCTCTCTTACTGTATCGGCCTTGATGCCTATCACAATGCGGTCTCGCAGGCCTTGTCTTTTTCTTCGGCATAAAAGTTGCATGTGCCAATCAGTACCTGGATAGCATTGAAGAAACGATTAAAAGATTTGTCTTGTTCTGGGTACGGCAGTAAAAATGGCATCTCTCAAATTCTTCTTTCACTCTTGGTCAAAAGTAGTCAGAAAAGCTTTCTTGACCTTCGTGATATCTTTCTGATCATCATCAGACAGACTAAAAGTTCTGAAAACCTCTTGTCCCTGAGCACCTAATATAGTAAGCAGTGTAGCTACTTGAATATCCTGAGCCTTCTTGCTCTTTTCTGTTGCCAGCATGTAAAAGTCATATTGCTGCAACCAGGCTGTCCAATGTTCGCGAGGTTTCACTTGGATCTGTATTACCCTCTGACAAGAAAAAATTCCTTGGTTGCTTTAAACCACCATCGGCCATTGCCTTCATTGCGTCTCAGTCAGCTTCAAATGATGTTAAAGTTCATTCTTGTTCAGTATGTACAATAAGTACAATTGGCGTGGAGTACGAAATCCTGACATCATGTTATATAGGCGTAGGCTTGTGTCTTTGGCATGTGGAATCTCCTTATTAAACTAAACGCTATGATGGCTAAAGATAAACTGCCCTCGTTATATCAAGCAAGCGTGATCAACTCGTATATGCTCGACACAGAAAGAGCAGGCAGCAAGTAAAAACAACAGGGCACTGAGTGCTACCAAGCTACATCATGAAATCTCAACAGGGCACTAAGTGCAACTAAGCCATCTCATGACAATTTGCAGAAAAAAATGCTGATTAATTAGCTGCAATAGCCAATTTTCAAAATGGCCGCCAACGCCATCGAGTAAATTGCGTCATCTTACTAGCTGGATTTAGCATGTTTGCACAAAAATATGGTTAACAAAACATAGGTCCTACATAATTCATATATGCTGATTTCAATTCTGGCATTATTATTCTTTCTTTCCTGCTTTGAACTAGTCTATTTCATGATTAACAAATGACTATTTTAAATAGTAAAATTCAGTTGCGCGATATAGTAGTCATATTAAAAAGTCCAATATGGCTATGTATTTCTATAAAAGAGTTCGTAAACTAACAGTCTCATGTGTTGCTTATTTTATTTCTTCTTTTTGTAATCTGTTTATCCTTACTGAATCATATATAAATTGATAATGTACTTGGTTTGTCAGTCATTCCTGGGATTATTGATCAAGTTTGTAGTCATGGTGGCGGTTGGTTGTCTGTAGAATGACTGAGCACATGTTGAATAGTAACATACAGTTCATCTGGTCTGATAGGATATTTGAATACAGCTGAAGGACTTTTTGGGTAAAGAGAGTTGACTTTGAAGTCCTGCTTGTTGATGTTTATTTCAACAACTTATCCAACATACTAATCGTTGTCATATTTGTAGGCCAGTATATCACCCTGTTTAACGGTAGTCATATCTAAATGAACTTGCGGTGGCACAGTGTTTGCTCTGGCTGCAACATTACAACATGAACATGGGTACTGAACTGTGATAGAGACATCGCCACCTGATGTCCGATAGCCAATAAGGCTAGCAGTACTTGCCTTAAAACAATAATGACTTTGCGAACCAGCCACAGGGATGGCACAGTCTCTGATTCTTTCCTCTTGAAGTGTACGGTATTTAGTGATGTCCACATTTTCATACCATAAAATCAGTACAGACTTTATATTCTCCATTGCGTAATTATATAGTTATTTAGGTTTTGTGATGAAGTCAGCAGAAGTGCGTTGCAGACGCGTTTGACGGGCATGCTACTTTACAACAGCCCCTATGTCGTCACATGCAGACTTGCCATGAGAGGTTGCAAAGTAATGCCATTTGGCAGAAATCCCAAAGTGTAGTGTGTGATGCATCAGGTTGCAGAAGCTCTTATATGATTTATACTGTCCAGTGCAGCTGTCTGTAAAGTAGCGTCCTATATCAATCTCTGGTATCATCAATCTCAGTCTAGGTATAGTCTTTAAATTTCTGTAGAGTTTTATGCTCTCGTTCAGACCGTCTGACTTCTCGATGTTTGCTGGACTTTCACTATTGGTTGATATAATATCATCATCGGTCCATTCTAGCTGGTTATCATTTGATATGCTCGCGCTCTCTTTCTTCATCGTCTACAACCGAAACCACAGGTGATAGTATATACGGTTTTAAATAAGTGATGTTATGCTCAACCTTACAGCCATTGCTGCATTTGATGGTTACGTGATTTCTTGTTTTACCCGTTACAGTGACTGGTTCCTTGTGAAAAGATGTGTCAGCTTTTAATGGAAATTCTTGTCTCATTAATACTCGGTCACCAGGGTATGATTTGGAAAATTCGGCCTGCGACTTTTCGTCGAAATACTCTTTTGATTTAGCTTTGTATTGGCTATCACGATCTGCTACGTTCTGATCCATTACATTAGAGGTCCACTGGGGTAATTTAGTTCGGATTTTTCTACCAAATAGAAGTTCAGCTGTGGTTTTTCCCATACTTGGATGTGGGACATTACGGTACGCCCTCATATAGCGCTTGTTCTCAGATTTGTAATCTCCACCTTTGCTATATGCTATCTTGATGCGTTTTAGAAGTGAGGCGTTCTGCCTTTCCACCTCCACCTTGCCTTTCCACCTCCACATTTATTGGCTATACCATAATGGTCACAGTATTGGGCAAACTCCTGAAGAATGAATTGCGGGCCATTATCAGTTTTTTGTGGTTCTGGAAAGCCATGAGTAAAAAAATATGTTATTGAGCGCTTAGATAGTTTGGTCTGCGGTTATTGACTTATATGCAATTCCATAGAACCTGTGTAATAGTCTATAACAACTAGTATGTATTCTCCTGAAGGGAGTGGTTCAAGGAAATCGGCTGAAATTTCTTGCCTCGTCACTATTGGTCTCGGAGTGGAACACAGCGGTTCAGGGGATTTAAACCTCGCCCGGTGATCTTGCAACCATTACAGGATTTACAACGCTTTTTAGCTTCAGCCTTCATACCAGGCCACCAAACTTTAGTTCTGAGATTTTGCTTAGTTTGTACTATACCCAGGTGACCTTCATGAGCAAGACATATGACTTGATTTCTCAGAGTTTTCGGAATTACGTTTCTATCCCCTCTCAAAATTACCCGCCCCACAATGCACAATTCGTTTTTTAAGGTTTTATAAAGGGGAGAACCTTTAAAGTCATGCCAATTTCCGAGTTCAAGGCATTCTATCACCTCTGTTCATTCACTGGAATAATTGGTGACTCGATCAATCGGCTTAACAGTTAAAGCACGGGGGGTGAAATCAATCACCAACCTACGGACTGCCAAGTCTTCTAATTGTGTCCTAGTGAGAGTTTTACTAGGATCTACAGTCATTAACCTAAATAAGGGTCAGCAATATTGTTTCTTACCCTAACATAAATGACATTGAAGTCAAAAGGTTGTAACCTTAGCACCCACCTTTCATTACGAGAGCTGGGTTTTGATTTCTTACTATAAATACTGAGGAGAAGTTGGTAGTCAGTAACCAAATCGAAATTTAACCTCAGCAAATAACATTGAAACCTTTCGCAGGCCCACTCTAACTGTAGACCCTCTTTTTCGTTCTGGCTATATTGACGTTCAACATCAGTAAGCGATCAACTAACAAAGCTAATAATTCTAACGTCCCCGTTTTGAACCTGTATCAAAACTACCCCTAAACCCACAAGCCCCGCGTCAGCTATGACCTTTGTTTTTGCTTTAACATCAAAGAACCCCAATGTTACATGATCTGCTAAAGCCTTTTAGAGAAGATTGAATGCTTGGATCTGGTCAACCCCGTAATCAAACGGAACGTTTCTACAAGTAAGCCTTCTACAGTATTTAACAAAGCCCATAAAATATCTAACTTCTGAGATGTCCCTTGGAGGTCTGGCACTTAGGATATCTCTAACTTTACTTTTACCCAGGGCCACCCCATTACTGGAGAGTTTATGGCCTAGCAATTCCATCTCGCTCACACCGAACTTACACTTCTTTTTGTTGAGAATGAGTCCCCAGTTTGACAGACGTTTGAAAACGTTGTTTAGCCTCTTCCTTTTAGTTCATCCTTTTTTATACTGTCAGATCCCATCAGCACAAGTAAATTTGACACCCTTTTATTCTCAGTCATTTTACCGCATTGTTTAGCTATTTTATTGCGAACTGTTACGTGAATATCTTCCAGCTAGCCAATAATTTGCTACTATCTTTGAAGTCTAAATGCTGCACAAATCTATCATCTTTTGAGTCTTCCATATTTTATTGTATAAATAAACTAGTTGCTAATGCTGGCTCCATCAAATCGAGAAACAAAATATGGCACTATTATATGATAGTATGCAATGTAAACATGGGCTCCAACAAGCCACCAAAGCCGTATTAATACAAGTATACAAAATGTTAATGTGATTCCAACAAACCACTATAGTTACAATGTAATGTTAACAAATATTAACGTTTCTGCAAATTCAGTATACTCACACTACAGTCTATGTTGCCAAAAGGTTCCTGCAAACCAACAAACCACTGTAGCTTTGATGTTCTGATCAGTGTTCTATACAGTGCAATTCTAATTAATATTGATAGTACTATGTAGACAGCTCTTTATTCAACAGTATGGCGTACGGCTCGTATTTTCTGACACCATGTCAGGTATGCCTATAACTACCTTAGTAAGTATATATTTTGGTCCGGAGGACACTTCTAGTCAGTATGAGCACTAGCATAAGAGAGCGAGACTATCGTCAGTCACGAGAGGCTCCACTTCCGATTGGCGACATCCGTTATATTACAACCGGTAGGCAAGAGGTGCAAAACACATGCTATCTGCTCTTGTTCTACCGTGTTACGACCTACGCTTTCAGCTGGATACCTAAATACAAACTCAGCTTGATTTTGCTCACTCTTGCAACATTTCATCTCATAGTTAAAACCTGACAGTTTGGTAGCCCACCTCTGCAGCCTTTTGGCAGCCATAATTGGAATACCCCCATTAGGGTCAGAAACGACACTTACAATAATGGTCAACTGATCAACTTTATCAACTTAAACTTCCTCCCAAACAAGAAATTGTAAAATCTTTCCAACTGTGGACAGCCTTGTTCTGTTTTGGATAAAACCCTACTGGCCAACTAATTGGTCTACTTTGGCCATTGTCACATGAGCTAACACTGCAGCTACCCCCTCTCGACGCATCACATGAAAGAGGTATACACTTAGTGTGATCAAGCGTCAAAATTCAGTTATACCTGAGTGATAAATAAAATCCAGTATAAGAGTAGTGGAGCACCCAGTGTCCACTTTCATTTACAATGCTACTCCATTTACTAGGCAAGCTACTGTCATGACGCCATTTTGGTTGTTACTGGTTTTAGCAAGTACAGTAGACGCTCCTATGACGTAAACAAACTGTTCCAAGAACGTTTACATTATAGAGAGTTTACGTTATAAGAACAGCAAAATGTAAATAGTCTAATCCAGGAGTCCGGAACCTTTTTGACTGAGAGACCCAAACGCACACATATTTCAAAATTTAATTCTAGGAGAGCCATATGTATATTTGAATCTCAAAAACATAAAGTGGAAAAGGAAAGCCAACAAATTTTGTGTCTGAGCAATTTTAGAGTATAAGAAAGCTGGGCTTATTTTTAACAACAATGTTATAGCAAAGATATTATGAAAAGTAATTTTTACTACTAATGTGACTTCTGATGCTGCATGCTTTTGCTGATAGCTTTTTAGTCTGTTTGATACGTGGTGAGATTCAGCTTCATGCAAGAATTTAGGCATGCATCTGTTAAATGTGAATGCAGGTTTATCTTAATTTTCTTCATGCGTGAGAATGACGCTCGCATGTATATATAGCGCCAAACATGGTTAAAACGGCTTGTGTCGCAAAGTGTTTTGATAATCAGCTGGTTTGCGCGTGGAAGTTTTTCATGTCTGTCCACTTGTGTGTACTTGCCAGCTCTGCTTGCTCTCATGCAAGTCTTTCTAACTCTTCATTCAGTGGCTTGAACTTACTCACCTACATGTCTGAGGCCTTGAGGTCTGCAGAGTCAAAACCTCAAGTTGATGTGTCGCTTTTTATTTGACCGTTTCATTGGCAAAGTTTTATTATTGTATATTAATCACACTGCAGAGCCCGCTCTTTCCACAAAAGCAAATTCTTCTGTTCATTCTTGCTGAAATATCAAATGCTCCCTTTCTTTTTCAGCCGTCTTTGAATTTGAAGGGTTTACCTTTTGATCTAAAAAATGTCTTGTGTGGTCTCAAAATTTGTATTGGTATTTGGTAAACTAATACTTTGGCCTTTGGTAAACGAGTACTTTGGCCTTGCCAAGTATTGCTCCAACCCTGTTAAATATTCAACCACACCCATCTTAGAGTGGTTAGTGTCAGCTGCAGCTCCCGATGGTTGCTTTTGCTTGTTACGCTGTCTAGCATAGGTATCTCTTAAATTTTTAAATCTTTTTGCATCATTTCCATCTAAGCAACGAACTTAGTGTAAACATGAAAGACAATAGGCTCTATATCACACATTGGTATGTGGTGACCAGTAATAGCAGTGGCAGTAGAATACAGATTCAATCAATGCAGGAAAAAAGAAGCATTAGGCAAGTAGGATATCATAATTCAATAGCAGTACTACAACTGTGTACTGAATTCGCAATGCAAATGTTATTGTACATACATGTATTTATATTATATTATAATTATAAAAAAAACAAATACAGTACACAGTTTTGATTAATAAAGTGGTGTTATTAGTGATGTCGTGATAGTTATATAGTGATGTTATTTGCATTAATTTGAATTGAAATACATTAATTATTATTATTTATTTACTTACTAGCTAGCTTTAACTCTTTTGCTATTTCTTCCCAGTTATTCCTCTTGATATCTTCTCTTTTATAATTTTGGTGTTTTTGATTATAGAGGCATGGCCTCTCTCTTAAGGCTGGTTCACACTATATCGCTGTATTTCGGCTTTGATACCACAATACTTCGATGATTGTCGATGATGACAATGTTCACACTAACACAAACCCATCAGCGTTTGTATCAGGGAACAGTCATTGTCATTAGGATAGGATAGCTATGAAGTGCAACTTGAGTAAATGATGGGACATTTTGTGATGTCCCATCATTTACACATGTTGCGCTTCATTGCTCGGGAACTACTATTTTGAAAGCAGTAAATTGTATACCATCTATAAGCCAAGAAAATACTGCATCAATTAATTCAAAGAATTTTATAATGGGAGCAAATGTGCATGTGTAGTGGCATTAATAACTCTGAATGTCAAATTACTATTTATGGACATGCCCATATATTATGTATATTAGCTATATATTTAGTTATGATGATAAGGAGAATTTTGGGGCGGAGTTGATGACAATGAGAGTGGTGTGTGTGGGTTGGATGGTGTCGAAGGATGCTGGTAGGTGTAAAATGTCTGCGGTGGTGGTGGCATATTCTGCTGTCCAAGTAATTCAGATTATCTTGTCAGCATACTTTGCTGAAACCTCAGCTGGTTTTCAACTGAGAGTTTGTTCATGTGTTTGAACATCGACTTAAAAAAACTGGAATTGCCACACTCATCATCATCATCCTGCTCTAGACTCCCTATCGCTGATATCAGCTCTTTGGTTAGTAGGTCATCGGTATCATTTTAACAATAGCAAATAAAGAATATTTTCTGACTATTTTTCGAAGCAAAATTTTGACAGCCAATCAAATCTATAATGGAAAAACCTAAACATTCTACTATGGCATGGCGTAATTTTACATTAGCTTTTTTAGGTTTTCGAAACTTTGGTCGATGCACAGGTCTCAATGCCAGGAACTGTCACTTCTAAAACATAACTATACCACATAAAATCCCAATCATTCTACCATGCACAAAGATAATATTCCGAATATAATATTTTTTCAATATTCCAACAATAAAAACTGCTCCCATATTCATACTTTTTACATACCTATGGCGTCCTTGGTGGATGGGGAGGTAGGACAAAAAGGTGCTTCTATTAGAAGGTTGGTATGATTGTCATCAGTAGTTGTTGTGCTAGATTGTTCTTCGATGTCAAGCTTTCTTTTTGTATGTGCAGGTTGTTGTTCTAAGTTGTTCGACGTGCCATACTTTGTCTGTATAAATGGAGCCAGCCATCGCATATGCTCGGGATCAGAAGTAAATGTTACAAATTCCCTGCCAGAGCCTGTCGGTTTATTTTTATTTAAATATTGGCTCAATTTAGTCCGCAGCATTCCATATTTGGTAATAGCTACTTGCAATTCCAATCACGTCTTTCGCGCAATCTCCTTCCACGCATTGCCCTTTTTTTTATAACATTATTTATTGTGATAATCGACATTCATCACAAAAAATCATGTTTTTCAAGACGTACCACACATTCATCTAGATATGAAGCTAAAATATAATATGAATGATAGAACATAAGCAATTGGGTGTGAAAAATATATTGTGCTGTTTCCGTGACTAGTAACAAAAAAACGAACATAAAACAAATACAATATTTGATGAGCATTTACAAGCGGTTGCAGTATTAGCAGGTATAATAGTAGTAACATCATATGATTTGTCCAAAAGAACATGGTATTGGTGTTGTTGTTGGATGGCATACAGAGAGTTAGGGTTATGCAAATTGGCAAAGAGGATGAAGTTTGAGGTTAGTTTTAAAAGAGTTAAGAGTCAGGGTTCGTAATTTTCTGGGGAGAGAGTTGAAGTTTCTCAGAATTTTTAGGTTTAATTGGTTGTGATGTGAAGAGCTGAGAAGCTTATGCTGATTTTTGGTTGTGTGTGGATTTATTAAGTGTTCAAAAGCACCAGAAAGTTAAGTTGGGCAAAGGTTATTCTTTATTAGAAAACCAGAGAGGCAGGTAAAGTAGATTGAGAGGGCTGGCAGAGGTAGTATGGTTGTCTTGTTTATCATTAAATGTGTTGATAGAGTTTTAGATTTCAATTGCCGGTTGGGTTTGAGACAGATGAGTCAGAGAGCTCTCTTTTGGAGTAGATATAGTTGGTTAGTGTGGAGTGTTGGACTTTGTGAGTAATATAGGTGGATTCCGTATATGAGGTAAGGGTGGATGAAATTGAAGTAATAATGTTTTGAGGTGGTGAAGTCTAAGAGGTGCCTTAGATTATAAAACAATCTAAGATTAGAAGAAACCTTGCTGGAGATGTGTGATATGTGGCTTTGCCACTTGAGAGAATCGTTGATTACGAAGCCTAACAACTTAGATTGGCTTTTTTTCTCCAAGAGATGGCCACCGATACTAATGTTGATTGGGTTGGTTTTGGTGGCATTGATAAGTAGGTAGTGAGACTTAGAGAAATTTAGTTCCATTTTGTTCATGACACACCATTGCTGAATGAGTAGCATGTCTTGGTCTGGTTGCTGCAGAAGAAGTTGCGGGTTGCGGGAAGAAATAAAGAAAGTGGTGTCATCTACATAGGCGTGGACTTTGCAATAGTGGGGCAAGGATAATAAGTCATTGATGTATATTTGAAAGAGGGTAGGCGCTAAAATTGATCCCTGAGGGACACCAGATGTAGTTGGCAGCATGTTTGATAGAACGTCTCTGGTTTTCACGCATTGGCGACGATTAGATAAGATAGATTAAAGGGTTTTCAGAAAGTTACCAGCTATTCCTATGTGTTCCAGTTTGCTCAGGAATGTCTGATGATTGACTACGTCAAAAGCTTTGCGAAAGTCTAGAAACAAAAATAAGAAAAGTTTGTCACATTTGACCTCATCAAGCCAAGTGGATTAAAGATGGTGCATAGCTGTGGTGCAGGAATGCAATCGTTCGAATCCTGATTGGGCTACGTTAATGATTTTGTTAGCACTCAGATGAGATCGAAGGGCAGACAAAATGTGCTTGTCATATATTTTAGAGAGGACGGGTAGCACCGCAATAGGTCGATAGTTTGACAAAGCATTAGGATCTCCACCCTTGTGCAGTGGTGTTACAATAGCTACTTTCCATTGCGAAGGAAAGATGCCTTCTGTAATGCATTTGTTGAGGATGTCGGTGATTAAGTGAAAAATGAAGGGAAATGCTAACTGGAGGATGCGAACTGACAACTTGTCAAAACCGGTGGCTTTTCTATGGCCAATTGCTTTGAAGAATAGGATTACTTCTGAAGCGTTGATGTTAGGTATTGTGTGTATTAGGGGAGGTGGTGGTACAACTGATGTCAATGGTGTTGTCACGTTTTATGAGGAGTGAATTTTTGTTGATTGAGCTATATTAACAAAGTGATGATTAAGCGAGTTCGCTACTTTTGTGAGTGACGAGGTGCAAGGATCGGTCAGAGACTGTGGTATGTTCGGAATAGTTGAGGATAGCTGAGTGTTGCAAAGTACATTCCATAGATGTTTAGTTTGTTTGGTGTCAGATTGAGATACAAGATTGTCAACATATTGTTTCTTCTTTTTCTGTTCAAGGTTGGTGAGGAAATTTCTCTGATGTTTATATTCAGCCCAGCGTTGAGCTTTTTTTAGAAAGTTCCAACGTTGGATGCTTTGTTGGACTTCATGATCCAACCAAACTGGCAGTACTTTTGATTTAACATATCTTGTCTTTAGTTTAAGATGACTATCAACTATTGACTGTAATTTCGTATTGATTTTATCCAGCATAAGCTCTGAAGAGTTGGCTTCATAAACTTCCCTCCAGGAAGCAAAATTAATGTCTCTTTGGAATGATTGGGTCGAAAGGTTTTTCCAGTCATAGTATGTGATTTTGGTGCGGCGTTTTGTGGTTTGTGACGCGACCCTTAATTTGCGTCTTGCGTACACCATGTTATGACCACTTAAGCCAATATCCATGATACCGTGGTGGTGGATGTTACTTGGATTGGTCTCATAAATGTGATCAATTAGTGACTTTGAGTGGGCTTGAATCTTAGTAGGGGATTGGATAAGTTGTAGAAGACCAATTTGATTAATTAGGTTCGTCCATTTTTCATTTGATGTGTTTAGATCAATGTTGAAGTCTCCTAGAATAATAATTTTGTCACAAATTTCTTTACATTTTGTAAAGTATAAGGCGAATTGGTGTAACCAACTGGCCGGGGAATTAGGAGGTCTGTAGACAACTGAGGTGATAAAAGGTTTGGCTGAAGGTTGGGATATTTCTGTGGTTAATGATTCAGGAAGAATATCGTCAAGATTAGTTAAGACTGTATGATTAAGAGTTGAATGAATATAGGTCAAAACACCACCACCATGTTTTACAGCTCTGTCTCTACGAATAGTACTAAAGTTTGGAATATATAGCAAGTTTGAGCTCAAGTTAGGTTTCAAAAATGCTTCGGAAATATGTATAATTTTTAAACTATGTTTGACTACATGGTATTTAAGTTCATCAACTTTTCTAACCAGGCCTCTGATATTTAGATGCGCAATAGGCATTCCAATAGCTTTTTCAGACATTGTTAACAGTATTGGTAGTATACGGAGGCTCGACTTTGAAGATCATGTTACAGGAGTCAATAGTGATGCCATCTTTTACGGCTGCAGCTAACTTATTTTGGTCTGTAAATATTATTTTGATTGTACGTAGTTTTTGGCCATCTTTAGAGAGCCGAGTAGTTTTGGATCCAGTGTATGCTGACTCAGTAGCTTGTAGAATGACATCATCAGAGAAATTTAGTGGCACACCTCTCATCATGCCTATGGTTGTGTTGTTATCAGGCTTAATTGTATGTCTGGCAGCAGAGCCACCGAATGATTCTAAGTTCCAGTTAGAAACAACCCTCTCTGCCTCTTCAGTGCTAGATAATTGTACCAAGTGTTTGGGATTGTTGGATTTAAATTTGTAGCGATAGATGTTGTCAATCATCATTGTGCCATGATTTGCACTGAGAGTGTGCCTGATAGAATCATGGTTGAGGGATCTTATGTTTTCAGCAGACGTGCCACTAATCACTACGCATTTCTCAGGTTCGAATTTGATATGATATTTAACAGCTTTGTTTACATTTGATGAGCTGTCTTGATTTTTCTTATCAGAATGGCGAGAATTGTGAGCTGTTGAGGGAGCTCTATTTGGTTGTGTTGTCAGTGGTAGAGAAAATGTGGCAATTCTGTAGGCCTGCTTCAAAGAGTGTTCAATCTTTGATATGCGGTTTGAGAGGGTAGACAAGCTCGCATCAAAAGAGCTAATTTGGTTGTCCTTCTTGTTTATATTGTCAAGTTTGGAATCAAGTTTGCTTAATTACTGTCTGTATTTTGTGCTACCGTGTGTTTGTTCTGAAAACGAAGGTTTAATATGTGTTTTGTAAGACAAATGAGTCTTGGTTTATTATTGCTCGAACACAGTAAAGATGCAGGAAGATGCACGTCCAGGTGCTATGCGTGAGCGAGCACAACTGTTTTATTGACACATATGTAAGCAAGAGTATGTTCCAATGTAATATTGAAACAAGAGTAGACAACTCTTTTGTACATCTCCCTTCTAAGATTACAAGACACTCAAAGACACCTGACACTATTGTTATAGAAACAACTACTTTATATACCTAAATGTACTAACAGCAATGTAATAAACAGCACCAAGCTATTGATTGAGTACAATAAATAATGGCTGTTGCAAACAGCACTACTTCTGCTGCTGCATGAAAGCATAACATAAATGGCAAATGAGAGCCCGCTCTATTTACCTATAATTGCATATTACACGCTAATACAGAAATCTAACACTCCTCAATCAGGCGTCGAGGTGGTCGGATCTCTCTGTGGGGACGACTGCGGCGCGGAGTATCGACAACAGATTGCGACTCACTACCTACAGTCGTAGGAGATGTTATGTCAGTGTCAACATTATTTGGAGTAGTGTCATCGTGTTCTGTCGGAGTGCTCACTAAGGCAGATCTATTACGTCATATCTCTTTGCCAGCTGTGACAATGTATGTTTGACGGGCAATACGTCTTTCACAGTTCCATAGTGTAGACAACTACTTAACATGCTTGGTGCCATGTTATTTTTTCATTTTTACCTTATATATATCATTTTTGCTCTGAAAGTTTATGTGGTCCTCAGCAGTGGTAACTGGATAGTGTAGCTGAATATGAATTTCCTATTCATTTGCTCTGAAAGTTTATGTGGTCAACAGTGGTAACTGGATAGTGTAGCTGAATGAAATTATTTCGAAGTCGGCGACCCATCAGTAACTCAGCAGGGGACAGCCCTCCACGTATAGGTGAAGTACAATAGGCTAGCAGTCCCAAATATGGGTCCTCCAATTTCTTCAGGATATTCTTGATTGTCTGAACCATTCTCTCTTCGGCTTCATTAGCTCTAGGGTACTTCGGTGACGATGTTATACTCTGAAAACCATAGGTTTGAGCAAACAGTTTGAATTCGCTTGATGAGTATTGCGATCCATTGTCGAATATAACTAACTCTGGGGACCGTGACGTGCAAAGATATTCTTCATTTTATCAATCACGCATAGATCTACTAGTCTCACATGGAAGTTGTGCTAATTCAGGATAGCGGGAATAGTAGTCGGTTACTAGCAGATAGTGTTTCTCTTTGTGTATAAATAGATCTGTCCCTAACATCTGCCAAGGGCGAGTAGGTGTAGGTGTTGGCAACAATGGCTCTTTCACAGTTGGTGCACTCATCTTGCATGTGCTACAGTTTCGTATCATCTCTTCTATATCCTGTGTTATGCGAGTGCACCACACTGAGAGTCTGGCCTTCTCAGTATATTTAATCATTCCCAAATGACCTTCATGTATGTTGCGCAATGTCACTAACCGTTCAGCCTGTGGTATTACAAAAAGTAATGAAAAGTAAGCAAACTTTTGTACAGAGAGATATAGCCTCTATTCTCAAAGTGTGGTTTCAACATAGTATCAGTGTTAGATAGGTAGTGCGGCCACCCGGATAAAACATATCGTTCGACTTGTGAGAGCACTTCGTCTCTGTCCTGGGCTAGTCAAAACTTGTCTAACTGAATGTCACTAAATGGCATCAGCATCTTCTGCTCAGGTTAGTCTTCTACTTCATCTATGAGCATCACGTCCTGTTCAAACGGCACATCACTCGGGTAGCACGACATGGCGTCCGCGGAGCAGTTCTCTTTACCTGGGATATGTCGAATTTTGTACTTGAAACGTGTCAACTTTAGCCTGAATATCTGTACACGTGGAGGTAACTTAATAATCTCTTGTTCACCCTGTAATGACACAAGTGGCTTGTGATCTGTTTCTACCACCAAGTTAGGTATTCCAATCAGATACTTAGAAAATTTCGAAATTGCCCAAGTAACTCTGAGAGATTTCTTTTCAATATCGGCAAATTTACGTTTGGCTTCTGATAAAGATCTACCTTCTGCATTGACTAACCTACCGGTGCCGTCAGGTTGTCTTTGACTTAACACTGCTCCTAGACCGTACTCAGATGCATCAGTTGACAGGTATGTCTCTCTCTTTGCATCATTCGGAGCTAGCACCGGTTTCTGCCTAAATTCATGCTTTAAGCTTTCGAAAGCTTGTTGTTGAGCCGCATTCCAGATCCAAGTTGACTGCTTGCTGAGAAGATCTCTCAATGGCTTACGAATATGTCCCACTGATGAACTAAACTTCCCGTACTGATTAACTATGCCTAAGAAGCTGCGTACATCTCGCACACACATAGGAGTCGGAAACTCCAGCAATGCCGATATACATTCACCAGCATGTATACCAGCTGTGTCAATATGTTGACCCAAATATTCAATCGATCTCTGCTTAAAAGCACACTTGCCACGGTTTAATGTCAACCCTGCATCTTGTATGCGGCGTAACAAGAGGGTTAGTCTGTAGTTGTGTTCTTTTTCGTCAGCCCTCATTACCAATATGTCGTCCATGTGTACTACTACACCATCAATATCACCTAGAATTCTAAACATTTCTCTACAAAATATCTCGGGTGAGGACGACAAACCAAATGGCAATTTTCGATAGTAAAGTCAACCAAAAGGAGTTAAGAACGTGGTAAGGTGCTGCGATTTCTCTGACATCGGTATTTGCCAGAAGCCGCTGTTTGTGTCTAGCTTCAAGAAGATCCGACCACCACTCAGCTTATAAAGACTATTTTCTACCGTAGCCATAGGAAAAACTTCATGTTTCACATATTTGTTCAGCTGTGCAAAATCAGTACAAATTCTAGCAGTATCTTTCTTAGGAACAATGACGATTGGTGCACACCAATCAGTCGGTTGCTGAGCTTCAGCTATAACATCCAGTGATAACATGCGACCATGTTCTAATTTAGTTTTCTCCAACTAAGGAATTGGTACAGGCCTAGGCACATAAATAGAATATGTCCTAGCATCATCAGCCAACTCAATATGACATTTGGCTTTGATTGACCCTAGACCATGAAACAGCTTATCACTGCTATCTATCTCAATGTTTATATTACTAGACACATCATCAACGTTACGTGTAAGCAAGTTGAAGCGTAAGCAAGTTGAAGCGTTGGCATGCAGATTTACTTAGCAGGTTAGTGGTTTGACCTTTCACCACATGGATAGTCTCTCGTACAGTCAGTGTGTCATAGGGTATGACAGCATCTACTTGACCTATACAAGGGATGCCAATGTTACCTGCACCTCTCAGCTTGTTGACAGCAGGCTGTAATGTTACATTTCGTGGTATGCTAGCTGGCTCACATATTGTAGCGGTTGCACCTTAGTCTAGTTTGAAACGAATGTTACTCACAGTGCTGTTCGTATCAACCTTTATATTTACAGTCCATGGTCTAGTGCTACTGTTGTTACGGTGATTGTTTATTTCACCGGTAAACAATTCTATTTCTGTGACTGGCTTTGACAAGCAAGCTCTCTTCCACTGTCCTAGTTTCTTGCATTGGTTACAACAGGAATTAGCAGCTAGACAGTCCTCCTTAGAATGTAGTTATTTACGTCACAATGCCTACAGTGTTTTTTACTCGATGTATTGCTCTTAGCAGATTTACTAGATGTTATACCTTTACCTGGAGAAGTACTGTTGTTTGCATTTGAGTTGGAAAATCGTTGTCTGCTGTATGCACGTGGTTTCTTTTGTTGGGCGACTTTATTAGCATGAACGTCTGCAGCTGGTTGTCCTCTAACTGCTGTAAGTGCGTGTTTGGCCGACTCAAACCACCTGGTCATAGTCACTGCTTCATCTAGAGCATGCATGGGCAACCTTTGTTCACATGTGGGTCAGATTATGTTTTCCAAGACTGGCCACGGCCAGGGGTCCTAATTATAGAATTGCAGTATATGTATACATATATACTTATAATTTCATATATACTATGCAGATAAACACATATTAAACTAATGATTTTTTTATTCATTTGTCTAATACTTTACATAGAAAGGGTAAGGAAACAAAAATTGTAAAAGCTAAAAATATTTACTAAAAACAATTTATGAAAACACAGTTTATTAATCTTATAATTACAAATGAGAAAAAATATTGAAGCACATAGTTTATTAATCTTGTAACTACGAATGAGAAAAATTGTAACAAAACCTTATTCTAATGGGAAATTTGGGCTTGGTGTTTCTTCACCAGTGCCTCAATGTTTAGTGAAATGCTGGAGGCGGCTACTCTAAGGTTGTTTTCAAGGTGATTATCTGTCAGCCTTGTTTTTGATTTTGCGTGTTTCATTTTCGTAAATAGCTGTTCACATATGTAAGTACTCCCAAATAGTGACATTTTCTTTCTTGCAAAGTCTGTGATCCTGGGGAAAGCTTCTTTACATAAATTTTTATAAAATTTCAGTAACGAATAATCTCTCATTCCTTGTCTTAAGTCTTCAATTCCTTGGAGTTCAATTAATTCCATCTGCAAATCTTTGGGAGCCTCTTCAACATTGACATCAAATGGTGAAGAGAAAATACGTAGATTAGCTTCTTGTGATTTGAAATCTCGAAATCTACTAATGAATTCTTTGTGAATTAATACAAGCTCATCAGCATGGGAAGTACAGTCTGCTTTGCAAGGATTTGCCAATGTAGGAAGATGGAGAGTATTATCACTTCTCAGTTGTTTTTCCCACAGTTGAATTTTGTTTTGAAATGTCCTGATATGACTGTACAACTGATGAACAAATTGGTCCTTTCCTTGCAGTTTTAAATTCAACTCGCTCAGATATGAAGTAAAGTCACCAAGAAATGCGAGATCCCGTACCCAGCCATTATCACTTAATTCAGGGATAGACTTGCCTTTCATTTCCATAAATGTGAAAATTTCACTCCTTAGATCATAAAATCGTTTTAACATTTTTCCTTTGCTTAACCATCGCACCTCACAGTAGTAAAACAGATCTCCATGTTCTGCCTCGATATCTTCAAGGGATTCTCTAAACCGGCAGTGATTTAATGCTCGAGATTTTATAAAATTGATACTCAGAACTACTTTAGACATGACGTGCTCAAATTTGAGGGACTTAGCGCACAAATTCTCTTGATGAATTATGCAGTGAAACACGTAAAAATCCTTTGTGTCTATGTTCATAGGAGTTAACTCCGTCTTAATTTTAGAAGTTAAGCCAACTTTACTTCCAACCATTGCTGGTGCACCATCTGTTGATATGCCATGAAGTTTATCAAAATGAAGATTAAATTTAGCCATTAATATTTTCAGTTTTTGGAAAATATCCTCTCCAGTAGTAGTGTCTTTCATTGCTTGAAGACCAAGCATATCTTCTGTGATATTGAAATCGGCATCAACTCCACGTACAAAAACTGCAAGTTGGGCTGTATTTGCCACGTCAGTACTTTCATCAATAGCCAAAGGAAAATACTTAAATTTCGAGGCAAGTTCTTTCAAGCCTGTTTCTATATTGGTAGCAAGTTCGTCAATCCGTCTTGTTACAGTTCTACGAGACAAACTAATATTATCAATTTCTTTTTTTCTACTTGGACACAAAATATCAACTACTGCTTGTATACACTCTTTCACAAATTCGCCATCGGAATAATTTTTCGAATGTTTTGCAATCTTCTCACCAACAATGTAACTAGCACGACTAACATTGTCGGCATCATCACGTTTCTTGATGAAAATTTTCTGCTGCTCTTTCAATTCTTTCATCAGTTTTTCGACTTTTTGTTTTCTACGTTCACCTTGAAAACTATCGTACACAGATGAGTGTGTGGAAATGTAGTGTCTTTTCACATTATATTCTTTCATGACAGAAACTGACTCTGAACACAATAAACACATTGGTTTTTCTTTGATTTGTGTGAAAAAATAGTCATTGATCCACTTTTCCTTGAACACTCAAGATTCGTTATCCACTTTCCTCTTTTTTGATGACGATATTTTGGGTTGGATGCATTCAAGAAATTTAAAAGAAAAGAAATGTATCAGAAATATAGATTTGTTTCTTTGTGGAAAGCTGGTAGATTTCGTGCTAAATCGTCCTTGACTGTTGAAAATTACTTAACAAAACGTCATTCTGACGTCAGGATATGGATGCTAAAGGATGATTTTTATTTATTTATGATTGTTTCTCGTGAATGCAGAGGTTGATGAGATTCTCATAGAGGAAGTTTTATTGTCTTTAAGGGAAGTTTTATTTTTGAGATCATTCTTCTTTACTTTCTAAATTTAAGAATAAAAATTATATTTATCGAACGTCTCCGCGGGCCGGATGAAAAGCCTTTGTGGGCCATAGGTTGCCCATGCATGATCTAGAGTTAGATCTCCTTTGCTTGCAACTTCTCGCTTAATTTGTCATCTGGCACTCCAACTACCAACCTATCATGAATTAACTCTTCTCTCAAAGTCTGGTACTGGCAATATTCAGCCTGCTAATACAGGTTATGAATAAATACATCCATAGGCTCTCTACCTTGCGTGAGTTTGTTGAATTTGGCCCTTTCAGCTACCAAGTTCCTACTAACACCAAAGTAGTTATCAAAGGCATCTATGACAGTTTGATAGTCAGTCTCTTCTATGTCTCTACTGAGAACAACATCTTCTGCTTGCTTTTCCGGAGTATAGATCAACGTATTTATCTGCTGTTGCGGCCTGGTATCTAGTCCACTAGCTTCCCTAAATCTGCGTCATCTGCTGCGCCACCTAGTCCACCCACCCGGGTCAGAAAAATCAAATCGATCAGGCTGAGGCTGGGTAACGTACAACAGCAGGTGTTATAGCTTCGGTCTCACTTCCATCTTCCTCATCACCCATGCCCTAGCGCTACACTGCCACCATGTGATATGTGTTTTGTAAGGCAATTGAGTCTTGGTTTGCTATTGCTAGAACACAGTAAAAATGCAGGAAGTTGCACGTCCAGGTGCTATGCGTGAGCGAGCACAAACGTTTTGTTGACATATATGTAAGCAAGCGACTCCAATGTAATATTGAAACAAGAGTAGACAACTCTATTGTACAGAAGGGTCCGCTCGCAAGCTATTGCGATAAGTCTTTGGGCAAACTGCATTGTTGATCTTCTTTTGTGGATGCTGTTTATGAATGATGGATAGGTGATGTTTTTATAAGGAATATGTCATCAATGTATATGTTCAGCTCTTTAATAGTAAAGCCCATTTGATACACTCACGAGTCCTACAATAAACAAAAATAGATAAGCAGAAACTAGTAAAACATGAATGAAGTAACCGCAACAAGAGGTCACACAAAGTGTATAAATACATGACTATTAATGAAAATCACTTTTTGCATAATTTGAAAGCGTGTCCTTGACCTTCAGGCTATTACTGTTGTGTCCTCCAATTATTAATTATCATTTACTAATAAGATAACACATAGATTAGATTGCTGCTTGTTTAGTTTATTATTACATAAGAAATGCAGTTCTGTACTCTGCGATGTCCTCGAGGTAAAATAATGAAGTATTAATCCAAGTCCGCAACCTGGTTACATAACATGTTAATGCGCAGTGTAAAATGTAATAGTATCACTATCACATATCACTATTACTTCCCATCTTTCCTAATTCGCTGTGAGTATGTAATATAATGTTATCGGTAAACTATAATATTGTGTTGCTATTTCTTAATTAGTTGATTGTCAATAGTCGATTGTTAATACATGTGTAGGGCCATTCCATCAGGTTTCACCAAAGTGTTAACTGGCTAGTCACAGATTGTTTCAAACCTAGTACCGTCTTGAAGAGCATGTCAAGTTTGGTACAAATCCAAGTTTTCAGGTTCCTACACGGAAACGGTCCCCGAATACGGCCTTTTAACCTTGCTCGACAGGGGGAGACAACTCAGTTATTTTTTTTTGGGTATTTGGGCATTCAATATCTCAAAAACCATCTTAATGATGCCATTCATTTTTTTCAGGTTTAACACTCCTACATGTCTTCTACAAGTCTCTAAATTTTACTCACCTCCTAGATGCTTTTGCTGGAGGTCAGAGGTCGTCAAAGTAGGTCACCAGATCATATTCAGAGCTAAAAATATAAAATCGAGCTATTTTTAAACACTCATATTTGAATGATAAAGGTACAAAAGCTAGAAAGTAAATGCTATTCTATAACTTTTGATGTCTTTCAAATTGATAAAACTTAAATTTGTGTTATAAAGTCGTAGGTTTGTGTCTTTGGCATGTGGAATATCTTTATTAGACTAAACGCTATGATGGCTAAAGATAAACTGCCCTCGTTATATCAAGCAAGCGTGATCAACTCGTATATGCAAGACACAGAAAGAGCAGGCAGCAAGTAAAAACAACAGGGCATTGAATGCAACCAAGCTACATCATGAAATCTCAACAGGGCATTAAGGGCAACTAAGCCATCTCATGACATCCCATCTGTTTTCCAAAGAAATACAAAGTCAAATCAAGGAAATAAAACTGGCATTGCTACAAGCAAAAACTGTCAGAACAAAACTGGGTCTGCACAACAAAAGCTTATTTGTAAATGCAAAAACTACATGTATACTTTGTATTTAATGGTGTAGCGAACTAAAAGTGGATATAACCTGTTACTGTCTACACACTATTCCACTATCTAAATACTTCTAACACAACATGACATGTTACTGGTGCCCCTGGTATCATAGCCAACTGTTACCCTTAAATACCACCTAGTTTTGAATAGTTCAGTTTTTGGACAGGTTTGGTTGCTCTCTCTGATTTTCTGATAGGCGCCAAAATAGCAGGTGCGCCTGGATTGATAGCAGGTCTAACCGAATTCGTGCCAACACCAACAGCATTTGCTGGGGCCACATGACTACGGGTGGTGCTGGCATAGAGTCGTCTCTCTGGCATGGTCTGTGCTGGCTTTCGCTCTCTCAAGTCTGATTGATTGCGCCTATATGTCTTTCCATTCATATACACATAAAAACTCTGAGGTGTTTCAGCATGTTTTACTATCTCCCCTGGCACCTGTTGTCTAAAGGGAGCCTGTTTTTACCCTGTCACCTATATAGCCTGTCACCAAAGAGCCTGTTATATTGTTGAATTCATTTGGCTGAGTGGGTTTGTTTGTGCATAACCCTTGCTGTTTTCTGAATGCCTCTTCTATCTTTGCGAGGTCAATGTTCTGCATTTTCAACTGCTCTGCACTGAAGTTTAAATGATCTCTAAACTGTCTGCTTTGTAAGAGTGTGCAGGGTGCCAGTAAACCATTGCGTAGAGGTGTTGTTCTAAGCGCTTTGAGCTCATCGCACAGTGTCTGCTCGCTCGTTTTTGCTTTCACTAGGCATGATTATATGGTTTGTATTGTAAGCTCAGCTAGCCTATTTGATCGACTGGTGTATGGGCTCACTGTGATCTGTTTTACATCTATTGACTCTAAGTATGACCTAAATTCAAAACTGCTGAAATACGATGCATTGTCACTCACGCATGGTTCTGGTCGACCAAAGTCCAAAAATTGCTTTTCTAGTATGCCAATGACTTCCTTGGCAGTACATTGCTTTAACTCAAAACAGCTGGGCCATTTTGAATATCGATCGATGGTCAGCAGGTAATACCTCCCATCTAGGTGGAACATGTCCATACTCAGTGTTTGCATTGGGTATTGTGGTACCTCATAGGGCTCAAGTATTTTCTGATCATTTGCTCTCATGTTCTCTTGGCAGACGGTTCAACCTTCCACCATATCTGAAATCTGTCCTTGATACCCAGGCCAATAAACTGCGTTTTTTACTTGTTTCTGGTATTTTGAAATTCCTAGATGGCCATTATGTATATCTCCTAAAATTTCTTTTCTCATCGATAATGGAACTACAATTTGACTATTTTTCAAAATCAGCTCCTCATGCGTTGAGAGCTCGTTCTTTGCATTCTAGTCGGCACGGAGTAGCTCTATGCATGCTCGTTTGCTCTTTGGCCATCCCCTACTATTTAGGATTTTAGCACATTCATGCTGTGGTCATCACATGCGGCCTGTTTGAATTTTTCTCCGAATGATGGCTTTGCCAGGATACCAGTTACTACCGCATGCACCTGGTCATGATCATTTGCGACAAATTCATCATGTGACTCACATAAATCGATTAGGTAAGCTCTTGACAGTGTATCAGCAATATATATATAGCTGTGCTCCAGGTTTATGAACCAAGTTAAAGTCATATAACTGCATCCTTAACCTCATGCGCAGTAGTCTAGGGGTAAGCTCTCCCAAATTCTTTTTTACTCTTGTTAACAGTGGCAAGTGGTCTGTCTCTACAGTCACTGATTAACCATAGATGTACTGGTGAAATCTAGTGAGCCCGTATTGTACAGCCAAAAATTATTTCTCAATTTGCGCGTATGCTTTCTGAGTATCTGTCAGAGTGCTACTAGAATACTCTATGGGTTGGCCCTTTTGCATAATAACTGCACCCATGCCATTCTTACTACTATCCACACTTATTGTCACATGAAAAACGTGGTCATAAAGCTTCATTTTGAAACAAGTGTGCGTTTTAGTGTGGCTAGCGCTTCCTGCTGCAACTCTCTCCAGACCCAAGGGTTGCCTTTCCTTGTCAAATCTCGTATTGATGTGGCTACCTCTGATAGGTTCGGACAAAATTTAGCAAGATATGTAGCCATGTCTAGCAATCGTCTTACATCGTCAGCACACTGCGGTTCAGGCATTTCATTTATTTCCTTAATTTTAGCTGGGTCCGGTTTGATTTGCCCGTTACTAATAATATGCCATAAATACTTGATCTCTTTTTGCTCAAACTTGCATTTGTTGAAGTTCAACGTTAGACCCGCCTTTTTGCATCGCTCCAAAACCTCCCTAATTTTGTCATGGGTTTCCTTATTTGTTGTATAAACTAGAATGTCATCAATATAGATCTTGACATGCGCCATACCGCTAAATAGCTCTGCAATGGTTCTATGAAATACCTCAGCAGCACTACTTATCCCATATGTGAGTCTCAAAAACCTGTATCGGCCAAATGGTGTAGCAAATGTCGTCAGGTAACTACTCTTGTCATCTAACTCAAGTTGAAGGAACCCTGACCTAGCATCTAACATGGAAAACACTGTCGCATTGGAAATATCTGCAAATATTTCTGTGGCGTTGGTAGGGCATAATGCTCCCTTTTTATACACCTATTCAATTCTGTTGTATCTAGACAAACCCTCAAAGACCCATCTGGTTTCAGCACGTTGACAATAAGTTGGACCCGATCATTCGGGGCTATCACCTTAGCTATGGTACCTGAGGTTTCCATTTCTTTTAGAGTAGCTGGTAGTTTATCTCTAAGTCTAAATGGCACACGTCTAGTGCTTTGTATCCCTGGGTTAGCATTATCCTTTAGCCTGAGAACATGCTTAGTGCTTAGCTTGCCCAGACCTTTGAAAACATCTGAATATTGTGAAGCCACAGTAACAGATCCTACTGGGTTAACCAAACCCATAGACACACAACTAGGAAGCCCAAGCAAAACTTTACTGCCAGCATTAGTGACAGCAAAATCATCTACAGAAAACCTATTACTTTTCTCAAGTAAATGAGATGCATTGCCTAACACATTCAGATTATGTCCACTATACGACATCAGCTTTAAGGCATGTTTCCTTAGAGTCGGTTTATCAGTAAGATTCTCATAGACTGAGGGAGGCATCATGTTACAGGAAGCACTGGTATCTACTTTGATAGTGAGCAGCTTATCATTATGCTTTGCTTGCTTTGATAAACCGCTCTTCTTTTGAACTCGCATTTTCCAGTGTAGCATACCGCTTTATCAGTGTCATCATCAGCAATGATTACAGCATCAGCAGTCTCATCAGTGAGCTCGTGAGTTACATTAGAACTTAATTGTTTCAGCCTACTTTTAGTCTTGCAGACTTTGCCGAAATGATTTTAACTTCACAAGCCTTACATGTTTTCCATACGCATGGTATTGTTGTTTTGCATGATCACCTCCACAGTATTTACAGTTCGAAATTTTATCATCAGAGAACTTATCTTGGAGGGTTGCTTTTGATTTGTGATCAGCTGTTTTGGAAGATACTCCATTGACCTTGATGGGCTGATCTGACATCTTTGCCATATATGATTTGGTAGCTTTCACACGTCTGCATATTTGGATCGCTCGAGCCAGGGTAAGCGGACCATCCTCATTTAACAACTCCTCTCTTACTGTATCGGCCTTGATGCCTATTACAATGCGGTCTCGCAGGCCTTGTCTTTTTCTTCGGCATAAAAGTTGCATGTGCCAATCAGTACCTGGATAGCATTGAAGAAACGATCAAAAGATTTGTCTTGTTCTGGGTACGGCAGTAAAAATGGCATCTCTCAAATTCTTCTTTCACTCTTGGTCAAAAGTAGTCAGTAAAAGCTTTCTTGACCTTCGTGATATCTTTCTGATCATCATCAGACAGACTAAAAGTTCTGAAAACCTCTTGTCCCTGAGCACCTAATATAGTCAGCAGTGTAGCTACTTGAATATCCTGAGCCTTCTTGCTCTTTTCTGTTGCCAGCATGTAAAAGTCATATTGCTGCAACCAGGCTGTCCAATGTTCGCGAGGTTTCACTTGGATCTGTATTACCCTCTGACAAAAAAAAATTCCTTGGTTGCTTTAAACCACCATCGGCCATTGCCTTCATTGCGTCTCAGTCAGCTTCAAATGATGTTAAAGTTCATTCTTGTTCAGTATGTACAATAAGTACAATTGACGTGGGGTACGAAATCCTGACATCATGTTATAAAGGCGTAGGCTTGTGTCTTTGGCATGTGGAATCTCTTTATTAGACCAAACGCTATGATGGCTAAAGATAAACCGCCCTCGTTATATCAAGCAAGCATGATCAACTCGTATATGCAAGACACAGAAATAGCAGGCAGCAAGAAAAAACCACAGGGCACTGAGTGCTACCAAGCTACATCATGAAATCTCAACAGGGCATTAAGTGCAACTAAGCCATCTCATGACAATTTGCAGAAAAAAATGCTGATTAATTAGCTGCAATGGCCAATTTTCAAAATGGCCACCAACGCCATCGAGTAAATTGCGTCATCTTACTAGCTGGATTTAGCGATGTTTGCACAAAAATATGGTTAACAAAACATAGGTCCTACATAATTCATATATGCTGATTTCAATTCTGGCATTATTATTCTTTCTTTCCTGCTTTGAACTAGTCTATTTCATGATTAACAAATGACTATTTTAAATAGTAAAATTCAGTTGCGCGATATAGTAGTCATATTAAAAAGTCCAATATGGCTATGTATTTCTATAAAAGAGTTCGTAAACTAACAGTCTCATGTGTTGCTTATTTTATTTCTTCTTTTTGTAATCTGTTTATCCTTCCTGAATCATATATAAATTGATAATGTACTTGGTTTGTCAGTCTTTCATGGGATTATTGATAAAGTTTGTAGTCATGGTGGCGGTTGGTTGTCTGTAGAATGACTGAGCACATGTTGAATAGTAACATACAGTTCATGATAGGATATTTGAATACAGCTGAAGGACTTTTTGGGTAAAGAGAGTTGACTTTGAAGTCCTGCTTGTTGATGTTTATTTCAAGAACTTATCCAACATACTAATCGTTGTCATATTTGTAGGCAAGTATATCACTCTGTTTAACGGTAGTCATATCTAAATAAACTTGCGGTGGCACAGTGTTTGCTCTAGCTGCAACATTACAACATGAACATGGGTACTGAACTGTGATAGAGACATCGCCACCTGATGTCCGATAGCCAATAAGGCTAGCAGTACTTGCCTTAAAACAATAATGACTTTGCGAACCAGCCACAGGGATGGCACAGTCTCTGATTCTTTCCTCTTGAAGTGTACGGTATTTAGTGATGTCCACATTTTCATACCATAAAATCAGTACAGACTTTATATTCTCCATTGCGTAATTATAGAGTTATTTAGGCTTTGTTATGAAGTCAGTAGAAGTGCGTTGCAGAAGTGTTTTACGGGCCTGATACTTTACAACAGCCCCTATGCCGTCACATGCAGACTTGCCATGAGAGGTTGCAAAGTAATGCCATTTGACAGGAATCCCAAAGTGTAGTGTGTGATGCATCAGGTTGCAGAAGCTCTTATATGATTTATACTGCCCAGTGCAGCTGTCTGTAAAGTAGTGTCGTATATCAATCTCTGGTATCATCAATCTCAATCTACATTGTAGGTATTAAGTCTCTCATCATTGTATATACAGCAAGATGGTCATGCTGCATATGATCCCTGATATAACAATAAGATATATGTAAGAGTTTACTTTTAGAGAACTTATAATATACCACTATTGGGTGCTGTGTTGCTTGTTGATTGTTCCAATGAAATGATTGGCATTCTGAACTAAGAATGAATAGTTTTCTGCAAAGTCCATCTGGATGATAACTTTTTTTGTAGAAAGGGTTTCTTTTAAGTTCTGAAGGTTTGCTGCCTGTTCATTCTTGATATAATGATGAGCACTGAGTTCATTGGCTTTTATGCATGTTGTATCTATAAACTCACTTATGCTCATAGTTTGTTTAACGATATTGGATCGATCAGTGGGTCGATTGGATCAACCCACTGACTAAATGATATATCATCGGTCTCTTCTAACCCACTGTCACTGAACAACTATTATATAATGGTCTATGCGTGATGTTGTTTCTGTCCGGTTTCTGTACGGGATCTTATTGCGGTCATTTATCTCTTCATATCATAGTCTTTAAATTTCTGTAGAGTTTTATGCTCTCGTTCAGACCGTCTGACGTCTCAGTGTTTACTGGACTTTCACTATTGGTTGATATTATATCATCATTGGTCCGTTCTAGCTGGTTATCACTTGATATGCTCTCTCTTTTTTTCTCCATCGTCTACAACCGAAACCACAGGTGATAGTATACACGGTTTAAAATAAATTGATGTTATGCTCAACCTTACAGCCATCGCTGCATTTGATGGTTACGTGGTTTCCTGTTTTACCCGTTACAGTGACTGGTTCCTTGTGAAAAGGTGTGTCAGCTTTTAATGGAACTTCTTGTCTCACTAATACTTGGTCACCAGGGTATATTTTGGAAAATTCGGCCTGCGACTTCGTTGAAATGCCCTTTTGATTAAGCTTTGTATTGGCTATCACGATCTGCTACGTTCTGATCCATTACATTTGAGGTCCACTGGGGTAATTTAGTTCGGATTTTTCTACCAAATAGAAGTTCAGCTGGGGTTTTTCCCGTACTTGGATGTGGAACATTACGGTACGCCCTTATATGTCGCTTGTTCTCAGATTTGTAATCTCCACCTTTGCTATATGCTATCTTGATGCGTTTTAGAAGTGAGGCTTTCTGCCTTTCCATCTCCACCTTGCCTTTCCACCTTCACGTTTATCGGCTATACCATAACGGTCACAGTATTGGGCAAACTCCTGAAGAATGAATTGTGGGCCATTATCGGTTTTTAGTGATTCTTGAAAGCCATGAGTAAAAAGATATGTTATCTAATGCTTAGATAGTTTTGTCTGCGGTTATTGACTTCATATATGCAACTTCATAGAACCTCTGTAATAGTCTATAACAACTAGTATGTATTCTCCTGAAGGGAGTGGTTCAAGGAAATTGGCTGAAATTTTTTGCCTCGTCACTATTGGTAACGGAGTGGAACGCAGCAGTTCAGGATTTAAACCTCGCCCTGTGATCTTGCAACCATTACACGATTTGCAATGCTTTTCAGCTTCAGCCTTCATACCAGGTCACCAAACTTTAGTTCTGAGATTTTGCTTAGTTCGTACTATACCCAGGTGACCTTCATGAGCAAGACATATGACTTGATTTCTCAGAGTTTTCGGAATTACGTTTCTATCCCTTCTCAAAATTACCCGTCCCACAATGCACAATTCGTCTTTTAAGGTTTTATAAAGGGGAGAACCTTTAAAACCATGCCAATTTCCGAGTTCAAGGCATTCTATCACCTTTGTTAATTCACTGGAATAATTGGTGACTCGATCAATCGGCTTAGCAGTTGAAGCATGGGGGGTGAAATCAATCACCAACCTACGGACTGCCAAGTCTTCTAATTGTGTCCTAGTGAGAGTTTTACTAGGATCTACAGTCATTAACCTAGATAAGGGTCAGCAATATTGTTTCTTACCCTAACATAAATGACATTGAAGTCAAAAGGTTGTAACCTTAGTACCCACCTTTCATTACGAGAGCTGGGTTTTGATTTCTTACTATAAATACTGAGGAGAAGTTGGTAGTCAGTAACCAAATCGAAATTTAACCTCAGCAAATAACATTGAAACCTTTCGCAGGCCCACTCTAACCGTAGACCCTCTTTTTCGTTGTGGCTATATTGACGTTCAACATCAGTGAGCGATCAACTAACAAAGCTAATAATTCTAACGTCCCCGTCTTGAACCTGTACCAAAACTACCCCTAAACCCACAGGCCCTGCGTCAGCTATAATCTTTGTTTTTGCTTTAACATCAAAGAACCCCATGATCTGCTAAAGCCTTTTCGAGAAGATTGAACCCTTGGATCTGGTCAACCCCGTAATCAAACGGAACGTTTCTACAAGTAAGCCTTCTGAGAGGTTCACTGATTTTGGCTAGGTTGGGAATGAATTTCCCACAGTAATTAACAAAGCCCATAAAATGTCTAACTTCTGAGATGTCCCTTGGAGGTGTGACACTATAGATATCTCTAACTTTACTTTTACCCAGGGCCACCCCATTACTGGAGAGTTTATGGCCTAGAAATTCCATCTCGCTCACACCGAACTTACACTTCTCTTTATTGAGAATGAGTCCCCAATTTGACAGACGTTTGAAAACATTGTTTAGCCTCATCCTTTTAGGTCATCCTTTTTTACACTGTCAGATCCCATCAGCACAAGTAAATTTGACACCCTTTCATTCTCAGTCGTTTTACCGCATTGTTCAGCTATTTTATTGCGAACTGTTACGTGAGTGTCTTCCAGCTAGCCAATAATTTGCTACTTTCTTTGAAGTCTAAATTCTGCACAAATCTGTCATCTTTTGAGTCTGCCATATTTTATTGTATAAATAAACTAGTTGCTAATACTGGCTCCAACAAATCGAGAAACAAAATATGGCACTATTATATGATAGTATGCAACGTAAACATGGGCTCCAACAAGCCACCAAAACCGTATTAATACAAGTATACAAAATGTCAATGTGATTCCAACAAACCGCTATAGTTACAATGTAATGTTAACAAATATTAAAGTTTCTGCAAATTCAGTATACTCACACTACAGTTTATGTTGCCAAAAGGTTCCTTCAAACCAACAAACCGCTGTAGCTTTGATGTTCTGATCAGTGTTCTATACAGTGCAATTCCAATTAAAATTGATAGTACTATGTAACTTCTAACAGCTCTTTATTCAACAGTATGGCGTGTGGTTCGTATTTTCTGACACCATGTAAGATATGCCTATAACTACCTTAGTAAATATATATATTGGTCCGGAGGACGCTTCTAGTCAGCATGAGCACTAGCATAAGAGAGCGAGACTATCGTCATTCACGAGAGGCTCCACTTCAAATTGGCGACATCCGTTATATTACAACCGGTAGGCAAGAGGTGCAAAACACATGCTATCTGCTCTTGTTCTACCGTGTTACGACCTAAGCTATCAGCTGGATACCTAAATAGAAACTCAGCTGGATTTTGCTTACACTTGCAAATTGCAAGTGTGAGATGAGATGAAATGCTGCAAGTTGCAACATTTCATCTCATAGTTAAAACCTAACAGTTTGGTAGCCCACCTCTGCAGCCTTTCGGCAGCCATAATTGGAATACCTCCATTAAGCTCAGAAATGACACTTACAATAATGGCCAACTGATTAACTTAATCAACTTAAACTTCCTCCTAAACAAGAAATTGTAAAATCTTTCCAACTGTGGACAGCCTTGTTCTGTTTTGGATAAAACCCTACTGGCCAACTAATTGATCTACTTTGGCCATTGTCACATTTATGAGCTAACACTGCAGCTACCCCCTCTTGACGCATTATGTGTAAGAGGTATAGACTTAGTGGGATCAAGAGTCAAAATTCAGTTATACCTGAGTAATAAATAAAATCCAGTATAAGAGTAGTGGAGCACCCAGTGTCCACTTTCATTTACAATGCTCCATTTACTAGGCAAGCTACTGTCATGACACCATTTTGTTTGTTACTGGTTTTAGCAAATACAGTAGATGCTCCTATGGCGTAAACAATCTGTTCCAAGAACGTTTACATTATAGAGAGTTTGCGTTATAAGAACAGTAAAATGTAAATAGTCCAATCCAGGAGTCAGGAACCTTTTTGACTGAGAGACCCAAATGCCCACATTTTTCAAAATTTAATTTTAGGAGAGCCATATTTTGAATCTCAAAAACATAAAGTGGAAAAGGAAAGCCAACAAATTTTGTATGTCTGAGCAATTTCAGAGTATAAAAAAACTGGATTTATTTTGAACATCAATGTTATAGCAAAGATATTATGAAAAGTACTCTTTACTACTAATGCGACTTTTGATGCTGCATGCTTTTGCTGATAGCTTTTTAGTCTGGTTGATACGAGGTGAGATTCAGCTTCATGCAAGCATTTAGGCTTGCATCTATTAAATGTGACTGCAGGTTTGTCTTAATTTTTTTCATGTGTGAAAATGACTGCTCGCATGCCGAGCCAAACATGGTTAAAACAGCATGTGTCGCATGCTGCGTGTTCCACGTTTTGACAATCAATTGGTCTGCGCGTGGAAGTTTTTCATGTCTGTCCACTTGTGTGTACTTGCCAGCTCTGCTTTCTCTCATGCAAGTGTTTCTAACTCTTCATTCAGTGACTTGAACTTACTCACTTACATGTCTGAGGCCTTGACGTCTGCAGAGTCAAAATCTCAAGTCGAAGTGTCACTTTATATTTGACCGTTTCATTGACGCAATTTTATTATTGCATATTAATCACACTGCAGAACCCGCTCTCTCCACAGAGGCAAATTCTTCTGTTCATTCTTGCTGAAATATTCAATGCTCCTTTTCTTTTCCAGCCGTCTTTGGATTTGAAGGGTTTACCTTTTGATCTAAAAAATGTCTTGTGTGGCCTCAAAATTTGTATTGGTATTAGGTAAACTAAAACTTTGGCCTTTGGTAAATGAGTACTTTGGCCTTGCCAAGTATTGCTCCAACCCTGTTCAATAGTTTAACCACACCCATCTTAGAGTGGTAGTGTCAGCTGCAGCTCCCGATGCTTGCTTCTGTTTGTTACGCTGTCTAACATAGGTATCTCTTAGATTTTTAAATCTCTTTGCATCATCTCCATTTAAGCAACGAACTTAGTGTAAACATGAAAGACAATAGGCTCTAGAGTAAACATTGGTATATGTGGTGACCAGTAATAGCAGTGGCAGTAGATTACATATTCAATCAATGCAGGAAAAAAAAGCATTAGGCAAGTAGGATATCATAATGCAATAGTAGTACTAAAACTGTGTACTGAATTCGCGATGCAATTGTTATTGTACATACATGTATTTATATTATAATTATAAAAAAAACAAATACGGTACACAGTTTTGATTAATGAAGTGATGTTATTAGTGATGTTGTGATAGTTATATAGTGATGTTATTTGCATTAATTTGAATTTAAATACATTAATTATTATTATGATTTATTTACTTACTAGCTACCTTTAACTCTTTTGCTATTTCTTGCCAGTTATTCCTCTTGATATCTTCTCTTTTATAATTTTGGTGTTTTTGATTATAGAGGCATGGCCTCTATCTTAAGGCTGGTTCACACTATATCGCCGTATCTCGGCTTTGATATCACAATACTTCGATGATTGTCGATGATGACAATGTTCACACTAACACAAACCCATCAGCGTTTGTATCAGGGAACAGTCATTGTCATTAGGATAGGATAGTTATGAAGTGCAACTTGAGTAAATGATGGAACATTTTGTGATGTCCCATCATTTACACATGTTGCGCTTTATTGCTCTGGAACTACTATTTTGAAAGCAGTAAATTCTATACCATCTATAAGCCAAGAAAATACTGCATCAATTAATTCAAAGAATTTTATAATAGGATCAAATGTGCATGTGTAGTGGCATTAATAACTCTGAATGTCAAAGTACTATTTATGGGCATGCCCATATATTATGTTTATTAGCTATATATTTAGTTATGATGATAAGGAGAATTTTGGGGCAGAGTTGATGACAATTAGAATGGTGTGTGTGGGTTGGATGGTGTCGAAGGATGCTGGTAGGTGTAAACTGTCTGTGGTGGTGGTGGCATATTCTGCTGTCCAAGTAATTCAGAATATCTTGTCGGCATATATTGCTGAAACCTCTGTTGGTTTTCAACTGAGAGCTTGTTCATGTTTTGGAACATCGACTTAAAAAACTGGAATTGCCACACTCATCATCGTCATCCTGCTCTAGACTCCCTATCCTTGATATCAGCTCTTTGGTTAGTAGGCCATCGGTGTCATTCTAATTATAGCAAATAAAGAATAATTTCTGACTATTTCTCAAAGCACAATTCTGACAGCCAATCTAATCGATCATGGAAAAACCTAAACTTTCTACTATGGCATGGCGTAATTTTACCTTAGCTGTTTTAGGTTTTCGAAACTTCGTCAGAGGTCGATGCACAAGTCCCAATGCCGGGAACTGTCACTTCTAAAACATTACTATACCACATAAAATCCCAATCATTCTACCATGCACAAAGATAACATTGCGAATATAAGATTTTTTCAATATTTCAACAATAAAAACTGCTCCCATATTCATACTTTTTACATACCTATGACGTCCTCGGTGGATGGGGAGGTAGAACAAAAAGGTGTTACTATTAGAAGGTTGGTATGATTTTCATCAGTAGTGGTTGTGCTAGATTTTTCTTCGATGTCAAGCCTTCTTTTTGTATGTGCAGGTTGTTGTAAGTTGTTCGACGTTCCATACTTTGTCTGTATAAATGGAGCCAGCCATCGCATATGCTCGGGTTCAGAAATAAATGTTACAGAATCTCTGCTAGAGCCTGATGTCGGTTTATTTTTATTTAAATATCGGCTCAATTTGGTCCGCAGCGTTTTATATTTGGTAATAGCTACTTGCAATTCCAATCACGTCTTTCGCGCAATCTCCATCCACGCATTACCCTTTTTATTTTTTTTATTACATTATTTATTGTGATAATCGACATTCATGACAAAAAAGCATGTTTTTCAAGACGGACCACACACTAATCTAGATATGAAGCTAAAATATAATATGAAGGATAGAACATAAGCAATTGAATGTGAAAAGTATATTGTGCTGTTTCCGTGACTAGTAGCAAAAAAAACGAACATAAAACAAATACAATATTTGATGAGCATTTACAAGCGGTTACTGTATTACCAGGTATAATAGTAGTAATATCATATGATTTGTCCAAAAGAACATGGTATTAGTGTTGTTGTTGGATGGCATACAGAGAGTTGGGTTATGCAAATTGGCAAAAAAGATGAAGTTTAAGGTTAGTTTTAAAAGAGGTGAGGGTCAGGGTTCGTAATTTTCTGGGAAGAGAGTTGAAGTTTCTTAAAATGTTTAGGTTTAATTGGTTGTGATGTGAGGAGTTGGGAAGCTTATGCCGATTTCTGGTTGTATGTGGATTTATTAAGTGTTCAAAAGCACCAGAAAGTTAAGTTGGGCAAAGGTTATTCTTTATTAAAAAACCAGAGAGGCAGGTAAAGTAGATTGAGAGGGCTGGCAGAGGTAGTATGGTTGTCTTGTTTATAATTAAATGTGTTGATAGAGTTTTAGATTTCACTTGCCGGTTGGGTTTGAGACAGATGAGTCGGAGAGCTCTCTTTTGGAGTAGATATAGTTGGTTAGTGTAGAGAGTTGGACTTTGTGAGTAATATAGGTGGATTCCGTATATGAGGTAAGGGTGGATGAAATTGAAGTAATACTGTTTTGAGGTGGTGAAGTCTAAGAGGTGCCTTAGGTTATAAAACAATCTAAGATTAGAAGAAACCTTGCTGGAGATGTGTGATATGTGGCTTTTCCACCTGAGAGAATCGTTGATTACGAAGCCTAACAACTTAGATTGGCTTTTTTTCTCCAAGAGATGGCCACCGATACTAATGTTGATTGGGTTGGTTTTGGGGGCATTGATAAGTAGGTAGTGAGACTTAGAGAAATTTAGTTCCATTTTGTTCATGAGAAACCATTGCTGAATGAGTAGCATGTCTTGGTCTAGTTGCTGCAGAAGTAGTTGCGGGTTGCGGGAAGAAATAAAGAAAGTGGTGTCATCTACATAGGCGTGGACTTTGCAATAGTGGGGCAAGGATAATAAGTCATTGATGTATATTTGAAAGAGGGTAGGCGCTAAAATTGATCCCTGAGGGACACCAGATGTAGTTGGCAGCATGTTTGATAGAACGTCTCTGGTTTTCACGCATTGGCGACGATTAGATAAGATAGATTAAAGGGTTTTCAGAAAGTTACCAGCTATTCCTATGTGTTCCAGTTTGCTCAGGAATGTCTGATGATTGACTACGTCAAAAGCTTTGCGAAAGTCTAGAAACAAAAATAAGAAAAGTTTGTCACATTTGACCTCATCAAGCCAAGTGGATTAAAGATGGTGCATAGCTGTGGTGCAGGAATGCAATCGTTCGAATCCTGATTGGGCTACGTTAATGATTTTGTTAGCACTCAGATGAGATTGAAGGGCAGACAAAATGTGCTTGTCATATATTTTAGAGAGGACGGGTAGCACCGCAATAGGTCGATAGTTTGACAAAGCATTAGGATCTCCACCCTTGTGCAGTGGTGTTACAATAGCTACTTTCCATTGCGAAGGAAAGATGCCTTCTGTAATGCATTTGTTGAGGATGTCGGTGATTAAATGAAAAATGAAGGGAAATGCTAACTGGAGGATGCGAACTGACAACTTGTCAAAACCGGTGGCTTTCAAAATCGGTCGGAGATTGTGGTATGTTCGGAATAGTTGAGGATAGCTGAGTGTTGCAAAGTGCATTCCATAGATGTTTAGTTTGTTTTGTGTCAAATTGAGATACAAGATTGGCAACATATTGTTTCTTCTTTTTCTGTATAAGGTTGGTGGTGAAATTTTTCTGATGTTTATATTCAGCCCAGCGTTGAGCTTTTTTAGAAAGTCCCGACATTGGATGCTTTGTTGGACGTCATGATCCAACCAAACTGGCAGTACTTTTGATTTAACGTATCTTGTCTTTAGTTTAAGACGACTATCAACTATTGACTGTAATTTTGTATTGAATTTATCCAGCATAAGCTCTGAAAAGTTGGCTTCATACACTTCCCTCCAGAAAGCAAAATTAATGTCTCTTTGGAATGATTGGGTCGCAAGGTTTTTTCAGTCATAGTATGTGATTTTGGTGCGGCGTTTTGTAGTTTGTGACGCGACCCTTAATTTGCGTCTTGCGTACACCATGTTATGATCACTTAAACCAATATCAATGATACCGTGTTGGTGGATGTTACTTGGATTTCTATCTATTAAATCTGAGCAGCCTCTATCCCACACAGCTTTGTAGCTTCTTACAATTTTCATAAATTCCTCGTCATTGATTTGCTGTTCCTGGTTGATATCAGCGCAGTCGGTTGCTTCCACATTTATTTGTCTTAAGTTCTTTCGGAAGATTCTCACTGCAGACTCACGTTTTAGCCAAATACTAGTCCTGCAGCAACTATCATAAACAAAAACCACGCTATCCGCGATCGCGAGCTGTCTTCACCGAAATGGTTCACATTGCACGGGCTGTCGTCGATGCTCCGTGAACTATCGGTAAAGTTAGACAGCTGCAAACTTTCCTGACGTGTCCGCAATGCTTCATCGATGCCATCTTCATGGTTTATATAATCGACAATGAATGCCAAAAGGGAAAGGCCGAGATACGGCGATATAGTGTGAACCGGCCTTTGTTATGGTGCGTTTACACTGGCCGATTTTGTAACCGATTTTGTCGTGCTCAGACAAATTTGATGAGTCGGTGTCGGTAGGTGTGAACAGAAAGATCGGTGTCAGCACCGATCTGAAAGTCGGTGTCGGTGAAACCCAGCAGTGCCCGGTTGCACCGACAAATCGGACGCTCATCAGCCAATCAGAAGCTAGGAGCCTCTGATTAAATGAGCCTAGGCTTTAATGAGAGGCCTAGGGCTAGGTTTATTAGCGCTCTTTATGATAGTTAACCAGCATGGCTACTAACGATGTGAACGCGAGAGTTCCAAAAAATCAAGTGAGTTCGTTAATAAAACAAATAGATACAGACTTGTTTATTGAGCAACTAGAATCGAGACGGTTTATTTGGAACCACCGGCTTCCAGAAGCCCACACGAAGGCTCAAGAATCCTATGTTTCGCTGGCCCAATCAATGAATTCAACTGGTAAGTTGCTGTAACTTTTATTTAAATTGATTAAAAGTGATTAGCCTGTTGTACGACTACTACTAATACTACTACTAGTTCTACTAATAGAACTACTGTAAAGGAATTCGCCAGTCTTCACTTGGCACGATCTAGATTATTTCAAACAGAAATAAATTGCGTGTGATAAAAGATTTACAGACAAAATATATGCAAGCATATAATTACAAGAAGTGTAAAGTATTGGCCCGGTGTCCACCACACTACTACCACTAATATACATTCACCATTCAATCTGCTTCATTATTAATTAATAATTACGAAAGAACTGTATGTACAGTTCTTTGTTCGGATTTTCATCATTCTTTCATTGCCTCATTCATTCACTGCTCGGTATTTTATTCATTCCTTGAATGATTATGCATTTAATAAAATTTGTTTATTCACTTTCCTCATAATGACGTTGTGTAGATGTGGCATGGACATAGCAACAATATCACCATGTGTTCTGTCAGGCTTTACATGGCTACTCACCAACTGTTATCACTGTCACTATATATTACATTCTGTTTATTTTACAGTACAACTAATGAAAGCAAAATATGCCAATATCAGGATATATTTTGTAAAGAAGTACAAAATGGTGCAGCAGAGCAGCCGCTCTGGCGCGGGAGCAGCTCAAGTATATACGCCTTCGTGGCCATACTATGAGCGCCTCTTATTTTTGAGTAGCACTGTAGATATACAGGAAACAGTATCTTCCATTGCACCACAGCCAGAGCCTGTAGTGGAGGATAACCTGCCGGTAAGTCTAGTATGTTCCTGTAATATTAATATATATGTGCTCAGCTTTCAGTGTGTCAAGGTTCTTGCGTGATTAATCGCTGATAATGAATCCATGCTTTGCTAAATCAATGTCTTTTCCTTTTAGGACTCTGATGATAATGATGATACGCTCTGTACAGCAAGTACCTCAGCACCACCATCTACCTCAGTGGGATCTGTTGCAGCTTCCACTATAGCTGGACGAAGTGGTCGGAAAAGATCAAAGCCTACTTCTGCTACCGCTGCTGTTGCTGAACAAATGACCTCCACATTCCGAGAGATGGTGGAGGAAAAGAAGAAGAAGGCCACTAATGAGTATTCACATTTCGGAGCAAGTGTTGCGACTCAGATCAACTTACTACCAACACCATTTCAGAGGTCAACTGCCATGGTACAAATCCAACAGCTCCTTCACAACATCGCTTTCAATATCACAGATATTCAACGATCACCCTACACCCAGCACCAATCCCAGTACAATCCTGTTCCAACCCAGTTCAATCATGGCCCAGCCCAATCATATGTAACTCAAATCCAATCACCCCTATTCAATCCTGGCCCAGCACAAACAACCCAAATCCAATCACCCCCATTCAATCCTGGCCCAGCCCCATCACATGCAACTCAAACCAAATCACTCCCATTCAATCACGACCCAGTCCAATCACCTGCAGCTCAAATTCAATCACCCCCATTCAATCCTGGCCCAACACAAACAACCCAAATTCAATCACCCCCATTCAATCCTGGCCCAACACAAACAACCCAAATCCAATCACCCCCATTCAATCCTGGCCCAGCCCCATCACATGCAACTCAAACCAAATCACTCCCATTCAATCACGACCCAGCCCAATCACCTGCAGCTCAAATTCAATCACCCCCATTCAATCCTGGCCCAACACAAACAACCCAAATCCAATCACCCCCATTCAATCCTGGCCCAACACAAACAACCCAAATCCAATCACCCCCATTCAATCATGGCCCAGCCCCATCACCCCAAAATCAAGAAATCCCTCGGTTCGATATTAGTCAAACTCAGTCACTTGCCCCTAAATCACTTTGTGTTCCTGAGACTCCCTAAAGATATCTGAATATGTATATATGTCTTAGTGGATATTAAAATAAAAATGAACATGTTCCTTGAACACATAACTATTATTATGTGTATATTATTATAACATTATACTACATGTACTATATAAGCCAAATATATCATAATCCTAAAGCTGTGCCACCATTCGTTCCTGCCAAGAGACAGCTCCTATAGTGTTAAAATAATGACAATATTCATCACGGACTCGGCTTGCTGCTGCAGTCGGCCTTAGAGCAATAGGGGCAAGTCCTGGCAGCTGTTCCCCATAATCTTGAGTCTCATCATTTTGAGTCTGAGGTGGTGCACCTCGTGGTGGTGTTCTCGATTTCCTCAGGATGTTGTGCAAGATGCAACAAGCCAAAACTAAAGTTTTTGTCTTTTCTGGCTCCAGATCAATCCTGCGCAGTAAAATTCGCCAAGTATTTGAAAGAATACCGAACGAATTTTCGATCAATTTTCTCAGTCTTGAGAGTCTGTAGTTGAATATCTGTAATAGATATATTTAATTATATAATAAATATATAATTATATTACAAATAGATATATTGTGATTATATATCACAAGACTATTCATATACACACCCTTCGCTCATGATTCAAAGTGCGTTTTGGATAAGGTCGCATAAGATTGGTTTGTAGCTGGAATGCCTCATCCGCCAAGATGACATGTGGTAGTGCCTGATTGGAATTGGGGGGACATCGATCAGCGGAAAAGTTTAGGGTGTTGCCTTCAATTCCCAGCTGCAAGGTGGATCTCCCAAATACACCACCATCTGAAGCTCTACCTTGTGCTCCAACATCAACATAAGTGAATCTGAAAACATAAATTTAACCACTTGAAATATTGCTCACCATACTCTTGAAGTATTAAACTATCAACATGCAATGTTTGGTTCTGGTGAGTTCAAGATGGATGGGTGGTCCAACCATGATTGTCATGCTTGAAAAAGTATCAAAAGATTGCACACACGCAGTAGTTAGTTTTATTGTTAGTTACACTCACGAATAATTGGCATCACACATAGCCATGAGTATTATTGACTCCTGTGTTTTATAATTGTGATATTCAGACCCTGCATGCCAAGGCTTCGTCATAACGATATGCTTCCCATCAAGAGCGCCTGCAACAAAAGGACACAGTTTGTATGTGTGTATGTGTGCGCATGGCTTGAATAATTTGGAATTTTCACAGAACCCACCCAATGCATTAGGAAAGTTCCAATTGTCCTCTAGTTGCCTGGAAATCTCAATCCATTCTTGCTCTGTGGTAGGTGTCCTGAGATAATCAGCGCACAAAGATGTGTAAATGGCGTGGCATGTTTCAGGTATGATTGTAGACAGGGAGGCGACAGATATACACCAATCATAATGGAGTTGTGTCATACTTGTCCCAGTCGCTAAATACCTCAGTGTCACCATCAGTCTTTGTTCAGCACTTATGCTGACTCGGAGTGCAGTGTTCTCCTTGGCTATAAGGGGTTCTACCTTCTTTAATATCATATCGAATTGCTTCCGTGTCATTCGGAAATAATTTCTAAATGTTCCAACACGATTTGATGGAAGTCCACTGTCATCATCATCATCGTTATCGTCATCATCATGTATCAGTAGTGGCACAGTGGATTAATAAGCACCATTATTTTGCCTTGAGCTTGTGATGGGGCCTGTCCATGTACGGTTCTTCCGCCTATCTGAATGGTTCTGCATAAAACACATGAGAAGATTGAGACCACTAAATGACGGAATAATATCATCATTAAACATACTCACACTCTGACCAACAACTTTGGTACCAGCCATCACCGAAAATTGACCTCAGTGAAGCTATTGAAAACCATTACATCTTACATCTTCTTCATAGAACGTACTAGAGCCGGTTGCGGCAAGCGGCACGCCTCATATGTTGAGCAGTTGTTAACACTAGATAATATTGTTATTTATTGCCATATTAGCAAATAATTGTTTATTGTTGATGTGATATACAGTTTTTAAATTCACGAACAGTCTTTGGTAAAAAGCTGTTGTGATAAACAGACGTTCTTGCATATATAGTAGGAGGATCGCCTTTTCCATTAGCAGTTATATTATAGTAGTGAGTGTAATAATATTATTTAAATAAATAGTAGTAGACTAGACTGGTACGTATGTTGATAGCAGTCGTGACACGCAAACGTACACTAAAAAGCTACTTGCGTACACACACAAAACAGTAACTAATAACTAGTACTACTACTACCAACAAACAACAACAAAATAAATATATCAAACAAACCTGTTCTTCCTCCTCCATCATACAGACTGTCAGAGCTGCTGCAGCCGATCCTGCCATCAACAAAATTTCATCGTCATCGGAAGACTCCATACGGCATACAGTAGTTGCTTCTAGCGGTAGTAGTAGTAGGAGCAGCAGTAGTAGTCTAGTACTGGTGTATAATTTGTCACATCAAGCGCGTTGATTTTTATTCGTACTCGTCTTCGCGTGGTCGGGTGAAGGTCAGAACGGCGAAGCGCTGTGATTGGCTGTTGCTACCGACAAAAATAGTTCGATCGTTGCTGTGTAAAGGGGGAGTCGGTGTCGGTACCCATGCGTGAAATGTCGGAGGTACCTGTCTGAGTCGGGGGTATTGGAGTCGGTGTCGGCCAGTGTAAACGCACCATTAGCGCAATTGGTTGCTCTTCCATATCTGATCACGCTACTATTATTAATTCATTAATCAATTTATTGTTATTAACACACCAGTGTTTGGGATGACCACGCTTGCAGTTTTCGTAGGCTATGACTTGGAACAGCCGATAGTGTGCAAGTGGTCGCACTCAAAATCAAACACCTTTGAACGCTCTGAAAACGCCACAATCTGTCATCTGCCGCGTTGTCGCATCGCTTCACTTTCGTATCACATTCGCTCTAGTGTGCGCGCACCTTAAGGCTAACTTTGGTACATGTGCTTTCGTTATGCAAATAGAAACTGCACTTTCACTGATTTGCCACTACGTTGTAAATTGTGAGGTATACGTTATAGGGGCATCAGCTGTGCAGTTCTCTAACATTACATTTGTGGTCGCTATCCTGATGTGGTACTACTTCTAATGCAAGATACACAAGGTTGAACTCGTCCCCTGTCTCCGTCTCTTGTCGTTCAGTTGGTCCTCCTATAACACCTCTTCTGTACTGTCCATCGTTTTTATGCTCTCCTTTTTAGCCATGTTCAATGGATATTTGAAGCACATAGGTTTTATATACCTTTTAATGACACAGATGACACTCGGTTTGTTTAAATGGGCATTTATTTGAATTGTGATTTCGTGCACACCTAAATTGTCCTTTATTGTTACTTTTAGGTGTGCTAGTGCTACGTACTTGAACTACAGTCTCTTTACTTCCTACCGCGTCACGTCTTCTCTCGTTAGCGTTACTTGTGGTACGATTAGCCTGGTTGAATGTCATCATTTGTTCCCTAGCAGCCTGATGTGCGCGGGCATCTGCTTTGGTTTGATTAAGTGTCAATTCTTCGTTTCTAAATAACTTTTCTCTCAAACGCTTATCAAAACTTCTATATCTATACACTAACTGGTCTCGTAAATGCTCATTGATAGTAGCTGGTGTAAAACCACATTGCTGTATTAAGCCCGTATTTCTAATCAGATTTGCATCAACAGCCTCCTCTGGCTCCTGCTTGGTCGATCGAATTTATAATGCTCTATCAATACGTTGGCTCACAGTTGGAAGTGGCCATAAAATCTAGCCAATATTTGGTCCAGTGTTTCAGTATGATCGTCAATTAAACCCAATTTGATATACATGGAAAGAAACTCAGTGCTACCTAAAATCAATAGAATGGCAATCTTTCTTGATCTCTGGTTTGCTGCATCAGGAACGCCAGTGGCTGTTAAGTATAGCTTCAATTGTTGCTTAAACATGCGCAAATTTTTTAACATTGATGGCTTTCCCATAGCACACATTAGTGTGAGGGCTTTAATGTTGATCTCTGCCATTTGCATAAATTAGGCACATCGCATCCTTATCGCAATTTGTTATAATTCATTGCAGCACCATAGCAAATTAATTCCCTAGGTCTGTCACTGAAATAATACGCATGTATACGACCCTGATTGTTTTTAGTGTGATATGAAAAAGATTGATAAAGAAAAAATTGATATGATGTGGCTTGAGACTGTGTTTGTTTGGCGAGGGGTGGTTGGAAAGGGATAGCTGGGATTGAGTAGGATGCGCTTGTTGTTAATGCGCTGGAAGTATGACATGCACAGATTTGGAATACTCTTACATTGGTAATGCAACAAAAGTTTTTGAGTTTTGAGCTTATATAAAGCCCGGTTTTTGGTGGTAGTTAATTAAATTTCTGCTGGCAATGGTAGTTGAGTCCAATGATTCACTGGCATGCATTCCCAATGTTTGTTTATTATTCATTCAATGATGCGTATAACTATCGCTAACTCAATCTAATTGGCTGCAAACCTTTTTACCAGTTCATTGGCCTTGGAGTCTTTATTACTTGCAGTTCCAGGTACATTCTTCTTTGCACTTTTAGAGATGTGGTGATAGTAAGGTTCGAGACGATTGATTTGTTTAATAGTTTATTTTTTTCATTTCATTTGTCTCCAAACTATCATGTACACTTTCCTAAAAATAAAAATGGTTGATAATTTTTGAGCTTTACAGTTTTTTGTTGTCTTATCATTAAGTTGATGTTATAGTAGTTCTGTAGCAAAAGCGAACTCAATTTAATGTTATTTTGCCACTGACAATTTAAACTGAATCTAGGTACTCAAGACGCTGATTGTGTACTTATTTAAAACTATAAAATGACCAATGTTGAGGGTTGGGATACCAGACAAGTGCCAAAAATTTAAAGCATACTTCCAATACTCATCGGCGAGCCCAAACAAAGCTTCCAACTTTTTAGGCCTGTCTTCCTGCTTCGAATAGTACTCTGGGTGAGTTGGGTGAAAAATTTAAAACTTACTCTAAATCTGCTCAATAATATCTGATATTATTGATACTAAACCCTTTAGATTTATTATGAAACCCATAATATTAGTCTGAAAGTCATACTAAACCCTTTAGGTTTAGTATGACATAAATGTCTAAGGGGGGCTATCAACATTATTACTTGTGTTTGAAGCCATTATGAAAAAGTGCATGAATAAAAAAACGTTTTGCTCTCTTTTAATGGCAATATGCGATTTACTGTGACAAGTGATTTCATTGGCTACTCAAGTTTAAAACCCATCTAAAATCAACTGCTGATCGGGCATAGCCTGATAAAATTTCTCTCACAAAATTTCTTCGGAACAATCAGTCTGAGGCTTTTTTGCTCTTTTTTTCACGAGGTAATTCTTTTGACACTGCGATATGTATCGGTTTACTTCTGCTTTATAATTATTACCCTGACTACAAACTGCTCTAACCCGTTACACCAGACAAGCATTCTGCCTCTCTACCTCGCCACTTGGTGCCCAATAAAGCTTCAACAAAATAGTCTACTTCTACAAATTCTGTCTGTGACTCTAGTTGGTCATGTTTAACAAGAGCATTTAAAGCCCCTACAACTTTTTAAGGTTTTTCTGATTCATAAAGATAAGTTTCTTGATTTTCCACTTTGCTTTTACAAATATTTTTTTCATGTTTAGCTCTATTCCATAATGTTCTACCTATAATGTTACAGTCACTGTTTGACCCTGTTATAAAAGACACATCGACCCTTCCAACATTCGAAACAACTTTTTTAGATTCCATTACTTTTGATTTGACTGCAAAATCATGACTATTTTCGGTTTTCTGCTAGCTGCTCTAAAACGTGCTTCTTTTTTTTAAATTGACTAGATTTTTATCTGCATTTTACAGCAAAGTGATCTGTACCTTTACAGTTTGAGCAAACTTTGCCTTTAGCAGGACAGGCTACATCAGGAAAAATGTGTCCTTTTTGAGCACATCGGAAACACTGCACATCAAGCTTATCCTTAGATATTTGTTTAATATGTGTCTCATGAGACCTAACTTGATTCCCATGAAACTGAAATGTATTTGTTCTCATCTCTCTTTGCTCATTTGCCTTTCAACAGCTTAATTGGTAGCAGTAGTTTAAAGCAACTTAGCTTAATTCAGATCACTACCTTTACCGAGTAACTTAGTTCGGAGCTTACCTGAGTGGTCTCATCAGTGATCTTAGTTCTGTTACCAAGCAGTGTTTCACAAACAAAAAACCTGCCCACAGTTATTCTACCTACATATTCAAGCTCTAAATCAACTCGTCCCACAAGTGAAATCAAACCACAAGAATAGCCAACCAAACGCTCTTTTGTACATTGTAATTTAGTTACGCCCAATGACTTTACTAGTTTTATAGGTATCGCACTTACCTCTGCACTTGTGTCAACTTCCATGTTACCATTTTGTCAGACACCAAAAAAAACAGGTTCAATCTACTTGGCAGAACTCACAGATGCTACATTAGAAACAGTGTCAAAAACCAATCATCATTTGCCTCAAAACTTTCCTCAATCTTAGTTCTTTCTACTCCTATGCTACTGACAGAGCTGGTGTTAGCATTTACTTGCTTGTTGCTCTGACAGGCCCTTCTAAAGTGATTCATTCTGAAGCACAAATTGCATTTATTTCCATATGCTGGACCCCTGCCATGCTTGTGTGTATATGTACAGTACTTCCAGTTAGTTACCGTGCACTTACTGTAACTTTTACTTTACTTCTACCTTTTCTGTTACCGCGCTCTAGCACTGTAGTCTAGTGTATGTCTGTTATTATTTACCGCATTAATGTTAGTGTCCACACTTCCAGCTACATTCATCTCCAGTCTCTGATTCTTCTGTTCAACCTTTTTGGTGCTCATTCTGTCAATGACAATGTCCAAATCCAGTTCGTTTACTAATTGTAACTCCTATGACAACGTCTTATCAGTCATTCCCATTAACAGTTGTGTTGTCATCTGAGACCTCCTGTAATCTTCGTCCCAGGCACAATTTAAACTCAAGCTATGAAACTATCTAATTAGACTCTCATTTGTATCCCCAGGTTTTTGCACTCGTTTGTTAACCCATTCAGGACTAATTAGTTATTGGTTGACTGCTCCCCCAGCCCAATTAATTTTTCACTAGCCTTACAATTAAAATAGAGCTACACAAAATTGAGTATAACTAGAGTTATTTTCAAAATAATCTTGATTTGTTTTTTGCAGCTTAACAAAGACATTCCAGGCTACAATGTGATATAAATTTTTGTGCACCTTTACAAATTCTACTGACCACAATTTTTAATAATTCTGTGAACTTTTATTTTATCAAAATTGTTTTTCATGTTTCCTAGCAGCTCACAAGCAGTTTTTTGATACTGACATTGTTGGACTTATGTTAGATTGATAGCAAACTTTATCAGCAGCAACTAAAAAAAAAGATTTCTCAATTTCGAGCAATAGAACAAGTGTTACTAGCTTCTAACCAACACTACGTCACTGACAGTTTTATCAATTATATAATCAAACAATTTGTTAATTTATATTGAAATGCATTGCAGAGGTTATTATGAATATATTATGCATAAAAAATACTCAAGTTACCAGCTAACAGACAATCAATTACCAGCAAAAAAAATAGGTGTAAAAATGCAGTAAAATATATTGTAAAAAATACAGTAAAAATGAAAATGCATGAAAACGAAACAATATATACATGTATAATAAGGGTGAGTTCATTAAAAAATTATGACACGGTGAGAGTTATTTGATGCCAACTACACATGCATATTTGCTGCCATTATAAGTTAGTTGATGCAGTATTCATCAGATATTGGTGCTGAAGCCCTAGGCTCATCATCAACGGCATCATCACTCACAAGCCCTTGACTGTCTTCACCTTCATGTAGCAAATATGATACAGCCTAAAAAAATTGTGCTTTAGTAGCTTTTCAGGGTAAATACCTGATAAAAAATTGAAAATAAGTAGTCTACTGCAGCTAACAATTGGTAATACAAATTGCAAATATTTTTTGATACTGTAAATATAAACACAAACAGTCATGAAGATGATTACTGTGGTAAGTGTCCCCTATCGACCAATATTAGAGCCTAGTGGTTGGGGCTAGTTTATAGTAGATGTTGAGGTTGAGAACTATATGCTTGACTAATTGTGGGTTGAACAATTGGATATAAATGAAATAAGAAATTTTTATTATCTTGTAGTTCTACAAGGAAATCATAAAACTATTGTTTATTATGGGGTAATAGAGTGATGAGTTCATGCTGCAAAAAGATCTAAATTTTATTGGATTGAAAATGTTATAATCATGTGTATCATGAAAAAAATCCATATCTTACACTGTTAGAATAAAGTTTGTTAGAAATTCACAAGAAAGATTTCGGCTTTTTATCGTTTTTTTTCGGTAAAATTCTATAAATAGCCACATAAAACTTACCTTCTTCCATCAGAAAATTCTCATTTTCTTCTTGAACATTACTTTTGTTGCTATTTTCTTTCCCTGAGCTGATTACCACATCTAATTCACTTAAAAATTTTGCCATCGTTCGGATAAACCTTTTCCAAAATGGCGATCATCAAATTTCCAAAACAGTTGATATCTATCACATAATTTGTTAGTTAAAACTTTCTTGTCCAATCACATATTTGGTATCAAAATGATGCCCAGACTCTTAAACTTCGTTTGGTGAATGAATAAAACCGATGTACCTAAACAGCTAAGCAATAGAGCAAATCAAAGTTTAACCCGAGTACTTCGGGAATGGGCCCTGGAGAGCACAACTCTTCCCGAGGTATTCGGGAACAGTCCTGAGTGGGTTAAACATTTTCCTGTGATGAATGCTTGTTGACTGAGGATTAAAATACCGCTCAAAAGCTGGTACAGTCTTCTCATAGAGAGTAGCTCATAAGTTTTACCCTTTGGAGGTGCAGCAATTGTCAACTGTTTATATATGTGTTCAGCCTTTTCTCCCATAATATACACCAGTGTGTCTACCTGCTTCTTGTAGCTCATCTCATCTAAACCACTTGAAGATTTAAATCTGCTAATTCTCACGATCCATTTTGACCATGAAGTCCTTGCATTGGCAAACTCACGACCCTGAGTCGGCTTCACATTCATTGCAATCGATCACAATATAATCGAGGCCCTTGCAGCAAATAGATTGTCACAAAGATTCTAGCTATATTAGCTCACAAGTTCACATGTTATATGTATGATCAATTACAATGAGAGAGTGCAGTTAAGTATTTGTGCTTTATTCAAATGTTCAAGGCTAACTGCCCAAAAATACATGACACAGGAAACAAGCATGACTCACATGTATGATGCAATCTACTACAGTTACATAAGTATAATGGTTATATATGACAGTTGTTTAAACTCTACAGTATGAGTGACATATGCCCGTGTTGTTGAATAATGACTTGACCTAGCTCACTTAGCTAGCTTGATTTTGCTCAGTTGGCTGGTGCTGAAGAATAATACTTGATTTATCTGGCTTGTGTTGTGTAGAATTGGCTGGGTAAACTTTTTTTACTGACTTCACATACTTGGCTTCAGATTAGAAGGCTCTTCTTACCAGAACATCTAAGAAATCATATCTGCATCATCCATACACACTAACATATCTCTAAATCTTTAATAAATCGAATGCGCAAAGTCCGGCATTGTATTTGATTTGGTTAAAACCTTTTATTAGATTCTACATGGAAAATATAGTTTGTATATAAATTATAAGCAAATATACAATATAATGAGCTGTGGTAAAAATGAGTATACATCTTGAACCTTCAACATGTCTATAAATACTCTCTCAAGTTCTCTGATGGGTCTGCTGTTGTTGGTATTATATATTAGCTAGAGTATTTGCAGACTGCAACATTTTGCGTTTTGGTCTGGTCGCGATATTCTATAAGATCCATTAAATCATGTAAAAGATGGAGCTGAGGACTAGTTAATGCAATTTAATGTAGGTAAAGGCAAGCGTACCGCGATATTTCTCATAACTATTCCTGTTGTTCGCTATTCAAAAGTCACTTAGTTATTAGTCTGAACAAACAAGGCTTTTCTTTTCTTTAGATTCTTACATTTAGCTTTTTGCAAAATTTTATACTCGCGAAATGCCTTGCATTGCACAAGTAATAAAAAGGTTTTGCTTTGAAAATGAACATTTATCTAACTTTTAAATGAAGGCATTTCTTTATTTCTGTGTGGGCTGTTAGTTCAATTAGGTTTATGCTATATCTATACATATATTTATAGCATGTTGGGGAAGTCCAGGGATTTATTTTTGTTCTAGTAAAATGTTCTTTTAGTAAATTAACTCAAGCGTGACACATTGGTATGTAACCAATCGGCATTAAAGATTGGCAAGTACATAACTATGTGCATAATTGTTCTATAGTGTTTCCAGTTGGACTCTTAGTCTAATGGATAACATGCCTGTCTGTAGTACTGGAGGTTGATAGTTCAAATCGAGTGTGAAGAAGATTTTTCGGTTATATAACTTTGTCACTATAACTGGACACGTGAATGGCAGATCAACAAATACAAACATTTAGATTTGTATTTAGATAATAGATAATGTGTTTATTTCAATACGAGTTTAAGGCCAAGTATATTCAGCTGAAGCGCAACTACCAATTTTTTGTCGCCTTAGGCAGTATTTTTGTCATTTTTTTGATGATGTCCTAGTTGCCTGACCTTACACGACAAAATTTCTGTTTGTTTCTTTTCTTCATCACAGCGTTCACGTATAATGAAGTATGTATGTGTAGCAATATACATTGTATACATGAGTCAGCTATCCCTGACTTCATTGTTTTCTGTTCCCATTAATATCTTTCTAGTCTACGCAACAAAATATTCATAGGAAGCTTTGACCAATTTTGTAGCAGCCAAATCCGGAATATGGCCAAGAATTTAATACCGCTAGCCAAATGGAGCCAAATAAAGGAAACACTCGAAACAATTGCATTGCAGTGTGCTGACTATAGCAAGTGCTCTGATCTGAGGAAGGGTCTGCACAGTATTTTGCTCGGACTAGAAAAATGTAGCTGTCTAGCTCTCTCGCTGGATGAACCTGTTGGGAAGTTGCGAACATTTAAAGGTAAATGGTATGCTAATTTGCTTATGGTGTTTCCAGATCCTTCGATTAGACAGTTGATGAGGTTTTGACCAAAGATCGATCAGGAAACCAAAGAAGATACTCAAAACTGTTAAGCAGGTTCGATTCTTCCGGAAGATTCTGTATTTGGAGGCGCGATTTGTTTATTAACAAGGCTTTTGCAATCTCTTCAGTGACTGTCAGATGCTGTTTGTAATATTACCAGTACTTGAGCGGTCCAGTGTGCAGAGATCATCGGGTGTAATAAGCATGTGCACAATTATTCCACAATGCAGCAAGGTGATTGAGTGGCGCAGATGTTTGCTTGCTTGGATTTTATTAAGTTGCTTGCAATATGTATTAGTCATTGTAATATTTGAGACAGGTGGAAGTTCAGGCTGTGTACGTGTATATGTTTGACTGACTAAGCAACAACTGAATACAAGATAGTAACTGCTATACAGAATAATGACAAGATAATAGACTAGCTATACAAGATAGAACAAGATAATGACTTTTGCAGCATTGGTCACACAAATATGTAAAATACAGTTCGCGTGGATTACAACATGTGATGACTTTGTAACAGCTTTGAAGCTAAAAATCAGGGATCGGTATTCTGTGTGGTGCGATCTTTTTTCCTAATATTCATAGCGAAGCTTCAGATGGACAAACACGGCTCTTATTATAGTAAATATTTTCCCGTATTATGTGCCCATTTTTTATATATTCAATGTAAGAGTCGAAAATACGCAGTTTTCTAGAATATGCACATCAACTTTGGAAATAATCTCAAGTTCATTGTAGTATGAAAAAACTGTTGGATAGAGACAGAGCTCTACAGTTGCTCTGATTGGCTTTTTATGATTTTCATTAGGTGTTGATTATTATTCCAATAAGATTTCTCGCCATCTTTTAATGGTACCCCTTGTTCTATGGTACTCTTTAATTCAGTTTCGCTTACAATTGCAGGACTGTATGATTACTATGTGTTCGGAGACGGACATGACATGGAGGCAGAGTGTAAAGAGTTTATCACTCAGCTATTACCTTGCTTAATTAAACTGGTCACCTCTGGATTAGAGAATAGCCATATTTCTATTCCACAAACTATTCTAGCAGCGGAATATCTCTCAACGAGTTATAGTCCTTCTGATATCGATGGTAAGTGCCCTATTGAGAGACTGGGTTGCTTGTCAGTTCTTTTGCCATCAAGTAGTCTCTCTGACCTTTTTTCTATCTCTTTCTCTATTTCTTTCGTTCTCTCCCTTTCTTTTTCGTTCTCTCACTCTTTTTTTCTCTCTCTCTATTTGTCTTGCTTTTTTTCCTTCTCTCTCCCTCTTTTTCCTTTTTTCTTCCTCTTTTTCCTTCTCTCTCTTTCTCTCTCTTTCCCATTAGCTCGTTCTCCCTCTTTCTCTCTTCCTATCGCTTTTTCTCTCACCCTCTCTTGAGATGACCGATACTGTTTACTGTTGTGGCTTGCGTATAATGGCAGTAGTGGATCTTGAAACTACTTTTCGTTTGAGATTCTCTAGCACTTTATTCATGAAGCTTGAGAATATTAAATTTCACATATGGGTGACCAAAGATAATATATTGGTAATCATGATACTCTCAGACTGACATATGAAGTTAAAACACTCTAACATTTGTTCCATATGACTAAACCGTTGTACATGTATGTTAAAGCAAATTTTCTTATCAGAATAAATGGTACTTTGTCTAATTCATTCTAGAGTCCAAAAACGATGATAAATGCATCACATAGTATAAAGCATATATAAAGTATATAAGTATATAAGTATAAAAGTATAAAGTATAGTATAAAACTTTGTGACTGTAAAATCTAAATCATATGTTAGAAATACATTTATATGAAGTGATAATCAATGAAGAGGATTTATCCTTCCTTGTGAGACAAGTGAACATTCGGCATCGCACAAGTTTTGTTTGCAGAGCTAGTGATAGAAATCTGTGATTCAAATTGCTCTCACTTACGCTGGATGTAGTCTAACTTTATAGGATTTATATAGTTCTCATTTTATGCTATATTTTTAGTTTCCACTAGTTCCTTCTCTTTTTAATAATTTTTGGACATTAACTGCTGTATATTGCTTTGTATTTCCGGTCATGCATTGAAAAATTTATATGAAGAGGTGAATTCGAGTTGAGGTTTTGTTCTATTATCTCATAATCTGTGTTGCTATTCTGTGTTGAAATACAGTTTATGGTTCAGCTGAAACTGTTTTATTAGAGCAAGGTTCGGTGCCTGAGTTTATTTCTCATTAAAAAATATATATTTAGGATCTGTTTTATAACCGATATAGAGTATATCAAACAATACAAAGAATGCACTTGTACAATGCAAGTAGTACTCGTTTACTCTCACCTCTAGTTGAGTCATAGTATGTTGATTCTTTTACTGGTGCCTTTCGAGTCATTCAGGCTTTATCCTTTCCGCTCACTCCTTTCCATTCACTTCTTCTCGCTCTAGACTGACCTTCACTACATCACTACCGAGTCACGTCCATAAAGGCTACCCCATTACACCGCAGTACATTTCAAAGTAAAGGCCATTTCAATTACTGGACCCTTTCTTAGCAGCAAGCTTTATAAAAATTGACTTTTATGTTTTGGATATTTAATTTAATATTCTCTGATATAACTAACCAGGGATGAAATGTAATTGGATTAAGTTGAACTTCATTTCAACAGTCTGCTGTGCATCTGTTATGCTTGCAAGTGTATCCGATATTATTCGCCTTTTATCGTAGACAAATAATTTATACTTAACTTTATAGCATGGGTATCTCTATTGTCTGCCTTTGTTTTAGTGTATGAGCTTCGACTTCCACGGAGCTACGTGGCATCTCTGGTTGCGAGCATGTTTTTATGTCTAGTAGCAGAGGATAAGAGAAGTGAATTTCACTGGCTTGACTACTCAGACTTCTTTTTCGTTCTCGAGCAGTGAGTGTGAATCATCGTTGTAATAACTTTGTCCACAATATTTGAATAATTCATTCATAGAAGTTGTCTGTCTTTGCTGAGCATATTGATTACTGTCGAAGGTTCTATTGTCATTTACAGAACTTTTATATTTCGTTAGTCACAATTGGATTTTTTGATGACACGGTTTCTTCTCGAAAAAATTTTCTTTTTTATTAAGTAGTTTTTCCAAATCTTGTATTTCAGTTGTAAAAGCTTCATTTCTTTTTACTGCTAAACACATATCTCCCCTCATCATGTTTTGCTTGTTTTTTTTCTGATGTTGTGGTAATGAAAGCCTGGCCTTTCATTTCATCCGCTCAAAGGATTACTCATCTAGGAATGATAACTCTTGAAATTGCTCACAAATTCTTACAGAGTTCAATCTATTTATCGCATGCATTATTCATAAATAGTACTTTTTCTGTTTAAACTGTCTATTACCACATTCTAAAACTATGACCATATTCTAAGACTATGACCATATTCTAAGACTCTAGCGCACTATCCTTTTGGCAGTATTAAATGTTTATTTGGTGTGGAATTTGGACTAAACTTAATTTTTATCTTGAGATGTTTTATATCTACCAGGGCCAACCGACAAAAAAGCCAAGTCGCCAAGTACAAAATGATAGTAAACTATTTCAGACATATACAATGCAATGGTCTCCCAGCAGGCACAATGACATTCAGGAGGCAGGTTCGTTGATTCTCAGTTATCTTGGAAAGTTTTACGGCTTTTTTAATCTTTGCATTATAAGGATTAGTCACGACCTCAATATTGCATAATTTTATGTTCGTAAAGTCTCGGACACATCTGGCGAAATATGAGCTCTCCTAGAATGTGTGTTTTTTCTAGATTTTTCATCTGATACCCTTCGCTGAGTGTTTTGTGTTGAGCTGTTTTAGCAGGCTTTTACATGTACTTTGATTTGTTTTGTTAATTGTTTTATTTGTTTCATGCCACTTTTATTTTGTTTTCGCTTGTTTCATTTAGGTTTAAAGTTACATCTGTATCTGTTTAAGTTTGGTTTAGTATAGTTTTATTTACATTATCTTGAGTATAATTCTCTTTGATTTGGCTTTTTTTAGTTTTATTCAACTGTATTATTTTCATTCAAAATTAATCTCTTTTTAATTATCTATGCTTATTTTGTTTAGCTTTACTTTGGTTTAGGCTCGGTGTTATTGTAAAGTGTACTTAGACTAATGTAATACTAGTAAATAACATAAAACAATCATAACATGTAATAAAAATATCATTTTGTAGATGATTACCGGTACCAATAAAAAGTTATGCATATATGTACATACAATATGTACATACTCCATAATCTCATTGGAGTAAGTTGCTAGCATTTTATTTTAATATACTGGATAATCAGAAATTTAGTTTGTATTTCTCTATGAGATTTTGGCTAATATAAACAGCCAAAATATCATTGAGAAATACAAGCTAAGTTTTAAAGCCAATAGCGAGTAAGCATTAACATTAGCGAGTAAGTAAAAATTGGTGACAATTTTTGAGAAATTTTTAGCGCTTGCGATAAAAATTTGAGAAGAAGCTTGGGAAGATATAAATAAAGGTTTTTGTTCACAAGTTGATGCAGCATACTTACTTGCTAAGATAAGAATCAGACCCTAACCTGTTGTTTACAGCTCAGGTGTTTTAGATCACTCAGCTACAGCTGCTCTCTGTATGTCTGTATCTTTGTATGTCTGTGCATACACTTAATTACCGTAGTTCTATTGCAGTCAAGTGTCAACATACAAAGTTATTACAATCTGACACTTGTTTATTCATTTTGATGCCTGCACATATCAAATATTCTTATGGGAAAACCTTTTCTATTGTTTGATGCAATCCACATCTCGCATGTTTCATGATAAACACTTCAGGTAATAACATATAGCATTAAAAGAAGTACATTATATAAAACTACATATAATTTACTGATATAAATACAGTAGTTTTTACTGTAGTATAAATATACATATAAATACAGTGAAACATGGATAACTCGCCCTCGGATATATCGAACACATGGTTAACTCGAATGGATTTGCTTGGTCCGTTCCCACGCAATGATAAATGGCTTTATATAACTCGACCTCGGCACCGTTAACTCGAACAATTTTTTGCCGAATTCGCAAACGTGGTTTCCGTTCAATTTATTTCGAAGGAGTTGCCACTAGTCGCGGAGCTGAGACTACTCTGCTTATTATATATATAAATATATATATAGATACATATATATTTATATATATAAATATCTGTATGTATCTATATATATATTTATATATATAATATAGCTTATAGCTATAAGCTATAGCTAGGAATAGCTTTAGTTTATTTATGGGCGGAGCTTGTTGTGCCGATTGTGTTGTTTTCGAGACCGATATATATATATGTATGTGTATATATGTGTATGTATATTATATGTATAGATATGTGTATATATGTGTATGTATATTATATGTATAGATATGTATTTATATTTATATATACATTATATTAGTAATTCTTACTATAATAAGAGCAAAATCTATCTGTTTTGAGTTAAGAATGTAAGGAAAAATATTACCTCTCTTGGGTATTGAATCCAGGCATCAGACTCAAAGGCAAGCATGCTACCACTACACCCCTTGGTTGCCATACTTATTCAAGGGATATGCATGTGCTGGTTATTCACGACGATCTCTCACAGTGCATGGAACTGGCAAGAGTACCAGTCTGAATAATTACTGAAGAAGTAATATGTACTAAGAGATTCTCTTCTAGAAGAGAAGAGAATCTCTTAGTACTCTTAGAATCTCTTAATCTTTTACATTCCTCTCTCCTGATTGCATCTTATAGGAAGATGCAATTACGAGAGAGGAATTTAAAAGATCAACATATAGAGATAAAAAAATCAGGAATAGACTTGCACTGCTATGTTTACACGTACATGTATTTTAGATAGTGTTTGCCTTATAATCAGGAGGGAAATCATTACCATGTGCAATATCAATTCACAACTAAATGTATAGTAGAAGAAAGCTAAATATACTCATGGTAAAAAATAATATACATATACCTAACTACTAAATAAGTATTGTCATACAGGGTAAGATAACTGTATGATTATGTATATGTACTTCAGGTATTAACTCCTTCACTACCGCAAGCCGATGTATAGGCTCGGGTTACCTTCTCTTTGTGACCGGAAGCCGATACATCGGCTTTTAGACAGTGCATTAGTTTATCTATGATTACTCAGCTTTCGCTTCAAATAGACCAATAAGATTTGGTCTCTATGAAAACAAGCTTGTTGCTAATGACAGACTGATCAGCAGGCCTCTCACTAGCGGCTCACTGATTATTAAACAAAGTTCACTGTGGAAAAAGCACGGACTAAAAAGAATACCGCGATCATTTAAGCTTTAGAAACTTCTAACATTCTTAGCCATTAGGACTCCAGTAACACTATATTGAGTGATTCTGACTCTTCTAATGCATGTATTTCATGTGAAAAATTGTAATAGTAACCGAATATTAAGGCGACAGTCAAAATACAACTATCGAAATCGCTGGCAAAATATTGTTGGTAACGTTTGTAAAACATTTACCATTTTTAAATTAGGTTAATTTAAGATTTTTCTTTATTTACTTACAAAGTATCTTCTTTTCACCAACCTGTTTTTTAAATTAAGTGGATATCTTCATTCTTACTCAATTTTTCACACAATTAGTGACGTTATGTCAATATTTGTGTGAATCAAAAAATAAATTCATGCAAAGCTAGAACGTAATTCGGTAACGAAAGAGTTAAAATATAGCTCTAAAACAAGTGAACTGTATAAAACTTTAAAAAAACTATATGTAGAGCATCAATTAAGTCTGAATTGACACCAATTGCTGAGCTTTATTGCAATTATTTTACCTCACTGAGCTGAGAGTTTTTATGTGCAAATGCTGCTTATGTAGGTATTCTCTAGACCTTTCGAAGATCTAACTGAGTGGAGTGATTCATCGATGTTGTGCGACTTTGAGGTGCGAGACACTGGTAGTATTGAGGACAACCCTGATGAAGTTTTACAAACGGACTTTGCTAATGAATACATTGGTGGAGGGACGTTAAGTGGTGGTCGTGTTCAGGTATGCTTAGAGTGGATAACTCTTTAGAGGAGATAACTCTTCAAAGTGTTATGAACTAAAGCGCAAAAAGAATATTGTTAGCGCATTTTACAATTATTTGGGAAATTTTTTATTTTTCAATACTTTGTTTGGCATCAATATCATTTCTAAAAAGTTTTGTATTTCATACTGTGCTATTAAAAACAATTTAAAAAATGAAATATGTCAACACATTTGACTTATGGAAGGAACTTTCTGAATAACTCTGAGCTATTGCATTAGTAAGTTAAATATAGTGGTTATGGTATTAAGTCTGTCAGTAGGATAGGAAAGTGAGTAGTTTTTTCTTATCATACAAAGGTTAGATGTTAGAACTGCAACAATTTAAATGCGTACCATCTGCCAACAAAGAGCCATAATGCCATTTGTAGGAAGAGATAATGTTTTGTGCTTGTCCTGAGCTCCAAGTCTCAATGCTTTTCATGGAAAGAATGAAGAAGAATGAAAGTATTCAGATGAAAGGTTTTCAACCATTCAGCAAGTACACAGGCTACTCAGATTCACTCGAGTACGCTGGCCCTTGGGAAAAAGAAATTTCTGTGCGTTACCCAATACCACCTATCGCTTTTGCTAAACGCTTGTTTGACTGAATCCTGTATGATTGATGCGAAGCAGTGCGACTGTGAACTCATATGACTGTATAACTCTATGTAACGATATGACTTTGTATAGTTATATACATAACTCTATGTAACTATATGACTTTGTATAGCTATATACATAACTCTATGTACCATATGACTCTGTATAGCTATTTACATAACTGTATGTACCATATGACTCTGTATAGCCATTTACATAACTTCATGTACCATATGACTCTGTATTGTTATTTACATAACTCTATGTACCATATGACTCTGTATAGCCATTTACATAACTCTATGTACCATATGACTCTGTATAACCAATGACATAACTCTATGTACCATATGACTCTGTATAGCCATTTACATAACTTTATGTACCATATTACTCTGTATAATTATTTACATAACTGTATGTACCATATGACTCTCTATAGCCATTTACATAACTCTATGTACCATATGACTCTGTATAGTTATTTACATAACTCTATGTACCATATGACTCTGTATAGCCATTTACATAACTCTATGTACCATATGACTCTGTATAGTTATTTACATAACTCTATGTACCATATGACTCTGTATAGCCATTTACATAACTCTATGTACCATATGACTCAGTATAGTTATTTACATAACTCTATGTCATTATTTGACTATGTATAGTCATTTGCATAACTCTATGTACCATATGACTCTATATAGTTATTTACATAACTCTATGTGCCCGATGATTCCGTATAGTTATTTACATAACTCTATGTGCCCGATGATTCCGTATAGTTATTTACATAACTCTATGTACCCCATGATTCTGTCTAGTTATTTACATAACTCTGCACCAGCCAATATTTTGGCCAATAATTTGTATTATATTTTCTTACATAGTATTATATTCTACATTGTTATAATTTATTACATTATACTGTTATATGTTTTTGCATAGTTGTTATATATTGGCATGTTATATTGCTGTATATTATTGCATATTGTTATACATTATCACTCGGTGCATGCCCGGCGTTGCCTGGGTAATAAAAAAGGTTTTTTGCATGGATAATGTGTTTTTATTTAACACATGGAACATTTACCATTTCAACTTTTAAACTTCATATCATGAAAAAAGTTTTTTGTGCAGTTGAAATAACTTAGAGAATTTAACAGCTGTAAAGGTGTTTAAATGTGAAATAATGGCTATATAGTCATTTCTATCACAATTATTACAAAGAAAAATGGTTCTATATTTTGACAATTAATATGAACCGAGAAAACAAAATAAAAATCATGAATATGTTGAATTAATCATAACAATGAGTACCTGGGTTCATGGAAGTGAGTGTAAAAAAAAGGTTTCTGTTGCAGCGAAAGCTATCTATAAAATTTTGAATACAACTGTACTGGCACAAGCATAATAATGATATATCAGAATTAAATACATCACTGAAGCAGTGAAACGCACGAAGGTACCTTGTTTAAGCGAATGGAGAGAATGTAGAAGCAATTCCTATTCGAGATAACGCAACATACAACTGTCCATGTGAGAAGTTTTTACTTTTCACATCTTTTAGCGATTTACTTTAGAAATAGTTGCTAGTAGAACCGGAAATTAACGGCCTGTAAATTGAAACAGCACATTTGAAAATGGTTAAATAAAAGTGAATAAGTATTAAATATAAGGCTTATACAAAACTTGAAAGAAAAACAAACACGAAAGGTAATATTAATTATTAATAAAAAGTACTTAGGCTGTAAGCTGCGAACGCGGCTAGAAGTAAAAGTGGTAATACAACTCCGATATGCCGACCCGACGCAATATGGGAAAACAGTGCCAAACTGATAAATTATGATAGATAAGATATGTTAGAATGACATGGGCAGCTTAGCATAGTGCTTGGAACATTTGCTTTTAGATCGGAGGTACCGAGATCAAATCCACTGCAAAGTAGTTTGTTTGCTGCTTAGATTTAACTTGCTCCAATTGGACACACACAGCAGACAGACAAGTGACAAACAAATCAACACTGAGATTTTAATACAAATATAAGATACGTTGTCATATTGTTATTATTATTTTGAACAGCGAGATGACGATGGTACACCTCAGACCTATGTAACAGCCATAGATGCGATTCCATTTGGTGCCGACTATAGGAAGCAATACAAGCCTGCGTTCATACTTCGAGATCTGAACAAGGCATATGTAGGCATGCATCAACCTCAGCCTATTTCCACAAACAAGACTTCATCACAGGTAGATTATAGTCAGTGTTATATAATTTGTATATGTTTAATTCAATTGATTCAGCTAGTTTAGAAGCTGAGTTGCCGTAAGACCTCTTATTGAATTTGCCACTGGGATCACAACTCCAACTTTGCTACTGGTTTTAAAGGGCAAATATTTTTTTCCCTTTAAAACCTAAGAAATTGGATTTTACAATTGATCAACACCCATAACTCCTCTTCTATTGCACATAAAAAGCTAAGTTTGGCTGCAAACTGTACCAAACATATCAATGAGTGTAATAAGCTTTTATGCAACATTGTTAAATATAATTATAATGAATGAACACACGGTACAAAGCTATAGCTTGTCAGCTTCATGAAATATTCTGATTGTTAGTGTTAGTCAAAGATCATTAGTGTTATTTGTTAGTGTTAAAGCATAGACCTAATGGAATCTCCTTTCCATTGTAATATTTTTGTAAGAACATTGGAACGGTTAAATAGAGCACTGTGTTGGCCGTGTGAATTAAATGATGCCAACCATCACTATTCTATTATATCCTAATCTATTTTATACTGAGGTTTTTCATTCTCGGTTAAATGTAAGAAAATTTTGGAGAACTTGTTTCTACATTTAAAAAAGGTGACCGTGCTAAAATTCCGTTCTTTTTAAATGCTTGCGATGTTGGCAACTTGGCAAACTGAATTTAGATTATTGGATGCAGTACATGGCCTACTTTTTTATAATAATTGTAGGTACATAAGAGAGCAGTAGCAACAGGAAATTGGGGGTGCGGTGTGTTTGGTGGTGATCCACAGCTGAAAAGCCTGCTATTGCACATAGCAGCGACTAAAGCTCAATGTGAAAAGGTTATTTACTACACATTCAAAGACAAAAGGGTTGACCAGGTTAGTATAGGGAAAGTCTACACTCAATATTATGTAAAGAGTAGACCAGGTTAGTATAAGGAAAGTCTACACTCAATATTATGTAAAGAGTAGACCACGTTAGTATAAGGAAAGTCTACACTCAATGTTATGTAAAGAGTAGACTAGGTTATTATAAGGAAAGTCTACACTCAATATTATGTAAAGAATAGACCAGGTTATTATAACGAAAGTCTACACTCAATATTATGTAAAGAGTAGACCAGATTAGTATAAGGAAAGTCTACACTCAATATTATGTAAAGAGTAGACCACGTTAGTATAAGGAAAGTCTACACTTAATATTATGTAAAGAGTAGACCAGGTTATAATAAGGAAAGTCTACACTCAATATTATGTAAAGAGTAGGCCACGTTAGTATAAGGAAAGTCTACACTCAATATTATGTAAAGAGTAGACCACGTTAGTATAAGGAAAGTCTACACTCAATATTATGTAAAGAGTAGACCAGGTCAGTATAAGGAAAGTCTACACTTAATATTATGTAAATAGTAGACTAGGTTATAATAAGGAAAGTCTACACTCAATATTATGTAAAGAGTAGACCAGGTCAGTATAAGGAAAGTCTACACTTAATATTATGTAAAGAGTAGACTAGGTTATAATAAGGAAAGTCAGTAATTAAAACTGAGTAATTAAAGCTCAATAGCCTAAATGGTATTCCTTGTTGCATCAAATAAAAATAAACCACTTTTTGGGGCTAAGTTCTTGGTTGTTGAAGACTCTGCTAAACAAGCTTGTCGACCATGTCTGTAGATGTTCGGTAACCCACGTGTAGGTACCATTGGTAACCTACAGGTAGGTACCATTGGTAACCTACAGGTAGGTACCATTGGTGCCCTACATTGTAGATACCATTGGTAACCTATATGTAGGTACCATTAGTTACCTACATGTAGGTGCCATTGGTAACCTACAGGTAGGTACCATCGGTAACCTACAGGAGGGTACCATTGGTAACCTACATGTAGGTACCATCGGTAACCTACCTGTACTAATGTAATTTGTATTTTTTCAATTTTAGCTGACATGTTCTTATTGGCTCACCAATGGATGATTCTTTTACCTGCAACTGTTTCCTTATTGAATAGATATTGCATAAATATTCAACGTCGCCATCGATGTTGAACAGTGCAGAAGTTACTGTCTGATTAATAAAATATCAACATAATCAGCTATAGGAATTGCAAAGGTTAGGAAGTTTATAGCAGGAAGAAGCTTTGCCTGATAGCTAAGAGTCTCTACAAACGTTTAGGGATATCAAATATGCTTGATGGATTTATTAGGTACAGTTTGTCACACACTCGTTCTGCAAATTAAATTTGTCTGTTGTAGCTGTCAGAAATAGCTGTCATGTTGAAAGGCATGCGCATGGAAAGCCTCATGAAGTTGGTCCTCAACTATTGTGGCTTGAATAGAGCTGCCAAAAAGACTACTTCTTTGTTCGGCTACATAAAATCAGAGATGTCTACTACCTAAGACCGCTCATATGCTTTACCATCTCAAGTAGTTATCCTACCAGGTTTTCACTTTCATTTAGATGATAGATGTTATCATCATGCGTGTTTGTTAACAAATTGCCAATTTTTACACCCAGAGTTTTTTTATGTTGTTTTTTAGTCATCTCCGCGGTTAGCAATCACTGTATTCAGTTATTTAGTGTATTTAGCCCAATATTCTACAAGCACGTCTCTATAATGGCTGTCAAGATGAATTTCACTATTTTGGTTTTGATGGCATCCATTATATTCAAAAGCCAGCTAACATGAGTAGATAATTCTTGGCTCTACTATCCTTTTCATGAGCTCGTAAGCACACAGACGTGCTTACTATTTTTAGTTTTATTTTTGTGTTTAAGTCATTAGCAAATTGTAGACTGTGTTCACAAGTAGCCTTAATTTTAGCAGAGATCATTTATGTTTATGCTGTAGATGCGGATTAAGCCTGAATTTATCACTGAATAATGAATCAAATTGCTACCATCAAGGTGTAATCTCTTTATTAAAATAGCATCTCTGACATCTTGATTGTCTTAAAGTATATTGTGGCAGAGGAGCAGAGTTTAAATGCGATGGTTTATTACACACATATTGGGGTTTTCTGCCCTCCAACATTGATTACTTTACTGGACTAAGATAACTAGTTTTGCAGTGTCATGCAGTTTTACTAACTTGTATCAGTAATCATGTTGTATAAGCTTTGATTTCCATTACAGTGATTTCATTTGTATTAAGCTCTTAAAATATTGTAAAACCTAAGCGAGTATAGCATAGAGATGGCTATAATATTTAGAAAGGTGGTTGGCAAATTCTTTGATGGTAAAATTGAAAGAGTGACTAACGAATGTTCTCTTTCAATTTTATTATGAAAGGATTTGCTCGCTATTCTTCAAATTTGGTCATACCTTGTACTAGCAACATCTTGACGTCTCACCTCATGTCTCTCTCTCTCTCTACGGCCATTGCCGCTTGTCGAATGCCTTTCTTTGACACTAGCTTGTTCTATGGACTTTATGCCGACATAAGCTGTAGCATCTTTAGCCATACTCTCCAACTTAAATGTATGACAAGAGGTTAGACTTGAATTTACATCAAATTAAGTGTCCAGGTACGTACAAAACAAATATGGAGATGAAACGGACAAAAACAATTCACAAAGAAAAAACTTCCAGAACAAAAATATGTAACTTACTCTTTCAAAACATTACTTACATTACATTCTTCAAAAACCTGCTGGATGCGATTTTTGTTGTTGTGAATATAGAGAGACTGTGTTTATACAAAAAGAAAATGAACACGAACCCTTCCGCTCAAGAATGGCAGAAGGGTTCCTGTTTGGCCTGTTTTTCGACCTTTCGGGGATGGCCCCAAGAAAGGCTCAAAATGGAAGGAAGCCTATCAGACAGCTCATCAGTCTCACTTAAGTGAAGACTCTGTAAGACGAATCACATACTGTAGCTAATAAGCTGCTATCAAGGTTTTTGAGTTGGAGTTGTCCACCCGCTTAAATATATATTCAAAGCAATTAAATTACACCAAAAGATTTGTTTTTATCTGCTTGCTATTATTTACCTCGTTTACCAGTAGTCTTTATTGTGACATACAGTAAGTATATAAAACCGATCACGCTTTGTCTAACAAATGTTAAAATGTTTTTGTTCAATTGGATATCCATATCTAATTGTTATTTTTGCATATAGTTTTGTATTTTCACTGGTGTCGATTTGTAAAGGACTCGTCAACATACTGAAATAGCCAACCTATCAGGAAGGGGTATTTCAACTATCCTAGAACAATGGCGTTTACACAAGCTCCATACATATCAGAATTAGCAGAAGAAAAAAAAGAGTTCAAGTGGCTGTCTGGTTATCAGCTTCAAGTGGGCTCACACAGCCTTGAAGAATTGACTAGTTCAGTTGTCAGCTCTTATCCAGCATATGTGAACTTAAAATCCCAAAACAAACTGGTTCTTGTCGGTTCATGGTTTGGTTTATTTCCTTGTTTGTTGAGGCAACCAACTTTTATCTTAAATGTCACTATACATTCCGGTTCATCGGACAAAGTTTATACTCAATGTTGGCAATTTAAAGGAGATAAATGTACCTCTCACATTTTGGCTGTTCTTTTCATGAGATAAATTTTTGTTGTGAACTGTGCGAAATAGAAAATCTTGGTGATAGATAGATTGACATCTCCTATGTTTTGATATGTTCTCATTGAATAAGGAAGGCTAGATTTAACTTGATACTTGAGTAATTGATATGTCAAGGTTTCCTAAGCAGCGAAAGCGGCAGTTTAAGCTGAGACTATTGTAAGTAATTTTTAACAAGACAAGCTGAGGGACTGATGACATTGAATTTCTAGTGTTTGAGATAAAGTTGCTGCTTACAGACATGCCAGACACACCGCAGACCTGACAGACAACCAGGTACATGCCAGACGTAACCACGAACATGATAGATCACAGACATGCCAAACACACCGCAGACATGCCAAATATGCTACAGACATGCCAGATAGACCACAGACATGTCTTACACGCCACAGACATGTTAAACATATAACAGACATGCCAGACACACCACATACATGCCAGAAACCCCACAATCATCCCACATACCACAAACATGTTAGATGTACTACAAGTATCTCAATATCTGCTATGACCAAAAAAGCATATATTACATGTTACAATTAATATGCTTTTTGCTTTGACTACAAGGAAGAGCAGCTATAGTTAATAACCAGACTATAGTGGTCGAGTACACGAAATTATATTGGGATAAATATGAATCGCAGTGAACTACTTTAGAAAGTGTCAGAATATATTACATGAAAGAGAAAAAACAACTGACTGTTACAACTTACCATTAATATAACAGTTATATCTCGCATACAGATACAGAAAACATCAACCAAGAAAAGTTTAAACAAAGTTTCTGCCTGTCAGCATACAAAAAACCAACTTTATGAACATGTTATCTGGTCTGTGACTAAAAGTTAGGCCCTTGAAGCTTGGAGAGATCTATCTGAACTCTGTCAAAGTTATAACAAGGTTCTTAATAGTAGAAGAATAATCTACGGTTTCTGACAGATTCTCTGACCAAAAGCTATGAGGTTATGGGAAGATAGTTAGTGTTAAGAGTATGTTCTATTATCTTTGACCAAAATATTAAGATAAAGCACTAGGAGAAGGTTACATGATCTCTTACTGAGAAACTAGGACAAAGTACTTACTGATAATAATAAGTTATAGCAATGTACGTAGTTAGTAGTAGAACAGTAGTATACCTATATGATTTCTCATTGAAAGGTTACGACAAGGTACGTAGTTAGTAGTACTAAATTACTTTATGGTCTTTTACTGGGAATGTATGGCAATATACTTTGTACTATGAGTATACCACATGCTGTAAAACAGATAACTTATGATAGGAAACCTGGCACCAGGAGCGCCCAGCAGAAGACATCATTGTGCCACAAGATAATAACACTCTGATATTCTAGACTCATTGGTGACAGCGCTGGAGGTGTACTGAAAGAGGCAGCAGACACCTGCTTTATTGCTGCCAAAGGCTACACAAGTGCTGTGGTTTACACATTCTAAACTACAAAAGACTGCTGTTTTCAGATCACCTGCATATGCAAACTCATCTAGAACCTTAAGACCCAACTTAGTAACAGGATGAAATTGACAAGGTGGTGAGAAAGAGATGAACTGGAAATGATGCATTTGTTGAACAGAAGGAGAAGAGTGAGGCTTATCTGGCTGTTGGGATATTGTGTTGGGGTGTGTAGTGGTTTTTTCCAACCCATTCGTTTGCTCTTTATCTGTACTTTCAGATCGCTTAGAGACAGAACTTTCCTTAGTTACTATGCTTGATGTGGTCAACTCAGTTACCTTTGTTGTTGGGTATGTGTCTTTATCCGAACCTCTGTGTAAATCTACATGTAACCATATATGGTATTGAAAATAATAACCAGCATATGTAATTTACATGCATGTATATACCGTAACTAACCAATAAGGCAAGGTGGAGAGAATAAAGATGAACTGAAAATGCCTAAATTGATCAACAAGAATATAAGAATGTGACATACTCGGATCAGACATAGATAAGTTGGGGTGTGTAGAGGTTTCATTTAACACGGTTGCTAGTTCTTTGACTGTACTTTCAGTGTACTTTGTGACAAAACTTGCTTTGGTTACTATGCTTGATGTGGTCAACTCAGTTACCTCTGATGTTGGGAATGTGTCTTCATCTAAGCCTTCATGTAAATCTACATATAACCATATATGGTATTGAAAACAACAACCAGTATATGTAATTTACATGCATGTATATACCGTAACTAGCCAATGAGGTTAGCCAAATCAATCCACTCTAACATAACTGATCAAAGTAGAATACAGAAAAATGAATCGCTTACCAACTACAAGAATGTGGTCAAGAAGCATCACAAAGAGACGGTCTCCAACAATATCTATACCCGGGCTGAATGAGTACATTATGTAACAGTCAGAGAAGCCAAAACAAAGCTCTACTCTTTCCATTTGGTTAGTTTCCAGATCGACGTGCCAGATATTCCATCTTGACCAGGAGATAGCCACCATAAACAGAGTGTTAGGTTTATGGCATGCTATTCCAGTAACATCAGAGACGTCCTCCTTTAAGTCTATAACCCACAGATGGTTTGATTACTTTACGCAGAAAAACTGTTTGTCTAAATGTAGAACTATTTTGGTAGAAAACAAGCAATGATGGGTGTAATCTTTTAGTTGTGAACTACCAGAGTGTCAGCATTACAGCAGATGTTAACTGATGAACTACAAATGAAAATTAATAATTCAATGAATGGATAAATCAGACATAATAAAAATTCTGTTACGGCTCTGCTTATTATAGTCAAAATGGCGGTTGTGATTGGTTAGTTGCTATCAGGGTAGGAATGTGAGCAAGCCAGTAGTATATCTTAACTTTGAATTGTGTTACAACTCAAACTGAATTTCACCGCTTAACACTTGTCGAATTGTTATTCAGACAACATTGTATAGGAGCTGATTAATTGCTTTGAAATGTTTAAAATTTATGTTGAGTGATCTTAACATAAATATAAATTCTATAGTATAAAACATGGTTTTTACTCTAAAAATTGCATTCATAGATGCAGTAGGAACTTTTGCATGTCGCCGTACATACATGCTCAACACATTATCACGAAAAGTCATCACAGAATCAAGCATTGAGTTGTCCTTGAAGCAACCACAACACACCACAACACACCACAACACACCACAACACACTACAACACCTCACACACCACAACACACTGTAACATGTGAACACTGCTTAAACTTGAGTAGGTGAATAAACTGATCACAACCAGCATACTGTATATAATTGAAATGACTATCTGTTATAGTTTTAACATGAACGTAATAAGTGTATAAACTGGTCACAAGCATGTTGTATATGATTAAAATGAGTATCTATTATAGTTTTAATATATAATTTTAATGAACATACAAGACAAACACCTCAACTTCATTGATATCGGAATCTTTGCTATAATGAGAGACGTGTCTGTCCGTTCGTCTCTTCAACCCAAAAGTTAGAGAAGGAGAAAAACAAATATATGATACGGAGTTAGAACTCGCGACATCCAGCTTTGTAGACCGACTCCCTAACACCTGTGTCAGTCAACCACTTTTGTAATATTTATTATATCTACTGATCATTCACCGCACACTGGACTGCAAGTATACTAGTGGCAATCATGTCTGACTCTATATTCCAAATTGATCTGAGAGTTGGAGCAGAAGTGCAATTAGTTAATGGTAATTACTGGAGGCCATCCAAGCTGAAGCTGTGTACATAATGCAGTTCCATTTGTAATATTCAAACACTATTTATTTGAAGAAGGCTCATTAGCTGTTTGCCCTAGCAGCTAGGTTTCAGGTAATGGATATTTATACACACATTTTGCCATGTACACTTCTTTAGGTTAAATGTTGGAAATCTGAGACTTCAGGTCATTATCTAGCTTACCTATTGTACTTCTTGAAATACCATGATGAGTAAGTGTAGAAGAGTCTATCCTGAATTTGAAGAATTCATAGGTTGAACTCCAAGTCATAGCGATGAATACATTAGGTTCGGAAGGAGATGGTGACAGGAAATTGTAGGCCTTATCAAGCTCGATGACAGCAACAGCAGGTAAATAAAAGCTTGTCAATATTAAAATGGTGCCATAAAACATCATGTAGTGTGTGCTGTTGAAGTAACAGAGCTGTGAAAGTAATAAAGTACATTGATATGTACCGTGAATGGCTGTTGAAATGTAACAGTTTATTAAGTTGTATAAATATGTATAAATGTATATATTACATATATAAACAAATACACATATATATGTACATATATACATATATAGATACATATATAAGTATATGTTTTCATATTTATCTATATTATTTATATATCTATAAATAATACGATACACGACATATTTTGAGAAATATATATTTATATTTATATGTCTATAAATCTCAAAGTTTGTGTGTTTTCTGTTTTCTGTGATTCTGTACTTTGGTGTGTCCAGCTGTAGCTACTAAAATTTTTAAGTTAAAACCCCGCATTATGCTGGATTTGAACTCGCGAAGATTGATACCGCAAGTATGTTGTAATCCATTGTTTAAATAAATCTTCAAAATATTTGAAGATTAAAATCGAAAAAAATTGATCGTGGTAAAAACACTCAGGCAAAAAAAATATGCCCAGACTTGCCCAAAATGATGTAACGCGTGATACAACCTGCCTCTATTTCTCGTGTTCACATCGACTGATGCGATAAAAGTCTAGTCTTACGCGACTCTATTGGCATATATTTTATTTTGTATTTGCTCATGTCAGCTAGAATAAAATTTTAAATCCAGCTACAGATACATTATTATGAATGTTTTAAACGCCTCAAATGAGGGAAACTGAAAACTTGTCATATTAACTTCCTCTAAATGCTGTATAAACATCTTGATACCAACTACCAATTCTACCGGTCTACAGTAATTAGGTCGTCGAGTTAGGTTATTTCATCACGGCCTTTGTATCAGCTAAGTTCTCAGTTGCTACACTCACACTGAAATCTAGCTACTAAATAAAATAGGCGTGCCACCATCTTTGGAAATAATGTGTTCGAATATACGGCGACACCAACTGCATCCCAAAAAGTCATGTATAGACTACGTTTTTTAGTCACTATTATAGTATCAATTTGTAGAAAATTTTGGTGGTCCATTCGATTAGTTAATTGAAGTACAAAACGAATGGTTTTATGTGTTGACCAAAATAGTGAACGCAAAACAACGTCAAGTTCGTTGATATCAATTAACCACCACATACTGGTGAAGGATTAATAAAACCATTCTTGCACCTGGTTGGCGGTTTGTGGGCTCAGCTGTTTTCACTCAGTAGGGTGGAGCATAAAATCTTTTGAACTTAATATTTGGTCCGTTGGAATTGAGTCGAGCTATTTAGAAGTACCTGTCAATACAGCTCTGATTACACTTCATAAATCCATCTATCAGAGAAGCTCTTAGCCCAGATGATAACACGGCTATAATGTATTCAATATGTTCTGCAAATCATGTTTTGCATTCTCTTCAGCAATACTATTTTACTATATAATTTTTACAAGCCAAAAAATTCTCATTGCAGCACATAGTTTTTATTAAAAACATCCATCCAAGTCGTGGCCATTCACATAGTTTCAGTTCATATAATAGGACAAATTAATCTACTGCAGCAAACTCAAACAAAACATATTATGGTTTGTGCAGGACACATTCGTGTCTCTCTTTCCCATTTATGGCAGTTTCCAGACCGACACGACTGCTCCTCTAGGGAACCTGTAAACATAAACATCCTGCAGCATTAAAGCAAATGTAATAAATGTCATTCGTATATATATGTTGTTTTAAGGCGTATCTACTGAAAGCTTTCATTTTGAGAGTTAGATAAATTGTGCGTTTAATTTTCAAAACGAATAAATGTTTAACAAAAGCATAAATACGCCAAGCCAACAATTCGAATCTTTGTTTCTGAGAGTTGAAGATGAGCATTGATCAATCAATTCTCATCACTTTTTACACACTGAACATAAATTCTAATCATAAATCTAATTTACTAGCTAAAATGCCAAAAAATTGCTATAGCTAGGTGAAATGATAAAAAGTTGTGAAATGATTAAAAAGTTATGCAACGATGATTCATGATAGCAAAAAGTTATAATTTTACTTATTAGTAGATGTATTCATGAGTACTAAAATTATTACCGTTAGCTTAGAATATATGTATAGGATACTCAAAGTTGAAGATAAGATTACCTCCAGTCTCCTTTCTTCCTCCGCAGCATAACGCTGCTGATGCCTGTCAGCTCTAACCATAACCTGTCTGGTGATTAAGGTAAAATGGATACGTCGATGCATGTAGCTACTAGAATCTAATAGTAGAATCTACTACTAGTCGATGCGTGTAACTAATTAGTAATAGAGTAATCTCCCTAACAACGAGAATCTTCGACATCACAGACAAACCGTTTTACGAGTGATAACATTTAACATGACCTATATAAAACCTTTGTCCAGATGATTGGCTAAGATTGGATAAGAAGAGATCTTATATTTATTGCTCGTGGACTCTTTTCACATGTATCGCTCGTTACGTCACAAATGGAGCACCCGCTGGAATCTGAGCTTTTTAAAAGATGGCCTCATTCAAACGCATATATCTCTGGACAGGGTTAGTCTACAAAGACAAAAATGACATCAAATTGTAGCGGATGTTTTAGCCTTTTATTGGTCTTAATTTCATTAAATCGATCTTTTTGACGCAACCACATCTTTAACCACGAGTCTCCGAAGGCTCTTACGATTCATAGCTCTTACTATATACTGTATACACCCTTTTCTCCGATTTCACACGCTAAATGACGTATTAATTGAAACTTTATAAACTCTCTTACCTCTATGAAACACAATACTTTTTTGTGTTTTCGTGAACTTATATTTCCAGTTTTTCGTAAGGTTAAATTTTAAATCGATAAATGCTAAAGCTTTTCACGTGGACAATTGTATCTCGAGTAGGAACAGCCTCTACATTCTTACTCCGTTCGGTCAGACAAACACAGTCCGATATCTTATTTTTACATTTGTGCCGGTATCGAGAGGTACCAGTATTGTTGCATTCAAAGTTTTGATGGGGAGCTTCTGCTAGGACAGTAGCCATTTTTATACACATACACTTCTATGCACAAAATTTTATTATTAATTCAACATATTGAGAGTTTTTATTTTGTTTTCTCAGTTCATACTAATTGTATCATTACCAAACCATATTTTATTGTAATTGTAGCAAAACTGACTTAATTTAGCTATTACTTGCTAATTATTTCATATTTACATCTAAACCTTTTCATAGTAGTTTTTTTTTTTCAAATCGTTTTGCGTGCACTAAAAATTTTCCTCATGATATGAAGTTTGAAAGTTGTTTCACTGGGTTTGAAAACCTTTACAGTTGTTTTCATTTTCTTTCTTAATTTATTTTGTTACTTTTATTACAGTAGCTGCAATCCGTCTGATCTTAAAAAAGTGGGTGAAGTGAAGATGTACGTGATGAGTGAAGATGTACGTCAACAATTAAATCAAATTTAACCGCAAATCTCTTTAGATTTTACAGCCGAAATTTTCAACAAAGCTTTGACTTTGTTAGAAGACAAAGTCATTAACACTTCTGGTAAAAGACTAAAGCAACTGGGATTCACATCCTTATGCGGAGATTTAGACCTGCTTCCACAGACAGAATTGCTACAAGAAATCAACTACTACGGGGCAAATTTAAATAGATTTGTTAGCAGCACAGAACCAAACCTTACATTTGATCAGACTTTAGTTTATGGAAAAGTTTTAAAAGCTGTGGATGATGAATGTGAAGCGATCTTTATCTTGGATGCTCCCGGTGAAACTGGTAAAACTTTCTTGCTCAATCTTTTGCTTGCTAAAATCAGATCTAACCGACAAGTTGCACTGGCAGTCGCATCTTCAGGTACAACTGCTACGTTGCTGGAAGGTGGAAGAACTTCTCATTCCAAGTTTAAATTACCATTGGGTATAGGACGCCTGGAGACTCCTGTTTGCAACATCCGTAAAGGTACTGGATTTGCTCAATTACTACAGACCACGAAATTAATTGATTGGGATGAATGCACAATGGCACATAAAGCATCATTGGAAGCTCTGGATCGCACACTTAAATACCTTTATAACAGTGACAAATTTATGGGTGGTGCATGTGTACTTCTTGCTGGCGATTTTCGTCAAACCCTAGTTTCGTTTTACCTGTAGGAACTCCAGCTGATGAACTCAAAGCTTGCTTAAAGGATTCTTATATATGGCACTGTGTAGAAGTTTATAAACTAATGACAAATATGAGAGTGCATCTGAGAGGGGATGATGCTTTTGGAGAGTTTTCTGTACAACTCTTAAATATTGGTGATGGAAAGCTACCAGTCAACAATGGGCTAATCTCTCTTCCTGAAAATTGCGGATTTATTGTAGACACAAGACAATTTACTACAAAAAGTGTACCCCAATATTCACAAAAACTATCTTCAGCGCCAATGGCTAAAAGAAAGGGTAATTCTGGCACCTAAAAATGACACTGTTGACCACATCAATCAACTATTTCTTGAAAAAATTCTTGGGACTACGACTTCATTCCTTATCATAGACTGTGTTATTGAAGAGAATGACTCTGTCAATCATCCTACAGAATTTTAAAACCCTTTACAGCCCGTCAGTATGCCTCCTCATAATCTTCAACTACGCATTGGTGCCCCAGTTATGCTTCTTCGAAATTTGGATTTACCTACACTTTGTAATGGTACAAAATTGATCATCGAAAATCTATCACCAAGTCTTATTTGTGCTACAGTGCTTACCGGAGCTACGATGGGTTAAAAAGCATTTATTCTTAGAATACCACTAGCTCCGACAAATGTGCCGCTTTAATTTAAATGTATTCAATTTCCTGTTCGACTGTCATTTGCTTTGACTATCAACAAGTCTCAAGGTCAAACACTCAAAACTTTCAGCATTCTTCTCCTAACACCTTGCTTTTCACATAGACAGTTGTATGTTGTGCTATCCTGAGTAGGCAGTAAAAATGGCCTATACATTCTCTCGCCATTCGGTCAGACAAAGAACATTGTCTACCCTCAAGCGCTTCAATGATACACTAGCGGCATGCTCGGCAAATTTTCAAGAATATCTTCCACAGCGACAGTAACCTTTCATTGTTATCATTCAAGATTTTTTTGTTTTTTTATTTTGTATATCATATTTCTATCAATTTATATTTTTTGCAATCATTGTATTAGAACAGACTATATTTAACCATTGCTTGCAAATTATTTCACATTTAAACACCTTTACTGGTGTCTTCTTTTTTTTCTGTACATTTTTTGGATTGGCACAAACTGCTTCGCTCATGAAATGTTTTAGAGAATTTATATTTCCATTGTCACGTAATAAACTTCAACAATAAAATTCTTGAGATATTAAATATTGTATACATTTTCGGTGGTTTATGTGCCCACCGGGGACCCTGCCACTTTAAAAAATGGGTAATGCGCCATTTGTCCACCTCTTGGGTGGTGTGGAAATGACATGTCCACAAATATTACAAAACTTTCACTTCATTCATGGTTTTTACGTTAATTCTTTGAATTGGAATAACTTCTACAATCAGTTCTATTTAAAAAAGTTCTCTTTGTTTGTATGGATATTTTTCAATTTTTTTATTTAATGTTTATTTTAACTCTTTGTTTTAACATCTTTTAATTCTAATTTTGTTACTTATTTGTTTGCGAACACTTTTTTATTATAACGGATAGAAAAAACAGATAAAACAAAGTTCTAACTGTGAAGGGAAAAGATAATAGTGAAGGGAAAAGATAAATACAACAATAGAACATTTTACGAGCAAGGTTCACTCAGAAGCATGTTAGATAAAAAGTCAAATATGCTTGAGTGATTTCTCATCTCTGAGACAACATCTAAGTAGCCTCTATGTACTCCATATGAAGATTCATAAAACTACCATAAAAATGTATACATTTTTGTTGGTGTATGTGCCTACTGGGAAACCCGCCACCTTAAAAAATGGGTAATGCGCTATTTGTCAACCTCCTGGGAGTGGAGAGATTGTGGATGTGACTTACGTCCAAAAATAGTAAAAAAATTTCATTTCTCGAGCAACACCGGGTATTACAGCTAGTATTTACATAATTATAGCTGTGCTGGTAGCACAGCTAGTGTATGTATATATATATATATATATGTATTTATATATAAGTATATATATACTTATATATATACATATATATATATGTATAAATATATATACATATATATATATATATATATATATATATATATATATATATATATATATATATATATATATATATATATATATATATATATATATATATATATATATATATATATATATATATATATATATATATATATATATATATATATATATATATATACTCATGCTACAGACAGTACTGTTTCGGCTATTGAAGCCTCATCAGTGCAGCTCAGAGCTTTGGCAAGGGACACAAATCCCTTGCCAAATATATATAATATATATATAAGTATATATATACTTATATATATATCTATGTATATATAAGTATATATATACTTATATATATCTATGTATAGATATATATATTATATAAAATATGATCTACTATCTGTTATATTTGACTATACTAATTTATATTTTAGATATATTCTATATATATAGAATATAAATTAGTGTATATAACTATGGTGAGTAACAGTCATCCTGGTGAGTGATTGACACTCCCTATGGTGAGTAACAGTTACCATGGTGAGGGAGTGACACTCCCTATGGTGAGTAACAGCTACCATGGTAAGTGAGTGACAGTTCCTATGGTGAGTAACAGTTACCATGGTGAGTGAGTGACAGCCCCTATGGTCAGTAACAGTTACCATGGTGAGTAACAGTCACTCAGCTAACTTTCAGTCAGTAAGCTGAGTGTCAGTCACCATGGTGGCATTACATTAAGCTGCAGCCACTACGGTACAGACAAGTAATTTTGCATTTTATTTTGCATAAAATACAGGCATTCAATTTATTTGCTGTTGGTAATGTATGCTTAGCGTGTTCTATCATTTCAAATTTTCTCTCTGAAAACTTTCAGCTGATTTTCACATTGACTACTCTATTCAAACTCACTAGAGTGACAGAGGGGTAAAAAAAAATTCACGAAGCTAGCTAGTGATTTTGAGAAAGATGACAAGCACACTCCTGTCCTGCCTTCATCACGTATAGTAAACAAGCTAGATGTCGAAGTGAAATAGTCAAACAGATAGTTGATGTGAATGAGAACTTGACAAAACCAAGTTCAACATTACAGTAAGGGTTTAAGGTAGCTCAAGTCAGATTAGCAAACAGAACCAAGTAGCCAATCATTAAAAGATGTCACCAGTTGGTTCAAACAGTTACAACGGTTGTATTTGTGAGATATTATTCCAATAAAAGAGGATTATAGAATAATAACTTACCTGTTTTGGGCCGATTTGAACCTTTATTTTTTGGATATCACTGTTCGGATAAGTTTCCAAATGTAGTTTATCACTCTGTATGACTGCATGATTAAGGTCAAGATAAAGTACCTGTTCAGCTCCGTCTATCTCTAAAATCACAGTAATCAATGATTAACATATTAAGGTGTAAATGTTATGAAATAAGCCTGTTTATGCTGAAGTAATTAGTGCATAGAAAATTGTTGGTAAGGCAGCTGTTGTCTCGGTACTTACTGGGATAAAACATCTCTTCGCATATAGGAAACTCAGTTTCGAAGTAGCAGATGAGAATAAGATTATCCTCAGTAAGTAATACCCCTACATCAGGAAACTCTTGGTTCACACTCAAGTGTTTGCCAAACGCTCCTTTCACTGTTACGTCTAACGTAAAAGTTAGTTGTTTTTCAGCTTTTGTCTGACCTGAAAGTATTCAGTTAGCATTGTATTAGGAAAGAGAAGACAACACATCATCTAACAATATGCTTATTTCATCATCTCAAACTTTCGTATTTATATTTTTAACACTGTCAATACAGGGAGTAAATCTACAGTGAATTCCTTAATATACTCTGTCTTCATGAAAGGAAATGAATATATTTAAAACAACACATGTACACATTTCATCTCGGTGTCATAAAATATAAGCATCACGTTAGTACATGAAAACACTTACTACCAAAACACAATACTAGCAAATGTAGGTGTTTCTTAAGCTGTAAATGTAAGAGACTATGTGTAGAACCGCTGCACTTATAAATTAAAGAATCCACTAGAAACCAGAGAACCAACCTGCTAAACTTGTCAGGTAAAAATATAAAAACACAAACAGCAGCAAGGTCGGAAGAAAATGCATCTTACTGCTGCCAATGCGCCCAGGCAAATGCTGCCGGCCAAAGTATTACCTCACTGTCTGAGACAAGAGAAAATTAATCAATCTTTGGTTTTATATCAGCTAAACTTCAGTGATCTCAAACATCCTGTTTTTAAACCATCAAACAAAGTATAAACAAGTACTTTTTATTGTAAGTAATTAGTTACATTAGAAACTAGAGACCTTATGCTAGTTACTTTAATATAAATGTACCAGACTCTATTAGTATGATTAAAGGCCGAAGACAAAAAGAGTTTCATCTCATGAGATGCGATCTGTTAAAGATGATTCAAGACAATCGATTTATCTGTATCTTTATTTCATATACACAAAAGCATTTTGTTGAAAAGATTAAAAGGTATTGATTTTTGGTAAAGGAAAACTACAAACATGACTCTATCAGATAGGCCTTGCTTCGGCTTATCTCATACTATCTTCTAAACTTTAAGATCAGTGAAGTCCATCGTAAAACCAGGTTAAGTTGGTTGTAGTTGTTCTTCAACCAGCATCAGAGAGAGCTCAACTAAAATAAGCAAAACTGTAAAGCATAAAAGTTATATGATATCATGGTTAGATGGTATGTCATTTCACTAACCAGCTCAGTAAACCAAAGTGCAAGATCACCAAAACAAATTTTGTGTACAAGTAGAATTTCATCATGTAAATACAATCAATACTTTATATTACTTACACAGACTAGGAGACTTACGCATTTGATAATTTCAATCCTTAAGCTGCCCATCCTAGTAGCCTGCTATGGTCTCGCACCACAATAATGAGGGAGCACCTGTGTGTGCCAGTCATAAGAGAGTGCTGGTTGAAGTATTCTGGTATATGCACTATGAACTGTGCTACATATAGTTTTGAAACTACTAGAGCACCCTTTCCTCTATGTTATGCCATGCTCGACGGCTGCGTCGCTCTGCTGGTTAGATTGTGTTTTCATATGAGTAGATAATGTCTCTATATATGAATAGGGTCTAAGTGGACTCGCTGTTGAGGAAAGTGTGCCAGTCTGAGCTGTTACCTACGGTCTATCTGCTTGAAAATAAAAGGAATTGTGGGTATTGTCAATTTACTGCACTTTATGAAATTCTACTATACTGGCTTTGAATGGAAAATACATTTAAAATTGAATATCTAGTTGCTATATATACAGCTAAAATCACATCTGCATTATACTGTTCTCTCCACAGCATTGTCTCATACAGTAAAATTGTCAATGTAACCATCTCTTAAAATCCAACGATCACAGGTTACTGATGTTGCTGCGCATGTGGTAGAATTAAGGTACGCGTAGGGTGAATAACTATAGACAGAGCTAGTGTTATAAGCATACAACAATATAAATGATTTAAGTGTCGTCACTCTATTATTATACTGTACTAGCTAAGCTACCGGAGTTGCTCGAGTAATAAAAATTAGCTTTTAAACAATGAGAAGTAATGAGAGTTGCCGGCCACTTGCTATTAGCCTGTTAGAATGCTAATGGAAAGTATTGGTAAGCTAACTAATTACTTATTTATGCAATCACCATGTGTGGTATACACAATCATTAGGTATGTGCTCCCATTAAGCGAATTATATCAGCTAGCTATCAACACATTCTCTGTAGCCTATTGGGTAGGGTGTCTGATTGGAGAATGGTAGGGTTTGAGTTCAAATCTTTATTGATACGGATTCTTTATTAAACCATTTTAATAGCTATAGTCAGAATGCATACAGACATACTTTGAGAAATATATATAGACTAGTAAAGTAATAGCCTCTGGTTGAGCTGTGTTTGTCTCTTATCAGCTTTCTGCCGAACAGGACTCAGCTTTCAGGTGCCATAAAACTTGGAAATCTTCATTGTAATAACATGTCTGTCACCATGGTTAGAGGTTGAGATAATAGATTGTTATAAACAGGATTCAAACTGGTGATATTCTGCTCAGTAGCCTAACACTCTAACACTTGCACCAATCAAACACCTTATATTATTACAGATTAACCCATCAGATCATTAGTTATTCTCTGCGCTTTATTGGCCCACCTGATGATCTCTCGCAGCAAGCAAGTCTGCCAGGGTAGTAGTTCAGAATACAACAACAAAGATCAACTTACCATGGTAACCAGACCAATCTTGAACATTTGAGACCTTCAAGCCATTGAAATAAACACATCAATTTAATGTTACACATCAGTGTGCGACATGAATAAAATTAGAGATGAAAAATGTATTTTGTGAAAAAACTAATAAAATTAATATCGTCACTCAAGATTTTTACCTGCTTGAAAAAATTAATATTAACAGCGCAATTCAATTTATAACATGCAGTGTTATAACTTGTTTGTCTTTAGCAATATATTATTAGTGCTTGATGCCTACCTGCTTAAAAATGCATCCAATCAGGAAATTTTCCCCTCCTAATTCCCTTATTTTGATAGTGGAATATATAATGGAATATATACTTACAACAAGAGCATGAAAATACACAAGGAATTGATTTTGAGCCTTCATAATTGACTAGCCAAACATTACGTATGTATGAAACATATTTTATAATCACATTAAAAGTATATTTTGTTTGCGTATATTTCAATAGTAATAAAGCAGGGACACCAAAATAACGAGGTAACGTATGAACACATTTACGAAAAAGGTATTGTTAAAAAGGGTTTAAGCTTTTAACCAACATTGGTTCTTTCTGTATGCAACAGTTAAACATAAAACAACAATTTAATAGATAAAATAGTGAAATAAGTTAGAACAACTTATTGAGCATTGTTTGAGGTTGTGGATAAGTTGATAAATAGGTTGTAGATTGTCAAATCAAATACATCAAGCGATGGGGTCGCAAACTGACTGACCCCGAGACAAGATAGTGGCCAATCATGTAGCATTTCTTTTGGATGTTGTGATTACACAGCTGTGCCATATATGGGGTCAACCTCATCTCTCATCAACACTCATCAGCCTATCAGAAAGATTCTATGATGTGACATTAGGTCAAAAATCTGACGCTTAAAAATAGTGTATTCAAAAATTCTATACATCTTTCAGTGAGCATTTTAATAACTGTTAGTATTGTTATGACAATGTTTCTCTTTAAAGTTGTTAAAACTGACACCAGAAGTGCCGTGTTTTATTTACTAATTATATTTAGAATGTTTTAATTAATTTCCGGCCTATTATACAAATGATAATCTATTGACTGTCATTATAAATACATTGAAAGATTTTCTTGCTAGTTCAACCTGCAATCTTCCAACCCTACTCCTTCACCATGCTACTAAATTGTTATCAGATAATTTGTTACAACACTCATCAGCCAATCAGGAAGATTCCATGTTGTGACACTAGGTCAAAAATCTGACGCTTTAAAAATAGTGTATTCAAGAGTTCTATACATCCTTCAATGACTATTTTAATAACAGTTAGTATTGCTATAACATTGTTTCTCTTTAAAGTTGTTGAAGCTGACACCAGAAGTGCTGTGTTTTATTAACCAACTCTATTTAGACTTTTTAATTAGTTGCTGGTCTATTATACAAATGATAATCTATTGACTGTCATTATAAACACATGGAAAGACCTTCCTGCTAGTACAACCTGACCTTCTCTATCTGTATAATAATAATAAATTACCAACTTTAACAGCAACTTTGTTCAGCTCACTCAATAATTCCTGATTTCTGTCTTTTCACTATTTTTGGCATGTGGTGTAACGCATTACTTTGTTGATTATTATCATGATACCTTCATACGTACATACATGGGGGTTTCATTCTAATGACATCAAACACACGCATATATTTCACAAATAATTAATTTGATAAATAATGATGAAGAAGAAAATCAAAATTAATAAGCAGAGAAATACAAGCTTGACATAATTATATCAAGAAAACATGAATAACTGTAAAGTACCATAGTGAGTGTGAGAACACACTGCAAAAACAAGAAACACTTTGAAAAAGTTGCTGACTATTACAAAACTTCATTTATACAAATATTGATATGATATATGAGAAACCGCTGGCTACCAAAACAATATTGTTAGTGTAAAATGGTGCATAATAGCAAATACAGACTACCAGGGTACAAGTGTTTATGATGACAAGAACAGAAAGTTGTGAATAGAAAGATGAGTGAAAAGCAAAAAAGTTCAGTTTAGCTGAAGAATCGAATGCCTAGTAGTTCTTAATTCAACTTGCAAGCAATGTACCCTCCAAAAAGTGAGTGTGAGAACACACTGCAAAAACAAGAAACACTTTGAAAAAGTTGCTGACTATTACAAAACTTCATTTACACAAATATTGATATGATATATGAGAAACCGCTGGCTACCAAAACAATATTGTTAGTGTAAAATGGTGCAAAATAGCAAATACAGACTACCAGGGTACAAGTGTTTATGATGACAAGAACAGAGAGTTGTGAATAGAAAGATGAGTGAAAAGCAAAAAAGTTCAGTTTAGCTGAAGAATCGAATGCCTAGTAGTTCTTAATTCAACTTGCAAGCAATGTACCCTCCAAAAAGATGGTAAAACAAACTACTCCTTATACTCATTGCTGACACATAAACAGGAACGAATCTATCAGCATAATAGAATGAAATACTATAAACATAGATGGTATAATAGGCTAATACTGAATGCTTAAAATGAGAATGTATGATAAGGAACTTAGACTTTAATTATATTATCTAAGTTAAAATACCTGATACTGTACTCACTGTAAGAGTATATTATACGCACATTAATAGGAAGAATATTACGTGCTCTCTTATGGAGAAGGAACAAACATTTTTGGTGATAGAGAAATACTACAGTTATTTATGTTAAGTTACTTAATACTAGAAATAGCTTTGTAGATTCTTACTAAAATTTTATGCCAGGGAATTTAGAGTTAGGAGATTGCTCTGTGATGTTTCACTGTAAAATTATGACACGGTACTTGATTTTAGAGGCATTCTACAAAATATCTTACAGAAAATATACAAAAATTGCTTTTCACTAAAACAGTACTATGTTTTCGCTAACTGACAAGGTGTGACAAAATGTTTACTACCAGAAAAGTGTTATGAGCTCTCACACTTTGGAGGTTTAAAAAGGTAATTATTACTATGAGAATTCTACATGCTCTCTCCTTGAAAACGCTTGAAAACCAACATTGTACGAGGAGATTACTAAGTGCTCTGTGATTAAAACTGTAAAACAACATATCTACATGATGAGTACTCTGCCACGCTTACATCACTGCAATGACTTATAATAACACTCTATCATTCTAGTATCAGCTGTGACAGCACCGTCGGTGGACTGAAAGAGGCAGCAGACACCTGCTTTATTACTGCCAAAAGCTACACAAGTGCTGTGGTTTACACATTCTAAACTACAAAAGACTGCTGTCTTGAGATCACCTGTATATGTAAACTCATTTAGAACCTTAAGACCCAACTCAGTAACAGGATGAAATTGACAAGGTGGTGAGAAAGAGATGAACTGGAAATGATGCATTTGTTGAACAGAAGGAGAAGAGTGAGGCATATCTGGCTCTTGTGATATTGTGTTGCTGTGTGTAGTAGTTTCTATCAACCCATTCGTTTGCTCTTTATCTGTACTTTCAGATCGCTTAGAGACAGAACTTTCCTTGGTTAGTACACTTGATGTGGTCAACTCAGTTACCTCTGATGTTGGGAGTGTGTCTCCATTAGAACTTCCTTGTAAATCTACATATAACCATAAATGTTATTGAAAATAATAACTAGTATATGTAATTTACACAGATGTATATAACTAACCAATGAGATTAGCCAAATAAATCCACTCTAACATAAGCTGATCAAAATGAAATACAGACAAATGAATCGCTTACCAACTACAGAAATGTGGTCAGCAAACATCATAAAGAGACGGTCTCCAACAATATCTATACCCGGGCTGAATGAGTACGTTGTGTAACAGCGAGAAAAGCCAAAACAAAGCTCTACTCTTTCCATCTGATCTGTTTCCAGATTGACGTGCCAGATAGTCCATTTTGACCAGGAGGTAGCAACCACAAACAGAGTGTCAGGTTTATGGCACGCTATTCCAGTAACATCAGAGATGTCCCCATTTAAGTCTATAACCCACAGATGGTTTGATTAACATACGCAGAAAAACTGTTTGTCTAAATGTCTAAAACTGTTTGTCTATTCCAGTAAAAAACAAGCGATGATGGGTGTAATCTTTTAGTTGTGAACTACTAGAGGCAGAATTACAGCAGACATTAACTGATGAACTACAAATGAAAATTAATAAACAAATAAATAAATCAGACACAATTAAAATTCTGTCTTAGCTCTGCTTATTATAGTCAAAGTGGTTGTTTTAATTGACTAGTTGCTATCAGGGTAGAAAAGTAAACAAGCCAGTAACTTAACCATCAATTGTGTTACAACTCAAACTGAAGTTGGCTACTTGCCACTTGTCGAAACGTTGTTTAGTCAAAATTGAAAGCAGCTGATATGCTGCTTTAAAATTTTAAAAACTCACGATAAATTATTTTAATATATATATATAAATTCTGCAGTATAAAACATGGTTTGTCACTCTAAAAGTCGCATTCATAGATGCAGTAGGAACTTTTGCATGTTACCGTACATACATACATGCATAACACATTTTGATGAAAACTCATCACAAAATCAAGCATCGAGTTGTCCTTGAAGCAACCACAACTTACCACAGCACACTTGCAACATGTGAATACTGCTTACACTTGAGCAGGTGAATCGACTGATCACAACCAGCATGTTTTATATGATTGAAATGAGTATCTATTATAGTTTTAGTATTTTAATATTAAATAATTTTAATATATAATCTTAATGAATATACAAGACAAAGACCACCACTTCATTGATATTGAAATCTTTGCTATAATGAGAGTCGTGTCTGTCAGTTCACCTCTTCAAAGCAAAAGTTAGAAGTGGGAAAAACAAATACATGATACGGGGTTAGAACCTACAACATTCAGCTTTGTGGACCAACTCTCTAACACCTGTGTCAGTCAACCTTTTTAGTTATAGTTATTATATCTACGAATCATTCGCAGCAAACAGGACTGCAAGTATACTAGTGGTAATCATGTCTGACTCCATAATCCAAAGTGATGTGGGAGTTACAGCAGAAGTGCAATTAGTTGATAATAATTACTGGACGTAATCAAAACTGATGCTGTGTACATAATCCACTTCCGTTTTTAATATTCAAACACTATTGATTGCGGAGGGAACTTCAGGCTATGTGCAGTAACAGTAAAATTACAGTACCAATGCTTAGAGAGCCAGCAGTGTCAGCTGATCCACAGTATCAACTTCATAGTAATGTGTGGTTGCAGCACACATGAAGTTTCAAGTTTTGAAGAAGGCCCATTAGCTGTTTGCCCTAGCAGCTAGATTTCAGGTAATGAATATTTATACAAACATTGTGCCATGTGCACTTCTTTAGGTTCAATGCTGGAAATCTGAGACTTTCAAGTATTTGTATAGAAATTTAAGTCATTATCTAGCTCACCTATTGTAGTTCTTGAGATACCATTATGCGTAAGTGTTGAAGAGTCTATCTTGAATTTGAAGAATTCATATGCTGAACTCCAAGTCATAGCGATGAATACGTTAGGTTCAAAGGGAGATGGTGACAGGAAATTGTAGGCCTTATCAAGCTCGATGACAGCAACAGCAGGTGAGTAAAAGCTCGTCAATATTAAAATGGTGCCATAAAACATCATGTAGTGTGTATTGTTGAAGTAACAAAGCTGTGAAAGTAATAAAGTACATTGAATGGCTAATAAAATGTAAGGGTATGTTAGGTTGTATAAATATGTATAAATGTAAATATTACATATATAAACAAATACATATATACGTATATATTTATATATAGATACATATATAGATACAAATTGGCATATCTATATATATTTTATATTTTTCAAAATATGTGAGTATGTGTATCCCTCCAGCTATAGCTATTAAAATCTTGACATGAAATTCTGCCTTTTGATGGATTTGAACTCACAACTAATATATTGACCAGGTTATTATCTGGATGAACGCTCTATCATTGAGCCAGAATGTCATAGTGATATCGCGCGTTATCACACACCCCATACCCTATGCGCGTGCTAATTATTTCAGCCTTGCATCCACGAGTTACGATGCTTCTGTTCAGAAATACTTTGGGACTTAAGTATATGCAACGCGATGCTTATTCGTCTTTTTTTGTTAGGGCTAATTTATTCGGCCCCACGATATCGACAATAATTTATCTCAAACTTAAAATTTGGCGATTTGTGTACTGACTTGTGTACGTTATTAAAAGATATACGTCGCTGAACTTGCCATCGCGAGATATCTATATGCTTTTTACGGTATATCCGGTGTCCGTTAAAATAAAAATGTTTTGCAATAATACAACTAATGTTAAAAGTTTAAGGTTTACTAAAATACATATAAAAACTTCCTTCAAGTATGTGTTTAGTAAACTAAATTCATTTAAGTTAGATTCAGCGTTTATGTTACACGTCTGTCTCAAAGGTAAAAACTCTCCACGCGGTACATTGTAATGTTATATTATCTTGGACACGCAGATCATAACCACAAAAATCACTAAAGTCATTGTAGGTACCTATAGTTACTAAGGTTAACATAATATTTTGGCACTATTTTTAATGATGACGATTAGTACCTATAGCCTACGACATTAGCCTACATGCCAATTTTTGCATGTCAACAGTGAAACGAACTGAAACCGAATAATTGCATACCAAATAATTTTTGATTGTAATTGTAGCGAAATAGACTATATTTAGCCATTACTTGCTAATTATTTCGCAATTAGAATGGCAAATGTTGTTATATGTTAAATACAAATTAACTTTTTGACCAAAGACTTTTTTATTACTCGAGCAATGTCGGGTAGCACAGCTAGTATATATATATATATGTATACTTACATGTATATATATATATACTATATATATAGTAATATATATATACATATGTATATATACTATATATATACTATATATATACTATATTTACTATATATATGTACTATATATATAATTGGCTACTCACTGGCATGACTGTTACTCACCATAGGAACTGTCACTCACTCACCATGGTAATTGTTACTTACTATAGGGGGTGTTAATTACTCACCAGAATGATTGTTACTCACCATAGTTATGTATATATAATGGATATATATATATATATATATATATATATATATGCATATATATGTATATGCATATATACATATATATATGCATATATATATATATGTATATATGCATATACATATATATGTATATATGCATATACATATATATGTATATGCATATATACATATATATGCATATATATGCATATATATGTATATATATACATTATATATAATGTATATATATATATATATATATATATATATATATATACAGTCAAACATGGATAACTCGAACTTCAAGGGACCGCGCAAAAGTGTTCGAATTATCAGAGCATTCAAGTTATCAGAGCACTGTCACAAGTCCATATATTTACTTATTTATTAGTAGATACATGTACATATACAAACTATAATATAAATCAAAAGCACAAATGGCTTGTTTCAAATTAAATGCTTCTAATGTAAAGTTTAAAACGTTTTCATGAAAAAGTATAGAGATTTTTCTATCACTTGAGATTGGTTTGTTGTTTGAGGTGATGTTATTGCCAGGACGTTTTTCAGATTGACATTGGCAAAACTTGATCGTTGTTGAAATGCTCAAAAGAAAAGACATTTTTTTTTTTGGGGGTTTTACCCACGATCAATTTTGCCGTTTTTTCTTGAAGTTTATGCAGATTACCTTACTTTACCTGGGATTCGTTAAGAGCAACACTCCGAGGCAGTTCAATTAGAAGTTTTACGAGGTTTTACGGTACATTCTATATCACTCACGCTTTTTTAATAGATACTTATTGAATGTACACACGTATTCTGTGTTTAGGTCAAACGATGAATAGTTTTTTGTAGCTCAGACAACGTATACGTTTAATTACAACATTTTTTAAGACGTTTTAAACATTCAACATTCCGACGTTGATTCAACACGGAATCAACGTCGGAAAACTATTCATCACGGGCTAGCCGAGTCACGCACTCAAGGATTTTCGCCACGCACATACAAAACAACATGCGATTTTTGTTTTGTATGTGCGTGGCGAAAATTCTTGCGCGCGTGACCCGGCTAGCCCGTGCTATTCATCGTATCGCAGTATAAATCAAATTTCACCAAACTTTTAGAAAAGTCGTTGACAAAAATATTTTGCCGATGGTGGTAATAACGACGCTTATGAATTACGAAAAGATGAAGTTTACCTCTATGGCTTTGAATAAAGTGATTTTCTAAAGCGAAAACAACCGTTTCGGTAGCTGTTGGGCAAAAAAACAGTTCGAATTAACAGTGTTGAGTTCGAGTTATCTATAGCAATTTATCATTACGTGGGAACGGACCAAAGGAAATGTTCGAATTAACCATGTGTTCGAGCTATCCGTGGACGAGTTATCCATGTTTGACTGTACATAACTATGGTGAGTAACAATCATCCTGGTGAGTAACTAACAATCCCTATGGTGAGTAACAGTTACCATGGTGAGTGAGTGACAGTTCCTATAGTGAGTAACAGTCATGCTAGTGAGTGGCCAATCATGAAGCAATGACACCAGTTGGTTCAAACGGTTGTATTTGTGAGATATTATTCCAATAAAAGAGGATTATAGAATAATAACTTACCTGCTTTGGGCCGATTTGAACCTTTATTTTCCGGATATCACTGTTTGGATAAGTTCCCGTAGGTGCTTCATCAGCCAGTATGACCACATGATTGCGGTCAAGAAAAAGTACCTGTTCAGCTCCGTTTATCCCTTAAATCACAGCAATCAATGATTAACATATTAAAGTGTAAATGTTATGCAATAAGCCTGTTTATGCTGGAGTAATTGATGCATAAAAAAAGTTGATAAGACAGCTTTTGTCTGGGTACTTACTGGGATAAAAGATCTCTTCGCATATAGGGAACTCAGTTTCGAAATAGCAGATGAGAATGGAATTATCCTCAGTAAGTAACACCCTTACATCAGGAAACTCTTGGTTCACACTCAAGTGTTTGCCAAACGCTCCTTTCACTGGTACGCCTAACGTAATGGCTAGTTGTTTTTCAGCTTTTGTCTGACCTGAAATGAGTCAGTTAGCTTTGTATTAGGAAAGAGAAGACAACACATCATCTAATAACATGCCTATTTCATCATCATCTCAAACTTTCGTATTTATATTTTTAACACTATCAATACAGGGAGTAAATCTACAGTGAATTCCTTAATATACTCTGTCTTCATGAAAGGAGATGACTATATTTAAAACAACAAATGTACACATTTCGTCTCAGTGTCATAAAATATAAGCATCACATTCGTACATAAACGCACTTACTACCTAAACAAAATACCAGCAAATGCAAGTGCTTGGAAAGTAGTAAACGTAAGAGACAATGTGTAGAACTGCTGCACTTATAAATTAAAGAAACCACTAGAAAATAGACAACTAACCTGCTAAACTTTTCAGGTAAAAATATAAAAACACAAACAGCAGCAAGGTCGGAAGAAGATGCATCTTACTGCTGCCAATGCGCCCACGCAAATGCTGCCAGCCAAAGTATTACCTCACTGTCTGAGAAAAAGAGAAAATTAATCAATCTCTGGTTTTATATCAGCTAAACTTCAGTGATCTCAAACATCCTGTTTTTAAACCATCAAACAAAGTATAAACAAGTACTTTTTATTGTAAGTAATTAGTTATAGTAGAAGCTAGAGACCTTATGCTAGTTACTTTAATATAAATGTACCAGACTCTATTAGTATGATTAAAGGTTGAAAACAGAGTCCCATCTTATGGGATGCGATCTGTTAAAGGCGATTCAAGACAATTGATTTATCTGTACCTTTATTTCATATACCCGGAACGTTTGGTTGAAAAAATTAAAAGGTTTTGATTTTTTGGTAAAGGAAAACTGCCAACGTGACTTCATCAGATATGCCTTGCTTCAGCTTATCTTATACTATCTTCTAAACTTTAAGCTCAGTGAAGTCCAGTGTAAAACCAGGTTAAGTTGGTTCTGGTTGTACTACAACAAACATCAGAGAGAGCACAACTACAATAAGCAAAACTGTGAGGCATAAAAATTATATGATATGGTTAGATAGTATGCCATTCACCTAGCTAGTTCGGTAAACCAAAGTGCATGATCACCAAAACACATTTTATGTACAAGTGGAATTTCATCATATAAATACAATAAATACTTTATACTATATTTATAAATACTTTATTAATACTTTATATTACTTACACAGACCTTTCTATCTAAGAGACTTACTCAATAGCTAGTATCAATCGTTGATCTGCCCATTCTAGTAGCCTACTATGGACTTGCACCACGATGAGGGAGCACCTGTGTGTGCCAGTCACAAAGGAGTGCTGATTGAAGTATTCTGGTATATGCACGATTAACTGTACTACATGTAGTTTTGAAACTACCAGAGCACCCTGTCTTCTTTGCTATGCCATGCTCAGGGGCTGCTTTGCTGGTTAGATTGTCTTTCCATACAGATAGATAATGTCTCTATATATGAATAGTGTTTAAGTGGACTCACTGTTGAGGAAAGTTTGTGAGTCTGAACTATTACTGTAGCACGCTATCCTTTTACAATCCTACGCAAATATTAAATCTATATTACTAAATCTCACTTGTCATTGTGTCTGTTTGTTAGTCTGCAGAAATGCTATGCCTTTTCAGATTTTCTGACCAATTTCATCAAAACTTCCCAAGCATATGCTCCGTGGCTTCTACCATGTTGCTAAAACTATTTACTATCAAAATTCCTTCTGGTTACTGAGAGCCAGCTTTATAAACACTCACCTACAGGCTACCCACTAAAAAATAAAAGGAATTGTGGGTCATGATGAGCTTACTGGACGTTTTGAAATTGTACCTAACTGGTTTTGACTAAAAGATATATTTAAAATCATAGACTAGTCGCTCTATATACATCTAAAACCATGTCTCTAATATACTGCTCTATCTGCAGCAATGTCTCATACAGTAAAATATTCAATACGCCCATCTCTCTAAATCCAACGATCATGATTCAATGTTTCTCTGAAAGTGATGGAATTAAGGTATGCTCAGAGTGAATAACCAATGACAGAGCTAGTGTTATAAGCATACAACAATATAAATGATTTAAGTATCATCACTCTATTATTATACATTACTAGCTAAGCTACCCGGCGTTGCCCGAGTAATAAAAATCAGCTAATAAACCATGAGAAGTAATGAGAGTTGCCTGCCACTTGCTATTAGCCTGGTAGAATGCCAATGGAAAGTTTTGGTAAGCTAACTAATGACAATCACTTACTTATGCAATCACCCTGCGTGGTATGCAAAGTCGTTGGGTATGTGCTCTAATATATCGAATTATATCAGCAAGTTCTATCAACACATTCTCTGTGGCCTATTGGGTAGGGTGTTTGACTGGGGAACAATAGGGTTTGAGTTTAAATCTTTATTGGTACGCATTCTTTATTCCATCATTTTAATAGCTATAGCCGAATTGCATAAAACCTAGCATAAAACTTGGAAATCTTCATTGTAATAACATGTCTGTCACCATGGTTAGAGGTTGAGATAATAGATTGCTGTAAACGGGATTCAAACTGTTGATATTCTGCTTAGTAGCCTAACACTCTAACACTTGCACCAATTAAATACCTGATATTATCACAGATTAACCTATCAGATATTTTGTTATTCTCTGTGCTTTAATGGCCAACATGATGATCTCTCACAGCAAGCAAGTCTGCCAGGTTACTAGTTCATAATATAAACAACAAAGATCCACTTACCATGGCAACCAGACTGGCCTTGAACTTTTGAGACCTTCAACCATTGAAATAAACACATTAATTTTATGTTACACATCAGTGTGCGACATGAACGAAATTAGAGATGAAAAATGTATTTTGTAAAAAACCAATCAAATTAATATTGTCACTCAAGATTTTATACCAGCTTGAAAGAATTAATATTAACAGCGCAATTCAGCTACTAACATGCGGTGTTATAACTTGTTAGTCTTTAGCAATATGGCACTAGTGCTTGCTGTCTGCTTGCTTGAAAATGCATTTAATCAGGTAATTTTTCCTCATAATTCCATCATTTTTATAGTGAAATATATAATGGAAAATATACTTACAACTAGAGCATGAAAGTACATAAGGAATTGATTTTTAGCTTTCATAATTGACTAGCCAAACATGACCTATGTATAAAAACACATTTCATTAGCTATATGACTGACATATAATGAATAAAAGTGCTTCGAAAAAAGTATATTTTATCTGCATATATTTCAATAGCAATAGAGCAAGGACACCAAAATAACGAGGTAACATATGAAAACATTTAGGAAATAGGTATTATTAAAAAGGGTTTAAGCTTGTAACCAACATTGGTTTGCTCGGAATGCAACAGTTAAACATGAAACAGCAATTCAAAAGATAAAAGAGTGAAATAAGTTAGAACAAATTGAGCATTGTTTGATATTGTAGATAGGTTGATAAATAGGTTGAAGGGTGTCAAATTAAATACTTCAAGTGAGAGGGGGTCGCCAACTGACTGACCCCGAAACAAGATAGAGGCCAATCATGTAGCATTGCGGAAGTTCTCATGATAGAAGTTGATAGCTGTTAGTTGGGGCATCCTCGCCAGCACCCTCACCAGCAAATCATCATCAATCTATGCAAGTGGTACAATAAAACACTAACCATAGACATTAAATCTTTAGTATTTACTGAGTCACTAAACTTTGAATAGTTGAAAACAATATTCTCTTCAGTAACTTGAGTACTCTTTGTATAAATTTCATTCCATTTTTAAGCATCTCATTAGAATGGTGCTTCCTCTATTTTTTCATAAGCTAAAAATTTCTAGCCCCCACATAGCAAATGGCCTAAAAAACCTCTCCAAAAAACCTTTTTTATGCCAGCTGAAAGGGCCTGAGAAATTTGTAAAAACCGTAAGACCTCTAATTGAACGTCATGGCGCTATTTTTCAACCCTTCCTCTATTATAGTGGGGGTCAACTGGAGGTGGCATTCAAATAGAGGAGCATTCGAATAGAGGTAGCGTTCAAATAGAGGTGGCGTTCAAATAGAGGTGGCGTTCAAATAGAGGTGGCGTTCAAATAGAGGTGGCGCTCAAATAGAGGTGGCATTCAAATAGAAGTGACATTCCAATAGAGGTGGCGTTCAATTAGAGGTTGTAAAGTATTTAAAGAAAAAAAGGAACGAGAATAACCTCTGATAACTGGCAAAGGTTTATGTGTCTCAACAAACAACAAATAATACAGCCATTCTAATAAAATCCTAGTGTCAACATAACTCAGCAAAGCTAACAATATATCCCATTTATTGTTAGCTGTGTCAAATTCATCACTTCCATGATGCACCTTGACACTTTGAGCTGCATCTGAAGCAGATGATTTCCCTCTTCATATCGGTAGGAGCCAAGGCTTGCCTTTTACAATCAAACCTAAGCATAGTGAACTAACATGTTCCAGTACCTGGCTTGTACATAAAAACTGTGGAATGTAGCAGCGAGCATTCTTATAAGAATAGATTGGTGAACAAAACTAATTTCATCTCAACACAGAGGACTGATGATTAAATAAAATCTGGTATGCTAGGTTGAGATACAGCAGAACTGTCTGGTTGCTGAAAATTGAGAAGAGACATTTGGCATGATTGCTAAAATAACAAGAACCAGTACGCTCTCAGTCTCATTCATCATGTGAGATTGTCATGTGTAATAACTATGCGCATAATTATTCTTAGATATGGCAAGGTGGATGAGTGGTAGAATCGTAATATCTAAGTTTGATTCCCATATGATGCAAGTTTTTTATGCTCTTTGCTTGGCTTTGGACAGATAGATATGGCTCTTATTATAGTAAAGATTTCAGGCTGGAAGAACTGACAGAAATTGAAACAGTATTCATAAGGAATTCTAGGATAGAAATGAGCATTTTTACAACTTCTATCCAACTAGAGCACTAGTCTAAAGTTTCAACACATACCTTTTGCTATAAACTGGAGCTTTCTGGTGACCATGTGTCATGTGCACGCGGATTTATGCAAAGTGTTTTAAAAAGTTAAAGCTGGCTTTCATGCCAATGTGCTAAACAACTATTTTTTGTTTTTTTAGAAGCAGTCCTTGTAATTTAAAAAAAAGTTTTCATAGGTTTAAAACCTAGAGTACATGAACAGAACTGTAGGTTTGGCAGCGTGTAAGATCGGCCAGAGAGTGAGAAGAAAGAGCAAGATACGCTATAACTTACATAAGATATAGGGCCTACATGTAGTTTAAACTGATTTATGCATTTTTGTTTTACTTTTAATTTATTTAAGCTTTTTTCTTTCCCAAAACTGGAAAAATCAGTGACTGTTGGTAAGTAGTCCACATTACTACTTATTGACCCACATTAATATTATTATTTTAAAGCATGATATTCAATATTCAGTGAAGGGTTCTCTCTTGTTCACATTTCAGTAATACTAACTGTATATTATAATATATTATGTATATTTTAATATTATTATTATTTTTACATTATTATATCATTTGTTCATCTAGTTTATGAAGTGTGTTCTGCTGTATACAACTTATGAAACCTTTTAACAGCTTATTGTGGTACTTTTTAATGTGTTTTACTAGTTCTGTGCTAGAAATCACTTCGTATGGTGGTGGGAAAATATGTTCCCAAATTCTGCTGTATGCCAGAAAAATTGGATGTGGAGACTTGATGGTGCTTGTTAAACAATATCCATGCCTCTTTCAAAAGATTAAGTTTGAATATGATCAGATCCAGCAGCCACAGGAAACGAAAGTGGTATAGACATAAGCTACATGTATGACTTGAACCCATGAATATAGGCAAGACAACCAACCATCTCTCGTAGCCACTTCAAAGAGCATTTAATCTTTAAACTCAATAAATCAAACACGGATATTTAAAATTCAATATAGTGTAAAGTTGTGAGAAATCTGTCAACTAGCAAACTTGTTGAGAAAAAATTTAGCTTTGAAAAACCGTTAAAAACTTCAAAAAACCTATGAACAGCTTCCAATCTTTGAAAGCATTCAGCCTTTTCTTTTTATGCAGACATATGTGGACACATCAAATGTAGCTTCAGTACCTAAAACAGCTGTGATTATAATACGAGTTGTAGGAGACTCACCCTGTTGCACTGAGCTAGATTAAGGTAGACTAGTCTAGGTAACTTCTGTGGTAATTTGTCAAAGCTGCCACCTTGTATCGTATCCAAACCTAGCAGGTCCAAATGCTGGAGATTGCTGAAAATTAATGTATTTGAGCATTGGGATGACTTTCTATGCAAAATATTAACCATTACATTACATAACCCACAGCATATTATGTCATTATATAATCATTGTAAAGCCTGGAAACTAAATAATTAGTTGGGCATATATATGTTTATCTTTACTATACGTTATACGTATCTTATATGTATCATATATACATGTATGTATTACATATATGTATATATATGTAATACACGTATATACATGTATTATACGTGTAATATCCCGTTATTCAAGGGTAAGAAGAATTATGAGTTTGACACGTGACAGAAAGTAAAAAATCCAACAGAGAGATAAAATTATTAATAACTCATTACTTTATTCAAGCTTATTAAATTTTAAATAAAGGAATTGTCTTATGTAAGTTCAGACAACTCCAAGCATACAATAGTTGAACTCGAAGTAGTCTTATTTCGACATGCGGCTGAATACTTTTCGAGACCGAGCTCGTATCTTAAGTCAATTTATCCTATATAACATAACCAGATACAAATGAGTCTGTTCCTACCACCTGAAAAACTACCTAAAACGGTATGTTACAAATAGAAAACGTGACTTTAACTATTGTAATTCATCACCTATGCTCACAAAGTAACAAATACTTATCTAACGATTATGATCTGCAATAAAACAGTGCTCTGTAGCACTTTAGAATTCTTATCTTCTTACAGGGGTGAGAGAGACTCGATGGCAACACAATCGGTATGCTACACTTTTGTGACGCTAGGTAACATAAACTCTAAATTTAATTTAAACGAAAATAGCTTATTATACACACATTTAAAAATAAGTTTTAATCTTACGTTACACTAAAGTTACTTAATTTTTTTTCATTTTCAGTTTTTTACTTTTTTCTGGCTTTGCTCTTTTTGTTCTTTCTTCACTTTTAGTTCTCTTTTTGTCTTGCTGTCTTCACTTTTAGTTCTCTTTTTGTCTTGCTGTCTTCACTTTTAGTTCTCTTTTTGTCTTGCTGTCTTCACTTTTAGTTCTCTTTTTGTCTTGCTGTCTTCACTTTTAGTTCTCTTTTTGTCTTGCTGTCTTCACTTTTAGTTCTCTTTTTGTCTTGCTGTCTTCACTTTTAGTTCTCTTTTTGTCTTGCTGTCTTCACTTTTAGTTCTCTTTTTGTCTTGCTGTCTTCACTTTTAGTTCTCTTTTTGTCTTGCTGTCTTCACTTTTAGTTCTCTTTTTGTCTTGCTGTCTTCACTTTTAGTGCTCTTTTTGTCTTGCTGTCACCTTCACTTTTAGTTCTCTTTTTGTCTTGCTGTCTTCACTTTTAGTTCTCTTTTTGTCTTGCTGTCTTCACTTTTAGTTCTCTTTTTGTCTTGCTGTCACCTTCACTTTTAGTTCTTTTTGTCTTGCTGTCACCTTCACTTTTAGTTCTCTTTTTGTCTTGCTGTCACCTTCACTTTTAGTTCTCTTTTTGTCTTGCTGTCACCTTCACTTTTAGTTCTCTTTTTGTCTTGCTGTCACCTTCACTTTTAGTTCTCTTTTTGTCTTGCTGTCTTCACTTTTAGTTCTCTTTTTGTCTTGCTGTCTTCACTTTTAGTTCTCTTTTTGTCTTGCTGTCTTCACTTTTAGTTCTCTTTTTGTCTTGCTGTCACCTTCACTTTTAGTTCTCTTTTTGTCTTGCTGTCACCTTCACTTTTAGTGCTCTTTTTGTCTTGCTGTCACCTTCACTTTTAGTGCTCTTTTTTAAAACGTTTTCACACTGACTCGATAAGAAAGACCACGTGATGCTGTTCACATGAGCAGCCTCTCGCATACTTGGTCACCTAGCGAACGCATCGGGAGCCGTCTCATATGCTTGTATCTCCAATTTACATCGTATCTCAAGGCAAAAATTTGAATGGAATCTTTCTAGTATCTCAAATTCCTCATATGTTCGGACCCTCATATATCGAAGTATGACTGTACGCTTTTTTGCATTTGGTGACAAACCGAAACATGTAATTTATCAATAAAAGCTGTATATAGTTGGCCTCAATTTAGAGAGCCTCTTCCTGTTGGTTTCCACGGCACTACAATTAGCATGCATTCTCTAAGAGTGAAAGAGCATGCTACTGTATCATTAGCAACAATCAATGAGAAATAAACCCAACTTTGGCAGTTTAATCTGGTTAACCTATACAACATTACATAAGCTCATTTTCTTGTGAATCCGAATATAACAATAAAATCTAAATGTAAATTACTAGAGCCCTGCAAGTCTACATCCATAACTACATTGTAATGTTTTCTTAGAGAAAATGGAAAAAATATGCAAAATATATAAAAATAATTTGCACAAAAGTTTGTTTATATTATTAACATTTTAAGGCTATAGTTACGCTTTACAAGTATAGATATTCACAACAAAAGCTCTTTGCAAAGTTGGCCTGAGCTACTGGTTATCTATAAAAAGAATAAGTTGAGTTACTTACCAGAATGTGTTTACGATGTGCTCGACCCCTACATCTGTTATTGACCAGCACCATTGGAGTATGAGTGCCACAAGACGGGGACAGCTGAAAAATTAGCCCGAGAGTAATAACTGCCTACACTTACCATGAGATTTTAGAATCACACATACTTTGGAAACCAAGGCTATTTGAATAACATCAACATAAACACTAGCATGTAGACCAGATGTTGTATCAAGCATAAAGTATGTTTATGATAAATCTATGGATCAAATAAAAACTTGGCTACATTTCATAGAACCTTTGTTCTGCTTATAATATAAATAATAAAACAAATTTATCTGCTCATCTATAAAATCAACCAAAGACCACAGACTGGGGCTGTGAAACTATTAAAACATCAACCAATCAGATTCAACCACACTATGCAACCTTCTTGATACCATCATATATGAATACTGAAGACAAGGTCTAATCTATTGTTAGTACATCAAGGATATTTTGGAGAGAATAATCAATTAACTAAACATTTTACAACACCGACGATGTGGATAGCAAAAAATGACGATTTGCTCTGTTGAAAACCTCGCCAAACCGATTTCAATGTAGTGCCTGCTACCAAAATGAACTGGCTAAAAATTCACAAAAATGTGTGACGCGTAAAAAATCAATGTTAAGATACACACTGACTTTGATTATTTTTATGATGACAAGAGACTGTGGGCTAAAAAAGTACAGCTTGAACACTTACAACAAAAATAGCCTTATCAACAATGGCTGCATTTTAAAAAAGCTTTTTAAAAATATTGTAGCCACTTTGTACTACATCAGGAAAAAGGGCTTCTTGACAAAAATGGCCGCTTTGGTGTGGAAGAGAACAACTCCAAACTTGGCTGATTTAGAAGATTTTGCATGCACTGCTCATACTGTCTATGATTGATAAATAAAAATTTGCTTTAACAATGGACTGGGTTTACAGAGGTTGTCTGCTCCCTCAAAAACAACTGCTCTTATGAGAACTAGCAGCTTTAGCAGGAATTTGCTGCTCTCCCTGCTTATGTAAGAACCAGCTTCTTTCCAATAATGTTTGCCACTACCAAACTTGTGCTCTACGCCCCTGTGATGGGAAGGAGATACTCGGAGCCATATACTCACCAACACTATAACCTGCCAGTCATCTTAATTTGTTTTGTAAGAATTATTTTATATAAACTCTGCTTTGCTTCTATCAATTATTATTAGTTATTAAATTATCGGGTGTTCATATTATTAATTAAGATTAATAATATAATAAAAGTTAATAAGAATTATTAAATTAAAAAATTAATCAAGAAAATTAGTTATTAGATATAAGTTTATAGCAACGATATGTAAATTATTTTATATTATTGCAACGGACCATCTACGGGTAAACCACATAACACGGTGAGGTATATACAAACACTCTGTTAACTTACCATTTACATATGACCTCTACCACATGGTCAGTAACAGACACACACTCTGTCAACTCACCATTTACAGATGGCCTTTACCAGAGGGTCAGTAAAAGACAACCACTCTGTCAACTCACCATTTACATACAACCTCTTCCACAGGGTCAGTTACAGACAAACACTCTGTTAATTTACCATTTCCATATGACCTCTACCACAGGGTCAGTAACAGACAAACACTCTGTCAACTCACTAGTTACATATGGCCTCTACCACAGGGTCAGTAACAGACAAACACTCTGTTAACTTACCATTTACATATGGCCTCTACCACAGGGTCAGTAACAGACAAACACTCTGTCAACTCACTAGTTACATATGACCTCTACCACATGGTCAGTAACAGACAAACACTCTGTCAACTCACCATTTACAGATGGCCTTTACCACAGGGTCAGTAAAAGACAACCACTCTGTCAACTCACCATTTACATACAACCTCTTCCACAGGGTCAGTTACAGACAAACACTCTGTTAATTTACCATTTCCATATGACCTCTTCCACAGGGTCAGTAATAGACAAACACTCAGTTAACTCACCATTTACATATGACCTCTACCACAGAGTCAGTAATAGACAAACACTCAGTTAACTTACCATTTACATTTGGCCTCTATCACAGAGTCAGTAAAAGACAACCGCACTGTCAACTCACCATTTACATATGACCTCTACTACAGGGTCAGTAAAAGACAGCTACTCTGTCAACTCACTAGTTACATATGGCCTCTACCACAGGGTCAGTAACAAACAACCACTCTGTTAACTCACCGTTTACATATGACCTCTACCACATGGTCAGTAACAGACAAACACTCTGTTAACTTACCATTTACATATGGCCTCTACCACAGGGTCAGTAACAGACAGACACTCTGTTAAGTCTAAATGAATCAAGTGCTGCATTGATGTGGAAACAAACAGACTCTGCATCCTGTTTATGTCTATGATCTTATTCTTCCGAATTTGCAGATGTGTCATGGCTCGCCCATTCTGTGAAAGACATGCCAGATATGTTTTATTTTCATTGCAAAATAAATTAATAAGCTTACGTTTAAGTAATAAAGCTTATTTTCGAGCCCTCAGAGGCCCTGCTAAACTACTTACAACAAGCCCGTATGAGATTCAAGTCTAAAACGTAAGGCTAAGCTATCTATTATAAGCCATCTAAAAGCTAGGGCTCTTCAAAAGCTCACCCGTGTGATGAAACCCTAAAAGCCACATTGAGCCGTTAAAAGCTAGATAGAATTAACCTCTAGACCTCTAGAGTGGCATGGCATAGCATAACTTAGCAAGCAGACACCTACTAGATAGTTGTAAGCCTATTGCACAGTAACAGCCAGTGAGATTACCCCACAAAAACGAAACAGCCTTTATAGAAAATGAGGGCAAATCCATCCCATTAAGATGTTGAAGTTTCGCAGTTGTATACATTAAACATGGTTCATACTTGAGTTATGCTCATTATATCATTGTTCATGTTTTTAATATATAAACACTGACTAGCATTAAAATAGCCTTGAGACTTGTAGCTATATCTATGTAGCCTGAGTAAATGAGTTCATTGTTACCTGCTGTTGAATAAAACATGTTTCTATTACTATAGTTCTAACACAAAATAATCTTTACTATAATGAATCTGTCTGTACAAAACAATGCTAAAAAAGTTAGGAAAAAGATTGCCTTAATCGGGAATCAAACCATGGGCTTCAGATTTGAAGGCAAGCACACTACCACTACACCAAATGATCGCCTGGCGATAACACAAACTAATTATACATATGCTGATTTGCACATAAGAATCTTTTATAACGCACAGGAGTTCTAGCATACTAGTATAATATAATGACTATCAAAATATATTTATGTTACAGTTAGCATAGTTCTAACACAAGAAACATAGCATATAATAGAATAACAGTTAACAATATGGAAGATAAGATAGAGCTGCACTGAATAGACAAACTAACCAAGAAGTAGTCAATAGATCTGTTGGTAAGGTTGTCCGCAAAGGAGACAGTAAAGAGAGTCAGGTTTGGACAGGAAAGAGCATTTTCTATGGAGGCGTCTGTGCTTTCTGCGCCATCGATAGACAACTTCACAAGAGACTCTCTATGTTTGTTACATAATGCCTGGACACATCTGCAAGAACAATATGTAAATAGAGAGCAAGTCATAAAACTGATAAATTAATTTCTGTTACATGGAACACAGGTTGATAGTAAGTGAAGTTACTCAGGCACACACTGTAGGAAAGGTGTGTGAACTACCTCATGATTTGAGTGTTGATACCACTGCAAAAGCTCTTATCTGCCCACTTTATGATGTTTGAATAAAGGTTTGCCTGATGTGTGGTTTAAAAAGCAAATTACTTTAGAAGAAACAGGCCTTTTGATCTCACTAAAAGGCTGAAAAAAGAAATAATAATGGGAATGTCAAGGACAAAAATTTCGCAAGATTCACCTTCATAAAGCGTTTGTTGTTGTATCAATTCTCTGAGATTCAATATAAATTCAATATTCTTCAATGTGTGGCAGTCTTAAGCTCCTTAGTAAAAGCACATCAATAATTTTAAAATAAAAACTCTTATTTTGAAGCTAAGCTCTGTACTGAGAAAAACTGCAAACTATAATTTTGTATAAAAATCAGACAAAATAAACCTAACATTTAGAAAGAATTTGATAACTTTCAGAATGCTGAGTTTAATGCCTGATCAAAACAACAAGAACTTACTGATCAGAGAGAAATGAGTTGCCATCTATGGACACGTCGACAAGTGATGTCATGTGCTCTGCCATATAAACAATGTCATCATCTGACAGGTGGTTGCAGTGACTTATGTTAATATTCCTGAGTTTCTATAACAAATGATCTTCATAGGTTAAGAGTGAAGGTAATGCTCTTACTTCCTATGGAATATAGCCTGGAATTCTAAAAGCAACCATTGCTCTTAAACAGAATTAAAACTTGGAAGATGCAAATCGGCTATAGCCTTAGTGCATACAGCATCTGTGATAATCTCCGCTAAAGCTAAAGTGTGCAAGGGTTGATCTTATAGCCATTTGTTGAACTGCAGAGGTAAAGTTTGTGATGACAAAGAAACCTCAACTATCTGCCTACTTGCTGATTTGCTGACATCTTGTCAAGTTGGCAATTTTTTGATACAGCATTAGGAACATTAAATACTCTCTGCGGGACTCAGATGCCAGCCTGTTGATGACTCAGATGCCAGCCTGTTGATGATTCAGATGCCAGCCTGTTGATGACTCAGATGCCAGCCTGTTGATGATTCAGATGCCAGCCTGTTGATGATTCAGATGCCAGCCTGTTGATGACTCAGATGCCAGCCTGTTGATGACTCAGATGCCAGCCTGTTGATGATTCAGATGCCAGCCTGTTGATGACTCAGATGCCAGCCTGTTGATGATTCAGATGCCAGCCTGTTGAAGATTCAGATGCCAGCCTGTTGCTGATTCAGATGCCAGCCTGTTGATGACTCAGATGCCAGTTTGTTGATGACTCAGATGCCAGCCTGTTGATGACTCAGATGCCAGCCTGTTGATGACTCAGATGCCAGCCTGTTGACGATTCAGATGCCAGCCTGTTGACGATTCAGATGTCAGCCTGTCGATGATTCAGATGCCAGCCTGTTGCTGACTCAGATGCCAGCCTGTTGATGACTCAGACACCAGAATGTTGATGATTCAGATGCCAGCCTGTTGATGACTCAGATACCAGCCTGTTGATGATTCAGATGCCAGCCTGTTGATGATTCAGATGCCAGCCTGTTGCTGACTCAGATGCCAGCCTGTTGATGACTCAGACACCAGAATGTTGATGATTCAGATGCCAGCCTGTTGATGACTCAGATACCAGCCTGTTGATGATTCAGATGCCAGCCTGTTGATGATTCAGATGCCAGCCTGTTGATGACTCAGATGCCAGCCTGTTGATGACTCAGATGCCATCCTGTTGATGATTCAGATGTCAGCCTGTTGATGACTCAGATACCAGCCTGTTGATGACTCAAATGCCAGCCTGTTGATGACTCAGATGCCAGCCTGTTGATGACTCAGATGCCAGCCTGTTGATGACTCTGATGTCAGCCTGTTGATGACTCAGATGCCAGCCTGTTGATGACTAATCAAGCGCTTTAACTTCTGATTTCGGCCTGTTTATTGTAGGTACCGTCTCCTAACCTCTAATATCAATCTGTTGAGAATAGACCAAGTGTAATAACCTCCTATAGCCTGCGATTTCAATCCGCTAATTGTAGGTACAACACCGTAATCTCTTATAGCCCCTGATTTTAACCAGTTCTCGTAGATCAAGTGTCCTAACCTCTTTTAGGCTACGATCTCAATTTATTGATTGTAGATCGAGTGTCCTGACCTTTTATAGCTTATGATCTCAACCTGTTGATTGTAGATCGAATGCCCTAACATCCAGCAGTTCTCTCTATAAACCCAAGGCTGCTCTCCTACTTTAGATGATGAAAAAAATAATTGAAAGCAACAGACTGCAAACACTGTTGCTTTTTAATATAAAAAAAATAATTTTTTTACCAAAAATACCTTTACAACAAGAGACCAGTTTAACCAACTAACGATACAAGTAGACAGAGTATAACAATAAACTTGAGTGCTCAAATACAAGAAACGCATACATAGGGTACTTGAGGCTTTCTGTAATACACTAAAACACTCATATGTTATTGACCGAAGAGCAAGGCGTGATCAGACTTGTTATGGCACCAGATTTAAGCTTTACATTGTCAATAAAATTAATACAAGTGATCAGTAGAAGACATCGTAAAATCATTTTAGAAAGAAAATACCCTTTTTAATAGTTTGGAATAAACCAAATCTTCTTTGTCTACAATAAAAATGTATACTACTGAGCAGTTGTACATAGTTGCGATATGCTAAAAACTTATTTGTACTTTGCTATCGTTTAGACTTACCTGATATATATGTAAGTAAAGCTCTCACCTGCAGCTTGCACAGAGCCTTTATCCAAGAAAAGCTGACACACTCACAGCCTTCAAAGTTGGCCGTGTGAATGCTCGGGCAATTCTCAACGAGTATATCAAGCATCTGCACAGTGATGTTACAGAATCCAAAGTCAACAACATTCAGAAGAGGGCAGAACCGAGCTATGACAGAGAGAACATCCCTCGATATATTGCGTCCTCCTGTGCATAAGACAAACATATTAATTCCAGTTTTTCTAAAAGGGAGATCTAGAACTGGTGTAGGGTTAAAGCAACTGAAAAACATCACTGCAAATGCGAGAGTGGACATAAATGCAACTGTAAGTGAATCTGTTTTGACTGTGAAAATCAAATCTTACTTCAGACTTCAAAAAGAGAAGCACTGATAGGCCAAAGCCAGATGTTGGTCAGTTGGTGATAGCTAACAGTCTACCGTCAGCACTGATCAGACAGAGTTACAGGTTGGTCAGTTGGTAATAGCTAACAGTCTACTGTTAGCACTGATAAGACAGAGTTACAGGTTGGTCAGTTAGTGATAGCTAACAGTCTACCGTCAGCACTGATCAGACAGAGTTACAGGTTGGTCAGTTGGGAATAGCTAACAGTCTACTATCAGCACTGATAAGACAGAGTTACAGGTTGGTCAGTTGGTAATAGCTAGCAGTCTACTGTCAGCACTGATCAGTCAGAGTTACAGGTTGGTAAGTTGGTGATAGCTAACAGTCTACTGTCAGCACTGATCAGACAGAGTTACAGGTTGGTCAGTCGGTAATAGCTAACAGTCTACTGTCAGCACTGATCAGACAGAGTTACAGGTTGGTCAGTTGGTAATAGCTAACAGTCTCCTGTCAGCACTGATCAGTCAGAGTTACAGGTTGGTCAGTTGGTAATAGCTAAACAATCTACTGTCAGCACTGATCAGACAGAATTACAGGTTGGTAAGTTGGTGATAGCTAACAGTCTACTGTCAGCACTGGTCAGTCAGAGTTACAGGTTGGTAAGTTGGTAATAGCTAACAGTCTACTGTCAGCACTGATCAACCACTCATACATGACTATATATGGTATAATAAATAACAAACCTCGAACCGCAATGGACTTAAGCTGTGGAGCTTTGCTGGCTAAAAAGCCCAGCCAGTGCGGGTCGATTCCAGACTCAGAAGGAACATTAATATGTTGCCATAGTGATGGATCAGCAGAAAGAATGTACCATCTTTTACACACGAGAGCTGTGACTGTCATGTTATACCAGCGTGGCATATAAGAAAGTATTCTCAAGATAATCTCTAGAAATAAGGTTAAAGGTCATTGATAGGTCATTGCATTATCTTACAACTTAATTCGAGATTGCTCCCCTAGACCTTTTACTACTGTTACTTGCATTAGCAGGAATGCTACATGATTTAAAATAAAAGAACAAGGATACTTATATATTTCTTGGTTAACAAAAAATTATGTTCATTTGCACCGTATTTCAGTATTTTCTCAGTAGTAAGTAACCTAATGGAGGTGCTTTTGCTGACTATTGAAATGTTACAAAAGGTCTGAGAAAAGACAACTTATGTAATATAACTGGTAATACATGGTGATTTAAACAGTAAACTAAATACTTCAAAGATCGATTTTTGGAGTAAACTACTCTCAGTGGAAACTAAATAGCTGTCAGATAACAGAGTCAGTAAATATTTATACATCGCTGCTGCTACGTCTTTGTTATTTGTTGGTAACTTTTATCACATAGTAGCCATGTCTATATCAAAACAGTAAAATGAGGGTCTTAAATACCTTACAAAATATTCGACAATTTTATAACAAATTAATAATTTTTTGAATGGCATGAAGCCCGAAAAGATCATTAATGATTCACAACGATTTCACAGTGAATATGAAAATAAGTGAATCATATCGTCAAGACGTAACACTAACAACAGACCATCAGGTAAGATGTCTATAGCACTGTAATCATCCAAGTCTTGAACTCTCTCGAGCTCCTCACCCCATCGACTCCTGTTCTCACTAGCAAAATAATGAAAAACACTGTTAATGAAAGTTTGTGCAACAGTACTTCTAACTGCTTAGGAACAGCAGTACACGGTGAAAAAACATATGAGGTGAAGCAGAAGATGTGAAAAACGTGTTGACTATTTTAGTTACCATGATCTTGAGTGTTCTTGAATGCATATTAAAATTATATTTGAATCTTAATTGTGCAGTCCTCGCTGTAGGTGGTCCATTATGAACTATACAGTCGCTTAAATACACCTGCACAGCAAAGAATAACCAACAAGTTTTAGGTTTCCGAGACATAATTTTATCTTTCGTATTCACTGATAATAACTTACTAATACGATTTTCTTATACTGTGATTTGCCACAGGAGCAGTTGTTACAACGCACCAAAAAGCTTTAATAAGCGAAATAAAGATATTCATCTTTGGGATGGAGAGCAGCTAATCAATGAAAAAACAACATTTGATTTTTTGCTAATATCTAGTGGGCAAGAACAAGACTTATTAAAATACTATAATTGCAGTATTAGTGTGCCCGTCAGTGTCAATAAAAGAACTATTACAAAAGCAAATATCCTGAAAAACTGTTTATTATCAACTTCTTTCATTTTTATGGTGAAGAACTCCAGAGCATTGAATATGAAATGGTTCCTGAAATAGACCCACGATACAATCTTATAGACAACAAACAATACTTATGATCTATAAATAAGCTATATTAATTTATATCAACCACACCTGAGGATCTGGTTTCTAGTTTCCACAAACTCCAAAATGTATTTCTCTAACAGTGTTTCGTCATTGCCCCCTTCTGCTTCCTCTACTTCTGGTGGATTATTCAGGTCTGGGTACATAATATATCTCTCTCCATCTCCAAACGCTGTCGTCTGTAATAAGAAAGATTTCTTCAGACTACGTGTCTCTCATATACAAAATGTTGTAAAAAACAGGCATTTGTGACTAATAAGAGACTAAAAATCCACAAAGATAGAGAGAGTATTTTTATGAAACTCTATAAATTAGATCAAAGTGAAACTCAATAGATGCGAGAAAACGCTAACGCTACAAATTAAATAAAAGAATAACTCTATAGATAAGATAAATGAAAAACTCTATGGATAAAATAAATGAGTAACTTTATGGATGAAATAAATGAATAACTATGTAGATGAAATAAAAGAATAACTCTACGGATGAGGTAAATAGATAAGTATATGGATGAGATAAATAAGTCTATGGCTGAGATAAATGAAAAACTCTATGGGTGAGATAAATGAATAACTCTATGGATGAAACAAATGAATAACTATGTAAATGAGATAAAAGAATAACTCTATGGGTGAGATAAATAAGTATATGGATGAGATAAATAAGTCTATGAATAAGATAAATGAAAAACTCTATGGATGATATCAATGAAAAACTCTATTGACAAGATAAATAAATAATTCTATGAATGAGATCAATGAAAAACTCTATGAATGAGATCAATGAAAAACTCTATGGATGTGATAAAGAATAGTAATACACCTCTGATACCTGCATTTCTAGTTCATCTAATAAAAATGATTCTATTTGGCAATGAGCCAGATTGGCATCTAGCAGAGCCATGGATGAACCGAGTGAGTCAACTTCCTTGTTTAGGTTCTCAATAGCCAGTAAATTCGCTTCGAGCTGAAGTTCTTCTGAGCACAGGCCCCTACCTACAACAGTATTCATACAACAATAAAAACAATGCTATCCAGCAAGCTTGGTAAATGCAAGACTAGTGTTGTTAAAAAAGATCCTCATGGCTTTATGTGAAAGCTGTAGTACATTCAATTGATATTTTGCCATCTGATACATTGTGCAGCGCGAAGATATTTGAGATAGCTAAGAAGTTGTTCTACCAATCACTGAAAAAAACGAATAATGAATAACTCAAGGGCAACATTAGCTCTCATGTAATCTTGGTGAAGCAGGAGCATATGAAGCCGAACAAGTGCTCATGACTAGAGATGCCCCGATTCTAATTTACCAGCCGATTCAGATACCGATTCGATATACCGATTCTTATTGAAAAATAATCCGATTCAGATCTTTTGTGTTGCATAGATAGTTGTTCATTTTATTATGCAAATATAAATATGATGCAAAAAAATATAAATATTGATGTATTTATTTGTTTGTATTTATGGAAAAAAGATATACATGTATATATATTCACATACTGACATACCGTGCATCTACTAACAAAACAGTCCATGTTTCTTGTAATATGTTATTAATAATAGTAATTACTGTTAGTGGTACAGCTTTCTCTGTAATAATAAAGTCTCTCTTCTACTGCTGAATGAACTGCTGCGCCTGGACAAGTTTAGAGCAAATAAATGTTTCTTTTAATTACCGTTAGTGATTCAATTCTCTCAGTGAGACGTCTTTATCTTTTATTACAATCGATGTAGCCAGTCGTACTGAAGGGTTCACTTGCCACAGATGATGGAGGACAGGCTAAAGCCACTGAGGTTATTTTATGCAATACAAATGATACATCATATCATCAGGATCAAGAGAAAGATACATGTAGATAACTTTATGCATCGTCTGCTCAAATTACACGTGTACTTTCATAATGCTAGTAAATAGAAACATTACACCACATTCTTGTTTCTCATCATTGTTCTTTTGTTCGTGATTGGCTGCAATAAATCATATCGCTGTAATTAGGAAATACCGCATTTTGTGATTACGTCATGACTAAAGCCAAAATATTCCTAAGCTGCGTGGATGTTTATTAGACTATAGACATGAAATAGATTATGTGACAGGCCCGGAATTTATTAGGTAAAAGTAAGGAACTTGTAGCTGATGATTTTTTTTATTAGTGTAGCAGGCTAAAATACGGTTTTCTACTAAATAGTTGATCTGTAAAAAGCATCTGAAGTTTCCGATTTTTAAGAAAAGATCGGCTGATACCGATTCAGATACTTAACTCCCATATCGGCACTGATACCGATTCTGATATTAAAATCGGGGCATCTCTGCTCATGACCAATACCAATACTGAACTCTCTCGCTGTTGTCAATAACATATGCAGTAAGGGAATGACAATTCTATTAACCATATAACTAGCTATAGTTGTGCCGGAAATTCCTTCCTAACTACCAACTTTCGAAATAAATGCGCAGACAAATCCCCGCGTAGCCAAATATAAATTTATACATAAAACTTGCAACATCTGCTTAAAGAGCAGGTAGAGGACTACAATGTCTCCAAGATGAAATACTCACATTACAATAAAATTTGAACGCTTTATTCTGCCAACCCCTCACTGTTATCAACGGACCTAATAAACATCAACATAGAAGCCATCAGAAGTAATGAGTCCGCAAACAAAACGATTGCATTCAGAATAAAACTCACCAGAGGACAATAAAGATTTTTCTGGCCAATGATAAATTATAAGCCTTCAGCTATCAGTTATACATAAGTAACTTACCGTTATAAGTTATAAATGATTAATTAATAGCAATTAGTTATAAATTATAATAAACTTACAGTTATCAGCTTTACATGTTTCATCTGCCAATTGGTAAGTGTTATCGACTTCATTTATCATCAGGTTTGTGTGACTGCCTGTTCGAAGGATAGGTTCTGCTACCTCTGGTTCATCATGCGGGGCCAAATATTTTTCCCCTCGTGAACAGGTCCCATGAGAGGGTGACTCCTCGTTGAAAGGATGAAAACGAAATAGCTTCATAGTAGAGGGTGGTGAGCTGTATTCAACTACCTTTCCAGAGCCCACACAATTGCAGCTTTGATCACTGCTGTCTAATGATTTGCTCGCACCCTGACAAGAGGGACGACTTCCCGTGACTTCATCTAAACTAGTAATGAGGTTTGCTGCCTGACATGCGTCAGAAACTGAGACGCCTGTAGAATCTATTGATTTGTAGACATTGTTAGAGTTGTTAGAGTCAGTCAAAAATGGTGACTCATGGCTGTCACAAATTGACTGGGAACTTTTGATCTCATCATAGTCGAGCAGCTCATGATGAGAATTGGTATAATTGTCACTAAAGGTAAGATCACCCTTAAGGTGACCACAGGTAAAACCATCATTAGCGGCAAGATGTTCTTCACAATGAGAATTAGTAAAATAGTCACTTAAGGTAGAATCTTCTTCAAGGTGAGCACTGGCAAAACCATTATTAGCAGCAAAGTTTTTTTCCCGATGAGAATTGGTAAAATTGTCCTTAAAGGTAAGATCGCCCTCAACGTGAGCACTGGCCAATCCGCCACTAGCCGCAAGATGTTTTTCACCATGATGAGAATTGTTAGAATGGTCACTAAAGGTAGGATCTCCTTCAAGGTGAGCACTGGCCGAACCATCAGCAATGGCAATATGTTTTTCAGGATGAGAACTGGTAGAGTCATCATTACATTCTGAATTTACCTCTTCAACATCCCAGGCTTGCGTGATTTCTTCCTCTGCCATATCTAGATTATTTAGATATACTAAAGAATCAGAAATATTTAAATCACTGATTTAAAAATATTTGTTGTAGGAAGGATTGTTAGTGGAGTTGCTATGGTCTCATCTTAACCGTTCTGCTTGTGTGTGAATGGTATGACTTAAGACCAGAACTGTGTCACAGGGTTGTTAATCGAAGAAAAAACTAAGACAGGTAAATGTTATAGAAGTGAGCATGGCACAGAATTTGTTGAAACTATAAACTTTCGCACATTCCGTTTTATTAAAACCAAATTTAGATTTGCCTCCCTCATCTACCTTATGCATAATGGCAGATCAACATCAGAGCACATCTTTCTAGCTACTTACACAGTCTTTCATATAAGAGTATATATCACTTATAGCGTAGGTTCAATCTGCATGTTTTGCATCTGCTACTGCATGTTTTGCTTTTATAGCTAGATAGGTTTCATGAGCTAAAATTAAAAATCATGGAGGATTAAATTTCGCCAACTTTCAAACTACTGCAGTGCCAATAAATTGCTCACCATACATGATAAGCTGAAGCTCCTGACCTAAGAAAATGATCTGTTAGTAACACAAAAGTAACAATTATATTGGCATTACAATTTTAAATCTGCCTATTTTCAAATGAGATTTAATAAAACCTCGCAGAATACTAGTATGTTGGCAATCGCAAAAAGCTTGTAGCTAGCTGAGTCGACAGCTAATTAGCTATATAGGAATAGCAAAAGTACCCATTGTTTCAGTAGGTCGTTGGTCTGCAATGTTGCGGCTGAGAAAGTGATGAACAGGCTGATTTTGCAAAGCAGTCTTTAGGTTGAGTTGCTTTATAATGGCAACCATGTAGTATAAGTCTAACTAAAACCTTGTGCATTAGGTATAATTTGGTGCACATAATTTATTAACAACTAGTTTTATTTATGGTGCAGGTTCAAACAGCCAACTAGTATTACATTTTAAAATAAAAGTATGCACATGTAAATTCATAGCATGTAAGTGTAGAGCATGTTGAACTCACTTGTGGGCTTATTTTTAAAGCAGTCATCTCCAATACCACACGTAACCTAATGTGTATAAAAACTCATCAAAAGCAGATCACTCATGTTTAAACAATCTGATCATCTTTAAGATAATTCAAATATTCCAAGTAAATGCTATCTAATGTTTAGTTGTTATTAAAACACAACAGTTAGTCACAATCTAACATATACATACTGAGAATCATTTGTTCTACAAACCCCTTTCCATACAGTTATACTTGAAAATACTAATCTGAGTCTAGCCAAAAGTTCATACAAATGCAATATAGATAAGAATTGTTTAGTTTATTTTTCAGCGGTTGTGAATAACAGCAAATCTCGTTTGTCTTTTACGTTTGGTGAGAGCTGATGTATTCTGGATTGACCAACTAGTTGTGATCATGCTCGATTTTCTTTTACTGATAGGTCACTATTTTATTTAAGAGTTCTTTAAAAAGCTTGTCGACCATCAGACTTCGTTACTGTTACAAAATACCTTTTGAAAATTATTCGTACTTCTTGTTTTAGTTTTATATATTTGCGATACCACACCTCTTTAAAATGATTGAGTTTAATACCAGTAAATGATTTTACTCAGCATACCAGTTAATCAGCTTGTTAAACAAATTTTCTCTAATGAAAACCAACTAGTCCAGCAAAAAGATAAGATAGCAAAATCGTAATGTATACGCATTCATTACGCGTTCAAGTTAGTGTCTACCAAGAAATTCTATAGGTATTTATGACCTTCACCTCGTAGTTTCTAGGCGATTGCGTAGAGTTAGATAGAGCCATAATTGAACGAAGGGGGTTAATCCCATAGAGTTATCTCCCCCTAGAGTGATAACTGTGCATTCAACAACACGAGCGTTTCTGGTGCCATCAAGGAGCGTTTAGGCCACGCCCATTTTTTGTGCTAGTCGCTCGTAGTGATTGACAAGAACAATAACATCAGCCGTGAGAATGATCATGAATTTGCACAGTTAAGATAGAAATTATTGCTCATATTAAAGAGATGATGATTATAGTTTATTACTCTAATATATGCTTATCATTTAAAGCAATTCAATACTTACATAACTTGCAAAGACACTGAATAGACAGTGTTAAGTGAGTTAATGAAATCAGTAGATAGATACTCAGATACTGCATCCCAATACATATACATGTATATATATATATATATATATATTACTGGTGTTTATAAATTATCAGTTGTTATCAGTCAGAGATTCATCTGAAATCACAGCCAGTTTTATCCAAACAGACTCGCATATTAATAATAATAACCTTTATACAAAATAGATTTACTGCCACGTAACTTTCATGATGATGGATTATATTTCTTCCAACTAATATTTGTTGGGCAGGATGACTCCGACAAGTAACATAAATGAATACTTTTGTCATGCGTCTAATTGGTCATGGTATGATGTCTACTGCAATAGTGATTTTGCAAACCTTTATCAGCAAAGTAGTCATGTTCTGATGCTATAGAGGGAGATGGGTCAATAAAGCTAGCTGTTGCGGAGTCTTCTACTGTCTCATCACCAGAGCTCGAGAGTGGTCTCTTCTTCCTTGGTTGAGATTTCTTCGGCTAAGGACATAAACATTGTATTAAACTAATACTATGTAGTTTGCGTCTTGGGCGATCAATATTGAAAATTATGTTAATAATTCCGTGATAATTCATGGGTCTCCACCTGGTATGGATACACTACAAGAATACCAAAGATCTAAGCCAAACCGAGTGCATACATAAAAGCATTTATAAAGAATCAAGAAGCTTTACATGCACAGTCTATTTTGGATGATAACACTGTTCGTAACAAACTAACCTGCATGTGTTCTGGGAAGTTGAAGATAGTAGGAACAGCAGTTGGAAACAATCTTGATTGTTTTGGAGGACCTGTGTAGTCAGCATCTGTGAAATGATCTGAGCACAGTTTGGTTGACGGAGTAAGTTTTAAATTTACTCTCTTGGTTGCAAGAACCCATCTATTTGCCATCTTCTCATTCTTCAGCGGGAATCTGTATACATTATAAAAAATGAACTGAATAATGAATGAGTGACAAATAAAGGAGGGTCAGTCGCATTAGGTCATAGATAACACAAACTAACAGTAATCAACTCTAGTGGCTGGTAGTGGAAGGACACAGACAAAGAGTAGTGAGGGTTCAGAATCAAACAAGTAACTGACTTGCTTGCATACCTACTACACCATAACAATGATTGATAGAACAAGGGACATGATCCAAATCAATCATCTCTCTAGGTACACCTCTGATCATTCATTTCAGTTGTTGATACAGCTAAATCAAGCCTTTTTAATTTCAACTACTGATGATATTATTGTGTGAATCTAAAATATGCCGGAAAAAATGAATGAGTAACTTGACAAAACTAAACTACAACGACTCACCCATGGAATTTTTTGTCTGGTGTCTTGCTACTAGAATTGGAGCAGCCAAATGCTGCACAAAAACTACCATTTGGCATACTGTTAATGTGATGATCACAGTCATAGAATAAGCAAAGCAAACGTAGAAGAAATAGCAGTACTAAAGAACAGGCCCGTCTTCTCTGGAACGGCTGGGCGGCTGAGCCGCCCCAACTTTTTAGTGATTGTCGGCGGCTATGTACTAAGAATTACGTTCTAAGCTCATTCACTTGGGATTTCCAAGTTGGAAATTCCAAGACCGGTTGGAAATTCCAATAACTAATCTATTAGCTACTAGCATTCTACTACTAATGTCTCCGTGGTGATTTCGCCAAATGAGTGATCTTGTAAGACTTTGTTAAGACTTATAAACTGAACTTTATTGCTTTTAATTGGGGTGAAAGGGTGTATTATTATTATGAAAGGGTGTAAATCTAGTATTGGTTTTGACTGCCAGTAATGTAGTTAGTGAGAGATCCTTTTCTGCATTGAAGCGAATCAAAACATCGACGAGGAGCACCATGGAGCAGGCTCGGCTAAATAATCTTCTAATATTTTACATATATAAAGATGTTGAAAGAGATACAGAATCAGTTATGAAATATTTGTGTCATCGACACATTGACAGAACTAGAGCTATTGCAATAAATAAGTAATAGCTCTTGTTCTGTCAATGTCCCTTACAGAAATCTGTAGTGTCATGAGTTTTATATTGGTCGTTGAAAAAAAAAACGTTTTGCCTACTATGAACCATAAACAATATACTTATATAGATTTTGATACTTACAATTGATTGCCTTTATGCATACTTTGAGGGTTGTTGATGCTTAAAAGGTCTAGAGCTTCGGGGCGCTGCCCCGAACCCCATTGGGGGCCGCCACCGCCCCCCAAACTCCCAGGTGTTCATAGCGAGTTGCCTAACATTTACAGTTCCAATTTGCAACCAGGGAATAGAGTTTAAAAGTTAGAATGGTAAATGTTGTATACAGTATGTTATAATATGTAAAAATAAATTTTCTGTCCAAAGACTTCTTTATTACTTGGGCAACGCTGGGTAGTACAGCTCATGGTTGATAGCAGTCAATTAGCTTTCCATCAAACTAATGTAATACAACCCCAGTATGACCATTTATCTTATCTATGAGTAACTGATTGCATTAACTCACTTACTTAACACTGTCTATTCAGCGTCTTTGCAAGTTATGTAAGTATTGAATGGCTTTAAATGATAAGCATATATTGGAGTAATAAACTATAATCATCATCTCTTTAATATGAGCAATAATTACTATCTTAACTGTGCAAATTCATGATCATTCTCATGGCTGATGTTATTGTTCTGCCAATCACTACGGGTGACTAGCACAAAAAATGGGCGTGGCCTAAACGCTCCTTGATGGCACCGGAAACTCTAGGGTAGTTATCACTCTAGGGGGAGATAACTCTATGGTTAATCCAACCTATTATTTTTGTCGGACGTAACAAGGTGAAAATACGTGTTCACGCTACGCATTAGCGAGTCATTAACATAACACTGTTTGTCAAACGCAGGTCTTTGCCTTTTTGAGAGTTAGCTTGCCGTGGAATCTTGCACCTCTACTGATAGTCTGTGTTTCGTATTTCTTTGTTCACTGTGAGCAATAAAGTTACCATTATTCTCTATGAATACCAGATTATAACCAGATTATACCATTATAACCAGAAATTTGCTTGCTTTTCTTTGGGAAAAGCCGAAATGTCAAAGAAGAGGAAAAGCTTTTCGAAACAATCTCGTCATTTGGTTGATATGCATGACAGACTGTAGCAGCTAATTTGCTTATTTTCTGGATATTAATATAGGCAAAGTTTTTGAGTATGTGTGTTGACTACGTGAGTTAATATTTTCTTATTGGTGGCAAGTATTTATTTATTAGATAATATATTGTTGTTGTATTTGTCTGCCCACGGTCTTTTATTTGTGCACTGCTCAGTCTACTTTTGCACTCACAACTAATCACAGGTGTTACTGAGTCATTGACCAAAACACGTAGTACACGAATACAGCCATATTTATATAATTGTTGTATGGAAATACTGTGAAAGTAACATACCAATAGGGAATGCAGCTGGACTACAGGATAAGCATATAATACGGTACAAGCAGTGTTGGCTATTTGTATAAACCGGATGTTGTTTATATAGTTTTGATTGACTCGCTATGAGTCTCGTTTCGGGGTTCTGAAAAAAACATGGAAACTAATAAAACGTAATGTATTGTTGAGTTTGAGTTGAGAAAATATAAACCTATGTTAATTATTGCATAACATCGCGTGGTAGCAGCGGTGGTTTATGTTATAACTTGGATCAGATTGCTTGGATTAAGTGAGACTCTTTAATAAACGTATTAGGCCATATTGGCTACATAAACACGACTGACGTAAAAGCCGCCCTAATGCCGTAAACAGGAAGCACGTGAAAATGTCAAGGACCAATGAGCATTAGCATGTGAGTATATAACAGATTCTCCCTTTACAAAGAGAACTCAGTAACTAAGCTGCGACTAGTAGTATGAGTAAAACAGCAACTAACTACGACCAGTAGTCTGAGTAAAACAGTAACTAACTACGACTAGTAGTATGAGTATTACGTTAAGCGAAACATGCTAAATGTATTTACAAGTCCAAACGCTTTGGAGCGTTACGTACCCTGTTAGAGCGCCAAGGTCCTGGCGATATGGTGACAGGTGTATAAGGATGTGGATTACTTACAGTTTCAGGACACGTAGTGCTAGGCTGAGGCTCCACATGCAAGGGCAATCCTTCCACCTGAGGAGAACAGACTGGCTGTAGAGCTGCATTAGATTGTCTAGAAGGAGCAACATATGGTAAATGGCCTGAATGAGGTGGTACCCTGACATCGGAGTCAATATCAAAACGGACTGGTGAATCAATATCAGTGCTTACCGTGCCACTCTTGAGCTGGTCGATATGGCGTTTCCACCTCCTACCATCTACCTCAACATAATAACAGAGCGGACCGGTTTGGTCAACAATAACACCCTTCTTCCATTTCACTGCTCCTAAGTAACACCTCACCTACACCGAGGAGCCTATGCCAAACCCACGCACGACACTACCTGGACAAGGGCCCTGGCGCTGCTTCGACAAAACCTCAGGTTTTACACAATCAAGCCTAGATCTCAATGGGCGTCCCAGCATTAGCTGTGCTGGACTCTCTCCTGTAATCGAGTGGGAGGCATTATGGTAAGCCAATAAAAACATGTCCAAGTTGCATTGTACACCTCCGCTATCAGCGCTAGACGCTTTAAGGGCCCCATTCACAGTTTGCACAAACCGTTCAGCCAGACCATTGGTAGACGGGTGGTATGGGGCACCACGCTTGTGCTTGATGCCTAAATGAGCCATGAATGCCTGAAATTCTACACTAGTAAATTGAGGACCATTATCGCTGACAAGTTCCGCAGGCACCCCCCACCTGGCAAACAGCGATCTGAGCATATCAATTGTGTTTTCTGTTGTCATGGATTTAGTAACTGCCACCTCCGGCCACTTCGAAAACGAATCCACCACAACAAACAGCATGCAACCCCCAATAGGACCAGCATAATCAACATGAACGCGCTGATAGGGGCGAGAAGTGGGCAACCAGGAGTGGGATGTGGTTGCACTGGGATCATTGCTCACTTCCATGCAGGATTCACAACTCTTGGAGACATTTTCAATGTCCTTGACCAGGCCACCACATAAAGGATCTGGCCACTGACTTCATTTTTGAAGTACCTAGATGCCCCTCATGAAGTTCCTGCAGCAACTTACCTCTAAGACACTGTGGTACCACCACTCGAGTACCCCACATGACCACTCCACACATCACAGACAGTTCGTCCCTGCGAGCAAAGTACGATGACAGATCAGCATCTGCTGGGCATAGTTTCTGGGGCCAGCCACTCTGCACCAGACCAAGCACTTTACCGAGCAAAACATCTCTATTGGTAGCCCTAGCCACTTGCAAAGACTTAACTGGAAGACCAAGGTCAGATACCTTGAAAATAAATGCCTGTGATTCTCCCTCAAAACTTCCACCAACCGTTGGACCAGGGTAGCGGGAGAGGAAATCAGCTTTGTTTTCAACACCGCGGTGCTACTCCAAATCATAATTGTAAGCAGAGCTTTAGGGCCCATCGCTGTGTGCGCTCAGCTGTCATAACCGGCAGGCCCTGTTTTGGAGAAAATATCCTGCTCAAAGCCTGATTGTCAGTTACCAGAGTAAATTTACGACCGTAAAGATAGTGCTTCAACTTGTCTATCCCAAAAATGATGGCAAGACCCTCACGCTCTATCTGAGGATACAGAGCTTCAGCAGAAGTCAACTTCCGCGAGGCAAACAGAACCGGACGATCTTCCCCATCAACAGTGTGCGAGAGTACAGCTGCAACCCCAACTCTAGATGCGTCGCAGGTTAATTTAACCGGCAAGTTTGGGTCATAGTGAACCAATAGCTTGCTTTCTTTCAACAGGCATTTTGATGCCTCAAAAGCATCATTTTCCTCCTTGGACCAATGAAATTTTGTGCTAGCCCTAAGCAGTGCATTTAAAGGTGCCACAGTACCCGCGAGGTCTGGGAGATAACGGCGATAGAAGTTTAGAAGCCCTAGGTAAGATCTCACCTTAGCTTTGTCAGTCGGAGCTTCAGTGTTCAATATGGTGTCCAGCTTGGACGGGATTGGCCTTGTACCCTCAGCATTAATGCAGTGACCTAAGTAATTCACTTCGACTTTAGGAAAGAACATTTAGACTTCTTGAGTTTTAGACCATACTCCGCTATACGCTGGAACACAAGCTCCAACCTCTGATTATGCTCTTCAATAGTACGCCCAGCCACAAGTATGTCATTGTAGTATATATGAATACCTTGTATACCACTAAGCACACGTTCAACCGCTCGTTGCCACAAGGACGGTGCAGTCTTAATGCCGTATGGTAGTCTCGTATATCGATACAACCCTCTATGAGTAACTAGGGTCACCAGATCTTGAGAACTCTTGTCTATGACCATTTGATTGTATGCTTGTGTGAAGTCTAGGTTTGAGAAGTATTGGTTACCCGCCAAATCACAAAGCATGTCCTCCATGTTTATTTGAGGTGGTGCTACCTCCTTGAGCAAAGGGTTCACAGTCGATTTGAAATCCCCGCACGGTCTAATTGAACCATCCGGCTTAGGAACAAACAACAGGCTAGTAGCCCAATCACTACTCTCAACTGGTTCCAAAACACCCTCACTAACCAAACGATCAAGCTCCTTATCTACTGCAGGTTGTAGCGCAATGGGCACTCTATAAGGCGTAGAACGTTTGGGAACGGCACCCTCAACCAACTCAAGAGTAGCCGGTGCACTTTTCAGCACGCCTTGACCCTTAAAGATATCAGAGTACTTCGTAAGAAGTTCGTGCAGGCCACTTACCGGTGAACTTACCAGTTTGATCGATTGCCAGTCAATGGGTAACTCCTTAAGCCAATCCCTTCCCAACAGCGTGAAGCGGGACGCCCTCAGCTCATGCAACCACAGCTGTCTAGCCCGGCCAAAATGCTTGACAGACACCAAGAATTTTCCCTCACTCATCACCATATCTCCAGTGAAACTACAGAATTGCATACCAGATGGAGTAAGCTTAGCATTAGCAAAATGTTTTTGGTACACATCATAAGGGATCAAAGAAACAGTTGCACCAGTGTCAATTTCCATGACAAGATCGACACCGTTCACAGATACAGTAACACAATAAGGATTAGAATTCTGAGAATTTGCTGCTCTTTGGGTTTGTGCAAGTGAAACATTGTCAAAATCAGATCACATTTGCTCAGCTTTGATATGGTCAGCAGCATGAGCAGCATTAGCTTAAGTTGTATTGGCTTTAGCTCGTTTCCTGGTGCACATAGGCTTAATATGGCCGAGTCGACCACAGTTGTGGCAAGTAGCATCTCGAAACCTGCATTGGTCAGCTGAATGATTGGATTTTCCACATCTCCAACATTTTGAAGTAAGATACTTAGCTTTGGTTGCTGGTAGTCCCAGGCCAGGGGCTGAATTTTGGGGGACCTGGAACCTCTGAGCAGCTGGACCTTTCCTGCCAGACTGAGTTGCTTTGATTTCTGTCGTAGGGTTGTTGGACTGCTGAGCCATTGCGCTTGACTGGTAGTCATCCATCTGTGAGGCCAAAGTGACTGCCGCATCCCATGTCAAAGTTGGCCCCTCTCTGATTAGGGCTTGACGAATAGCGTCAGACCTCACCCCTGCCACAAGCCTATTTCGCAACTTCTGCTTCAGTTGGTCAGATGGGCCAAAGTTACAGTGCGTTGAGAGCCTCTTCAACGCCAAAACAAACTCCGGGATTGACTCAGTAGCAGACTGTGTGCGAGTGTCGAAAACATAGGCCTCGGCTACCTCGTTTCTACGACCATAATGTCCATCAAGCAAAGTCACACACTGGGCATACGACTGATCATCAAGACGATCAGGTGAACAAAGGTTGATCAGTAGCTGTACCGCCTCACCGCCCAGTACAGCAATCAAAGACGCCTTCTTCTTATCAGCCGTCGTAATATCGTTTATAACCATCCAAGAGGTAAGCCTCGTTTTATAGGTAGACCAGTCCTCAACATCGGGTCTAAATTCTTGCAAATTTCCAACAGGCATCGCTGTAGTAGTTACAGAGTCCGATAAACACAACCTCGTCGCCAATCTGTTATAACTTGGATCAGATTGCTTGGATTAAGTGAGACTCTTTATTAAACGTATTAGGCCATATTGGCTACATAAACACGACTGACGTAAAAGCGGCCCTAATGCCGTAAACAGGAAGCACATGAAAAGGTCAAGGACCAATGAGCATTAGCATGTGAGTATATAACAGTTTACAGATAAATGTAACAATGGTTGATCCAGTAGAGCCAGCAGAAGCACCTCAACAACCAGTTGTAGTACAAAATACTGTAAATAATGCTAGACCTATTCCGAGAGTAGATCCACCTGCCGAGCTAGTATTGAATGTTGATCGTGAATCAAACTTTAAAACATTCAAGAGCAGATGGAATGCTTTTAGGGTGTTAACTAGGTTAAATGAAGAAACTGATGAGTATCAACAAGCTTTGTTGATATACACAGCCGGCTCAGAAGCAGCTAGTGTTATCGAATCTTCTGCTTTGTATGTCACAGATCAAAGCTGTGAAGCAATTCTGAAGATTTTAGAGCAATTTTGTGTAGGTGAATGCAACATTATACATGAGAGATTCAACACTAGAACACAATTACCTGGAGACTTGATTCATGTTATGCCGAGTTGAGAGCACTTGCAGGTAAATGTAGCTTTACGTACCTGGCTGCAGAACTTGCTCTGGAGACACCCCTGGGTGGAATGCTTCGTGATAGCGTAGTAATGGGCATTCGAGATGATACCATGAGGAAGAAATTAATATCTATGGGTAATACTCTTACTTTAGAGCTGACAGTTAGGTTGTGTCGAAGCCAAGAGGTCACACCAAATGCTATGAGAACAATGGGGGCAAGTAATTGTTCACCTTTTGTTGATGCGATGAAAGCTACACCAAGACGATATGAGCCTAATAAGACAACTTCCACCACCTTTAAAAAAGCTACACAGAGCTCCCCAATCGATAGAGTATGCAGTAGATGTAGCAGAGAACCGCACTCACTGTCACAATGTCCAGCTAGAGCTGTAGAGTGCAGAAATTGCAAAAAGATTGGTCACTATGCTAGAAAATGCAGGTCTAGGCAGGTACAGGAAGTGAAATCAGAGAGAGAGAGATGTCGCCGAGAGTGAGGACGAATTCCTGTTTACTGGTGAACTCACTATTGGAGAGGTGGATTGTTGGAATGCACGGGTTGGGATAAATAGACATGAAACATTGTTCAAACATACATTAACGTTGATTTGTTTGTTTGTTTGTATTTTCATCAAAGAATCAAAAAAACAATAGAAAAATCAATCTATATTTAATGATGAGGGCCCACGTGCACAATAGCGTAGCTAGTCGAGGTGCAGAGCCCGGGTAAACAGTCAACAAAAACAAAAGTTCATTTACTGCAAAAAAATCTATGTCAGATAGTCAAAGAGCCATTGTTTCAGAGTAGTTCGAAAAACAGTGTGATTTCCAGTCCGCCTTAATCCGACCGGCAGTCCGTTTCAGGCAGCCGCCAGCTGGTAAGCACAACGCCTGTGGCCAACAACGGAGGTCGAAGGTGGCAAGGGAAAAGAGAATTGAGAGTTTCTGGTATCATAAGGTGGATCTGGCTTAGATTTAATATAGCTTTTAAATTCAGAATGAGCCAGTGTGCAAATACGTAAAAGATATAATTCATGAACAGGTAGAATATTTGCTTTTTTGTAAAGATCAGAAGTATGATAGGTGGGGGGTTTATTAAAAATTATTTTCAATGGTCGATTTTGAATTACCAAAATTTTATTTAGGTGACTCCGTGGTGCATTTCCCCAAGCCTCAATACAATAGATAATTTTCCAGTTGATCAGACTGTTGTAAAGCAAAATCAAAACATTTTTAGGTAATAATCCTGATGCTATATAAATCAGACCCAAGCTTTGTCTAAGTTTTGAACGGAGGCTGTCAATATGGTCTTTCCAGCTTAGTGAGCTATCAATGATAATTCCAAGAAATTGAACGTTGTCTGAGTAATTCAGTTGTCTGTCATTTAAATAAACCACTCCGTTTAATTGAAATTTGTTTTGGGGATTTTTAATTATCATATAATTAGTTTTATCTACGTTTAACGTCAGTTTATTAGCAAAACACCAAAATTTTAACTTCTCTAGGTTCAGGTTGATTTGATACTGATTTAGCTGTATGCATGATATTACTTGCTGAACTGCAGGTAATATCATGCATACAGTGCTATATTCTGCCTCTCTGCATAAAACTCACCAGTCTTATGCGTGTATCTAATAGCCTTCCAAAGTTACCATGAATGTGCTTTATTGCTTTCATAGCTCTGCTACTACGACAGCACACACTACATGATGTTCTACGGCTACAAGACAATCCTGAAGAGCATTGACTCATCTGATATGTCTTTCATTGATCTTGGAAAAACATATGAGTTCCTGTCACCAGTACCTTCTGAACCTCACGTTTTTTTTGTTGCTGACTGCTCGCTGAACTCCTGTCACTTCTTGAAGATTATAATAGATCCGGCATCCCATGAACTAACTGTCATCGAATCAATTACTGCAGGTAAACCTAATAACAAGAGTAGACAATTTCTTTCAACTCTGTAAATAGCAAATGCTGTTCTATTACTCTGTATATACCTTTAAACCCTGTTCCATCTTGCTTTTTGTTTAGTAGGTTGTGTTTTTATTACTGTCACATCAAAATTTGTGGAGTTGAATTATGTGAATCAGTTTTGGAGACAATTTTAATTTCAGTTCAAATTGTAGAACACACTTGTTCTCCTGTTGGTGTAAACTAATTATTGGAAGGTTCAATCTTACCTGTTACTTTAAATCTAAACTTTTCTTGCCAAAATAATTAGATTTAAGTTATATCTCTAATTAATAAAAGTATTGATGTAAACTCATCGTACTGGATGAGTTGGAATCTTGTTTTAGATTTAGCAAGATTACTTATTGTTTCTGAATTTGATACACAATTTGTATAACTGTTGTTTTAACCAGGAGTGCTCTACCAGAATGACAATTGTTAGTTTTAAAAACAACCTTTCGAAAAAATTGTTTCCATATAGCTTTACGAAGCTTTTATCTAAATGATTTGATTAAGTTGTTGAACCCTTTTGCTGACCAGTGGTCCATGATGTGCAGTGCTAACTCGTCAAACATGCTTGTCACATATTCTGGCCTAAGTTTTATTGTTATTAGAGACAAAAAATATTTCTCTTGTTTTTTGACTGCTTGTATTCAAAGCTTTTTATGGTTCAGTCACACCTTCTGTGTCGGTCACACCTTGCGTCAGGTCAGGTCTTGTACCCGCTATCGCATATATATAAAGACCAATCTAACCTGCATCATGGCAACTGGCAACACCAGCTCTAAGTCCGTGAGTGGCAAGAAGGTGTGCTGTAGCCACACCGGAAGGCTGGGGGAATAGATAAACATATTCTCTGGCTAGCAGCTGTAGCAGACAAAAGATGTCAGTATGTCTGCACCTGCTCCTACCTGCTAGATTACATCTCTCTGTAGTGCCGAGAGAGGAGCTCTAGTGATGCAAAAGCCAGTGTTTTTTATACCTTTTTCATGCAGTTTTATGAAAATAGCAGAAATTAGTCACACCTTCTGTACTATGGTGGGTTTGGGCTAAAGGACATGCAAAGTATATGGTTAACAGTGCTCCCGGCACTAGCCTAAGAAAAGATTTATGCTGCAAGTTATCAGTGCTAGTTTAACATAATATTTCTAAACAATAAAGGAATCAAAAATAACTTTGTAGATGCTTGAGACTTTGAGTCTTGAACAAAAATTCGCTAGGCTGAATCACTTGAGGTCCCAATTATTAAAAATTTTAAATCGTTGATAGCTTAATATTGCCTTGAGCTGATTTGACTTTTTCAAATTGATGATTTCCCTTAATGCTCTACACAGAAGAATTCAAAGTTTGTTTTAGAGAACTCTTTCAACTTTTCAACTCTTTTTTTAAAAATCTTGGATATCCTCCTATTGAGCGGTGCTCTTCAGCTGTTATGTTAAACATAGTTTGAACAGTATTAAAAGATTCACGTTAATATGAATTCAAGTAAAAGCGCCATACAAGTAAAGAAACAGTTTTTAAAAAATGCTAAGACCAATTTGAGAATTCTTTTTTATCTTTGAAATTATTTTTGCCATGTATTTAATAAAATAACAGAAGTGGTTTAATGTTTTTAGAATTGAATGTTGACTTGGGAGATCTGTGGAGTATAGTCTGTCATAAATCCTCCAGTCTGTTTCTGACTGCTCAGTCCTCCCCACACGTGTTTCACCTCTGGCATTTAAAACTTGAAACAAACGAATTTCGACGGGTACATCTTTGTGATGGTTCATCTGGCTGCCAGGCGGAATACCCCTTCCACCCAAGTATAGATATCGTTGGCGATTGGTTTTATATGATGTTCGGTAATCTTATTTATATAGTCGGTAAGTAACTGTCTTTTAATTTTTTTGTTACTTCGAGTCATACCAACACTTTGTTGAATTATTACAGTTTGCTATTCAGCTCATATACCGTACAGGATGAATTTATTCGCGGAGTTATATTTCGCGAAAATTGTCTTTCCATGCATATTCGCGGATGAATTTATTCGCGGCTGAAAACTGCCACTCTCTAGGAAAAGTTAACTCTATTACGTCTAGCAATAGAGTTAACATTACGCATGCGCGGCTGCGCGCATTGCGCGTTCCGTTTTCTATTTAGCTTACAACTACGGGTGGATCGTACTAAGCTATTAATTCTTTGTTGCGTTCAGAAGTTTTACGAATATTCACAGATTTGGAGGCCTTTGATGAACCAACAATTTGTGGTAAGTAATGAGTTTTTCACATTTACTAAATTAGTTGAATCTTACTTTGGTTCTTCGGTAAAACGCAATATTCATGTTTTCCATCCCTACCAATTCATTATTTGTTTTAGTGTGAGAGAGAGATTTTTCATCATTCACGGAAGAACAATGATTGCAAGGGTGGTGTATGTCATTTTTAGAAGATCACGAATCATTCAGGGAAGTCTGGAAATTCAGATAGAAGTGACTGCAGCTACTTACGAGGAGAATATAGCCGATTTAAAAAAAAGAGCAAAAACGCCTTTACGAGCACAAATCTTTGGCCAGCCGGCAGAACTTCGCAATAGTAAGCTACGAGGAGAGTTCTGATGATAACTTCCTTACCAGCCATGTAGTAGCAAGAAAATCGCCTTTAACATCTACCCAAGACAGTAACAGCGATGTAGAGCTGCTATTACCAAAATAACTAGTCAGAGAGCGCCATTACACGCTAGTATTCACTTATCAAGAGTATCAGTTTAATTTTTTTGCTCTAGACAACCGCAATATAGACTAAACTGTTTATATTTACTCCATTCATCGTTTGTAAAATTTTATTTGTACACTCAAGTTTGTAATAAATTATAATATATCTATACATGAAATAAAATATATAATTTAATCATGTTTGCTGCAGCGATATCAAGAACTTGTTGTCAATGAAGGGGTCTAGGTTGACTGGTTGCTTCTCTGCCAATATTCCTGTCTTGATGAATATCACTACTTGTCTCTAGTTTTCGTAATCGGAGTAGGTTGTTTTATTCTCAATCTGCAGTAAACACAAAAAAGAAAAAAATCTTAACAAGTGTCAAAGAAGTACAAAAACAATAGCTGAAGTATTTAATGAAAGCGATCAGTTTTAAACAAAAGAATTAACTAATGCAGTTAATAATGGAAAAACGTATCTGCACAGCACATCAAATACATACCATAATGTCCAGATCAGAATCATGATCGTCCTCAACTTCGGTATTCGAGATTGATGGAGTTGATTTCAATGTATAACGACTAGGAGAGCTTTTTTGCGATGATGAAGCCATGCCGAACTACTTGTAAAAACCTTGAATAATTTTGTAAAGTTTGCTGCAATGGCAATAAAACTCGGAACCCCGGCAATGATTTTAAAGAAGTTTTGGAACTCGGCTACGTTTAGTACTTCTGCCTAGTGGCTATTTTCGCTATGACGCCATTCTGCCTATCTTGTGACAACCTTGAATAATTTTGTAAATAAATGTGATGCATTGGCAATGGTGTTAGCTCAAAGCCTAGGCAATGATTTTAAAAATGTTTTGGAACTCACCTACGTTTAGTAGTTATATTAAAAACTAGCCTAGCGACTAGTTTTCAATTTGATGCAGTAGTTATTCTCCCTTGTGATAAAAAATAGAACTAATTATTCACGGAAATTAATAATTCGCGGAGTTGACTGCTCGCGAAATCGCGAATTTTTATATCCATCGGATATTTTCATCCTGTACGGTATATATAAGCAAATAAATAATCTAGGCAATAAGTTGGGCAGCATATGTCATTCTATGTGAATTTACATAGCATTTTAAATGGAGACATGCTCCTAACACCAGAGGTGACCGAGTTGAACCCATCAAGAGTAATACCGACGGAAAGCTCTGTTTCCGAACAGTCTTAAAGTAAAAATAAAGAACTAGCAACCCTGTCGATTGAAACCTTTACCTTTTACATAACCAAACTTATTTATGTTTGGTCTGAGTATGTCACTTTCATGTATTTCTGTTGAACGATTTAAGCATTTCCAGTTCATCTATTTTTCATTGCTTTGCCTTATTGGTTAATAATATACATCTGTGTAAATTACATATGATATATGTAATTTTCACAGATGGTAGAAGTAGCATATATGGTACCATATATGGTAGCCTACCATACTGTATATGGTTCGAAAACAACAGCCAACATTATTAGTTGTTGTTTTCGATACCATATATGATTATATGTAGATTTGCATGGAGGTTTGATAAGAGAAACGTTCCCGAAATCAGAGGTTGAGCAAAGTTGAACACATGAAGCATACTAACCAAGAAAAGTTAGTTATCTGCTACTGTTAGAGTGGATTGATCTGGCTAACCTCGTTGATTAGTTATATACATGCTTATGAATTACATAAGCTATCGAATGTTCCTACTACCATATATGGTTATATGTAGATTTACATGGAGGTTCAGATGAAGACACATTTCCAACATCAGAGGTAACTGAGTTGACCACATCAAGCAAATCGACCAAGAAAAGTTAGTTATCTGCTAATGTTAGAGTGGATTGATCTGGCTAACCTTGTTGATTAGTTATATACATGCTTATGAATTACATAAGCTAGTGAATGTTACTAATACCATATATGGTTATATGTAGATTTACATGGAGGTTCAGATGAAGACACATTCCCAACATCAGAGGTAACCGAGTTGACCACATCAAGCGTAGTAACCAAGGAAAGTTCTGGCTCTAAACGATCTGAAAGTACAGATAAAGAGCAAAAGAATGGATCGATAGAAACCACTACACACAGCAATACAATATCACAAGAGCCAGATAGCTCTCACTCTTCTCCTTCTGTTCAACAAATGCATCATTTCCAGTTCATCTCTTTCTCACCACCTTGCCGATTCCATCCCGTTACTAAGTTGGGTCTTAAAGTTCTAAATGAGTTTACATATACAGGTGATCTCAAGACAGCAGTTTTTTGTAGTTTAGAATGTGTAAACCACAGCACTTGTGTAGCTTTTGGCAGCAATAAAGCAGGTGTCTGCTGCCTCTTTCAGTCCACCACAGATGTTGTCACGGCTGATACTACAATGTTAGAGTGTTATTATAAGTCGTTGCAGTGATGTAACCGTGGCAGAGTACTCGTCATGTAGGTGTGTTGTTTTACAGTTTTAATCACAGAGCATATAATAATCTCCTCGTACAAGGTTGGTTTTCAAGCGTTATCAAGAATAGAGCGTGTAGCATTCTCATAGTAATAACTACCTCATCAAACCTTCAAAGTGTGAGAGCTCAAAGCACTTTTCTTGTGGGAAACATTTTGTCACACCTTGTCAGTTAGCGAAAACATAGCACTGTTTTAGTGAAAAGCAATTTTTGTATATTTTCTGTAAGATATTTTGTAGAATGCCTCTAAAATCAAGTACCGTATCATAATTTTACAGTGAAACATCACAGAGCAATCTCCTAACTTCAAGTTCTCTGTCATAACATTTTAGTAAGAGTCCACAGAGCTATTTTTAGTATTAAGTACTTTTTCATAAGTGTTTAGTAAGCGTCTTTGGGGATATTTCCTAAAATTAAGTACCTTGTTATGCTTTTTCAGTAAAGGATCATATACTGTAGTATTTCTCTATCACCAAAAATGTTTGTTCCTTCTCTATAAGAGAGCATGTGATGTTGTTCCTTGTAATGTACGTAGTATACTGTTACAGCAAGTACAATATCATGTACTTTAACTTAGAGAATATAATCATAGCCTAAGTTCCATGTCATACATTCTCATTTTTGCATTCAGCAGAAGCCTATCATACCGTCTATGTTTATAGTATTTTATTTTATCTTGCTAATAGATTCGTTCCTGTTTATGTGTCAGCAGAGAGTATAAGGAGTAGTTTGTTTTACCTTTTTTTCGAGCGTACATTGCATGCTCCCTATTACGTTTTGAGTTTGAGGTAAGAATTTCAAGGCATTCTATCCTTCAGCTAAGTTGAACCTTATTGCTTTTCACTCTTCAATCCATTCACTACTCGCTGTTCTTGTCATCATAAACACCTGTACCCTGCTATGGATTCTCACACACACTATGGTATTTTATAGTGATTCATGTTTCTCAATATAACTATGTCAAGCTTGTACTTGACTGCTTTTTCATTCTGATTTTTCTTGTCATCATTATTTATCAAATTTATTATTTGTGAAATATATGTCTGTGCTTGTTGTCATTAATCAATGATAATAATCAACAAAGTAATGCGTTACACCACATGCCAAAAATAATGAAAAGACAGAAATCAGGAATTATTGAGTGAGCTGAATAAAATTGCTGTTAAAGTTGGTAATTTATTAGTATTATAAAGATAGAGAAGGTCACGTTGTACTAGCAGAAAGGTCTTTCCATGTGTTTATAATGACAGTCAATAGATTATCGTTTGTATAATAGACGGCCACTAATCAAAAAACTCTAAGTAGAGTTGGTTAATAAAACACAGCACTTCTGTTGTCAGTTTCAAGAACTTCAAAGAGAAAGATTGCTATAACAATACTAACCATTATTAAAATGCTCATTGAAAGATGTATAGAATTTTTGAATACACAAATATTAAAGCGTCAGATTTGTGACTTAGTGTCACAACATGGAATCTTTCTGATTGGCTGATGAGTATTAATAAGAGATGAGGTTGACCCCATATATGGTACTGCTGCGTAACCACTGTTTTCTAATACTACAGTGGTGTGCATAAACTTGGAATCACCAGTTAAATCTTCAAATGTATGTTTATATGCTGTTGTCTAAGAAATTCTTTAGAGTTAAGTGCCTCAACCCCATCAATATATATATCATTTGAAAGGGAAAATTCTGAAGAACAAGATGATGCCAAATATTCGAAAATATTCTCAGATTTTTATCGCTGGGGTGGATCTACCGAAAGGCAGACTTATTGCAGGCTATGAATGTTGTTAGTGAAAATTGATAAAATAGGATACAAACAAACTCTTTTATACAAATTGGTTGCCCTGAAAAGGGCCGTTGGGTTATTGTTGGTCTTCAGAAGGACTGGTAAGGTGTCTTGAGCTGAGCATTAGTATTTTATTGGCCAGCCCTTGTTCTTGATCACCATCTGACACCGTCGAGGCATGCTGTTCACCAACTTTCTGAGCTCTTCAGGAGTGATGATGTGATGCCAAGCATGAATAATCTTCTCTATGAGCTCCCGTTTTGTCTTTGGTTTATCTTTGCTGACTATCACACCAATACGCTGCCAAAGATTTTCAATGGGATTCAGGTCAGGGCTTTGTGCTGGCCAGTCTATTACCCTCACATTATTTCTGGTCATCCACTCCTTGACTCTCTTGGCACGGTGGCAGGGTGCATTGTCATCCTGGTAGTACCAGGGTTGGTCGTTGCTGGTGAACAGGCTCCGAGCACTTGGAAGCATGGCATCTTCCATGGTCTTGATGTATTTGTTTCCATTCATCATGCCTTCACAAATGGAGAGTCTTCCCACACTAAAAGCTGTCATGCAGCCCCATACCATGACTCCAGTAGGGTGCTTGATGGTTGGTAGCGTACAAGCCGGGCTGTACTCCTCTCCAGGTCGTCTCCTCACATAACAATTTCCATTGTTTGAAAGCACATCTTCTGCTGATCAGATTGATATATAATATCTGGCATGGCATCATAATTGGCGGGAAAATAGAAAACAAATGGAAGATCCATTCTATATAGAGTGAACAAAACAATGTGATTCCAAGTTTATGCACACCACTGTAACTATAGGAATGTTAGTTGGTCATTGTCATTTACCTTGAAAGTAAGGGTTATACGACTGGAATATCCAGATAATAGCAACATGTTTATCATGAAATGATGACATGTGAAAAGCATGCATCTATTTTAAGGTATTGATTAATTATTTATTTTCATCAATCAAAGGAGGTTTTTTCATAGTGCTAACGATTGCAAATTTTTATAACATTTTTTCTAAATAGTCAAATGCTTTGGAAACAATATTTGATCAGTCTTTTTACACATTGAAAAATTTGAAGTCAGTTTGGCTTAAACTCTACAAAAATAAAATACTTATTAAGATAAAATATTTTTGTGTAGAAAGCAGATACTGGAACATTAATTCAGTATGTCAAGGTTTAATTGCGAAAGGCAAGCCTTAGCTCTTACCGGTATGAAGAGCAAAATGATCTGGAACTTGCGCAATGCTAAATGATTGGCTACTATCTTGTCTCGAGGTCAGTCAGTTTGCGACCCCACTCGCTTGAAGTATTTGATTTAACAATCTACAACCTATTTATCAATCTATCTACAATCTCAAACAATGCTAATTTGTTATTCTAACTCGCCTGTCTTGACAAACTGTTGTTTTTGTGGAGTTGTCCCCCGTCGAGCGGGCAAACAACACAACAGCTTGTCACAAGACGTATTGCACCTGATGCATCAGCGGCACTGAAAGGGAGTTGTTCTCTTCCGTCTATGCGGCTCGGCTGCGATGTTATGGCAGTCGCTCCATTAGTAATCATAACGGATTTCGCGCAAAGTATTATGTAGAAAAAAATAAGATTACCAAGTTTAACCAAAAACCAGTATCTGTTGTAAACGTTAGTAAAATTTAAGAATAAAATAAATTGAAAATTAAATATATAAGAATAAATAAAACCGACTGATACAAAAATAGAAATAAAACTGACTGAGCGCACAAATAACAACATGTTTAGTCGCTGTTGTTGCCTAAGTTCTAAAGTTCTACTAAAGATTACCGCGGAGACTGATCGCTGGTTAAACATTATAACCTTATTTTTTCTACATAAATTTTTGCTCGAAATTCGTTATGATTACCAATGGAGCGACTGACATAACATCGCAACCAAGCCACATAGATGGAAGAGAACAACTCCCTATAAGTGCAGCTGATGTATCAGGTGCAGTACGTCTTGTGACAAACTGTTGTGTTGCTCGCCCGCTTGACGGGGTAACAACTCCGCAAAAACAACAGTTTGTCAAGACAGGCTATATTCTAATTTATTTCTCTCATTTATCTATTCGCTACCAAGAAGAATATCACCAGTTTGAAACCCGATTATAACACTCTATTATCTCATCTTCTAACTGTAGTGATGGGCACGGCTCCTCTTACAACAAAAATTACCAAATTTTATGATGCTTAAAGACTAGACTCTCTATTCATATTTGGCAGAACGGTGATTAGAGACAAACAGATCTTAGCAAGACGCTAGTACTTTAGTAGTACTGTATAATAATAGAGTTATGATACTTGAATCGTTTCTATTATTGTATGTTTATAACACTAGCTCTGTCATTGGTTATTCACCCTGCGCATACCTTAATTCAATCCCTTTCAGAGAAACATCATTGAATCGTGATCATTGGATTTAGAGAGATGGGCGTATTGAATATTTTACCGTATGAGACATTGCTGTAGATAGAACAGTATATTGGAGACATGGTTTTATCTGTATATATAGCAACTAGATATATGATTTTAGCTGTATCTTTCAGTCAAAGCCAGTATGGTAGAATTTCATAAAGTGCAGCAATCTCAGCAGTACCCACAATTCCTTTTATTTTTTAGTGGGTAGCCTGTAGGTGAGTGTTTATAAAGCTGGCTCTCAGTAACCAGAAGGAATTTTGATAGTAAATAGTTTTAGCAACCTGGTAGAAGCCACGGAGCATATGCTTGGGAAGTTTTGATGAAATTGGTCAGAAAATCTGAAAAGGCATAGCATTTCTGCAGACTAACAGACAGACACAATGACAAGTGAGATTTAGTAATATAGATTTAATATTTGCGTAGGATTGTAAAAGAATAGCGTGCTACAGTAATAGTTCAGACTCACAAACTTTCCTCAACAGCGAGTCCACTTAAACACTATTCATATATAGAGACATTATCTATCTGTATGGAAAGACAATCTAACCAGCAAAGCAGCCCCCGAGCATGGCATAGCAAAGAAGACAGGGTGCTCTGGTAGTTTCAAAACTACATGTAGTACAGTTAATCGTGCATATACCAGAATACTTCAATCAGGACTCCTTTGTGACTGGCACACACAGGTGCTCCCTCATCGTGGTGCAAGTCCATAGTAGGCTACTAGAATGGGCAGATCAGGAGTTGATACTAGCTATTGAGTAAGTCTCTTAGATAGAAAGGTCTGTGTAAGTAATGTAAAGTATTAATAAAGTATTTATAAATATAGTATAAAGTATTTATTGTATTTATATGATGAAATTCCACTTGTACATAAAATGTGTTTTGGTGATCATGCACTTTGGTTTACCGAACTAGCTAGGTGAATGGCATACTATCTAACCATATCATATAATTTTTATGCCTCACAGTTTTGCTTATTGTAGTTGTGCTCTCTCTGATGTTTGTTGTAGTACAACCAGAACCAACTTAACCTGGTTTTACACTGGACTTCACTGAGCTTAAAGTTTAGAAGATAGTATAAGATAAGCTGAAGCAAGGCATATCTGATGAAGTTACATTGGCAGTTTTCCTTTACCAAAAAATCAAAACCTTTTAATTTTTTCAACCAAACGTTCCGGGTATATGAAATAAAGATACAGATAAATCGATTGTCTTGAATCATCTTTAACAGGTCGCATCTCATGAGATGAAACTCTGTTTTCAGCCTTTAATCATACTAATAGAGTCTGGTACATTTATATTAAGGTAACTAGCATAAGGTCTCTAGCTTCTACTATAACTAATTACTTACAATAAAAAGTACTTGTTTATACTTTGTTTGATGGTTTAAAAACAGGATGTTTGAGATCACTGAAGTTTAGCTGATATAAAACCAGAGATTGATTAATTTTCTCTTGTCTCAGACAGTGAGGTAATACTTTGGCTGGCAGCATTTGCGTGGGCGCATTGGCAGCAGTAAGATGCATCTTCTTCCGACCTTGCTGCTGTTTGTGTTTTTATATTTTTACCTGAAAATTTTGTCCACTTAAACACTATTCATATATAGAGACATTATCTACTCGTATGGAAAGATAATCTAACCAGCAGTGTGAAGCAGTCACCAAGCATGGCATAGCATAAAGGACAGGGTGCTCTGGTAGTTTCAAAACCATATGTCGTACAGTTCATAGTGTAACTAATAGAATATTTCAATCAGCACTCTCTTATGACTGGCACACACAGTTGCTCCCTCATTATTGAGGTGCCAGACCATAGCAGGTTACTAGAATGGGCAGATCAGGAGTTGATACCAGCTATTGAGTAAGTCTCCTAGATACAAAGGTCTGTGTAAGTAATATAAAGTATTAATTATGTTTACATGATGAAATTTCGCTTGTACATAAAATGTGTTTTGGTAATCTTGCACTTTGGTTTACTGAGCTGGTTAGTGGAAAGGCATACCATCTAACCATATTATACTAAAAATTCCACTGTCATACAGCCCACGACCATAGTGATATTGGAAAAAAGAAAGGGTACTGATGGTTGAGAAATGCAATATTAGCAGTCAAATGACACTGCAGTGCAATAGGATAACTGCAATGGTAGTTGTAATGTACTGGGTGTGGGTGTTATTATATACAACAAACAGCAATAATGAAAGAAAAGATTATATGTTTATATCTCTCCTCCTGCAATAGGAGAAATGCAATATTGGCCAATATTAGAAGTAAAATGCACTGATATTATTAGAATAACCAATATAATTAATATAGCAATACAGTAATAATAAAAAACCAATGCACAATTTCGTTTATATTTCAAAACGTCATAGCTAACAATATCAAGAAGTATCAAGAAAAGTATTCAAACTTATAATTAAATATTGTAATAATCTCATAAGAATCGTTAGAAAAAATATCATCGTCATTTCCTTTACTTTCACTGCTTCGAACATCAGTTGAAATACTAAAGTACTCAAAAGTTTCCAAAAAAGTCAGTTACTTTGAAATCGGCAAAGAAGAAACGATTTCTGTACTTCTACGTTAATTACAGAAACCGTCGGCAATTCGACAATGCTATAGACTGGTGAAATGTGCGTGTTATTTTTTTCGCAAAATGCGCACGACTTAATTGTTCTCTTTTCTGTCGCTGGGCGTTTTGTTTGCGGGTCTTAATTTTGATAAAAGTAAGGCTTGGCTAGTTTTAATAACGATTTTCGGCCAAATTGATCTGTCTATTTGTGTATAATTCGATCAGATGGGTAAGTTTTAAGAAAATGTCAACAGTTTACAAAGATTTGGTAAAATATTTAAGTAGGCTTATATGTGTTTTGTATCATTATTATACTTTAACGACACTACAAAACGATGGTTAAATTTGTTGATGAGATCTTGAAACAAGGGTTTGCGATGTTGTTGATGAATAATTTTCGTAAGTTGTGTGCACATGAATTTATCATAAAAACTCTCAAACTCCGCTCCGCTCGTTCGGTCGTGGGATAATTTTTACGCCTTACAGTTTTGCATATTGCGTTAGTGCTTTCTTATGTTGGTTGCAGTGCAACTAGAACCAACTTTACCTGGTTTCGAGCTCGATTTCACTAAGCCTAAAGTTTAGAAGATAGTATAAAATAAGCCAAAGCATTGCATATCGAATGAAGTGACGTTGACAGTTTTCCTTTACCAAAAATCAGATCCTTTAATTTTTTCAAACGTTCCGGTTATATGAAATAAAGATACAGATAAATCGATTGTCTTGAATCGCCTTTAACAGATCGCATCTCATGAGATAAAACTCTTTTTGTCTTCAGCCTTTAATCATACTAATAGAGTCTGGTACATTTATATTAAAGTAACTAGCATAAGGTCTCTAGCTTCTACCATAACTAATTACTTACAATAAAAAGTACTTGTTTATACTTTGTTTGATGGTTTAAAACCAAGATGTTCGAGATCACATATAAGTAACTAGCATAAGACCTTCAGCTTCCACTACCACTAATTACTTACAAAAGAAAACACTTGGTTTTACTCTGTTGATGGTTTAAACTATGTTGGGGATCATTGAAGTTTAGCTGATATCAAAGAAGCATTGATTATTTTCCTCTAGTCTCAGACAGTAAGACAATATTTCGGCCGGCAGCATCTGCCTGGGTGCACAGGCAGCAGTAAGATGCATCTTCTTCCGACCTTGCTACTGTTTGTGTTTCTATATTTTTACCTGACAAGTCTATCAGGTTAGTTGTCTGGTTTTTAGTGATTTCTTTAATTTATAATTGCAGCGGTTCTACACATTTTCTCTTACGTTTACTACTTTCCAAGCGTTTGCATTTGCTGATATTGTGTTTTGGTAGTAAGTGCTCTTATGTACAAATGTGATGCTTATATTTTATGAAACTTAGATGAAATGTGTACATTTGTTATTTTAAATATATTCATCTCATTTTATGAAGACAGAGTGTATTAAGGAGTTTTTTGGAAATTTACTCTTTGTATTAATGGTGTTTGAAAAATGCATACAAAAGTTTGAAATGATGAAATAGGCATGTTATTAGTTGATGGGTTGTCTTCTCTTTTCTAATACGATGCTAACTGACTACTTTCAGGTTGGACAAAAGCTGAAAAACAACTAACCGTTACGCTAGACGTACCAGTGATAGGAGCGTTTGGCAAACACTTGAGCGTGAACAAAGAATTTCCTGATGTAGGGGTGTTACTTAATGAGGATAATTCTATTCTCATCTGCTCCTTTGAAGCTGAGTTTCCTATATGCAAAGATACGTTTTATTCCAGTAAGTACACAGACAACAGCTGTATTACCAACAGTATTCTATGCACCAATTTTTTCAACATAAACAGGCTCATTACATATTATTTACCCTTTAATTTGTTAATCATTGATTGCTGTGATTTTAGGGATAGATGGAGCTGAACAAGTACTTTATCTTGATCTCAATCATGTGGTCATACAGACTGACAAAGAACTTACGGAGACCTATCTGGAGGGTGTTACCTGGAATATAAGGGTCGAAGTCGGCTTAAAACAGGTAAGTTATTATTCCATAATCCTCACTTATTGAAATAATATATCACAAATACAACTGTTGTAACTGTTTGAACTAACAGGTGTCACTGTTTAATGACTGGCTACTTGGTTCTGCTTGTTAATCTGACTTGAGCTATTTTAAATTTGTACTGTAATGTTCAACTTGGTTTTTTCAAGTTCTCATTCACATCAACTATCTATTTGAAAACTTCACTATAATGTCTAGTTTAATTATTATGTGTGATGAGGGCAGGGCAGGAGTTGTCATCTTTCTCAAGATCCCTGGTTAGCTTCAAGATTTTATTTTTGTCACTGTTTGTCACTACATTGAGTTTCAAATAGATTACTTAATGTAAAAACCAGCTCTAAGTTTTTAGAAGGAAGATTTGAAACAATAGCACACTAACTATACATTACTAACAGCAAAAAAATCGATGCTCACCTTAATGACTGTCACTCACCTTAATGACTGTCACTCACCTTAGTGACTGCCACTCACCTTAGTGACTGTCATTCACCTTAGTGACTGTCACTCACCTTAGTGACTGTCACTCAACTTAGTGACGGTCACTTATCTTAGTGACTGTCACTCAACTTAGTGATGGTCACTCACTTTAGTGACTGTCACTCAACTTGGTTATACATGCTGTTCGAATATATATATACATATATACATAAATACAGTGGAACCTCGGTTCTCGAACATGCTCCTCTCCAGAAGGTTGTTCGAAAACCAAGTTGTTTGAGATCCGAAACAATTTTTCCCATTAGAATAAATGTATGTAAATTTTAACCATGGCGAGTGAAAAAACTACTTAGGCAAAATGTTTTTTCAACATTTTACACCATAAACTGCACTGTATACTGCATACTAAAAATAAAAACGAGGAGATATAGATCGTGTTTAATTTTAATAAAAAGTTTTCTATTTATGATGATGGAAAAAAACACAAAAGTAAGCATTTCGTATGCTTTGCTCTTAAAATGTCTAAACATTAAGGGTAAAATACAATACCAAAAATTGCAGAAATTGCTAATGAAACAGCAAAAAAATGCAACAGATTAGTTACATCGAAAATCGTAAGAAAAAAAAACATAAACACCTTTGAAGGAGAATCATCCTCCAAAACAATTTAGGGTAACTCGACTGAAGTGGTTATCTCCCTCGCAAATTTCTTCCCAGATGGTGCCTCCCATTTTGTAAAGAATTTATGAAGCGTAAGTTGTTTCTCCGTTTGTTAACAAATGTTTCCATGCTGTTCCCGGAGCTGTTTCAATTCCAATGCGCATGCTTTCGAATTTATGTTCAAGAAATTCGAAAACATGCACATGAAACCTCTTCATGGTGCTTACCAACAACAAATATCTAAGGTTGGCGATCTTCACCAGACATATATGAGGCTGAACAAAGGAAACCTGACGGCCAATACAGAGTCGCTACTCATGGCAGCCCAGGAGCAAATGCTCCCAACAAGACAACTCCAAACAAAAATCTATCACACTAGAGACGATCCTAGATGCAGAATGTGCAAAGATGCACCTGAGACCATCCAACACATCATCAGTGGATGCAAGCAACTAGCAGGAAACGCATACACTGAGCGGCATAATCATGTTGCAGGTGTAGATCAAGATCTTAGCTGTTCCCAATAGCGCACTTTTCTGCAACTCACCTGAGTTGATTGCTGTTGGTATTTGAGCAAGCCACATTTTATGCGCCGGTGTTATTGCGCCGTTATATATATTACGTGTTATATATTGCGGTGTTATTGCGTGTTATATATATATATATATATATATATACAATGTATATATATATATATATACAATGTATATATATATACATGTATATAAATTGTTTCCTCACCCCGGATACCCCGTATGGGTGGTAAATTCTGCTCTAACTCGGGTCTCCTACTAGAGACCTGGGAGTTTGAGCACTCGCCTCAAGATCTTAGCTGTTCCCAATAGCGCACTTTTCTGCGACTCACCTGAGTTGATTGTTTTTGGTATTTGGGCAAGCCACATTTTATGCGCCAGTGTTATTGCGCCCAGGGCCCCAATGACTACTGGGATTACAGTTGTTCTTACATTCCAGCATTTTTCAATTTCTTCTCCAAGAGGGAGTTATTTCTCTACCTTTTCTTTTTCTTTGCTGGCTATATTGTAGTCATTGGGTACTGCTATATCTATTATAGTAGCCCTCTTGTTCTCCTTGTCTACCACCACTATATCTGGTTGGTCTGCTAGGACATGCTTGTTAGTTTGGATGTAGAAGTCCCAGAGGATCTTAGCGCGGTCATTTTCATTCACCTTACCAGGAGCTTCCCACCACTGTTGTGGTTTATTAAGGCCATACTCATCACATAGACTTCTATACACAATACCCGCGACATGATTATGTCGCTCAGTGTATGCGTTCCTTGCTAGCTGCCTGCATCCACTGATGATGTGTTGGATGGTCTCAGGTGCATCTTTGCACAGTCTGCATCTAGGATCGTCTCTAGTGTGATAGATTTTCGTTTGGAGTTGCCTTGTTGGGAGCACTTGCTCCTGGGCTGCCATGATTAGCGACGCTGTATTGGCCGTTAGGTTTCCTTTGTTCAGCCACATATATGTCTGGTGAAGATCGCCAACCTTAGATATTTGTTGGGGGTAAGCACCATGAAGAGGTTTCGTGTGCCAGTCAATTTCCTCATCATCAGAGCGTAGGTCCGTTGTAAGAGCAGCCGATTGAAATTCAGCTAGCAACTTATCTGAGATGGCCATGGAGGCTGCATATGCTTTGATGCTTTGCTCCTCCTCTTTCACTGTCTGCTGTACACTTTTGAGTCCCTGACCGCCATCTTTCCTATCAAGATACAATCTAGTAGTATCAGATTTTGGGTGGAGCGCTCCATGCATGGTCAGCAGTTTACGAGTTGCTATATCTGTTTCTTTGATGGCTTCCTCAGTCCACTTTATTATGCCTGCTGGATATCTTATTACTGGCAGTGCGTAGGTATTTATTGCCATGACTTGGTTCTTGGCATTGAGCTGGCTCCGTAAGACCTGCCGAAGGCGTTTCTTGTATTCGGTAATGGCTTTGTGACGTACCTCGGCTTCGTGGTTGATGTTGCTTAGCATAATCCCCAAGTACTTGTACCCTTCTTCTATATCTTTGATGGTACCATTTGGCATTCTTAGGCCATCTGTGAGCATAGAATGGCCTTTCTTAAGAATTAGCCTTCCACATTTCTCAATACCGAAGGTCATTCCGATGTCCTTGCTGTATACCTGAGTGAGGTGTATTAGCGAATCAATGTTCCTTTCTTTGTTAGCGTACAGCTTGATGTCATCCATGTAGAAGAGGTGGTTTATCTTGGTGCCACTCTTAAACTGGTACCCATATTGAGTCTCCTCCAGCAAATTGCTTAGAGAGTTTAGGCATATGCAGAAGAGCAGCGGTGATAAGGAGTCACCTTGATAGATGCCTCGCTTAATTTGTACACTCGCCAGCTTTTTGCCATTAGCCTACAGTTCCGTCTTCCATTTGGTCATTGACATCTTGATGAATGCCACAAGAGCAGGGTGAACATTGTACATACTGAGGCACTCAAGTATCCAACTATGGGGAATTGAGTCATAGGCCTTTTTGTAGTCAATCCAAGCCATGGCAAGATTGGTTTGCCTTCTCCTGCTGTCTTGACAGACCGTCCGATCCACCAGTAACTGATGTTTAGCTCCTCGGGTGTTGCGCCCAATTCCTTTCTGAGCACTGGTCATATAGTGACTCATGTGCTCTTCCAGTTTGTCTGCAACTATTCCTGAGAGCAGTTTCCAAGTGGTGGGCAAGCACGTTATTGGTCGATAGTTTTTGGGAATCGGCCCCTGCTTTGGATCTTTTATCAGAAGTACAGTTCGTCCTTTGGTCAGCCATTCTGGATGGTCACCTTCAACCAGAAGGCTTGAATCATGTCATGGCCAGGTGCTGCCCAGTTCTTCATACGCTGCACTCTGCACTTGATGTCCTCTTTGCTGATGGTGAGTCCTTGCTGAGCCACAGTGTGTTGATGGTTCTCTTTAAGCCTCTTCAGCCAATTTGCAGTGGTGTTATGAGTAGTCTCTTTCTCCCAGATGTCCTTTCAGAACTTTGAAGTGCTAGATCGGGGAGGCTCAGACATTGGCCTCTGCAGTTCACCTTTAAACTGGGAATACACTCTAGATGGATTATTGATGAACAGTTTGTTCATTCTCTTGTTATCCCGCTCTTTGGTGTACCGCTTCAGTCTTGCCGAGAGTGCTACTAGCTGCTGTTTGGCAGATTCTAGAGCTTCTATTGTGGCTTCCCTTTTTGGACACTCCAAACTGTGGTTACATCTCTCACTGAGCCTACTAACTTTCTTGCGCAAGTCCTTGATCTTATTTTGTAGCCTCAGCTGCCAGGATGGAATGGCTTGAAGCCTTGTTGGCATTGGCTTAATATCCATCTCCTCCAAGATGACGGTTGCTGTACTGTAGATGAAGGCATTAGTCTCACTGATTGATCCAGTTGAGATCGACTTCAGTGCCATGTTAATGTCTTCTAACAGCTTCATAGGTATGGCCTTGCTAACTCTTCGTAGTGGTACCCTGCTTTCATAATCATTAGCAGCTGACATCTTGTTGATGATATTTTTCGCAAGCTCTCTCACCCTTGGGTCAAGGTCCAAGTGCATGTCTTCTTCAACCCGTGAGTCAACACATGATCGTGTATGCGTGACAGTGTGTGTTGATATGCACTCATCGTTGGTTGAGGTTACTTGGGTGAACTGTTCCCTAATTTCATCTACCTCAAGTTCCGATATGAGGTGCCGCTTGATTATGTTACTCCTCTGAGCTACAAGTTGCTTAGCGGTTAGTGGCAATTCAGGGCGCATGTTTATCCACAGTTGCCGCATCCTTCCCATATAGCCCCACTTTTGAGGTTCACTCATAAAGTAGCACTGCATGAGGTCCGTGTTATCAGTCCAAGTCCATTTCATCCGTTTTGAACCAGTAGCTCATTTTTCACTGCCTTGTCCTGGTTCAGCTACAGGCAGTACGGACCTTGTTTGACCGGGCGACGTCCGAGCCGGCATGGCTTTGGTTATTGCACTCATCATAGAGGTTGTAGACGTTATACAAGCAAGGGTCTTGTCCAAGGAACACCAGAAAAGTGCAGTTGTTGGGGTTTGAACCGAGGACCTAATGATCACGGTCCCGATACCTTACCAACTGCGCTATCTGTCCTGTATCTGTCCTGTATCTGTCCTGTATCTGTCCTGTATCTGTCCTGTATCTGTCCTGTATCTGTCCTGTATCTGTCCTGTATCTGTCCTGTATCTGTCCTGTATCTGTCCTGTATCTGTCCTGTATCTGTCCTGTATCTGTCCTGTATCTGTCCTGTATATATATATATATGTATATATATATACATATATATATACATATATATATATATATATATATATATATATATATATATATATATATATATATATATATATATATATATATATATATATATATATATATATATATATACATGTATATATATATATATATATTTATATATATATGTATATATATATACATATATTTGAATATACTTCTATATGTTTAATATATATTTAAATATATTTATACATATATATTTATATATGTACAACTTAATAAACCCTTACATTTTAACAGCCATTCACGGAACATATCAATGTACTTTATTACTTTTACAGCTTTGTTACTTCAACAGTACACACTACATGACGTTTCTTGGCGCCGGTTCATTGTTGAAGACCTTTAACTCACCTGCTTCTGCTGCCATCATGCTTGATAAGGCTTACAATTTTCTGTCACCATCTTCTTCTGAACCTAACGTATTCATTGCTACGACTTGGAGTTCAACCTATGAATTCTTCAAATTCAGGGTAGACTCTTCTACACTTGAGCATATTGGTATCTCAAGAACTACAATAGGTAAGCTAGATAATAACTTAAAGTTCTTCAGAAATACTTGAAAGTCTCAGATTTACAACATGTAACCTACTAAAGTGTACATGGTGAAGTGTGTATATAAATATCTGCTGTGGACAAGGAATATCTTCAAGCATTTGTAAACTTGGAGTTATCATTTCATGACGCTTTTAGCGCTGTTTGACCAACATGGTAATTACTCTATCAGATATGAATGAATTAACTTAATAAATATTTCAACAAACACTGAATGCATTTTTAAAAGGCAAGTATTTGGCTATCATCACTTTAAACGTTGAAGTTTTTACATAAAATATTGAACTGTGTTTTTTGCTTGCGCATTGCCTCCAGGGTTGTGACGCATTAGAATTGCCTTCAGTCATTGCAAAGCAGCGCGCAGTAGTTTGGCAGTGCATTACATCATTGTAATGCTTAGTAAACATTTACTGCTGCTGCAAATGCCCTTCTACTGCAAATTTTTCACTGTTATCTACTCTACGTTTACTTCCATGACGCTTTACCTGAAACCTAGCTGTTCGGGAATATTGCTAAAGAGCATTCCTAAAAAACTTACTGCGACTGTGTGTACTGCAACCACACATTGGTATGAAGTTGATACTTTGGATCAACTGACATGGCTGACTTTTCAAGTATTGGTACCAAAATTTCCTTGTTACTGCACATCGTGCAAAGTTTTCATCGCAATCGATAGTGTTTGAATATTAAAAACGGAAGTGGATTATGTACACAGCTTCAGCTTTGATGGCCTCCAGTAATTACCCTCAACTAATTGCACTTCTGCTCCAACCCTTCCATCAACTTGGAATATAGAGTCAGACATAATTGCCACTAGTATATCTTGCAGTCCTGTTTGCTGTGAATGATCAGTAGATATAACACTACAACAAACACTACAACAAAAGTGGTTGATTGTAGCCTGTTTTGACAAACTTGTTTTTGCAGAGTTGTCTCCCATTGAGCAGGCCGAGCAAAACATCAGCTTGTCACAAGACGTGTTGCACCTGATGCATCAGCTGCACTGAAAGGGAGTTGTTCTCTTCCGTCTATGTAGCTTGGCTGAGATGTTATGTCGATCGCTCCATCGGCAATCATAACAGATTTTGGGCAAAAGTTTTTGTAGAAAAAAATAAGACAGAAACGTTTAAGCAGAGACCAGTCTCTGTGGTAAACTTTAGTAGAACTTAAGAATAAAATAAATTAAAAATAAAATCAATAAGAACAAATAAAACTGACTGATACACAAATAGAAATAAAACTGACTGAGCGCTCAAATAACAAAAAGTTTAGTTGCTGTTGTTGCCTAAGTCCTTAAATTCTACTAAAGTTTACCGCAGAGGCTGGTCTCTGATTAAATGTTTTTATTTTATTTTTTCTAACGTAAGTTTTTGCGCGAAATCCGTTATGATTACCAATGAAGCGACCGACATAACATCGCAGCCAAGCCGCATAGATGGAAGAGAACAACTCCCTTTCAGTGCAGCTGATGCATCAGGTACAGCGCATATTGTGACAAGCTGTTGTTTTGCTCGTCGCGTATGCCAGGGGACAACTCCACAAAAGCAACAGTTTGTCAGGACAGGCTAGGTTGACTGGCACAGGTTTTAGAGAATTGGTTTAAAATTCTGAATGTCGTGAGTTCTATTCCCGCATCGTATAATTGTTTTTCCTACTTCTAGTTTTTACTTTGAAGAGACGAATGGTCAGACACGTCTCTCATTTTAGCAAAAGGTCGGATATCATTGAAGTGGCCGTTTTTGCCTTTTATGTTCATTAAAATCATATACATAAACTATAATAGATACTCATTTCAATCATATAAAACATGCTGGTTGTGATCGGTTTATTCACCTACTCAAATTTAAATAGCATTCACATGTTACAAGTGTGTTGTGGGGTGTCTTAGCTGTGTCAAGGACTACTCGATGCTTGACATTGTGAAGATTTTTTGTGATAATGTGTCGAGCGTGTATGTACGGGGACATGCAAATGTTCCTACTGCATCTATGAATGCGACATTTAGGGTGACAAACCATGTTTAATACTGTTGAATCCATATACATATTTATTTCTCAAAGATTGACGCCTGTCATTGTCTGCTTGAATATCTGTCTTTCTAGTTAAGCTATTAAAATCTTAGAATTAAAATCTCACATTCTGCGGGATTTGAACTTACGATTATTGCAACTGCAGGTTTGCTATCCCATCATCTAATCACCAGACCATGAAGGCTATTACGATGTGAAGTCCTAACTCTATACTTTATAAACCCTTTTTCCAATTTTATATGCTAAATGAAGTATTAATTGAAATTCTATTAATTCTATAAAACAGGATGCTTTTTCGTCTTTTCGTGAATTTCTATTTTTGATTTTTTGTAAGGTGCAATTGCTGAATCGGTAAAGGCCAATACATTTCATGTAAAAAATTGTATTATCTCTAATAGGAATAGCCTCGACATTTTCTCTCCATTTGGTCAGACCAAGACATTCTGATATCTCATTTTCAAATTTGTACCAACTGCACAAAACACTTTGCTCCTGATTTGAAGTTTGAAGATAGGATTGTAACCGTTGTTATATGTTAAATAAAAGTAAATTTTCTGTGCAAGGAATTTTATTACTTAGGCAACACCGAGTATTCATCTAGTTTATATATACATGTATGTTAAAATGACTCAACATAAATTTAAAAATTTTTTAAAGCAGTATATGAGCTGCTATCCAATTTTGATTGAGTAACACTTTGACAAGTGGTAAGCAGCGAAATTCACTTTGAGTTGTAACACAACTCAAAGTTAAGTTATGGTATTGGCTTGTTCACTTTCCTACCCTAATAGCAACTAACCAATCACAACCACCATTTTGACTATAATAAGAAAAGCCAAAGCAGAATTTTCATTATGTTTGATTTATTTATTAATTTTCATTTGTAGTTCATCATTTAACGTCTGTTGTAATGCTGACAATCTGTTAGTTCCCAGCTGAAAGGTTACACTCATCATTGCTTGTTTTCTACCAGAATAGTTTTACATTTAGACAAAGTTTTTCTGCGTAAGGTAATTAACCCACTTGTAAATTATAGACTCAAAGGAGCCCATCTCTGATGTTACTGGAATAGCATGCCATAAACCTAACACTCTGTTTATGGTTGCTACCTCCTGGTCAAAATGGACTATTTGGCACGTCGATCTGGAAACAAATCAAATGGAAAGAGTAGAGCTTTGTTTTGGCTTGTCTGACTGTTACACAATGTACTCATTTCGCCCGGTTATAAATATTGTCGGAGAACGACTTTTTTTGATGCTTGCGAACCACATTCCTGTCGTCGGTAAGCAATTGATTTCTCTGTATTTTACTTTGATCAGCTTATGTTAGAGTGGGTTGATTTGGCTAACCTCATCGATTAGTTATATACATGCTTGTAAATTACATAAGCTGGTTATTGTTTTTAATACCATATTTTGTTGTATGTAGATTTCCATGGAGGTTCGGATGGAGACACATACCCAACATCAGAGGTAACTGAGTTGACTACATCAAGCGTTGTAACCAATGAAAGTTCTGTCTCTAAGCGATCTGAAAGTACAGACAAAGAGCAAACGAATAGGTTGGAAGAAACCACTACAGACCCCAGCACAATATCACAAGAGCCAGATATGCCTCACTCTTCTCCTCCTGTTCAACAAATGCATCATTTCCAGTTCATTTCTTTCTCACCACCTTGCCGATTTCATCCCATTACTAAGTTGGGTCTTAAAGTGCTAAATGAGTTTACATATACAGGTGATCTCAAGACAGCAGTCTTTTGTAGTTTAGAATGTGTAAACCACAGCACTTGTGTAGCCTTTGGAAGCAATAAAGCAGGTGTCTGCTGCCTCTTTCAGTCCACCACCCATGTTGTCACAGCTGATACTAGAATGTTAGAGTGTTATTATAAGTCGTTGCAGTGATGTAAGCGTGGCAGAGTACTCATCATGTAGGTGTGTTGTTTTACAGTTTTAATCACAGAGCATATAGTAATCTCCTCGTACAAGATTGGTTTTCAAGCGTTATCAAGAATAGAGCGTGTAGCATTTTCATAATAATAACTACCTCATCAAACCTTCAAAGTGTGAGAGCTCACAGCACTTTTCTTGTGGTAAACATTTTGTCACACCTTGTCAGTTAGCAAAAACATAGTACTGTTTTAGTGAAAAGCAATATTGTATATTTTCTGTAAGATATTTTGTAGAATGGTTCTAAAATCAAGTACCCTGTCATAATTTAACAGTGAAACATCACAGAGCAATCTCCTAACTCTATGTTTCCTGTCATAAATTTTTAGTAAGAATCCACAGAGCTATTTCTAGTATTAAGTACTTTGTCATAAATGTTTAGTAAGCATCTTTGGGGATATTTCCTAGAATTAAGTACCTTGTTATGCATTTTCAGTAAAAGATCATAAAATCGTAAAAATGTTTGCTCCTCTATAAGAGAGCATGTGATGTTCTTCCTTATAATGTATGTAGTATACTGTTACAGCAAGTACAATATCATGTACTTTAACTTAGAGAATATAATCATAGTCCAGGTTCCTTGTCATACATTCTCGTTTTTGCATTCAGCAGTAGCCTATCATACCGTCTATGTTCGTAGTATTTCATTTTATCTTGCAAATAGATTCGTTCCGGTTTATGTGTCAGCAGAGAGTATAAGGGGTAGATTGTTTTACCATCTTTTTTCGAGAGTACATTGCACGCTCCCTATTATGTTTTGAGTTTGAGGTAAGAATTTCAAGGCATTCTATTCTTCAGCTAAGTTGAACCTTATTGCTTTTCATTCATCAATCTATTCACAACTCGCTGTTCTTGTCATCATAAACACTTGTACCATGCTATGTATTCTCACACACACACTATGGTATTTTATAGTGATTCATGTTTTTTTCTATATAATTATGTCAAACTTGTACTTGTCTGCCTATTAATTCTGACTTTCTTTTTCATCATTATTTATCAAAGTTATTATTTGTGAAATATATGTCTGTGTTTGTTGTCATTATTCAATGGTAATAATCGGCACAGAGATGTTTTTCAACACTTGCCAAAAATAATGAAAAGACAGGAAACAGGAATTATTGAGTGAGCTGAATAAAATTGCTGAGAAAGTTGGTAATTTATTAGTATTATAGAAGATAGAGAAGGTCAGGTTGTACTAGCAGAAAGGTTTTTCCATGTGTTTATAATGACAGTCGATAAATTATCATTTGTATACTAGACCAGCGACTAATAAAAAAATTCTAAATAGAGTTAGTTAATAAAACACAGCACTTCTGGTGTCAGTTTCAACAACTTCAAAAAGAAAGAATGCTATAACAATACTAGCCGTTATTAAAATGCCCATTGAAAGACTTATAGAACTCTTGAATACACAAATATTAAAGCGTCAGATTTTTGACTTAGTGTCCCAACATGGAATTTTTCTGATTGGCTGATGAGTGTTGATAAGAGATGATGTTGACCCTATATATGGCACTGCTGTGTAACCACTGATGTCTAATACTAGCTATAGGAATGCTAGTTGGTCATTGTCATTTACCTTGAAAGTAAGGGTTTTACGACTGGAATATCCAGATAATAGCAACATGTTTATCATGAAATGATGACATGTGAAAAGCATGCATCTATTTTAAAGTATTGATTGATTATTTATTTTGATTTTCATTAATCAAAGGATAATTTTTTTTACAGCGCTAGTAATTACAAATTTTTAGAACTTTTCTTCTACAAAATATTCAAATGCCTTGAAAGTAGTTTTTGGAAGATTTTTATACATAGAAAAAGTTGAAGTCAGTTTGGCCTGAATGTTACAATAATAAAATGCATATTACGATAAAATGGCTGTTACCTGCAATTCAAATGGATAAAATTTTATTAATTTAAGCGGCTAAAACTAGTTTCCTTTGGAAGTTTTGTTCAGAAGATTTTTGGCCCTCAGCATTTATTTCTTATTAAACACCAAAACTAATAAATTCCGTGATCATGTATAAAGTTGAGAACAGCTGATTTAAGGGTTTTATAGCAACTTAATTATATGAAATCTCACTTAAAGTACAACTTTAAGCTTTTGGCTCAAAAAATTACCAAGAAATTATTTCGAACGCATCTTAATGAAAGCACAGTATTAGGAGTTATCAACTTTCGTCAGATTGGATTTAAATGAGAAAACAATTCCTAATTTCATGCTTCATATTTCATATTATACAGTTGTAGGTAGCGTCATAATTTACATTTCATTCAACTACTAGATGAATATGCTAAAAGGTGTTCCGTATGTAAGACGTAAACTTTCATATTGTGACAAGATTTAGATTGATGCAATACATCACATTGATGCCCTCCTTGGTTGCCTACACTGGATTATCAATCTTGTTGTTTTGAAGTTTAGTACAAGACATGCCGGTTGCATGTAAGAACTGTGTGTCATATTATGTTTATTGGTAAGTGAAATTCTACGCTAAAACTCATTGATAGCAATTTTTTTGTTTTGTTATGTCAAGCGAGGTGGTAAATGTTCCGGTCATGTTAGCATCATGTTAGCATCTCATTGGCTTACTCGGTTAGCCAATAAGCACATTCTAATTCTAATCTTAAACTTGAGCCTCATGACTTGATATTCACAACTCAATGACCAGTCTTATTGGCTCACAGAATTATCCAATAAGACTGATGATGCAAACAGTCACCATTTTGTTATACTTTGTACTGATGCTATACTAACCTTGCATGCAACACAGGGTGTTTGTATCTATAAAAAATATTGGCTTGTTTGCCTTCATCTTGCAAGTAGGGGCTCAATTGCAAGCAACACAGCGTTCACATGAATCCCCGTTGACGCAAGAGCTTTGTGTATTACTTTCAGCTTTTCTCACAGGTTGCAAGTTGTATGTGAACCGGATATTACGACCATAGTTGGTTGTTGCTGATTCTAAAAGCCAGTTATTTTGACCTGACAAACACAGGAATGCTGAGCTAGCTTACAAACTGTTTCTCCTGTTTAAGGGTCTGTACGTGTGAAGGAGAGAGAGGGTTGAACAATCAAATTACTACATAATAGCTAGTTGTTTATCTGACACTATACACTTTGCTTAGAGCAATAATTAATTCTGTATGCGCCTGTTTAGCCTGTTTTGACAAACTGTTGTTTTTGCGGAGTTGTCCCCTGGCGAGCGGGCGAGCAACACAACAGCTTGTCACAAGGCGTACAGCACCTGATGCATCAGCTGCACTTATAGGGAGTTGTTCTCTTCCGTCTATGCGGCTTAGTTGCGATGTTATGTCGGTCGCTCCATTGGTAATCATAATGGATTTCGCGCAAAAATTTATGTAGAAAAAAAGATTACAACGTTTAATCAGCGACCAGTCTCTGCGGCAAACTTTAGTACAACTTAAGAACTTAGACAACAACAGCGACTAAACATGTCGTTATTTGTGAGCTCAGTCAGTTTAATTTCTATTCTTGTATCAGTCAGTTTTATTTGTTCTTATGGATTTTATTTTCAATTTATTTTATTCTTAAGTTCTACTAAAGTTTACAACAGAGTTGTAAACAACCAACAGTCTTTGGTTAAACGTCGTATTCTTATTTTTTTCTACATAACTTTTTGCGCGAAATCAGTTATGATTACCAATGGAGCGACCGACATAACATCATAACCAAGCCGCATAGACAGAAGAGAACAACTCCCTATAAGTGCAGCTGATGCATCAGGTGCAGTACGTCTTGTGACAAGCTGTTATGTTGCTCGCCCGCTTGACGGGGGACAACTCCACAAAAAACAACAGTTTGTCAAAACAGGCTAGCGCCTGTTCTACAAATCAATAGTTACTAGTTTTGGCAAAAAGTTGTCTTACCTTCTTGAAATACTTTTTGTGGGCTGATACTTGATACACTATAGGTTTAATACCATCTTTAAATTTTAAGCAATAATAATAATGCTGGTTATTGACTAGCAATAACAAGTTACTTGTGCAAAAAAATATATTTATTTGAGTCAGTGTCAAGAGTAGCGGCTATCAGTTTGAATGCAATGGTTGAGTTTCTTCTTGGTTGGCTTTATTCCTGTTGCGAACATATTTAATCGTTAGGGTTGATATGATTAGTGTTGCTGGCACTGAACATGCTATTGCAAAGCATGACATAGTAATTCCAAAAGATCCATAAGCTGCTATCACACCAGACAGAGTTAAACCTGTGAAGGACCTGTAAAGAAAGTAAAAATAAATATTTGTTCTAATATAATAACATAATTACAAACTATCGGTGGTGTCTGTATGACTACATGTATTTGGGAAACAAAATAGTACTAGAAACTGATAGATAAAGAACAGCGGCTTCATTAGCTTCAAGAAGGCAATACGCATTTTATAGCACAAACATCTGTCATCATTTCAGACAAACTGGCTAGACAAGGATGCAAACATGACTATCTAATCTAACCTAATCAACTTTGTTAATACTGCTGACCTCACACATTGATCTCTACAATTGATCTTTGCAGGTTCTATGTAAAAAATTATAGCTTTCCAGTCTTACATTTTACCTGTTTGCTTCCTTTTGACTATTGTAATTTAGAGCTACACAATCACAAACAATAGCCCACCAGCTTGTAGCAGGTGAATGTTGGTGGGAAAACTTCTAACTGTTGCAGCACAAGGTTTGTTATGCTGCGCTCTAGTTAAATCAACATTACTACACAACGATCAGTTTCCCAGTTTACTGTGGAATTTATATACTTGCATAGCCAATTATTTTTAGTATTATTAAACAAATTTGCTTTTAAAGATGTTTTTTCTAGCATTATGTAAGTTCAGCGTATAAAGAGCAGAGGTTTATAATTTTCTTCTATCCCATCTTATGTACATGTATATTACGACTCCACCAGTAAGTCCTAAGGACAAACCGCTCAATATTTGGTGAGCTTGTGGCCAGCTGAGCTCCATAAAATAATTTAAAACAACTGTTTAAGAATCACAGTTGACAGTTCATGCTAGGTTCCAATTTCTTCACCTAAACCTAACATCATGTTTAACTCTATAATACAGACACCAGCTAGTAATAAAATTACTCCGCAATTTGAACAAAACCAAAGAGGATGAGGGGCAGTAGTTATAGACTCACCCTAAAGAGTAGGCAAAGGTTACGAAACCGACACACATAGCTTTGGTATTCTTCTTCAACTCCTCATTATTTTCACTGAAACATAAAATCACAAACTGATAAGCATAGTTTTATTAAATTCTTCAATTATTCTAGTCTTCCCTTTCAAACACAATCTAACATAAAGAAATGAGATGATGCAATGCATAGCTCTTAGCGCAAGTCTATCTGCTTTAGATAGTACAATATTTACTCTGGTGCTCAATGAACTCAACAAATTAATGGTTATTCTCAAATGAGAAGGCAATTCCCACATTCTGTAGTAAGTACATCGGAACTGCATTTTTAGGAAACTGTAATTAATCACCGCCATTGTTCCATCAATAACTTTTTACTGTAAACCATTTTATAAGATTATTAGTTGTTCAGCAGTCCATAGCTAGGCTGCGAAAGTTCAACTTTTTTTTATTATACGATCTTTTTTACAATTATAGTCGCTTTTATAACCAGATCTTCTCTGGCACAATTAGTAATTGCTTTCTCTATGACAAGATAAGCCTTGTATGCTGACATTTGCACACAAACATATGGAAAAGCCTATTTTATATATTTACTTTGAAAAATATTGTCGAGGATGCATACATGTACATGTAGTTATGGTGTTTTGCCTATTGTTTTTTGCACTTTTAGTTATGTTCTCTTACTTCAAGGTAAGGGAAGGCAAGTCCAAACTAAGCAGCTATTTTAATTTCTTTGGTTTGCTTCAATACCTGTTCTCCATGAGAGAGGTTGCCTATAAAACTTGTTATCACATGACTGCAAAATCTCAACAAAATGATGTATGTGAACAACTTGTATGAAACTCACTCTTCAAATTCTGTTGGTATGATTAGATTCATTCCAGATACAAATCCAAACGCTAGCGCTATTCCCATTATAGCGAGAGTGACTATGAGTAACCATAGAGGTCTACAAGAAATAGAAGATTAAATTCAGGTGTGAGTAACTCTTAAAATGTTGGAGAATCTTGTGCAGTTTTATTGTTTGTGAATAAAAAGTATTAGTTATTATAAAGTAAAGTTATTATATTTAATAACCCATGATGCCCCTAAACATAATATTTAATAACCCATGATGCCCCTAAACATAATATTTAATAACTAATGATGCCCCTAAACATAATATTTAATAACCCATGATGCCCTAAACATAATATTTAATAACCCATGATGCCCTAAACATAATATTTAATAACCCATGATGCCCTAAACATAATATGTAATAACCCATGATGCCCTAAACATAATATTTAATAACCCATGATGCCCCTAAACATAATATTTAATAACCCATGATGCCCTAAACATGATATTTAATAACCCATGATGCCCTAAACATAATATGTAATAACCCATGATGCCCTAAACATAATATGTAATAACCCATGATGCCCTAAACATAATATTTAATAACCCATGATGCCCTAAACATAATATTTAATAACCCATGATGCCCTAAACATATTATTTAATAACCCATGATGCCCCTAAACATAATATTTAATAACCCATGATGCCCTAAACATAATATGTAATAACCCATGATGCCCTAAACATAATATGTAATAACCCGTGATGCCCTAAACATAATATGTAATAACCCGTGATGCCCTAAACATAATATGTAATAACCCATGATGCCCTAAACATAATATGTAATAACCCATGATGCCCTAAACATAATATGTAATAACCCGTGATGCCCTAAACATAATATGTAATAACCCATGATGCCCTAAACATAATGTTTAATAACCGATGATGCCCTAAACATAATATTTAATAACCCATGATGCCCCTAAACATAATATTTAATAACCCATGATGCCCCTAAACATAATATTTAATAACCCATGATGCCCTAAACATAATATTTAATAACCCATGATGCCCTAAACATAATATGTAATAACCCGTGATGCCCTAAACATAATATGTAATAACCCATGATGCCCTAAACATAATATGTAATAACCCATGATGCCCTAAACATAATATTTAATAACCCATGATGCCCCTAAACATAATATGTAATAACCCATGATGCCCTAAACATAATATTTAATAACCCATGATGCCCCTAAACATAATATTTAATAACCCATGATGCCCTAAACATAATATTTAATAACCCATGATGCCCTAAACATAATATTTAATAACCCATGATGCCCTAAACATAATATGTAATAACCCATGATGCCCTAAACATAATATTTAATAACCCATGATGCCCCTAAACATAATATGTAATAACCCATGATGCCCTAAACATAATATTTAATAACCCATGATGCCCTAAACATAATATTTAATAACCCATGATGCCCTAAACATAATATGTAATAACCCATGATGCCCTAAACATAATATTTAATAACCCATGATGCCCCTAAACATAATATTTAATAACCCATGATGCCCTAAACATAATATTTAATAACCCATGATGCCCTAAACATAATATGTAATAACCCGTGATGCCCTAAACATAATATGTAATAACCCATGATGCCCTAAACATAATATTTAATAACCCATGATGCCCTAAACATAATATTTAATAACCCATGATGCCCTAAACATAATATGTAATAACCCGTGATGCCCTAAACATAATATGTAATAACCCATGATGCCCTAAACATAATATTTAATAACCCATGATGCCCTAAACATAATATTTAATAACCCATGATGCCCTAAACATGATATTTAATAACCCATGATGCCCCTAAACATAATATTTAATAACCCATGATGCCCTAAACATAATATTTAATAACCCATGATGCCCTAAACATAATATTTAATAACCCATGATGCCCTAAACATAATATGTAATAACCCATGATGCCCTAAACATAATATTTAATAACCCATGATGCCCCTAAACATAATATGTAATAACCCATGATGCCCTAAACATAATATTTAATAACCCATGATGCCCTAAACATAATATTTAATAACCCATGATGCCCTAAACATAATATGTAATAACCCATGATGCCCTAAACATAATATTTAATAACCCATGATGCCCCTAAACATAATATTTAATAACCCATGATGCCCTAAACATAATATTTAATAACCCATGATGCCCTAAACATAATATGTAATAACCCGTGATGCCCTAAACATAATATGTAATAACCCATGATGCCCTAAACATAATATTTAACAACCCATGATGCCCTAAACATAATATTTAATAACCCATGATGCCCTAAACATAATATTTAATAACCCATGATGCCCCTAAACATAATATTTAATAACCCGTGATGCCCTAAACATAATATGTAATAACCCATGATGCCCTAAACATAATATTTAATAACCCATGATGCCCCTAAACATAATATGTAATAACCCATGATGCCCTAAACATAATATTTAATAACCCATGATGCCCCTAAACATAATATGTAATAACCCATGATGCCCTAAACATAATATGTAATAACCCATGATGCCCCTAAACATAATATGTAATAACCCATGATGCCCCTAAACATAATATTTAATAACCCATGATGCCCCTAAACATAATATTTAATAACCCATGATGCCCCTAAACATAATATTTAATAACCCATGATGCCCTAAACATAATATTTAATAACCCATGATGCCCTAAACATAATATGTAATAACCCATGATGCCCCTAAACATAATATGTAATAACCCATGATGCCCCTAAACATAATATTTAATAACCCATGATGCCCTAAACATAATATTTAATAACCCATGATGCCCTAAACATAATATTTAATAACCCATGATGCCCTAAACATAATATGTAATAACCCATGATGCCCCTAAACATAATATGTAATAACCCATGATGCCCCTAAACATAATATTTAATAACCCATGATGCCCTAAACATAATATTTAATAACCCATGATGCCCTAAACATAATATTTAATAACCCATGATGCCCCTAAACATAATATTTAATAACCCATGATGCCCCTAAACATAATATGTAATAACCCGTGATGCCCTAAACATAATATTTAATAACCCATGATGCCCCTAAACATAATATTTAATAACCCATGATGCCCCTAAACATAATATGTAATAACCCATGATGCCCCTAAACATAATATTTAATAACCCATGATGCCCTAAACATAATATTTAATAACCCATGATGCCCTAAACATAATATTTAATAACCCATGATGCCCTAAACATAATATTTAATAACCCATGATGCCCCTAAACATAATATTTAATAACCCATGATGCACCTAAACATAATATTTAATAACCCATGATGCCCCTAAACATAATATGTAATAACCCATGATGCCCTAAACATAATATTTAATAACCCATGATGCCCTAAACATAATATTTAATAACCCATGATGCCCTAAACATAATATTTAATAACCCATGATGCCCTAAACATAATATTTAATAACCCATGATGCCCTAAACATAATATTTAATAACCCATGATGCCCTAAACATAATATTTAATAACCCATGATGCCCTAAACATAATATTTAATAACCCATGATGCCCCTAAACATAATATGTAATAACTCATGATGCACCTAGACGTTATAATGTCTAATAACCCGTGATGCACCTAGATATTTTTATAAAAAAATGATGACTCGAGGTGACTTCGTTTCAAAATGTAACACTTGTATTTCGATAGACTGCCTTAGGTTGTGTGCTTAGCTGTTCTCTACTGGTAGCTATTTATTAAGCAACAAAACATAGCAAAACAATTGAGACAGCCTTGTGCAGGTGTTTCATAACTAGTCAGATTACCAGAAGTCAGCAAAATTACTGCACTGTCTTTCGAAAACTTTCAAACTTGGAAACCTTTTGTTAAGGGATACTTTTAGTCCAACTGATTAAAGCATTTCACACCTTTTATCAGCACTAGTAATAATAATAATAATAATTAATAACACTAATAATCACAAAGGTGTCATGGGCCATCAGAGATTATTATGTGTAGTAATTATGTGCATACCTTAGTTATCCCATAATGTGCAAAGTAGCCGAGTGGTCCGCCACATGGAAATTTGACACGTACATTCTAAAAATCAGAATGTACGTGTCGAATTTCCGGCAATTTTTTTCCTAGCCCTTTTAGCATGACTTCGGACAGATGAATGGACACTGCTTTTACTATGATAAAAATTAACAAACACTGTAAGCTCAGAAACGCTTTTGGGATAAGGGCTTACTCATCACATGAGATAAACTAGCATTCAAATGAGATGACGTGTGTATGAATGTTGATATTGAAGTTTATGTGGATATGGCTTTTAGTTTGGCTATGAATGTTGTGAACGTGATATCCATGTGAATGTTGCTAAAAGCAGTATAAGGATTTAATATGTGAGGTGAAGCCAGATATGGAATTGGATATGGAGTCAGATATGGAGTCAGATACAGAGTCAGATACAAAAATGTATTTGAAACCAGATCTAGAGTTGGCTATATAGCTGGACAAAAAATTGGATATAGAGTCAAATATGGAATCGGACAAGAAATTGGATGTGTAATCGGATATGGAATCGGATATGAAGTCGGATATGCAATCAAACAAAAATCGGATATAGAGTCGGATAAGAACTCGAAGTAGGAAATCGGTTATGGAATCAGAAACAGAATTGAATAAAAAGTCGGATATGGAACCGGACATTGATTCAGATCTGAAATCAGATATAGCATCGAATATGAAGTCGAACATGAATTCAGATTTTGAAGCTAATATAGTATTGCATAAGAAATCAGATACAAAATTAGATATCAAATGAACATACACGTATATGTGATTATTAATATGACTGTACATATAAACTTAGATAAAGGTCTACTTACAGGCAATACACTTGATACTTTAAAGGTATAAAACAAATATTTACCAGCTATAGGTTTTGCTGTAGATTCAAACATTATGCAGATGTTCTGCTACTTTTGTATATGACACTTGCTGCTAGTCCTCAACTAAATAACTAGCCATTCTGCTATTTATGTGCTGACGTTTCTCATTTCTATTGTAATGTTAGTTTGCTATTTTTATCACAAAGTTTTCAGAGTTAAAAGTTTTATTTTAATTTCAAGAGCGTAGCATCAAAGGCAGAACTTAAATTTGTGAAAACCATCAGCACAAGTAACCGCCTGCTTTTGTTCTCTGAAACGAGACAGATGACGAGCTTGTATACTTACCGATGGAACCCTAGAAGGACCAGGAGAGGCATGGGGCCCATAAAGCAAAAGTTAACCGCATGCAGTACAAATCCAAAAGCCATCATCCACCATGGGGTCACCCAGCTCTAGAAAGCAAAGAATATCTTTGTTCAGGACATATCACAGCTCGGTGCCCTCTATGAGCATTAGGCTTTGGTGAAGTAGTATTGCTACATTTCTTTAGGTAAAACAGAAATAATATAATATGATATAATGCTTCCAATGTACCAACAGTTCTTTCGAGAAACTAGGTACACCTCAACTTGCAGTAATAGAGGAAGATAATTATCGTCTCTAATTTTTGAATGCTTACATTTTAAACAATACAGCATGGATTTATAATAGTTTCAAACAAAGTTAATTATATCATAAATATATATACCTATATATTTATGATATAATTAGTAAATGAGTTTTATCTGAGGATTGTACATTTTACTATGTATATGAAACTAATAGTAATAAAGCTTTTTTAGTCAACTCTCACTTCGCCATATTTTAGCTCTTGCTTTTAGAAATTGAGCACTATGTTAGAAAAGTTTTGAACTGACATTCCATTCTATACATATATATACATATACATATATATACATATATATACATATATATATATACATATATATATATACATATATATATATACATATATATATATATATATATATATATATATATATATATATAAAAAATTGTTTCCTCACCCCGGAGACCCCGTATGGGTGGTAAATTCTGCTCTAACTCGGGTCTCCTACCAGAGACCTGGGAGTTTGAGCACTCGCCTCAAGATCTTAGCTGTTCCCAATAGCGCACTTTTCTGCAACTCACCTGAGTTGATTGCTGTTGGTACTTGGGCAAGCCACATTTTATGCGCCAGTGTTATTGCGCCCAGTGCCCCAATGACTACTGGGATTACAGTTGTTCTTACATTCCAGCATTTTTCAATTTCTTCTCCAAGTGGGAGATATTTCTCTACCTTTTCTTTTTCTTTGCTGGCTATATTGTAGTCATTGGGTACTGCTATATCTATTATAGTAGCCCTCTTGTTCTCCTTGTCTACCACCACTATATCTGGTTGGTTTGCTAGGACATGCTTGTCAGTTTGGATGTAGAAGTCCCAGAGGATCTTAGCGCTGTCATTTTCATTGACCTTACCAGGAGTTTCCCACCAGTGTTGTGGTTTATTAAGGCCATACTCATCACATAGACTTCTATACACAACACCTGCGACATGATTATGCCGCTCAGTGTATGCGTATATATATATATATATATATATATATATATATATATATATATATATATATATATATATATATATATATATATATATATATATATATATATATATATATATATATATATATATATATATATATAGAACTATATTTCCCAACTAGGAGGCTTCTATCAATATATAATCCATGTTAGGAGGCTCTGAAAAATTAGGAGGCGTCCAGGGAGCCTCCTAATTCTAGCAGTGTTTATAGTGCTTAACAACCCTATAGAAGTATTTTAAACATGATTCCCATAATCGCCTTATATATCTATATTCTTATATATGGAAAAGAGGAGACAACTCCAACAAAAATGTGTAATTTTCTATCAATAAATTATAAACCCTAGGAGGCTCTTATATATGGAACTAGGAGGCATATATCAATTTTAAAACATTCTTACTTTTAACTGTTTTGGTATCGTTTCAGTTAATAGCACAATCTATTTAAAAACATATTGCAATAGGTTTATGACTAAGCATCAGCAAATACAAAGAATTAGCAGCTATGTTGGATACAGTCAGTTTTGCTAATATTCATGATAGCTTTATTAGATTTGAGAAATAAAGTTGTATATTAACAAACTACAATACATTACAATTTATTTGCTGACCCTTTTTATAGTTTTCAAAACTGCCATTTAAGCACTCCCTTTTTTGCAAGGTTTCTCATTGATCTGCTCTTTTTTGTGAAAATTCACAATAATTGCACATTATGGTTTCAACTGATGTTTAAGCATGGCTGTAGTAAAAGTTTAAATAAGTCTATAATCAGTACAATTCATATTTGCGATGCCGTTGCATCCAGCCACAAAATAAATATTTTTTTGAAACTTTGCATCCAAACGCAATACCTGAGAGATGGTTTTTTAGTCGAAGAATTGATTTTTTAAATTTATTGAAGTAAAGTGGCAAAAGTATAACCACAGTATATAACAGCTAGAGAGATGTGGCTGTTATAATGTTGCTGTGGCTGTTAGGACTATTAGTTCTTCACCCATGTAGTCTACTAAAGCTTGGTAGCAGCAGAATGACTACATGTAAGGGAGCAAGTCACATTCGGTAAGTTGTTCATGTTATTTTAGTCAATTTACAGTTTATTTACTTGAAACATACAGTTGTAGAAAAGCAGTATAAATTTTATTTAATATTGAAATAGGACTAGCGTGAAAAAAGTATGTTTCAATTATTATAATTTTTAAGGAATGTAGCACAGAACACGTTTGATATATTTTTTACATCCGTTTATGTCATCCAACTGCTGATATTGTTCTGCATAGAAAAGTCAAGAATAGTCAGCATTATATTACCAAAAAGGAAAAAATCAAAACTTTTTGTAAAGTCCTAATTTTTGACTTTATTATTGTTACACGAATGTTCAGTTTTGTAACATCAACACAGACACGCCAGCTGTCAATTAATAGTTATTTTAGTGAATCAGTTAATTCTCCAATTCTAATCTATTTTCAGTTATTATTATTATAATTTTTGATGTTTTTTATAATGATAAGTAATGTTATTAATGTGGTTCTACCAACAGTCAAAACTGTTATTAGAATAACATGATCATAAAGTAATTGTATTATTGTTATCATGAATAGTGAGAGTTTGCGTATTTCAGTTATGATTTTGTAAGTAATAGTAGTACATGCATAGGCATAAGCAAGTAAGTGGGTATATGCAGCCTTTGAATTTTGAAACTTTTAGTATTTAGTTTGAATCTTGTGTAGTAATTGTGTAGTAATTAAGAGCTTAGCTGTTTTATAGAGCTTCAGTAGTAGGAGGCAGATATTCAAGTTTGCCAAAAAAACCTAACCAGTGAACTAAAATGTGTATTTTGCTTTCATTTTAGTTTGTATATCTGTTTATGCTACTTGAATTATCTTTTCATTTTTGTAGAAACTTGGTAAGCATTATTGCTAAGATGGCATATTTATCAGATGGCAGAGAGTATTAGACAAAGTTGGATGTTCTTTTCTAGAAAAGGTATGTTGCTAATTACACATTGGTTTGCATAAAAAATATGTCAAAATAATCAAGGTTTCATCTACCGAAATTTATAATATTTTTTAACATATACATAATTATAGATTACAAACTATAAAACATTATATCAGTAAGGTTGTATTTTGAAATGTAGTAAAGTTTGACGTTTTGGCAAAGTCACTATGATAAGCAAAACTTTAAATTCACCAACACAAAATATACTGTACAAAGTTTTACTGTAACTAGCAAATGTATACCTGACGTAAGAATGTAACAGCATGCCCAAAAGTAGTTTTTCTTTGTATAGTTGCAAATAATCAATGACGCTTTAGTTATAGATAACTGCTGGATGAGAAGCATTGATGGCCCACACCAAAGACTGATTTGCAGACATCAAATTAAAGGTATGCGATATTGCAATAAGTTGCTGTAAAATAGCACATTATACATGCGAGCCAAAAATTAGTGTAATAATTTGATATAGCCATAGCTTCAGTAAGAAAAGTTGTTAATTTTTACAGGCATTGTATTATTTAAACGCTTACATAAACCATTATGCCACTTTTGTGTTCTATTCATCTATTATTGGCAGATTACATAATATAAATAGCGCAAACCAATCAAAGGAATGTAGCATAGCAAAGAGATTTAGTATTGCTCTTCTTAGTCTTTATGAGTCATGGTTGCAATTGCTGAGCAATTGCATAATTATATAAAATGAATAGTTTTCCATGGTTACTCATTACCACTTTTAGTTACTCAGTCAACACTGAGAGTAATTATCAGATTTGAGATATCATGTTTAGAGGCAGGAGATTGACAAATATTTTGTTGGTTTTTACTCTTACCCTACCGTATGCGAATTTATGCTAAATCTATCAGCAACTGTCGTATGCACATTTTTGCGAATTTTCCAACAATTGCGTGGTCACCTAATTTTATTATCCATTAAAAACATAACGGATGATTTTAAAACTTTGATGGTATTGTCAGTGTGGTTCGAATATTTCTCTAATAGATTAGTCTAAGATAACCAAGCAGTTTCAAATTTTTTTTTGAGAATTTCCAAAATAAAAACGGACATTTTTTGTGTAAGTTTTGTTAAGTATCGCGCAAGTCAGAAAACATATAATTACTTACATGTATGTTGATGACACTATAGTCAATTCAAATTCAGATTTTTGTGATTACACAGATAATTAAATTAGCAACAGTGACTCTGATGATAGTGAAAATAATAGTTTTTTAAGTGTAAGGGACATTGTAGAGCATCGTTTTAGCTTTGTAGCGATTGTAGCTTCACATAGCTTTAGCAATGCACAAAGTGAAGGTACATTGATTTTTGCATAGCACTATATGTTAACATTTTAGCAAAATAAAATATATTACAAAAAGTTTATAGATAAACTTTGAAGTTGAAACAAAATAGTATACATGCTTCATGTACATATCATGAAGCTAAATTGGCAATTTTCGGTGAAATGGCTGGCGGTAGGCCGGTAGCTTAGTTTGTACATGGGTGGCAGTAAAAGGGTAAAGCTATAAAGGAATTAGAGATACAAGTGTATGTATTTCCTTTTGAGAGATTTAGTGAACTTTGATGATTCAAGACAATGAGTTTGGCGAATGATATATATATATATATAAGATGCTGCTGAAGTTGCGCAATTCAACTCATGGCTTTTAATTATTACCTCAAAATGTTGAAAACACGCGATAGGAAGGGCCAGAACACTACTAAAACTCATAGTTACTCAAACCTGAAATACAGTAGGTTTTATACAAATTGCTGTACAATAACAAAACTGCAAAACTATTGGTTAAAATATAAATAGCAATATATATTATTATTTTTGGCCTTCGGTATCGGGCAGCATGTATGCAGTTTGTTTGCTGATGTTAACAAAAGTTTTACTAATAAGCTACATAATTTGCTCAATTATTTGTGTCAACTTTAAAATTTAAAACAAATGTAGTGTTAGCACTTTTAGAATATACTACAAACAACGCAGAGGAACTTTTTGTGGCATATGACGAATTTAAAAGTTCTCTGAAAATGCAACTTGTATTTGCCCATTTTAATACTTTAAAATGTCAAAGGGAGCTCATAATGAAAGCAACTTTAATATAATTTCAAGATGCTCAAAGCGGTACGGATGTTATGTTGACAAACATTAAAAGGTCACTCTGTACTATGGCTAGTAAGTATTTACAGGTATTTAGATTTTGCATTGATGTTTTCAATTAGGTAGTGTAGGAAATCTATTTACATTAGCTAAATTACCAGCATGTGCAATACCCAGCTTTGTTTCCTATCCATCCCAAAAATTTTGCCAATGGTTATAATAATTCATTGCTCTTTTCAAATCTCATTTCTGAACCAAAGGGAGTTTTAGCAGTATAAGAACATATACTTCTCTTCCTATGGGTCTACTCACTTTTCTGTAGCAGCAAAGGCCATTGTTTTTAAAAGGTCTGTAAGAATTGTATTACTTATTTTGACTTCCATTGGTGCTCGTAGCAAATATAATTTCAGTACAATTTGCATCAATAAAGTTATTATTACTTGTTTGTAAAGTATTTGGAGCAAAACAATATTTTATGTGCACAGCAAACATTTTTGCTGCAAGCTTACCAAAACAAAATAAAACGTTTATTTTTATGTTACATTTTAATTAAACATCATGTTCTATTCAGTTATTGCTGTCAGTACTATGCAGTTACTTCTGTCAATGTTCTTTGTGCATTCTTGGCACACTTTTATGTTAAACTTCCAATGCATTAAACACTTTAGAAATAAAGTGTCCAAACAAGGATGCATAACATGAGATTTGTCACTGGCTTGTTTTGACCTATATCTAGCACTCTTTAGCCAAAGGTGTCTAGCTTTACTAAAATATTTGGTAGTGAAATTGTACATAAATTCATTGCCTGCATACACATCAATCATGATGCCTATGCTCTTATTATGTGTGTTCTACTATTGCCTGCTTAGCTAATTCACTTTCTACTTCTCAATAGCCTCAGCCTCCGAATGAAAGCTATTGTTGTTATTCCTATTCTTTGTAACTTTATAATGAAGGAGGTTGTGGTTGGGCAGCTCATTTGCTTTTCACTCTATTAGAAATATTGCAGCACAAGTATAACTGCAGTAATAAAATCTTCACAGAATTGCATAATGTGGTCTTATTCTCCAAGGTCTTCTCACTAGCAGAAATGACCTATGTACTTATGCAATTGTGGTTTGTGCTTAAAGTGACTCATTCTCCTAATGTGGCTTGGCTTGCTATCTTCTTGCATGCTAGTCAATTGATTAAATAGATTGTAAGAAACAAGCCAACCTCTCATTCCTACACAACCTAAAGACTTATCACATAAGTTCAACCTTCTAGCGAGATTGTAGCCGCTAAACATTTTGCTTTTTTCACGCGTCTAGCCATTTAGGGTTTTGCAGCAGCAGAAGAACAGACTAAGCATGTCACAATTGGTATATTTGTTTGTCACAATTGTTTTATATTACTTTTGCCAATTTTGTCATTGAATTAATTGTACCATATTATGGTGAAAAGGCATCATGAAAAAGTATTTTACTTCGCCTCAATACCAATGCAAAAGGTTAGACCAGTAGTGGCCATTTTTGACCTTTAGGGCGAGCCACTTTAAATACTATATCTAAGCAACTTACTCATGTCATCAAATTGCGACGGCAAACAACAATGCATAGGTTTTCGCAGCTAATTTGGATTTGGATTTTACTGCCTTAATTGCAAGATCGTAATATTGTCAAGTTAAAAAGGTCAAGAAACCCCAACTTTATAATGCTAAAAGAATGAAATTATTACTAATTTTCATAAAATGATAACTTTGTAATTATACACAAGGGTAGCTTTGTGAGATTAACCGACACACATTAAAATAGTTATGGTAACATATAGCACAGTAGCCAGCAATTGATGAATATCTGTGACTCTGTCGATGCTCCTAATTTTTGTAACTTTTTAAAAAGCATTAAAATAATTATGGATGCTTTTTATTCTGATTAGTAGTGTTAGCTGATTGATAGCACCAAACAGGCAGAATTATTAGTAGCCTATACTATACTGCCCTGAGCAAGCAAAACGCTGTATCTTGATATTTGTAAATTGTTCAGCACAAGCACAAACGCGTTTTGGTCGAGCCTGGCATCAGTATTAGCAGTATTTTAGTTGTTTTTTTATTTATTATAGAGAGATATCCAACAATCTTTACTGATTTTTTTTTTTCGTGAAACTTTAAAATCAAAGGAGTTATTTCACTTAGGGCATTTTGTTTGCTTAAATTGACAATTTACTAAGCTGGCACTAGGCAATCAAAACGCCCTATCACTGCAGATAGGGCCTTTTGATTGCTTAATTGGACTGGTTTCTCATTGTTAGTTTGCCACAAGACCATTTGCCATGACTGGATTATCAAAAGATTACAAGTTTAAATTCTGATATTAACCAGCAATTAGTCAACAAAATGATATATGTTGCAATTCCTATTACTCATCCAGTCAACACATGGATTAAAACCCTGTAATAGCCATATTTAGCTCAAAAGTTAAGAGATGATCAAAGATCTAGGTATCCTTCAAACCTGATGTTATGAAATGAAAGGAATAAGTAAAATAGTAGTTTAAAAAAGATCAAACGCTTTTATTGAAAATAATTTAAAGCAAACAACTGAGTGCAATAATGTCAGTATTTTAAAAAAGCAAAACCTTCCAATGGACATGTAATTAAAACAAACTTTTCATCAAATCTCTGAGTCGGATCTTTAAATCGAGACTTTTGTCACTTAGATATCGTCTTGTCATAATAAATATATTATGATAAAAAATATAGCAATAAGATTGAGCACTTAGAAGTGCACTAGCTTGTATGAGCTGCCTTGAAACAACCAAATATATATGGTTCAGTTTCGCTTCCCTTTGTTTATATACTCTTTGATTACATAATGCTGCTCATAATGTCCAACTTTGTGTATGTTCAGGCCAATCAAAACGCTGTATCTGCAGATAGAGCGCTTTGATTGCCACTTTATGTGTGGTAAATGTGGATAGGGCGTTTTGCACATTGTGAAAAGTGCTATTTCTGGTGGTCTCAGATATATGAAATTTCGAGACATGTTAGATCTCAACCTAAATTACATATAAGCACAAAAAAGTGAATTTTGAAAAACTTTTCAGATAGGGCGTATTGCTTGCTTAGGGCAGTATAAAGTTATGATAATGTATTATTTTCATTGTAATTAACAAGTTGATGCATTTTAGTCGTAATTTGATACGGATTTAAACTAGAGGCTGAGTCATAAGTAAGTGACTGGAGTAAATGAAATCCTTTAAATTGTTGAAGCTTTAAAATCTATGTTTCAATTTTGTAGAAGAATATCGCATGAGATAAAATATTACAGCTTCATAGAATTTTAGTAATGGGAGGTAGGGACACGGGTTTGCTGAAAAACCTAAAAACAACAGGCATCTTTTGCATCACTTTTTAATCTGCATAACATCTGTTTGGGCTATTAAAATTGTTTTGCTTATTTTGGTAGAAACCTGGTCACCGCATCCAAGCACTATATCCACCAGATGGAAAATGGTACGAAGCACAGCTGGACGCTTTTTTGAAGGGGGTATGTTGCTGATTAACGGTTAGTTTCCACAAGAGCGTGCCACATTAATAAAAGTTTTATTTCAAAAAATTTATAAGAAATAATATTACTATAAAATCTATGTTTGAATGCCATGACACTGCATTTTTTAACCCTTCCAATTATAGTGGCAAAAATTGTCGATTGTGCTTCATAATATATGTTCAATCTTTATTAGCTTCAACTCTATCTAAAACCTTTTTGTTATAGATTTTATTTTTCCAACACGTTAAAAAATAGTACTATTCAAAAAACCTAATGCATTCCTACTTCGTGCATTGCTAATGCTATGTGAAGCTACGATCCCTTCGAATCTCAAAAACCAATGCTCTACCATGTTCCTTACTCTTACAAAAACTATTACTTTGACCACCATTGGAGTCACTATTGGAGCTGCTACTTTAATTATATGTGTAATCACTAAAATCTTAATCCGTCAGTCATCAACAATCATCAATAATGTTATCAACATAAGTAATTATCTGTTTTCAATTCTGGATGTACTTGCGAAAGCTATAATAGCACTAAATATTTCAAAAATCAGAAAGAAGAAATGTTTCTTTTTATGTTGAAAAGTCCTAAACAAAAATTTAAAATTGCTTTGTGAGTTTAGGGTAATTTTACAGGGAAACTTTTGGACAACACTGTCAATACCCTAAAAAGTCTTAAAGACTGTTAGTTATGTTGTCAACGAATAATAAAATTAAGTTACTACGCAATTGCCAGGAAATTCGCAACATGCACATATGCCGGTCGTCCATTGATTTCACCTAAATGCGCATGCAGCGGTGAAAGGGTTAATAAAATATTATGTAATCTCTAATTGAATCCCCATTCATTTAAACGCCCCTCTACTAGACCTGTACTATAATAGATGACGGTTAAAGATAGAACGCCGCCGTTCAAGTGAACGTTACTTCTTTTGAAAAAAACACATAAAAACTATATAACACACAAACTAAGCTGTGATTCAGTGATAACATATACACTGGGCGCTGAGCTTGCAAAATGCCATCGTTAACTGCTTATTCTAATGCTGTAGCATGTGCAAGAAATTTTAGCCTAACTAGTAGTACAGATTTCATCATATTTGCTAAACCGTTTTTTCATATATGCCGAACTATCAAGGCCACTTAAACAATAAAATTATTATCAGCCTGATAGAGTTATTAATTATTTCCACGGTGCTGCTTTCAAAGCTTTAACGAAAACGCTGTAAAGCTTAGAAGTTAGAAAATTCGCTTCAATATGCATTGACAAAAGTATTAATTGCTATTGTTGTAACTGAGTCAACGTTAGTAAAAATTTGTCAACATTTTTCTATCCATCCTGTCCAAAATCGGATCCAAAGATCAAAGAATGTTGAAGTCGCAGTCAGCTGGATGTGGTTGTCAATTAAAGGGTGACACTCTAGTTTTCAACACTTCTAGAATAGTACTCGAATGAACATGGCCTTCAAATTAAGATTCTACCTTATGTCAATTTAGCTGTATTTCAGAATGTTATAATATTGGAGTTTTGGGTCAAGGTTAAAATAGCAAGCATAACTTTGCAAATATTGACGCAACAAGATTTTAGTTTTAAATAAGGCTCTGCTTTCATATATTTGCAAATCACTAATGCATGAATTTAAAAAAAGAACCCAAGGGTATATTTCTCTTTGTGTAGTAGCATCTAATCAAAAATGCATTGATTTTAAATAAGTGCAGAGTGACATACATGGATTATCAACACCGAAGAGTGATTTTCAGACATCAGATTAAATGTGGGTGATGCTATGATAAGTGGCTTTAAACTAACACAATGTACTAGGGAACCAAGCGTGATTATTTTGCTGTAGCTCAAATGCAGTATAAAAGATAAAGGTGTCTAACTTTTCAAGTATTTCAGTCAAATTCGTTGCCTACATAAATGCTGACACTAGTCTTTGTGTTCTGCTGCTGTCAGGTTACAAAACATAGCTCTCCTAGTCAGAGGCATTTAGGTATCTAGAGCAATCTAGGCATTAGTGGTTTCAATGAACACCTGAACAATGGTGTTTAACCACATTGCTTGACCCCATAGGTCAAGTATTAGCCTAATTAATGACTAAATAAATAGCTACCCAGTCAGGTCACACTAAGCTTAGCAGCAATCGTTCTGAACACTGGCCATTGAGACTGCTCAATGAATGTTAATCCTGATCATTTCTCTAATAATTTGAAGCAAATAGAAATCCAAACTGCTCTATCGCATGCATGCAAGTGGCACACCATTTAGTTCATTTCATAATTAGCTACTAAAGTAGTATATAGAAGTGGTCATCAAAATACCTTCTACAGTATATGTGTGTTTTGAATAACAATACATTGGTTAAGTATTATATTACTAAATGAGAAATGACACTAACGAGCATTAATGTCCTTATTGTTCACTTGTATCTTAGAAACCATCAATTCTGTTTTGACTTGCAGCACGTAAACCAGCTTATTTAACTTTTGAATGGAGCTGAGCAACGATATGTGATTCATCAAAGCCATAGCTTATCAGATTTTTATAAATGATAATTCACATTATTTACTATTTCAGTCAGCAGAAAACGGTAAAGTGCAGAGGAAATAGCAGAATTTGACAAGTACTGGACTGAAAAATCAGGCAAACTGCCAACAAGATCAGTGTTGGATGCTAAACACTCAACGCTGCCTAACAGAAGTGTTACAGTGATTCGGGCTCGAGCCAACAACTTGCTAAAGAAGGCTGCGAGAAAAAATGCCAGCTGAATTTTTTATGTTGTTGAACCTTTTTATTATCATTGCGTTGTATTTGTCAATAAATGTGCTCTTTTTGAAGACTAAAAGAGACCAACTCCGCAGTAATGCACTTGTATAGTTATTTTGTATCAAGCAGTCTTAGCTTTTATTTTATGTACAGAAAATGTGCATAAAACAATGACTATGATAGATAATACAATACCGACAATAGATATTATCTGTTGTACTGCACTGTACACTATGATGTATTATTCAAGAAACAAGCTCTAAGATAAATTATAATAATTCTTTTAAAGAAAAACTAAATATAAGGAAATATGCCGCAGCAGCCAGTCTACTGACAACTTACTGTCAAACCGACAAGCCCAAAAAATTACTTAGAACGCTGTGCTTGACTAAAAACAATCAGAAATTCACTACACAATGAGAAATATATCTTTTTGGGTCATTTTCCAAATTTAAGTGAATGTGTCTGAGTAGAACGTTCTATCAATTTCTTGACAGTTCAGGGCATTATTATTACTGGTAAAATGTGAATAATAGCACTCAGTATTACTATTGATCAATAAAACCACCCAAAGTCAAGAGATCTAAAGTTAGAAAAAATTTGGTACTGTGCTGGGTCCAGCCCGACTGATCATTGCTAACAATAAATTGCAGTAAGAAAGAAGTTTTGAAAAGCGAAAATGCCCTCAAGATAGAATGTTATTGTATTTTTATTGGCTCTCTATGTGACATCAAGTTTTTCCCTGGGTTCTACATAGGCACAATGGGCTTGTTTGGAATCTACCCAATTTATGGTGCTGTGGTATTGCGCAGGTTTTGCAACCTGACACTCCATTCCCGAGTGGGGAAATGTTTTTACTTAACGTTCTAAGAGTGGCTTAAGATGAATAGAAAGACATTGCTGTTATTGTATGTTAGATTGAGTAACTAAGTATGTTGTGCAAGTAATTCATATTATTACTGTAGATAATATGCACAGCAAGCAAAAATGTGTGTGTTTCATTTTAGCAATCACAGTAACTGAGTTGCGTCCATGCATTGTTACCAACTAATTTTTTTTAAGTTTTTGTATGCAGTGCAGCAGCGATATGTGACTGAATAAGAAACTATAACATAGACCATACTTACAAATATTGAGTTACATTATTCGTTTATATTAGTGAGCAGAAAGTTATGCAGCCTAAAAGAAAATTGAGAGTTCAAAAAGCCATGATTGGAAGATTGAGGCAAACTACCAAAAATGCCAGAGCTGTATACTGTTAAAAGAAATTGGTGTTTGAAAATTATAATGATGACTTATGCCCGAGCCCACAACTTACTCAAGAAGCTGCAAAATTAAACTGGCAGCAGGGTCTTCTTGTTGTTGAGGCTTTTGTAATATCGCATTAAACTTGACGTCTGAATAAATTTACTCCGTTTGGTGACTAAGCAACGACCATTCTATGGTACTTGACTAGTTGAATTTTTTAGTATCAAGCATGGTGGCTGTTGTTGTTTTAAATAAAAAATTTATTGATTCCTACGTTAAAGTTTAACATACTATACAATATGTAGGTTCTAACAACAATTATTGTTGTTTTATACAGATTGTTGTTTTATTGTACAGATTATAGCAGACTCTTAGTTGATCTATAAGTGATAGCAACATACCAAATTATATGTAAGCCATGGCACCTCTGCATTGATATGTAAGTTATAGCAACCTCCTAAATGATATATAAATAACAGCAGCTTCCTAATTACTATATAATTCATTGCAGCCTCCTAACTGATATATAAATAGTAGCTACCAACTACATAAAATTCAAATTATAGTAAACTCTTTTGTGATCTATAAGTCATAGCAACATCCTAAATTCTATGTAACCCATAGCAACCACTGCAATGATATGTAAGTTATAGCAACCTCCTAAATGATATATAAATAGCAGCAGCCACCTAGTTAATATATAATTCATAGCAGTCTCCTAACAGATATATAAATAGTACTGTAGCTACCAACTATATGAAATTCAAATTATAGCAAACTTTCAGGCGATCTATAAGTGATAGCAGCATCCTAAATTATATGTAACCCATAGCAGCCACTGCAATGATATGGAAGTTATAGAAACCTCTTAAATGATATATAAATAGCAGCAGCCTCCTAATTAATATATAATTCATTGCAGCCTCCTAACTGATATATAAATAGTAGCTACCAACTATATGAAATTCAAATTATAGTAAACTCTTATGTGATCTATAAGTCATAGCAGCATCCTAAATTCTATGTAACTCATAGCAACTTCTGCAATGATATGTAAGTTATCGCAACCTCCTAAATGATGTACAAATAGCAGCAGCCTCCTAATTTATATATAATTCATTGCAGCCTACTAAATGATATATAGATAATATCTATCAACAATGGAAAATTCAAATTATAGCAAAGTCTTAGGTGATCTATAAGTGATAGCAACATCCTAAATTATATGTAACCCATAGCAGCCTCTGCAATGATATGTAAGTTATAGCAACCTCCTAATTGATATATGAATAGCAGCAGCCTCCTAATTAATATATAATTCATTGCAGCCTCCTAACTGATATATAAATAGTAGCTACCAACTATATGAAATTCAAATTCTAGTAAACTCTTATGTGATCTATAAGTCATAGCAACATCCTAAATTCTATGTAACTCATAGCAACCTCTGCAATGATATGTACGATATAGCAACCTCCTAAATGATATATAAATATCAGCAGCCTCCTAATTAATATATAATCCATAGCAGCCTCCTAACTGATATATAAATAATAGCTATCAACTATGGAAAATTCAAATTATAGCAAGGTCTTAGGTGATCTATAAGTGACAGCATCATCCTAAATCATATGTAACTCATACCAGCCTCTGCAATGATATGTAAGTTACAGCAACCTCCTAAATGATATATAAATAGCAGCAGCCTCCTAATTAATATATAATTCATAGCAGCCTACTAACCGATATATAAATAATTGCTATCAACTATGGAAAATTCAAATTATAGCAAGGTCTTAGGTGATCCATAAGTGATAGCAACATCCTAAATTCTATGTAACCCATAGCAACCTCTGCAATGATATGTAAGTTCTAGCAACCTCCTAAATGATATATAAATATCAGCAGCCTCCTAATTAATATATAATCCATTGCACCCTCCTAACTGATATATAAATAATAGCTATCAACTATGGAAAATTCAAATTATAGCAAGGTCTTAGGTGATCTATAAGTGATAGCATCATCCTAAATTATATGTAACTTATAGCAGCCTCTGCAATGATATGTAAGTTATAGCAACCTCCTAAATGATATATAAATATCAGCAGCCTCCTAATTAATATGTAATTCATAGCAGTCTCCTAACTGATATAGAAATAATAGCTATCAACGATGGAAAATTCAAAATATAGCAAGGTCTTAGGTGATCTATAAGTGATAGCATCATCCTAAATTATATGAAACTCATAGCAGCCTCTGCAATGATATGTAAGTTATAGCAACCTCCTAAATGATATATAAATATCAGCAGCCTCCTAATTAATATATAATCCATAGCAGCCTCCTAACTGATATATAAATAATAGCTATCAACTATGGAAAATTCAAATTATAGCAAGGTCTTAGGTGATCTATAAGTGATAGCAACATCCTAAATTATATGTAACTCATAGCAGCCTCTGCAATGATATGTAAGTTATAGCAACCTCCTAAATGATATATAAATATCAGCAGCCTCCTAATTAATATATAATCCATAGCAGCCTCCTAACTGATATATAAATAATAGCTATCAACTATGGAAAATTCAAATTATAGCAAGGTCTTAGGTGATCTATAAGTGATAGCAACATCCTAAATTATATGTAACTCATAGCAGCCTCTGCAATGATATGTAAGTTATAGCAACCTCCTAAATGATATATAAATATCAGCTGCCTCCTAATTAATATATAATCCATAGCAGCCTCCTAACTGATATATAGATAATTGCTACCAACTATGTGAAATTCAAATTATATCAATTTCTCAAATGGTCTATAAGTTATAGCAACATACTTTATTATATGTAAATCAGAGCAGCTTCTAAAAGAAACAAGTTATAGCAAACTCCTAAATGATATAAGTTACGGCATCTTACTAAAGGGTATGTAAGCTATGCCATGCTATGTAATGTTTCCATTGCAACTATTACATAAGTTACAATGGTAACATTCTAATTTATGTGTAATTTGTAGCAATCTGCTAACTGGTAATCATTATTTTTGCTTACTCATTGAGGTATGAATTATTTTACCTTCAAATTGATATGTAATTTACAACAACCATCTAGACATTTTCCAAGTTTTGACAGTTTTTCTAGTATGCATATATACAAAGTATGATAAGGCGATGAATATATATTGTATGATACCATATTCTCTTAAAATTTCCATAAAAATATATAATAATTAGAAGGTGAATAAATATATATATATCTACAATGTAGATAAATTAGACCATATAGGAGGCTTACCCATATATATTTGCGTTAACTCCTAATCCCTTATATTCCGCAACCTCCTAACTGGTATATATTTATTCAACTCCTAACTCGGAAATATGGGTATATATATATATATATATATATATATATATATATATATATATAAACAGACGATGATACCGAAATACTTTGAAATATATATATACACATAAATCTCAAAGTTTGTCATTATTGTCACCTGTTCGGATGTTTGTCTGTTCAGACATCCGAAGGGACAAGCTATTAAAGTGTTGAAACTAAAAGCTTACTGCGTACTAGATTTAAACTCACAGTGTTTGCAACTGCAAGTTCCAATCCAAGAGTTTAACCATTGAGCTATACAGTCCTTAGCAATCTATCTATTATCTCAAGTAGGAATAGCCTCAACATTTTTTCTCTGTTTGGTCAGACAATATACCAGACAAATACAGTTCAATATTTCAACATTACATCGGTACCAGTATCGAGAGGTACCCATATCATCGTATTTAAAGTTTTGATAGATAGTTTCTGCTGGAACAGTAACCTTTTATATATACACACACACACTTCTATGCACAAATTGTTATTATAATTTAACAAATTCAGGATTTTTATTTAGTTTTTTTCAGTTTGTATTAATTGTATAATTACCAAATCATCTTTTATTGTGGTTGTAGCAAAACAGGCTTAATTTAGCTATTACTTGCTAATTATTTCACATTTACATTTAACCACTTTTATAGTTGTTTTATTTGGTTTCTCAATTTATTTGACCTGTACAAAAATTATCCTCATGATATGAAGTTTCAAAGTTAAAATGGTAACTGTTGTTATACGCTAAATAAAAATAAATTTCCTTTGCAAAGACTTTTATTACCTGGGCAACACCGGGCATTCCTCTAGTACATGTATACATATATCTCAAAGTTTGGCTGCATATCTGTCATTTGTCTGGCCAGTTTTAGCAACAAAAGATCTACTTGGCAGAGGATTTGAACTCACGAACTTTAAATCACAAGTGTACAAACAATCATGCGTGACCACAAGGCTACACCATTCTTATCATTCCTATCACTCTTAACATACAAGGTGTATTCTTTTTGCGATTGCACATGCCATATGTGTATTTGTGTATTTAACGGTGTGCTCTCGAGCTATGATGACCCTTTTACACAACTTTTTTGCCTTTCTAAGTGGAACACAACGTTTTTCATACTTGCCATACAAAACAAAAATGTTTTCGACTTTTGACGCCATACGAAATCAACAAAAATTTTTATCAAAGTTAAAATTTGGCTATCAAAGTGCTGATTAATGCAAAATAACGAAGATGCCAATATGCTATTCGCATACGGAATTCGTCAAAATCCCTATCATTAGGCCTGACAGAGATACAATGCTCCCTCTCTATCTATCTCAGTTCAGCGTTATTCATTTTAGGTTATAGTAAAAATGAAACTAAAAACAGACAAATGATAAATTTTAGCCAATGACAAAGTTGAAGTTTAGTAAAATACATACTAAAACTTAACTTTAAGTATGTGTAATTATTTAAGTTAAATTCAAAGTTTATGTTATACGTCTCTCTCAAAGGCTAGAACTCCTTACAGTACATACTGCGCCTAGTGCATTGTAATGTTACATTTTAATGCAGATCATAACCACTAAATACACTTAAGTTACTGTAAGTAACTATAGCTACCAAAAATAACATACTATTTTGTAACTAACTTTTAATATGTACAAAGCGTATTTAAGAATTTGATGATTTTTCTGAGAGACTGTTTGCATTAGATAATTACCATAAGTTTTTATACAACTCTATACAACATTTTCGCCATATGATGCCAACACTGAAACGAACTGAAATCATATAATTGTATACCAAATCAATTTTCATTGTCATCATAGCAAAACGGACTTTATTTAGCCATGACTTGCTAATTACTTAATATTTAAATTTAAACACTTTTTGTTTAAATGTAAATGTAAATTTGTTTTCGTAATGTATTTCAACAGCACAAAAGACTTTTTATTATATGAAATTTGAAAGTTGCAGTTGTTTGAAAAAATTTGAAAACCTTTACATTTGTTTTCTTTTTTGCTTAATTTATTTGAACTGCACAAAACACTTTTCTTATGATATGTACATGTAGTTTTAAAATTAGAATGACAAATGTTGTTATATGTTAATTGCAAATCAATTTTCTGTCCAAAAACTTTGTCATTACTCAGGCAACACCCTGCACTCACTTAGTATATATGTATATGTATTTTTTAGATAAATACATGTATACATTTATATATGAAGTATATATAAATGTAAAAGTATACATAAATGTAAAAGTATATATCTAGCTTTAAATATATATGTATATTTATATATACATTGTATATGTGTGTGTATATTTATGCATATATGTATGTACGTATATATGTATGTATATATGTGTGTATATACGTATGTATATATACATATGTGCATAAACATGTATGTGTATAAAATATATAAGTAATATACATTTATACACATATATATTTATATGTATATATAGATATAGATATATGGATACATATATCATATGTATATCTGTATATATGTATACATATGTATGTACATATGTATGTACATATGTATGCATATGTATACATATGTATGTAGATATGTATGTACATATGTATGTACATATGTATGTACATATGTATGCATATGTATACATATGTATGTGCATATGTATGTACATATGTATGTACATATGTATGTACATATGTATGTATGTACTAATGTATGTACGCATATGTCTGTATGTGTGCATGTGTGTATGTGTAAATGCATAAATATGTGCATGTGCATATTTATAAATTATAAGTATGGGCCTATGCGCATGTTTTTATATGTGTGTGTAGTTGTGTGTGTGTGCGTGTGTGTATGAGTGTGTGTATGTGTATGTGTGTGTAGTTGTGTGTATGTGTATGTGTGTGTATGAGTGTGTGAGTGTGCGTCTATGTGCGTATACATGTACGCGCGTATGCTTGTGTGCACATATATGCGTGTGTGCGTGTATGTGTGTGTATGTCTGTACATAATGAGTTAAGGAACTCACCACAGCATCTATTGCTTTGCCAACTAAAGGACTGGACAGTGTATAGGTGAGAGACACCAGGAGGAATATTAGGGCAGAGATCTCATCTGGTAATCCAAACTATTAATCATATAAAAACATACTTCCATTTATCAATACTTTACAAAATACCTCAACTACAAAATATCGCAACTTTTTCATTTTTCATAAATGAAATTGATCTACACTTTTATAATTGTATAAAAAGGTCAGAAAGGTCATTCACAAATAAAATTAACTATTTAGAAAATTTATTGCTGAATACAAATTTCTCAAAAATGTAAACGGTCATGCTCAGGCTGCTGTTGTGAACCTTAAAAAACTTCTAGGAAAGGGGTTGATTTAAAACATAATTGCAATAATCATTTTATTTATTACTTGGCTTATGATTACAGTAACTACATGAACCTAGCTAGTATACCAGAAATATGATTACATTAACTATATAGACCTAGTTAGTCATACCAGAACTATGACTTCAATAACTCCATGGACTTGGCTAATTATGCCTAAGCTATGATATGAGCATGACATTTCATTGGACACTCTGCGGTGGTTGACAATAAGCCATTTTTCTGTTAGTACTGACCAGCGTAGTAACCTCAAGTAGCTTTGAGGTAAGTACCTTTGACCTAGTACTTACCTCAAAGCATAGATTGAGGTCTACATGTTTAACTGTTTAATATGTTTAATATGTTCAACTCAAGCTTGATTATCATGTAGATCACATACCTTGTTCCTTATCTCTGGCTCTAAAATAGGTTCAATACTGACCCACAGTACGCCAACTAGCGTCATCAGCAGTATATCAATAAAAATGGTTTTATTTTTCAGTAGTTTTATCACTGATGGTTTGTCACCTTCTTCTCTTCCTACACTTTCTGCAACAACATCAGCTGGCATGAGACGAAGTTTAACATTCAGGCATCTGTTACTAAAAACATAGAGGTTCTACCAAATGTTTAAAAAAACACAATGATATGTCAAAAGACTACTAAAAACTAGACAATCTATATATATATATAAATCTCAAAGTTTGTTTCTTGTCATCTGTTGTCATATTGTGTCTGTCCAGCTAAAGCAATTAAAATCTAAAAACATGCTTTGAACTAGATTTGAACTCACCAAGATTACAACCACAAGTTTGTAAACACGGATACCTAACCACAAGGCTAGGCTTAACCACATTTCCATCGCTCGTACGATAAACTATATATTCTTTTCCCGATTGCATACGCTCAGTTGTTAATCAATACAGTGAGCCTTCATGTTCCGATGACCTGTTATAAGATTTTTTTGCTTAATGACATAGAATATGATGTTTTTTATATCCTCTCCATATGCAGACGAGTTTTTTCGACTTTTCTCTGCCATGCAATATCAACAGAAGTTCCCAAGAAGTTGAAATTTGACAGTTTTTGTACTGATTACAACGAAATAACAGAAATGTCAATATGCTGTTTGCCCAAATAACCTTTCACAATGCCTGAATGAGGTATGGATTGCTCGCTATTTAAGTTCAGCGTTATTCATTATAAGTTGTAGTAAAAATGAGTTCGAAAACACATAAGTGATAAAGTTTGAGTTGAAAGTTGAAGGTTAGTTTAATAAAATACATACCTCTCATGGCCAAATTTCAAAGATTTGAGAGGTGAGCCTTTCAAATCTTTCACGGCCCACCAGACTGCTGGGTATTAGTATCCATAAAAACGACAACGGCCATTGTATGAAACCTTACTATGTACACAGAGGTTGACAAGAAAGCTTTCACAAACTTACCAGGCGCTTGCGCTGTGCACAGAATCACAAAAGACTGAATTATAAGCATGGCTCCCATAGCAGCAAATGTAACGGAAAATCCTCCAATCTGAAGAAGTATATGGGCCTATATAATTTGGTATAGAGCCAACCAACCAGCGGTATTTGGCAAATAGCAGGAAAACTGATCATCTCATTCTCGAATGTTCAAATTACCTGTAAATGATTTTCAGAGCTATTGGTTTAGACAGGAATTCAAGTAAGTCTTTTAAACAGTGATACTAAGAGTTGTGTGCTCCTCCTCAATATATATATAAGTACGATAAAACAGGGTTCTGATTACCAGTTGATACGATTACCAGTTCTGTATTTCACAGAACGCAGTCATCCATTGTTTATGATTTACTTGTCACCAGCTTTCTTAAACATCCAAACTTTATAAGAAGAATTTTCCATGAACTTTACGAGTATATCATCAAGAGCTATTTTTACAATCATGAAATATCAAGTATACTGAATTACCGTTTGTTTAATCACGTTTCCTTACCTTGTCTTACGAGTACATGTATGTGCGTGGCATTAGAGTAGCCAAAAAAACTATGATGCATTTAGCAAATGGTTGTTCCAGCTCGTATTCAGATACAACTATAAACATTCTTTAACTCATATTATGGAAGTCAATATAAATGATAACCAAGAGGTTATTAAGGTCTGTGAATGGTCTTTGATATTAATACTCTGTTTACTTACTGCAAAAAATCCACTTCCTATTGCTGGGCCGCACATGAACCCCACTCCCATAGCTGTTGAAGCATAGCCCTGCAACATCACCAGCCTTCGCTGTTGAATATTTTCATTCACTTCAGACATAGCACAAAGTTACCTTGATTATGTGAGAGGTAACACAAATTTTGGATTACCACGACACCATTCGTGTGTCCTAGTTTATAGCTCAGTTTGTATCGCTTTATACTCTATATCATGTGTCATTTCTTGCTATATCATTTACATAATACTGTGTCCTATATTGCAACCAGTGCAAACCAGATATATCCAGCTAGTGAACACAGATGGATAACTCGGATAGCTATTTTTTGGAAAGCATATAGCTTGTAGGCTTCTTTTAGGTATAACTAGCCAAATGCCTGGCGTTGCACGGGTATCAAAACAGCTTATAAATTGTGGAAGGTAATATAGTTGCCTGCCACTTGTCATTAGCCTAATACATTGCCAATGGTTAACTTGAGTGAGCTAGGACATGTATCCGTATTGCTGAACTTACTAATAAGAGATGTGAGAGCAAGCTTTAGTGACGTTGCTCCAAAACGCAGTCGCTATGCATATTGTAACCTAGATAACGACTTATATCGCCCGATGAACTTATGCATCTCGCATAGCTCAATGGGTTGGTTTATCACCCGGTGAATGGAGAGTTCCGAGATCAAAGCTTCTGTGATACGGATTCTTCATTCTAAGATTTTAATAACTAGAACTAAACAGACTTAACCAGAGAATCACAGAATAACAAATGACACAAACACTGAGATTTATATATACATAGATGAAGAATGAATGAAAGTTGAAAATAGTTTGTATGCCCATTTCTACAGTTTAGAAAGCTGCTTCTGGTTTTATGCACAATTTGAATTCAAGTTTTAATCTTTATAAACAGTATAGTTGCCATGGTTACAAGGTTGTCATTGTTGTTTAGAACCGGAATGCTTATTAGTAATGAGCCAGCAAGACCAGTGACAATTTCACGGTTGTGTAATCTTTGTTTAGTTACCAATCTTCAACACAGGCAATCGCCAGCTCATGTTAGTCTTTGGTTGACCATTTGAAAAGCTGAGAGAAGTTCATGCTGCACTTTTCTAGATTTTTAATTTTCTGACATGTTCACTCATCCTCATTGTTTCTTTTGCACAGCTTTATGGGGTTTTATTTGAAATCGAAAACTCTTGAAAAAGATTCTTCAAACAAGTTTAAACAGCAAAATAGAAGGTCGTCGCTTACGAAGAAAGTTACTGGTGATTAAAGTCAAGCTAAACTATATCAAGCCTTTGCATCCGTGGTACTATAATTTTTTTATTTCTGAGGAGCGTGACACCGGACGAACAGACGCATTTGCTACGACTCTGGCAGTTTAGTGTGCCATGAGTGAACATCAAGTATGGCCGATAAAGCACAAGAGAATAAGGGATTGTGCAGTTAGTCTGATTGTGGCAGGTGTTAGAGTATAAATGGTCTACCAAGCTAAAGGTTGCAAGTTCTAATCCTGTTTATAACGCTTTTTTACCTCAATATGTAGCTGTTCCTAGAAAGTGTGTCCGGCTATAAACAGATATGTTGTATAGATGAGCCTAACCAAAAATATTTCTCTTTTTTACAAGTTGAACACTTTAGCAAGTTTATGAAACAGAACAACGATGAATACAAAATCTTACCATAACAGTTGCGGTGTTATGTGGAAATGTTGTTGTTAGGAGAGTAAGTCCTGATACAATTACTGCTGCTGAGCCACACGCATGTATGATTCTAAGTAGTATCTCAATAATAAGAAACCCAGGTTGTATGGATGCATCATCGGGTGGTAAAGGATAGTACTCCAGCATGCCAAATGCAACTGTGGAAACACCGAGTGAAAGTACTCCCCCTACTAGCATGCTCTTCACCGCTATGTACGCCATCTGTCCAATCAAAGTGTCTTGTAATGTAGACATAATAACCACTTATAGTTTAGTCAAATGTCTAGTCTAAAAATTATTTAATACATGAAATTATCACTGTCATACGTTTCTTTTCAGGCATCTAGGAGCTAACTAAGTGCAGACATATAGCATGAAGTACTTTTTTCTTCCACATGAATGCCCTATTTGGTACCTATGCAGGCCGACACTAAGGATACACAGATGGTTCGAAAACCACAGCTGACGTCTTGAAGCTTTTTATGCATTTCTTATACTTTTAAAGTGTATTTTGGTGCATGGAAATACCAGAAATTATGAAGACTTGAATCTCCAAAATTACTGTTTTTTATAATGTTTATTTTCCCTTTAAGGACAGTCTTATATAAAGTTATTCAACAGTCCCAACTGTTGTGAGCAACACATTGTTTGTTTTTAAAATGGCAGGGCATAGTGTCACACACAATCATTTATATTCTGCTATAAGACAAAGTATCTGAATTTAAAGCCAAACATTCAGCGACAGAAAGTTATGATTATAAATGACCTATAAATAAGTTTGCCAACTTCATAAATTGGTAGCTGTGAACAATGCCAAGGTCAGATATGAAAGGTGACCATCAGTCTATAAGCTCACAAACTTATTTTAGCTTCAGAGCCATAAGCTACTAGAAGTCTATTGACTTGGTGCATGTAACCTTACAATTGCATCTATAAATGTGTGGCCAACCCTTACAAAGTATATTGTTAAGACATGGAGACAAGATGTTCATGAGATTAGCAGCATTCTCGCCTACCCTTCCTATTAGACATATAGAGCTATAGAATTGTATGCTGTTCAAGTCTTTACTTTTTTCACATTAAACTTATAAAATGCTTTTTTGGAGACAATTGGCATATGCCAGCTCTTAGATTAGAGGCAAGCCAAAAGTTGACTTACAAGTTATAAGCAAGTCATGGTCATTAGGCAGATCAGTGGTTACAATTCAACCCATATGTCTAATTAGAGGTTAATGTTTGCGGTTTAGAGATCAAAGAAAGGCTTTGAGTTTGTAAGAACAGACAGAGCTCAGAGATCACTTGACTAGAGATACATTAAATTGACAATCGACGTCATGGTCAGAGGTCATATTTAGAGGTCGTGGAGGTCAGGGGTCATTTGGATGACCGTCTGTCAACTCAACAATCAACTTGGAGTCAGAGGTCAGTTCAGAGTTCATAGATTAAATCAACAATTGATTTAGACGGCATTGACTCACTAATACAGTGTCATAATTTTCATTGGCTGTCTACTCCATTCTCTATCCCAACTTCCCCCCCCCCCGCAATATTATTAACTCTTTTGTTCAACTTACTCAATTCCTGATTTCTATCTGTTCATTTTTTTCTTTTGGCATCCAATGAAAAATATCAATTTGTTGATTAATACAATGCCAATAGAAAGTTATACACACAGACATACAAACAGCTCATCTATAGTCAAGTCCAAGCCGGATAGCCATTGTCTCACCTCATTGCAACCTCAATATTCCAAGTACCTTGAGCTATATGATTTGAGATCATTACTCTAAGGTACCATGTAACATACAAACCAGTTTTCCGTAGACTAGGCTCATCGGCATCTGGATTAGTGGCATGAGACCCATTACCCATCCAGTGATGTCAGATTGAATGTTATGGTACTCATTCTAGAACATATATTTTATATAATTCCTGAAAAAGTTACAACTAGTTTTATAAAGCCTCACTTATAACCAAATAATGATTCTCCTAATGACTGAAAATTTCCGCAAGCAACTCAATTTGTTTATTAATCCACTTCACTTTATTTGTGTAAATCAAATGTCAGATCACTTTTGTATTTGTCGAGATCAAATTAAAACTGAAATGAATTACTACAAAAATTATTTGTTTTAAATATTTGATTATTTGAATATTTAAATCATCCCCAATTTGAACACAGCTCCGGCAAAAGCTCTTAAAATTATAGACTGGTTCATTCCAACAAATAAATGGCAGAGTTGTTAAAACGTCATATGTTGTCTCGTTGGAGATAGCCAAACTGAAGAATTTACACACTGTTGGCAAAACATTGACAAAGGCTTGTGCCTAGAAGATGGCAGAGATTGTGTTCTGAAAAGAATCTTCAAACAAGCTGGCAATAAGGCTTTTTCTAGCACAATACAGTCCTGAGAGGAATGATTTACTAATAGGTCTTTCGATTCTAAATAGCGACTGGTGCAAGAAACCAAATCTGATACAGTTGCCTTGTTTTTAATTCAACTGATGAATCAACAGGCATGGCCTCTTGCGTCCAGGGGGTAGTTTTTTGTAAGATACGCCTACTCTGGTGCAGTTAAAGAAGAACCATGTTTTGTGAATCACTAAAAACAACCACAAAATTTTTTAATATAATGAATGAACTCTTTAAATTCTTTAAAAAAAGGCATAAATAAAAAATGATTGTGATTATTGCACAGATGAAACACCTGCAATGCTTGGATCAAAATCTGTTTTGCAAGGATTGGTGAAAACTGCCACCAGATAGCAAAGGTGTCCACTGTATGATTTATTGCCAGGCCATGGCTTCTGAAACTCTCCAAGAATCGCTGCAAACTGGATCAGACCTGGCAATACAAATTGTCAATTTCATCAATTTATGGTTTTGTGGCGAGAGAGCGCAGAGACCAGGGCTGGCTGCCTAGCCGATCCCAGGATCGACGCTAGGGCAGAGTCTTGTTACAGCAGGAGACTCAGCTGTAGGTTAGTCAGCTCTGCCTACTGAGCTGGCTGAACAAAGATCTGATGGAGCCGAGACAATAAAGGGGTAAAGCCCACCACACTAGTTCATCTGTATAACAAGCCCATATGAGCTGACGAAGGCAGAGATAGCTAGCAGTCTCTCTGAGTGTTTTTCATTGTAATGTGAACTCCTTGATCCCATGTACCCATACATATTTGTAAAATATGTACACCTCTCATTGCTTAGCCCCCCCTCCCCTCTCCCGGTATCTTTACTCTGTGGGGCAGTAAAGGGCACCGGCACTTTCTTCTTTCTTATATAGCTTTTCAAAGCATTCGGTCGGTATTTAAAGAGAATGCTTTGAAGAGTTTCACAAAGACGTGGTTCACCAAGTCTTGTTGTACTATACAAATCTGGGATGGCTATCTCAAGGTTATGCAAGGCATCGCCTTTTTGAATTTGCAGAAGCTTTATGGTTGCTCTGTATAGATCAGGGCAACACGGAATACTTGCCACGGTTACACAACAAAGAATGGAGAATAAGTCTTGCTTATTTGTTTGACATATTTGACCGCTCGAGTAGATCAGACGTACATGTGATTGACAAAAACATCAACATTGTGAAATTCAGTGACTCATTGAAGGCATTCCTTACATATCTAGAGCGCTGAAAATAAAAAATAGGCAGTGGTATTATTGCCATGCCTGAAAGGATAAAATCTTTCCAAAAAGAAAATGTGATACAACGACAGATGTAGTCAGACCTGAGATTTTGGGCCATTTGACAAGGTTGGTAATTGAATCTAAACTGTGTTCCTACAGGTTAGGGACAATAGCCTAAAAATAACAAGAAACACATTCAGACTATTAGTTAGTAAGCTGCTAGATGCTTGCTCTAAATAAATGCATTAATTATCAGAATAACTCTGGAACAAAAAATTCACGGCAAGAAAAACCAATGGAAGAGTTTTGGTGACAAATGACAATCTTATATCTAAAAATATTTGGTTTGAATTTGTAAACACTGCTGCCATTTGTGTCCACATATATCTGCGACACAGAGTTCTAGCATGTACTACCAAGCAGGACTAAACTTACGATATTTAGCATTATTAACATTTTAGCCATGGTCAAGTTTTGTCGCTTTTAATCTTGAACATTTTGCCTGACAGATCACTTCAAACATAAAAAAATCAGAAGTTATACAAAATATACTAATACTTTCTGATAAATATATTAAATTTTGTACAAGTTCAACTTAACAGCCACGGCAGTACATTCAAGATGCAGTTATTAATCTTATTAAAGTTGATCAAACATCCAAATAGCATTGTTGGATATTTTGCTTATCATATACTCTTACGACGATCAAGTATTTTCCATTTTAATCTTGAAACATCCTGGAAGTCAGATCACCTCAAACATCAAAAAGACTGCAAACAATAAGAAAATATCGACACTTTCTAAAATAGACTATATTAAAATCATGTGTAAGTCCATGTCGATTGATAAGGCAAGTATATATTCATGGTACAATTATTCTTTTTATTTATGTTGGTAAAACAACAAAGTAGCTTTAATATACCTGCTATCATAACTGTTCTCTGTAGTAATAGCAAGTTGTATTATATTGTTACAAGTTGTGGTGAAAACAAACTAACTTTTATATGTCATAGCCATGTTGTATTCAAACTTGGTACTAATATATCTGTAGCTGATTGATTGAAATTTGAAAATGATGTCAGCTGACAGATAAATAGGATGATTATTTTTATAATGTGACTGACAGGTGAAAGACCGTACTTAAAAGTCTGCTACTGGACTTTGTGGAGGATTAAAAAAGTTGCATAAGCCCTATCAGTTATGTATTGCCTCATCTGAGACCACGGTCAAACTCTGAGGTCAAACTCAGTGAAGCACGAATGTACCATCTGTATCCTGTTGTAGAATGTCAGATTAGAAAGGTCAACTACATGTAGGTCATGCGTAGAGAAAGAATTTGTTAAAAATCTCGCACTAAACTTGCAGCATGTTTTGTGAAAGTCAAGAATGTGGATCAAATGGACTGCATTACCTTGAGGTTGACAAGTTTTATTCAAACCAACTGAATGTGAGTTATAACTGTATCAACTCTGCAATAACAGGCTTCTCTTGTCTTCCTTCTCACCCAACTAACAATAACTAAACTGGTAATCTCTATGTATTTTAAATCATTGCTATTTTCATTTGCTATTGTTATTCTTATCTGTTTTATTGGAGAATTAAAGATGAGGGAAAAATCAACATGGATTTCTTTCAGCTTTTTAATATTCGACAAAAAACTAACATGCACTGTTGATTGTCTGTGTTGAAAAGTCGTAACTACATAAACAATACACAACCATAAGATTTTCACAGTTCAACTAGTTTGATATTATCACTTGTTAATACTATTTGTTAACATTGTCAACCTTGGTTATTATTCATATTATTATTACTAATACCACTGAGTCTAATAGGCTGTGAGAGATGGTCAGGTATCACAATAAAATGCAAAGAATAAGTAGCTGCACAAATATTCTGAAATAGGGTAAGGCTGTCAATTGACACAGGTGTGAATGCGTCAGTCTAATACGCTGAATATATTGAGTTTGAATTGTACTTATAGCAATGTTTGATTCCAACATCTAGCCCTAGCTTAAAACAGACATACAGACAGACACAGCTGTTATTAACGTAAAGATCACACATCAACTGGATTTCATTAGTAGCACTATTTATATAAACTGTATATGTGTATATACTGTTGGCTTAGTATAAGTGCAAAACAGTACATCAAATGCGATGCAGTACATTATAATTATGCATTACTGTATTAATATTAATATATTACGTACATTACATACATTACAATATTACAATGTAATCTTTTCCTTTCATTATTGCTATTTGTTGTATATATTAGCACCCACACCCAGTACATTACAGCTACCATTGCAGTTATCCTATTTGACTGCTAATATTGCATTTCTCAACCATCAGTACCCTTTTCTTTTTTTCAATATCACTTTGGTCGTGGGCTGTATGACAGTGGAATTTCTAGTAATATATTACATGCATTAATGCATTATTTTTTGTTTCCCTTGTTGCTATTGTTAGTTGTTAAACTAAACTAAACTTTTTTGTGTGAGCTAAAGCTTTGCTTAACTAATCTTCAAGCTTTGAATTTTCTTTATATATGAATCTCAGTATTTGTGCGTCGTCTGTGATTCTGTCTGTTCAGCTGTAGGGATTGATATCTATAGCAATAAATAATTCGTATCACAGAAGATTTGATCTCGAAACCTTCCATTCACCAGGCAACAAACTGAGTCTTTGAGCGAAGTGAGATGCAATTGATTCATTTGACGGTATGAGTGGTTATCTAGGTTACAATGGGCATAGCACTAAACATTATGGTGTTACGTCACTAAAGCTTGCTTTCAAAGCTCTTATTAGTAAATTTAGCAATATTAGCTTACTCAAATTAGTCATTCAGCTATTGAAACTGTGCCAGGCTGATAGCAAGTAGCAGGCAACTACATTACCTGCCCATATTTATAAGCTGTTTTAATACCCGTGCAACCCCAAACATTCGACTAGTAGAATACAAACTAAAAACACAGATACCGACCATTAGTCTATGATATTTACAAACAATGCAAAGGGCATCGACTAGGAACAAACACTTCAATAAAAACAAAGCAAGATTTAATGAACTGAATTAACTTAAAATTTAAAAATATTCAACTTTGACACGATTCTTTATGCTTTTCTTATGAACAGTGCAATGCAACAGTACACAGTTTCAGCATTTTTTTTGCACTCAAAGTGCAGGACGCTTTCTTTACTGCAACATATATTTACAGCTTGCATTCGATTATGCTCCATACGATTTAAGCTACGCATCTAGGCAGCATTTTTGTTACTCACCAGATGGGGTAAAAAGGGTGCAGGTAGCCCGAGAACTACATTTGATGAGAAAGAAGAAGAGAGACAGCAAGCCAGTAAAATCAATTCTCTTTTTGTGTATCGTCCATGAGAAGAGTTCTCGTTGTTAAGAGTGTTGTCATTGGTCTCTACGCTGCTCGAGTCTGTTAGCTGCATAGCCTCATCATCAGAACTTCTGCGTGAAGTAAAACACCGCTTAAAAATTTTTTGAGCCATGATCTGGCCTTGAGAATCAGCGCAAACGTACTAAAAGAGCTCAAAATAAGCTGGTTATTTTATTGGTCTTAATGGTTTGAATTTGATTAGCTAATCATTGCAGTGGGTAGAAGTGGTTGCCATGCCAACCATCCACTCACCACGGCAATTGGTTACCTGACCTGATTTCATTTAATTCTTTAGCCCTCTCCTCCTATCTTATTCATCCACGATTCTTTAACCAAATAATTGTTAAGGAGAAACTATCTCGTGAACCTGATACTGGAAGCACAAGAACTTTAATTAATAGTGCTTCTATGTTCAGTGTGAGCGTGCCAAATGCATGCAGTTACTGTACTCAGGAGATGTCAGAGCAAATATTTAGATGTTATACTTTAGAGTTTAGACAGTACCAAAAACTAACAATCTCTACAATTATTAGGGACTAGTCCAGACTAATCAGATAATTCTCAGGTGAGTGTGGAAAAGGATGGTTCTCAGAAACCAGAAGGTTAAACCAAGCATTTTTAGTTATCTGTTAAAAGACACAAGGCGTATGCATGCAAAGCTTAGATGAAATTGACTAAAAAGATTCTTAGTGTTTATTCAGACACGCAACAGACCAAACCGCACGCACAACAGACACACACGCACCACACACATAACACGCACGCACACACACACCATACCACATGCACACGCGCACACATACACACACACACAACACACACACCACACGCACAACACACGCACGCACGCACAACACACACACGCAACACACACACACACCACATGCAAAGCACACACCACACGCACGTACACACACACACACACACACGCAACACACACACACCACATGCAACGCACACGCACACACAATATAAAATTGGTATTTACTAATATAGGTTTTCAGGTATTGGTTGTTATACTCGTGTGTTAATGCAGATTAAGTAATCATTGAAAAGTTATTATATTGTCATCAGTCGCAGTTAGTCATAAGTAGTCACAGACAGTTGCAGGTAGTCACAAAAAGTTGCAGGTATCCACAGGTAGTAGCACATAGTTTCAGGTAGCTACAGAAAGTTGTAAGTACATGTAATTGCTTAATCTTTGAGTATCAACAAGATATATTTTAATAACAGAGAGAAATAAATTTTTATTAAACATAATCGTATGAGTTAAACATTAAACATTAAACATATGAGTGGATCATCTTGCATTGCCTGTTGAGTGAATATAATTCAATTTATAATAATATACACCATATATAATAATATAATAGTAATCTCTTCTACTCCGGAGTCACTGACTTAACTAGGTATGTTTTACTATTAAGGGAAATAATTGATAAGTTGTAATATACTAAAATTACAATTAGCATTACAAGATTCTTTATCTTATTTTTATATATATTTATTATCATGTTAATATAATAATATATTATATAAATACAATAGTATATTATATTAATATAATATTATGTTATATTAGTAATATATTATATATAATATTTATATCTTATTATGTATATCTTATTTATAATTATATCTTTCTTTTAGGAAAAACATGGCACGAACCACTTCGGTTAATATCACTGATAATTATCTGCTATATTATGAAACTGATAATATAAACTTGCTTGAAACCATTGCACTGAAATAAATTATATATAGGCGGTAGCTGAAGTGCTTTATATAAGGCTACTTTCTAAGGGTCACAAACTTATGACATTCGATTTAGTGAACTCTACTACTCTCACCACTCAGCCCCATTCTACCAGTGAAGAATATAATCTTTGCGATAGTATGAAATGTCTTCTGTTATGAAACATTCTCACGTAAGGGAGGAGATATAAGAACAGACTCACTACGGCTTATTCAAGGTGAAAAGCAGGTCTACTCTAAGCAATGCCAGGATCAAGTGGCAATCTTAGCACTTTCATTTTTTATAGAATGTGCCACAACTTATATGATTAGATATTCGAGAATCCATCTATGCTTGTCTTGAGGATAATTTCCATCAATAAACGCGTTCGTGGATTTTTGTTGAGAAACAGTTTGCGCTGCAAATAAAAGAAACCTCAAGCATTGCTTGGTTGAACGCTAGTATATAATGTCTTTGGATTAATTGCGCTCTTTTTATTAAGTTAGGGCAATATATCTTGTACAAGGCTGTTGAAAGTTTACGAAAAATCATAAATATATAAAATAGCTGTCCAATGTTCAGGCGAACTATAATGTCTGAAAAATAGAATATCTATAAAATAATTTATGTGACCAGCTGCTCGTTCTCAGCAAATCTTGAGCCACACTGGCTGTGATTGGCTAATAACTACACTTTTGCACTCAGTAGATAAAAACAGACTAAACTTTTCTCTGAAATCACTCATTTGTAATTTATTGTTGCTTTTGCTTGGAACATTCTGATCTACTAGCAAAGGCTTTCAATCGCTTGTCACTCATTGGCTGATGCAATCGTGTGTCTAATCGGACAGTGATAGCAGGAAACTGACTCATCAACTATTCTCAGGTTTGGCTACAAGTTTTTACACCAAATAAATAAATTAGGGTAGTTCCTTTATTAGAGGTCATTTTAGAGCCGTAAATAAATTAAATACAAATGAGCAGAATTTAGTGTATGTTTGTGAAACATAATTATTGTTACAAGCTTGCTGTTTACTATAGAGTGAGAAATATCAAAAAACTTTCGTCAAAAGTAGCAATTTTATGTGCTTCATAATTAAATGAAAATAGCCTTTCTTGACAAAATTCACAAACAATATTTCGTGTTAAATATGAACGCACACAATATTTTAGTAGTTGATATCATTGCTATAGTTGATATCAAGTATTGTGTTTAAACTGCAGCGTTATGTGTCTCTATTCTGTTGGTCTCTCTGCAACTATAGACATCATAACCTCACATTAGCTTGATCTCATCATTTTTAACCGCGATCAGGTTTTGTCGATTTTAATCTTGAAACATCCTGGCAATCAAATCACCTCAAACATTAAAAGCAATCACAAATGATAGAAAAATACAGATACTTTCTGATAAACCTAATAATTTTGTGCGCAAGTTCATCAAAAGCTTTCCTTTTGCTAATTGCATTTACTAACCGGTATAATAGATCTAAAATGCTCAAGTTGAACAATGTATAGTTAATAATTTCATTATTTAAAAAATTTAGATAATGAAATTATTAACTTTAACGAATTCCTTAAAATTAACTGTTAAGGAATTTAGTGTTCGGTGTGAACAGTATCAGTTCAGACAACTAGACTAAAAAGTTGAAACTGGTAGCCATAGTTAACAGATGTCTTCTGTTAGATAAATTATTCACTAATATGTTGTTAGTTACCCACATTACAAACCACCTTACAAAACCTTTCAAATGTCTGAACTTGATGTCTTATGTAGCCTATCCAAGTTTATCATTATACAAATTCACGAGACGGGAAATCCTAAAACAACAATTGAATTAGCACAGCTTTATTTTGCTGATTGTTATTTTATTTGCAATAATTCCATTTTAAATGGATATATTTACCAAATTGCGCAATACAAGAACCAGAAAAATGCAACAATTATTCAATCAAATCGAATAAATGGTTTTGACATATTGTGTTGAAAATACCTTTCTCTGTTAAAACAACAGATATTACGTGGAACATTGTAAAAGGAGTTGTCTATAATATTTTTTAAATAATTGTTATAAGTGAATGAAATTTTTTATATCAGCTGAAATGGGTTTTTGTTATGTATTGTCTGCATTGCCTAGAAAGGCTTCTCATCCTGCATTCACTGTGAAATTGGTAAAGTTTTAACATCTTAGCATCCATCTGGTATTCTGTTAACCAAGCATGGAATATTGTATTATTATAGTTTGCCAAGATGACATAAAATATGGAGAACTCACCTTTGCTTTTCTAACACATCAATGCCGATCTGCATTTTTATCTCTTGTATCCAAAGTAGGCCATATGCGGGCACGCAATGAACGCAAATTCTTAAGCTCGATTGTTGAGCTGCATGATGCATATACCAGCATCTTTGTGTGCTCGTCAGAGACTATTGAAGTCACTGTACTTCTATTTGACCCTTAGTAGTAATGAAGGACATTGTTAGCTATCATATCTTGGCATTTCCTAGTAGAAATGAATTGGTAGTAATCTACTTGAAATTCTAGATGTAGTCACTTGTGGCCGCAAAAATCTTTTTGCGATTTGAGCAAATCACATCTACATAATAAATGACATGTGTATGGGAAAAGAAAGCTTACTGGACATGAGCTAGTTCTAATCAATTTTAATATTTTAATCAAAATTTGTAAACCTCAATCAAATATCAATTATTTAGTTTAAAATATGCACAAGTATTATGAGGCATGGACCAGCCAGAGCTTTAATAAAATCATACACATGAATTGTAGCATTATAGAAGTATATTTAATCTATATTTGATAATTCCTTGCAGTGTCATTTATTTTGTGCACTCACAACCATATGTATGAGCTATTTAATATGCTTTGAACCTTGACCATACTAATACTAATGACCAGTTGCTATAAACATTCACACTTTTTGCTATATTGACCTGTAATAAATAATCATTACTTTGAGCATGACAGGCTTCTAGCCACAACATGTAATTAGTAAATCGTACCTGTCGACAGTTGTCACTCATTAGATGGAATAATCTAGGGGTGGTGAAGCAAATGAACCGTAAGATAAACTATATGTAAAAGCAAAGGTAGCTAGAATACAGAGAAAGATGTCTGTCACAAGAGAGGTCAAACTCCTTATCCGCTACATCATTAACTTACTGAGATAAAAGTTGAAGCTAGGAGTCACTATAGTATCAAACAAAATTAGTTTATTTTATATTTGTAACAAACTAGAAACTAAAAGTGAAGTATCTGCCAGGTGTCACATGCTTCTCACACAGCAGTAAATGTTATCTAATGACAAAGTTTACATGAGGGCACAAGTAGTCAAGAAGTGAAGAAGTGTAAGTATTGACACAAGTAGTCAAGAAGTGTAAGTGCTGGCACAAGTAGTCAAGAAGTGTAAGTGCTGACACAAGTAGTCAATACTTGTAGATAATAAAAGTATTGCCATAATGACAGAGGATAGTGTAAAACTTGTAAAACTGAAGACCAGAAAATACTGTATGTCATCAGAGAATGCTTTAAAATTTCACTAAATATAATACATATGCCTTGATGGTCCAGTAGGATCCGGTGAACACTGCTTATTTCTTAAAATTGAGCATCTAGTTGCCATCTCCTTCATGTGGTTGTAAATAAATGTAAATGCTCAATATATTATTAAAAGGTGAGCCAAAATGCACCTCACGCATGGCTGATCAAGTTTTTAGGAAGTGAGAGCGAGGACACAAGCAAAAGTGCAAGAGCAAGAAAGCTAGAGAGTGAGAGAAAGGAAGAAAAAGGGAAAGAGAGAGAGAGGGAGAGAGAGGGAGGGGGGAAGGAGAGAGGGAGGGAGAGAGAGAGAGAAAGAGAGTGAGTGAGTGAGAGAAGAACGAGGGAGAGAGACAGAAAGAATGTTAATGAGCGAGAGAGTGAGAGAGGAAGAAAGAAGGAGAGAGAATGAGAGAGAGAGAAAGAGAGAGAGAGAGAGAGAGAGAGAGAGAGAGAGAGAGAGAGAGAGAGCGAGAGAGAGTGAGAGAGAGAGAGTGAGTGAGTGAATGAGAAAGAGTGAGAGAGAGAGAGAGAGAGTGAGAGAGAGAAGAACGAGGGAGAGAGACAGAAAGAATGTTAATGAGCGAGAGAGTGAGAGAGGAAGAAAGAAGGAGAAAAAGGGAGGAAGAAAGAGGGATAAAAAGGGAGGAAGAAGGAGGGAGAGAGTGAGAAAGTGAATGAGAGAGAGAGCAAAAGGGAGAGAAAAAAAGAAAGAAAAACGCAGAAAGAGAAAGGAAAAAAGAAAGAAAGAGATGTTATATAATAGAAAGTAGTGCACGTACTATGTAGCAGAGAAGCATAATTGTCATTAGTGTCATTTTTCTATGAGTTATAAAACAAGCAAAGAATGCATGGTCCCTGCATTAAATTTAGTGCTCGAATCGTTGACCCATTTTGTTAAACAGCCAGCCTAGTTCTTACACTATGTGATTAGCTATATTATTAAATAAACTCTTTTAGCCCTAGTTTTTAAATAGTCCATAAAATGTGCTGGAGCCTCGTTATCCGAATAACAATTTTTTCACACTCTCCATTTTTTTACTCAGCTGCCATTAATTCTCACGGACATACTTGAAAGCAATTCACTTGCGTCTGCAACTTTCAGCTATTTTGGTTGCCTAAAGTCGTATATAAATATCTGAGGGTCGTGCTGTATAGGTCTTTAGCATCTGAGAATAATAAACTTTTCCTTACTTATTTTGGTAGTAAAACAAGACAATCAGCTAGGCAGATTGTAGACAATAAAACCAATTGTGGCTTTGCTCTTTAATTTTCTTACAATATCTATGTGTTAGATTGAAACGCAGGAGGCATTATTTAATCATTGTATGTGTTTGTGTGTGTGCGCGTGCGCGCACACACACATACCCATGCACACACACTTGATGTTATATTGTATTGAATTTATAGGTGACCCATAGAAGACTACAAAAAGTACAAACGTAAAGCGAAAGAGACTGTCCAATTGTTCCCGACATAGATCTTTGACCTGTATTAGTTGCAAAGTATTTTAAAAGCATTGCTTGTCTTTAATCCGGTACATCAACTATGATAATTTAACATATTTTGAAAAATCAATAGCATCAAAAAACATTGATAAAAATACAGCACAAGTCGGATTTCAAGAAGCATATTTATTGGCATTAGTTTTAATAAAGAAAAGCTATTAACTACGGATGCTTGTGACTTGGTTTATAAAATAATCGTTTCAGCTTTTTTTTGTAATAGCAAAGTATTTGTCAATTCTGTTGAACCAGCATGGCCCCAAAACTTTACCACCTGTGCTAATGTCAGATCTGGCACGGATTGTAGCGAGTCTGAAAGTTTTCTTACTCGTACAACCGCCCTTTTATCAACTTCTCTATTAGTGCTTTATACTCGCAATACTCTGCTTGTCTGCACAGACTGTGAATAAATGCATCCATTCCTACATTACTATGCATTTTTTATCAAACTTGGCACACTCTGCTATTATCTTCCTTCTCAGCCCAAAATATGTATCAATTGCAGCAAAAATGTTATTGTGCGTGTCCTCCGGAATATTCTTGCTTAGAAGAATATTTTCTGTCTGATCTCTTAGTATATACAGCATGGACTTAATTTTTCCACTATTTGGTTGATTTTTAAGCCCAATGGCTTTCCATTACCTTTTGCACTTAATGGGCCACCTTCCTCTCTCTAGTTTTCAGGTGCACCAGAATCAAATGCAGCAAACATAGTCAGTGACGGTGGTCTAAACTTCACAGATGGGCCCTTTGTTATCACTCATCTCCATTCTAATACCTGTCTATTGACAAACAGTCCAGAATGTTCTCTTAGCAACACAAATCGCTGTCAACCGCTGCACTATGTTGTATTGTGTATTGTATATTCTTTGTTTTGAATTTTCTAAGTACTCGCAAAAAACATGGTTCTCGAAACTTCTAAGCACGGACTTTAGAAAATATGCTCATTATAGTAAAATTAATCTCATGGCAGTGCATGAAAACAACTAAAAAATGTACCAAAAAAACATGAGAGCACAATTGTAAATACATAGAAGTAATGATATTATACAAGATAGTCAAAACGAGCATCTAAATCATTGTTTTATGAGAGTGGAAACTTTTTTGCGTATACATACATTAATACTTTCTACAAAACGGAAGAAACACTCTTATCAACTACATGTAGCAGAGCTTGTACATTCACACTGAGCACAAATAGCAGTTTTAAAATAGTACAGATTGTGTTGTAATTGCAAAATCTGATAGTTAATTGCTATAACACAATTCTCTATATATACTAGAAATTCTCCTGTCATACAGCCCATGACCAAAGTGATAATGGAAAAAAGAAAAGGTACTGATGGTTGTTGAAAAAGTAATTGTCAGTAAGAATTGACAGAGTATAGTGTAAATGAGAGTTGTTCTAGATGATATAAAATAAATTTGAGGGAGCACGACTTCAAAAAGGTGCAACTAACAATTTATTTTGGAGATAAAGTTGGGTTGAAAAAAGGTATATGAGTAATTGGTTAATTGTTGATATTACAGTTGCAGTTGGTAGTGTAATATAAATAGATATATAAAGGTGAAAAAGTTCTATTTTAGAAGTGTAAGTATAGAAAAATGTTAGGAATGTTGCGCATGGAAAGTATATGGGGAATGTAATGTCGTATATAAAGTAATAGAAATGGAATAATGGTATATGATATAGAATAATGTTGTAAATAGATTTATATGTAGGCCCTATATAAATATATGTGAAGTATTTTGTATACGAGTTAATAACAAAGGAAATATATAATAATAGAGATATAAAAAAGGAGACATATAAAGTGTTTAGAAAAAATAGGTTAGGCTTACAGCTTTAATTAATATTTATTTTATTGTTGTAAAACATAGGTTTGACATAGTAGTGGATTAGGTCTGATTTTTATACAACCTTGGTACTTTATGTAATTTAACTAATAACAGCAATAACGAGATATGTTTATTATATCTCTACTCTGCAATAGGAGAACTGCAACCTAACCGCAATGGTAGCTGCAGGCTTACTGGGACTGGATGTTATGTAACAAACAGCAATAATGAAAGGAGAAGATAATATGTTTATACCTCTCAACAGCAATAGGAGAAATGCAATATTAGCAGTCAAATGGCACTGCGGTGCAATAGGAGAACTGCAATGGTAGCTGCAATGGTAGCTGTAATGTACTGGGTGTTATTATGTACAACAAACAGCAATAATGAAAGGAAAAGATGATATGTTTATATCTCTCCCCTGCAATAGGAGAAATGCACTATTAGAAGTAAAATGGAAAACTGCTGTGTAGTATACAGTTTGAAAGTGGGTTGTGTTGAATGTAGAATGGTTTTGACATTGATCTGTAACAGAAAGCAAGCATTAGCATTCACGTGTGCCTGGAAGTTTTCTGCAAACTAGAGCAAAATAAAGAAATGGTCTTGTCATAAAGGGGCATTGTAGTTCGGCCCTAGTTTGTGCATAAGATGTAAAGAAATTTGGCTAATATTCTAGATAATTTAATGAAACCTTCGGTAATTGGACAAAAAACCATATAGGCTAATAAACTGTGTAGCACATTTTCATACCTGTAAATCAATATTGCAATGTCATAATGTTACGATTTCCTGAGGTGAAACAAATGGTCTAAGTTTATTACAGAAGCCTTCAGCAATTGGACAATGCCATAGACTGGTGAAATGTGCAAGTTTTTCTACTATCTGTCGCACAGCTTTATGGGTTAAAACTTTTTAAAAAATGGTTAAAATTTTTTTATGGGATTTTGGTACAAGGGTTTGGGTTTGGCTGTTGGTGGATACCTTTCGGGAGTTGTGTGCACATATGCATTTATCATAAAGCTCCCAAACACACTCGCTTCAATCGTGTTTGGTCATGGGATAAATCTCCAAGTTTGTCTGTCATTTGGCTGTCCAGCTATAGCAATAAAGTTTTAGCAACAAAACATTACCTTTGTACTAGATTTGAACTCGCGAAGACTGCAACTGCAAGCTTGCAAACAAGTGCACCTAACCACAAGGCTAAGCTGTGTTTATCACATTCATGGTTCTTATTATATACCATATATCCTTTTCTCGATTGGCATGGTTAAAAATAATTTAAATGCAGTTATTCATGTGAAGCCTTAATTGTGTTCCAATCTTCCGCCTGATGGATTAAAGAGAAAAACAGGTCGAATCTGGCCAGTTAGCCGTAGTTTGCCCAGCTTTCACTTAAAGCCATAGTTAGTAGTGCATGAACTATAAGTCCATAGTTACTATTCTTAGCAAGAAGTTGTCTTACCTTTTTGGAATAGTTTTTGTGTGTTGATACTCGATGCCCACAAAATTTATTAGGTTTATTACGTTGTAAAGGTTTATTAGCAACTTCAAATTTTCAAGCAATAATACTAAAGCTGTTTATTGACTGGCAATAACAAGACCAACATGGAAAAATATATTTATCTGAACAATTGTATAGAGTAACAGCTATCTGCTGGGATGCAATGGTTGAGTTTCTACTTGGTTCATTTTATTCCTGTTGCGAATATGTTTGATTGTTAGGGTTGATATGATTAGTGTTGCTGGCACTGAACATGCTATTGCAAAGCATGACATGGTAATTCCAAAGGATCCATAAGCTGCTATCACACCAGATAGCGTCAAACCTGTGAAGGACCTGCAAATAAGTCAAAATAACTTTTTTTTTGATAAATGCTAATTATAAACTATTGATGGTGTCTGTATGGTTATGTAGGAAACAAAATTGTACTACAAGCTGATTGATCAAAAATGGTAGCTTGAAACAAGACAAATTCACATTCAATGCTCAAACTCCTGTCATTATTTCAAACAGCTTTGCAAGACATAAACACCGTCATCCAATCTAACCTAATCAACTTTTTTAGGAACACTGACCTTATGCATTGATCTCTACAATGGATCTCTACAGTATTTATGTAAAAAATCACAGCTTTCCAGTGTTACATTCTTACCGGTTGGTACTCTTTTGACCATTGTAGAAGAAGCTCAAAAAAATCGTTTCACGGTGTGCCACAGCAAATCTCGATCAACAACAAGCTTTTGTTCAATATTATTGTATGTAGATTTGCATATATGAAACTAGATGAATTTGAACTGAATTTGAACCCAGATCTTTTGAGTCTGGAGTTCAAATCCAGACCCTCCTCCATACGAACTACTTGCTATACAAGGAAATAATTGTACACATACTTATTACATTGGTTAAAACACGGCGTTGTGTTAAACGTAATGTCACAAGATCCGGCTTCATGGTTCACGATTTCATGGCTTTCATGGCTTTAATCATAGTAATTTTAGCAAGATACTAGCTTAAAGGTTGAGTTGCAACAAAATTCACATTACAGTTATTTGGTATCAAAAGATTCACCATGTCTTACTCTGTTGTGTTGTAGGTGCCAAATATGTGGAAATGTGATTACAAGCTCTTAAAAGCTCAAAAACGAAATGCCGCCGTAGATTGGAATCCGTTTATTTCTCTGACGTAGCCATGACAGTTTGGTTATTGTCTTGTCACGGGATGTTTTCACGTAAATTGAAAGGCCAATAAAAAGCTCAATATAAACTTATCGTAGCACTAGTTTATGACAAACACTTTGGGTTTTACCGAAGACCCCGTACCAAATATAGATGCTCGCTGCATTAAAGTTTTGTTTCGGCTTGAACTAATCGTCAAGTCGTAATCTGATCATGTGACCGAAAACTTCAAAAATAATTTTTGCAGCACTTTTTGATTATCACAGGTGACCAACCGGCTTGTCATGATTATCAAACAATAATATGTACTCCTTCAAGGTAAGGTTAAAAAAATTAAACGATATAAGATATCACCGCTAAAAGTGACAGCATTACAATGACGATAAAACAGACGCTTAAGAACAATAGACACGGTTTTATTGAATGAAGTATATTTGTGAAAATATTTCAACGAATAAGGTTGCATAAAAGTGTAAACAGAAACCATCTACCGCAGTTACGTCCCAAATGAACCGTTTTGAAAAGAGAATCCAAACTACGGTGGTCTCATGTGGCTGCGATCAACTGTTCGTTTTTGAGCATTTAAGAGCTTGTAATCACATTTTCACATATTTTGCACCTACAACACAACAGAGTAAGACATGGTGAATTTTTTGTTATCAAATAACTGTAATGTGAATTTTGTTGCAAGTCAACCTTCAAGTTACTAGCCTTAAGTTACTCAAATTAGCCATAATGCTAATTTTGTCATTACTATATAGCCAAGTTAGTCAATGGCAACTACATTACCCACTACTTTTTAAAAGCTGTTTTTGTGCTGCAAGACCCTGTTGCAGGACAGAGTTGGTTATGCTAGATAGGTAGGTCTAGATAATCTAGATAGATCAGCATTACTATGTACATACTTATTAGTTTCTAAGTTAGGTGTAGAGTTTATATGTTTACATAAGAGATTAACTAAATTTTTGTTTTTGAAAAAGTTTGTCTCAGCATTATGTTGGTTCAGCTTATAAAAACCTAGAGTTTATATTCTGCTTCTATCTCATCCCATGTATGTTACGACTCAACTAGTAAGCCCCTAGGGCAAACTGATCTATTTTCAATAGGCTTGTAGCCAGAAGAATTAGACTGCTGGCAATAAATTTCTAGCTGGTTTGCGTTAAAAATAAGTTTAGAAATCCCACGACATTTCGCACCAACTTCTGATTTCTTCACCCAAACCTAACAGCGTTATTAACCCTGTATTGGTGACACTAGCTAGTGATAAAGTTACTCCATGATTCAACCAAAACCAGAGGGAATGAGGTGATATGCTGTAGCTGCAGACTAACCCTAAGGAGTAGGCAGAGCAGAGAAAACCAACACACATAGCTTTGGTATTCTTTTTTAGCTCCTCATTATTCTCACTAAAACATAAAATCACAAACTGATAAACACAGTCTTACTAGATTCTTCATATATTTTTGTCACCCCTTTTAACACAATATAATAGAAAGCAATGAAATGGCGCGATTCGTAGTTCTTAGCGCAAGTTTAGCAGCTTTAGGTTGTGAAAAATTAACTCTGGTGTGCAATGAGCTCAATAAGTTGTTTATTCTCATATGAGAAGACAACTCCCACATTCTGTATTAGGTAGGTGGTGTGAAAAATACTTGGGACGCAAAGAAGAATATTAATATTTAGCTGTAAAACATCATTTTTGTATCAAAATCCTGTTACATATACATTGTATATGAACCCATACATTTTTGGAATCCTCAGTATGTTAGGAATCTAATACACATAAAATAATTGCACTAATTGCAATATTTATAATGAGATACTGGGTCGCAAAGAGATGACATGATGAGATCAAATGATTTTATCAAACTTCCGCTCAGCCTTTTATACAAAAACTGCAAATATCTGAGAGAGCTACGATAAACAATGCACAAACGTGAGATAAAAGAATGTCTTTGAGATAACTTCATTACAGTTTTGACATTTTCATTCGCATCAAAAGCCAAATTAGAGAGACAAATGAATTGAAGAACGGGTCTAAACAATAAAAGGACATACCGGTTTATGGTTTATCGAGCTGTTGTATTACAAAGCTGTAACAGATTGCTGCTATTGTATCATCAAAAGCTTTTCAATGTAAAGCATTTTATAAAATTATCAGTTGTTCAGCAACTAGCAATCCATAGCTATACTCTGGGAAAAAGCAGCTTTTTTCTTATGCAATCACTTCTACGATTATAACAGTTTTTATAACCAGATCTTTTCTGGCGCAATTAGTAATTGCCTTCTCTATAAGATAAGCTTCAATTGCTAGCAACTGCACACACATAAACTGGTAGGCATCACCACAATGGTAAGATGAACATTGTCAATCTGCTGTTGGAATATAACGAAATAATTTAATTATTGTGTCTCCGCGAAATACCAAGTAATCTGATTAAATAACTTCTAAAATAGAATTTATTTTTACTGCCTAATTATAAACAAAAGCTAAACTTTTAGAAAACTTATGATAATGAAATAATGAACAATACATGATGAGCCAGCAGTGGTGACGCGCATAGCATATTCAAATAAACTATGCAGTAGTCAGAGCAAACCGTGCTATATGTCCATGAACAACAGAAAGTGCTAGCCACTCCCCATAATATTGTTAAAAATAAATGCAAAAGTGAATAACAATCAAATCCAGTATACATCTACATGTAATAGACATGTACAGCTAAGCCAAAAATGTGCGACGATATTTTTTATAGTTAGTTTAAAAAATGTGTTGAAATTATGCCGCCTATAATGTATAAAGTTTTAGGTTTTTTGCGTTTTGTTATTGCGAGTCATGCACCCAATGGCATAGTAAGGACGGCAATTCCAAACAAGCCAGACATGTTGTCTTTTTTGCTTTGCTTTAATACTTTTTTTCAATGAGAGAGATTGCTTCTTCTGCAACAGCAAAATCTCAACAAAATGATGTACATGAACAACTTGTATGAAACTCACTCTTCAAATTCTGTTGGTATGATTAGATTCAGTCCAGATACAAATCCAAAGGCTAGCGCTATTCCCATTATGGCAAGAGTGACTATGAGTAACCATGATAGAGGTCTACAAGAAAAATGTTAGTTTCAGGTGTGAACAACTCCTTAAATGTTGGAGAATATTGAGTAGTTTTGTAGGGTGTAATATAAAGTACGAGCAAAATGCTCATTGATGCCCAGGTAATAAAAAAGTCTTTGCACCGAAAATTTATTTTTATTTAATATATAACAACAGTCACCATTCTAACCTTCAAACTTCATATCACAAAAAAGTGTTTGTGCATTTGGAATAAATTAAGAAAAATACAACAATTTTAAAGGTGCTTAAATGTAAATGTGAAATAATTAGCAATTAGTTGCTTAATAAAGTCTGTTTTGCTACAATTACAATGAAAATTATTTGGTTTACAATTATCTGATTTTAAATTATTTTAGTGTTAGGATCATAAAGAGAAAGTTTCGTATAAAGTGTTATAGAAACTCATATTGATTATTTAATGCAAACACTCTCTGGTAAAAATCGTTGAAATTTTATGCAAGTAGCATACTTATTAGAAATTAGTAACAAAATAATATGCTAACCTTAGTAACTATAGTTACCTACAGCAACTTTGATGTTTTTAGTGGCTTTGATCTGCACAAAAATGTAATATTACAATGTATTATGTGCAGTACTTACCGTGTAGAGTTCTTACCTTCCAAACAGACATATGGCCACATATAATATGAACATTGAATTTAACTTAAATGAATTTGGCTTATTAAACATATACTTGAAGATAAGTTTTAGTATGTATTTCAGTAAACTAAACTTCAGCTGTGTCGTAGGCTAAAGTTTTATCACTTATCTGTTTTCGGTTTCGTTTGGGCTATAACTTATAATAAATAACTGAGATAGAGATCAAGCAAGCATCGTATTTTCCTCACGTGTTGTGGAGATATTTTTGCGAATAGTATATCAGCATTTTCATTGTTTCGTAGTAATCAGTACACCGACTGCAAAGTTTTGATTTTAAAATAAATTTTTGTTAATATCATATGGCCAAAAAATAAAAACTAGTCTTTTTTATATTCTCAAAGACAAAAAACATCGTGTTCCATATGGAAAGGCACAGAAATCTTATCACAGAGGCAACATAGCACGAAGGCGTACTGTATTAATTAATATTTTGGCTTGCACAATCGCAAAAAGGACATACAATATAAGACGAGAGCGTTTGGTGTGATAAGAATGGCTTAGCCTTGTGGTTGTGCGCGTTTGTTAGTAGATTTGTGACTTGAATGTTGTGACTTTAAATCCAGTACTGGATTTGAAGTCACAACATTCAAGTCACAAATCAATATTCCTAAAACCGGACAGACATTTCTAACAACATTCCTTAAACCGGACAGACAAACAACAGACAAACATTGAGACTTATATATATATAGAATGGTATGAATATATATAGAATGGTATGACAATATGTTGGCATCGCTAATATTTTGACAAATCAGCCAAGTTGATTTTCACAGGCATACAGCATCTTAGTTTAGTAACAAGATATATTTTCAGTCATAGGCGGAGTCGAACGCGGAGTCGAACGCGGAGTCGAACGCGGAGTCGAACGCGGAGTCGAACGCGGAGTCGAACGCGGAGTCGAACGCGGAGTCGAACGCGGAGTCGAACGCGGAGTCGAACGCGGAGTCGAACGCGGAGTCGAACGCGGAGTCGAACGCGGATTCAGAGGAAAAGTCTGACGCTTATTTCGATGCGGAGTTGGTCAAAAATGCAAACCAGATATTTACAAGCAACAGGTAAATACTTTATTTACTACTTGTGTATTTTACACTTGCTAGTAGTCATTAGTCTTGTTGATAGTCCCTAGTTTTTCCTTTAGCCTTGCTAGTAATCATCAGTTTCTTTAGAATTCATTAACTAAACTTATAGCCAATCAGATATTACCATGCTGATATTTATCATTTCGATTGTTAATGTTAGTTTACCACTTTTTATCACAAAGTTTTCTGGATTAACAATTTTATTTCGATTTCAAAAGTGTAGCACCTTAGGAAGAACTTGCAGACGTGACAGCCCTCAACACAAGTAACAATCTGTTCTTGCGCCCTAAAACGACACTGATGACAAGCTTGTATACTTACCGATGGAACCCTAAAAGGACCAGCAGAGGCATGGGTCCCATAAAGCAAAAGTTAACCGCATGCAGTACAAATCCAAAAGCCATCATCCACCATGGGGTCACCCAACTCTAAAAGGCAAACCCTATCTTTGCAAAGGAAATATCACAGCTCAGCGCCTTCCTAGTAAGTTTTGATAAAGTACTGTTATAAGCAGAAATGTTGCTATAATGGCTTAAAATATACCAACAATTTGTTTGAGAAACTAGGTACACCTCAACTTGCTGTAATAGAGCAACATATCTGTTGTCTGTGAATTTTGAATGTTTATAAATTAAACAAACCAGAATGGCTTCATAATAGGCTTAAATAAACTTTTATATGTAAATGTATATGCAAAAACATATGGATATATAAATAATTATACATATATAAATATATATAAATGTACAATTAGTATGAAAATTAGTATGCACTTAGCTTTCAGCTTATGCTAGTTTTGAGCATTTAGCCTGCCCTCTCTTTATTTTATTTTTTATTTTCTTGAAGCACAGTCTGGTGAGTAAATAGACAGAATTCTCAAAACGGAGGGTAGCTGAAAGATAAGTGTATACTATTTTTCAAACTAATCATGGACTTAGCTCCATACTTTGTGTTGAGCGCTGTCAATTAGATTTACTTTAGTATTGTTTTTTATAATTAGTCACGTCGTCAGTATATATATAATAAAATGTATATATACAATTATATGTATATATGTAATTAAATGTATGTATATATATATATATATGTATACATAAATTTAAATGTATGTATATTTAATTAAATACATATACATAACATACACATGTGTCAATACAGAATGAGTCATAGAACTCACCACAGCGTCTATTGCTTTGCCAACTAAAGGACTGGATACTGTGTAGGAGAGCGACACAATGAGAAATATAAGAGCAGAGATCTCATCTGGTAATCCGTACTATTTATCATACAAAAACATAATTCCAATTATCAATATTTTCACTTTTGAGAAGAAAAACTTGCTAGAAAATGCATCAACCTTTTCACAACCAAAAATAAATAATAAATAAAGATGTTCTACACTTTTCTAAATGTATTAACAAGTCAGAGAGGTCATTTACAGATCAAATCCACTACCTAGTAGCTTTATCAAATGTAAACTGTCACGATAACTCTGCTGCTGTGAATCCAAAAAGCTCCTCTGAGAAAGAAGTGAATTTGAAACCTAATTATAATTCTCGTTTGATTTATTACTTTGCTAATCATACCAGAGCTATGATTGCAATAACTACATGACCTAGTTAATCATACCAGAACTATGAGTGCAATAACTACATGACCTAGTTAATTATACCAGAACTATGAGTGCAATAACTACCTGACCTAGTTAATTATACCAGAGCTATGATTGCAATAACTACATGACCTAGTTAATTATACCAGAACTATGATTGCTATAACTACATGACCTAGTTAGTTATACCAGAGCTATGATTGCAATAACTACATGACCTAGTTAATTATACCAGAGCTATGATTGCTATAATTACATGACCTAGTTAGTTATACCAGAGCTATGATTGCTATAACTACATGACCTAGTTAATTATACCAGAGCTATGATTGCTATAACTACATGACCTAGTTAATTATACCAGAGCTATGATTGCTATAACTACATGACCTAGTTAATTATACCAGAGCTATGATTGCAATAACTACATGACCTAGTTAATTATACCAGATCTATGATTGCAATAACTACATGACCTAGTTAATCATACCAGAGCTATAACTACAATAGCTACATGACCTAGTTAATCATACCATAGCTATGATTACAATAACTTTATAGACCTAGCTAATCATGCCAGAATTATGATTACAATAACTGCATGCCCTAGCTTGTTGTACGCAAGCTGTGAAATGAGCATGAGATCTCTTTGGACACCGAGTAATGGTTGTCGGCAAGCCATTTTTTCTGTTAGTACCTATCAAGCATCAACTAGTCACAATCATTAGGAATCAATTTTAAACATAGATGCTTAACTCAAACTTTATGATAGTTTAGATGACATACCTTGTTCCTTATCTCTGGCTCTAAAATTGGTTCAACACTGACCCACAATACACCAACTAGTGTCAATAATAATATGTCAACAAAGATGGTTTTGTTTTTCAGTAGTTTTATCACTGATGGTTTGTCACCTTCTTTTCTTCCCACACTTTCTGCAACAACATCAACTGACATAAGACCAAGTTTGTCATGAAGGCATCAGTTACCAAAAGAAATAGTCAGTTCGGCAAAAGGTTAAAAAAAGCTTTATGATATGTTAAAGAAAATTATATTATCCTTGCTATAATAAGAGTTAAGGCTGTCATTCCGTCTGTCAAAAGCCAATGCCGCTTGTTGCAAAAATGATGACATTGCATTGGAATAGACTTCAGACTTTCAATTTGGCAGCCAGACACACTAACACCTGCACCACCCACCCACCTTATCACCTTTTTTGAATAGTTGTATATCTAGTTATTACACCTGTTGTTTTCTCACAGCGCACCGGATTGCTTGGGTACTGGTATCCGTAAAAGTGGCAAAGGCCAATGTAAAAAACTAAACAAATGCCAATTCACAGATAATACAGGCTTTTGCTATGAAACTTTTTTGAGTTTTAGCTAAAACCGGGTTTGCCACCTACACAGAGGGTGACAAGAGAGCTTTTAAAAACTTACCAGGTGCTTGTGCTGTACACAGAATCACAATCGATTGAATTATAAGCATGGCTCCGATAGCAGCAAATGTAAGAGAAAATCCTCCAATCTGAAGAAGTGCATTATACATGCATTGGTCTATATAATATGGTAAAGAGCCAACCAACCAAAAATATTTAGCAAATAACAGGAAAACGAATAATCTCATTCTCGAATGTTCAAGCTACCAGTAAATGATTTTCAGAGCTATTGGTTTAGAGAGGCATTCAAATCTTGTAAACAGTGTTACAATAAGTTGTATGCTCTTTCAAGATACAGCCGTAGGTAAAACAAAAGAAGGTCTAATTCCCAATAATTCATTTTACAGAAGGCAGTGAACAATTGTCTTGATATATTTGTCAACAGCTTGCTATAAAGCTCAAATTCAAAATTCCAAAGCTATTTGTGCAACCAAAAAATATCAAGTATACTAAACTCTGTTTGTTAATAAGGCTTCCTGACCTTGTCTTGCATGTACATGCATGTATGTGGCATTGAAGTAGCCAAACCAATTGGGATGCATTTAGCAAATGGTTGTTCCAGCTCGCATTTAGATACAACTATAAACATTCTAAAATTCATGTTATAGAGGTCGATGTAAATGATAACAAAGAAGTTATTAAAGTCTATGAATCGTTTTTAATAGAAAATTTTGTTTACTTACCGCAAAAAAGCCACTTCCAATTGCAGGACCACACATGAAACCAACTCCCATAGCTGTTGAAGCATAGCCCTGCAACATTACCAACCATTGTTGTACAATATTTGCACTCATAAAAGACATATTAGTAAGTTAACTAGAATATGTTAATGGTGACAAACAGTTTGGATTACTAAATCACTGTAAGCTATGAAACTACCAAAATTAAGCTATGAACTGGGTCATGTGACCCAGTTCATGGCTTAGTCCATACTGTCTGATAAGTTACACCAGACGTGGTTTTTTGCAATATCATGTACATGATACTAGTACACGGCAGTATCGTGTGTCATGATAAATCATCTTGTGTAATAAGCATTTATAAAAATACTATGTGTTGTGGCCAGGCGGCCGTGTAACACAGTGGTCACCCCGTCTGTCTGTGAAATGGAATATCTCAGTTCAACTACCGTGTAAAGCAATTCTTTTTTCTAACGCTCTCAGAGTGAAGTTGGATGAACGGACAAACGAGGGGACAGCCGGACGGATGTTCAAAAGAACAGACAAACAAACAAATACACAGACAGATAAACGAACGAAAAGATGAATGGACAGACAGATAAATCGCGAACGAATGGATGGTCCGTCAGACCGACTACAGGCAGACCAACAGACATGGCTCTTATAATAGTGCTACCAGTGCAAACCAGGTACCATTAAATCTCTAATTGAACCCTACCTCTATTTGAAGGCCACTACTATTTGACCCCACTATGAGAAAGGGTTAAAAAATAAAGCTCTTTTTGACCGCCACATTGACAATCTTTGATTTTTACAAGTTCATAATATCAAAAGATGAGTAGAAAAGTTTCCACAATTTGTTGTAATATAATCGGCTCGCTATAACTCTGCCCTTGACAAGAAGGGAAGGGAAATGTGAGACAGTGAAGCGAGATCTTCAATTCTCTCTCTTATGGCCTGTAGCTCGGTGAGTACAGACGTATACATTTTGCCTCTTGCTAGTAACGATTTGTAAAGAACCCACTGAACTAAAGGCTTTTTAGTTCACATGGTACCACGAGTCTTTACTTCTAAGAGAAGCGGAACACGATAGTGTAGCAATAAGGTAATGCGATAGTGTAGAGATAAGTCGAGGTGAGTATAGTGGATTGTGTTGGACAATTGCACAGTGTGTGTAGATGGTCGGCGAGGTGCATGGTGGTGTGGTAACTTTTCATAAATACACAAACAGATTTCAATTGGCTGTTATATTCTTATTTCTGTTTATTGAATTCTATTTAATTTTTTTGAATTAACTTAGAATAATGGCGAAAGAAGGGATGAATACTAACATAGTTTCTAGCTTCCCCATGCTAAATATTTTATCTACTGATTGGTATTTGAAAAAAAATTAGTGATGAGTTCCTACTCTTTATAGAAATGAAGGCTCTTGAGATGGGTGAAAGAGAGGCCGCTGTGAGGGATGATTTCGTCATGGCCTCCAACTTCACGCCTAGGGCTCGTTTGCTAGCCCTCTTGAAAGTCGTAGGCCAGGAGGGTAGGGAAACCTTAAGATTGTTGAGATTCGAGTCTAATAACCCAGGCTTATTTTTTAACTAGGCTTGAGACTTGCTGAGAGGGCAGTACAAAAGAGAGAAAAACATTTATGTCAAAACTAAAAAGTTTGTTTTTGCGAAACAACTTGTGGGAGAAGACGATAGGATTTCTTCTCAAAGTGGAGCGGCTTAGTAGGCAGCTAGATTTTGGCATGAATGATAGTTCACGAAATACCTTGGCTCTGGTCATTACCGTGAATAAACTTCTTGGCACAAAATTGAATCAAGATTTGAAGGCCCAAAATAATCTAAATTGGAAAAGGTTGACGAACCTTTTACAGACCAGAAAGGTAGCTCATGAGGCATCGAATGTGCTTGCAGCAGAGCTGCAGGCATATCGACTGGGATAGAGTCATGGTACAGTTGTGAGCAGCTTTACTCAACCCTGATGACTACAGGCGCAATTCTAGTAGTTGTGAAGGTAGGCAAGAACACCATGGGCATCATAGTGGCTACAGTCATTACTCTAACAGCCATAAAGATAGTCATGAAAACTGTTTTCACTGTCACCATTACAGTCTCAGCAGCAATTCAGATGGTCTCAAGGACCGTACATGTAAGAATAGTCGTCGGCAAAGGCATCGTGACTCTCCGTACCAAAGCAGGGATGACAGCTGCTACAAATGTCGCTCAATACACTACTTTGTGAGAAACTTCCCTTAAGTTATATGCAATAAATGTAGAAAAATTTGGCACATGACAGGTGCATGCGACAAGCCAAGCCAATGTTGTGCATGTGATGACAAGTATCATACCTAGAGTGGGTGTCCTTTTAAATCAAGGAAAGACTGCAGTAACCATAAAAAGGTTTAAATAGTTTCTAACCGAGATTTTTTGTTGACTAGCAGGTAATTTCAGACCCACTCTCTCGATCCATGGTCAAGGTGTTTTTTGTCTAAACACTAGATCTGTTGCCACTGTGTTGATGGAAGGAATTCAAAAGTTTTGGGACTTGCCACTTTTTTTTAGTTTCACAGTTTTGGTTGGTGAAGGTTAAAAGAGATTGAGTGTGGTAGGGGTTGCTGATTTCAAAATCAAAATCAAGCAAAAGTCCACTAACTGCAAAGCACATGTAGTGTTAGGTGCTAGTAAAAACCTATTAGGAGCACAAGAAATCAGAGACTTGGGCTTTTCAGTGATTGTCAATGCTACAAATCAAGAGGCATTTGATCTGGTAAAGGAGTTTCCTAGACTCTTTCAAGGGCTAGAAATGATGCCAGGCCTGTTCAGCATTGAACTAAAAGAAAACACTGAACCATATCACCTTTTTTTTCCATGACTTATAGCTACTGGTCTTTATGACAAGGCAAAGACTGAGATAGAAAATATGTTAGCGCTGGGAGTTATTGAGTCAGTAGAACAACCAACTGATTGGTGTTTGGGATGGACTACAGCTCCGAAGCCCAATGGCACCATAAAGACGTGTGTGGACCTTACCCACCTCAATAAAGGAGTAAAAAGGGAAACATATCTACTTCCAAGGGTCAGTGATATGTTGTCAAAACTGGCTGGTGGACGTATCTTCTCCAAATTTGATGCACATTCAGGATTCTGGCAAGTAAAGCTCGACCCTAAAAGTAAGTTACTGACGACTTTTATTTTTCTATTGCTTTAAACAAATGCCTTTTAGCATTTCATTAGCTCTTGAATATTATCAGAAAAACATGGAAAAGACATTGGGCCAGATGGAAGGAGTTATCAGTCTAATGGATGATGTTTTAGTTTTTGGCCAGGATAAGACTACTCACCGGAAACAGTTGGGGATTGTCCTATCTAAAATTAAAGCTGCTGGAGTGACACTTTAAAAAAAAAGTGAGTTTGGCTGTATTTCAGTCGAATTCATTAGACATTTTGTCAGTGCTGAAGGTGTAAGGCCAGATCTGGACAAACAAAAAGCAATTTGTCAACTAAATTCTTCCAGAAGATAAAAAAGCTGCTAGGCGCTTTATCAGCATGGTTAACTATCTCAGCATCCAAGAATTTGTCCAAGTTAGCTACACCTATTTATGCTGTTATGGGAGCATGCAGTATGTGCCTGTGGGGCGGTAGTTAACAGTAAGCTTTTGAACATATTAAACGAGAACTGTTTCAGGCTCCTGTACTATGTGCATTTGACTTGAATAAGCTGCAACATGTTTCAGCAGAATCAAGCCGATATGCTATCATTGCTGTACTATTACAGCAGACCGAGCCAAATACTTGGCAACCAGTCGAATATGCTTTACGCAAACCGACTGATGTTGAAACTAGGTATACAATGGTCAAAGAAGAAGCACTGAAAGCCACCTGGGCGTGCAAGAAATTTGATTATTACCTAGAAGGTTGATGTTTTAAGGTAGAGATGGACCACAAATTTTTAGTTGCCGTCCTTGGTGACAAGGATCTGTCTAAGCTGCATTTGCGGGTACAACAACTTGAAATGAGGATGATGAGATATGATTATTCTATTATTCATACCCCAAAATTTCAAATGTACTTAGCAGACACTTTAAGTTAGTCCAGCACCACTAGCAGTGACAAAATATGCCACTGCTTTGCAGTGGAACAGTATGTCGAAACACAGGTTGCAGAGATGCAAGACCCAAGTGGGTGAACTGAGTTGTTTAACGCCACTCAGTGAGGCACAAGATTCCAAAAATGTTTAGAACACCTTGCAAAAGAGTTGCCAGAAAAAAAGAAATTAGATGGCGAGCGAGCTAAGTTTTATGATAGTCACAACATAATTACATCATATCAGTGGCTAATTTTGTTCAAAGATAGATTTTACTTTCACAGTGAATTAAGGCCTCTTAACCTTGCACGGTTCCATTACAGCCATCAGGGGATTCAAAAAATGCAAGTGAAAATGAGGTAATTCACTTGGTGGCCCTCGATAAGTGGTACTATAGACCAGTATGTTTCTCGATGTAATGTCTGTATTAGACACAGCTCCATCAAACACTGGACTATGGAGGGTGGTAAGCTTCCTGAAGTTCCTTGGTTGGAGATCGGCTGTGATGTAATGGAACATCAAGGTAATTTTTACCTGATCATGATGGATCACTACTCCAAATAGACTGAAGTACCCCAGATTCAGGCTCAAATATCTTGTCTTGTAATCTAAGCCATGAAGCTGGTGTTTGCCAGGCTGAGTATGCCAAAACTAGTCAGGAGTGGTACAGGACTGTGTTTTTTTAGCCAGGAATATTGCAACTTCTCGCAAAAATGGGGCTTCCGAATAGCCACTAGCAACTCGAGGTATGCACCATGCAGTGGACTAGATGAATGGATGGTTAAAACCGTCAAACAAATGTGGGATACGTTGACAGACAAGGACAAATCACTTCTTGATTACCTATCAACGCCACTCAAATTGGGATACTCCTCGAGCGAATTGGTGTTAGATCAATCAGGACAGCTTTAGGAAAATCTGTTTACGGATTTTAGACTAAGATCTATTTGAACAAAAAGAACTCGAGGCCAGTGAGGCTAAGCATGAGAAATGGAATGCTAAATACAGAGCTAAGCCTCTGGCAGACCTCCTACCAGGACAGTATGTGTGAGTTAATACTCCATCTGATGTTGGTAAAGAAAGTATTATAGTTTGCATCTATTTGTGCTTTATGACTCCGATCGCAGAGAAGATGACCATTTCTTCATAGAACCTACCAGCATGAAAAATGCCGACAAGTCTGTCATAAGTGAAAGAGTGATGGGTGTACAAACTCATCTCGCATTGCTAACTTATAGTGTGGCTAGATCAACTATTCCCACTTTGATTAAAGGCAACTCTAGTAATGTGGGTGACGCGATGGATCACAGCGATGCTAATACCAGTGAGGATAACGCTTTTAGCAATGGTACTGACACTGATGTTTTTGGTTAGGGTACTTGTAGTAATGCTAGTTACAGTGAAAAGCTGCCTGCTAAGTAGAGCATGGCTGACAGCGTAGAAATTGGTTTAGACTTATCAGATGCCCTTTTCTCTGGTCACTTAACTGAGGGTGATGCTTTGCCTGACAGATTTGCAGAAGGGGAACAACCAGTAGTGGCAGCTGGCTTAATAATGATGACAATCAAGCTGTTTTTTTCTGCAAACCCTGTTGCTTAAGCTGGCGACAGAGTAACTAAAAATGGTCAGACTGTCAAGACAAAAAGAACGATGATTTCTTCTATTATCAATAATGTCCTCTTCTGTAGATTCTAACTTCCAATTCTGCATAACCCAGGAAACAATTATGAATTACCCTAGCCTTCACTGCAAGGACTCAGGTGACCACTTAGGAAAGGACTACCCGAGGTGTCAGAGATGTGGGGAGACCTCTCACGCAGCCAAATGGTGCACTCGTATCAGGTGCAAAAAGTGCAGACAGAAAGGACATAAGAGGAAATAGTATTCCTGAATGATCTGCAAAATGTGTGGAGCAAAAAGCTACACAGTTTAGGTTTGCTGGGCCTCGACAAAATAAAGAAGGAAAGGCCAAAACCCCTCTAGACCTTCAGCACCTGCAGGAAATCTCTCCAAAAAGGAACAGGCCTCAGGCCAACGGGAAACAAAAGAAGGCAAAAGTAACCGATTTGAGCTGAGTTCTGGGCCACCAGCCAACCCATAACCCTCTCTCTTGACAGGCAGCAAGTCTTACTGATATCTTCACCCTGAGAGACATCTGAGCAACAATCAGGGGAGCTCCGATCCTTAGACTGATTTTGGGGGAGAGTTGCGAACTCTCAAAGAATGGTGTGCCACACTAAAAAAATGGTATGAGGCTGAACTGGAAGAACTTGAAAACGGGAAAAAGAGCTCCAAGCTAGAAAACGGGAATATGAAAGAGTATGCTCCTTCAGAGAGATTTTAGTCCCAGCTAACTTTTCAGGCTTTTAGAGACAGCGTGAGGTCACCAGCTACAGCCAGACACCTGAAAACAGAAGGCTGTGCAAAACAGAGAACTGCAGCAAGAGACCGCACTGAACTGGTGACTGCAGCCAGAAATCTACTCACGAAAAAGCACGCTGAGCAGAGACTTTCCTTCAGAAGGAGACTGGCTGATCAGCCTGCCGCTGGCAAGCAGAGCTATAGAGAATCCAGTTCAAGGTCTGTCGAGGGACAAAACATGAACACTGCAAACGAAAACTTGTTACTTGAGCCTGGCGAAACTGCAGTTGATTTCTAAAAGAACCTCTTGAATTAATATCAGGGGAGATTCTAGACTCTCAGCAATATTTAGGGAGACTTCAAACTCTCAACTCTTTCTGAAGGAGAGTTATCAAGCTCCGCTGTGAAATCTTTTGTTTTCAGGGGTACCCAGTGTATCAGTGCGCTCTTGAGGCATAAAGGAGCACTACCAGGTTCTACTACCAGAAATACCAGACTCTGGGGAGAAACCCACGTACTCCTGTGTACACTTGAGTGTGCAGAAAAGCCCCGAATATTTGCTTACAGACCTATACAGGCAGCAGAAGACTAGGCCTCATGAGATCTCCCAAATCTAGGTAGACATTCTTTCCGAGAAAGCCGTTACAGTCAAACAAAGAGAGATGTAATATAATTAGCTTGCTATAACTCCGCCCTTGACCGGAAGGGGAGGTAAAATGTAAGACCGTAAAGCGAGATCTTCAATTCTCTCTCTTATGGCTTGTAGCTCGGTGAGTACAGACGTATACATGTGTATTTTTGTGCTCTGTTAGTAATGACTTATAAAGAATTCACTGAACTAAAGGCTCTTTAGTTCACAATCGTATCGATAATGATTCGTTCACATCAAAAGCAATGAATTCTCTTTTCTCTCTGTCCAACTCTAAAGCTTTTCGGTTATTTTTTGGTAAAACTTTGAAAGTAACACCATGAAAATAATTAATAACAGTCTCAGGATAATAGCAGTTCTTTGTCTAACACAGTTTTAGTACTTCGAAGTTCATGTATATAAAAAATGGTTTACATTTATGATACATTTACCACCCCTTTAATTTCTATATATAAATGAAAAGGGTGGTAAATAGACAGGACAAAGATAGCTGTTCTAGCTTTAAAATTGCTATTGGTGTTTCAAATTTTTTTTAGTTACCAAATTATGCTTACTCCTAGGTATAAACTGACTTTGTAAAAATTTCTATGACTCTGAAGAATCTGAACACATACTGATATTTTAAAAAATCTGCAAAATCTTTGTGTTAAAGTGATGATTCTTTATATGAATGACTAGCGGAATGCCCGGCGTTGCAAGGGTTTTAAAAATCAGCTTATAAACAGTGAAAGGTAATGTAGTTGTCTGACACATGTGATTAGCCCAGCACATTGCCAATGGTTAATATGAGTAAGCTTACTAATAAGAGCCATGAGAGAAAGCATAAAATTACATTGCGCCGTAATGGGCGCAAGGTAATGAGCGACTAATTTTGGGCAAAAAGGTTACATTTAGCGAGCTAAATTCAACGCATAAATGTTTTGCTCTGCCAAATACATGTTTGGGCGCTAATATCGACTAGTTCAGCAGTGCCGAAGAAGAGTTGAGGTCAGAAGACATTGTGGAAGATATTAGACAATCAGACGATGGTGGTTCCATCGAAAGCAACAATAAGAACGCAGCTATTCAAGCAAATGATGCAAATATTTTTTGTTTTAAAAATGTTAGTTTTTGTTTTGGCGTGTATTATAAGTATGGTTCCTTTTGTCACTTGTTCATAAATATATGTTTGTAGCATTTGATAGATTATCATTTGGTCGCTTGTAAATTTGTAGATTTATAGCATATTATTTGATAGCATCATTGCAGTAATTTGATCTTACCATGGATCGACGCTCGTAGTTTTGGCTGCAAACTGTAGCAAACATATCAATGAGTGCAATGATCTTTTATGCGACATTGTTAAATAGAGATATAAAATTAAAATAAGTTTTCAATTTTAAAATGAAATAAAAATTAAAAGTTCCAACAAATTGCAAAGCAGGACACAGGCTATAATATCATTGCCGGTGAGAATTAGTTGCAAGCAATAGATATTAACTGGTAGAAACATTTCTCAGTTTCTCAATGCATATTTATTGAAAGATATTTGACAAGTTAGAGGTAAGTTAGCAAATTTATTGCATCCAAAAGGTTTAATATCGCTTCTCCGGAAAAAGAGGGCAAATGTAGGCTACATTCACTCCGCCCATAAAAGGGCTAAACTTATTTTCCCAAAATTCTGACGAGCCAATTGAAAAATACACCGCCAGCCTTTATTTGAACTCTCTGTCCAAGTGACCCCCACTATAGAAGAAGGGTTGAAAAATAGAGTGCCATGGCATTCAAACAGAGGATTTGCGTTATATCCAGTTGAGTGAGGCAGGTGAGTTTTGGAAAGCAGTCAATTGTGGGCTGTTTTGAGGTAGACTGGAGAATGCAAGAAAGTTGAAAAAGCTCATTGCTAAATTCTACAGTTTCAAATGCTGTTTCTGGTTTTCTGTACAACCTTATTGTAGTTTCAATTTAAGTAACCATCTTCCTAAACAGGACACATTCCATGGTCACAGAGTTGTCATTGTTGTCTAGAATAAGAATGTTTATTCATAATTAGCTGAGCCATGAAAATTACACAGTTGTGTGTTCTGTTTTATTAATTAGTGTGGGGGAAGAGTGGAGAGACCAGGGCCAGCAGCTTAGCTAATCCCAGGACCGACACTATGGCCAGGCTGAGTCTCATCCCAGCAAGAGACTCGGCCATAGGTGAGCTAGCTCGGCCTACCCAGAGCCGTATAGCTTCATAGTGTTCCGTATATCGGAACTCGCACGGTTCCAAACAAACAGGTCTTGCATACTATTTTTATATAAGTTATAATGGAAAAGTCGCAACACTAACCAACAAAAATTACTACCATTTGAAATTGATGGTTGTATTATACAATATTTGAAAGAGGACAAAATTTCCTACAAGAAACTACAAATAATTTTTTGTAAAAAAGTAAAATAAATGCAAAAAAGTGAGGTGTTGAGAGCGAGGTAAGAATATTTAGTTAGAGATCAGTATGTCAATCGGGTTTGTTTGGAAACAAGCGTTTTGGTTTTCGTCGCACGACTCTGTAAAGCTATACGGCTCTGGGCCTGCCAAGCTGGCTAAGCAAGAGATAATAAAAGGGGCGGAGCCTAACGCGCGCGCGCGCTCATCTATATAACGAGCCCAGATGAGCCAAGGAAGGCAGAGCTGGCAGTCTCTCTGCATGTTGTTTGTTGTAATACACACATTGATCACATGGACTCATATACCGTAAAACCTCTAATTGAACGTCATGGCGCTCTATTTTTCAACCCTTCCTCTATAGTGGCGGTCAATTGGAGGCGGCATTCAAATAGAGGCTGGTGGTCTATTTTTCAAATGGCTCGTCAGAATTCTCGGAAGATAAATTTAGCCCAATTACGGGCAAAGCGAACGTCGCCTGTATTTTGCCCTTTTTTTGCTGGAGTGATATTAAATCTTTTTGAATGCAATAAATCTCCTAACTTACCTCCAACTTATCAAAGATCTTTTAATAAATATGGATCAAGAAACCGAGAAATATCTCTACAAGTTGATATCCATTGCTTGCAATTGACCTGCGATGATATTATAGCCTGTGCCCTTTGCAAGTTGTTGGCATTTTAAATTTTCGTTTCATACTAAACTTGAAGACGTATTTTTATTTAATATTTTTATTTTACAATGTTCAATAAAAGATCATTGCACTCATTGATATGTTTGCTACATTTTGCAGCCAAAACTAGCTTTTCATGTAAAATAGAAGCCTCGATCCATTGTAAGCCGTGTTAAGATAGCCACAAGGATGCTATTAAATAACGTGCTATAAATCTGCATATTTATAAGTTCTACATGTATAATGATAATCTACTAAATGATACAAACATATATTCCTGAACAAGAGACATAAACTAACCATATTTACGGTATATTACATGCAAAAACAAAAATTAACGCATAAACAAAAATATTTGCATCGTTTGCTCGAGGAGATGCGTTCTGATTGTTGTTTTTAATAAAACGAACATCTTCTCGATGTCCAATACCTTTCACAATATTTTCTGGTCTCAACTTTGTCTTTTGCACTGTTGAATTAGTCGATATTAGCGTTCAAACAATTTTTGGCAGAGCAAAACTTTTACGCGCTGCATTTACCACAAATGCAACGCGTAAAAGTTTGCTCGCTAAGCCTAACCTTTGGCCCAAAACTTGCAAACCGTTTATATGCATGTTTTTTAAAGTATTGAGACCGTGTTAAGCAAGGAACTATTATTAGCCTAAGACAGTTAGTAATTATTTCTATGGCTTTGCTTTGAAAGTTCATATACCATCGTAAAATTAAATTGTTTTCTACATAGGTACATGTACCATGTATCAAGACTGCGTTATACAAAGAACTACTATTAGCCTGAGACCGTTATTGATTATTTCTATGTTGTTGCTTTCAGAGTTTTAATGACAAAAGCAAAAAGCTTTGAAGTTGAACAACAAGATAATTGATTGTTATTAATGTAAACGATTCATTATTAATACGATTCTGTGGACACTTATCTTCTGATCACTTGATATTATCGGTTCATAAAGATCCAAAATAATCAAAGTGGCATGTCAAATGGAAGTTGGCGTTCAAATGGAGAGTGGTGCTCTATTTTTCAACCCTTCTCTCGTTGTGGTGGTCAAATAGGGGTGGCGTTCAAATAAAGGTAGAGCTCAATTAATGGTTTTACGGAAAAAGTTTACATCAATGCAGCAGGGCTTTGGTTGGCTGCACTGAATTGTCAACCTTTGTGTCTTCTTCATGAAAATTGGCAATTATTCTTACACACATGCAGTTGGTAGTTCATGCTAGTTTTCAGTTGACCACTCATAAAGCTGAGAGAAACCCATGTTGGCTTTTTTAATTTTAAATTTGCGCCAAATTTACTTCAATGCCATGCTTACTTTTCCACATGGCTACTTTTCTTTAGTTTAATGTGTTTTTTATTGTAAATCATTACGCGTAAATAATTAAAAAATTAATAAAGATATATAAGAAAATAAAAAAATATTTTAAGAAGATTTTTTAAGTGTTTTGGAACAGCAAAAAATTGGAGGGTCATTGTTTGCAAAGAAAATTCATTAAATTTGGACAAAACCATAATTATGGAGCCTTTGTATTCGTAATACTAAAAATTTTCCGATAAAAAATTACTGAAGAGATCTACACAACATGAACTAACAAACACACTGCTACCCTGGCCGTCCATTGCGTTGTGAGAGATTATTAGAGGTGCCAATAAAGCACAAAGAATAACTATGCGCGCAATTATTCTGATGACAATGTTGTTCTATGAAGCTGCATGTTGAGAGTTTTAGTCTGTCTTTTAATAATATTTTACCTCAACCTTAGGCCATGGCTGAAGAGTGTATCACACAACAAACAAACATGCTAATGCATTAACACATAGGTGAGCCTACCCAAATATATTTTTCTTTTTCACAAACTGAAGAGTTTAGCAAGCTTATGAAACAGAGGAATAAGGAATACAAAAGCTTACCATAACAGTTGGGGTGTTATGTGGAAATGTTGTTGTTAGGAGAGTAAGTCCTGATACAATCACCGCTGCTGAGCCACACGCGTGCATGATTCTAAGCAGTATCTCAATAATAAGAAACCCAGGTTGTATCGACACATCATCCGATGGTAAAGGATAGTACTTCAGCATGCCAAATGCTACTGTGGAAACACCGAGTGAAAGTACTCCCCCTACTAGCATGCTCTTCACCGCTATGTACACCATCTGTTCAATCAAAGTGTTTTGTAATGTAAACATAATTGCTTATAGTTTAGTCAAATGTCTAGTCTAAAAAGAAATTAATTTGTGAAATTATTACTGTCATAGATTTCTTTTCATGCATCTAGGAGCTAACTAAGTGCAGACATATAGTGTTAAAGGTTGACTTGCAACAAAATTCACATTACAGTCATTTGGTATCAAAAGATTCACCATGTCTTACTTTGTTGTGTTGTAGGTGCAAAATATGTGGGAATGTGAATACACGCTCCTAAAAACTAAAAAACGAACAGCTAATCGCAGCCACGCGAGACCGCCGTAGTTTGGATTCTCTTTCCAAAACGGCTCAAATGTGACGTAGTGGTGGGAGATGGTTTCTGTTTACACTTTCATGCAACCTTATTCGTCAAAATATTTTCACAAATATACTTCACACATTCAACAAAACCATGTTTATTGTTCTTACGCGTCCATTTTATCGTCATTGTAATGCTGTCACTTTTAGCCGTGATATCTTATAACTTACCGCAAAAATTCATTTAATTTTTTAGCCTTACCTCGAAAGAGTACATATCATTGTCTGATAATCAAGACGAGCCTGTTGGTCACCTGTGATAATCGAAAAATTCTGCAAAAATTGTTTGCGAAGTATTGGGTCACATGATCAGATTACGACTTGACGATTAGATCAAGCCGAAACAAAACTGTAAAATAGCGAGCATCTATATTTGATACGGGGTCTTTGGTAAAACCCAAAGTGTTTGTCATAAACTAGTGCTACGATAAGTTTTATATTGAGTTTTTTATTTGCCTTTCAATTCACGTCAGAACACCACATGACAAGACAATAACCAAACTGTAATGACTACGTTAGAAAAATAAACAGATTCCAATCTACAACGGTTTTTCGTTTTTGAGCTTTTAAGAGCTTGTAATCACATTTCCACATATTTGGCATTTACAACACAACAGAGTAAGACATGGTGTTATGTTTCTGCACAGAAGCAATCAAATAGAGTATTAAATTAGAGAAATGTGGTTTATTGCACTCTCCAGAGACAACTGATTTGATAACAGAAAACCCAAGTATTTATATGTTTGGTCATAGAAAAGCTTTGTAAAAAGCTACAAGCATTATTAATAGCTATAATGAGACAGTACTATATAATATTAGCTTGTATAAAGCTTTAGCTAATAAGCATAATGTTTATTGGCAAAGTACCAATAATACTTGGCACTTGCATGACACCTCCTCACTAAGCTAAAGGTTCTTTCTGGTTCTCTTAGACCTTCGGGGTTTGTCTCTGCTATACTCATCTCCATCAGGTAGACGAGGGTTGCGTGGTCTTCTTCTAGACGGAGGTTGCTCTGTTACAGTTGTAGGGGCTGGTAGTTGCAGTTTTGTCTCCTCTGTTATATCAGGTTTATCTCCAGGGTCTTGATCTTCTTCTGTTGAGTATCTTGGTCTGAGTTGTTCAACATGTCTTCTCCAAGTAGGTCCCTTTGGTACCACTTTGACATTGAGACTACGAGTTCCATATATCTTAGTAACAATGGCTGGAACCCATCTGGGTTTTCTGTTGCGTCTAGGTCCATGATACAAGGCATAGCATGGTGCTCCAAGATTGTAGCTGTGTATCTTGCTAACTGTCTTTTCTGCAGATCGGTTGACTTCTCTGGATTGATGAAACTGTGCTATGTGTGCGGGTGATGGCAATAGGGTGTCAATCTTGCATCTCATCTGTCTTCCATTCAGCAGCTGACTGGGAGAGTATCCTGTAGGAAGTGGTGTCCTTCTATAGTGCATCAGGAACTGTTGTAGTGCAGATTTAGGTGGGAGTGACGATTTCTTCATGGCTTGTTTGAAGGATTGTACTAGTCTTTCAGCTGCGCCATTTGTAGCTGGATGGTAGGGTGCTCCAGTGAGGTGAACAATGCTTCTCTCTTGACACCACTGCTGAAACTCTCCTGAGGTGAAGCTGGTAGCATTGTCAGTGACTATGGCGTGAGGGTATCCAAAGTGTGCGAATATCTCCTCTAAGATGTCTGTGGTAGCTCTGGTAGAAGTAGATGAAGTCCTGTGTATGCATGGATACTTTGAGTAGGCATCTATCATCACTAGCCATTGGCTGCCCATGAAGTTCACTGCATGATCTAAGTGAAGACGACTCCATGGCTTCTCAGGTAGCATCCAGGGATGTATAGGATACTTCTGTGGAAGCTTCTGGTGTTCCGCACAGGCAGTGCACTGTCGGCTTGTCTCCTCTATATCAGAGTCAATGCGAGGCCAATAGACAGCAGTTCGAGCTAGCTTCTTCATTCTTTCCATTCCAAAGTGTCCAAGGTGAAGGATCTTTAATACTTCCTGTTGTAACTTGACAGGAATGACTACTCTGTTGCCATATAGAAGACAACCTTCAGTGATAGAAAGTGAATCTGAGATCTTGTGGAAGAGTGACAGCTGAGTCTCCTTCATCTCTTTGTTACCAGGCCATCCTTCTGCTGTGTAGCGCATTACTGTGGCTAGTGTTGGGTCTTTCTTTGTCTCCTTTGCTAGAACATTGTAGTCTGTAGAGTTGAGCTGTTGTCCAATAGTGTGAATAGTGCATACTGTATCAACATCATCCTCATCTTCTCTTGCATCAAACTCTTTATCAGGTCCAACTGGCAGTCTTGAGAGGACATCTGCATTTTGATGATGCTGGGTAGATCTGTATTCTATGGTGTAGTCATACTGATTTAGTACCAGTGCCCATCTTGCTAGTCTGTTGGCTGCTAGAGCTGGAACTCCTTTGGTAGGTCCTAGAAGTGTGAGAAGAGGTCTGTGGTCAGTTACCAAGATAAACCGTCGACCATACAGGTACTGGTGATACTTCTTTAGAGCAAATATGATTGAGAGAGCTTCTTTTTGTATTTGTCCATATTTCCTCTGTGTGCTGGTCAGTGTTTTTGAAACATTGGCTATTGATCTCTCACTTCCATCAGGATAACGATGAAATAGTACAGCTCCCAGTCCAGTTTCTGAAGCATCACATGAGATTCCAATGTCAAGATCTGCGTTGAAGTGTGCTAAGACACTATCAGTTGATAGCATATCTTTCAGTTTGTTGAAGCTCTTTTCTTGTTCAGTGCCCCACTTCCAGGTCTCTCCTTTGCGTGTCAGTTTATGCAATGGTCCTGTGAGTTGTGACAGATTGGGTATGAACTTGCTGTAGAATTGTGTAGCTCCTAAGAAAGATCTTAGCTGAGTTAAGTCTGTTGGGACTGGCATCTGTTGTACTGCATCTGCTTTCTTTCCTTTAGTGATTCCCTTTGAAGTGAGTTTGTGTCCCAGATACTCTACTGTCGGTTGAGCAAAACAGCACTTGTCTTTTCTACATCTGAGCCCTCTTTCTTCTAATCTTTGAAGAAGTCGACGTAAGTTTTGTAGATGGCTCTCTGCATTGGCTCCACTCACTAGTATATCATCTAGGTATACTGCTACTCCTGGGAGGTCTTGTGTCAGTTGCTCCATGATTTCTTGAAAATACCCTGGTGCTGAGCTTGTGCCAAAGGGCAACCTCTTCTGTAGTAGTACTCCTCGGTGTGTTGATAGTGCTAGTCGTCGTTGACTTTCTGGTGCCAACAATATTTGATTGTAGGCATCTGCTAAATCAATCTTTGTGTAGCAATAGCCTCCACCTAGTTTTCTGATTAGATCTTCTGGTAGTGGGATAGGTTTCCTATGTGTTTCTAGCTGATTATTGATAGTCTTGGAGTAGTCTCCACATACTCTGATCTTCCCTGCAGCTTGACCTGTTGTAGATTTGCGTACAGGTACAACTGGTGTTCCATACTGGTTGAATTGAGTTGGTTCCCATATGCCTTTAGCTACACCTGCTTCGTATGCTTGGTTGAGCTCTTCTGTCAAGGCAATAGGAACTGGTCTGGGTCGGCAGAAGACTGGCTTTGTTGAAGGTTTGAAGTTTATCTCTAGTTCAAAGTTCTTGAGACATCCTAGCTCGTCTTTGAATATTTCTGGAAATTCTTTGCACATCTCCTTACACTTGATTTGTAACCTCCCATCTGGCTGGTTCTCCGTGATTGTTGATACAAGGTTCTGTTGTAGCTTGTCATCAATAGAGATGCCTAGTTGCTGTATAGCAGTTCTTCCTAGTAGGTTGAGATCTTGTACAGCACTAATCACAAATGGTAGTCTGACTTCTTTCTGTGCATCCAATTGGGCAGTTAGCTCACATCTGCCAAGCGTCTCTATGAGATGTCCTGAGGCTGATTTGTAGTTAACTGTAGTAGGTTTTAGGTTTGGCTTTCCTAGCTTCTCCCATATTGATTTACAGATGAAGTTGTCACAAGCTCCAGTGTCCAGTTCAAGTGTGAAGTTGTCTCCCTCCAGTTTGATGTTTTCAGCAAGTTTCACCATCTTGGTTGATGTGCATTCTATCATCTTTACTGGTTTTCCTGCTGCAGATGATTTCTTTTTCTTGCATGCTCTTTCTATGTGACCTTGTTTAGAACAAAAGTTGCAGGTGGCTGCTTTGAATCTGCAGTCATCCGCTGTATGGTTAGTTCGGTCACATCTGTAGCATAGCTTTCCTTCCTTCTGCTTGTCAGGTGTAGAGTTGTTTTTCTGGAGTGGTTTGTATCTTGATTTCTGTTGAGCAACCTTGTTGACTTTAGACGAGTTTCCATAAACTGTCTCTTTGGCAACTTTAGCTGCTTCTTCTGTTTCCTGTGCTACCTGTATAGCTTTGTTGAAGTTGAGTTCATTGTCCTTGACCTTGAAGAGAGATTTGAGAACTGCTTCATTGTTTACAGAGCAGATAAATCTTGTTCTGAGAGCCTCATCTAATGGATCTGTAATGTCTATGAAGGCACATGTAGTTGCATCTTGACGAATTCTGGCAGCTAACTCTTGAATAGTTTCTCCAGGTTTCCTCCGCATGTCACTCCAATACTTGTAACGCTCTCTAACAATGAAGCGCTTAGGGTCATACTGGTCTTTGAGAAATTCCAGTATTTCATCCATGTTGAGGTCGTTGATCTGCTTGGGTGTTGAAAGCTGAGCTGCCATATTACTAAGCTGCTTGTAGAGTGTAGGCTGTTGGTTGGTGAGAAAAGTGCCAGCAATCTTGTCTTGATGAATAGAATTTGCTGCAATGAAGGTGTTGAATCTGTCTATGTAATCTGTTAGTAGCTCTGCTGTTGGGTCAAAACCTGGGAAGGCTGGAACAGCGGTTGCAGCTGTTTCTTGTTTCCGTTGTAGGTTTTGTAGTAGTAGCTCCATCAGTTTCTTATTCTCCTCCATTCTTTCATCTTGCTGACGTCTGTATTCCTCTTGTTGCTGCTTGAACTCCTCATGCTGCTGTTGTCTATGCTCTTCTTGCTGACGTCTGTATTCCTCTTGCTGCTGTCTCTGGTCCTCCTGCTGCTTCTGCATTAGCTTGATCAGGTCTGCTACTTCTGCCATTGTAGTGGTGCAATTTTGAACAGTTACTCTTGTAATAAACTAGAACTCTTTGTATCGATTTTATCAATGATAAAATCTGAACAAAACTTTTTGTAACTGTTTCAAAAGAGAAATCCTTTTCGCCAATTAGCTTCTGTTATGTTTCTGCACAGAAGCAATCAAATAGAGTATTAAATTAGAGAAATGTGGTTTATTGCACACTCCAGAGACAACTGATTTGGTAACAGAAAACCCAAGTATTTATATGTTTGGTCATAGAAAAGCTTTGTAAAAAGCTACAAGCATTATTAATAGCTACAGTACTATATAATATTAGCTTGTATAAAGCTTTAGCTAATAAGCATAATGTTTGTTGGCAAAGTACCAATAATACTTGGCACTTGCATGACACATGGTGAATCTTTTGATACCAAATAACTGCAATGTGAATTTTGTTGCAAGTCAACCTTTAAGTACTTTTTCTTCTACATGAATGCTCTATTTGGTATCTACGCAGACCAACACTAAGCATACACAGATGGTTCAGATACCACTGCTTTATTTCCTATACTTTAAAAGCATCTTTCGGTGCATGAGAATGTCAGAAATTATGAAAATTTGAATCTCCAAAATAACTTTTCTTCATAATGTTTATTTTGCGGTAAATGCCGGGCTATGACTTTCTGTTAACATATTATTTGTATAACTATTCATATTATATCTTGCATGTTGTATTTGCTCTTTTTATTGTATATCCTATCGTTAATAAGTTCTTTGTTTATATTGTATCGCTATTGTATTTTGCCTTCGTTTATGTTATATTGCTAGTAAATGGTTAGTTTAATATACCCATGCTAACGCATTTGCGACTACATTTATTTTTATTGTTAGTCAGTTTTTTTTACTCGGCTCCATTATCCTGAACGGGTAAAATGAATGTATATAAAGGGAGCGCGTTCAATAAGAGAGCAGAGCAATAGTCGTAAGCTCCTCAATTATTGGATTTCCCTTCATAAATAAAACGAACGAAATCCCATACTTATTCTCTCTTCTTTATGCAGCATTTATCACAAGCTAGATCACGCCTGAGTAAAGGCCGGCAAATCTCTTCACACTGCTGGCAGCAGTGGGATTGTGCCGAACCCAGCAGGCACCATCTAGAAATCTAAAAATCAGACTCCGGCAGACCTCCTGCCCTGCTTGCAAAAGCGGCCTTAGTAAAGAAAAACCGGAGTAAGTATGGAAAACACCGGGGTTCCAAATGCGGCCAAGATAGCTGTATGGCTATCCCATACATTCGTAGAGAAACCCGGTGTTTTAGAATAAGCAGGTGATCCAGTGCTCCAGAGAAGGGTTGATGACTGGCACTGCGCCAACCATCCCCTACTTTGTGAGGCGCTCGATACTGCCAAAAAGTTTTGAGAACTCCGGGTCAGGCCACGATTGAATATAACGGTCCTCCTCACTCGGTGAAAAGCTCAAAATCATGTTTAAAAAGAAGATAAGGAGTGTAGACCAAGACATGGACTGAACAGCTGACGGCATAGGGCAACTTAGCAGATTAAATCAGAACCTGGAGCTGGCCTCCCAGTTCAAAGCGCCTGAGTATAATGGCGTCAGAGACCCATGATACTTCATTAGCCAATTTAGAGAAATCGCAGCTGCAAATATATTGGCCGAGAAAGCCAGCACACTGCATCTCAGAGAAGCTTTGAAGGAAGAGGCAGAGTCCTGCAGAAAGGCAATTGAGGTGGCAGCCATCTTTGAAGCCATCCGAGCCCAATCTGGACTATGTGTCCAACAGGCCCAAGCAAAATTGAGCAGTTTAAATAAAGGAACCCAAACCTCCCTGCAGGAACACATGACTGAAATTGAACGGCTTGTCAAAATAGCCTACGCCAAACTGCCTAAACCTTTCAGAACTAACATGATCAAGGGGTACTTCTCAAACTCCCTAAATCACCCCGCCCTACAGCGACACCTTCTAGCAGTACTCACGGAGACTATCGCAGATGCAGTACGGGCTAGAGAAGAAATTCTCCAGATCAAATCTGAAGACAAAACCGACCGTGGGCAGAGCTGTTCAAGCAGTAGCAGAAGTAAAAGACTCAAAAGGTAATATGGGACACAGTGCAGTAAGTGGTGTTGACCAAGATACCTTGAACGTATTTCTATCCACAGTAAAGCAGCTGGCAGAACAGGTCAACAAGCTGTAGAATAAGCCAATGGAGCCTCCAGAAAATAAACCTATCTGTTGGAGATGCAGAGACAATGGACACTTCCATAAAGAGTGCGCTAGTCAAAAGAAAAAGGGATCAGGAAACGGACAAAAGTCGCAGCAGTAGCCCCCACTACTAGTTGCAATAGGACTCCTGCAGATACCAGAAGAAATGAAATACCGATTCAGCCAAGGCTTCACCTGGATGGACCTATCGGAGAAAAAAAGGACAACCAGGAACCTCACCTCAAGCAATCCTCACAACTACCCAAAACGCTTTCTGGCCACTACATCTAGAAGAGTTAGGCATGAGTCACCCCAAGATGAGTACTATGCCTATTCCTCAGGTATCTCGGCACCTTGTCCAGCAGAGTACAGCCTCCCGCCACCACCACAAGAAACCCGCTCAAACACGTTCTCTACCTGCACGAACGAAACCACCTTAAGCAGTTTCTTCTAAACACAGAGAACCTGCTAAAGCACGCCTGCTAGAGCGCCCACTCTCTACCAGTAAATTTCTCCCTTGGAAAATCAAAGGTTGAGCGGTGCACTTCCTGTTGGATACTGGAGGCACCTCAAACCTGCTGAGAAAACAGATGTTCGGCCGATTCCTCCGGGGTGTAAGAGACCAATCTGAAGAGAGTGACACCCATGGCCTGCTCACTAATCAGACCAGGTTGCCCTTTTACGACGTAATCCGGCTCCTAGTGAGAGTTCACGAAGTGAAGACCAAAGAAGATTTTATAGTCAGTCAGGTTAGCAAAGACGCTATTCTTGGCATGCCTTTTTGGCACACCAATGCTTGCTGGAGTTTGAACGACCTGTGGTGAAGGTGAATGGGAAGTCATTAGCTTGTACTGACCAAATGGGTAAACTCCTCCAAACCAAATTTCAGGTGATTAAGGACCTGGTGGTGCCGGCTAGGAAAGAGGTTGCGGTCCGGTGTAGATTGACTACACAGAATTTCTGTTCACTAGGAATAATAGAAGGGTACCCCAAAAGCTCGCTTTTAGCCACAAGCCTGAATGAGCTCGGAGTAGATGGAAAGTTAAATGTCTCAACTTAAACCTCCAGCTCCTAACCCTCTATTTGGGAACCCCTGTGGGCACATACACCAGCATGGAAGTTTCTTCTCCTTTCGCTGGGCCCCACTCTTCAAGGGAAGCCCTGCCATGTCTATCAAACGATTCAAGCCCGAGCCACGGATACCCCAGTATCTCTAGGAACTGTACCATACTGAAAGACCCTCGTGCCAGAATACAGAGCAGATTAAGAAGCTGGCTATTTTTACTGACCAAGTATTTTTCAGTGTTTAGCACTAGAAACAACGATATGGGTAGAACATCGCTCATGGAGCGCTCCATACCCGTGAAAAACGGGACACGACCTATTCATCAACAGCCTCACTGGTTAGGCCCAAAAAAGAAAGTGGAGGCCAAAAGACAGGTGCAGGACCTATTGGCTAGAAAGTTAATCGAGTCAGCTGGAGAAGCGTAAAGCTCGCCTATTGTGTTAGTCAAGAAAAAGGATGGAAAAGGGTGGATTTGTGTGGATTGCCGGAGGCTCAATGCGGTAACAGAACAAGACGTGTATCTCCTTTCCAGGATAGACGAAAGTCTGGATAACCTAGCCGAGAGCCAAAATTTCAGTACCTTCAATCTCGTCAGCGGATACTGGCAGGTTCCGCTAGAAGAGATGCCAAGACAAAATTGACCTTCATCACTCACTCGGAATTGTAGAATTGGAGTTGTTTTTAACTGACTTCCACCCCAGCCACCTTTCAGCAATTGATGAAGAGATTGTGGCACGAGCTCCGCTGGCTGACCTTACTATTGTACCTGGATGATGTGATTGTTATTGCACCTGATCTTAAGACTCACCTCCAGCGGCTGAGGGCGGTCTTCCAGTGAGTATTGCAAGCCAGACTCAAGCTCAAGCCGATGAAGTGCGCACTGCTACAGTCTAAAGTGCGGTACCTGGGAGGGTAAGTAGCGAAGGGGTTGCCATGAACCCAGCCAAAGTCGAGGTGGTCGAAAGGTGGCCCACCCCGCGTGGAGTCTGGAAACTGCGAGAGTTCCTGGGTACTGTCGAGTACTACTGACAGTACATCTCAGGGTATGCCACATTGCGAAGCCCATCCATCGTATGGTGCAGAAAGAAGAGCTCTGACAACAAACAGGCAAGGAGCAGGCAGCGTTTGACATCCTTTGCCACAGCCTCACCACAGCACCCGTGCTGGGGTATCCAAATCCAGGGAACGCCTATATCCTGAACACAGATACCAGCAGGTGCGGCGTGTGAAGTGTGTTGTCACAGCAGCAGGGAGACCAAAAACAAGTGATTGCTTACTACAGTAAAACACTCACCTGGACCATGCCTTCCTGCCTTATTGCTAGTCGGTTTTTCTTACTCGGTTCCATTATCCCGAACAGATAAAATGTATGTACATAAAGGAAGCGTGCTCAATAAGAGAGCAGAGCAGTAGTCGAAAGCTCCTCAACTAATGGATTTTGCTTCATAAATGAAACGAACGAAAAACCATACTTGTTCTCTTTTCTTTATGCAGCATATATCACAAGCTAGATCACACCTGAGTAAAGGCCGGCAAATTTTTTTACAATTTTTCCTGTAAGGGCAGTTTTATGTAGAGTTACTTAATAGTCCCAACTGCTGTGAGCAATACATTGTTAGTTTCTAAAACTGCAGCTCATGATTTCATGTCAATAATAAGGTCAGTGGTAGACCTCGTAGAGGTCGGAGGTCTCCTTAGAATTCACTAAAATAGGCGTCTGTCAACTGAACAATTAACTTTGAGGTAAGAAATCAGCTCATAGTTCATCTATCAAGACAATAGTTAACTCGGACATCATTATTTAGCTGATAAAATTTCATAGTTTTCTCGAACTGTCTAATCTCTTTGTTGTGCATTTACATTGAGTCATTTAGATTTTTGTTTTATAAAACAATTTAGGTTTTCTGATATCAACAATCACCATTATGTAATCTAGGCATGACCTCACTAGTAAGTTTTCAAACCTTCAATTCATTATCTCAACTTTTCCTCAACACTACATGTGTTAGATTACTAACTTTTAAACCCTTTTGTTCAACTCACTCAATTACCAATTTCTGCCTTGTTATTTTTTCTTTAGGCGTGTAACGACAACCATCATTTTGTTACTTGCCTAAACAAAAATGGTCACAATGCCAATAAAAAAGTTATACATACAGACATACCAACTGCTCATCTGAAGTTATACATACAGACATACCAACTGCTCATCTGAAGTTATACATACAGACATACCAACTGCTCATCTGAAGTTACACATACAGGCATACCATCTGCTCATCTGAAGTTATACATACAGAAATACCAACTGCTCATCTAAAGTTATACATACAGACATACCAACTGGTCATCTATAGTTATACATACAGACATACCAACTGCTTATCTAAAGTTATATATACAGACATACCAGCTGCTCATTTATAGTTATACATACAGACATACCAACTGCTCATCTGAAGTTATACATGCTGACATACCAACTGCTCATCTAAAGTTATATATACAGACATACCAACTGCTCATCTAAAGTTATACATACAGACATACCAACTGCTCATCTAAAGTTATACATACAGACATACCAACTGCTGATCTAAAGTTATACATACAGACATACCAACTGCTCATCTGAAGTTATACATACAGACATACCAACTGCTCATCTGAAGTTATACATACAGACATACCAACTGCTCATCTAAAGTTATACATACAGACATACCAACTGCTCATCTAAAGTTATACATACAGACATACCAACTGCTCATCTAAAGTTATATATACAGATATACCAACTGCTCATCTAAAGTTATACATACAGACATACCAACTGCCTATCTAAAGTTATATATACAGACATACCAGCTGCTCATTTATAGTTATACATACAGACATACCAACTGCTCATCTGAAGTTATACATACTGACATACCAACTGCTCATCTAAAGTTATATATACAGATATACCAACTGCTCATCTAAAGTTATATATACAGATATACCAACTGCTCATCTAAAGTTATACATACAGACATACCAACTGCTGATCTAAAGTTATACATACAGACATACCAACTGCTTATCTAAAGCTATATATACAGACATACCAGCTGCTCATTTATAGTTATACATACAGACATACCAACTGCTCATCTGAAGTTATACATACTGACATACCAACTGCTCATCTAAAGTTATATATACAGATATACCAACTGCTCATCTAAAGTTATACATACAGACATACCAACTGCTCATCTAAAGTTATATATACAGACATACCAGCTGCTCATTTATAGTTATACATACAGACATACCAACTGCTCATCTGAAGTTATACATACAGACATACCAACTGCTCATCTAAAGTTATACATACAGACATACAAACTGCTCATCTAAAGTTTACGTACAGACATACCAACTGCTCATCTAAAGTTATACATACAGACATACCAACTGCTCACCCAAAGTTGTACATACAGAGATACCAACTGCTCATCTAAAGTTATACGTACAGACATACCAACTGCTCATTTATAGTTATACATGCAGACCTACCAAATGCTCATCTAAAGTTATATATACAGACATACCAGCTGCTCATCTAAAGTTAAGTTTATAGTCGTTGTCATGGCTATTGTCAAATACAATGCTTGATGCTGCAAAAACTCAATATTCTAATTATTTTGGGTTTTATTACTCGAAATCCTTACTCTAGTGTACCATGTAACATACAAACCAGTCTTCCATAGAGTAGGCTCATTGGCATCTGGAATAGTGGCATGAGACCCATTACCCATCCAGTGATGTCAGATTGAATGTTATGGTACTCATTCTACAACATAGATTTTTATAAACTTGCAGAGCAAGTTGTTAATTTCTAAAATTGTGTTAATTTAAGTTGTGTTAATTTCTAAAATCAAAACATGGTTTTATCTCTAATAATAAATCTCATTTTGTCATTGTGTATGTTTATCTGTTAGTCTGTGCAAGCACTATGCCTTTTCACATGTTTTAGACCAGTTTCCAAACTTCACACAGATTCGCTTGTCGTGTCTTTTGCCAGGTCGCTAAAAATTTTTTGTTTCAAAACTTTGTCTGGTTCCGGAGAACCAGCCTCCTAAACACTCATTTGGTTAGAAACGCAAGGAGGCGCTTTTGCATTCATTACAGACAATCGCCTTCACTGAACACATTCATGAATTGTCTATGTCTATGTCTATGTCTATGGGAAAGCAGTGAAGGAGTTTGAGTTTAAAATCTGCACACGTGTTGCTCGCTATCTGATTGAGAACAAAAAAAATTTCAGCATTGCCCGGCTTAATGCTAATGCTTAATGCTAATGCTTAATGCTAATGCTTAAGGCTAATGCTTAATTCTAATGCTTAATGCTAATGCTAATGCTAATGCTTAATGCTAATGCTTAATGCTAATGATTAATGCTAATGCTAATGCTAAATGCTAATGCTTAATTTTAATGCTTAATGTTAATGCTTAATAATAATGCTTAATGCTAATGCTTAATGTTAATGCTTAATGTTAATGCTTAATGCTAATGCTTAATTCTAATGCTTAATGCTAATGCTTAATGTTAATGCTTAATGCTAATGCTTACTGCTAATGCTTAATGCTTAATGCTAATGCTTAATGCTAATGCTTAATGCTAATGCTTAATGCTAATGCTTAATGCTAATGAACGACTAACATTAATTCCAGACAAAGCAATGATTAATGTTGGTTATAAAAAAAATTGTATTCTGGTTCGACTTGCGAGAGCTTGCGACTCTCTATCACAAGTTCATGAATAATTCTATTTATATAAAATTGGCTGAATGGCCGGCATTGCGCTAGCAATAAAATAATTACCAAATGAATTTGAGTAGCTTACCTCATTAGCTAGTAGCCTAAATCTGTGCTAAAACAATAGCGGTGTTTTTAAGGCAGCTCAATAATTGTTACATTATATATAATGACCGGTCGTTACGCTACACGTAACAACCGATGATCTAACACAATCGGTCATTATGCTACACATAACGATCGACTGTGTTAGTTAATAAACCATAAGCGCTTTAAGTGTGAGTGTTTTATATTTTAATCAAAGTGTTTTGTAATGTAATCAAAATCATCCGTCGTTATGGTCAGTTAAAAGATTGTAGTTGTTTAGATCGCTCGTCTTTAGACCTGGAAGTACCGAAATCAAATCCTCTGTGAAGCAGATTTTTTATAGCTAGATTTTAATCACTCCAACTGGACACAGGGATGATCAGCAAAGACTGAGATATATATAGATATACATGTATATATGTCTTGGTCTGGAATAATGTATTCTCTAGAGTTTAACCAATTTTATGACCCTTTTTTATGTAAAAGTCGTTGACATCCTGTAACAAATCAATTGTAGAATTTTGCTCAAATAGATCAACTGCCGAGTAGAAATCGTGAGTCCAACAAACAATTCGGAGTCCAAATTAATGCCTGGTCCACTTTAATATATTTAATATTATCATAGTAGTTGGAAAAACTTGACCATAGTTACTGGTCAATTATGAAAATACAATCTTACAGTCTCAAAAAAGTATGACAATCATTTAGAGTTGTGTTCTATTACCCATGTATGTTGAACCCATTCAAGGCATTGTAATTGTGCTCATGCGAGTGAGCACTTGCGCACACTCACTACGCATATGCTCCACACAATATGCTCCACACACATGCACACTCACTACACACTCACGCTCCACACAACATGCTACACACAACATGCTACACACACCCGCTACACACACACACTTTAAACACAAGTATAACACACCTGCTACACACGCTACACACACTACATATCCACTACACACATGCACTAGGCACACTCACTACACAAACGTGCTACACACCCATGGCACACACTACATACCCCCTACACACACGCAAGCAAAAATTCGCACATTGTTAGTGGAACTTTATCAAGGTTGGTGTCTGGAAAATGGCAGAATTGATCTGCGCAAGGAATTTTCATTTAGGTAAGCATGCAATAAAGCCTTCTTTCACACAAAACAGCCCAGAGGCGAATTGTTGATAAGACATTATGTTAGAGAGCAACTGGTGGAAGAAATCAAATCTGTTACATTTGGACTGTTTTCCATTCAGTTGGATGACTCAAAGGACGTAGCCTTATGTGTCCAGTTAATACATTTTGCGAGACTGTGGTACGTTGCCCACTCTGGTACAACGAAAGAAGATATATGTTTTGTAAACCTCTAAAAACAGCCACTAACAGTTTTATATAAGGAATAAACTCTTCCACACATTTTTGAAAAGTCATAAATTAAATAAATGTTTATGGTTGTTGCATATATGAAGCACCTGCAATGCTTGGATTAAAGTCTGTCTCGCAAGTCTTGATGAAAAGACAGTCTCCAAAGCTAAGGGGTCAACTGCATGATTCATAATCAGGCATTGCCTTCTAAAACTCTCCCAGAATGACGCAAACTGTATTAGACCAGACAATACGAATTTTCGACTCCATGAGTTTTCGGCTTTACAAAGTATTTTGTCAAGATTTAGATAGGTTTACCATGTCGTCTATTATACACCTTTGAGATAGCTATCTGGGGTTATGTAAGCCATCGCCTTTTTTAACTAGAAAAAGAATTATGGCTGTTTTGTGTAGATCACAGCAAAACAGAATACTTTCTATGGCTAGACACAAATAATGGAGAATACGCCTTGCTTATTTGTCTGACATTTTTACCGCTTGAACAGATTAAACATACAGATGCAAGGCAGAAACCGATACATTGTGAAGTTCAGTGACTCATTGAAGGCATTCCTTACAAATCTAGAGCACTGTAAATAACAAACCAGCAGTGACAATATTGCCATGTTTAGAAGGACAGATTTTTTCCTGGAAGCTAAAAGGGATTCGCACAAGTGAGAAGCAGTCAAAGATAAGATTTTAGACCATTTGACAGTGTTGCAAATTGAATTTAAGCGACATTTTTCACAATTTTGTGAGAATGACTTAAACTTGACAAATTACCCAGGCAAATTATCAGTTGATAAACTGAAGTTGATTTTCAGAAAAACCCGCTAGCAAAGGATTATGGAAAAAAAGCAATGGAAGAGTTTTGGTCACAAATCACAATTTCTCATCTAAACAGTGAACAAACTGCTGCCATTTGTGTTAATATATCTCTGTGAGGCCAGGATCTTTTTACTACCAAACAAGAGTAAGGACGAAAACTAATTGACGGTAGAAGATGATTTACGTTGGGCTCTGAAAATCACTGCTTCTTATCTCGATTTCACTGGTCAATAAAGTAGGGCACGGCCATCGATTTCGTTAAAAAGTGTAAAGGAATTGACTGAGCTCCTCTACTTGCTCCACAAGGAAACAAACACTCGAGCGCAAGGCAATAAATGTATATATTTCTCAAATATATAATACAGTGCAGAGGAGTGTGCATGCAAATAACTGCATACGATGAGACTCTTCTAGTATATATAGGTACTCTGGTCTTCTGTGGCTTCTTTTACACTTTTCACTTCTTGTTGAACTCTTGTTGGCAGCTGACCTTCGATCAACCGAAGGTATTACCAGTAGCCACGCCGCGCCTGCCGAGTCCGAGCTCAGCCCGATCATGGCTTCGTTGCCTCCTTGGTGTCGGCTCGTCACCTGATAATCTTCCACCACAAATGTACATTTGAGTAATCATAAGTGTGTTGTCGCTCTTACTAGCTTTTACTGCTGTTACATTCTGATTATGGTAAGAAACTGTCTCATTAAGCCGACTGCTTACTTACATTTTAAGCTTTTTAAAATGAGAAATAATTTCTTTGAATTTGATGAAAGCGCCATGGAGCACACAAATTTTGAAACCATTATTCTAAAATAACAACTCGCGGATCAGCTCTCTAAATTAGATTAAAGATGAACCTACGCAATGTTTTAGTAGATTTTATCAGAAAGTATCAATATTTTTCTATCATTTGCGATTGTTTTTGATGTTTGAGGTGATCTGACCGCCATGATATTTCAAGATTAAAAATGGCAAAACTTGATCGAAGTAAAATGCTCAGATCAAATGAAAGTGTAATTCTGACATCGACAGTTGCAAAGAGACAGAATAGAGAAATGGCCAATATTAAGTATACCAGCGATAGCTACTAGTAAAGTAATTTCGGCACATATTCTTCTTCTGAGCACTTTAACGGCGATCAAGTAATTCCGATTTTAATTTTGAAACATCCTGGAAGTCAGATCACCTCAAACATCAAAAAAATTGCAAACAATAAAAAAATATTGACACTTTCTAAAATAGACTATATTAAAACCATGTGTAAGTCCATGTCGGTTGCTAAGGCAGTATATTCAAAGTACAATTATTCTTTTTATTTATGTTGGTAAAACAACAAAGTAGCTTTAATATACCTGCTATCATAACTGTTCTCTGTAGTAATAGCAAGTTGTATTATATTGTTACAAGTTGTGGTGAAAACAAACTAACTTTTATATGTCATAGCCATGTTGTATTCAAAATTTGTACAAATATATTTGTAGTTGTTTGATTGAAATTTGAAAACTATATTAGCTGACATACAAAAAGACTAGTTGTTTTTATACTGTGACTAACAGGTGAAAAACTTTACTTGAAGGTTAGCTATTGGATTTTGTAGAGGATTAAAAAGTCGCATAAGCCCTATCAGTTATGTATTGCCTCATCTATGACCACGGTCAAACTTGGTGAAGCATGATTGTACCTTCTGTATCCTGTTGTAGAATGTCATATTAGAAAGGTCAACTAGGTCTTAAATAGAAAAGGAATTTGTTAAATCGCTGCACGAAGCTCACAACATGTTTGGTGAAAATTAAGAACAGATCAAATGCCTCTAACGACTGCATTACCTTGAGGTTGATAAGTTTCAACCAAACCATCCAAATGTGAGTTATAACTGTATCAACTCTGCAATAACACGCTTCCCTCGTCCTCCTCACCTAAATAACAATATCTAAACTGGTAATCTCTAAGTATTTTAACTCATCGCTATTATAATTCGCTATTATTATTTTTATCTGTTTGTTTAGGAAAATTAAAAAAGAGGGAAAAGTCAACATGGGTTTCTTTCAGCTTTTTTATATTCGAATAAAAACTAACATGCACTGTTGATTGTCTGTGTTGAAGAGTCGTAACTACATAAACAATACACAACCATAAGATTTCCACTGCTCAGCTAGTTTGATATTATCACTTGTTAATACTATTTGTTAACATTGTCAACCTTGGTTATTATTCATATTATTATTACTAATACCATCTAGTGTGCTGTGTGAGATCGTCAGGCATCACAATAAAACGCACAGAGAATAAGTCTGTGCACAATTATTCAGAACTACTAAAGGTGGTCAACTGGTGCAGGTGTAAAAGTATCAGTCGTCGTGAGATTGCAACACATTTATAGCGATGTTTGATTTTAACCTTTAACCCTGGCAGACAAACACACCTATTAGTATAGTAAAGTTCACACATCAACTGGAATTTTTTAATAGCACTATCCATGTAAACTGTATAGATGTATAGACTGTTGGCTGTACAGTGTTGCACTTAGTATAAGTGCAACACAGTACATCGTAAGGCATTAAACTACATAATATGTATGCATTACTGTATTGGTGTTGATATATTACATGCATTACTGCATTAGTTTTGATATATTACATGCATTACTGCATTATTTTTTGCTTCATTTATTTTTATAGTAAGTTTTAAACTAAGCAAATTTTCTGCATCAGAAAAAGCTTTACTGATTTAATCTATAAGCTCTAAATAGAATTTAAGCCAAAACACCGAGATGTAGCCCATTAGTTTATGATATTAGTCTATGATATTTACAAATAATACAAGATGCACAGGCTAAAAACAAAGCAAGTATTTCTATAGATCAACTCTTTATACCTAAATTATTTTCAAATTTGAAAATGTTTAACTATCACATAAAGTTTGTTGATGAATTATTTGTAAGAACAGTGCAATAGTTGTTTTTAGTTTCAGCAATTTTTTCTTACTCAATTTGTGCAGAATTATCGCCTCACTGCTACAAATATTTACAGATTGCATTACATGTGCTGTTTACGGTTTAAACTACACATTTAGGCAGTATTTTTAGTTACTCACCAGATGTGGTAAAAAGGGCGCAGGTAGCCCTAAAACAATGTTTGATGAGAAAGAAGAAGAGAGACAGCAAGCCAACAAAATCAATTCTCTTTTTGTGTATCGTCCATTATAAGAGTTCTCGTTGTTAGGAATGTTGTCATTGGTTTCTACGCTGCTCGAGTCTGTTAGCTGCATAGCCTCATCATTAGAACTTCTGCGTGAAGTAAAACACCGCTTAAAAATTTTTCGAGCCATGATCTGGCCTTGAGAATCAGCGCAAACATACTAATAGAGCTCAAAATAAGCTGGTTATTTTATTGGTCTTAATGGTTTGAATTTGATTAGCTAATCATTGCAGTGGGTAGAAGTGGTTGCCATGCCAACCATCCACTCACCACGGCAATTGGTTACCTGACCTGATTTCATTTAATTCTTTAGCCCTCTCCACCTATCTTATTCATCCACGATTCTTTAACCAAATAATCGTTAAGGAGAAACTATCTCGTGAACCTGATACTGGAAGCACAAGGGCTTTAATTAATAGTGCTTCTATGTTCACTGTGAGCATGCCAAATGCATGCAGTTACTGTACTCAAGAGATGTGAGAGCTAATATTTAGATGCTATACTTTAGACAGTACGGAAACCTTTAACATTCTGTACAGTTATTAGGGACATATGCCTAGCAATGCCCAAAATTTCTTTCATTTGTAATCTGGTAGAGTCCAGGTAGGCGTTTAAAAGAACTGATTATCAGAAACCAGAAGAATCTTATGCAACCAAGTATTCTTAGCAACTTGCCTTAAAGCATTTTCGTGTGAAAATTTGGATGAAATCTGCAACAAAATGCAAAACATCCACACAGAGAAAAAGTTAGATTTACTAATATAGGTTTTTAGGTATTGGTTGTTATACTCGTGTGTTACTAGACTTGAGTGCAGATTAAGTAATCATTGAAAAGCTGTCATATTGTCAGCAGTCGCAGGTAGTCATAAGTAGTCACAGGTAATTGCAGGTAGTTGCAGGTAGCTACAGAAGGTTGTAAAGAATTGCAAAATCTTTCAATATCAACAGCAAATATTTTAACAACAAAGACAAATGAACTTTTACTAAACTTTGATTTTGGAGTGGATCAACTTGTATCTCCTGTGGAGTGAACTGCAATCTCTTCAACTCCAGAGTTTCTGACTGAACTAGTGATGTTTCGCTATGAAAGGAAATAATGGCTATGTCAAAATATACTAAACAATTACAACTAGCATATAAATTTATGTAAAAAATAACTTATACTAAGATTTTATAACAGATGGCACAAGCTGCTTTGGCTATCTTGATCATTCATACTTGTTCACCATAAAACTCTGACCTCATAATCTGTAATGAAATCGTCACACTGAAGAAATGATATACCATGGTAATAATATCATTAATAATAATAACGTGGTAACAAAGTGCTGTAATAAATCTTGCTTTATTTCTGGCTCAAACTCGTGACTGTCAGTTTTGTAGACCAAAACTCTCCTACTCTCCAATCTATCCTATCCAACCATCATAGAATATCATTTTTACTATAATAAGAGTGGTGTTTAATGACGTTAGCAAATTTTCGTGTGAGGGAAGAGTAATTAGAGCAGACTCACCGCAGTTTAATGCACACAAGTAGGTCCACTCCTAGCAATGACAGGATCAATTGGCAATCTTGGCACAATTGTTTTGCGTATAAGTGTGCCATAATTTATCTTATTAGAAACTCAACAATCTGTCTCCACACGCATTAAAGACAATCGTCCTCAACGAACGTGTTCATGGATTTCTTTCGTGGAAAAATTCTCACTAAAAACGAAAAGAATTTCGATCCTCCCCATGCCACAAGGGCTGTATTTAGCAGTAATTTTATAATTAAATTATGACAATAAATTTTGTGCAAGCTTGTTGAAAATTTATAAAAGGCTATCAAAATATAAATATCTATTCATCATTCAGAACAACTATAAAATCTTAAAAACCCGTTTTTAAAAAATTTATACATTTTTGTGACCACCTGCTTGTTATCAGCCAATCACGAGCCACACTGACTGTAATTGGCTGATAACCATGTTTCCATACTCAGTAGACAAAAACAGACTGAAATAACTCGTTTGTAATTTATTGTTGTTTTGGTTTGGAACATATTTTGATCGACTATCAATGGTCTTCAATTGCTCGTCAGTCATTGGCTCATGCAATCATGTGTCTAGTTGGAAAGTGATAGCAGAAAATCCATTCATCACCTATTCTCAGGTTTCGCTACAAGTTTTGACACCAAATAAATAAATTAGTGCAGTTCCTAAATTAGTGCAGTTCCTAAATTAGTGCAGTTCTTAAATTAGTGCAGTTCCTAAATTAGTGCAGTTCTTAAATTAGAACAGTTCCTAAATTCGTACAGTTCCTAAATTAGTGTAGTTCCTAAATTAGTACAGTTCCTAAATTAGTACAGTTCTTAAATTAGTTCAGTTCCTAAATTGGTGCAGTTCCTAAATTAGTGCAGTTCTTAAATTAGTGAAGTTACTAAACTAGTACAATTCCCAAGTTAGTGCAGTTCCTGAATTATTGCAGCTCCTAATTTATTTCAGTTCCTTCGGCAATTTTAATAGGCTTGAGCTCAGTAATACTAATGACCAGTTGCTATAAACATTCACCCTGGTAAATAATTGACCTGTAATAAATAATCATTACCTTGAGCATGACAGGCTTCTAGCCACAACATGTAACTAGTAAATCGTACTTGTCAACACTTGTCTCTTATTAGATGGAATAATCTAGGGGCTGTGTAGCAAATGAGTCGTAAGATAAACTATACGTAGAAGTGGAGGTGGCTAGAATACAAAGAAAGATGTTTATCACGAGAGAGGTCAAACTCCTTATCCGCTACATCATTAACTTACTGAGATAAAAATTGAAGCTAGCAGTAAATACGGTGTCAGACCAAATTGGTTTATTTTATATTTGAAACAAACTAGTAAATAAAAGCGAAGTATCTGCCAGGTGTCACATGCTTGTCACACAGCAGCAAGTGTCATCTAATGACAATCTATATTTATAGCCTTCAAAGTTTTTCTTTTGATTTCTGTCATCCATGTATCTAGTTTTAGCGGTTGAAGTCTAGCAATAAAAAATATCCACCATACTGGAATTGAACTCACGATGATTGCAAGTGCAAGTATGCAAACACACCCACCTAACCACAAGGTTGAGTCACTGTTTTTCAATCAACTTATCTACAGTATCCTTATCCTAATTAAAGCTAAATATGAGCGTTATATTACCAATTATCATCACCTGTTGTGTGCGTTTTTCTTTTGAAATTTTTTTCAAAAATTATTTTTAAAATCTATTATTCATTTTTCTTCATTTGTAGGTTTTAATTGTGCCGGTTCAATTTCAGATGGTCCTTCTCAGTGCAGCTGTAACGACACAATTTCAAACTTCAATCTCCGGTTATTGCAAAGAGCGATCGCTAGAAATTGTAAAATTAAAATATGTTCACACGGACATTCTCAAGTAGGAATTGCATCTACATTCTCTCTCCGTTTGATCAAACAAAGTACTCTTGTGCACTTCACTGATTAATAGTGACATCTCATTTTTACGTTTATGCCAGTATCGATTATTGAGAGCTACCAGTATCGTCATATTCAAAATTTTCATAAATAGCTTCTGGAGTAACCTTTTTTATGCACACAATTCTATGTACTCTTTATTATTATTAATTCAACATAATCATGATTTTTTATTTTGTTTTGGTTCAGTTAGTTTTAATTGTATCAGTATCTATTCATTTTTCATTGCAACCATTGTAACAAATCATACTTCATCTAACCATTACTTGCTAATTATATTATATTTAGACACCTTTACAGCTGTTTTAGTTTTTCTCTTAATTTATTTGAGCTGCACAAAATACTTTATTCAAGACATGAAGTTTAAATGTTATGATGGTAGCTATTGTAAAGGTTAATTAAAAATAAATTTTCTGCTCAAAGACTATTTTATTATCCTGGCAACGCCGGGCATATATCTAGTATTTACATAAATAGTCAGAGAGTGTAAGGATGGACACAAGTAGTCAAGAAGGGTAAGTGTTGGCACAAGTAGTCAGTAAGTGTAAGTACTGACACAAGTAGTCAAGAAGTGAAAGTATTGACACATGTAGTCAAGAAGTGTAAGTATTGACACAAGTAGTCAAGAAGTGTAAGTATTGACACAAGTAGTCAAGAAGTGTAAGTATTGACACAAGTAGTCAAGAAGTGTAAGTGTTGACACAAGTAGTCAAGAAGTGTAAGTATTGACACAAGTAGTCAAGAAGTGTAAGTATTGACACAAGTAGTCAAGAAGTGCAAGTGTTGACACAAGTAGTCAAGAAGTGTAAGTATTGACACAAGTAGTCAAGAAGTGTAAGTGTTGACACAAGTAGTCAAGAAGTGTAAGTACTGACACAAGTAGTTAAGAAGTGTAAGTATTGACACAAGTAGTCAAGAAGTGTAAGTATTGACACAAGTAGTCAAGAAGTGTAAGTACTGATACAAGTAGTCAAGAAGTGTAAGTATTGACACAAGTAGTCAAGAAGTGTAAGTATTGACACAAGTAGTCAAGAAATGTAAGTACTGATACAAGTAGTCAAGAAGTGTAAGTATTGACACAAGTAGTCAAGAAGTGTAAGTACTGATACAAGTAGTCAGTAAGTGTAAGTACTGATACAAGTAGTCAAAAAGTGTAAGTATTGACACAAGTAGTCAGTAAGTGTAAGTACTGACACAAGTAGTCAAGAAGTGTAAGTATTGACACAAGTAGTCAAGAAGTGTAAGTACTGACACAAGTAGTCAAGAAGTGTAAGTATTGACACAAGTAGTCAAGAAGTGTAAGTATTGACACAAGTAGTCAAGAAGTGTAAGTATTGACACAAGTAGTCAAGAAGTGTAAGTATTGACACAAGTAGTCAAGAAGTGTAAGTATTGACACAAGTAGTCAAGAAGTGTAAGTATTGACACAAGTAGTCAGTAAGTGTAAGTACTGATACAAGTAGTCAGTAAGTGTAAGTATTGACACAAGTAGTCAAGAAGTGTAAGTATTGACACAAGTAGTCAAGAAGTGTAAGTATTGACACAAGTAGTCAAGAAGTGTAAGTGTTGACACAAGTAGTCAAGAAGTGTAAGTATTGACACAAGTAGTCAAGAAGTGTAAGTATTGACACAAGTAGTCAGTAAGTGTAAGTACTGATACAAGTAGTCAGTAAGTGTAAGTATTGACACAAGTAGTCAAGAAGTGTAAGTATTGACACAAGTAGTCAAGAAGTGTAAGTGTTGACACAAGTAGTCAAGAAGTGTAAGTATTGACACAAGTAGTCAGTAAGGGTAAGTACTGATACAAGTAGTCAGTAAGTGTAAGTATTGACACAAGTAGTCAAGAAGTGTAAGTATTGACACAAGTAGTCAAGAAGTGTAAGTGTTGACACAAGTAGTCAAGAAGTGTAAGTATTGACACAAGTAGTCAAGAAGTGTAAGTATTGACACAAGTAGTCAAGAAGTGTAAGTACTGATACAAGTAGTCAAGAAGTGTAAGTATTGACACAAGTAGTCAAGAAGTGTAAGTACTGATACAAGTAGTCAGTAAGTGTAAGTACTGATACAAGTAGTCAAAAAGTGTAAGTATTGACACAAGTAGTCAGTAAGTGTAAGTACTGACACAAGTAGTCAAGAAGTGTAAGTACTGATACAAGTAGTCAAAAAGTGTAAGTATTGACACAAGTAGTCAGTAAGTGTAAGTACTGACACAAGTAGTCAAGAAGTGTAAGTATTGACACAAGTAGTCAAGAAGTGTAAGTACTGACACAAGTAGTCAAGAAGTGTAAGTATTGACACAAGTAGTCAAGAAGTGTAAGTATTGACACAAGTAGTCAAGAAGTGTAAGTACTGATACAAGTAGTCAAGAAGTGTAAGTATTGACACAAGTAGTCAAGAAGTGTAAGTACTGACACAAGTAGTCAAGAAGTGTAAGTGTTGACACAAGTAGTCAAGAAGTGTAAGTATTGGCACAAGTAGTCAAGAAGTGTAAGTACTGACACAAGTAGTCAAGAAGTGTAAGTATTGACACAAGTAGTCAAGAAGTGTAAGTATTGACACAAGTAGTCAAGAAGTGTAAGTATTGACACAAGTAGTCAAGAAGTGTAAGTGTTGACACAAGTAGTCAAGAAGTGTAAGTATTGGCACAAGTAGTCAAGAAGTGTAAGTGTTGACACAAGTAGTCAAGAAGTGTAAGTATTGGCACAAGTAGTCAAGAAGTGTAAGTACTGATACAAGTAGTCAAGAAGTGTAAGTATTGACACAAGTAGTCAAGAAGTGTAAGTACTGATACAAGTAGTCAAGAAGTGTAAGTGTTGACACAAGTAGTCAAGAAGTGTTAGTATTGACACAAGTAGTCAAGAAGTGTAAGTACTGACACAAGTAGTCAAGAAGTGTAAGTGTTGACACAAGTAGTCAAGAAGTGTAAGTATTGACACAGGTAGTCAGGGGTGTAAGTATCGACACACGCAGTCAAGAAGTGTAAGTATTGATGATCACATATGCGTATTCAGTTTTTTTGAATGAACTTTATATTGAAGCTTTGGATCATTGAGGGGATAAAGCGTGAATTTTTCGGCAGCGGGCAACTCCAAACCCAGTCATACTATGGAAACAGTGATTGTGGCAATAAGGAGCAGTTGAAACAAGCGCTAAATACATGTAACTTCGTTTGTACAAGTTTCTTTTTCTCTTAAAAAAGACACTAGTCAGGTTCATCCTCAGCTTTTCCTTGGGTCCAAATTGTCCTTCCTGTTCTAGCAAAGCTGTTCCCAACGGAGTTGCTATCTCTCTTTCTTTAAAACATTTTGCCGCACAGAGATCTGGTGTAATCAATGCCAATTAAAATATTCAAGTTATTCAAAGGTCTGTAGGGCTCAGGTGATTCGATAAAATAGACATCTGACTAAGCAAACAGAAACTTGAGTTTTATATAATAAAAAAGAATTAACTAATTTTTAGTTGCTTCTGGGAGCTTGCAACAAAACTATTCATGAAATGACACAAGTATCGTCATCATCAGCTCACCTCTATACCGTTGGAGGTTTTAAGTTGAAACTAGCGATAAGTCCGGCCATTACATTATTTCTTTTATTTTCAATGAGATCGCCCGCAGTATGTGTGTAGATTTCCAACGCGGATAGCTACACTGTTTTTGTAGCAACAATCCATAAAGCTTTTCCATAAAGCTAATTCACTGATGGTAATTACCCTTGAGGCGCGCAAAAGTGTGTTTGCATTTCTAATTATAGATCGACAAGCATTTATATGGAAAGTAAAAGTTCTAAGGTCACCAATCGAGTCTGCATTGCTAAAACTGGCTTTGCCTTGAACTAAGCCATAGATAACACGTAGAGCCAGGCCTGTATTCCCTGGTTGCAAGTTGGGGCGGCTCAGCCGGCTAGCTGCCCCAGGGAATACGGGCCTGCGTAGAGCTGTGGTAATCAGTTCTTATAACTCATCTTTCACATGAAAACTTTTTAGCATCCTGGAACACAGCTCTTATTATAGTAAAAACATTTGCAAACTAGGAACATAGTCAATTACTTTTACCTATTAAACTCGGATTTTGTAATCTTGATATCGTCCCACTAAAGAAATGTTATAGGTGGTAGTTAAGGCGCTTTATAAAATATCGCTTTGTGTGGGTCTTGGAATCATGACATTTCGCTATCATTACTAATCAACTGCTTTCTATCTAACTACCAGACTGGCAGTAAGCCAGCATGTAAGACTTTTTTCATTTTCAGTCAGATAGTCTAATCAGATAGCCCGCAGGTAGATGTTTAAGAAGCGGGTCTTCAGGAACCAGATGGAGTTTTGAGACTAAATGTTTAGGGACCTTTAGAAAGACATGGAGCATATGCATGAGAACTTTGGATGAAATCAACCAAAAAACCGTGAAAACACTACATTCACATGGACTAACAGACAGATACACTCACTCACACTCACATGCACACACCAATGATATAAAATCCCCCACAAGGATGGGCGACAGCTATCATATGGGCGGGGTTTAATGATCGCGCTCTGTTGGGATTGTGCTAGCCGGGGTTTCGGGGCTAACACAGTTCTCGCGGGGCGACCGCGTTGCCTTGCTAGGTTTTGGAAAGCACGACTCGCTGTTATCATCTCATTAGCTCATTTAGTCAGTAAAACTCTGCAGTTCACAATAGCAAACCTTGAATTTCTACAGTGTTGGGGAAATACTTGACAAAAAAAAAGGGTCTATGAATAATAAAACATGTCAAATCACCTATTTTTACCAATTTTGAGATTGGTAAGGGTCGTAATATATGCTTAAAGTTAAATATAATTTACCCAAAATCAACCGAACAACGTCTTTTTTCTCTAATATTTGATTAATATTTTGCCACTACTAATATAAAATGACAGTCTTTTATTGTTGTCATATTGTTTTACTTGGCCAATAAGATGGGACAGCAGGCAAAGCTGTGCAGTGTAGTTTTTACACTCGAAATCTAAATATAAAACCTAATTTGGGCCATTTCACAAAGGCAACTATTAATATCAGAAATGCTTGTGAATGGCAACTGACTGATCATAACGGTGACAATATTGGGCAACTATATTTATTTGACAACAAAATGAAACCACCAGATCAGTAAAATAACCCCCATTGTTCATAATATTTGTAAATTTACAACGGACTTTATTCAGCATATTTCTTTGTTCTTGTGCCATATTCGAGTTCATCCTAACAGAGCTCGATCATTAAACCCCGCCCATATGATAGCCGTAACCTATTTGCGGAGGGTTTATATTATTATATACACGCACACACCTGCGCACACACGCATACAAGCACACACATGCGCACACACGCATACAAGCACACACATGCGCACACACATAAAGACAAATGACACATAATGACACATTTCAAGAGTTGATTTATATAAAATTAAGGCTTCAAAAAATGAAACAGTTAAATTAATATTGTTCTTGTATATTTACGTTTCAGCAAAAAGCATTGCTAAAAAATGATCACATAAACCTAAGCCTAAAGAGAAATAGAATACATTTAGTCTGTTGAGACAATAATGAGCTCATTAGCAAATCTTTGTTTACAATACTAACTAAATGAAGAAATAAAAATAGATTTAGTAAATATTGCAATAATATATTATGATCTGATAAATCTAGCACAAGGTTTTTATGTTACAAAAAGGTTAGAGAGTAGATATTGCAGAAGTTGTAAAACCTAAAAAAAAATGTCACCAGGAATTGCTATAAAAATGACATTAAATAAAAAACATAAGACTTGATGCAATAGATAGGCTTCAGAAGGCTGCATATTTCTTCAAAATGAGCATGTAGTTGTTGTCTCTTACATGTGGTTGGGAATAACTATAAACAGCTAACTTTTGACTATTTAAGTTTTGTTGGGTTGTCTTCTCAATTAAAAGCACAATGAATGCACAACTCCTTGTTGACAGCAGGTAAGTAATGAACTTTTCTACAATCACAAAAGCAGGTTGGCAGCAGGTTGGCAGCAGGTCGTCACTTCAATTTGGGGTGCTGAGAAGGTGTTCAGGTTTTCAATCACTCTTGTCTTTTAACATAATTATAGTCGTGGCCTCATTAAGGCGTTATTCTCTTGTACAGCAGGTTTAGTCAGTATTCCAGGTGGAGGAGCTATAGCTCCTCCACCTGGAATACTCCCTCAGGCCTATTGGCTGTTCCTATTCCTGATTCATGGTAAAATAAGACCTTAGTGTTAGGACCACCCATGGCAGCTTAATTAGTCATGGTGGTTTGTTTTAGGAACGTGAAATGACCAAAGTCAGTTATTACAGAAGGATAAACACTTATTCTAAGTTTGTATCTTCTTATGTGGTGCTCATAAAAGCTCTTGTAAATTATTACAATAAGCAGTTATACCTTTGATAAATAGTAGAGTCTTCCTCACTCTTCGAGCTCCCAGCGTCGATTCCCTGCTTCAATCTTTCCGCTTCCCTCTTCCTGTTGTCTCCGTGTCTCCTATCATATTTTCATTCATTCAAATTTCAACTAAAGGTTGTTATTTCCTGTAAATGTATCATTTACAGTAATTCGTATTTTGTCACTTCCGTTGTTTATTTTATAACTTCACATACTATACACACTAATTTTCTGTAAAAGTTACCCGTGATACTTTTGATCTCCTAGAAATGCGTCTGTTTCAAAACTGAAGATGTTTTCAGTGTGTTTTACAGATATAAACAAATAAATTGTTTAGGAAAAACATCACCATGGAGTTGCCTAAAGAACAGATTTGTGGTGCGTCATACTGCAATTGTGCTATGACAAATTGTAGCATTGTTGTATTTTTGATCAGAGTGCATAAAATGTATTTGGTTTTGTAAATTTTTCTTTATAGAGTTGAATGCTAGCCAAAATCAAGAATTTTATCATAATATTTAATACCTAAAGTAACATTCGTAGTGATATGAATGGGCAAGTGATAAAACTTGTACCGGTGATAAAATTTATAACAATCAAGGTTTATTGGTAAAGTTTGTAACAAATAATGCATTTGTTAAAAAATTACAAATAGACTCAAAAATTATATGCATTGATTTCTTATGACATGTAGGAACAATATTTCATCGAGTTTTAAAAACTGCTTCTGTGCTGTCAAATCTATCCCACTTGAAAAAAAAATTGAACTCATGTTTTTCTCAAAACAAATAAGAATTACAGCAAAATTGTATATAACAAAACTTCTTTTATCGAGATTTCATTTTGATTTATTTTGATTGATTTTGCATAATGACTGCTTCATATTTATACAATAATACTAGTGAACACTAATGGAGTAGCACTCAAAATTAAAAATTCAAGCCTATTTTAGGCATGACAAAAATATTCTATAGCATTATGGATAGTAACTTAGTAAGGAAGGTTTTGTTCAAAAACTTTAACTGCTGTAACACCTTTTTATTTGATGTGGAATTGGGATGACTGCGTTTACTAACTAGCTCAAGGGCACTTATAAAGTCGTTAGGCGTTGCTACCCAGCTCCGGATATAGGCCAGTAGTCGCCATCAGTTGCTCGCTCTGCTGGCAATTTGCTCTCTATAAGGAGTGCAATCCTCACATTTTGACCAATGGACATACAGCTTATGGTTGGTCATCAAGCGGCAGTTATCGGGTGTCCGACTACAGTGAGTAGCTATTGGGGGAGCTTGGCCCGTCTATGGTCTTGTTTCCTGTAGCTTTTGTGATTGAAACGAAATGCGGTAAACCCCTTGTTTTGTTTGTGTGCTTTTGATTCATTTGTTACGTTTTATTCACTACTTCACGAGAATATTTTTTTGTTAATACACTTTCTTGGAATGAATCGGATTAAATTGTTTTGCATATAAGATATCTATTCATGGAATTAATCTTCTGAGTGGATTTACGTTTTACGCTGGACTGTCACTCAGCTTCCCTTAGGTTTGAATCTTTTGAAATAATCATTCAAACTATGTTACAGACCGGTTACCGTTTAATAAATTAATTTTTAGTTTGCTCGTTAGCAGTTTTGTATGTCATGGTTTCATGCAATATTTTGTGTAGTTGCTTCAACTGTCTTTTTGTGTGCCTGTGTGCCAGATATTTCCAACCTTTGTGATAAATTTGGAACTGCTGATACAATGCCGAATCACGTTAAAGGATGCTGCGTGCAATTTACTTTTTTGCGTTATTTTTGACGTTTAGTTTACCACTTGAATATCAGGAAAACTCAGCTGTTTTCGTCCATCAAAGCTGCATCATGCTTATTGTTGGTCTTTTAAAAAGGTCATCTTACGAATGTGGCAAGATCGGTAGAATTTAATATAAGACATACCTTGCAGCGAAATATTTGTGCAGGTTTCAGAGCTTTTAATATAGGCCTAATAAGAAAAATAGAGTTGCTCATAGTATAGGGTCATATGTGTTGAACAAGTATTTATTGTAAACAAAAAATAAACGAGATAGCCAAAGTTTTCCGCCTAGGCTGAGTTTACCTAAAGAGGTGTGGCAAAGCAGAAGGTATTAGAATCTTTCCTAAAAACATCTTCCTATAACCTCTGAGGTTTGACTGAATAATTGTAATGGTCTTGTTTGCATATCCTTGGGGGATTTGGGGCTAAAAGCTAGCCCTAGTTGCTGTTGTTTATTATCTCATTACAACACGCGAACGCCCAAAAGTTTTTGGTTCTAATAATGTATAGTTTGCCAGTTTTAAAACAAACTAACCGCTATTACAAGCTTAAGAACATATATTACAATTTTCGGAAGTGTTCACCAGACTTTGGTCTAGCGCTTTATCTTTCAGGAGCTCACTATACTATAATGGTAGTAAAATATAAAATTATTGGTGGTGTATTTCAACATTTAAACGAACAAATTGCAAATGTTAGTTGTGTATACAATTCCAATTACCTCTACTTATCAGGCAGTGTTCCACTACATACCATTACCAACTTTTTGGATTACTTAAATTTTAGCAGTGACAAGTTACATCTACTGTAAAAAAATTGTAGTGTAAGTCGAACATTCATGTACAACCACAAATCTAACTCTATGACATAGATAATTATATAGCCAGCTTTGTGTAACTCTAGACACAGCTGTTGTATTTGTTTATAATGATCTGCAATATGCCATTAATGGTCTAAAAAAACAACAGAGTGATCTAACACATGATTACAGTGCTGTGATGGTTCTACTGGGTGCAGGACTGAGATAAAGTCAAATCTTGACTCTAGGTCATAGAGAACAAGTTTTAAGTTTTTCATACTTCCATGTCATATATTTGCCAATTTTCGTAGCCAGCATTTTTGATTTTTTACTGTATTAAAATGCTTATGGTGTACAAGTGGTTAGTGCGTATCACTTGCTTCATGATTGCATTGTTACTCTAACCACACACGAAACTATTCTCATGAATAAGAAGCATCTAGGTAATCCATGACTTGTCTAACCTTAGCATGTCCTAAATTGATATTTCCATGCAGTATCACTGATGTAATCCTTATAATTTGGAAGATGCGCCTCACTCTAGTACAAGGTTATTTCGAAAATCAACTTATCCCATGAATCAACTAGATTCCTGTTCATGTCAGTCAGATGATTTGACACTTTTGAAGCCTGGTTTTGTATGACCAGTAGACGCTTGAAATTGGGTTTATACCTTAATCTATTCTACCACTGCTTTGCTAATAATAGAGAATATCTACAATTGCGTGTTTACGCCTCTGGTAGTGTGTTGAAGCAAAGAAACGCTTCAACACAAGATATGCTGACTGATTACCGCACTCGTTCTGCTTCAGAGTAGATATTCATATACATTATCAGAAGGTTAATCTGGTCAACATTTAGAATAACCTAAAAATTTAAGAGATTGATTGCAATGAAACATAATTTCTTGTTGATATTTATTTTGTTTGTGATTGATGACTATGTTCACGATTAACGATCGCTGTATTATTACTCATAGAGATAGGGAGACAAAGCAGTGCATGATAGGTAGACAAAAATATGTATACAAAAGTAGGCAACTCCCATAAAACCCAAATCTACAATGTGTTACACACCGAACTATTTCAACATTTCTGACACAGAAATAACTGCATACTATATTTATTACCTCTCCATTAGCTCAAACTGCTGTTGGAGTGGCAGTGTGAGGCAATGGCTGCCATCATTTACCCTGGTTTCTCAAATTTGTGCCATGGCACTTAGCATTCTCTTAGACTAGGCGTCAATTTGCAAAAGCTTTCTTGGGTTTTGTAGACATGAACATTAAATGCAGATTAGGATTGCTGGTAGGCCTGTGCTTCCAACTGTGTACAGGATGTAGTAGGAGACGAGAAGGAAGTGATTTCATAGCCGATTGTCATCGGGAGGTGCTAAACGAGATCCCAAGTGAAGTATCAGACTCAACGACACATGTACTCTTCTCCGGCAACACTCTCACCAACCTCACCTACGACAACATGCTTAGTCGTTTTGTTAACCTCAAGGTAGGTATCTACCGTAAAACCTCTAATTTAACACCACCTCTATTTGAACGCTACCTCCATTTGACCGCCACTGACACTATTTGATCTTTTCTAGCTCATAAGATCAACTGATCAGTAGAAAAGTGTGCACAAAATCGTATTAATAATGAATCGCTTATATCAATATAAGTTAATTCTCCTGTTGTCTAATTCCAAAGTTTTGCGTTTTTTTCGTTAAAATTTTCAAAGCAACACCATAGAAATAATCAATAGTGGTCTCAGGCTAGTAGTATCTCTTTGTTTAACGTGGTCTTTCTACTTCGAAGTAGCCTATTTTTATAATAAAACCGGTTTAAATTTACGATGGTAGATGAACTTTCAAAGCAATGCCATCGAAATGATTACTGCTTCAGGCTAATAGTGATTCCTTGTTTAACGCGGTCCTGATACTTTGAAATACATCTACATACCTATATAAAAACCTACATATTTACCTAAATACCTATATAAAAGTTTGAAAACCTTTACAGTTTTATTTTTTCTCTAAATTTATTTAAACTACACAAAACACTTTTTTCATGATATGAAGTTTGAAAGTTGGAGTGGTAACTATTGTTATATGTTAAATAAAAATAATTTTTTGTGCAAAGACTTTATTACCCGGGCAACGGGTATAACGGTTATATGTATAATAGATATAACACAATACGAACGCCATTTTTTCTCACAAGTTACCTCATGAGATATGTTACCATTCAAATGGAAGTTGAGTGTTGCCCCTACTTGATACTTTACATTATATGAAATTTTTTACGTAGTACGAAGCACAAATTGTGCGTAAATTTTTTACGTTATCAGGAATTTACGTTATAGGAAATATACGTTATAGGAGCATCTACTGCACTGTAGAAATTTCATTTAATTGTCATGGCACCCTGTTCTTCGACCCTTCCCCTGAAGTGACGCTTTATTAAAGGGAACATTCAAATTAAGGGAGGCATTTTGCAAATACACGGGCAAAGCGAATGTCACCAATATTTTGCACTCACATTCAAGCGGTGCGATATTAACCCTTTTGTATGCAAGAAATCTGCTGTAATTTACCTCCAACTTGTCGTAGATTGTCGTAGATCTCTAAATTAATATGCATTGGAATGTTGAGTAAAATCTCTACCAGTTGCTATCTATTGCTTGCAATTGATCTACTATGATCTTATAGCCTGTGTTGCAATTTGTTGGAATTTTCAATTTTTATTCCACTTTAGAATTGAAAGCATATTTTTATTTTATAACTATATTTAATGTTGCATCAAAGCTCATGGCGCCTGTTGATATGTTTGCTACAATTTGGAGCCAAAACTGGCTTGTTATGTGCAATAGAAGAGCAGTTATAAGGGTCAATCCATTGTAAGCTGAGTGTAGATACCGTAAAACCTCTAATTGAACGCCACCTCTATTTGAACGCCACCTCCGATTGACCACCACCCTGAGGGAAGGGTTGAAAATAAACCACCACTCTCCAATTGAACGCCGCCTCCATTTGACCGCCACTGACATTACTTGATATTTCCGAGCCCATAATACCAACTGATCAGTAGAAGAATGTCCACAAAATCGTATTAATAATGAATTGTTTATAATTAAATTTTTTGTCCAATTCCAAAGCTTTTCGTTTTTTCGTTAAAACTTTGAAAGCAATACCATAGTAATAATCAATAACGGTCTCAGGCTAGTAGTAGTTCTATGTTTATTGCGGTCTGTCTACTTTGAAGTAGCCTACAATATAAATATCGGCTTGAATTTACATTGGTAGATGAACTTTTAAAGCAACACTATAGAAATAATTACTTTCTCAGGCTAATAGTGGTACCTTATTTAACGCAGTCCTGATACTTCGAAGTATGTGAACATATATAAAAATGGTTCAAATTTACGATAGTAGATGAAACTTGGAAAGCAATGCCATAGAAATAACTAGTAACTGTCTCAGGCTAATAGTCGTTCCTTTTTTAACGCAGTCCCAATACGTCGAAGGACATGCATATAAAAACCGGTTCCCAAGTTTTGGACTAAAGGTTACGCAAGCAAACTTTTAGCAAGTAAACTATTCCGCGTTGCATTAGTGCTAAATACAGCGCGTGAAAGTTTGTCTCTGCCAAAAAAATTGTTTGGATGCTAATATCGACTAGTTCAGTAGTGCAGAAGACGGTTTGAGGCCAGAAGATATTGTGGGAGGTATTGGACGACTAGAAGATGTTCGTTCCATCAAAAGCAACAATCAGAATGCAGCTATCCGAGTAAAGGATGAAAATATTTTTGTTTTAAAAATGTAAATTTTTGTTTCTGTATGTAATATAAGTATGGTTAGTTTATGTCACTTGGTAATTAATACACATTTGTATAATTTGATAGATTATTGTTGTATAACTTATAAATATGTATATTTAATAGCATCCTTGTGGCTATCTTAACACAGCTTGCGATGGATCGATGCTCATAACTCCACTCCTATTGCACATAAAAAGCTAGTTTTGTCTGCAAACTGTAGCACACATATCAGTGAGTGCAATGAGCTTTTATTCAACAATGTTAAATATAGATATAAAATAAAAATATGTCTTCAAATTTCGAATGAAATAAAATTTTAACAACTTGCGAAGAAGGACACAGGTTATAATATCATCGCCGATCAATTGCAAACAATAGATATTAACTGGTAGAAATATTTCTCAGTTTCTCGATGTACATTTATTAAGAGATCTTTGACAAGTTAGAGGTAAGTTAACAGATTTATTGCAATCAAAATGGTTAATATCGGTCCACTGGAAAAAGAGGGCAAAATATAGGCGACATTCGTTAAGCCCGTAATAGGGCTAAATTTATCTTCCAAAAATGCTGACGAGCCATTTGAAAATTTGACCTCCAGCCTCTATTGACTGCCGCCTCTAACTGACCGCCACCATTGAAAGCTTGAAAAATAGAGCGCCATGGCGTTCAATTAGAGGTTTTATGGTATATTAGTTCTAATCGCTCTTATATGGGCTTTTGATTTTTTATATTGCATTTAGTGGGCTTCTTATACAAAACTTAAGCTGTATTTTTCAACCTTTCTCCTATAATGGCTGTTTATTAGAGGTGTCATTCAAATAGAGGGTGGCGCTGTATTTTTCGAATTTTGAAAAGAAGATTTTGAAAGCATCGCTCCGCTTAACCCTCAAAATAAATTTAATTTTACTGATAAAATCCTTAAAGGTTGGCTTGCAACAAAATTCACATTACCGTTATTTGATATGAAAAGAATCACTATGTCTTACTCTGTTGTGTTGAAGGTGCAAAATATGTGGAAAGGTGATTACAAGCTCTTGAAAGCTCAAAAACGAACAGAAAATCGCAGCCACACGAGACCGCCGTAGTTTGGATTCCCTTTCCAAAATGGCTCAAATGTGATGTAGTTGTGAGAGATAGTTTCCGTTTACACTTTCTTGCAACCTTATTCGTCGAAATATTTTCACAAATATACTTCACGCATTCAATAAAACCATGTCTATTGTTCTTACGCGTCTGTTTTACCGTCATTGTAATGCTGTCACTTTTAGCAGTGATATCTTATAACTTACCGTAAAAATTCGTTTAATTTTTTAGTCTTAGCCTGAAGGAGTACATATCATTATCTGATAATCATGACGAGCCTGTTGGTCACTTGTGATAATCGAAAAGTGCTGCAGAAATTATTTGCGAAGTATTGGGTCACATGATCAGATTACGACTTGCCGATTAGACCAGGCCGAAACAAAACTGTAAAGTAGCGAGCATCTATATTTGATTCAGGGTCTTTGGTAAAACCCGAAGTGTTTGTCATAAACTAGTACCACGATAAGTTTTATATTGAGCTTTGTATTGGCCTTTCAATTCACATGAGAACATACGTGACAAGACGATAACCAAATTTCGTGGCTACGTCAGAGAAATAAAGAGATTCCAATCTACGGCGGCTTTTCGTTTTTGAGCTTTTTAGAGCTTGTAATCACATTTCCACATATTTGGCACTTACAACACAACAGAGTAAGACATGGTGAATCTTTTGATACGAAATAACTGTAATGTGAATTTTGTTGCAAGTCAACCTTTAACATAAACTCGCAAAATATCTCTAAATCTAATACTATTAAATTTTTAGGTATAACGTTAGATAAACACCTAAATTGGTCGCACCATATCTATTCAATCTTGCAAAAATTCCATCCTTTTTCAGGGTTATTGTTTAGATGTTCTCAGTGTCTTCCTGAATATATTTTACTACTGATTTACAATGCTTATGTAAACTCAAAACTAACTTACTGTGTTGAAGTGCAGGGAAATGCTCCAGCTGTGTACTTAAATCATTTATTTCTCTTTCAAAAAAGGCTAGTTCGTATTATTTGTAAAAAAGATTTCCTATATCCTACTAAAGAGCTTTTCCAAGCCTTGAAACTTTTTGACAGTTTTCGGTTATATAAATATCATACTTTGCTTCATGCTTTTCTAACATTTTAAGATTATTTTCAAAACACTGCGCCTGTAAAGATTACAAGACAAAGTTTTATAAATTTACCCATTCCACCATCTAGATCCTCTGCCATTCATCGAAAAACAACATACCAAAGATCAGTGCTATGGAACCAAATACCTAAATATGTTTAAAAACAGACCCATTTCTGAATTTAAAAATACTCCCAAGACTTCATCTTCTGGAGTGGGAGTGAGAGTCTATTTTTTCTGCTATCGTCTAATTGGGCCTTGACCGGTTCAGACCCATTTCTTTAACAGATCCATTTCTGAATTTAAAAATACTCCAAGACTTCATCTTCTGGAGCGGGAGTGAGAGTCTATTTTTTTTGCTATCGTCTAATTGGACTTTGACCGGTTCGCCGTTGCATATAGGTCTCATCATCACCTCCTTTGTGTTGTTATATTTGTTACAAGTTTATTATTAGAAATTAATTATACACTCTTTTGTTGACAACCATGTGATGTGTTTATTGAGTACTTCAATTTTTTGTTCTATTTTTTTATTGATGAAACAAACAAACTCGTAAAAGGTTTGCAATTTTTAACCCTTTTACTGGTGAAGAGATGCTAATTTTGCCTACCTATATTTTGGGATCGCCTTCGGGCGAATCGACATTATTGCCATTGAGCTCCGCATTTTTGTCAAACCGTTTTTTATATATGTCAAAGTGATAGACCGAGTTAAACAAGGTCCTACTTTGATTATAAAATATTAGCCGGATACAGTTACCGTTTCGATCGTGTTGCTTTCAAAGTTTTAAAGGAAAAACTGTCAAGCCTTAGAGTTAGAAAACAGACTTTGGTGTCGTAACAATGGCTGCTATTACACTGTACAGTGTTTCAGGGGAGACTTTTCATTGTTCATTAAAATGCTTTAAAGTCTTCAGGCCAGATTGTAAACCACATCATGTATGGCTCATGTTATGAGTTCTAAAATGCCAGAAAACTTCTAATACTTTTTAATTTATATGTTAAATATAATATGTCTCTGTACTTTGGATAGTGACTTGGGTAAGTTTCCTGTCAACCGATATTGCAGTCTGTATTTAGACATTTTCAGCATATAATGAAATGTTAGGGTTTTATTAAAGATAAGAAAGATTTATTTGGTCTCCCTGTGGAAGAGTAGAAATACAAACCTCTTCCTACCGATTACTACTTCATTAATATAAATTTTTAGATTTCTGCATATAATGTGTTTGTTATATTGCTATATGTAATTACTTGAAATACTTATCATTGTTTTTTGGTTTGTAAAAACAAACAATAAAATGCATTCATAAAAGAATATTCGCTGCACCATGTGACGGTTCCGATTTGCTCGACAAATATTGGAATGAATTAATGTTGTATGTATAGCTATGACTGTAGTTATTAACCATGAACATAACATGTGTGTATGTCTGGGTGCTTGTTGGTGATTGCTGGCTGTAGTAGACTAGCTTCGCTAAATGCCTTTTGTGACCATCAGACATGCATGTATATTACGAGCTATTTCTGTCCATCTACTCTCAAATATTTATATGAAATGTTGTCAGTGAAGTCAACTCGGGCTGTTGTATTATTTCTCTACTGAGTTGTGAACTTCAACTATGTCACCTTAATGTTACGTTGTTAACTATGTCCCTTTGATGTTAGGTTCTTGATGTCTCCTATAACTACTTAAATGAAAACTCATTCTCCTCTGATGTCTTTTCTTACATGACAGAACTTACACTCGTTGATCTCCAGCGCAACAGGCAAGTATCTATAATCTTTAGTTGAGCATTTGCTTTTCCTTTTTTACTACTCTAGATAAGTGATGAGCATCAGGTATAATTGGAGGAGACCAGGTGTTGCTCGATTTTTTTAATAATTCCAACAGTCACTATGTCTCTATTGGGCCGATGATCTGGAGTTGGACTTGCGCATGTTGAGTTACTGCGCGATACGCATTTCAATGAACATTTACATGTTGAGGCTTAACACGGGTGTTTTATTTAAAAAGGTAGGGAATTCTACGCCAGAGGTCATAGCGGCATACATCTGTCTCGCTTGCGCGGCATTATCTTGCGCAACATTTGCAAGTGCCATTTCCATCTTTTGCATTTATGAAACATTCAATGAATGTTTGTAACAGAACTCGCTGCTTGATTTGCTGGTCTGGGCTGTTTCCATCTTGCGATGACGCAGACTTTCGGATTCAGCTCACAGTGAACACGGTGAGACCACCCAGTGAGATATCTATGCTATTGCATAATAAATTTCAAAGAAAGAAGTTACTCGTAATTGTTCATTTGATAATAAATTAGCGTCTAAATATATGTAGATGGCATTCCAATCTTCTTCTGCTGAGCCAGCTTCTTTGCCATAGCAATGTTTGAACTTGTAACAAAGATATTCATTGTTCCGACCTTAGCCAAAGTTTCCTTTTGCACAAACGACAGCCATGTTTGCTAAGCGTCCGGTGTAAGCTTTAAAGTTTCTCTGCTTTATTATCTTTTGTTTAGACAGGTCATGTTTTTAGTCGTTGTTTTGATAGAGTATTGACAGTAGACTTGTATACACGCGCTGCACGCACACGCATCGATCTATCACTCTATAATGCGTATGTACCTTTTGTGCAGTCTCATGTCAGGCTCACTTGCATTTACTTGTTAAAAAACATCATAGTATTTCCCATTATTCTCGCTCATGAAACATAATAGCGAGAAGTTGTTGTGAATGGTGCTATTGCTGGTATGCCTGTGCTTTATCGGTCTGCCGGGAACAACAGTATGAAGGACCTTGAGTTCTTGTAAAGCGAGTATTTGTCACCATGGGATGATACAGCGTAGATGGTTGTGGTAGCGATAGGTACCCTTGGCCTCCCGCAGTAACTGACAGGAACAGCAAGAAGTTTTTGAATCGCCAAATATAATAACATTTTGGTCAGCGTGAGTTGGCCTAACGTCTATGTCACACTTGAAGCTATAATTTATACACTTGAGTGTTCAGTAGGATCTTTTAGAGTATCTGCAGATATGCTATAGTCTCAGGACAAACCGTGATCAAGATGTTAAAATGCTGCTGTCACCGTAACTCCGTGAGCAACTCAAGCCAAGTCTTATTTAACATTTACACTCCCACAAAGCTTACAGAAGCCATTCCTGTTGAATGTGCTATCAGTAGAGCAGTAGCATTAGATAGATTTTAATTAATTCCTTTATCTCAGTACATCGGTAGCTCAAAGAAATCTGCTTCATTCAAACCTATTGAAGTTCTATTAAGCCGTTCCAGGTTGTAAATTCCGCTCATTTTTTATTACACTGATAGATGGTATCTTAACATGCGTAACCCACCTTTGCTGATCAAATACAATCCTTATATTTGACAATAAGTGATAAAAATATGATTATTATTTTTCAGAGTTTTTACTATAATAAGAGTCGTGCCTATCTGCCTATGTTAACAGCGTTAAAAAAACAATAGCATCACACAAGAATTGAACCTGGATACTCAGATTCCCAACCAAATGCACTACCAACTGCACCACACGACTACCTTTTTACACCCAAGAATGATTGTGCGCATACTTATTACACATCACGATCGCTCAGGCGTGTGAGACTGCCAGCATACTAATTAATATTAATATAATCTAGGAGGGGTTTCAACTCTTATAGTATTAGCTGCTGATGTAACCTCAACAGGTGTTTATTTCTTCCCCTTCTTTCCAATAAAGTTCAATAAACTAATTACAGGGAACCCCCTTGTTACGCCATCCCTGTCTCACGTTTTTTACTTGCGATGTGCAACACGGTGTTTTTTTGTCCACGTCATATGACATGTTTTTCGCCATACGATATCAACAAAAAATTCTATCTAAATTGTGCTAAATACGTCAGAATAATGACGATACCGATGCTATTCGTTGAAATCCCTCCCACAATGCCTAAAAGAGATACGATGCTCGCTCTCGGTTTAGCATTAATCGTTAATAAGTTATAGTGAAAATGAAACCACATACAGGTAATAAGGAGCATTCTTCATTAATAAGTTATAGTGAAAACGAAACCGCATACAGGTAATAAGGAGCATTCTTCATTAATAAGTTATAGTGAAAACGAAACCACATACAGGTAATAAGGAGCATTCTTCATTAATAAGTTATAGTGAAAACGAAACCACATACAGGTAATAAGGAGCATTCTTCATTAATAAGTTATAATGAAAACGAAACCGCATACAGGTAATAAGGAGCATTCTTCATTAATAAGTTATAGTGAAAACGAAACCACATACAGGTAATAAGGAGCATTCTTCATTAATAAGTTACAGTGAAAACGAAACCACATACAGGTAATAAGGAGCATTCTTCATTAATAAGTTATAATGAAAACGAAACCGCATACAGGTAATAAGGAGCATTCTTCATTAATAAGTTATAGTGAAAACGAAACTACATACAGGTAATAAGGATTAAGACGATGACAAAATTAAAGTTTAGTAAAATACATACTAAAACTTAGCTTCAAGTGTGTGTTCAGTAAGCTAAATTCATTCAAGTTAAATTTGAAGTTTATGTTATGCATCTGTCTTGAAGGTAAGACCTCCATACGGTATGTACTGCACATAGTAAATTGTGCGGTTAGATTTTTTTGCAGATCATAACCACTCGATACACAAAATACACTAAAGTTGCTGTAGGTAACTGTAGTTACTAAGGTTAATATACTATATTGTTATTAGTTTTAATATGTACAGCACGTATATAAAAATTTTCATGTTTTTCACCGAGGGATGTTTGTATTAAATAAGTACTATGGGTTTCTATACCCTTTAAACGACATCTTTGCCTTACGATGCCAACACCAGAACGAATTAATGCTGTATGTTGGGGTCCGCTATACGCATTCATTCTAGCATGATTTGTAGATTTCTTTCCATAATACAGTAGATGTACGCTGTCATGAAGTTGGATGAATGTTGGGCTTGTCAAACCCGCTCACCCCCCTCACATATATGCGTATATGAACCTTTTGAACTATAAACATGTTTATAGTTGATATGTCCTCCCAAATGTTGATAAATATATATTTTAGTTATTTAGTTTTTTTTATACATGTGTATCTTGCCTACCAATACTCCAATCTTCACATAATGAATCCTAATCCCTTTAAATGGCGTTCGAACAGTATTTCCCGCGAACTATACCCTAATACTGGATGTCATAGCCATGTAATATTGCCAGGGGGGGGTTACCCATCTTTTGCGCAGTCCTCAACCATTTCACTAGTTGCATTGTGTAAGTTCAAGAACACATTTTGTTCATTTCCCTTTGCAGGATTAAGAAACTGCCTTCGCCACTCTTGCGGAATTCTCACATAAGGACACTCAAGCTGGACTACAATCATATAAAGCATCTTCCTGCAGGTAAGAACAGGGATACAGCTCAGTCTATACTCATAATCATGCTTCCCGCAGGTAAGAACAGGGATACAGCTCAGTCTATACTCATAATCATGCTGAGCGCACCATCAGCAAGCCCATGGTTGGCATAGAGCTAATCAACTTGCTGGAGGTTTGTGGTTAGATGCATTGTTATCCGATGTTATTGCGCTCAATTATGTGATAGGAAGTCGCTCGATATGAAGCTATTAGCAGTGACAATCACCAGCCTATTTCTATTCTGATTACAGTCAGAGTAACGCTTATCTTCGGGGTTGTCATGTGTTCATAGGAGATTATTATGCCTGTTTAGTTTTAGTACAAGTACTGGCCCAGAGCAACAACTAGTCTAGAGTATCAAGCGAGTCCTGCACAAATCTTTTTTATATGTCTTGTCTAAATTACTTGTTTGAGAATTATTAATTTTGTAACCAGAACGTTTATGGGGTGTAGATAGTGGGCCCCGTGTTCATCGTAGAATGAATACTTGCATGACTTGCAATATGAATTTGAATGTGACATCGCATAGAGTACAGACTGAGGGTAGCAAATTCAAAGCTAGCTTCAAAAACCGAAAAACCTCTATTTGAACGCGATGGCGCTCTATTTTTCAACCCTTTCTCTATTAGTGGTAGTCGAATAGAGGTGGCGTTCTAATAGAGGCTGGCGTTGTATTTTTCAAATAGATTGTCAGAATTTTGGGAAGATAAATTTAACCCTTTTGCGGGCGGAAGTGACTGTCCCCTATATTTTGCACTCTCCTTCAGGTGGCAGGACATTAATAGCAATTGAAGAAATAATTGTTATTCATGTAACTGAGTCATTATCAGTATGATTCTGTGGACACTTTTCTGCTGATTATTTTCTATTGTTGTTTCATAAAGATCTAAGCATGTCAAAGTGGCAGTCAGATGGAGGCGGCATTCTATTTTTCAACCCTTCTCCTATAGTGGCGGTCAAATATAGGTGGTATTCAATTCGAGGTTCTACGGTAATCTATATATTTCTCGATGTTTGTGTGTAGTTCTAGTTAGAGCTATTAAAATCTTGGAATAAAAAATCTGTATCGCAGAAGATTTGATCTCGGTTCCTCCAGTTTGTTAATCCGACGCCTTACCAATTCAGCCACACAAGTTGGATGTATGCATTAAGCGATGTATGTCGCTATATGGGAGAAAATACGCTACCACTCTATCTCACGGCGTAAGGATATAGCGTAACGTCATGAGAAGCGGTAGCTCTTATTAGTAAGCTTGCTCAAATTATCTATTGACAACGTTCCAGGCTAATAGCAAGTGGTGGGCAACTCTCATTCCTCTCATTGTTTATAAGTTGATTTTTTATACCTGGGCAACGCCAGTAGCACAGCTAGTATGTACTGTAGATATAAAATAAAAATATACCTTCAAATATAGAATGAAATATAAAATTGAAAGCTCTAACAAATTGCAAATCAAAGCACAGGCTATAATATCAACTCAGATCAATTGCAAGCAATAGATAATAACTGGTACAGATATTTTTTGGCTTTCCAATGCATATTTTATTTAGAGATCTTTGACAAGTTAGAGGTAAGTTAGCAGATTTATTGCATCCAAAAGGTTTAATATTGCTCTACTGGAAAGAGAAGGCAAAATAATGGTGACATTTGCTTCGTCTGTAAAAAGGCTAAATTTATCTTCTCAAAATTCCAAAGAGCCATTTGAAAAGTATAATGCCAGCCTCTATTTGAACACCACTTCCGATTGACCGCCACTAGAGAAGGGTTAAAAATACGGTGCCATGGCGTTCAATTAGAGATTTTACGGTCACTTATATTATTTATATCATCTTATTTTGAATGTTTCTTACATCATTTTAATTATCACAATCAGACTCTTCATTGTCACCAGCTTGCAGTGTTCTTTTCTTCATATGATGAGTGCTGATGGGTTTTTAATACTTCTTTAAAGCATTGATGCGAAGATGTTTGCTCATGTTTTTTTCTGTTATAGTTGTTTTATTTCCAAGTAAACGATTTCTGTTCTCACCACCATTCTCACTGACACTAGTCTTCTTGGGATTAATAACGTTGAAAAAGGAACGTATGAAATATTGTCTAACGTTATTCTACCACCGTAGAATCAACGTATGTGTACATAAGTACGGATCTACAATATCTTGAGAACACCTTATGTTGGAAATTACTTCATATAGTTAGACAAATATTTGACCCATTTTTACAAATTTTACTGAATAACTTGTGTACCGAGTTTGTTCTACCAGCAATCTTTACTATAACAATAGTCATATCCGTTCGTGTGTCCTACGCCGCTGTTGGAGGTTAGGCAAAAAAGATTGCACTATTCGGGATTCACACCTGCGACCTCTTGCTGGACCACTCGGTACTTTACCACTGCACTATTCAACTACCTTCTGACACTTTGGAGTTATTGCATAGATAGTTATTCTCTGTGCTTCAAGGGCACACCTGACGTTCTCTCATGGTCAGCTAGACTGCTAGGGCGCTGGTGACTGACAACAGAGGAACCCCTTTTCGGTATATGGGTCTATCCATAATCACCATTGTTACAATTAGAGCAGAAATTTAATTATAAAAGATTGGTATTGCATTTAAGATGATTTTAAATCAGATATTCGCTTAGAGCTCAACAAGCTCTTTCGAATGATGTATAATATGTCACACTAAAGTTGATTTTTACTGAGAAATTTTGTAGTTGGTGTGTCACGCGCGTTACATCAGAGAAATATGCATTTTGAAGAGCTAGTTGCTTATCCTTAAAACTTTCTGATTTGTTGGGAAGCATAATTATAAAAACTTATTTGTCTTATTTTAAAGAAGCTTGCTGACATATGCACTAAAATTTATCCAGATATTTGATGGTAGTTATCAACTACCTGCTTGTAAACATGTCACCGCTGTTACATTCGATTGTCACCATCGTTACGCTTCTTATATCCTGTAAACTTATAAGTATTTAAGTTCACTGTAATGAGATCAATAATGGTATTAAAGCTAATGATTACAATATATATATAGACAAGCCTTAACTTGAAATGTTTTTTATTGGTTTCAAAGTATAAAATATAATAATATAATAGTTATAATACATGACAAACATGATTAACCTTAAATAACGTAAGATGAAAAAATGAATATTGATCATGTAAGTGTGAGAATGTACTAATAAAATGTTTTAGAGCATTCTGCATGCTCTAAATCTTCTGTTAAACATTACTGACCTCTTTTAGAGAGAGTAGGACAAGACAGTGACTTGGCTATGTGATGAAATTCTACCCATGATATATTTTTTGTAATAATAACAAAAGTGTTTTTTGGCTTCACTCTTTAAAAAAACTGCACTTTAGCTTTGAGGGCAACTACACTGTTTACCACTCCTACATAATGCCTAGAATTTTTTTTTCCAGGCAGCAATGTTAGCACGATCACCTTCTTTCAATGTGCTTGCTAGTTGTTTGATGGGTTCGGAATTGCACTCACTTTCTGGATCACTAATTGCATGGTCATCAGGATCTATGTAAAAGTTAAAACTTTCCAATTGCATACTTTTACTTTTCTATTTCTTTGTTTTATTTTATCTTTTCTCATCTCTATTGCCATCTTCTGACAATCATAGTCATATTGTCATTGCTAGTTTACGTACGGTCTGGCGACCTTTGCTTGGGCTGTTTAGAAGTGCTCGATCAATCTTTTTACAGCTTTAACTTCAGATTGTGCGTTGCCAAACTGGGAAGTGGTTTCCACAAAAAATGAATATAAACTTTAATAACATTTTTTTTACAAAATATTTGACACATTAACCTAAAACATCCATAATGTACGCAGATGTAGTAAAGCATTAAGTTTTTTGAAGAAAAAAAATGAATGTACATACCTGGTAATTTTACTTTCAAAAGTTTTTTCCCGATCTCTGTATTGCTAAACTCTAATTCTTGCTTTTTCTCGAGTTTCCTCCAATTGATCTTCTGTAAGTTGAGTTTTTTATTTTGTTCTGCTCTTCTGATTTTGACTAGGGCAGTCAAATATTGAGTCTATTGTTTTGAATATTGACGTATTTTTTACGATATTTACGCATCTGCTCTGCAGATGTTGTCTTACCCATGTTGAAAGCAGAAATGACCAACAGACTTTCCACCTAATAATGTTCTGTTTCAAGCACTTATTACAAGTTACTCACATGATTGGATCGGATTAAATTGAACTATTCTCAGTATCGGAGTCGCAAGTCTTAGTAATACATTTGTAAGATAGGAACCGTTTGCTAACTTGCTTGAAGAAGTTTGTTAAATTCCCGCAATGGCTTAAATTTACAATATAATGAGTAACTCATACATGAGAACATCAACAACACCACAAATTACTGTTAAATGTGAAATTCACTCAAATTAATCCTATAGTTAGATGAGTTGAGGGGTGTAACAATGGTGACAGTGTAACAGTGGTGACGCAAATTTTGGAAATATGTGCAATTTTGAGCAAAACCGAAATTAGTTAAAGGTACAGCGTATAAAGTTAGCGTTGAAAACAAGTTACTACTAATTTTTAACTAATAATAACAAGTGTAGTAGAAACTTATTGATGTTTCCTGTCACCATTGTTACTCAAAACATGCCAACTTATAAAAGAGCCCGCACCAATAGATCAGTGCACGCAATGCCAATTTATGCATTAACGGGCAGCAAAGCAATTGTGAAATCCATTACAATTAGATATTTGTGTTCAGAGTAATATGTATACCGTGTACAAGCATCTCTATCTTACCATTATGACTATAAAGTAGGCCTATTTTGTGCATATACACTAACTTTAGCAAATTATTAAAACATGATAGAGGAGCACTACCCCCACAATTCTTTTCTATTTTAGGGTTTGGTATGTATACTTCATATGTGAAGCATTATTTTAATGAAATTACTGTTTTCAAATTTTGCCAAAAAATCCATTTATTTATGGATAGACCCATATACGTCTGCTTTTGCTGTTCCCTTTTCGCTATTACGTGAACATTAACTGGTGAGATGCATTAGTAGTACTTTGTTTTAGCTGTGTGCACGATCAGTTGAGTTTTAGCGGAGAATGACATATAGGAAAAACACTTCAGTATCGTTATTTTTTATAGAAATATTGTAAAATATTTAAATTGTTTGAAATCTATTTAAGTTAGCAACTACCATGGGACTCTTCTCACAGTAGCACTATCAAGATTCATATTAATCAAGTAGGCAAGTTTGCTTTGGGCCACAGGCTATTGTCTATTACATCAATGTTCAAACTCCAATCTTCTCAGTTAGATCTTAGTTCTGCGCTCCAATGACACTGACACGCATTGGGAACTGAGCTTAATCGTATGATATAGAGAAATATTGCAGTGAAATATCTTTTGTGATGGCCGCTTGCGTGTCTTGTAATGGGCATAGCTAGACAGTCGCACTGCGTTTATGTGTCCAGTTGATTGCATTCATTCGATGGGTGAAAAGAAAGTCTGTGATAAATAATAGAGCACATTCCTCATCTCTCGCTCTTACCGCTCTCCGAATGCCTTCATATTCATTCTAAATAGCCTTTATACATGAGAACATGCTGAGCCTAACTCAGCACAGGCATAGACAACCTTGAGACGAGTGAATTGTTCCTGTCTATGCCATTAGGTGCTTGTTGGGAATGTGACAAAATGGAAACTTCTCAAAGAAAGTTCAATGTTTCCATCAGCTTTTATTATTGTACGAGTGTCAGGAATGAATGTCAAGATTAGTTGGCTAGTTTACATAAAGCCTGTTTGTTTTGTTACGGCGTTTCAACAAGCGTCTGTGTCCACTAGTCAAGTGAGTACTACGCATGACAAGTGCCACCAGGTGAGGGTGAAAGAGCTGCTCTAGAGACCGAGTGACACTTACCGCAATGTGTCTTTTCAAGATCCTAGCAGTGGTTGTCAATCTAAAAGGTTACCACTGTCATGATTGAGACTTTTGTTTAATGACTGAAGCATCTTTCAAGTGTGTGCAGAGACAAATTATCAAAACATCTTTGAGTTGTAAGCACCTGGCTATTAAATAAAATACAAACTTTGTTTAAAATTTCAGCTGTCAAATTTTGTCTTTCCTCAATGTAATTGGGTATTCATATTTGTAATTGAAGAAGGTGTGGCAGTCGTGAAATCCACGCGTTTGGCGAAATGATTACATTATTAATAATTTTAATCATAATCAATTTTTTCATGAAACAATACATAGTAGTAGCAGTACATGTCAAGGACAAACTCAAGTTATGATCATTTTAGTTATGGTATATCTCATGGGTCTACTCAGCCTCCTACGTAGCTTTATGTTGTAATCATTCTGGACGGTTGTGCGTAAGCACTAACAAATCAATGACAAATAAGATACATATATTTTGTTATAGTTATTAGCTACCGGTAACTATCTACTTAGCTAACTCTGGGTCACATATTATTACTTCTTTTCTTTTGCCCAAAGCTTTGGCAGTTATGAGTGCATCTAAACTTTCATTTAAATTTTTCTGTTTACATTTTCGAAGGAAGCCAAGCTAATTACATAACGCTGTCTATTCTTAAGAGGAATTTCATACCACTTGTGCTTTAGTGTTGAAATCAGCAAAGTTTAGTATTCCTTGAATTTTAAACTGACTATCAACCATGTTTAAATATTGTGATAAAAACTCATTTGGAAGTCTTTGCTATCCACCTTTAAAGCAAGCAGTAGGCCTACATAGCCAGCAATAAAAATGTTTATTGTATAGTCAGTGGAATTTGAATGACAGACTGTGACATACAGAGAGTGCAGACTGATGGGGGTAAATTTAAATGTAGTTTTGAAGAAATAAAATATCATGGAAGTTATTTCTGTAGAACGTTTGTCAAATTCTCATGTCACACATCCTGTAAGTTTGATCTGGAGATTTTATACTTGATTCAGTTCGAGGTGTATTTTAATTTATGCTGGTATATTTACACATCTTACGAGACCAAGGTCAACTCTCTTCCTATAACGGTACACATGTTGATATTCGGGAATGCTTTTTAACCCTTGAAGATGTGGTTGCGTCAAATTTGAAGTTGAAGATGTGCATTGATCAATCGATTTTCCTCACTTTCTACAAGTGAGAAGTGGACATCTAAAGTCTAATCATAAATCTAATTTACTAGCTATAACTGCCAAAGAAAATTTGAAGCAAATATAGTTAGGTGAAACTATAAAAAATTATAAAACGATGACTGGTGATAACAAAAAGTTATAATTCTATTAATTAGTAAATGTATTCACGAGTACTAAATTTATTACCTTTAGTATATTCATCAATCAAAGCCATTGTATTGCTAGATGCTATGGATTAAAAAGAAGACGTCAAGAACTCACTGTGCATCTGCATCTCCCACGCACGCACAGGAAATTACATTATAGCCTCAAACAGGGAAATATAATCTGAATGTGAACACATCTGTATATCTATAGGAGACTCAAAGTAAAAGATAAATTCACCTCCATTCTCCTATTTTCCTCTGTAGCATAAGCTGCTGACGCCTGTCATCTCTAACTATAAGCTGTCTGCCACAAACGTTGACCACTTGGTGCTCAGAAAACTCAGTCACTTTCGCAGGAACTGGAAGCATTTTTACAATTCTCTTGTTTGTCAATAAAATGCGTCGATCGAGTAATTTATTAAAGTAACGATGTTAATTAATTTAGTAAATATCGATGTCGATGCGATCTAATAATAGAGTAAAATCTGTAAATTTGAGATCACAGACAACACGTTTTACAAGTGGTAACATTTATTTTGACCTATATAAAAATTCCATGCTGATGATTGGCTAATAAAGCGATCTTATATTTATCGCTCGTGGACTCTTTTCTGATGTATTACTCGTTACGTCACGAATGAAGCACCCGCTGGAATCTGAGCTTTTTAAAAGATGGCCTCATTCAAACGCATATATCTCTAGACAGGGTTAGTCTACAAAGACAAAAATGACATCAAATTGTAGTTGAGGTGTTAGCCTTTTATTGGTCTTAGTTTCATTAAATCGACCCTTTTTTACGCAACCACATCTTTAAAAACTTGTTATTTTTACAGACTTTCTTATAGACCTACCAAAATTGGAGGAGCTTACACTATCTAATTGCGGGTTGGAGACAATATCAGGTCAAGCATTCAGGTCCATCGCTGAAGGTGAGAGTTATCTTCCCCAAACTGAGAAATATGGCAAAGCCTAGCAATATCAAATGTCTGCAATTACTCTTTGTTGATAATGTGGATTATAGTTTTAGGGCTGTTTGTATTTTATGAGCTGATTGTGCAGTATATTATGCATGTGATTGGGAGTAGAGTAAAAGGAGTATTTAAAAGTAGAGTGATTGGGAGTGAGCAGTTTAATAAGCTCATTGGCTAGTTTATACCGTTAAATAATGTTCAGTTTGTTTTTAAGGTTTTGAATCTTTTGATAGACATTATTAGAGGAAGTCTAGTGACTTTCACTTCGCGTCGCTGCTAGCATTGACCTATTTAAACTTCACTCATCCTATGTCTCAATTCCGTGACCTAGATGGTTCAGTAAAGGAGTAAGAGGAGATTGGTGCAACCTTGTTGCTGTTGTCAGACAACTCGTGATGATTTAGTTTTAGTAAAGTGTGATGTCATCAGACTGAAATCATGTGCTTTCTACTAATCATTCTATTGTATTTCACCCAGATCCGAGGCTACAAAGACTAGATCTCTCGTACAACTCATTAGAGACTCTCAGTCTAGATGTTGCTCCTCATATTTTCACAGAGCGTCTGCTCTCTGTGCGGCTCTACGAAAACTTTTGGAACTGTGACTGCAAGTTGAAGTGAGTTAACTTTGGTTTTATTTGTATGGTAGATGCACCTGTAGCAGAAACCTCTTTACACAATTTTCACTGAATGTAAAGAATTTATTTGAAGTTTCTGCTTCCTCTTATGTAAGAAATTCCATATAACGTAAAGAGTCAAGTTGGTGCAAGCTCTCAAATTCGATTTAAATATCGATAGTTCGATAGTTAGCCTGAAAGTATCGTTTTCTTTCTTGCCATACTTGAGAGAAAAAAGGATGTCTAGGGTTAGTACTTTTGTTTTACATCTTTTTTAGATATATGTAATATTTTTTTTCTTTGCGGTGTAGATTTTGCTGTGGATGAAAAAAGCGAAAAAAGCCAATTTAAATTGACATTGAAGGTGTGTGCTCCCCTTAATTTAAAATCACCATAATCATGGACTTCGAACCAAGGGAAAGTGATAAGAAAAATGGAGAAGTTGTCGATATAAACCATTAATGTCGCAGTTACTGTACAGTTAACAAGTTAATAAGCTTGGTTTAGTTTTTTTCATTTTGACAGGCCAAAGGGATGAGTTCGGGAAGATCTTAGAACAGATTAGACTATTTAGATACACACTTTACGCTTTTCATTACTTAAAATGCCTCTAATGTAATTGTTCTTGGAACGGATTGTTTACATTGTAGGAATGATTATTTATGACTCCTGTACGTGTTATTCAGCAATTTCAAGATTCTTTTTTCTGATTTACATTTCCTGACCAGATTCCTTCAAGTGGCCGTCAAGCTGAAACAAAACTTTTTTCTTGACAAGTTCAGTTAGGTAGTATTATTTTGATGGTTGAGACCAACCCATGAAAGTGCATTCACTTTGATAGGGTTGTGTATTGCTTTCTCTCAGCCTAAAGAGTAGCATTCTCTCAGCTCTTCTTGTTTGTGTTGATTTCCTTGCTGTATTTCTGTTATAGGAGTTGTGTACTCTTGTGTTCATAACACAAGCTTCTAATTGTTATTTTCAAGTTATGAACATAACAGGATTACATAACATAGTTTACATTACCAATTAGGGTGGTCAAATTTTTCTGCAAATTACTCATCATTATGTAATATCGTTTAGGCTTCTGTTGGGGTTTGGTTCACATTGTATCGTGGTATGTCAGGGTTGTCTTCTAGGGGATTAGTCGTCAACTATGTGTTTCATGAACCGAACGCATAGCTGATGCAACACTGGTATGCCAGGAAGAATTGCAGCTCTCAAACTTTCTCTCAACATTTCGTTGATCATCCATGACAGTCTGTTCAATGTGTACCACTTCGGCGATGGTGATTGGCTGTCATAGATCGCTTAATCTAAATTTCCCTTCATGGTATTTGCTGCGGGACTCATCATTTCAGTGACCACATTGTGTAATGGAAACAGTCTGTCATGAACTTTTACTGATGTAAATGCGGACAGATTTGTGATAGCGTTAACGATGTTATCACAAATAATCACCCATTTATTTTGGGATTGCTGCTGATATACTGCGATATAGTGTGAACCAGCCTTCAGAAAGTACAGTGTACGTTGAATCTTTAGTTAGCAAAAGCATGCGGCTTTGCTATGACTCCTCCCCCCCCCCTTCCCGACTGATATTTAGTCTAATTTCCGCTGTTAGGTGGTTAAGGGAAGCGGTGGAGACCTCCCCTGCTCACTGGTTCTTTGAAGGCTACGACATTGTTCCTGCCTGCGAAGAGCCGAAGTCTCTCAAGCACAAATCTTGGTTCACTGCGAGGGCAGATCTATATGGTTGTCCTCCTAAGTTGGTTAATCCTCCAGTTGACCTGACAGCTTCACAAGGTAAGGTTCTTCTCCGCGCTTCAAAAGCAGTAAATCATGTGTTATAAGAGATACGGGTAGTTGCATCGTTAGAGCTAGCAGGGATAAAATGGGCCAAATATCAGAAAGATCACATCAGTGCAGGTATGTCATTTAAATCGGTAAAGATATATCATGTAAATCAGTGAAGGTATGTCATGTAAATCAGTAAACGTATGTCATGTAAATCAGTAAAGGTATGTCATGTAAATCAGTGGAGGTATGTCATGTAAATCAGTGAAGGTATGTCATATAAATCAGTGAAGGTCTGTCATGTAAATCAGTGAAGGTATGTCATGTAAATCAGTGAAGGTATGTCATGTAAATCAGTAAAGGTATGTCATGTAAATCAGTAAAGGTATGTCATATAAATCAGTGAAGGTATGTCATGTAAATCAGTGAAGGTCTGTCATGTAAATCAGTGAAGGTATGTCATGTAAATCAGTAAAGGTATGTCATGTAAATCAGTAAAGGTATGTCATGTAAATCAGTAAAGGTATGTCATGTAAATCAGTAAAGGTATGTCATGTAAATCAGTAAAGGTCTGTCATGTAAATCAGTGAAGGTATGTCATGTAAATTAGTAAAGGTATGTTATGTCTACCTTACAGTTTTATTTATTTACCTTTTCGATTGAGGATTCTTTGGCAGTCATAATGTTAGTTCTAGGCCAGGAAGTTTAAAGTCATCAGAAACTGATGTAAGGTCAGGCTTCAAGTCAGGCTTCAAGCGTTCTTTATTAGATCAATGATATACAGCCCCCTAAGGATAGGCTGTATATCATTGATCAGATCAAGTCATAGCTGATTATCTTGCTTTGCTCCAATTGGTTAGCGTTCGAATTTCCAGCCTTCAACTAATTTAAATTTAGTTGAACGTGACAAGAACTTTCAGCTAGTTGATCGCACTTTTCAAATTTGTGTAAGTAAGTGTGTGTATTTTGTCTCGGTAAGAGAAATAAAATGTTTGTATATATGCTCATAAAAAACTGATGCTGACTGAAAAATACATCAATAAAACTGTAAGTTAGACATAACATACTTTAGACGTAGATGCTGTGGGAGTAGAGAGATTCAGTGTTCAGGTTCATTTAGTTGGGTTAACAGTCGCAAGTGTTCTACTGAACTAAGTTCATTCCGAAAGTAAGATGTATGCGGTATATACTTGTATTGGAAGGAAGATACTGGTGCTATTTCCATTCTCTCGGTGTGCGGATCAGGTAGTTTATAGCTCTTAGCTAGCCTAAAGGCGATCTGTCAATGAAATAAATCACTAAATAAATCGAGTGTCGATGTTTGTGGTTTTTATATCAATAAGTGTATCTATAAACAGTTTTTCAGGAGCTATAACTAAATGTAGGAGATACAGTGAAACTCGGATAACTCGCCCTCGGATAGCTTGAAAACACGGTTAATTCAACGTATTTGTTTGGTCCGTTCCCACGCAATGATAAATGGCTTTAGATAACTCGACCGAAACTCCGTTAACTCGAACAGTTTTTTGCCAAACGGCTACCGAGACGGTTGTTACTATCGCTTTAGAATATCACTTTATTCCAAGCCAAAGAGATAAACATCGACTTTTAGTAGTTCTTAGGCCTTGTTATTACCAACATCGGCAAAATATTTTCATTAACGACTTTTCTAAAAGTTTGCAAAAATCAAATTTTACCAAACATCCGCTTAGCGATAACCCTCCGAAAGCAAGAAAAGCGAGGTAAAATTTGGATAACTTTAAAGTAATATCGGCAAAATTGATAATGGGTTTTCTAATAGTAAAGCAGTTTTGTAATAACTGACTTACTGCAAAATTGATCTTGGTTAAAACGCTCGGTAGAAAAATACGTATGTATTTTTTCTGAGCATTTTAACCGCGATCAAGTTTTGCCAATTTTAATCTGAGAATGTCCTGGCAGTCACATCACCTGAAACAACAAACAATTCTCAAGTGATAGAAAAATATCTATACTTTCTGATTAAAAATATTTAAAACTTCACACGAGAGACCCTTTAACTTGCAACAAGCAATCTATGCTTTTGATTTATATATAGCTTGTATATGTACATGTATCTACTGATAAATGCGTGCACTTATAACTGTCCTGATAACTTGAACGCTCTAATAACTCGAACACTTTTGCTCGGTCCCTTGAAGTTTGAGTTATTCGAGTTTCACTGTATATAAAGGAGCGTTACCTTGCCTTTAGTAAGATTCTATTCATCATTGTAAAGTCTTGTTCTTACAGGTGTCAGTCTGACTCTGAACTGTACAGTTCTAACCTACACTGAACCTGAGGCTGCAGAGTGGCTGCAAAATGATATTCCAATAAACTACAAGTCTTATTTGTCTGAGGAACGAGTATACAATGGGAGCCATTATATTACTAGTCTTACTGTGAAAGACTTTGGGGAGCAGGATTATGGGCTGTATCAATGCAGTGTCAACACCAGCTTTGGGTGAGACTAGCTGTGGTTGGTTAACGACGCCGTTTCAACTGGTTTTACATCGTAAACTAAACCATTCTTGCATTCAGCACTTTGTACAGTAAAAGACAGTTTGCAAATTCTTTGCTGCCATACTGATTATGTCATTAGCTCTGTAGTTGGATAAGGTAGAATCTGCAACAACTGTTTGGTTGAGCCTAAGTGAGTACCTGATGTCACGTTATTATTCAAAGTATGTAAGAATGACTTCCTTTCATCTGACCCGTTGACTTGACAGTGTTTTTAACAGCGCAATGATTTATTGTTAGCAGAACTGGAGTATCTACATGTTTTACGTTTGCAACAACAACTGCGTGCAGTGCATGCGAAACGTTGGTATTACGAGATAAGTTGATAGTCCCATAAGAAAAAATTTAAAAACTTTTTATTTCAAGTGTAATAGTTAAAAATGGGAGTTGTCTTATCATTTTGGTGTTATGAGTAGCTGTCAGATTACCTATGAAGGAGTTAGCGGTTTCATGAATCAGTGACTGATACTCGTGTTGGTGAACCAAGAAGTTAGTGTAACCTTGAAAGCTACCTTTTGTGTTGATGTATTGCAGTAAGAGGGACAGATGAATCATGTGGTGTACGAAGTTGATAGTGTCGGTTACAGAATTCACAATCATAATGGCCCTTTGCGCAGCTAGTAGGGTTAGAAAAGTGCCTGTTGATAAGGACTAGGAATATGTCCTTTACATGGCAGCGATAAGAAAATATGTGTATCTTTGAGTTGTCTTCTTTTGTCACAAATGTAATCATTCACTTCAATTTCGTTAGAATATGTTTGAATAGCCTTATATTGATGTAAATTTAGTAATGAATATAACAGGATGACAATAGGTATATGCACTGGAATTGCCCTCCCTTGTTTTATCAGTAGCACGCGGAGTTAAAACTAAATCAAGGCTCTGGGCTTCAATAAGTTTTACTGTAGATCTCATGACTAACTTGAAAATGAACCCCCGAGTCTCTGACCAACTGACTTGTGAACCTCAGTCTTTTCTCCTTAAAGTTTTATTCCTCCATGCTCTCTTATCTCACCTTTACATCCTTTAAGGATAAAGAGCAGACAGTATGGTTGTCAAGGTCAGCGTGGGATCACACTGTAAAATTAGGAGTAATAGAACATATATATTCTTTAAGCTTTTTTATATTGAAAATTGTGCCCACATATTGCTATAGTGTATTCTTATTGTGTTGTAGTTTTGTGCTTCAGAGAACAAACATAACACCACCTGTCGCACCAGATGCTCTAACATCCACCAACCCAAACACACTGATGGCTGCCTTGATCGTTGTGATCATTGTGGTGATAGTGCTCGTACTCATCATAGCCTGTATGCTCAAGAAGCAGCTAGTCCATCGTGGAAAACTCTACATGGATGCTCACAGTGTATGTACCATAAAACGTGTTTTGTGTGGCATTGTCACTATGAGGGAGTTGGAATTCTTTTCAGGCGACTTGAACTAATCAGGAATATGTGTATAAATACATGCCTTGGTATACAGATTATGGGAATATGTGTATAAGTACATGCATTGGTATACAGAATATGGGAATATGTGTATAAATACATGCATTAGTTTACAGATTATGTGAATATGTGTATAGATACATGTATAGGTGTACATATTATGTGAATATGTGTATAAGTACATGTATAGGTGTACAGATTATGGGAATATGTGTATAAGTACATGTATTGGTATACAGATTATGTGAATTTGTGTATAAATACATGTATAAGTGTACAGATTATGTGAATATGTGTATAAATACATGTATAAGTGTACAGATTATGTGAATTTGTGTATAAATACATGCATTGGTTTACAGATTATGGGAATATGAGTCATAACTGTATATACTGACTACTTGGTGTTTTTTTCTGTTACCAATTTGAGTGGTGTTTTTGTGTCATTTGTGCGATATCATCAAGGAGAAAAGGCATAAAAATAGACAGAAGTTTTGTAAGATTGATATAGCGTAATTTATCAGCCATTAAATATTTTTAAAATTTTTCATTTTTAAAAAGTTTGTTCTAAGGACACTATTAGACAATACATAGCAATATTAGTGTTCTAATATTGTCATGTATATTTATGGGTTTAAATAGGTTTTAATGTCATCAGATTATAAATGTTTTTTTAACCATGCTGAAGTAGGAGAAAGCAACTCATTCGTATACCCTGTTTATAGTTTTATCAACTGTTCCATAGGAGAGGAGTCAGAGTCATAAGTCAGATATGGACATGTCCATGCAGGACAGGACCGGTGAAAATGAGCATTTAGTCGTCTCTCCTCCTGATGGAAAACCAGATGTGATCAAGTGTTATAGCGAGGTAGGAGCTTCCTTTTCCAAATACTATCAACACAGTAGGAATTATGTGGCAGCGTGGAAGTCATTCATATTATTGTATACTAGTACGCTGGCGATCCCGGCAGCTGTGAGTGACTATCATGTCTAATAAGTATCTGCATGTTTGCTCAGCAACCCAGTACCCAGGTGGTAGTAGCCGAACATCCGAGTTCCCATGCGATGCATTTTTTTCACCTCTAAGAGGGCTTCAGACGGACAGATGGACACGATTCTTATAAGATTTAGCTAAAGCTTACAATTTCTTTTCCTTTTTCTGATCAAGTTTCTTGTCTCAAATTCATGGGTCCTTATTGTGTTCTCACATTTATCCACATAGACTCACTCTTTATTTGTCCTCAGTTGCCATTCTCTTCTACCCCGTCCCCCACCCTATTACACCCAACTTGTTCATCTTAGTGGATCATGAATGCTTGGTAAGCTTTGAAACTCGCCTCATATTTTTACATTTTAATGAATACTGATGAAAAAAGATGAAACTTTAGCATTTAGTCGTTAGTTGTCTTGAAAACTACCATCAGCTTCCCATTTTTTATAGAAAAGCAGTTTTATCATGGGCACAGGGATCAATCAATAGTTGTTATTTTAGTAGAAAAGCAGTTTTATCATGGGCACAGGGATCAATAGTGGTCATTTTAGTAGAAAAGCAGTTTTATCATGGGCACAGGGATCAATAGTGGTCATTTTAGTAGAAAAGCAGTTTTATCATGGGCACAGGGATCAATAGTGGTCATTTTAGTAGAAAAGCAGTTTTATCATGGGCACAGGGATCAATAGTTGTCATTTTAGTAGAAAAGCAGTTTTATCATGGGCACAGGGATCAATAGTGGTCATTTTAGTACAAAAGCAGTTTTATCATGGGCACAGGGATCAATAGTGGTCATTTTAGTAGGAAAGCAGTTTTATCATGGGCACAGGGATCAATAGTTGTCATTTTAGTAGAAAAGCAGTTTTATCATGGGCACAGGGATCAATAGTTGTCATTTTAGTAGAAAAGCAGTTTTATCATGGGCACAGGGATCAATAGTGGTCATTTTAGTAGAAAAGTGGTTTTATCAGGGGCTCAGGGATCAATAGTTGTCATTTTAGTAGAAAAGCAGTTTTATCATGGGCACAGGGATCAATAGTGGTCATTTTAGTAGAAAAGCAGTTTTATCATGGGCACAGGGATCAATAGTTGTCATTTTAGTAGAAAAGCAGTTTTATCATGGGCACAGGGATCAATAGTTGTCATTTTAGTAGAAAAGCAGTTTTATCATGGGCACAGGGATCAATAGTGGTCATTTTAGTAGAAAAGTGGTTTTATCAGGGGCTCAGGGATCAATAGTTGTTTATTATCATTTTGTTTGAGCTACATTCTGGTGATTGCAGTGTATCTGTTGTTCTCCCTAAATTCTGTTACCTAGAAATTATTAGTAAATCATATCCTCGGTTAACAAGGATTTCCCGCAAAGTCATCTGGTGTTTTCTAAAATATTATAAAAAGATAGTTTCCTCCCTCCGGTTAACGCAAATGGGTAGTTGTCTGCCCATTGTCGGGTCTCCTACCAGACCTGGAAGTTTGAACACTCAAGATCTTAACCATTCCCAATAGCAGGTTTTTCTACAACTGATTTGTGTTGATTGTTGCTAGAATTTAGGCAAGCCAAGTTTGATGTGTAGATGTTATTGTACCCAATACTTCAATGATTTCTGGAATAACACTCGTTCTTATATGCAAGCATTTTTCAATCTTCTCCCCAGGTGGAAGATATTTCTCAACTTTCTATATACTCTCTGCAAATATGACACATTTTGAATTATCATCTATTGAAAGTTTAAACAGATTGTTGAATATAAAATAGCTAATCAAATATTTGACAAACAAAAATCAAATGATGCACTGATACAGTTTTTTATATGAAGAACACTTGGGTTACCCTGAGTCAAATACTGCTAAGTGAATGCTGATGTTCCATAGGATGACCTCGACTCCCTTCCAGCCGACACTGAGTACCCTGCAGATGATGCCGGTTGTGCTGAATACAATGAATACCTTCAGGCAGCCTCCAATCAGAGTCCAGTATACATTGAATCGACTAATCAAAGCTCTGCATATGTGGAGCCAGGCATTGCGGACCCGTCCTACGCAAGAGGCATATCACCTAATGAGGTCACTTATGGGGTGCCTCCTTATATCCCTGGGCCTGAGTCTAACTCTGCTGTTTATCCTCCTGCAAATGCTGAACATTTAACCAATTATAACAGCGGTGTTCTACATAGGACCAATCAGGCGGCTGCTTACTCGGATTCACCCAATGACTCCGGTGATTCTATGAGTGACATAGTCGTAGTAAATAGGCTGGCTGGTACGCCGAGTGGCTCCCCGCTCACCTTCATCAAGGAGGAACCTAATGAAGACAGCGCGGCAAACCTTCTCTAGCGTGTTGTCATGGCGATACGTGTCAACAAACCAATCTTACCGTAAACTTCTCAGCGAACAGATGTTTAGGAACGTTTTAAGAGCTTCTATTCGGTTTGTCTGTTTGCTCTTAGCAGTGCTAGAATATTCCTTAATTTTATATTTTGCAATTTTTTTTAGTCTTTTTAACAGCATTTACTCTTAATGTATTGCTCACATTAGTACATTATTGCAGCATTTTATGTTCACATTTGGCATACGATGTAACATGCAACTGTTTTATCTCTTTTTGTGTACATCACATTTTATAGTGGTCTCTTAAGGAACATTCCCTATGTCATATTTTACAATTTTTCAATAGCATTCCTTTTGTTCTGCTGCGGGAGGATCACCATAGATGTAGCTGCTGAACAAGATATAATTCTAACTTTGTTTTCATTTTTAGAGCTTAACTTACGAGTGATTTTAGTCAGCCAGTCAGTATACTTTATACATTAACTATGCAATAGTTGACTAACATCCCTTGGTTAGTCTTTGTTTTCAGCTGTTAGAAGTGGGTCTGTTCTTTCTGAACTGGACACACTGAATATAAATAATTGTCAATCATGATCATACCAGCTCTCTTGGAGTTGCAGGAAAGTGTTTTACATTCTGATGAGTTGATACAGGAACTTCTAGTTGGTTACATTGTAGCACTAGAAATGCAGGTATTTTTAATTTTGTTCAAATGCCTAACATTGTAGCAGGTTGTAAACAAATTATTTTTATCCAACACCCATCAATATTTTTATTTTTCTTGTAATAAATCTATGAGGAATGCTTGGTCCATAGCATTTTATTCTATCAAGCTGTGCTCAACAACGTAATTAATTAGCATTTTGGCATTGAAGTTTTTTGTTAGTTTTAATCCTCACACACTCCCGATCTTATGCACAAGCCAGTCAAACATTGATTTGAAAAATTAATCAGAACCTATATTTGCTTTGTACACATATATCGTATATCTAAACTACTGTATGTGAAGTAAAGAGATTTTGTATGTATTTTACTAATCTGATCAGGGAAACATTTCATTACTAGTTTGTGAAGTTTTTTGTTTATTGATATAAATATGCATGCATCCTGAGTAAGGTGATTTGCCTGAATCTATATTCACATACATATATTCATGTATATGTGAATATACATATGCGTATATATTTGAATTTAGATTCAGGCATATTACCATACACAGGATGCATGTATATTCATATCAAAAGCAAGAAAACTTCACAAACTAGTAAAGCAATTTTTGTACTGATCAGATTGGTAAAGTACAAAACTTTAAGCATGCTTGTAGGAGTTCTGACAGTGCTTTATGATAACATGTATGAATGTACCAGCCGGAAATATCTGACCCTGAAGACAGTTCTAAATTTTCTCATTTGTAGTTGTCTTCTATAATTAGAGCAAAGGCGTATACACCCATGTTTTTTATCAGCTTTTCTCATTGCTTTTTGGGATGCAATAGATTTACCATATTTAGTTTTGCTAAACCGCAATACTGTACTCAATTTATCTAGAGTCCATCACATCGAGAGTATCCAACTAAAAGGTTTGGTCTGAGCTCTATCAGCTGAGCAAATGCCTGCATTTCTGGGCAGTCTCTTCTTAAAACAGTCTCTTTCAGTTGTAACCAAACTTTGCATTTTAAAGGCATTTTGATTGTTAGCAAGAGTTGTCTGCACAACTCAAGTTATCATACAGAGGGCAGACAATTCCTTATCGTAAATCTACAGTCGTGACCCTTATGCTACCTATCTGGTCGGCTTGCTATTTGTATCCATTGCATAGGCTATAGGCAGATTGGATTATCTGCAAGCTGTCGTCTTGCTATAGCCTGACATACAAGTAAAAAAATATTTCTAGTTAAAAAGTGGTAAGAATTGGTACATTTGACAAAAATAGTTACAAGGCTGCTCTCAATTAGACCTGTGTAGAAGAATGAATAAAACTATCAAAATACTTTTTACTTGTGCTGGTATGGTAGATGAGTTTATATCATTTCATGGCTAGAGCCTATGTAATGTTATAAAGTCAACAAATGAGATTTTGCAAAAGAAATTTGCTAAAAGCTGACTCTATATTGGAAAGAGGAAGATTTACAAGCAATTTTTAATATAGTGAATAGACTGAGTATATTAAGGGAAGCCAGGCGGTTGTAGTCACCATAGCACTAAAATATATTACCAGACATTTGATGATACAGAGTATTGACAGCCAAGTTAGTACATATGAAGAGACCACCCATAGCAATGAATGTGTTTAAAGTCTCGACTGACCTAAACACTTCAAACATTAACTCAAGGATCCACAAATTTTTCTCTGGATTTAAATACAAAATGTCATAAGATTATTATACAATTCAGTCTTTCATTTAGTAACTTTCAAGTAAATGTTTAACTTATGATACGAGCAAAGGTAAACAGCTTGTTCCATTCTTTCATTTAATTCACAACAATAAAATGTGAAGACATGAGTTTATAAGCGTAAAGGTACTGGCCATTTTAATAGAATAAGAGTACACCGGTGTCACTCCATGCTTGCAAGAATGGTAATCATTTAATGATGGCAGTTGTGTTTAGTGAAATGGTCAATTATAGCGAAAAGGTACTGGTGCTTGTTTATTTCTAGTATATTGAAGATAACGCTGCTTGACTCTTTCAATTCAAGTGTGCACTTGTGCAAGTTCATTTAATATCGATATAAAACAAAATAGTCTCCAAACCATGGAGTATAATTATATAAATCAGATCTAACATCTCTGACTGACTCTAGTATCAATCTTTTTCTCTACGAAAATTGGGGCTTCCTTATACGTATATCATAAAACAGCAGATGTTAGCCGGTATTGGCAGATGCGGGCCAGTACAACTGGTTTGGCTAGATTCGAAAAATGTGAGTCATAGCACTTATTGAACATCGATTAACAAATGGAAACCCATTTAAAACATTAAAAAATATGACTAACTAAAATCCTAGACAATAGCTGTAAAGATTTGCCAAACAAAAATGAATGTTATATGCACAAATATATAACAAATATTCGGGCACTATATAAAATGACGCATGTCAGTAATATTTGTAGGCAATGCTGATAAATAATTCAGCAGCAAATTAGATAACACTAGAATTTTTTATGTAATTTTAACAATTACATTGAAAAAATATTTTTTTTATTGGGTGGTCAATAATCACGTTTATAGAAAAATATTTTACACATGGAACCACAAAAAATACACAAATAAACACAAAAAAGGCATTGCCATTTTGTGTTATGAAAACGACAAACACAAAAATTTATACAAAGGGTTGAAACTGCTAAACTTAAATATACGTCTTATCTCTTTTGACAAAATGTTGAAAGATTTAGCTGTACGATTGTTGAGAGCATCTTTTGACAAGTACAAAATAAACTCATCACATTATAGATATCTGGTACCTAAGAATTGCTATTAGCTGAAAATTAAATTAAATCCTATGGCTCAGCAAGTGGTCAGCCACTGTCAATAAATAGTAGCTGCAAGATGAATGGTGCAGCAATGTTGATGAGTATCCAGCAGTGCCAACTCACCACCTTACACAACCTGCTATAGATAGTCACATGTGCTTGAGTGTAAGTGATATTTATCTGCTGATCACTAGCATTAAAGACACCTCACCCGCTGCTGTCTACGTAAAGCACCAGCAGGAAGTACAAGTGACTGAGCTTGTGTCTTGATTGTATTTTCCCATTTTTAGGATTTGCCAATATCGCCAAGGATACCGGAGTTTTTATGATATGGTAACATCTTCGTTTTCGTAACAACAGAATCACTAATGAGTGCATTGCAAATTTCGATCGATAATTTTACATAGCATGGTAATAAATAATCAAACAAATGTTATAATCACATGCTAATGGCAAGCTTATCAGACCACAACACAATATAACAAAATAAAATTTAAATGATATGCCAAGATGACACACGAGCGACAAGCAAAATGACATGAAGGTTGAGTCATGTATTTGCATTTCGACTTAGGATTGTAGACACAATGTCGTTATATCATCATGATTATACATGTATGTCATATATGTATTATTAGTACCCCTTGATATCATCATGTAGTCTATCTATATTTCTATATACTCTCTCTATATTCATATGTAGTCTCCCTATATTTTAATGTGATTTCTTCTGCTATATTTTACTGTGTAGATATAGCAAAAGAAGGCGATAGTTTACTGTGTGTTCTTTTGCTACTATTTTACTCCCTGTTGGTAAATCACAGGCTAAACTGTGGTTCTCATAAGATGTTCACAGAATACACATTTCTTCGACTGTCGCCTAATCAACACAACTTGATTGTTTTAGAAAGACCAGACTTGAAACAGGTGTGTAACAAATGGAAAGCAGGAGTGAAACACTTCTGGAAACAAAGTTTATTTGTTACATTGTAACAGCTGCAGCATTTTTTAAACTTTTTTGATTTTTTTTACAACAGAGACATCTTGTCACTTAAAAGATTTGCTAAGATTATCAACTCTCTACTTGCATGCTACTTCTTGACTCACAGTTGTATGTAAAGTATACTATTGTATATATGTAGAGCAGCCCTTTGTTAACATCATAATTTTTTTTCAATAAAAACTAAAAAAGATTATATTGTTTCATCAAAAAAATTAGTATAAAGCTACAAAATACAACTAAATTTGTTCTCTGTTTTCAACACCAAGAGGCATTTGCCTAAAATATTGCGACTCTTTGTGTGACTAGCTATTTTTCCATCTCACCTTTAGTTTATTGGCTTAATGGAACTGCATAAAGTGAGACATAACCCCGAATCATGCTAAGCTTGTTGGTAGCTTCTGAACACTGTTGGAAGAGTAAGCCTCTGGGTGAGACCAATGATATACAGTGGGGGCTGTATATCATTGGTGAGACAGCCACAATTTCTAGAGTAGGCAATAATATATGACATTAGCTTTAGTACTGTTGGTTAACTTACTAGTAGTACCTTCTTATGTTGCCAAATAAATGAACGGTATGCAACAGGACTCAAGTGGATAGATAGCTGTGTAGATTGGAGGAGCAAAGAAAAATCTTGGCAAACAGTTGAAATTGCAGAAAATTAGAAGCATATTTGCTACACTTATTGTATTGATATAGTCTTATGCTGCAGACTTCGAATAAAAAAACATACGTGACATACATTTTTATAAATTTAAATTAAAACAAGTAGTCAAGTACATAGGGAAGTGGCTTTAAATTACTGTAGTTGCGGATACTGTATGTATTTCGGAGTTGTGTGTACCACGTACAAAATGGGTCCGCGATTGCGAGCACATTATTATAATTATGAGCGAGTTACGATATAAATAGAAATAGTCGAATCAACGCTAACGGCGCAACAAACGACTACACGTATAGGGAATATTGTTTAGCGCTAACCCTAACTAGCAAATCGATTGCGAAGCCCTACCTTTGCAACAGACTTGGGCTAAAAACAAACCTTTTTGACCTTCGCGTGTCAGAGTTTCGGTTTTATTAAAAACAGGCGGTCGCTGTCTGTTTTATTATCTTTTCGTTTCACTTGACTTGTAGTCAGTATTAAGGCCTTTTACTTATGCATTATTATAGAATTGAGCGATTTTGAGAGCATATAATAACTTTTGATGTATCTACGAAGCTCTGACTAGCTCAGCCTAATATTTTACAAGGTTAAGGTAAGTATATTTATCTCCACAGTAGGTAAACTCAACCTTTTTCCAACCCTTATAGATACATAGCTGTAACTCGCTACGTTACGGTATGTGTTATAGTTTAAATTTAAAAAGCTTGTTACTAGATTTTTCAATTATGGCTGCTGATTGATTAAAGCTGAGCAAAAGAATAGTCATTATCTTCTTTAGCCCCAAACGCAAATGGTAATATATCTTGGTTCTTTCTAGCGGCTGTTTTCGTGTTAAGCCACGTTGTTTTTAATTACTGCGCAAATATTTGCCCATAATAAGTGCATTTGGCGGGATGTTGGCAAGCAATTGTATATTATTGTGACAGATCTCAATGGCATGTTCGCTAAACATCATGGTCAATGTAATATGACTGTGCCATCTCTCATTTGCTCAATATTTGTCAGTTGAAACAACTTATTTAGCTGTTATATAACTTGGCAAAGGTCTTGTTATTCATTTTAACAGTTTGTATACATAGCAGAGTTTAGTTACAAAAAGCGAGAGCTAGCATTATTAATGGCACAAGAAAATGACTTGGATTGTGTTTGGATGAGAGAATCTTTAAGTTTAAATCAGGTTGCAGCTATGAAAATAAAAAATCTGATGAATAAATATATAAGACTTTGACACACAAAATCTTAATGCAATTTTATGTTAGGTCTAATATAAACCATCACACAAGTCATTAGTCGAATGCTATAGACTGCCATAAAATGTATTTTAATGTAGCACGACTCTTAATACAGAAGCTAACAAAAATAAGTGCAAGTTAAAGATTTATTTGTTTAAAGATTTCATTCTTTGCTTTCATACATTCAACTAGCGTTACCCAAGCTGTTGAACCTTTGGCACTGACGAGATATGCATTTTTTTTACTAAACGCCTGCTTTGACTTTGTTTTTGTATTCATCATAATCCAAGTGCCAATATTTGAAAATGGGAGCCCATAAAGCTCTCAAATCAGCTTTCAGATTAGACAAGTTAGAGATTAAACAAACTTTTAGATTAGTTTCTTCTATAACACACTATACCAAACTTATGATTTTTTATATTACTAAATGTCCTCTTAGATTGGCTTAAAAATGCAAAGTTGGCATTTTGCAGCTAGTAATATATAGTTTATTGTTTACTTCCTGAAACCCTTTTAACCATTGCAGTATATTGTTGCCCAACCCTCTATACATGTAGGTTTTCTCTAGTTCTGTTTATGTGGCAAACTTACAGCAAAACTTTCATATTTCACAATTATCAAAACACCATATAATAATACAGTATGTAGATGAACCTTTTACATGTGATGTATACTCCTGGGTGCTGGCGTAATTCAGCCATCAGTTCGTTCAAGCTGGTTGTAGTTTAATTCAAGTGCTTACATATACAATAAAATAAACCTTTGGTCATAGCGACTATTTATTAGTAACAATATGTTTGCCATCTGTCATCTTTCCTGACATATGTCTTGTTTTAGAAGTCTTTGATTTATGTCAACTGCTTTCATAGCTAGTTTTGACTAATTCTCACTGACTTTTTGTTCAAAAAGGACGCTATGATTGATAACAAAGGATCTGCAATGATTTCAACCTCGGTAGAATGTAAACCGAGCCCATATGGCAAGCTCAATTAAAGCATATTTTTACATGGAGTATGCTGGTATGGTGTACCATGATGTCTACCACTATTATCATATACTGATCAAGCAGTTATGGACAAATTTACAATTTTGATAGTTTTGTCCTTAATCGAGCCATGCCCTTTAGCTGTTTTATTCAAATAAACTATGTAGTATGTATGACATGAACTACATGTATAAATGAACTAGCATCTAATATAGCTCCTTGCATAAGTAACTTTTGCAACCTTAAATTTTAAGGATTCACTAGATATAAAGTCATAAAAGGGCCTCTCCCTTTTTGTTGCCTTTCGAAAGTCAAATTTTTACAAGAATCTTAAACAAGATGAAAGTGCGAGTGTTAGGGTGAAAGTACATTTCTCTGCATTCTTGAAAGGACAAGGGCGTTGGTTCTGAGGCTCACTTAAAAATCCTATTAATGGAATACTAAATGTACTATGTGGAAGCATAAATGTTTATTGATCAGATAAAGTACTAAGGTGTAATCTGTAGTACTGTATAAGCAATTATATACCTGTTTTACTTCCTTCATTCCGTGAGCAATGATAATGATGTGGATGTTATTTTATCCTACCCTCTCGCAGCGGCTAATGCGGTATGCTTAATAGTGGGGCATCATTTACCCTCATTTCTGTTTAAGGATCTATGACTAGTTATTTTTTCAACGAACCTTCAGGTGTCACTATATTGTGAAACACGGAATAGACACATAAGGTTGTAAAATTGGAACTGATTAGGTTGTAACATGTAATATTCCATTATTTTTATCCATTGCATATATAGCAAAGTCAGCTACTTGTTTGACATTAAGTAGGCAGTAGTTGCTCAATTTAGTTAGACCAGTGTAGTAGGCAATGGACTTATTAATCATGGTAGTTTCAGGCTGGCAGTATCGCCATTAGCTAAGCAATAAATAAAACATAAACAAGAGAAATCTTCTACAATGCCTTTCAGTTTAATTATTTCCTCTTCAATCAAAAGTCCTGTTGACTTTGTGTCCCAATGATCGATTGTTTAGCAATACTGAGCCTTACCAAATCTGTACCATAATAAGCACCATGTCTGTCCGTTTGAAGCTCGATTGAAAGTTGTGAAAAAAGATTGTTTGGTACGGATTTTGATTCTGCAGCCTTCCACTTGCTAGACTGACACGCTAATGCCGTTACTAATTGACCACCTTCAGGCGTTTTGGAATAGTTGTACGCATACATATTACACCTGAAAGTCTCTCACGACACACTAGAGTGACTAGACTGTCAGGGTACTTGTTTATATATAAAATAATTTGCTGCAAAATCTCTCTGAGGATTCACTTACTGACATATAGGCTAAGGTTTCCAAGTTATAAACTTCTCACAAAATTTTTGAATAAGGCAACTCTTAAATTTTCATTGTACAATGAGACAACACTTTTCTCACTCATACGTTATTGTATTATCGTACTTGTTATCTTGTCGTTATTGTTTTGGTATGATAATAAGGTTTATGTTTAGCATCAATACGTTTGCAGTATGTTTTTTATGGCTCTAAAAGGATACTGACAGGGTATTCAGTGTCAAGTATTTTCTCTGAATAGTGTACTTGAACCATGTCCAAATTTGTAAGTTCTTAGTCCAAAAGCAAATACACTGTCGAGTTTTATCAGCGCGCTTCTATGAGGTTCTTGTTAGCCCTGGTGAATCATTACACAGATATTACTACTTAATGCCAAGTCGCTATTATGACTGTTCATTGTGCCTTGTTGTCATGGAAAATAGCTCTGACCGAATTTAATTTTATTTGAAAGAGAACTTCTGAACGTGAATGCTGAAATCAGTTTAATAAGAATTATTGAAATTGTATCTCACTACCTCCTATTCAATCTCATGCTAAAAGAAGCGTTCCGTGGGTATCTGTGCTATATTCTTAGTTACTCTAGAATCTAGATTAAGTATCTGAGTTGTTTCATGAGACTCTCACCAAAATTATTCATATAGATGTTTGAATGAGTGTCTCAGTTACCACAAGTTTTGCTTCAGCTGCAAGTGTACCTACCGGTAATTAATCTTGTGCCATTTTTACCATTGTAGAAATATTTTCATATTTTTATCATAAAAACATGACTTTTAAACGGTATTCAAACAGAACATTGACTATGTATATGGCTATAAAAAGCCTCTGCAAAATATTGCTTTTAGATCAGTGAGATCAAGAATTAAGTATAATATATTATTAAACAATTACAATGCGAGGGACACAAAGTGAACCAGACCACGGGATGAGGAAATAGTTAAACCTTAAGATATTCCAGAAGACTTTCTTTAGTTAGGGTTTTTATTCGTGGGGAGCATGTGAATCCAGGATCGGTTGGTGACTCCAGAAAAAAGATTGAGTTATCAAGGTAACAAGCTGACAGTTGTTTGTTTTTAAGAAAGATGTTCAGTCGGCTGCAAAAGTTCAGTCGGCTGTAGAAGTTCAGTCGGCTGTAGAAGTTCAGTCGGCTGTAGAAGTTCAGTCGGCTGTAGAAGTTCAGTCGGCTGTAGAAGTTCAGTCGGCTGTAGAAGTTCAGTCGGCTGTAGAAGTTCAGTCGGCTGTAGAAGTTCAGTCGGCTGTAGAAGTTCAGTCGGCTGTAGAAGTTCAGTCGGCTGTAGAAGTTTAGTCGGCTGTAGAAGTTCAGTCGGCTGTAGAAGTTTAGTCGGCTGTAGAAGTTTAGTCGGCTGTAGAAATTCAGTCGACTGGAAGTTCAGTCGGCTGTAGAAGTTAGGTCGACTGTAGAAGTTCAGTCTGCTGTAGAAGTTCAGTCGACTGTAGAAGCTCAGTCGGCTGTAAAAGTTCAGCCGTCTGTAGAAGATCAGTCGTCTGTAGAGGTTCAGTCGGCTGTAGAAGTTCAGTCGGCTGTAGAAGTTCAGTCGGCTGTAGAAGTTCAATCGGCTATAGAAGTTTAGTCGGCTGTAGAAGTTCAGTCGACTGTAGAAGTTTAGTCGGCTGTAGAAGTTCAGTCGGCTGTAGAAGTTCAGTCGGCTGTAAAAGTTCAGTCGGCTGTAAAAGTTCAGTCGGCTGTAAAATTTCAGTCGGCTGTAAAAGTTCAGTCGGCTGTAAAAATTCAGTCGGCTGTAAAAATTCAGTCGGTTGTAAAAGTTCAGTCGGCTGTAAAAGTTCAGTCGGCTGCAGAAGTTCAGTCGGCTTATATTTGGCCCATTAGCAGTATGACTTTCATTTTGGTAACACAGAGGTTTCTGTTTAGGATTTTTGTACTTACAGGAGATTATGTAACTCAAATGTAACATACCAATAGGTTACTAATCATCTGTAAACATGCTTATAATAACTGTGTGTACGTCATCTACTACTAGCAGCTGATATGGTTTATCCATAACATTAAGAACTTATGGAAGCAAAAAATCTATTTTTAGTTTATAACCCACACAAATTTTCTCATTTTCAACTGGGTGTCTGAGATAATCTTACCGGGTTTCAGCAACTCTAAGATGCTCTACCCCAGTTCTTAAATCTTTTGCTACCGCATTAAATTCTCACCAAATGATTATTATTATTATTCTGACTGAATTATTTCAAACAGATTTTTGAAAAATGGATAAACCGCTAGTATTTAACCAATATCGCCAGAATCAAAGCAGATATCGTTTTACTTTAAAATGCATCTTATTCAGAACAAAATTTTTTACAATATAAGTATAAAATTGTTCAGTAAATCTCACTCTTGCAAAATTTCTTACCCTTTCTTTGCGTTGAACGAACGTGGTGTGTTTCTCATTGCCATGATGATAAGGATCTGGTTTTCCCGTTAAATAAATAATAATAATAAAAAATAATTAGAAATGGAATTGCTGAGCCCAAAGATTTTCTATTGGTTGCAACAATATTGGCAACAAGATTGCTTCATGGAGACAAAATTTGATTGATCTAGCGAATGCATGAATTTCGTAGTGATGAGAAAAGTGAAACCCTATTGATTGGTTTGTACTTATACACTTGTACATCGGCTTACAGTTTGTACTTATACACTTGTACATCGGCTTACAGTAATGAAAGAGTTAATACACTCAGTTGCAAATGATAAAATGCGCCGTTGGCTACAAAATCAAAATTGCTGTCTGGCCTTCAAATGTTCTTTGAGTTATGGGTGAACCATAACCGCTGCCACTAACATATAAGGTACACAATTATTATACACAGTTCTTATATGTCACATTCTTGAGCATTACATAAAGTAATCTATCTTTCAAGTTTTTCTTCTTTGAAGGTTTTTTTGTGGTTGCTGCTGAAGGTTTATTTGAATCCATGTTCAGTGGCAACATTAACAAATTTAGGAGTGTGATATTATAGGTGTATGTTAAACGAACTTGGTATGTTTGAGTAAAGAATCACTTTTACTAGTGTGAGTGCATATGGCTAGTTGGGATAATTTAATTTTCATCAACTAACGGTTGGAATGTCTTAGTTCTAACAACTAACAATTGTCCATGTTATAGTATTACAGTACTTAATATTTGGTGTTAGCAGTCTATGACACTTACTAGTGACATGTCTATTGATAACAGACTCAGAATTATATTCTTTAGTTTACTGTTTGTGTTTATTATACCAGTCGTAGGTTCATCAGACATATCTGAGGAATAATCATATCATACTCCTATCTAGCTTTTTGTATCTCACCGCAACAGATAACCCAGTCTTCACAAGCAGTTGATTTTGTCTTAAACTGTTTATCATATAAAGATGGCTCACTGCTGAAGCGCAATGAAGAACCATCGTTGTCGACGCTGTTTCACAACAACTTCAAACACTTGTGTATTCGTGTGTATGAGTAATACATGATCTAATTGGCTGGCTGATTTGAGCAATTTTGTTGTAAAATCGCATCTGAAACATACTGAAGGAAAGGAGATCGGTTGACAATAAGAACATGTCACATTAAAATAGAATACCACAATTCACAATCAAAATTGCTTAAAAAATGTAATTATTACAAACAAATCTTTAAAATGACGCTGTAGGTATTACAAACTTCGTGATAGAAATTGATTTGTGTAAATGTCAAGGACAATGAAATAAGTTTGTGTTTGACATCCCACGGAGCATTTATTGCAAAGCTGATGCTATTCCTTGCGTTGTTTCGCAATGCTTATTGCACTTTTATTACGATTCACCCCTTATACAACGTCTGGTTCATGGAAATATCATCAAATAAAACCAGCTGTCATTGGGACCCATTTGTCTTTAACTGTTTGAAAAATGACTTTCGTTAGGATAGTCGATCGCTAAGCCAATTCAATGTATCCTGATTTCAACTTGTCAATTCCACAAAAACTACTTTATAGTTGCCTAACTAAACAAACGCTATCAAATTCAACATCAATTAGTTTTTTAATATCTGTTTGGTCATTACATACAACTGCTTTGTCAGTATAGTTGGGTAGAGAGAAGTCTAGATGGACAAGTCTAAATTTACAAGTCTATAGCGAGATTTGGCATGACAAGTCTTGTAAGTCGTCCAGGTGTCACTGTACAAGATTGAGTGACACATTTAATACACGCTGCCACACTACTCTGATGAGCAAATTACTTTTCGTTATTCATTCTTTGGCAGTAATAACCTTTACCATTTTCAGCATAATTTCTAAGAACTCATTGGCTTTGTGCATCGCTCGTAAATAAAGTTCATATTCAATGCTAAATGCTAGCTATTTCATCTGATCTGATCATCATCGTACAGTAGAGGAAGGGCTACTTGTTTATATTGTTTATCATGCAGAACTCACTAGAAAACAAAGGTAGTGAAGTACAAGTAAGAAACTGGTGAGAAACCGCCCCAAGTTATACCTGAATGTCTGTAATCAATGATCTTATGTTACACACAGGGCTCGTTAGAGAATCGCCTAAGGAAGTTAATCACCTATTGCCAAGAATTTATACAATATAAAAGTTGTTTGGGTGTAATTAATCTCAAAGAGGCAATTATAGGCTAGAAGGTTTGTGTTGGAAGAGGTGTGACACGAGAATTTTAGCAGCTTATGCCGTGGCAACTTATTCATGTTGGTGTTTGTACTATAACTTGTAGATCTATAGATTTTCCCCTTCATTTTCTTATGTACAATTCGAGGTTGGAAAGCTGGTAACTACAGCATTGAAACTGCTTATTAGGCAATATTTCATATAAGAGTGCATCATTAAAAGTTCACAAGTTGGGCTGTTTTTATATTTGCATATATTAGATAAATAATATATTTGTATATACTAGATAAATAATATATTTGTATATACTAGATAAATAATATATTTGCATATACTAGAAAAATATAATATATTTGCATATACTATAGATAAATAATATCTTTGTATATACTAGATAGATGATGTATTTGCATATACTAAATAAATAATATATTTGCATATACTAGATAAATAATATATTTGTATATACTAGATAAATAATATATTTGCATATACTAGATAAATAATTTATTTGCCAGCTAATAACATTCACAAACGTCTGCTGTTTGTGAATATTCAAGTAGGTTTTCTCAAAACAAAATATAAGTTAAACTAATCTTAAACTTCACTGACTTTAAAGTTACAGCAGGAGGAATATACTACTATTAATAGACAGCGGCATATCATAGATTTAATTCCTTAGCAGTACGTATCTGAAGAATACGGTTGCTTGGAAACTCACTCATAATTATATTTTTGGTTGGATTTTTTCATGAAGGATATAAGGCCATCTTAACCTGTGATCCTCAAGAATCTCTGGCTACAGTAAATGATGAACTGCTAATACATTGCATTGAGCATTATTTTGTTTAGTTGGTTAGCTATATAAATATAGTGACAAGACATCCGTGGTGGGCATTTAATCATTGCTTGTGTGCAAGCGTAGCCACTTACTTCAAATGGTTTTACTGAAAACCTAAATTCAAGTTTTCTTCACTGTTATAACTTTCATAAAATTCGTCGACTTTGCTCTTTTATTGATTGAGACATACGCTTCACGACTTTGTATCCTCGTTCAGCTTTTGAAACTAGGTAATAGCATCTGCAATAGCCATGTTTTAATGTCTCTATTTGGTTTTTGCGTTAAGTTTTCGAAGACTTGTTTACTATCGATTGAAGTACTTGTTGTGTTGACCCACTGTTGGTCCAATGTTTCAGTTCTGTGATGTACTTTTCATGTACTTGTTGGTATGCTCCAACTTAATTGTGAAGAAACTGTAATTTCTACTCTATTTCACTCGTACAAAATATTGTTTCTTCAAGCCATAGTTACCTTCTGGTAAAAAGAGTGTTTAGATGCTGCTGATCAACAACTGCCCATTTCTATACTCTCAGGCTATCTGATATATATCCCCTAGCTGATCCCTAGTTGAATAACCGATTAGGAAAATGTCACAAAGCATAAGCGACTGATTTCCAGGGGGCAGTGTGAATACCATGAGTTATACTTACGGTAAATGTCAGGAGTTGTATGTTGAAACATCTTACTTAGTTGTCTTTTGTAAATAAATTAAATACTTCTTTTTTTGGCTACATACAAATTGGTCTATCGATAGTAATTACTGACCACAATGGCTACAGTTGTCAACAAAACTGTTTTAAAATTAGTTAACATTGGTATTCACCATTTTTCTTTTTTCACATGGAGGATCCATGGGTGGTACATGTACTTGTGGGCAAGTCGGAAGGTGGTTTGCTTTAGGGGCGCTTTTTAATAAGTAATCGCTGTTCAAATGGCACGTTTCAAACAGGCCATCGGCTGTACAAGTCCAAGTTGGGCCCACTCATCTGCTACTAACCAAGTGAATGCCATGTCACTGTATTAGTAGTTGGTTGATGGCATACAGTCGAGGCTTTGTAGAATGACCAGCGAGAGATTAATGGTTTTAGACTTTTCTTTATCTAGTCTTTTTTGTTTACACTCAGATGAAATGACTAATCTTTGGCGGTTGGTATATTATTTGCATGACACTAATATTATGTGCCAAAAGCCAATCCTCAAACATCGCATCCGTTAACTGCCAAAAACAGCGTTAGTCATGGCTGAAAGTTGAACATTTTAGTTGATTTGCGGACTCAACTTTTAGAATAATCCCTCTGCGTATGACTATTAGTAAGAGAAATATATTTGATGAATAAAACGTACTTATGCATGAGTGTGAAGATTGATTTTCCAGACCTCTCCAATTACTTCCCTGATCATTCATTTTGCTGTCCCTAACTAGGAACCAAAGCTAGGCGATGCAGTACTGATTGAAAACATTGCATAATGAAACCATTGCATAAGACATAGATCTAGCGCTTTCCAACAGCAAAATCCATATATCCAAGGGATGTGTTAGCGAGTTCTGTGTACTAGTATAGCCGCTGATTTTTTCCAATTTATGACACAAAGTTCGGGGCATTATTAGGCTCTAAACCCAGAGTAATTTCTAACACCTGTAGTTTGAAGTTTCTCAAAGCAAAAGTGGAGAAGCTTGTGAAAATAAAAACGACCATGAAGAAATTGAGTAGGATTAGATGGAATAACCTCTACCTTAGATGGTATAATCTTCATTAGCGTAAGTTGAAGATGGACCTGCACAGAATCTTTAGGAAATTTTATCAGAAATTATTGGTATTTTCTATCATTGGCAATTGTTTTTGATGTTTGAGGTGATCTGACTGCCAGAGTGTTTCAAGATTAATATTGAGAAAACTTGATCGAGATGAAAACGCTCAGATTATGATGTCTGTCGTTGCAAAGAGACCAACAGAATAGAGATGTGTAACACTTCAACTTGATAGCAATAACCGATATCAGCTATCACAACGATAACTAGTGATGTCATTTCACACGTATTTTTCTTCTGATCGTTTTAATCGCAATCAAGTTTTGTCAATTTTCATCTTGAAACATTCTGGCAATCAGATCACCTTAAACATCAAAAACAATCGCAAATGATAGAAAAATACTGATACTTTCTGATAAAATCTACAGAAAATTTCGTTCTAGTTCTTTAAGCCATGCATCTTGATCACCATCCTTTCTACCAAACCTGCACACAGCTGTTTTATTTATTTGTATCTAAGGTAACATAATAATGAAAACCCCTTTTTATTGATCATTACTTTAGATATTCTGTTTTATCGTTATTTTAGCTTTTCACATTGTTTATATACTTTGGTATTAAGCATAACAGAGACCTGCAGGATTTATTAAGGAGCTATAATAGGCTGTGGAGGAATTTAAACCAATTATTGTATATTCTTATAGTACATTCTGCCCTAGCATCTGTTGGTTTTAACGCATGAAACAGTATTTGGAATGATTCAAGCAGTCTACGTTGATGTTTTACTGCAGTTGTAAATGAAAACAAATCAATCTTGCTTAACCCTCTTTTTGTATACACCAGATCAACCCTGTGAAATATTCTATTCACTTATAAATCAAGTTTTAGGAATACACAATAATATATTGTAGAAAACTGAATTATATCCAATGTTTAATTATTTTAATTACGGTAGATCCAGCATTAATGTGTCAAGAGATAATTTTAATAGGCCTATATCAAAAAATAATTACTATAATAATATGATAAATAACTGATGGCTCACTTGATGTCATATGAACCACAATAAAGGGAGAGGATGAAAATGCATGCGTTTTATCGCTAGTCAAAGCAATTGACATATTGTATAAGTATGGAGATAGGAAGAGCAGTGTCAGCTCTGTAAGGGTACATCAACTTGGCAACTGAACTAGAGCTTCTGATGTTGGAAGGTTTGGAAGCGAGAGGTGACCAAAGTAACGGATGTAACTGATTAATGACTTCAATCATGCTGAGGTTTAGCTAGGCAGGAGCAACCGAAGCCTGCGACTATTTGAACAGCAGGCTATTAGGAATGTACTTTCTACTTTTATATATAAGCTACATGTATATATATAAGTAGAAAGTACATTCTATGTATATATTTTATGTATATATATATATTATATTGTAAAATAGAAACAATATTAGGAGTAAGCCTAACTAATACTTTTTCTATTGTTCCATACTCCACTAATTATCCTTTAGGTTTTTAGTGCAGAGATTTCTTTTTGTATGCTTTTGCACCTGCTTTTAGCTACTATATATATGCAGATTTCTTTTTGTATGCAAAAGCATACAAAAAGAAATCTCTGCACTAAAAATCTAAAGGATAATTAGTGGAGTATGGAGTATTTATATATATATATATATAAAATAGATATAAAAAGTGTGGAAGTTTGATAAAACTGTATTACTCAAAGTTTCATGTAAAAACAATCATCAGATACAGTATTAACATAGCAGTTAAAATATACTGTTTCACTCACCTATATAAAATAAATATAAAAAGTGTGAAAGTTTGATAAAACTGTATGACTTAGAGTTTCGTGCTGGTGGTATATATATATATATATATATATATAAGCATTTGTGTGTGCGTTTGTGTGTGCGCTTGTGTGTATTTATCATATAGCCTATATCATATACATATAGTAACTATAATAACATAATATATGTATATATATGTATATATCATATAAATATGATAGTAGTATTAATGAGTAATTGATAATTCACATTTTGTCCTTGTCGCGTTCTAGCTCATCTCTACAGAACGAGTACATATTTGGCAGATTGGCCATTTACACTGGAGTTCAACATACACTTCTTCCTCTGTGGTACACAAACTTTTATTATCGCTAACCTTTGAACAGCAAACTGTGTTAGTCAGGTTTTGGCACAAGAATCTAGCTGATGATATGAATACATATATCTGAACATGTATCTGAGGTCTCTGAACATGTATCTGAGGTATCTGAACATGTATCTGAGGTATCTGAACATGTATATGAGGTATCTGAACATGTATCTGAGGTATCTGAACATGTATCTGAGGTATCTGAACTTGTATCTGAGGTATCTAAACATGAATCTAAGGTATCTGAACATGTATCTGAGGTATCTGAACATGTATCTGAGGTATCTGAACTTGTATCTGAGGTATCTGAGCATGTATATGAGGTATCTAAACTTGTATCTGAGGTATCTAAACATGAATCTGAGGTATCTGAACATGTATCTGAGGTATCTGTACATGTATCTGAGGTATCTGAACATGTATCTGAGGTATCTGAACATGGATCTGAGGTATCTGAACATGTATCTGAGGTATCTGAACATGTATCTGAGGTATCTGAACATGTATCTGAGGTATAGAGTGACTTAAGTTTATTGCGCTTCAACTTTGTTTCGTTAGGTTTCCAATGAAACCTCAAAGCGCAGCTGCAAAATCTGAGCAAACCAGACTCATCACACACCAAAATCATACTCCATAAAACAATAATTTATGGTTTTAGCAAATGATGAGTATGGTTTCCTCTGATTTTAAAGCTTTGCTTTTAATTTTTATTATGAACCATACGAAACAAAATTGTAATGCAATTAAGTTTTAGACGGATAGTTGGTGGTAAGGATACAGAGTTAGTCCAATTTATATGCTGTATACATATTGTAAATTATATATTACTTATATATATTATTGCATTTATATTTAACATCTTTGAAAGTCTTTTCAAATATCTCAGCCAGCTTTTACATTTTCAATCGTTTTAGGCTTCTTTTTCGTCGTGTCACACTTTTTGAAAGAGTTTATCTGAAGATGCTCAAGCTTTTGTTATTCGGTGGTTTTATTCAAAGAAAGCATTACCACTCACACTAGTTTTTGTGTGGTCTGTAAGACTGAAAACAAAAAGAAAAGCATGCGGCTATGTGTAGTACGAGTATTATGTTAGCAACAACTTCAAATGTAAGACGCTGGAAATCACTTCATATGTAAAGACAAATGTTCAGTTAAATTTTGCATTTAACATTGAAAATGCACACACTTAGAGATTGTGGGTCAAGCTTTGACCATGTTTGGTGAAACTTTACAGTACAAGAGGGAAATATTTATGGAAGACATCTGATCATGGATAAAAACTGTCTATCTTCATCTATCATGGACTCTCACTATCTGGTTTGATTCAAAGAGATTGTACCAAGTTGGAAATAACATAGACTATGGCCATGTGTAGACTGTGGATGCCGACTGTCATCTTTTGCTGCCTCTCTCTTGTACTCCCGATCTACTCAAACCACACAACCCACCACGCCTTCATTGGAGATGCTACATCAGAGTCTAATATTTCAAGTGAGTTTAGCTTTGCTTCTTTTGACAGCTTTTTCTTCATAGCAAAAGTGAAAGTTTTACTAACTCACTAATGTTCACAAATTCAGTTTCGCATGCGTTGGGCTATAATATGGGGTATGTTGGGCGATGTTATAGGGTATGTTGGGCTATGATATGGGGTATGTTTGGCTATTATATACGGTATGTTAGTGCACTCAGGTTTTGCTGTATTGTTGTAGCTGTTAGTTGGCGTGTTCAGGCATTACTTTCTGTCAGGCTATTCCGAGGTAGTTATCGTCTAACACAAATTCAGATATAAGCTGTGATCAATCCTTTAAAAAAGTTCTTATTGCTGAAAGCTTTCATTGTTTACAAACTTAATACACTCACACTTATGAGTCCTCACATGTTCCATTTGATTCTTATCGTGGTTGGTTTGGTGTTATTTGGTAACATCACCATTTGCGTTCAACGTCTTACATACATTTTGGCATTGTCTACAGCTGATTTGAAAGTTAGTTCTGATTTTATTGCGAGTAGTGTTTAAAGTAAATACCAATTGTGCTCATGTAAAGTCCTTGTTATCGGGCAGCGACCAGGTTGGAAGATTTGGATGAGGAAGTACTCGCGGAACTTGGAAACGATGAACATTCACACGAAGCACACCAAGAATGTGAGCTAGCTGTCGCTTCAATAGAGTGGGCCTCTGTGCAGAATTCTATGATTATAGCCTCATTTCTCTTCTTTTCTGCTATCACTAAGATTGGTAAGCTATAAGTCATCATTATGTTAGACCAGTTTTCTTTCACTGAGTCAGGTAGCAACACCAAAATATAATGGATCAGCCCTTATTGGTGAATTATATCTATTTTATTAGAGCTAATCCATATGCTCGAAGCATGGTTTTCTGTTTCTTGTCTTTTGCTGTCTACAATTAATAGATCTATATATGGTGTTTTACGTTTGTCTCCCCTATCAGCCTTTATGGAAATAGCTTTTCTTGTTTATTCCTTGCATGAATTTGTCTCCAGTTCACTATAAATATTTTTGGTTCACAGTCAAAGTTGACATCATTGATAGGCTAGTAATATTTCTGCTACTTTATGAAATACTGTAGCAGTAATTCCTATTGTAACAGATTCACGATTCTATGTTTTGCTAGCAGGCATTAACAATAGCAACAGAAGAGTGTTAACAGGTATTTCTTGTGAATTACAACCGCAACAACTCTTCCAAATATAATATGAATTTATTATCAGAGAGGTTAACAAATTGCATCAATACCTTAGACCATGTTGGCCTATCATTGCCATTTGAGTAATGGTTTAAAGGGATGACTGCGTCAAATTTTAGTTGAGTTTAACAGAAAGTGTTGATTTTTTTCTATCTGTTGAGATGTTGTTTGTTGTTTTAGGCGATCTCATTGTCAAGATATTTGAAGATTAAAATCAACAAAAATTGATCACTGTAAAAACGCTCAGAAAAAAGATGTGCCCAGACTTGCTCAAAATGATGTATATAATGAGACAGTCCGTCTTGATCTCGTATTTACATAGGCTATTGCGATAAAAGTCAGTCCAACGCGGCTCTTTTGGCGTATATTTCATTTTGTATTTGCTCATGATTGCTAGGATAGTATTTTAAATCTACAGATACATTATTACAAATGTCTCAAATGCCTCAAATAAGGGAAATTAAAAATTTGTCATACTAGTTTCCTTTGAATGCTGTGTAAACATCTGAGTACCGACTACAATTCTGCCGGTCTATGGTAATTAGGTCGTCTAGTTAACTTATTTCATCGTAACCTTTGTATCAGCAAAGTTCTCAGTTGCTACCCACACCGGAAACTAGCTACTAAATACAATAAGTAAGCCACATCTTTAAAAAGAGTATGTTGGAATATATGGCGAAACCAACTGCATCCTTAAAAAAGTCATGCACAGTCAACATTATTTAGTCATTAGTAATATGAATTTGTAGAAAAAAATTTACTGGTCATTTGGTTCGTTGGAATTGAGCTATGCAAAGGTACCTGTTAACACAGCTCTGATTACACTTCGTAAATCCATCTATCAGACAAGATTTCATCACAGGTAGCAACGGGGCTATGATGTTTTCAATATGCTCTGCAAATCATGTTTTGCATTATCTTCAACAATATTATTTTATTATATAATTTTTACAAGCCAAAAACTTTTCATTTCGGCATCAAGTTTTTATTAAAAATATCCATCTAAGTCGTGGCCACTCACATAGTTTTAGCTAATATAATATAATACAACAAATTAATCTACTGCAGCAAACTCAAACAAAACATCATGGTTTGTGCAGCACACACCCAAGTCTCTCTTTCCCATTTGTGGCAGTTTCCAGACTGACGCAACTGCTCCGCGGGTGGCGACGCATAAACATCCTGTAAACATATAAAACAAATGTCATAAATATATTTCATTTATAGATATGTCGTTCTAACGCGTATCTACTGAAAGCTTTCAATTTGAGAGCAAGATAGATTGCGAGTGTAATTTTAAAAATGAATAAATGTTTAACAAAAGCATAAGTACTCCAAGCCAACAATTCAAAGCTTTGGTTCTGGGAGTTAAAGATGAGCATTGATCAATCCATCTTTCTCACTTTCTACAAGTTAGAAGGGAACATAAATTTTAATCATGAATCTAATTAACTAGGTGAAACTGCCAAAGATAATTTGAAGCAAATATTATAGCTAGGTGAAACGATAAAAAAGTCATGAAACGATGATTGATGATAGCAAAAATTTATAATTTTATGAATTAGTGAATGTATTCATGAATACTAAGATTATTACCTTTAGTATATTTAACACTTGTTTATCAATCTAATCCGTAATATTGCTAGATGCTATAGATTAATTAAGAAGCCGTTAATTTAACAATCAACATTGTTTATTTTGTAGCAAGAACTCACTGTGCATATGTATAACGCATGCGTGCACAGGAAGTTACATTATAGTCTTAAACAGGGAAATATAATCTGAATGTAAGCACAACAGTAGGCCTATATATATAGGAGACTCAAAATTGAAGATAATTTCACCTCCATTCTCCTATCTTCCTCTGCAGCATAACGCTGCTGATGCCTGTCAGCTCTAATCATTAGCTTTCTGTCCCAATCTTTAACCACCTGATGCTCAGAAAACTCTGAGTCACCTTCGCTGGAGCTGGAAGCATTGTTACAATTCTGTTCTTGGTCAATAAAACGTGTGGATACAGTAATTCAGTAAATTAACGATGTCAATTACTTCAGTAAATGTCGATGCAGTGAACTATTGAGTAAAACCCTTAACTTCGAGATCACAGACAACGTGTTTTATGAGCGATAACATTTATTATGACGTATATAAAAATTTTGTGCTGATGATTGCCTAAAAAAGAGATCGTATATTTATTGCTCGTGGACTCTTTTCACATTTATCAATCACTATACATGTCACAAATAAAGCACCTGCTTAAATCTGGATGTTTCAAAAAATGATCTCATTCAAACACTTATATTTCTGGACAGGGTCAGTCTACAAAGACAAAAATGACATCAAATTGTAGCTGATGTTTTAGTTGTTTATTGGTCTTAATTTTATTTGATCAACTTTTTTGACGCAATCACATCTTTAAAGGTTGACTTGCAACAAAATTCACATTACAGTTATTTGATATCAAAAGATTCACCATGCCTTACTGTGTTGTGTTGTGGGAATGTGATTACAAGCTCTTAAAAGCTAAAAAACGAACAGTTAATCCCAGCCACACAAGACCGCCGTAGTTTGGATTCTCTTTCCAAAACGGCTCAAATGTGATGTAGTTGTGAGAGATGGTTTCTGTTTACACTTTCATGCAACCTTATTCGTTGAAATATTTTCACAAATATACTTCACGCATTCAATAAAACCATGTATATTGTTCTTACGCGTCTGTTTTATCGTCATCGTAATGCTGTCATTTTTAGCACTGATATCTTATAACTTACCGTAAAAGTTTATTTAATTTTTTAACCTTACCTCTAAGGAGTACATACCATTGTCTGATAAACATGACAAGCCTGTTGGTTACCTGTGATAATCGAAAATTGCTGCAGAAATTATTTGCGAAGTATTGGGTCACATGATCAGATTACGACTTGACGATTAGATCAAGCCGAAACAAAACTGTAAAGTAGCGTAAACTGTAAAGCATCTATATTTGGTACGGGGTCTTCGGTAAAACCCGAAGTGTTTGTCATAAACTTGTGCTATGATAAGTTTTATGTTGAGCTTTTTATTGGCCTTTTAATTCACCTGAGAACATGACGTGACAAGACAATAACAAAACTGTAATGACTACGCCAGATAAATAAACAGATTCCAATCTACGGCGGCTTTTCGTTTTTGAGCTTTTAAGAGCTTGTAATCACATTTCCACATATTTGGAACCTACAACACAACAAAGTAAGACATGGGGAATCTTTTGATACCAAATGTGAATTTGTTGTCATGTTATAATGTGAATTTTGTTGCAAGTCAACCTTTAGCCCTTCTCTTAGTAAAGGTAAGACAACTACAGTAATGTATCTATCTATGACTAACTGCCCTAGCCAGTGTGCTGGTTAAGGAGTTGGTCACGGATAAACTTCAATGAATCTACATTTTTATTCACATGTCTATGGGGTCTCTTGTTACTATGATTATCACTGGTTTGTTTTGTGCTGTTCCACAGGTTTTCATCATGCGGGATATCTTGTTACCAAAATTCCTGAGTCATGGTATGTATGTCTATTTTAATCTAAAACCTTATGATACTCATTATCTTATAGGTCTTTTAACCCACTGAGGTTAACTCGGATAGTATAATAGAGTACTGATCATGTAATAGTTGAAACCGTCTGAACCATGGTGTGAACCATCTGATGGACTGTTATGAAATTGTGTTAATTGTGGTATAGTCTATTGCAGTTTTGAGTTAACTGTGAGATGGCTATTGTGAGATTGTGTTAACAATGCTGTCCATAGGTTGAAATTTTGTACATACATAGCAAACCGATAAGTTATACATTCTGAGAAAATCTTTGAAAATTTGGCGTGAGTGACCCTTTAGATAAATTATGGATTTTTATTATATGTTTATTGTTTTTGTTTGTGATTTAAACTTGAAACTTATAGTGGTTCAACCTTTGGTGTAAATAATTACGGGTGAATAATTAATATTTTATTAATTAAATAATTAATAGAATATAGTCAAACCTCTACATACAAAGCTTTGAATAGCTCATCGTTTTCATCGTTTGTTGTTTAGTTAACAGTCTGCTTTTTGTGGATAAATAATTGTTGTGATTTGTTTGAGGTTTCCTATTCAAGTGCAGCGGTCACACTAATGCTATTTTAGTCTGCTCACGTAACCATCGCACCAAATACTTTGTAACCTGAATTCACTTTATGTCAGAGTTCTGTAAAATTCGTTTTATTTTATAACATCACAGTAAATTATACTTAGTCAAATGTAAACTAGAATATATATCGAAAACAAAGTAATTTGTTTTTATATACAAGCTTGGTAACTGTTAGAAATAAAAGTTTTTTTATAGTATTCCATAATTATATAATATTGATAATCTTGAGAATTAATTATTTCTATGCGTGGTAACTAAATAAAAACACTGAGAGCTTTTAAAGGCACCATAAAAGTTGCTGGTGTCGAGTGCCAATTGCTCGCTAGTCATCGTGTTTTATACTTGCTAGTCATGTGTATCTTATACTTGCTAGTCATGTGTATCTTATACTTGCTAGTTATGTTTCCCACTGCATTGCATCAAGAATATTACAGCATGGGTGTTCAAATCACAGCTCCGTATCTGTCAGCTCTCGTCTCAGTCTGTCATATCGATTGATTACAACAATCAATATTTTAGCCTATTGATCGTCCTCGGCACAGTGGCAGGAGTGATATTCACGTGAGTTTTCAGTCAAAGTAACTTTATATTTATTGATAAGCAACGTTCAGGAATATCTTACAACATTTGACAATGTTGATGAGGCATCCACTAATTTTATTTTCTGTAAAATGTCTTGAGTGGTTGCATTCTGATCAACAATAACAATGCACTGCTACCCTAGGACACTTATATTTCGCTAGTATTTAGTTTCGTGAGTAGCATACAGAGTAACATTTTGCTGCAACTTAATTTCGCAGCTCTGATGAGTGCGAAAATATAGTGATGTGAAAATAAATGCAGTGGAACAAAAATAATTAGATTTTTCAGGTTCAGTTCACCGATAAGAAAAAAAATTAAATTTGGGACTAGTTTGTAATTGTGAACCGCAGGTAGAATGGTGTGGGCGAGATCGATAATGCAATTTGATCGCTTGCTGCCATTTTTTCTTGGACTATCAATGAACAAAGCTATTTAATTTCGAGTTTTCGCTCGTTCGTTATGATAGTTTAGTTTCGCTCATAAAATTTTCGCGAGAGGATGACTCCGCGAAAACGCGAAAGTTAGATGAGGCGAATAATTAAGTGTCCTAGGGTACTTCGTATGTGCAACTGAGTAGCTTTATCGGCAGTAGTGTATTATTGGCAGGTTGTATAGGCAGGGATGTATTAGCAGTAGTGTATTGGCAGCAGTGTTCATGTAGGTGCGGGTATTGGGGTCTGACAATCAGGTATTAATGTTTTAGCCAGTCTAAGTGATTCAACGAAAAGCATCCAAAATAAACCAGATTAATTTTCAGACAAAAAAGTATAAAATACGAGATGTATTGACCACAACATTTATTGTAGAAATCTATTGTTTTATATGAATAGTAGTTTTGTTGTTAACCATTTATTCAAGCTCTGTTGTGTTTAGTACTGCTACATTACACGGCCCGTCACTAGGTTCTTTGGACTCATTCCTACTATTTAATTCTGTTCAATTACTGACCATATAGAGGTGTCGGTCAACTTCAACTTCATAATTAGACGTATGCTATAGGTTTGGCACAAATGCTGAAACATTTCCTGAAGACTTGAAGAAGCTAGAACCACACATGTTCTTTTTGGTACTACTTCCCCCGTAAGTATTCTAGGTTATTATATATTATAACCTGTATAGTGAACTTCTCATGTAACTCCTGGACTACATATATGTAGGTCAGGAGTTGCATGAAAAGTTCATTCATAAATCTTGTCTAGAAGTATCGGGATCAGGACTATTATCCCCGTCCCCTACATGGCCTGTCTGTCATGTTAACTATAGTCGGTATTATATAATGACAGTACCGACAGTCATATCCTGCCCCATTCTTTTCATCTTTTACTTTTGCACATTTAATAATTTGGACCTATGGAACTAGTTATTCATGTGAAACAAAAGTCATTGTTAGTGCATTTCTATGAGCTACTTTAGGGTGTATACAATGGGTGCTGACATGAAATAATGCAATAGGTATAAAGACGTGTGCTTTTTTCATCTAATTCCTGCCTTGATAGGCATATAGCACAGTTTTAAAATGCGTAAACCAGAGATAAATTGAATACTATAACCTCTAATATAATCAAGGTAATAGTAGACACTCGGCCAAGGTGTAGACAGAAGCTTAAACCATAACTGTCGCATACAAATTTTATCGTATTTTCTAGGTAAATCAGCCACGCTGATTCCGATTTTTTATTCAAATTAAAGCTTGGTCCACGTACCTTCAAAGTCATTTAGGCTTTTTTAAAGCGTTTCAATATCCGTTTTGAAAACAACACAATCGGCATTACAAGCTCCGCTCATAAATATGTGACGAAACCTAGCTTTTTCAGGAATGGAAGTTAGGAATGTTTAGTCCGATTTAGAATAATGAAGATGGGTGTCTTAAAACCCATTATTATCTAAATCCAGCCTGTAAAATAATCTCAGTCTTTTATGAACGTTATATAAACTATTTAAAATTGCTCGTAGCTTGTTACAGGATGTTTAAATAGGCTGAACGCCGAGAAAAATGAGCTCAAAAAGCGCGGTTTTATCACAAGCTAGCGTTGTTATCGCGCTTTTTTAAATATGCAATGTTAAATAGCTTATCTACCTTCCAGAAAAGTCTGAGATTATTTTAAGGCTGAATTTAGATATTAATAGATCTTAAAACACCCATCTCTATTATTCTAAATTGGTCTAAACATCCCTACGTAATTTCTGTTCCTAAAAAACTAGATTACGTCACGTATTTATGGGCGGAGCTTGTTGTGCCGATCGTGGTGTTTTCGAGACCGATATTAAAACGCTGTAAAAAAGCCTTCATTACTCTGAAAGTTAGTCAACTAGTCTTTATTTTGAGTACAAAATCGGAATCAGCGTGTCTGATTTACCTAGTAAATACGATAAAAGTTGTATGTTACAGTTATGGTTTAATCAAGTGACACTCCATTTTAGTGCAAATAAAATTTTAATAGAATGCCACACAGTCTAATTCTATTTAGCTCAAAGTATAGTTAGGTGGCCCATGATCAAGGTTTAAATAATATCTTACTTGGTTAGCATGTGCTCCAACGATAGATGGCATCTTGTCTAGCCTTCATCTGATACCAAGTTTAGGAATGTGGGCACATTCTAAAGATTAACAAGCTGTTGATATGCCCATGGGATACCATAAATGCTAATACAAAGAATATGATGAGTACAATGCAAAGTTAGAAATGAGAATGATTCAGTTAGATATGCTGTGGTGGGTTCTACTACAATAGTCCCTACATCTTTAAGATTAACTTGCTCAAAATTTTAGTAGATTGTACCCAAAGTTTTGTTATTTTTCTATCATTTACGATTGTTTTTGATGTTTGAGGTGATCAAATGACCAGGATATTGCAAGATTAAAATTGACAAAATTTGATCCCGGTTAAAGTTCTCCGATCAAATGAAAGTGTGATTATGACATCTATAGTTGCAAAGAGATCGACAGCTTAGAGACGCATAAAGCGGTAACTTGAACGGAATAGTCGTATTCAACTATAGCAATGATCGCAACTAGTGATCTCATTTCTCATGTATTTTGCTTCAGAGTGTTTTTAGCTGCGATTAAGTTTGAGCGATTTTAGTCTTGAAATATTCTGACAGTCAGATCACCTCAAACATCAAAAACAATTACAAATGATAGAAAAATAACGATACTTTAAGATCTATTGCGCAAGTTCATCTTTAAAAAGCAAACTGTTTAACAGAGCTTACATGGGGAGCTAACTTCCATCTTTAGGTTTAGCCTAGCGGTAGGACTATACAGTTATCATAGCTTTGCCTGCTATTTGTTGTGTAGGGTTAGTTTAAAATTTGAGTGGACTTTCGGAAGAAGAGCAACACTATAATCTATTAGATTTCTTCATGTTCAGCAGCTACTTACGAAGGGCCTATCAAGCCTTCTATTTATGGAAGGAACTATTTACTCGTTCAAACATTTACTCATTAGAAGAGGAATTGTGCTTGGCTGTCGGGATTGTCGGGTCTTGCCTAACCCTAGCAATAAACCAGATGGAATGCATGTTTGGCCCCGACAGTTAAAAGTCTAGCGAAATGAAGTCAAAAGAATCGGAGTCGACTGCATGATGTTTTTATAATAGTAGTTGTCAACCTTTTCTATATTGCTCTGTTGTGATTACTAGGGTTCCTGCAAGTCATTTTGTGTCACTATTATAACATTTAAAGAGTTGAAAATATCTTATTGAAGTATTTTTATTAGATATGTTTAGTTATTATGCCTTAAACCTAAAACTATAAACATATTTATCAGTCGATTATTATCTATGTACGCTTTGGGAAATCATTTCTAGCTAATCCATCGTTTTCTTTGACGTCATCACGCTGTTTGCACATGCGCTCGTCCATGAAAAAGCCGCCATCTTTGTAGAAAACGATCGTCATTCTCTTGATTAATAGTATTTTTCGGTGTTGTTTTGATACTAAAATAAAAAATTTGCAAACAAAAGCATTGTTTGCAATAACTAATTGCAGAAGCTTCGTGTTTTTAACGATAAAAGTGGTACATAAAGATGGCAGACAACGATGGAATGACGTCACGAAAAAACGAAGGATTGTAAGTGATGAGTGACAAGTTCTGAATTTACCATTCAACCAATAATAATCTAATAGAGGCAAACCCTTATTCAGTCTTTACTCCTACCAAAAAGCAAAGCGTTCTCTTTTATAAAGCGATAAATATTCTCTAAATGTCTTTGTGCGATTTGTAGCTGGTGTGGACTCCTCAGGCTAAGGTATTTGGTATTGTTACAGAATAGTCTTGGAGGCTTCCTACAGTTTACGAGACAGAGTCTTTCTTGACAATCTGGGCACCATCCTAGTCTTTGCAGTCATTGTGAGCATTCTCCTTATTTTATGAAATCAGTTTAAAGATATGGCTTACATAAGATTTAATGAATGTCATGGAAAGCACTTCCTAAAAAATTCATTTTAAACAAATGTATTTGATAACGTGTGAGCTTTGCTTCAGAATTAGTAAGCTTGAATGGTATGGAGTAGATTACAGTAACACGATGTCATAATAATAATAATAATAATGGCTCTGTGTAAGAGTTGATAACTCCACATACCTGAGACTTCATTAATCCTGGTTTGTTGTTTCTTTCAGGTTAGCATTAAAGTTGGTCTATCAGTTTTTATAGGGCACGATCTTCAAAAATAAGGAAATAAAATGTGATATTAAAATGATTATATAAGAAGGTCCTATTGCTAAAATTACCTGTATGTGTGATGCATCAATTTCTTTGTTTGTTTCAGGGCACTATTGTCAGCTTTGCTATTATTGGTAAGTAATCTCTTGATCACAACAGATAGCTAAATTTGATCAAAGATAGTAGCTTAAGATAGTTATGTAGATAAATAAGTAAGCTCAAAGATAATTCAACTCTGATTGCGTACTTACGGCTACGATCGCTGTTCACTACTTTTTATGTTTCATTTACATATCTATTCACTGCTGTGCATTAGTTTTATGTCACAATCGCTGATCCATTTTCTACACAACAGTTCTTTTGCATCAAAAGGAATAAGAATATTAATTTGGTAATCATTTTTATGAAGTCAAAAATGTTTACACGGAGCTTGACCTTTTCTAATTTGCGTTCAATGCTTTATTATTACAAAAAGCTTGTGTTAGTAATCAGTAAATTACACAAATGTTTTGGTTATACTATAGCTATTGCGTTATTATTGTTTATCTATGAATGGGACATTCATCTAGACTTAGATTTTTGGTTCAGGTTGCTTTTTGTGCTAGTTTTTCTTGATAGTAGGCCTTCTTTGCAGGTCCCATTCTCTATCTTCTCTCTACTGCTGGAGCACTGCCTTCAGGGCACCAAATATCATTTTTACAGTGTATGCTTTTCGCTTCTATCATTGTGGCTGTTGACCCAGTCGCGGTAAGTTTATGGATTTGTTTGTTGAATGTGAGAATGTTTGTGAGTTCTCAACACTAGGAATGAACATATCATGTGATATTGCAATGGAGGTGAGGCTATTCTAGGGTGAACGGTCACAGAGCTCTGAGAGATGTTTAGTAGAGGTCATTGAAGTATTAACTCGAGTATTAAAGGTTGACTTGCAACAAAATTCACATTACAGTTATTTGGTATCAAAAGATTCACCATGTCTTACTCTGTTGTGTTGTAGGTGCAAAATATGTGAAAATGTGATTACGACCTCTTAAAAGCTAAAAAGCGAACAGTTAATCACAGCTGCACGAGACCGTCGTAGTTTGGATTCTCTTTCCAAAATGGCTCAAATGGGACATAGTTATTACAAGATGGTTTCTGTTTGCACTTTCATGCAACCTCATTCGCCGAAATATTTTCACAAATATACTTCACGCATTCAATAAAACCATGTCTATTGTTCTTACGCGTCTGTTTTATCGTCATTATAATGCTGTCACTTTTAGTACTGATATCTTATAACTTACTGTAAAAATTCATTTAATTCTTAACCTTACCTCGAAGGAGTACATATCATTGTCTGATAATCATGGCGAGCCTGTTGGTCACCTGTGATAATCGAAAATTGCTGCAAAAATTATTTGCGAAGTATTGGGTCACTTGATCAGATTACGACTTGACGATTAGACCAAGCTGAAACAAAACTGTAAAGTAGCGAGCATCTATATTTGATACGGGGTCTTCGGTAAAACCAGAAGTGTTTGTCATAAACTAGTGCTACGATAAGTTTTATATTGAGCTTTTTATTGGCCTTTCAATTCACGTGAGAACATCACGTGACAAGACAATAACCAAATGTAATGACTACGTCAGAGAAATAAAAAGATTCCAATCTACGGCGGCTTTTCGTTTTTGAGCTTTTAAGAGCTTGTTATCACATTTCCACATATTTGGCACCTACAACACAACAGAGTAAGACATGGTAAATCTTTTGATACCAAATAACTGTAATGTGAATTTTGTTGCAAGTCAACCTTTAAGCAAAATATTTGTTAATGATCAAATTTGCGCAACTTTAAAATCTAGACACGATGTTTGCGACTTTGTTTTCATTCTGTTAGCTAAAACCTCTATTATACTATACTCTTTAGTTTCTGTCTACAGTACAACCTCTATTACCTATACTCTACTCTGGTTTCTGCCTATTGTATAACCTCTATTATGCTCTACTGTTTAGTTTTTGTCTACAGTAGGCTACAACCTGTATTTTACTCTACTCTTTAGTTTCTGTCTACAGTACAACCTCTATTACACTCTGCTCTTTAGTTTCTGCCTACAGTACAACCTCCATTATACTCTGCTCTTTAGTTTCTGCCTACAGTATAACCTCTATTAAGCTCTACTCTTTAGTTTCTGTCTACAGTACAACCTCTATCACACTCTGCTCTTTAGTTTCTGCCTACAGTATAACCTCCATTATACTCTACTCTTTAGTTTCTGCCTACATTACAACCTCTATAATTATACTCTACGCTTTAGCTTCTGTCTACAGTATAACCTCTATTATACTCTGCTCTTTGGTTTCTGCTTACAGGATAACCTCTATTATGTTCTACTGTTTAGTTTCTGCCTACAGTACAACCTCTATTACACTCTACTATTTGGTTTCTGCCTACAGTATAACCTCTATTATGCACTACTGTTTAGTTTCTGTCTATGGTTAGCTTTTGCCTACAGCAAAACATATATTATATGCTTTTTTTAGTTTTTATCTACAGCACGACCTTGACTTACTATCATTTTAAGATACAATTTTTTTTAGCATAAGAGGTAAAATTTTAGCAAACAGTTTTCTTGGCATCTAGAAGAATTTCCAGCATGCGACATCCGAAGTGGCTCAAAACAAATCAGTTTGGAAATCAATGCATATCTATGCAGTTTTCCTTTAGATATGTAGTTTGGTTTGTACAACTATATTAAACTGTACTTCTTAGCATTCTTTGATAGTTTTAAAATAGGGAATCGTAAAAAAACTAGTGAATGTAGTTGTGAATAAAAAAGGTAATGATTTTTCTAGAATGAAAACATAAGCAAACGAACATATTTGGGTCTATTCTTTAGTGCGGTGTATGAATACAATAAACATAAAGAAACTAGGTGTGACAATTAACGATCAAGAATAAAACACAAAAAATATCAAATACATAGACCAAAAATACAACTAAATTTTATTAGTTTAAAGTTTATGTAGGCCCGAGTTAGACTAGCTGCGTATCTTTATTATAATCATCTTTGTCAATACAATATTTGTTTACCATATCACCAAGGCTGCGCCTCAATTTGCTTGTCTTCTACGAGGCTACAAGACAATAACTGTTTTGGTAGCTATTACTTTATTTATTTATTTGGTTTCTTACACTCTCGTTAATTCTGCATATAGTATTATATAATGTATTTGTTTCAATGTTATATGTAATTCCTTGAAGTTTATATCATTAAGTTTATGGACATGAAATGATTTAAGAAAACCAAACTATTCTTGCAATAATATTTATTTTGCATATGGTGCCTTTGATATAGTAAGCAAATGTTGAAAAGATTTCACATCATTTGAATGTACATGCATGCAAGCTTTCTGAGTGTGCAGAAGTTGAGAGGAAGCCGTGTTCTTAATAACCCCATTTTATTTGAATTCCATGAAATATGTTGGTTTGTTTGTTGGATGTAGGTTCTGGCAATCTTCCAAGAAGTTGGTGTAAACAGTGTATTGTACTTCATAGTGTTTGGAGAGTCACTGCTGAATGGTAAGATAGATATTCTTGCTTGTTCAATTCATTTCCTGTTTTGTATTTTCCTTTTCCTTCAACCATTATTTTTATAAGCTGTTACAGCAAATATAATAGACAATATTGCTGATTTTAGACAGTGTACAAAAAGCTTTTTATCATGAACATTTCAATTTCGCCTTTCAAATATGAGAGTTGTCTCCTCTTTTTATTATAAAGTTTTTTAAATAGTGACATAAAATTATGATCTTGCAGAGAAAAGAATGTAGTACATTGCATTCGGTGTATATGCAACAAGTTTTTATTTGCATAATCTTAAAAATAAAAATGGGAAAAAATTTTTTGTTGATCAGAGGGGATGATTTGTCTTTTGTTTATAAGCTAACAATAATCTCAGGTAGGTGATGGGTATTGTTTTTTATAAAGGTATTTTATTTTAGAAACCAAAGCACTGAGATATCGCAGTTTTCAGTGTGGTTCTAGTTTTTTTATTATAAATTTTACGATTATATCGAACACCTTTTGTGATTTTATCAGAGTAAAACACAAGTTTGACTTTCATTCACAGCAAAGAATCCAGTAAAATTGCTGCAATATCAAATTATTTCTTTAACATGGAAGTCAAGTTTTTATGAAGAGAATGCATGTTTCTGTCTCTGAGGCTAGCTTCAGTCAGAGAGTTATGTGATTTTTAGCCAGAGTTCCTCAGTTGATCACAAACGTTCGTGATGTCATTTGAGATAAAGCCTTAGCAGGCCTAAAATATGGCAAAAACAGGTCAAAATCTGTAAGGAACGCAGAAAGTCACAATTTCCATTGACTACATGTATTTGGCAAACACAAACAGCAAAATTATTACCAACTTTTGATTACATAATAAATTTTATAAGTTCTTCATTTTGTTTCTGAATCATAAATATTAATTACAACTTCAATAAGTAAATTTTAGGCATGTAGTTATGTTAAATACTGTATTTTATATGTATATATTATAATAAATACTATATTACTAATATAATAATCATAATAAATATTATATTATAATAAATACTGTATTATATACTGTAATTCTTAGTAAATTTGCCCAATATTTACATGTACCTTTTATTGCTTCTACATACATGTACATTCGAGTGTACAATTAGAATGTACAATGTACACTTCTACATACATTAGGGCTGCATATGTGTGTACACAATTCTCTAACTTCTTGGCTAAGAAATATAAATCAACATTTTAACACTTTTATATATTAAAATTCCAAAGTCCTAACCTGTTTAAAAATTAACCTGTTAACTTTCCGCAGATGCTGTGACTGTTGTTCTTTACCATACTATTGAGGGAATGAACTGCTACAACGAGGAGTACGAGGAGATTACGCCGACCCTGTATGTCATCGCGTTTTTTAAGTTTTTCACTTCAAGCCTCGGAGGCATCAGCATCGGTATAGTATTTGGTACAATAACAGCTCTGCTCACTAAACATACCGTAGAGACAAGAGGTAAGTGTTTCTTTATGCCCTTGTTACTCTGGCAAATTGAGCTTACACAAAATCTTAGTGGATTTTATCAGAAAGTTTCAGGATTCTATCATTTGCGATTGTTTTTCATGTTCGAGGTGATCTGACTGCCAGGATGTTTCAAGATTAAAATCTACAAAACAGGATAACAGTTAAAGCGCTCAGATCAAGCAAAAGTGCGATTCTGACGTCTATAGTTGTAAAGAGACCGACAGAATAGAGACGCATAACATTGCAACTTGGCAATAACTGATATCAACTATAGCAATGATAGCAACTAGTGACGCTGTTTCAAGTATCTTTTTAGAGCATTTTAACTGCGATCGAATTAGTCGATTTTAATCTTGACACATCTTGGCAGTCAGACTACTTCAACATTAAAATCAACCGCAAATGATAGACAAACACTGATACTTTCTCCTAAAATCTACTGAAATTTTGTGTAGGTTCATCTTTAAATTGAAATCTTTAAAGTTTGAATTTTTATCTGTAGTTAATCCCTCCTACTTTGTAGTTAATCCCTCCTACTTTGTAGTTAATCCCTCCTACTTTGTAGTTAATCCCTCCTACTTTGGGATTTCAACTATCGTAGCTTCTCTGTCTCAGTTTTCACAACCACTTAAGTTTCTTCATTTTCAGTTATTAATGATAACCTATGTTTAAAAGTCATAGTTATTTTGTTTATATTAATAAATTAAAGATTTAGTACAACATACAACGTCACAGTATATTTTGGTCACTAAGCGACTCCGGAACATTCTCTCTACCAGAGGTGACCTTCATTTGAAAACATATTAGCAATACACAGTCAGTGTTATCATCATGGCCTGAATGAATGCATAGCACATAGTTTATTGATATTAAAATCAATAAAAATATCTCTTACAAGGGTTGCATGAGATCACTTTTTAACTATTGAATGGGATTTGACCATCCCTTCGCCTTGAACTACAGAGAATCAACAATAAGTGCCTTTCATCATTTTACTATCTTGACTCTGATTGGCTCAAGGGTATTTAGCAATGACTACCTCTTTGACTCTATTGACTGTATCATACACGTACAACATACTATACAAGTAGAGGAATGCGTGTAGAAGGACATGTACTTGTACTTATATCTATAGTACAACATACTATACAAGTAGAGGTATGCGTGTAGAAGGACACGTACTTGTACTTATGTCTATAGTATTTGTGAAAGTTTAGAAACGAGTTTTAAATTCTTTGAAGCGTTAAAATTATGGCTCATATTTCAAAAAACCTAGTTTCTTTTTTGATAAAATCTAGTTTTCATTTTTTTAAAACTTACTTTCTATTTTGTAAAATTTTTTTGTTTATATTGTTAAAAAATCTAGTTTCTATTCAGCAGAAATTCTCAATTTGTGGGTGAGTCAATAACTGGGGGGTGAGTCAATAACCCCCACAAAGTAGGAAGGATTACTGCGGTCACTAAATTTTAGAGCATTTGAAAGGTCAGCCTACTTGCTAACTGATAAACGTACAAGCATGTTTGACTACCACTTGAAGAGCATCTATGATAGCCTGTTATCTGATGATGTATGCTTACTCCAGTTTGTTATTGTTTACAAAAAGCTAGACTGAGTTCCTGAATGCTTAAATCAATCTTATTTCCTTTCTGCCTCTATTAAAAAGTAGAGATCAGGTAATAACAGCAGCAAAGAATGGTAAATCATATCCATGCCTTGCAGAGATATCGTAATTTCAATTGCGCAATAGTTATGTTTATTATAAAATGTTTATTGCACTCATTAGAAGTGGAATATTATTAGCAATAACCAAAATAGATGTGAGTGACTGGTCCCTTATCTATCTTTACACTGATTTAGCTTTATTAAATAGCATAGGAGAGAAATTTATTCATCAGTTTCACGCTATTTTTTTGTATGTTAGGTTGGCAGACTGCCAATTTATGGGTTACTCTCCGTAAACAATAACATTCAGGGCTGTGCAAATGTTACGAGATATCTGATTGAGATGTTAGATATTGTTCAAGTTATGCATGTTATATTGTTGCACGATGACTGGTACTTCATACTAGATCATTATATGTAAAAGACTCTGCTACATACATGTAGGTGTTGGCAGGCCGCTTCGCATAAATGTGGAAAAATAACACTTCAAACAGAAACACTTTATTCTCTCAGGCTACGTAGTGCATTTATATCTAAGCTAGGAAGTAATTTGATTGGTTAGTTATTGTTGCAAAATTGTTGTGTTTGAGATACAAGACACTTTGAATTATTTTTACCGCTTAAAGTTTTTTCGGGCACGAAACGATTTTAATACTAAGGAATTTTAATAAAGATCATTTTCTTATGGAACTCTGTTAAGACAGTTGCACTCACGCCGAGTCGTTGTGAGATATACTTGGTAATTGTTTAAGGTTCAAGGAACAGGTTATAGATTTGTGTGACCAGACTCTGAATGTCCATAACAGTCTTTACTATAATAAGAGTCGTGTCTGTCCAAAGCTACGCTTAGAGGTTAGGAAAAGAGATTGTATCATATGGGATTCGAACCCACAACATTTAGCTTGGTAGACCGAAACTCTCCCACCTGCACCCATCAATCAATATGCTACATTTTGGAATAATTATACAGATAATAACTACGCATGACGATCTCTCACAGCGCACCATACCACCCTGTACTAGTAATAGCTATAGACATTGACTTTGATAAGTTTTTGGTTGCTTCCATCTACATGTAGGTAGATTAATATTGTGTTTATTGACTTCAGCTGAGTCTGTCACAATACAAATATATAGAACATACTCCTTATTGCGTCCAGGTATAAGTTTGTCTAACAAAGGAACAACTAACTGTACAGGCTTGTCGCAAACAAGTGTTGCGTACAGAAATAAGGTTATACAAAAACTAGAGTTAAGATGGGATTAGAGTTGTCATAAAACAATAGAGTTATAGAAATAGAGATGTTTTAAGAATAGACCTCTTAAATGAATAGAGTTAACATAAGACAGCGGCATCATGCCATCTAGTTAGACGAGTAAGGCTGTTACTGGACAAGGTTTTTAGCAACATACCCTAATTGTGTAATACCCTTGGAGTTGTCATGCCTATGAATTTGCTCTTTGTATACGCTAACTACTATCATTATAGTGGTGGAGCCTCTAGTGATGTTCTCACTTTCATACCTGTCCTACATCACCTCAGAGCTATTCGGTTTCTCTGGTATCATCGGGTAAGTAATCTTGAATGCAAACCTTCCATAATTGCGTGAATTAATGTTTAATCAAGTACTGTACATGCACTTAAGATTCTATTGAATTAAAATGTCATGAGCAATAAAAAAAATTTTAATTTATATTATATGCATAGTAGCAAAAAAATAAAATCTCAACTTACTTGTTTATTCTTTGTTATTGCTATATCAGACACAAAAACTTGCTTTAAACATTATTCTCTGTTATATCGTTCAAGTCTCTGTAACAGAAATATAATCTATTCAACTACTAGACATTGGCAACTCTAGCAGGTCGTTTTTGTATTTCACTGAATCAGTTTGTTATTAGCAGGTGCTGTGATGTAGCGTAAACTATCACAGGCAGTTTTAGAATAGATTTGAGGTCTTGTTGGTGGTGTAAAAGATCCACCGCGGATCTTTACTGCTCCACTTAGACCCAGCCACTCTGTTTGAGTATAAATGATATATTTATGAATAAATATATCATTTATAAATACATAATCCAGTCAAGAATTTGAGAATACAATCAACTGCTCTGCTTGCTTGGGAAGCTCCGCCTTCTTCCTTCAGGGGCCGACTGGTTTTCTCAGTGCCGGCCTGGGTAGCCGGACCGTCCTCTCAGTGTCATGCAGTAGCCGGCCATGTTCTCACTCAGGCCGGTCCCTCTTTCACTCGGCTTGGGCCGTGTCTTTAGGCCTGGCTAGGCCAAGCCGTTTTCATGCCAGCCGGTTGGCTAGGTCTTTAGCCTAGTTAGGGGTTGGCTGGTGTCTTTTACAATGGTAACCTTTCCTTGATCCCCTTTTTATAAATCTCTTGATAAACGCCTGAAGATTATGAGTAAGATTTAGCCAATATTTCTCTAGACATTCAAAGAACGCTCTAAAGGTTTCTCAAAAATGACAAGTTTTTATTCGAAAGCATTAAAAATGAGAGTTAAACTATAAAAATAACAAAAAAATGAATGGAAATAATTAGAATAATGTCTGATGTAAGTTAGAGTAGGTCGCTGAATTGTGACTATAAACCTATTCAAATACTATATACTGTACTTTTATGTAAAATTGCATTTGAAGCATGCAAAAGCACGTGGAATTTTTGATGTAGCGTTTCTGGTATTGATCCGGTGCGGATTGCACTCATATACGAGTATAATATATATATATAGGTACTTAATTCAAAGGGTTAAATGGTAATCAGTGTTTTGTTAGTAAACAACCAGTGTGGTTAGTGAAGTGTATGCGTTGCTTGTAGTGATTAATTATTCTGTAGTCTAGAGTCAAATGTGTTCAGGAACTGTAGGTAAACAGTGTAATGTGCTGACAGCTTGTGTGTATACAGAACATACCTGTCTTTTATTTCAGACTGACGGTATGTGGTCTTCTGCAGGCCCAATATGCATTCCATAACATCTCACACAAGTCTTACGTTACAGTCAAGTATTTCACTAAGATGGCTAGGTGAGTTGTCTCCTCTCTACAAGCCTCGCTATCATACAATATAAATAATAAAAAGTGCAATTGTTTGTTTTATTTGGGATTAAAGACAATAGCATGCATCCTTAACTCTTCTGTACCAATGTCAAGGCTATTCAGTTATGCACGGCTGAAGTATTATACAGAGTGCATAGCGTATAATACTACTAATACCATCTCTGCCTCCTTGCTGACAGCTTTGAGAGTTAGAGACCTTATGTCACACTAGCGGATTTGTGGATACACTAACAAAGAAGTTCATTCCCAAAAGAAAGGATTCTCTTTTTATGAAATAGATTGTATTGTTCCATATTGGAGTTGTCTTTTCTTGCAGTGGCGCATCAGACTGTGTGATATTCCTATACCTCGGCATTAACTTAGTCAGGATAGACCATCAGTTCCATGCTGGATTCATTGCAGTTACAATCCTCCTTACTCTTATCTCCCGCTTCATTGGTAAGCTCATCTATTGCTGTCGTAAATAGGGTCTAGATGGTTGCTGAGAGACAGCTGCGCAAGATGGCCGCTCCTATTTGTATGGGTCTGAGTAAAGTTATAAATTGTTCAATTAGCAAAATATAAGTTAACATGAGTGCAAAATGCAAACGAACACCACCACATCCACCAAGGCAGCTTTTCATCAATGTAGCCGCCTTCACAATAGTTACCGTTGTAGGATTTTTTTGAAACACGGATTTTACCTTCTCATAATATTTACCCCATTAGAAATCTTCAGCCATTATTATTAGTTGTACAGCTTTTCTCTTTCATTAATAAACGAATTAAATTCTTGGTTTAATGTCGGACGTGAGCGGGTCTTGACACACCTTTTCTCCTGTTTGGAACTCTCAATCCAATAAATTTTATTAATTGTTGGAATTCCACCACTTTCTGAAATATTCTTCTATCATCTTGTGAAAAAATTCAGGAAAGTTTGTTACCTTTTTAGCTTATGGGGAGTTGCCTACACTTTGTCACCAAAATATTGTCTGAAGATTTTGTACACTTCATAAATTTGCTCACTCGTAAAACCTTCGGTTCATTTTCTTAGCTATTATTTTGTTTTTAGCCAACTCTGTGCTATTACAGAACTACATCCTTCTGATATTGATATAGTTTCCATGTGTTTTAGGAAAATTTTGAATTCTTTTGGTGATATAAAAGTATTTGTGCACTCGGTTTGGCTGTGGCCTTCATCAATTTCTCAACATTTACATATCGATCTCAGGTGTATAGCAAGCGGTCTAATCTCATGTCAACTAATTTGACTGCTTCTATTATATATAAATCTCAATGTTTGTCCATCTGTCGTCTGTGATTCTGTCCGTCTAGCTATAGCTATTAAAATCTTGGGATGAAAAGTTTGCTTCATGCTGGATTTGAACTCACAAAGATTATTACTGCAAGTTTCTAACTACCATCTTACCACTAGGCTACGCAGTTTTTACAGTTCATCTATTATCATATACTGTATACCCTTCTCCAGGTTGCATTTGCCCAATGACGTATTAATGGATATATTGCGCTCACGTGTGACGATGCCCCTGCTATAAATTATTTTTTGCTTAACTTTATGAAACACTGTACTGTTTCGTTATTAAGGCGAATTTGTTCTCTGCCATATGATATCAACAAAATCTTTTCTCGAAATTACAATTGGGCAGTCAGTGTAATGATTATTGACGAAATTGAAAATGTTCTACTCGGTGAAATCCTTTCCACAACACACGAAATAGATGTTCAGCGTTAATCGGTTTGAGTTATGGTGAATACGAAAACAGATACATGCGGTTGATAAAATTTTAACCGATGACAAATTTGAAGTTTAGGTTCATAAAATACATACTAAACCTTAGCTTTAAGCATGTTTAGTAAGCTAAATCCATATAAGTGAATTTCAACTTTTATGTTATACGTCTGCCTTGAAAGTACGAACCATACTGCACGTAGTACATTATGTATATAGTGGTATAGAGACCTTTTTACTCACACACTTCTATGCACTAGTTGTTATTATTAATTCAACTAAATCATGATTTTTATTTGATTTTCTCAATTTGTATTAATTGTATCATTACCAAATTACCTGTTTTACTATAATTACAATGAAAGTGTTTTCATCATAGCATTGTAGTTTACATACATATTTATTTGTTCTCCTAATATATTTCATCTGCTCAAAAGACTTTTTCCAACTACACTACATTTCCCTTGATTCTGATTATAACACATTAATTTATTGGGAGTTCTTGGCACTTACCTTGCATTTCACGATTACTAAATACGAACAAAATATATTTCTTTTGTTTATTTATGGCTTACACGTTATTTCTTTCAATTAAAATTAGATATGCAATCAGTTATATTTAAAACATCTTTGTTTGTCTTAATAATTCCTATTTTTCATTTAACGTTTTTCTCTAATACCGATATAGTATATTAACATTCGCAATTTCCTTTCCTCAACAGATGAGAATTGAGTTCGTTACATACGCGTTTCACGAAAGTTCATTACAGTGCTCGCTTTGCGTATTAGCTTACACATCTTTCCTTCGAATCCAACGACTTTCTGATTCGTGATTGATTTCACTTTATAGAACAAACATAGTTACATCACTACCTTACTGTACTATCATGTAAGATTATAAGTATCAGCTATTCCTCCCTCTCTTATATTCAAAAAATAATTATTACATTTATAAAGTTTTTATAAATTTAGAAGTTTATAATATGAGTTTGTAAAGTTCGTTTTGTTATTATTATTGCAGAGTTGCTTTTTTAAACATAATTTGAATATAGTGTTTCAAGTTCAAACATAGTTTATTTTCCCAACACTGTTATTATCACTTAATTGGTTTCCAATCTTTCTTTATTATTAATATTAGTTTATCATATAACCATTTTTTTCAGACATTGTTTTAATAAATTTCAATTACAAAATACTTCCATATTTAGTTAGTTTTTATTGTGGATTTATCTTTTAGATATATATATGCTGAAAAGTTACTAGTGCTTTCAAAGAGAAAAACCTGCAATTCACCTCTTGGATGGTGTGGCTTTATATAAAAGTTGAAATACCAAGTGTTGTATGCATTCAAAAGTGGTCTGTGCAAAAACATTTTTTTACCCGAGCAACGCTGGGTATTCAGTAGTCTACTATAAAAGTTTCATCGCTTCTATTTCACCGTTTGTTTTCTTTTTTAGACGAATATGTAAGAAGTGAGCTTGATAACTTGTGGCACAAAATGGCTTTTTTTCATGTCTTTCTACTTAAATTGGCGCTCACTAATCCGGCATGTTTGGGCTTTTACTTATGCTTGTATTTGTGACTTACTTTGTGACTTACTGCATTTGTATTAGTCATAGATAAGTCACAGTACATGTATTCTATAAACTGTAGCATCACCTCAAAAGTACGGAAGTGAGGAACTTTATTTTTATCACTCCGTGTTTTCTCCTAAATTTATTATCAAGTCTACATCATTTTGAAAATAATTTGCAACTTGAAATATCATTTGTTTCTATTAATTAAAGTTGTTTTATCTTTATGTATTTAACAGTTTATACTTAACTAGCACAACTCTTTCATTTTCAATGCTAATTGCTACACCGCTCTCACTGCTCTCACAGCAAAAATCTATGAATGTGTTGATTGAGGACGATCAGTAGACGATTGTCCTTCATGCGTGCGGAAGAGTATTTTAGAGTATCTAATCAGATAGATTTGTGGTGCATTCATATGGATTATGGTAAATAAAAGTTATAAGATTGACAATTGAGCGTTGCTTGAAGTGGCCTGATTTTTCACCTTAAAGCCTGGTTCCCATATACACCGCCAGCCCCGGCGACAGCACCGCAAGGCTATTAGCGGTGTAATGTGAACCTATGCGCCGAGTACTGCCGGTGGTCAGCGCAAGAGTTCAGCGCTTTTCAACAGTCGAGAAGAGCCGCAGGCAAAACCTTCCAGAAATGCACTGGACAGGTGGAGGTCAGCATTTCAAAAAACTTCATAGTGAGCGAACATTCTCCTATTCGATTATTAGCTATGCAGCTTTATGTGAACATAAGCTGCTGAGCCTAGCGCCGCAAGTGTTTTTATATGGATTATGGTAAATAAAAGTTATAAGATTGACAATTGAGCGTTGCTTGAAGTGGCCTGATTTTTCACCTTAAAGCCTGGTTCCCATATACACCGCCAGCCCCGGCGACAGCACCGCAAGGCTATTAGCGGTGTAATGTGAACCTATGCGCCGAGTACTGCCGGTGGTCAGCGCAAGAGTTCAGCGCTTTTCAACAGTCGAGAAGAGCCGCAGGCAAAACCTTCCAGAAATGCACTGGACAGGTGGAGGTCAGCATTTCAAAAACTTCACAGTGAGCGAACATTCTCCTATTCGATTATTAGCTATGCAGCTTTATGTGAACATAAGCTGCTGAGCCTAGCGCCGCAAGTGTTTTGCTGCACAATATTACCCAGGGGTCTCGAAGCCAATATGGGAACCAGGCTTAAATAAGCTGTAGCTAGGTTGCTGTTATAACTCTTCCCTCATATGAAAGTGTTTAACGTCACAGAACACAACACTTATTATGGTAAGGATTGTTCTGCAAACCGGCCAGACGGCTGGATTACTGCAGTTTGTCAAGTGTCGGTGTCGCAGGCTTAATGTCATGAGTTCAAATCTAGTGCAAAACAATCTTTGATGCAGGACTTTATTACCACCTATATTATATCTCTAGTGTGATGGTTTCAAGGGAGATTACAAGATCAGAGGGCTATAAGTATAACATAATCATTGGATATGTATTTTAGTTTGTGTTTAGCCTGTGAATCTATTGCTTCATAGGCTTCTATTGTCTAGACAGCGAATGTTCTTTCTTAAACCAGGATTATTTTTTACCTGTTTTTCAATTTCACTGTTTTATATATTATGGAAATTCTCTCACTCATTTTAGTTACCTATGGACTGAGTGCTATTATGAATAGATCAAGGGTGAGACAGATCAGTAAAAGAGAGCAATTTATCATGGTGAGTGGTAGGATGTCAGTGTGCCATTTTATTATTATTATTGTCACTTTTGTCGCTGATAATTAATTAATAATTGCTAACATGTTCATCTTATTTGCCATTTGAGTTTTAAATATATTTAAATATTATTTTGTTTGTTGCTCGAAGCAGCATGCCGTATCGCTACTACAGTTGACCCTTTGATTTAAGAGCTCCTAAAAATTTTATATTGTATGCTCTATGCTTTCTATCGTATGCTCTATGCTTTCTATCGTATGCTCTATGCTTTCTATCGTATGCTCTATGCTTTCTATCGTATGCTCTATGCTTTCTATCGTACGCTCTATGCTTTCTATCGTATGCTCTATGCTTTCTATCGTATGCTCTATGCTTTCTATCGTATGCTCTATGCTTTCTATCGTACGCTCTATGCTTTCTATCGTACGCTCTATGCTTTCTATCGTATGCTCTATGCTTTCTATCGTATGCTCTATGCTTTCTATCGTATGCTTTAGAACCCTATTATTTAATTTTACACTCAAACTAACTTTAAACATACGGCACCGAAGTTTTTCGAAACATTTCAATTTTGTAAATCAGCAAATATGTAGACGGAGCCTCATTTTGTGTTCAAATACTATTAAACACTACTTTCATACTTTCGTTTTTATTTTTAAATTTTTGAATTCTGAAAGTGAGTGGCACTAGTAGAAGAAAGAGAAGAAGGCAATGTTTTTTTTAGAATTAAGGCAAGAAATTATAGAGTGAGATAAGCAAACTTCATCGTATAAACTCTTTAAAAATGTTTTTGAAGAAGGTTTAAAAGGTTTCTCTCTAAAAGGTTTTGTAGTAATTAACACAGAGAACAAAATGAATGAAAGTGAAAATGAAAAGCCAAAAACAAAAATGTTAAAAAAATGCTAAATAATCTATGTTGTTATTTCATGTGTTGTAAATTAGACTAGTTCTGTATCTCTATTACTACCTATACCTTCACATCGTCTGTTTCCTGTATCATGTCTCCACTTCTATTCGCTTGTTTTCATTCTTCAAATAAAGAGCATGAAAATTGTTATTATTGATTTTAGTTTTAATAAATAAATTTTTACATGCATTTATTTATTTATTTCATTACAATTAGTTATATACATATTTATAATTATATGGTCGTTATATATAATCATACAGTTATAGATAATTATATACACATACCGTAAAACCTCTAATCGAACGCCATTGCGCTCCATTCTTCAACCCTTTCTCTCTAGTGGTGGCCAGTTGGAGGTGGCGTTCAAATAAAGGCTGGCGTTGTATTTTTAAATGGCTTGTCAGACATTTGGCAAAATAAATTTAGCCCCTTTTACAGGCGAAGCGAATGTCGCCTATATTTTGCTCTCTTTATTTTGGTAGAGCGATATTAAACCTTTTAGATGCAATAAATCTACTACTAACTCACCTCCAACTTGTCAAAGATCTTTTAATAAATACGGATTGAGAAACCGAGAAATATCTCTACCAGTTGATATCTATTGCTTGCCCTTAATCTGCAGTGATATTATATAGTGTGTATCCAGCTTTGCAATTTGTTGGAGCTTTCAACTTTTGTTTCATTCTGAATTTAAAGACATATTTTTATTTTATATTTATATTTACCAATGTTGCGTTACAGCTCAGTGCACTCATTGAGATGTTTGATACAGTTTGCAGCCAAAACTAGCTTTTATGTGCAATAGAAGAGGCGTTACGAGCGTCGACCAATTGTAAGATCAGAGTACCGCAATGTTGGTGTCAAACAATATGCTATAAATCTGCAAATTTATAAGTTATATAATTATAATCTATCAAATGCTACAAATATGTAATCAAGAACAAGTGACATAAATGAACCATACTTATATTACATCCAGAAACAAAATTAACTCTTTTAAAACAAAAATATTTTCTCCGTTTACTCGGATAATTGTGTTCTGGTTGTTGCTTTTGACGGAACCAACATCTTCTGGTTGTCCAATGCCTTCCACAAAGTTTCCTGGCCTCAACTTGTCATTCGCACTGCTGAACTAGTCGGTATTAGCATCTAAACAGTTTTTTGGCAGAGCAAAACTTCACATGTTGCATTCAGCACAAATGCAACATGTAACAGTTATCCTCGCGTAACGTAACTTTTGGTGGGGAACTAGTCGGGCATCTACTACCGTAAATGTAAACCGTTTTTCATATACTTTGAAAAATCAAGACCGTTTTAAACAAGGAACTACTATTAGCCTGAGACCTTCATTAATGATTGTAGTGCCACTTTTAAAGTTTTAGCGAAAAAGCGAAAGACTTTGGAGTTGGAAGACGAGAGAATTGATTGTTATTAATGTAAACGATTCGTTATTACTACGATTTTTTGGACACTTCTGCTAATCACTTGATATTATGAGTTCATAAAGATCAAAGATTGTCAAATTGGCAGTCAAATGAAGTTGGCATTCAAATAGAGGGTGGAACTTTATTTTTCAACTCACCTTTCATAGTGGCAGAAAAATAGAGGTGGTGGACAAATAGAGCTGGCAGACAAATAGAGGTGCCGTTCAAATAGAGGTGGCGTTCAATTAGAGGTGGCATTCAGTTAGAGGTTTTACGGTAGTTATTAATTATTTCTATGGTGTGGCTTTTAAAGGTTTAACGAAAAACCATAAAGCATTGAAGCTGGAAAACGAACTTTGATACGAACAAAAACAACGAACGAATGAATTGTTATTGAAGTAACCGGGTCATAGGTCCGGGTTATGGGTTCATAAAGATCAAGAATCTCAAAGTAAAAGTAGCGCTCAAATAGAGGTGGTGTTCAATTAAAGGGTGGCACTCTATTTTTCAACCCTTCTATAGTGGCGCGCGAACAGAGGTGACGTTCAATTAAAGATGGCATTCAAATAGAGGTTGCGTTTAAATAGAGGTTTTATGGTATGTGTATATATACACATATGTATATATACACATATGTATATATACACATATGTATATATGCACACATGTATATATCTACATATGAATATATTTTTTATTTGCGTCAAAAAAATTTATTTCCATATCTCTATATTTACATGTCTCTATATCTACAACTTATATTTTCCTACAGTTCTGCAGACAGTTGTACTAAACTATTAGGCCATGTGGTCACCTTGCTATACAACGGATTTGCACATCATACTTATCACACCTGCTAATCTTTAATGCCTATTGGTTAAAATACGCACGCTTCATCTAGCATCTTCAGAGCATGACGCAATCTTTTTTCTTAATGATGGCTTAATTATAATAATGCTCTTATTTAAGAGCATAAATAAACACTTACGTTACTCTAATTCATTGGGTAAAGAAACCTAGCTAATTAAAAGTAAGTTTTTTATGCAAAAACTTTCTTTTTTACCCGTGCAAAGTCGAGCATTCACTTGGAGAATATACGTGTTTGTCATTGTCATAATGTATTCAGGCATATGGTGGACTTAGAGGAGCTGTGGCCTTCTCACTTGTATCCCTCCTCGAAGGAAAACTGGAGCAACAGACTCAATTTATGTTCATGACTACCATCCTTGTTGTCATCATATTCACAGTGTTTATCCAAGTAAGTCGCATCAGGTTAACATATTAACTCACTATTGTAATGATCCGTCATTTCCGATGTTGTTGCCCCCATTAAAATTTCTGAAAATTAAAAAGCTCCTGCCAACTTTATAATCTCTAGTAAACCGTGTTCAACTTTTAAGAACTTGTTGAAGATTTTGTGATTAGCATTGTATTGATTAGCAGGGGTCCTATGCCAGAGTACCTCCTTATATATATATTTTTTCCAGTTGGAACTTTTTATATCAGACCCTACAAGCTAGTGGTTTGAAGCTATTTTCCCTGCAATTAATAAATGTGTTACTTATTCTAACAGGAGTTGTTTTCCCTCAGCTGCTTTGCTTGCTTTAGTACTGATAATTACTGATATGGTAAGCAGCACATTAATGACTCGGTTGGTTTCTTATGAGTCCTTGGTTAGTGTTGTATTTGATTAGCGAAGTTTGTTTCCCTGACATAGCTTTCACTGTATATACATGAGAAGATATGAACATGGCAGCAAATTAAAGTTCAATGGCATTTGCTTAAACTGTTTTTGTTTATTTATTAAGTAAATTTAGTCATAAGCATTCAACTACAAATAAGTATGGCTGATGAGTGTGGTGTTTGGTTAACGAGGTGTGTTCGCTTTCATAACAATACTATCTGTCAAAATAGACCAACATTTTAAGAGGTTGATATTATGCTGATTAGGGTCTACGATCAAAGGACAACTTTTATAGATTAGCTAAGTCTTTGTTTGATTGGCTGTTCACTTCAATACTTCAGCAGCTTATGATGGTCATTCATGGTCATTCTTGTAGATCGCATTCATAAGATCTTAGACACAAAAATCACATGATTGTCCGTTTTACTAGTTGTACTACCTTTCATGTTTTATCATGTCTCTGGGACTTTATAGCTGAATGTGCACTGTAACCATACATATATTCAAGACGTTTCATTTGTAATAATTTTTTTGATCTCAGTCAGCAAAAAATTTCATTTGGAATGCTGTTCATTTTATGAATCCTATGTTTTTCATGCGACATTGTGTGCGTCGTGCAACATCGTGTACTACTGCAGAGGACGCGTAGGTGAATCGGTCTAACTGGCTAATTTCTAAAGAATTTTATAAAGTGTTAGGTATCGTAGAAACCTGAGAAGTCTAAAGTAGAACTGCAAACAAACAATTAATTGCATTATACTCACACTATATACTGTACATTAGCCGAGCACGAGCCAACTCTATATAGATATTCTTTTTTTTAAATGATTGTGACCCATTTTAGGCTAGAATATCTAAAATGAACACGGAGGTAAGCGCAATAGCTATCCTCATTGTTATTATAGCACAGGTTCTTTTGTGATATTGCAGGGTGGCACCATCAAACCTCTCGTAACCCTTCTGGATATCAGGACTAAGGAAAAACAAGAGCAGCTCATGCTGTTCGATGAGCTTAATGCCAACATTACTGATCATGTTATGGCAGGCATTGAAGAGATCATTGGGAACCATGGTCGTTTCTTTTTCTATGTAAGTTAGTCATAGCCTGAGGTATGCAAGTCGGTTATACAATGCAGCTAGTTGAAAATTAATCATAACATGAGGTATATAAATCAGTTATACAATACAGCTAGTTGAAATTTAGTCATAACCTGAGGTATATAAGTCAGTTATACAATACAGTTAGTTGAAAGTTAATCATAACCTGAGGTATATAAGTCAGTTATACAATACAGCTAGTTGAAAGTTAGTCATAACCTGAAGTATATAAGTCAGTTATACAATACAGCTAGTTGAAAGTTAATCATAACCTGAGGTATATAAGTCAGTTATACAATACAGCTAGTTGAAAGTTAGTCATAACCTGAGATATATAAGTCAGTTATACAATACAGCTAGTTGAAAGTTAGTCATAACCTGAGGTATATAAGTCAGTTATACAATACAGCTAGTTGAAAGTTAGTCATAACCTGAGGTATATAAGTCAGTTATACAATACAGCTAGTTGAAAGTTAGCCATAACCTGAGGTATATAAGTCAGTTATACAATACAGCTAGTTGAAAGTTAGTCATAACCTGAGGTATATAAGTCAGTTATACAATACAGCTAGTTGAAAGTTAGTCATAACCTGAGGTATATAAGTCAGTTATACAATACAGCTAGTTGAAAGTTAGTCATAACCTGAGGTATATAAGTCAGTTATACAATACAGCTAGTTGAAAGTTAGTAATAACCTGAGGTATATAAGTCAGTTATACAATACAGCTAGTTGAAAGTTAGTCATAACCTGAGGTATATAAGTCAGTTATACAATACAGCTAGTTGAAAGTTAGTAATAACCTGAGGTATATAAGTCAGTTATACAATACAGCTAGTTGAAAGTTAGCCATAACCTGAGGTATATAAGTCAGTTATACAATACAGCTAGTTGAAAGTTAGTCATAACCTGAGGTATGTAAGTCAGTTATACAATACAGCTAGTTGAAAGTTAGTCATAACCTGAGGTATATAAGTCAGTTATACAATACAGCTAGTTGAAAGTCAATCATAACCTGAAGTATATAAGTCAGCTATACAATACAGCTAGTTGAAAGTTAGTAATAACCTGAGGTATATAAGTCAGTTATACAATACAGCTAGTTGAAAGTTAATCATAACCTGAAGTATATAAGTCAGTTATACAATACAGCTAGTTGAAAGTTAATCATAACCTGAGATATATAAGTCAGTTATACAATGCAGCTAGTTGAAAGTTAGTCATAATCTGAGGTAGGTATATAAGTCAGTTAGACAATACAGCTAGTTGAAAGTCAATCATAACCTGAAGTATATAAGTCAGCTATACAATACAGCTAGTTGAAAGTTAGTAATAACCTGAGGTATATAAGTCAGTTATACAATACAGCTAGTTGAAAGTTAATCATAACCTGAAGTATATAAGTCAGTTATACAATACAGCTAGTTGAAAGTTAATCATAACCTGAGATATATAAGTCAGTTATACAATGCAGCTAGTTGAAAGTTAGTCATAATCTGAGGTAGGTATATAAGTCAGTTAGACAATACAGCTAGTTGAAAGTTAGTCATAGCCTGAGGTATATAAGTCAGTTATACAATACAGCTAGTTGAAAGTTAATCATAACCTGAGGTATATAAGTCAGTTATACAGTTCAGCTAGTTGAAAGTTAATCATAACCTGAGGTATATAAGTCAGTTATACAATACAGCTAATTAAAAGTTAGTAATAACCTGAGGTATATAAGTCAGTCATACAAACAGCCAGTGAATTTAACAAGCTCCAACATGAAATCTGTTAAGCACAAATTGTGTAAGCAAATGACCACCAGAATCTGAATTTCATTATTGTTGTCTATGCAACTAGCACACAGTGTTGCAGTGTTTAATTTGGTTGATAAGCTCACAGTAAATACCTACAACTTGTCATCTATTGATTGTTAAAAGCATAGACCTATTAACTATTCTATAGTTAATTAACTATTACTATAACTATTACTATAACTAATTAACTGTACTATTATATTACTATACTAAAGTCTAATTAATAGGCCTATGCTCAAAATGGAGGATCACTTTTTGAGTCATTGCAGTTAACTGCAAAAATCTAATGTAATTTGCAGTCTACGAGTATCTGTACACTGTGAAGGTAAGGTACATAGTGATAGTTTCCTACAATGGACTACTCAAACATTACTATACACGTAATAGTGCATTATGTATTATATTATCATTATATATTGCATTAGGGATTTTAAAATTTCGTGTAGCTACGGTTTCCTAAAGGCTATTAAAGTCAGTTTGTTGTTAACTCTTCTGAATATATAAGTAGGATAATTTTACCGTTTCATTGTACACTCACTTCAGTATACTTATACATACAAGTATTCCTGAGAATACATCCCATAGTAGTAGCGATAAATGCAGTTCCTAACTCGACTGTAGGTTATTTGCTAATATCCATTTTACTATTATTTTTTTGTAATTGTAATTTTTGTAGTGTAATTTTTTCCACGAAATCTCATTACGTCAGTTTCAACAGATGTTTCATGTATTGAGTAACTATTTGATAAATCTAGTTTTCTCAAAACTTATTCCTGTTGTGTAGATTCCATGTTTGTTATGTTCCTATCTGCTAGTGTTTACAGCTTCAGGGAATTTATTGCATGGTACAATTGGTCTCTGCATCTAAATATTTATCAAAACATTAAGTGCAATTGTTGTAGGACTGGTTCATTCATCTGGATGACAAATACATAAAGCACATACTACAAAGGAATCCCATGAGAAAGGATGAGAAGATTATGAAACTCTATGAGAAAATAGCACTCAAGTAAGAAAGAACATCATTTTGGTAAAATCAGCTTTTTACAGGCTCAGCTAGTTATATGATGCATGTCAGTAGCCATAGTTTGAAACAGATAACTTATTTGTATTGAAAATGTATGCGTATTGAAAATGTATGCGTACACTCTTGAATTTTTATAGATTTTATGCTATTCTTATTTTCTAATGGACTCAAAGGGTATTTTATATTGACAACAAGCAAGTTGAAGACTAGTTAGTGTATTAAATGACGAAGTAGAAAGAGTTTATCTACCCTTGGGTATATAAGCCAATAGCCATTTAATCAAAAGCAATTTTATTAGATTTTGAGTATTTATACAATTTTGTCTGAATATTATTGAATATGTAGCAATTTATTTGCGCAATAATGTTTAATATTTTTTATGGCAAGGCAGCCTTCTGTCATAAATGTTGTCATATATGCACATTCCTTGATGTTGATGTATGTGTTGCGTTTCAGGCAGCACTTTGCAACGCTGAGAGGCACTGAAGCTGCCGAGAATTTTGAAGGTGGTGCAGCTGGAAATCTGGAAGATGAGTAAGTCGGAATTTGTCTCCATGTTTAAGTTATCAGAGCAGCTTAACATATGGTTTCATAGATATCTAGGTTCTCTATATCTTGTGATATGATTATAAATAGCATGTGACACAAGTATAGATATCACGCAACACGTTTATAGATATCATGTGACACGATTATAGATATCACGTGACACGATTGTAGATATCATGTGGCATGATTATAAATATCATGTGACACAAGTATAGATATCATGTGACACAAATATAGATATCGTGTGACATGATTATAGGTATCACGTGACACGACTAATGTGAAGCCATATAGATGAAGCTTGCTACCGTAGATGACACCCTGAGACTATGAGATTATTGATAGGAAACTAATGGATAGTACTATAGATATTGAGTTACTTACATAAAATCCATGAAGTGATTGCCATAAAACAAGGAGCAGGAAATCATGATCATGAAATTATACATTTATAATGGCACTCTGTAGACTCTATTGTATTATTCACTGAATGGATGCTGGGCTTACCAGCGTTCTGTATTCTATAAATGAGTGACAGGCCACTTTCCTTGATGAAATCAAATATTTGAGGCATAGCAGCTCATTAGATTCTCAGGTGTATTGCACTCCGTTGACTGCCCTAGTTAGTATATTGTAACCTATTGGCTGCTCAAGTTAGTATATTGCACTCTATCGGCTGCTCAAGTTAGTGTATTGTATACTATTGGCTGCTCAGGCTAGTATATTGTACCCTATTGGCTGCTCAAGTTAGTATATTGCACTTTATTGGCTGCTCAAGTTAGTATATTGCTCCTTATTGGCTGCTCAAGTTAGTATATTGCACTCTATTGGCTGCTCAAGTTAGTATATTGCTCTCTATTGGCTGCTCAAGTTAGTGTATCGCACCTTATTGGCTGCTCTAGTTAGTATATTGTACCTTATTGGTTGCTCAAGTCAGTATATTGCACTCTATTGGCTGCTCAAGTTAGTATATTGTATACTATTGGCTGCTCAGGTTAGTATATTGTACCCTATTGACTGCTCAGGTTAGTATATTGCACCCTATTGGCTGCTCAAGTTAGTGTATCGCACCTTATTGGCTGCTTTAGTTAGTATGTTGTACCTTATTGGCTGCTCAAGTTAGTATATTTCACTCTATTGGCTGCTCAAGTTAGTGTATTGTATACTATTGGCTGCTCAGGTTAGTATATTGTACCCTATTGACTGCTCAGGTTAGTATATTGCACCCTATTGGCTGCTCAAGTTAGTGTATCACACCTTATTGGCTGCTCTAGTTAGTATGTTGTACCTTATTGGCTGCTCAAGTTAGTATATTTCACTCTATTGGCTGCTCAAGTTAGTGTATTGTATACTATTGGCTGCTCAGGTTAGTATATTGTACCCTATTGACTGCTCAGGTTAGTATATTGCACCCTATTGGCTGCTCAAGTTAGTATATTGCACTCTATTGGCTGCTCAAGTTAGTGTATTGCACCTTATTGGCTGCTCAAGTTAGTATATTGCACTCTATTGGCTGCTCAAGTTAGTATATTGCTCTCTATTGGCTGCTCAAGTTATTGTTTTGCGCCCTATTGGTTGCTCAAGCTCGGATATTGCACTCTATTAGCTGCTCAGTTTGATCAACACATATTAACAGTCACTAACTTTACACAACTTGCTTTAACATGGTCAGTTCACTAATTCAATTGCTTCACATTCTATGCTTGTATTAATTTTGCCTAAAAACTGAGAATGTGACATTGAGAAGGGGCGATTCCTGGCAACTAATTTTCAGCCCAATGCAGTTGACATTTTAGTTGTGGCATCTTTACCCCCCCCCCCACATTTATCACGATAAATCACTTCATGTTTCTAGGGGAGCAATGGTTGAGAGAATGAGTGCATCAACTGGGCTCGTTGGAGATGGTCGGAGAGCTGCCAGGCCATCTTTGCTTAGCCAGCTCACTAGATATGGTAACATCGAGGAACCTGAACATGTTGACGATATAGCCTACATAACTCCAGAAATGTTAGAGGGTGGGTCTCTCTACATTAAATGTATTATATTCTATGCTTTTATACTTCTAGTAACTAGCTTCTGGTGTGGGTAGCAACTGAGAACTTCGCTGATACAAAGGTCACGATGAAATAAGTTAACTAGACGGCTTAATTACCGTAGACTGGCAGAATTGTAGTCGGTACTCAGATGTCTATGCAGCATTTAGAGGAAACTAGTATGACAAATTTTTAATTATCCTTATTGGAGGCTTTTGAGACATTTGTAATAATATTTATGTAACTAGATTTAATATTCTAGCAATCATAAACAAATACAAAATAAAATATATGCCGATAGAGCCTCGTAGGACTAGACTTTTATCGCAATAGCTGATGTGACTACAAGAGATATAGACAGGCTGTCTCACTATATACATCATTTGGGCAAGTCGGGGCATATCCTTTTTTCGGAGCATTTTTACCTCGATAATTTTTGTCGATTTTGATCTTCAAATATTTTGACAATGAGATCGCCTAACACAACAAACAACATCTCCAATGATAGAAAACTTTCTTTCTGTTAAAATCTACTAAAATTGGACGCAACAACATCTTTAAACATATTAAATTCTGTGTTAAACATGTTATATTCTATGCTAAACATATTTTATTCAACGTTAGACGTATTATATGTTATGTTGGACATGTTATGTTCTACGCTACACATATTTTATTCATGCTAGCTGGGTTGTCGAGACAGTACAGCAAGGCTCTCAGCCATTGGTCGGCTCTTCAATTCACTAATGTCAGAGATCGCAAGCCCTATTAATAAAAATTATGTCATTATTTTGGACATGTTTGTTAATCATTAATTAAATAGTATTTAATAATAGCGAAAACAACATCTAATAATTGTGCAAATAGTAATATGTTTGGATGTCAATCAACAATCAATCAATAGACAATCAATCAATCGACAATCAATGTGTGGTTAAAATCTAAAAGTATTTGGATGACAGCTGAGTTAGGCAATTTAATATTATTCAATAGCATTTTCTTTGTTGTGCTTCTCATACCTTGCTTATCACCTTACAAGACTGGTCTGCTGCTGGTACTTTACCATGTATTATGTAGCGTATTTTAGAGGTTTCAACGTCTGTATGATTCACTTGAGACCTAATACATACATTTGGGGCTAACACTTTCAAAAGTGTAGTCTATTATTGCATGTCATCCTAAACTTGTTTGACAGATGAAGAGCTAACCGCTGTGCAGCAGAGAAAGTTGAGTCGGCAGAAAAACATCGGATCTGAGGATCTGAAGGATGCGCAACAACTCCGAATGCTGCTCACCAAACCAGGATCATCTGTATGTTTATAGAGATATCAAGTATATCGATAGTCATACTGTGTGTTATATATAGTCATACTGTGTGTTATATATAGTCATACTGTGTGTTATATATAGTCATACTGTGTGTTATACATATAGTCATACTGTTTGAGCGCAGTCATAAGAGGGATATCAGGAGTAGTTAAGAATGAATTATTTTAGTGTCAGCTTCTTAATTAAGTACAGCTGCCGAAATTTGCTAAGCTGCTGGACTGACTGTTGAGTGAACTCTGCTCTCTTGTGAGCATCATATGACTCATTTATCTTTAAATACTTTTGGACTTGCTGGCTTAGTAATACAATAGATAATAGATAATATAATGTTATAGATGGATGCAAGAGAGATAAGGAGTAAGGTTGATATGGATGATAGGTCAAACCTTATGTTCCTTCTACAAGAGAAGAACAAAAGGTTAGAAAGATTCAAGCGAAGCCTGAGCAATGTAGGAAATGAAAGTCTCATCTTCCCTAACAACGCCTCCACCGCTATGGCAACAATTCCAGAAGGTAGGCGCTGCTACACCATCTTTTAATGTATACTGAGGGCTTTTTATTTTCATCATGCGAGAGCTTTAAAATAAATATTACATGGTCCAATTCATTTGCTAATAAAATAGTTGCAGATTGCTGTTGACTGAGACACAATTCAAGTTATTTGTACATGAAATTAGGTGTACATGTAATTAGGTGTACATGTAATAAGGTGTACACATAATTAAGTGTACATGTAGTTAGGTGTACATGTAATTAGGTGTACATATATTAAGGTGTACATGTAATTAGGTGTACATGTAGTTAGGTGTACATGAAATTAGGTGTACATGTAGTTAGGTGTACATGTAATTAGGTGTACATATAATAAGGTGTACATGTAATTAGGTGTACATGTAGTTAGGTGTACATGTAATTAGGTGTACATGTAGTTAGGTGTACATGTAATTAGGTGTACATATATTAAGGTGTACATGTAATTAGGTGTACATGTAGTTAGGTGTACATGAAATTAGGTGTACATGTAGTTAGGTGTACATGTAATTAGGTGTACATATAATAAGGTGTACATGTAATTAGGTGTACATGTAGTTAGGTGTACATGTAATTAGGTGTACATGTAATAAGGTGTACATGTAATTAGGTGTACATGTAATAAGGTGTACATGTAATTAGGTATACATGTAATTAGGTGCACAGAATCCTCTTTTAGTTTGATTGATAGCCTAATTTTTTTTGTCGAAGTCTGAGGTGTAAAAATCTCAAATTTTCTAGTCGAAATCTAATTTGGTCTAGATCAGAAGCATTGGAAAGCCGCGGAATGACTCTATTATTTGTATAGTCTATGTTCTACCAAATTGCTTGCCACCTGCTGTGGAATATCAAGATGATTAGGAAAGGCATCCTGTATAGAGTTGCAAGCTGTTACATTGCTGAGTGTGTATAGCCTGTGTTCTATTGCATTGCTGAGTGTGTATAGCCTGTGTTCTATTCATTGCTGAGTGTGCATAGCCTGTGTTCTATTGCGTTGCGGAGTGTGTATAGCCTGTGTTACATTGCATTGCTGAGTGTGTATAGCCTGTGTTCTATTACATCGTTTGATATTTCCTTAGGACCTGGTGGGCAGTTGAAGCTGTTACCTTGCTGAGTGTGCATAGCCTGTGTTCTATTACATCGCTTGCTATTTCTTAGGACCCAGTGGGCAGATAGTGAGGAAAAGCATGCTTGGAAGACTAGGCTCTACTGCTGTGAGTCCTTCATAAAATATTTAATCACTCTCTAAGGCAAAGGTGTCAAACACATGGCCCGCGGGCCACATGTGGCCCGCCACCTCATTTTATGTGGCCCGCGAGGGCTTAATTACTCATTCGCCCGAGACTCATTCTCCCTTATTTATAACATTGCTAGGCACACCAACGCGAGTTATCTTGCCTCTGAAATTTGTCTATTCCTTGTGTTGTTATTTTTACATTACATAAGAATAATTTTGATTAGTCAGAAGTAAAATTTTTGGCCAATCAAACAAACGTACATATATACCTCAATGATCTCTCTGGCAAAAGTTATAACTAAATTACTACGCCCATTTCGACATCTACTGAACCGAAAATCATCGCCGTCACTTTAAAATTTCTCGTTCTCGATCAATTTCTTTCAACTCCAGAAGTAAATATGCAGATTCAGAAGGGGTAAGACAGTGAAAGACTGCATAAATCAAATTGAAACATTATTTTTAATGTTTCAAAGTTTTTACTAACTTTTAATTTTGTCAATTTGCATCGTTACACTCGAATAAAAATGCACTTTTTAGGCTGTCAACCGTAGTCAGACAAAAGTTATCATTCAATCTCGATAGGATCATATTCATTCTTAGAGCGGCCCCTGAAGTCTGAAAAGTCAAGAACAGAGTTACTGAACATAATGTTATTGTTTGAAACATGTTTATGACAGTTTATTTGAGTTATATTGGGATGTAGGTTTGCTATGTTATGAAGATAATACTCGCGAGGAAAAATTCGAACTTATAGTTTCGTGATTTTCATGTTCATGACTAACTGTACATGTATAAATAATATTCATAACTTTGTATTGTATGTAATAAATTACTAATTTTAGTCAAACACTGTATATTGTGTAATTTCTTTGGTGCAAGTCTAACTTTGTTTCAGCAAATAGCAAATAATTTTTTGCTGCTTACATATTGATTTTGTGTTGCTGTTGTTGCAATTATTTAGTGTTTGCAGATTTAATGTGTGTATGCCAACAAATTCATGTTCTTAGTAGCTCACAATTTTTGATTTTACTGAAAGTATGCCCATGTTGATGGGTATTGTGTAACTTTTCTGATTTTTTTCAAAAACAAGTGTTCTGCATGTTTTGCTGTGCAACTGTTCTGTTTGCAACTTTAAGTAATAAAGTCAGAGTTATTTAATATCAAAGACTAGTTTAAGTTATTTTATATTATTCGATTACATTTCATTACAATTATAAGTTACATCTGGCCCTTTGAGGACAGCCATTACGCTGATGTGGCCCTCGGTGAAAATGAGTTTGACACCCCTGCTCTAAGGGTATCTTATTGTTTTGTGCTTCATTGCAATATATATTGCAATATATATTGCAATGAATATAAGACCGGCAAATGAAACGTCGAGCAACAGAGAATAGAACCATTAAGTCGTGCGCATTTCACGAAAAATAACGTGCACATTTCACCAGTTTATAGCATTGTCGAATTGCCGAAGGTTTCTGTAATTAACGTAGAAGTACAGAAATCGTTTCCTTTTTGCCGATTTCAAAATGACTGACATTTTGGAAACTTTTGAGTACACACTTTAATATTCTAACTGATGTCCAACGCAGTGTAAGTAAAGGAAATGACGATGATATTTTTTTCTAACGATTCTTATGAGATTTTTACAATATCTCATAAGAATCATTAGAAAAAAATATCATCGTCATTTCCTTTACTTACACTGCGTTGGACATCATTTAGAATACCAAAGTATGTACTCAAAAGTTTCCAAAATGTCAGTTACTTTGAAATCGGCAAAAAGGAAACGATTTCTGTACTTCTACGTTAATTACAGAAACCTTCGGCAATTCGACAATGCTATAGACTGGTGAAATGTTCATGTTTTTTTTGTGAAATGCGCACGGCTTAATGGTTCTATTCTCTGTCGCTCGGCGTTTCAATTTCCGGTCTTAACTTTTATTAAACCAAGCTTTTCAAGCGTTTTGTGACGATTTTCGGCCAAATTAATCTGTCTATTTGTGTATAATCTGATCAGATGGGTAAGTTTTAAGCGACTGTCGACAATTTACAAAGACTTGGTAACATATTTAAATAGGCTTATATGTGTTTTGTATCGTTATTATACTTTAATGACTCTACAAAATGGTTGTTAAGATTGTTGATGAGATTTCGAGACAAGGGTTCGTCTCATTGTTGATGAATAATTTTCGTAAGTTGTGTGCACATGTATTAATCATAAAAACTCACACTTCGCTCCCGCTCGTTTGGTCGTGGGATTACAATATATATTGCAATATATATTGTAATAGGTATTGCATTATATATTGCAGTATACATGTATATACAGGCAAACTCGATAACTCAAACTTCACGGGCCTGAACGAAAGTGTTCGAGTTATCAGAGCGTTCGAGTTATCAGAGCACTGTTACAAGTGCATGTATTTATTAGTAGATACATGTACATATACAAACTATATATAAATCAAAGCATAGATGGCTTGTTGCAAATTAAAAGGCTTCTAATGTAACGTTTAAAAAGATTTATCAGAAAGTATAGATATTTATCTATCACTTGAGATTTGTTTGTTGTTTTATGTGATGTGACTGCCAGAACCTTTTGAGATTAAAACTGATAAAACTTGATCGCGGTAAATGCTCAGAAGAAAAGACATCTTTTTCTTTTAACCTGCTTTAACCAAGATCAGTTTTGCCAACTTTTATTGAAGTTTATGCGAAGGTTACCCTGCTTTTCTTTGCTAAGCGCTTGTTTGGTAAAACTTGACCTTTTGCAAACTTTTAAAAAAGTCGTTAACAAAAACATTTTTCCGGTGGTGACAGTAATAATGACGCCTAAGAACTACTAAAAGTTGATGTTTATCTCTAATAACAACCATCTCTGTAGCCGTTGGGCAAAAAACTGTTTGAGTTAACGAAGTTGAGGTCAAGTTATCTAATGCAATTTGTCATTAGGTGGGAACGGACCAAACAAATCCTTTTGAGTTAACCATGTGTTCGAGCTATCCGTGGATGCTAGTAGTAACCAATAGTATTTTCGCAAGCGCTTTAAACATGCGTATTTTAACCTATGTAATGACTATGACCAGAATTATTCCATTGTATAGCAATGTAGCCGCTTGGTGTAATGGATAGGATGTCTGCCTGCAGACTTTAGGGTTTCGAGTTCAAATCCAGTGCAAAGTGGATTTTGTATTGCTGAAACTATATCATTCTAACTGGACACACAAATGCCAAACACTGAGAGTTATATATATAATATATATATATCTATAATATATACATGTATGTATATATAGGTATATGTGTTAACATAAATATGTGTGTATATGTGCTATAATTTAATTGAAAAAATCTATATGCCTAGTATTTGTACATACAAATATGTGTTTTAATAAACTTTTGGTTTATTTCTTTGCAAGTGCATTTGAGTTATCTTGAAAAATTTGCATGAGCCATTTTATTGTTAACTCCTAAGAAAATTGAACCTCGGTTGAGGTTTTCATAGTTTTATTGACACGATTTATTTCATGTACTAGAATAGATGGATTACGTTTCAAATGATATGCAATGATTACACTACATGTTTCTCTCCATCAGTACTACATCCGTCGCCGGAGGGTAAGAGGTTTGAAACGTCACTATCTTTCTGCATGTTGGTAACTTCAACAGACCAACATAACATCATCAACATAACATATGTTAATCATGTCATTACCATCATAACATATGTTAATCATGTCATTACCATCATAACATGGTGTTTCATACTGTAATACTCCAATTTGTCTATGGTTCCTCTCCATATGCTACACTACATAAGTTGTGATCGTATATTAGTAGTTAAGTTTATCACTCAATGTTGTTGCTCAGATAGATGCTACAGTGGAGAGAAGCACTCCTAGAGATAGCATAACTCCTAGAGATAGCTGGCTTATGCCGCTGAGAATTAAATTTCACCGGGTCTTCCTTAGTGTTTCTTAATATTTTCATGTGTCTATCGCTAGTGAGGTTCATTGTGTCTGTTTCACATTTACATCTCTGTAAGTATCTAGTTTGTCCTATTATCTGTCACTCACCTGCTGTGGAAGTTGCATGTACTCCTCTCCTCGTCACATCAATATAATTTCAACATAGAGTGCCGTCAGGAAGCCAACAAATCATACTTGGAAAAATTAAATTTGGCATTGTAGAACTTTATTTGTAGCATGGTTGGCTGCTATAATTGTTCTGTGTGATTTTTAGGGCATAGAACGGCAATCACGACTCACGACTCGGCGAGTTATTCGGTCAGAAGAGGACGATAGCATGACTAGATCTAGGAATAATCGTATCTCGCTAGAAAGGAAAAATTCAGACCAAATGGATGGTGCCAACCGCAATCAGCACAATCGTTTAAGCAATGATAGTGTGTTCTACAGCGGACCAGAGGAGATCGAACTCGCTCTCTATCCTAAAGCATCTACCAATGATGGGCCTCAGGCTATGGGAGGTTGCCTTGAGGATATCGAGCGAGGTGAGGGTCTACCGTTAGCTACGAGCAGCCAGGAAGCTACAGATCAACTCTTACCTGTGGTGGAGCTATCGGAGAAAGACAGTGAAGAATCATTATCGAAGAGAGGAGCGGCGATTAATAACCAACCAGAAGCAGCTGAAGCAGAGAGTAATAAAGATCAAGCTGAAACTGATCATCTGCTCAGCTCATCTCCAAAAGATTAGGACTCAAATCATCTTAGCTCAATTATAATCCTCTTGAAGACCTTGCTTTTTACTTTCAGCAGGAGAAGCCAAAATTCAGAATCTGAAGTTTTTATTTATTTCACTAATACCATGTTTTTACATATATCTCTTGTTTTGCTGTAAATTCTGAATTTCAGCTCAGTGGACGCAAGAGTTCTCTAGTCATCTTTAACCGGATGCATTTAGTTATTTGCTGCAACTAGTAAATCAACTTCAAAATTAGTCACTTATACTCGGTGTATTCATATAAAAGTTTTGCTGCATTTGCTGATCACTCCACATTTAGAGTGACTTATAAATCTCTTACTCTAAATATATGATTATGTCAGATTTCTCTAACAACTTTCAAAGCCATGATATCTATCGAACATGCTGCTTTACGAGGTCTGTTAATTAAGTAATGAGACTTTTATTGCAGTGCCAAATATTTACAATTTATTCACAATTTGACTCTATCCCCTTCAAAGTAGTTGCCTTGGCTAGCCACACATCGCATGAATCGGAGTTTCCACTCCTCATAGCAGTGCTGGAACTCAGAAACCGTCAGCGCCTTTAGTTGCTCCTTCACAGCTGCCTTAATGGTGTTCAAGTCACCAAAATTCTGTCCCTTGAGGTGTTCCTTGACTTTGGGGAATAGAAAAAAATCACAGGGACTTAAATCTGGAGAGTATGGAGGATGTGGTACAACTGGTATCCTTTTCTGAGCCAAGAATTCTCTTACAGAGAGTGCGGTGTGGGAAGGCGCATTGTCATGATGCAACATCTAGTTGTCCTTGATGGCTGGCCTTGCACGAGCAACTCGTTTTTGTAACCTTTCCAGGACTGTTTGGTAGAATAGGGCATTGACAGTTTGTCCTTCAGGTACAAACTCTTTATGGATGATACCTTTGCTGTCAAAGAAGCAGATGAGCATGGTCTTCACTCTTGATTTGCTCATTCTTGCTTTTTTGGGTCGAGGTGAGGCTGAAGTGTGCCATTCGAGACTTTGACATTTTGTTTCAGGATCATACTCAAAAATCCATGATTCATCCCCAGTAACAACATTGGAGAAAAAAATTGGGTCAGTGTCAATTCTCTCTAGAAGATCAGAGCAAATGGCTCGTCTGTTCTCTTTCTGTTCGAAAGTCAGATTCTTAGGAACAAACTTTGCCGAAATCTTCTTCATTTCCAGATCAACAGTTAAAATTAGATGGACAGTCACAGGATTTAACTGCAACTGTTCAGCAATCATCCTGACAGTTAAACGGCGGTCTGAACGAACTAATTCTCTGATTTGCTCAACATTTGCATCATTGTGAACGGATGATGGCCTCCCTGGCCGAGTGTCATCTTCGACAGAGTCCCTGCCTTCAGAAAATGCCTTGAACCACCTAAAAACCTGTGCTCTTGACAGCTGTGTCTCCATAAGCTTGTTGAATCTTTGAGTAGGTTTCTGTGGCACTGTGTTGAAGTTTGACACAAAACTTAATTACACAGCGTTGCTCAACTCTGCTGTCGCTCATTTTCGGAAAGCATGTAGCAAATGTCCCTTACAAATAACTGCTCTCAGAGCCCACCTGTTACACCTATGAGTTTCCTAATTGCACCGCTGATAGATAAGCACCTGCACCATAGTAGTATAGCAGGGGAGTCCCCGGGGAATTCCCCATTCTAATGCTATCTGACTTGTCTCATCACTTAATTAACAGACCTCGTATGTTTATAAGATTTTGTCTGCTTGTATAAATACTCACCTTTTGCTCAATGCAAGATGATAATGTACTATTTTAAATAAAGCTATGTAATAACAATGACATTACAGCTTTCACTATAAAACAAAATTGAAAAACAAATAATGTAAAAAATATATTATTCCAACCGATACAGCCATGGTAATTTCTTGCATTGCTCTTTTTTTGAAATTTTATTCAGCTCTGTTGCTGTTTTTTAAGATTATATACAAATCCTATTTCACCACTTGCATTATTGCCCAATCATATTCCTCAACTGTGTATAACTACCCAATCATATTCTTTCACTGTGCATCACTACCCAATCATGTTGCTCCACTGCTTATTACTACCCAATCATTGTTCTATACGATGCATTACTGACCAATCATATTGTTATGAGTGAACCAGCAATAAGCATAGCAATAAGAACAATTTCACATCAACATTAAACCTATCAAAATGCTATTCAATAGCCATTGAGATTTGAGCTTGTTTACAGAGTGTATCTGGCTTATCGCCAAAACATGGTGATTTAATTTGTTTTCTTACATTTGTTCCCAGCTTTATACCAGCAGGTTGTAAAAGGAGTGAATACTTCTCTGCAGTCAACTAAGCATAAGTAGTCACGATATGTGTAAAAGTGCAAGCTTCACTGGATAGAAAAGTTATCTGTACTTGTCGCAACTGGAGACAACTCCCAATTCAGATGATAATACATGTAATGCGCTACATCCAATAGTAAGGGGGAAAATCTCATTTGCAGGAGTACAATAGTTGAATACATCTGAGAAATGATTGATAACTCTGGTAGCCTTTGGCAGAAAATGATCTTGTTAAACCTTGTCATAGTAAATTCTACATCAATGCAACTATGTACTCGGAAGAGAGATCCAGCGCATGCTGATCAATGATAGCAGAGCCAACCTTACTCAAATGTTCTCATAAAAGGATTGTGTTTGATAACTAAGTTGTTCAACAGAGAAGAAGCAAGGTGCCTTCTACTAACTTTAAAGGCTGCCTGTGTTTACCACATTCGATGTTGCATTACATTGCACGAGCATTTGTATAGATGCAGCGTTGACATTGTCATATCAAGTTGTTCATCGATGTGTGACTTACAATTATCTGGAAAATACTTTAGTCTGTCATGAGCTTTTTCCTTTTATGCTTCTTACAGCATATACAGCTGTATTATGTATCTACAACTACAGGTAATTCAAAGCTACTTTTAGTGGATCTTGTGCTGCTCTAATTAACTCATAAATACATTTACTTTATTTTATTTTTCGCTACTAGTATCATATCAAGAAAACATTCTAGTTTTCTGGGTTTTTTATGACTGTCAAACTTTTCTACCAGGACAAAAATCGAACAGTCCTTTTTTATCTAGTACATGTTAACAATAAGTTATATAAGAAATTAATGGTAATCGAAAGTTCATGATGTCTATGTTAGCCTAAATATCTCTATCACAAATCTTTATTTATGTACTGTCTCCTGTATCACCACCCCCACCTATGCACTGTCTGCCTCTCGTATCAATAAGACTATCTATTCTTTTGCCTGTTTTTAATGCAATGAGTGAAGATTTGATAATATAAATCTCTTTTATTACTTATTAATTTATTCAATTAGATTCTTACGTATAATTTAAATGTTTACAAATATTTATATATGGCACATCTGTTTTAATACTATATAAAATTACATAAAAAGTTGAGATGGGAAGCAAATTGAAGAAAATATAGTGAAATATTATAATAATGAAACTTTTTTTAAAGGCAGGGGTTTTGCTGCAGAAAAAACATATCAACTGTCTAGGCTCATATAACTCTATAGCTAGTAATGCACCCTGTCACCAACTTCTAATGGTCATCGGTAATGCATTCGGTACACACCTACAGGAACAGTTAACTTGTTTCTCTAGATATGTATTGAGCTAAGATCTGACATGTATTGGTCGTGTTGAATAAGCCGCTAGGTGGTTGTCAGTGAACTTTAAAATACAGAGTGTTGACAAAATATGAAATGAATAGTAATATTTAAGAGGTCAGAAGACAAACAGTATCAATATCACGATATCTAGTGCAATGATAATGTTTGTACTGTTCCTTGATTGGCTCTAATTTACTTTCTAAAAACAATACAGTTATAAAAGCTGTATAACATTCTAGTAATCTCTTTCGTGCTCAGATAACAAACTAAAGAGTCTTCTAAGGCAGCAGGACTTTCTACAGCACTATGCTGCCATTTTATATGCCATTTGGATTAAACAGCAATAGAAGTCATTTAGAAATTTGATTGGTGTAGGTAAAATGACAATGGGTGAGTTCATGCTTGCAAGAAAATTACTAAAGTAACATTCTGTTGGTCTACAACACACTGTGATCCTCGATCTGTGCATACCTAACATGGTCTATTAATCGTATCCAATATCTACCATATCTTACTACTACACTTGACAGTCCCGTGCACCGTGAGATATTTTAATGAGTAATCAGTATGTTCATAATTAATTTGTGTCGTGGCAAGATGGCCGAGTAGTGTAGTGGTTAGTATTCTGAGGGTCTGAGTTCAATTCCCGTGCAAGGCAATCTTTTTAGCGCAGTTACAGACAGACACAGATTTAATTATGCCGTATCATTTACTATTTGACTTTTGTCAAGAGCCAAAGCGATAGTTTGGTCAAAGGATTTTCTTTGTGGCAACTCTAAAATACAAAGGTTGATGGCCGCAGAGTCAACATTAATCTCATATCTGTCATAACGATTTCATAGAACATCCAAGACTTGCTATAAACTGTAAACTTGATATAGAATCTGACAGTCAACCATGCTTTACAAGAAACGTGACAGTTTGATGGATATTGTAAAGGAAGCTGGAAAGACCTGTTTATGGTGCATCACATCAGATCTCGACACAAAACAAGTTCATGTTCAGAATCAATATATGTACATTTGCAAATATAATAAAATACAGCTGTACACATACATGTATATAAGCAAGGCACAAGAGTGCTCTCTCTTCTTTCTCAAGCGAGTCTCCTTATACACCAGCTTTGCTCCACCCTATACTGAGCATTTTGGTCGTCCTCTTGGAAGTTTGGCCGTTTGGCCCAAATCGAGCTGACCTGAGCGTCGTTACCGAACACAAGAACCTGCTGCCTTCTACCACAATATTGCTCCATTGTAATGGAAGACTTTTGACCACATTCAGTGAATTTTAAATAAGGTCATTTCTGCTCTGACTACAGGACGTCTACAAAATCATCATCTTGCACTGCACTTATCTGTGTCAATTATTTAGAAAATCTGTACGATGTTTTGTTCGAGAGTTATATCAAGTCACAATTTAGCTCCAGCCAAAAATCGTATAGATCTGACATAACAGCTGTCATCTTAAACTTTAAAATTAAACCTAACAGCTTAAACGATCATAGAGAATTTGGTATTTTTTGATACACATCTGTGTATATTTGGCATGATATTGAGACGATTATATATAACTGGTCTGGTCAATAGGCAGATATTTGCTATAATCAATCGTTACTACCATATTCATTAGATAGCTAAGGCTTTAGAGATAGAGAATTGAGTTTGTAGGATACTTTGTGGTTCATTTTACTATTTATAGCAATAGAATAGCAAGTTTTTATTTTCAATTTTTTAGATATTTCAACTATTTCTAAATTTTCGTAAGTTTTTATCTAAATTTTACTTTGCTATAATTATTTACAAAAATTAACTGATTTAAATGCAAGAGAGATGACCTTGTTCCTCGTACAGGATGTTTGCTTAGCATTATCTATGGTAAAAATCAGGAGATAGCAGGTTGCGATACATAATTAAATGGTCAACTTTGAGGATAATCAACCTAATTGCCTGTAGACTTGTAAAGGTTGATTGTTTGCCATCACTGTTCCTATCAGGGCTGATATTAGTAACTGTTTGCTCAGAATGTTAAGTCGAGCTATTGCATCTCTTTGGCCTTCCTTTTGCTCCACATAGCCCCGCTCTTCCTTTAGGCCTTGGCATAGATCAAGGTCACTTTGTCAGTATTGTCAGCAGCCATGGCTAGAAGTTGGGATAAAAGGTTGCATCGCACAAGGTTTGAACTTATGACATTCAGCTTCTTAAACCAACAACTGCACCAGCCAACCACCCAACCAGCATTTCAGAATAATTGTACGTACAGTTATTACGCCTGACAATCTCTCGCAGCATACTAGATTTCCAGGGTACTATCACGTAGAATTAGCTATCTATGCTCCAGAAATATGTTAGCTCTATGATAAAGTTCCTCAGCCTAAGACACTAGTGCATGTGAAACAATTGGATTTAATTTGTGATCCTTGTATATCATCAGTGAATTTATTAGAATATCTTAGAATTAACTTTATTAATTAACCTAGTTATTATTTTAGTTATAAATTAGCTTAGGTACAAATCTTACCACTAGTTATGGTTCAGACAACTCCAAAGATCTTGTTTCAACAAAAACACCTGAAGAGTTTGCAGCATGTAAATATTAGTGTAGAGCTAATCTCCTTTATACTTTTATCAAGACAAATTTATTTCTGGCGTAGGTAAAAACTTTTTTGGTCAAAGACACTACACTGTTCTATTTTTTAGTACAAAAAGAATTATTTTAAGAAATATTCAATCTATTAATGTTTTTTCTAGATAAAATAAATAACTAAAGGTAGAGCCGATAGCCAAATGTTTCATCTGACAGTTAGGTATGTTTTTGTTCAATAGAAAAGGTCTTTATCTTTACAGCCGCTTAATTGTGTTTTCGATTTGCTGCCTAGCAGCGCTTACATGTATAATGTCATTGTAAGGAGAGTTGTCAAAACATGATATCACCGTTGCTATTGCAATAAAATAATAAAAATTGATTACAAAGTGTTTTATAATTTCTCACGGTTCTTTTAACCCGCATAAGTCTGAGGTTTGGGAAAGTTTATTGTGAATATGAGGGTGTGGTTGTTTAGTTTAATTTGATTGGTACACAAGGAACGGAAATCAGGCTTGGTCTCTATCGCAGACCGGCAATTTCGCTATTGCACACACGAGAGAGCAGGTTTCTAAGATATCTTATCACCTTGCTATTTCATTTTCAAAGCTATTACAGTTCACTATTACTGTTTGCTGCTCTATACAGTGCTGGTGTGTGGTGAGTAGGTAATGAATACTTGACATGGTTGTACAATTGTACTAGCTTGATTTATAGGATGTTTTTGTTCATATGAAACAGAAAATATAATTGTTCAACTTGTCTTTGTTTACAATCTTTATGTATCCAAACCATTATTAGCTAGTTATCAGTATATTCTAATAGTTTGGAGCTGCAAACTAGCTCTTTTTCCTTTACATCCACTCTATTTGTACTCCTTTTTCAATGGATATTGCTTTGCCTTACCATCAACTAGGGCAATTCCTCCGAAAATTCTTTACTTTTTCAATTTTGTTGTTATAAATCATTCACTCTTTCTTTTTGTTGAGGTAATTTTTTTTAATTGTGCGGGATAAATGCATTCTTTGTTATTTACTAGCCTTAAAGAAAGTGAAGTGGGCCAAAAGCAAAGTTGAAGCATTTTAAGAAAGCCCAAAAGGGTTAATCTGTATGATATCAAGCGCCATGTCCGCCCATCCAACCGTCTGTCGAATGTCACGCTAAGAACTTAGGAAGCAAAAATGCATCACACAGGAATTCAACATCTAATATCACACTTAGCAACTAAACACACTACCAATTGCACCACTGGACCACCTTGTAACCTCACGTAATAATTGTGTACATAGTTATTACACACAATTATCTCTTGCAGCGCACAGAACTATCAGCGTTCTGGTGTTCAATAAATTTGATAAATGCATGTTATGTTACATAAAAGTACATGAAAAACTAAATCTAAACATCCAAGTTAAATTTAAAACAGAATTAATACCTCAGTTAAAATGGTTTTTATTGTTAGAGACGAGTAAACAGAAGTGATGTCATAGAGTTAGTGAAATACAAATAATAGAATAGAAACAATAAAAATACAGAGTTTGAGCTATTTTAATGCGCACTAGATTAGTTTGTATTAACTTAGTTTATACGTTTTTACATTTTATTTTTAATTTTTCGCAAGTTTATCAATTTTGCTTACAAATATTTAAGGTTGTGAGAGATTTGAACTTGTGTATTTTCGAAGTTGCTTTGTATGTCGAACGTTGTATGTCAACTATTGAACCATATCAACCATTGAACCAATTCAACTGCAGAGGGCGGTCATATATCAAGATTTAGCTGTAGAATTCTGGCGATTGTTCATAAGTCAGTAAAACTTAATATTACATAATTAAGAATTTTGTTGCTATCAAACTCGCTTAGAATATCACTTTTAAAGTCTTCCATTTTCGATATCTCTAGAAATATGAAAACATCCAATAATATTTAGATGTCTCGTTATATATGCATACATAAACTATCAACGATGCAGCAGCACAAATGCATATTTGGCAGACTTTGCAGGTGCTATATATGAATGGCCAGACTGTGACAGTAAAGATGATATAGATTTCAGCATAAAATAGATATAAAAGTCAATACAGCATAAGATTTGTAAAATTCTTACACCTTTCTTTCCCCTGAGTGTGTTTATGGATGTTGGCTGTTGTGTACAGTCCGAAGGTTGCTGTTCAAATTATTATCCAAGCAGACATTTGCGATGAATGCCTTGCTGTCAGAGTCTGTTGATTGCCAACCTGCAAGTTCATACCTGCTTAAATGGCTTTTACACGGGCTATATATATATATATATAAAATTGTTTCCTCACCCCGGATACCCCGTATGGGTGGTAAATTCTGCTCTAACTCGGGTCTCCTACCAGAGACCTGGGAGTTTGAGTACTCGCCTCAAGATCTTAGCTGTTCCCAATAGCGCACTTTTCTGCAACTCACCTGAGTTGATTGTTGTTGGTATTTGGGCAAGCCACATTTTATGCGCCGGTGTTATTGCACCCAGTGCCCCAATGACTACTGGGATTACAGTTGTTCTTACATTGCAGCATTTTTCAATTTCTTCTCCAAGAGGGAGATATTTTTTTACCTTTTCTTTTTCTTTGCTGGCTATATTGTAGTCATTTGGTACTGCTATATCTATTATAGTAGCCCTCTTGTTCTCTTTGTCTACCACCACTATATCTGGTTGGTTTGCTAGGACATGCTTGTCAGTTTGGATGTAGAAGTCCCAGAGGATCTTAGCGCGGTCATTTTCATTTACCTTACCAGGAGCTTCCCGCCAGTGTTGTGGTTTATTAAGGCCATACTCATCACATAGACTTCTATACACAACACCTGCGACATGATTATGCCGCTCAGTGTATGCGTTCCCTGCTAGCTGCTTGCATCCACTGATGATGTGTTGGATGGTCTCAGGTGTATCTTTGCACAGTCTGCATCTAGGATCGTCTCTAGTGTGATAGATTTTCGTTTGGAGTTGCCTTGTTGGGAGCACTTGCTCCTGGGCTGCCATGATTAGCGACTCTGTATTGGCCGTTAGGTTTCCTTTGTTCAGCCACATATATGTCTGGTGAAGATCGCCAACCTTAGATATTTGTCGGTGGTAAGCACCATGAAGAGGTTTCATGTGCCAGTCAATTTCCTCATCATCAGGGCATAGGTCCGCTGTAAGAGCAGCCGATTGAAATTCAGCTAGCAACTTATCTGAGATGGCCATGGAGGCTGCATATGCTTTGATGCTTTGCTCCTCCTCTTTCACTGTCTGCTGTACACTTTTGAGTCCCCTACCGCCATCTTTCCTATCAAGATACAATCTAGTAGTGTCAGATTTTGGGTGGAGTGCTCCATGCATGGTCAGCAGTTTACGAGTTGCTATATCTGTTTCTTTGATGGCTTCCTCAGTCCACTTTATTATGCCTGCTGGATATCTTATTACTGGCAGTGCGTAGGTATTTATTGCCATGACTTGGTTCTTGGCATTGAGCTGGCTCCGTAAGACCTGCCGAAGGCGTTTCTTGTATTCGGTAATGGCTTTGTGACGTACCTCGGCTTCGTGGTTGATATTGCTTTGCATAATTCCCAAGTACTTGTACCCTTCTTCTATATCTTTGATGGTACCATTTGGCATTCTTAGGCCATCTGTGAGCATAGAATGGTCTTTCTTAAGAATTAGCCTTCCCCATTTCTCAATACCGAAAGTCATTCCGATGTCCTTGCTGTATATCTGAGTGAGGTGTATTAGCGAATCAATGTCCCTTTCTTTGTTAGCGTACAGCTTGATGTCATCCATGTAGAAGAGGTGGTTTATCTTGGTGCCACTCTTAAACTGGTACCCATATTGAGTCTCCTCCAGCATATTGCTTAGTGGGTTTAGGCATATGCAGAAGAGCAGCGGTGATAAGGAGTCACCTTGATAGATGCCTCGCTTAATTTGTACACTTGCCAGCTTTTTGCCATTAGCCTCCAGTTCCGTCTTCCATTTGGTCATTGACATCTTGATGAATGCCACAAGAGCAGGGTGAACATTGTACATACTGAGGCACTCAAGTATCCAACTATGGGGAATTGAGTCATAGGCCTTTTTGTAGTCAATCCAAGTCATGGCAAGATTGGTTTGCCTTCTCCTGCTGTCTTGACAGACCGTCCGATCCACCAGTAACTGATGTTTAGCTCCTCGGGTGTTGCGCCCAATTCCTTTCTGAGCACTGGTCATATAGTGACTCATGTGCTCTTCCAGTTTGTCTGCAACTATTCCTGAGAGCAATTTCCAAGTAGTGGGCAAGCACGTTATTGGTTAATAGTTTTGGGAATCGGCCCCTGCTTTCGATCTTTTATCAGAAATACAGTTCGTCCTTTGGTCAGCCATTCTGGATGGTCACCTTGTTCTATTAGGCATTCCATCTGCTTAACCATTCTAGTGTGAAGTGATGTCAATTTCTTTAACCAGAAGGCTTGAATCATTTCATGGCCAGGTGCTGCCCAGTTCTTCATACGCTGCACTCTGCACTTGATGTCCTCTTTGCTGATGGTGAGTCCTTGCTGGGCCACAGTGTGTTGATGGCTCTCTTTAAGCCTCTTCACCCAATTTACAGTGGTGTTATGAGTAGTCTCTTTCTCCCAGATGTCCTTCCAGAACTTTGAAGTGCTAGATCGAGGAGGCTCAGACATTGGCCTCTGCAGTTCACCTCTGAACTGGGAATACACTCTAGATGGATTATTGATGAACAGTTTGTTCATTCTCTTGTTATCCCGCTCTTTGGTGTACCGCTTTAGTCGTGCCGAGAGTGCTACTAGCTGCTGTTTGGCAGATTCTAGAGCTTCTATTGTGGCTTCCCTTTTTGGACGCTCCAAACTGTGGTTAGATCTCTCACTGAGCCTACTAACTTTCTTGCGCAAGTCCTTGATCTTATTTTGTAGCCTTAGCTGCCAGGATGGAATGGCTTGAAGCCTTGTTGGCACTGGCTTAATATCCATCTCCTCCAAGATGACGGTTGCTGTACTGTAGATTAAGGCATTAGTCTCACTGATTGATCCAGTTGAGATCGACTCCAGTGCCATGTTATATATATATATATATATATATATATATATATATATATATATATATATATATATATATATATATACAAGTATATATATATACAAGTATATATATATATGTATATATATATATATGTATATATATACTATAGTAAAAAGCATTATTTAGTAGTCCTAATCTTAGTAATCTAGTAATATTCTTCGTAAGTAGAGATCATGTGTATTTCTATAGCCATTTGATATACTTTCGCTTTTTCAACAAATGGTGTGACTTTTAGGGAGTGTTTAACAAAACAGCCTGCCATAAGTTTTTTTGTGGTTTGCACCGCATCTTCACAAATACAGCTAAATACTTTAATCAAGCAAACAAAAATACCATAAAACAATACGGGTATAGGATTTTCATAATACTAAACTCAGATTTGGTAACCTTGGCTAAATCATAACTTCTCACCAATGCGCACTTGGCAGGCTTATCAGCGCTACACGTCAATTAAAAGATACACAGTCCTTATCAGCTTTGTTGACAGAAAACAATGGTCGCTCTACTTCTCCACACCCGGTGCCACGTGGGCAAATCAAACATGTCAAATATTTTGTCATTATGTTTATACAATATAAAAATAATTTATAGTTTATATCATGTGACTGTATTCTCTTGTCATTATATTTATAACATGTGGCTGTATTCTCTTGTCATTATTTGGATGTTGTGTGGCTGTAAGCTCTTTTCATTATGTGTATATTGTGTGGCTGTACTCTTTTGTTATTGTGGGTATATTGTGTGACTGTACTCTCATGTTATTATGTGTATATTGTGTGACTGTACTCTCATGTTATCATGTGTATATTGTGTGACTGTACTCTCTTGTCATTATGGGTATATTGTGTGACTATACTCTCTTGTCATTATGTGTACATTGTGTGAATATATTTTCAAATAAGGGTGCTTCTGGATTTTCGACACATGGTGATACTTGACAAGCGTTCAGAACTCAAAAAGCTTATTTTTCGCAATTTTCAGAGAACCACAGTGATAGTTCTCCTGATTTTATTATATAAAAGAGCATGATAACAGAGTCACACAGATCAGGGTTATAGCTTGAGATCTTTATGAGTATTTTAATGTTTTTAAGCTATGTTAACTAAACGGGTACGCTAAAAATGTTTAATTGGACTCGTTCATGAATTGTAAATGGTGTTCTTATCGCTGTGGTGATAGTACTAAAACAGGATGAAGATAACTTCTACAGACACGTGTCAGATTGAATGACAACTCATCGCATGCCTCATTCAAAATATTCTTTTACATTCAGTTTCGGACATCAAACAACACAGACCCGTCTCTGCGCTTGAACACATGTAATGACCTACACACACTGAAAGTATGGTCCTTCTACTAAAGCAGGCAAAAATATGCTAATATTGTGTTGAAAAATCACTGCATGAGCTATTACCAACAGACCAATTTTTATGATTGATATGCTACTTGAAAGCGTAATGTTGAAGGCGAAATAATTAACACAAAGTTGTAGATATGGCATCAAAGTCTAAGCTACCCTAATACCGACTTATCACAGTTAGATTCTCATATCTACATGTTAAAATTTACTTCTTATCGGCTATGTTGATGGAAAACTCGCATTAGAATGCCTGCTTATCACAAGGAATTTTTCCGTCGCTGAGTTAAAGTGGCGCAGACGCCGTCTTTCATTTGTTAAGGCTTTATACATTCCAACCACCTTTCACCTTCTAAATCTTTTGGATCCAGTGCTGTAGGTAATGGCTCCTTCTAAATCCTTTTATTTCATATCTGTTTCACAAAAAAGCTCAAAAGTACATGCTTCATTGAGTGTGTATTTACGAAAATATTTCTTCAACTTTTGAATGAGCAGACTATCTTGTTAATTAAATTGAGTGTATGACTAGCGGACTGCCCATATTACAGAAAACAAGATGGGTTCTTTTGTTTGTAAGTCAATTTTATCAACAGCTGCGCGCTATTTTAGTTGGTAATCGCAACAAGATGATCGAGTTTTCAAAAGGTGAAAGAAATTGTAAGAACAGCGATACTTTGCTATTACGATAAAAAACAAACCAAAGCATGTCACCTGGCATGGCTCTATGTTGTTCATTTACCTTTTGTAAGCTCATTTGATTGGTAGTGTGCCAGGCATCATCTCACTGGCTCAATCTCCAGTGTTCATTACAACAGCATGTTCATTGGTATTTTTGTCTACAACCAGTTCATTTTTCAAAATGTTTGTTATCCAATATATAATACTGCACCGTGTTAGGCGATTGGCATTATATGAGTTAATTAATGACATTAAAGAATTTAGTATGCTCTGTACATTTTTTTCCTCATATTCATATTAAATGGAAATCTTTACCCGTAGGCCCAAAGCTCTGTTTAAATTGACTACCATATTGTCATCTATTCACTTAGATATGGTCTTGAATCGAAAGAAAATTTTTTTACCTAAAACCAAGCAATATTCTTTTAAATATTACTCAAAAACTCACTTTTTGTTTTGCTGTGGTTGTCTCCTTTTGATCATGTAGGTTTTTTGTAATTTTCTCAGTTTTTTGTTTTTGCTATATTTGGTTTGTAAATACGTTGCACACTTTTATTAAGGTCATATGAAGGTCATTACATAATTCTTGAAATAATAATTCATAGCAATTCTCAATTCTTGTATACAATCAAATACAATCTAAATCTGTTGAAAAGGTACGAATATCTTTTAGGCACAAAAATAACTAATGAATTTTTCCTTAGAGATAAACGTGAAAGCAAAAGGCAAAACCCATCTAGATCCCTTATCTGCTGAGTCGTAAACTAGCACAAGAAGAAAATTACTAACAATGGTAAAAGATGGCTGAAATTTGTTTGTAAATAAATTACTCATACTTTGAACTCGCTGCCCTGCTATAATCTGCCCTATGCTATAGATATGTCTGTTATCAAGAGCTGCATCATTTATGAACAACAGTTTAAAATTGTGTTTGGAGGAAGTCAAAAATGGGCAATATTTGCTGAGAAAATAATCAATATTTGCTTTGAGATGAATGGAAAGAACTGGGTGAGTTGCATTGTTTGTTTATAGATGAAATGCAAAACAGTCATAAGATAATAAATATTATGACTTATTTAAGGCAGTAGAAATTGCTGAAGAGGTACATTAGAGTATCAGAGTATATATATATGATAGACTTGTGATTAGTTCAGTCTACATTAAGAGTGACTGAGTCCTTCAAGGTAAGAATTGTTGAAATTTTGCAATTATGAGATGAGTAATTTTATTGACGACATGGAAAAACAACAATGAAGTGAAATATTTGAAGAAACAAACTTGGCGGAAAAAGAACATTGACATGAGACATGTTGTCAATAAAATGTTGACAACATTGACAACATGTTGACAACATTTTATTGACAACATGTCTCATAGAGGAATAATATTGAAGTGAAACAAAGAAACAAAACTGGCTGACTTATTTGAAGTTTTCTCTCCTTACCTTTACATAGAGAGCATAACTCACAATGCAATCGGAAAATGGCTAAAAATCTAGAACAACATTCATCATGGACAATACTTAGATAACAAAAATGGGACAATACTAAGGTTACTTTAAGCTAAGTCTTGAAGTCTTGTTAGCTATGCTGATGGACAGGCTGATGGACAGGCTGATGGACAGGCTGATGGACAGGCTGATGGAAAGGCTGATGGACAGGCTGATGGACAGGCTGATGGAAAGGCTGATGGACAGGCTGATGGAAAGGTTGATGGACAGGCTGATGGACAGGCTGATGGACAGGCTGATGGACAGGCTGATGGATAGACTGATGGACAGGCTGATGGACAGGCTGATGGTCAGGCTGTTGGACAGGCTGATAGACAAGCTGATAGAAATGGTTAAGCAGGCATCGCTATGGGGATAACATGATCATATGTAAGAAGAACGGAGACCAAAATGAAGAACCCCAAATATGTGGAGAGTGTGATGAATATGTAGAGGAGTGCAGAACCAAGAATATTTGTGTGAAAATGGGGTAGAGAGTCGACGCATAATTAGAGTGCATGAGGCCAGTTGGTAAGAATAAAGGAGTTCAAGTCTTCTAAAGTTACAGTAGTCTGCAGTAGAAGCTACCGCAGACTACCATACCAAAGCTATGACAAACTCTACTACAAAGTTTGCAGTAGAAACATAAAAAGATTGGAGATAAGCTGGAATGGTTGAGGAGGTGTTCAGGCATATCTGCAATAAAGAGTCAACAAAGTTGAGAAGCAAAATGTGCAGCACATCGATGACACCAGCCGTATTCAATGCTATGAAGAGAGCGGAGATGAACAAAGAAACAGAAGGAAAAATTTAAGGTGGTTGAGCTGAGAACGCTGAGTTTCGCAATAAGTGTAATGAGATGAGGCGCGATCAAAAAATGAGTACAATAGGAGAAGCCGAGCGGTTGTAAGGAGAAAAATTGACGAGAAATGAAGAGTGTAATGGAAAGAGGGTGTTGAACGTGGAACTACCAGGTACAAAATCAAGAATATAACTTGGCTCAATGAAAAAGGCATCAAGAAGATGATCAAGCAGAAATCTGTTTATGCATTCAATATACTTCTGCCTAATGTGCTTGAGTTATGTTATTTCCTATATTTTAAAAACTGCAAATTTTAAATTTTTGAAAACTTTATTCTGCGCAATTGCAGTAATAAGTTTTTTTATAATTGGTAAAAACTGCGGGTGTTTTAGTGTTTTTTCTGTTTTGACAGATGTTAAAATTTTTTATCTATTATAAGCAAAGTGGCATGAAAAGGCTTGCTAAGGTGGATTGTTCTGCATTTTTCCGTATATATACAATTTTAGAGTTTTTTTCAACTTGTATAAAATCACCATATTTTTTATTTGTAGATAATACTTAGAGTGTCAGTAAGCGTGAGTGTTCATACTTGTCCACATATAGTTAGAGTGTCAGTAAGTGTGCGTGTTCATACTTGTCCACATATAGTTGGAGTGTTAGTAACTGTGAGTGTTCGTACTTGTCCACATATAGTTAGAGTGTCAGTAAGTGTGAGTGTTCATACTTGTCCACATATAGTTAGAGTGTTAGTAAGTGTGAGTGTTCATACTTGTCCACATATAGTTAAAGTGTTAGTAAGTGTGAGTGTTCATACTTGTCCACATATAGTTAGAGTGTTAGTAAGTGTGAGTGTTCGTACTTGTCCACATATAGGTAGAGTGTTAGTAAGTGTGAGTGTTCATACTTGTCCACATATAGTTAGAGTGTCAGTAAGTGTGAGTGTTCGTACTTGTCCACATATAGTTAGAGTGTCAGTAAGTGTGAGTGTTCATACTTGTCCACATATAGTTAGAGTATTAGCGAGTCACTAACTTTCTCATTACCTTACTTATGTTTTGCTTTAAAGTTGGAATTGTTCTTCCCTTTATTATTTAATAGGATTGAACAATCATGATGCTTTAAACTGTTGTAAACGAGCAGTATCTTATGGAGCCAAAGGAGACTGTAAATATGTTAAAAGAATTATTACTGGATTACATGAACTTTATCGATTAGTCAATGTGAAACGATAAACTCAAAATAGCACGCGAAACTTAAAGTACACTGAGGCATTTGTGTAGATGAGGATTTTTGCTACTCGTTGGTTACAAATAGTGTAAGGGGAAGTGATTCCAAAATGCTTTACCTGAGCAAGTATTTTTCACCGATTTTTGCTATAAAAGTTTTTGTTTGTTTTATAATCTCCTTCTAGAAGCGTTTTAGCGTTGTTTAAAAAAACCATTGTGGTAAACACAATTAGGCTCAAAACGTGATCATAGTTGTTGAGGCATGAAGCAAATTTAGATGGTTGTTGAGATTTAAACTTAGCAATACTAAAGTAAAGATCTGGTATAAGAAAAAGTGGTCGTAAGATTGATTGGTATGACATCATTAAATTTATTGTACAATAGATCATTATTTTTAGGCACCAGTTGATGTCAAGCTTCTCACCATGCGTAGATTGTGGATGCTAGCTGGCATTTTTTGCTGCCTCTTTTTTGTAACACCGATTTGCGCCTCCAACACATCTTCCAACACCACGCCTGGATATTTTACATCAGGGTCGAGGATTACCAGTGAGTTAGCTTTATGTTATTACTTACCTTGTTGGGTTTATAGAATGATTCTCTCCAAACATAGTCTCAAGTGGCATGTGCACAATGTCATTAACACAGAAAATAAAATGATTCTTTCATATTGCAGCAAAAGCTGTTGAAAATATTTTGCTGGTTTAGGTTGTGAAATAGATTAAAGTACTACTCAACAAGCTTCTGTAATCTCACAAGTGTTATATCGTTGTGGTGTATATGGCCTGTGTTCAACCATTTTTCCTTATTATTCATTTTCTCAAAAGCTTTGTTTCTCAACAAATCTAAGCTATCAATAACAATTATTGTTTATCAGAATTATGGGGACAACAAGTGAGATACAGGTAGATGAAGTCGCTACCCACCGTGCAAATGACATTCAGTAGTTATATCTACATATATTACGCAAAGTGTAGGTAGTAGCTATATTGAGAGTAACTAACACAAATATGATATGTGATCAAACTACAAGGACCTGCTACCGGGAGTACATGCAGTCTGGTACCACCATGGCCTTGGTCGGGCCGACGGTGAGTAAACCGTCAACCTCCATACAAATGGGGAAGGTGAGCTGGACACCCTTACAGAACCAAATAGAACATCTGTGAAAGCACTGTGCTATCCCAAAGGGTCAAGAGCTCTCCTTATTTAGAGGCTGAAAATAAACAAACCGATCTATTGGCCAGTTGCAGCAACAAGATGGAAATGCATGTTTAGACTCGTTCTTGCCTTGCCTTGACTTGAATTGTTTTTGACTTGACTTGTTCTTGTCGGCTGAACACTTTATCCATTGTGCTGAGAGAGTGAATCTGATCTAGCGAAGGCTAGAAATTACTTCAAAGTTTGTGCCTCAGCTTTATGGAACACTACCATAGACAGTAATGGTCTCCTTGAGTGACTGCGAGAGAAAAATGATACATATAAATATATACATTTTCTGTTCCTTCATACCTTTGTTACTTACTAGGAATGTTATGTATTTGTGTGTTATCTTTTGCATTATTTTATGTTTGTATTGATGTTACCTTGTGGCTAATGCTACAGATGTAGTAAATGCACTTGGTTGATCATTATATCACCATAATAGCTGTATGTAGTTTCTTAGTTGTGGCTGATGCTACAGAATTAATACATGCAGTTGGTTGATCATTATATCACCATATTAGCTGTACGTAGTTCTTTACTGGTGGCTGATACTACAAAAGTAATACATGCAGTTGGTTGATTATTATATCACCATATTAGCTGTATGTAGTTCCTTACTTGTGGCTGATACTACAGAAGTAATACATGCAGTTGGTTGATCATTATATCACCATATTAGTTGTATGTAGTTCCTTACTTGTGGCTGATACTACAAAAGTTGTACATGTAGTTGGTTGATCATTATATCACCATATTAGCTGTACGTAGTTCTTTACTGGTGGATGATATTACAGAAGTAGTACATGCAGTTGGTTGATCATTATATCACCATATTAGTTGTATGTAGTTCCTTACTTGTGGCTACACCATATCAGTTGTATGTAGTTCCTTACTTGACGTAAGGCCGTCACTAGTAGTGCTTAAAACCCATTACATTGTTGAACATAGTGTCAGGGTTAACTGTGAAGAGAGGTGAGGCAGTGATTAAAAGTTTTCCATAACATGACTACTGTTACGGTGATATTTCTATTTATGCAGCTACTGGGTCTCTAGAGAATATAACGGAGAGAGAAGATGAGAGAGATGAACTAGAGGAGGAATGTGAGCTGGCGGTGGCATCCATTGAGTGGACGAATGTGCAGTACCCTCTGCTTGTAGCTTTGTTTCTCTTCTTTTCAGCTATTGCCAACCTTAGTAAGTATAACGCTCTTTTACTTACACTATAATTTTTCTTCTTCTCTATTATTAAATTGTTTCTCTGATTCTGAATTATTAAATAAGTTTCAGCAAATTCGTCATCTATTAATTCATGGTTCAATTTTATTGACAAACTTATCACTTTCCAGTTTTGTAATATATATAGTATACCTTGCTTTCATGTGTTAGGTTTTTAATTCCATGTCCTAGTTGTCTAGATGCCTGACCTGCAAACAACAGTACAGATTCAAGTTCAATTCTCAAAAGTCAGTAATTGGTAACAGGAATGACATCCAACTTTAAGTTGCTTTTGCGACTGGGCATGTCTTCAGTTTTTAAAGTTCCCTTGCCACTGGACTCAGACATGTCCAGTCAAAATCACAAAGTCATTGTTTGTACAGCAATATACTAAAAAACACTCACAGCCTCTGCTTGTAGTAAGTTAAGCACACATCATGCTCGATCTTGAGAGATTGGTCATACACATTTACTAAAACCTTTACACCCCATTTATTATCACAGATCATTTTCTTGCTAAAATATTACATTTTCTCCCCCCAACATCAGTGAACCATTTTCTTTCTTCAACTTACTGTCAGTAAACTATTTCTGCTGAAAATGCTGTGCATCAAGACGGTCAGATTATAATTCTTCTGTGGTTATTAATAATTTTGCCTCACACAAGTAGAAAGGATGTCAACAGAACCAAAAAAGTATTAAAAATTCAATGATGACTTTCATCTACATGTTGAAGCACTATTTTAGATTTTAGCAAAATTATGGAATGTTGAGCATAACAATTTGTATGCTGATATCTTTGTACTTCAAGCAAATATCGCAGGAAACGCTATGGTTCAGACCTTTTGTTGACGAAATGAAACAGCTTCAACTTCTGATCTCTTGATGCTTTACTTAAACAATGTCTTTTATTGGCCGCGACCATTAAACAATGTCTCTTATTGGCTGCAATCTTAAACAATATCTCTTATTGGCTGCAACCGTAAACAAAGTGTCTCATTGACTGCAAATGCTAAACAAGGGCTCTTATTGGCTACAAACATAGGTCTAAGATATAACATTAAAGGTTGGCTTGCAACAAAATTCACATTACCATTATTTGATATGAAAAGATTCACCATGTCTTACTCTGTTGAGTTATAGGTGCAAAATATGTGGAAAGGTGATTACAAGCTCTTAAATGCTCAAAAACGAACAGAAAATCGCAGCCACATGAGACCGCCGTAGTTTGGATTCCCTTTCCAAAACAGCTCAAATGTGATGAAGTTGTGAGAGATGGTTTCTGTTTACACTTTCTTGCAACCTTATTCGTCGACATATTTTCACAAAGCTACTTCACGCATTCAATGAAACTATGTCTATTGTTCTTACGAGTCTGTTTTATCGTCATTGTAAATACTGTCACTTTTAGCACTGATATCTTTTAACTTACAGTAAAAAATCGTTAAACTTTTTAGCTTTAGCTCGAAGAAGTACATATCATTGTCTGATAATCATGACGGGCCTGTTGGTCACTTGTGATAATCGAAAAGTCCTGCAAAAATTATTTGCGAAGTATTGGGTCACATGATCGGATTACGACTTGACGATTGAATAATGCAGAAACAAAACTGTAAAGTAGCGAGCATCTATATTTGATACGGGGTCTTCGGTAAAACCCGAAGTATTTGTCATAAACTAGTACTACGATAAGGATTATATTGAGCTTTTTATTGGCCTTTCAATTCTCGTGAGAACATACGTGAAAAGACGATAACCAAATTTTGTGGTTACATCATCGAAACAAAGAGATTCCCATCTATGGCGGTTTTTCGTTTTTGAGCTTTTAAGAGCTCGTAATCACATTTCTACATATTTGGCACTTACAACACAACAGAGTAAGACATGGTGAATCTTTTGATACCAAATAACTGCAATGTGAATTTTGTTGCAAGTCAACCTTTAAAAGTAAGTAATGTGTATACAGGTAGGAACAGTATTGATAGGTATATGATTTGATAAACAAGGTTTTTATTGGCTATAGACATGTCTAAGATATAACATTAAAAGTAAGTAATGTGTATTGTGGTGGAACACAAGATTTCCATCCCCTCTTGTACCTTTTCTATCCGGAGTTATGTTCCCTTTCTTTCTTTTGTTAGCGTCGCCCCTAAGAGAGGCTGGTCTTATCATCTAATTTGCATAATTTCATGTACATAAGGCAGGGTCTCGGCCCTTTGTAGTTGTTCAATACATGCAGTGCAATTGAATCATACTCTTTCTGCTGCCTTAAGCGATACCAGAACCACCCCGGCATATAGCTATCTCCAAAGACCTGGTCTATGGACTGTGCTGTGGGGATAGACTCATAAACACACTGTCGACCCCTGTCGACCCTGTCGACCTCGTCGACCTCCGGTCAACCTTGTCGACCTAGTATAAAACCTCTTTGGTGCAATCCCTTGTGTGAGGTGGTTAATGTTGACCGGTGGAGTAAGCCGACCTAGTCGCCTCTGCGTGTTGGTCACGGAAAACCAGCACACAGCCCCTGTGAAGGGTGAATGCTGACCGGTAGAGTAAGCCGACCTAGTCGCCTCTATGTGTTGGTTGCAGGAACTAACACACTGGTGGCAGCAGTGGGATTAGACTGCTGTAAAACGGACTTCTAAGACAACCTTTGTAACCATGCCAAGCAGCCGACGGAATGCTACCAGACATCTGGCTGAGGCAGAGCTACAACAGGTCGACCAGATTGGTCAGATGACAGAGGCTATTACTAGAGCCTTACAAATGCATAGGAGGGAGGCTAGCTTCAAGCCACCGAAATTCGATGGGAGTGAAGATGTGGAACTATTCATCTCCCAGTTCGAAGAGGTTGCAGAAGCTAATGAGTGGAATGAGAAGGCCACTCTCCTCCACCTGCGTGAGACATTGAAAGAGGGGGCCAGAGGTTGCAGTCAAGGAGATTTACCCGCCTCCATCTTCTCGGCCTTACGCACAAAGTACGGGCTCTCCCCGAGAGAGGCTAAGAGTAGGCTCCACCTCAAGAGGGAGCCAAAGACTAGCCTCCAAGAACACGCAACGGAGATGGAGCGTTTAGTGAAGATAGCATACGCTGACCTTCCGGACTCCTACCAAGCTAACATGGCCATGGATGCGTTTTCCCTGACTCTAGGAAACACGCACCTCCAACGCCATCTTTTGGCAGTAAGAGCCCAGAGCTTAGAGGAAGCGGTGCAGGCAGGGAATGAGTTCCTGCAAATTCAGCCCACTCTTCCTCAGCCTGGTGCTCGACCCCTAGTAATGACAGTGAAGAAGGAGAAGACTACTCCTGCTACAGTCGCCCCCATCCACTTGGATCCCCCATCAGCCACCCTGAATGACGTCCTACTGGCTATAAAAGGGCTAACAGATGGACTAAAAGAAGGAAACCGATTGGGGCGACGAGGAGCAGAGAAAAAGGAACCTAACTGTTGGGGCTGCAGCCAGACAGGGCACGTACAGCGCCGGTGCCCTCAAGCTATCCAAAGACAACCACCTCAAGCCACGAGGTCGGGAAACGGTTCCCATCCACAGCAGTAGGGGGAAGTGCTGACTGTGGATCTACTATACCAATGCAAGACCAGTGGCAATGGCCACGACGGACTAGGCGACACAGGCTCCCCCCTGGTCGCCACCGGTCCCCTTGCATAACCAGTATCAGCCCTTACCTGAGTGTGCAGGTCTCCCACCCTCAGAAACCAAGGAAGAAACATACGTTTGGCCAAAGCCATCTCGGCCTTCCAAAAAAGGCCCCCAGAGAATGAGCGAAGCCGGACGAACTCATGGAGATGAATTGTGGAAGCCACATAATAGCAGCTATTTCTTGCCAGGTCGCATCGGAGGGCAGCCCGTCCAGTTTCTCGTGGACACCGGATGCACGTCTAATCTGTTGGGACGGCATGTTTTTGAGCGCTTACCCAAGGATGTCAAGAGCCGATTAGAGGTTCGAGAAGACTATGGGCAGATGGCAGATGGTACACGGCTGCAATTTCACGGACTCATCACTCTCCCAGTCAGAGTCAGAAGTGTCCAAGTCACTGTATCTCTAGTGGTGTGTGCCCTGAAGGAGGATGCCATCCTGGGCATGCCATTCTTGGTCGACCACCACTGTGAGATGAATTTTCAGCAACCCACGTTGGTGTTAAATGGGCAGAAATTGACTTGCACTGACAGAGAGGGTCGACCCCTGACAAGTGGAGTTCAGATAATGCGAGCCACAACGCTTCTCCCTCGAGCCGAAGTCCTAGTTTCTGGGCGTCTCACGTCCTCATTCTATCAGCCAGTAGAGCTAATCGAAGGAGTAAGAAGCAGTTATATGGTGGCCGCCAGCCTACATCAACCCGGTACAAAGGGGAGAGTGGCCATCCGCTGTATGAATCCTACCGACCATCCAGTCCGCGTGACGGCAGGGACGATTGTGGGACAATACACTGGAGTAGGGCCGGCCAAAATAGGGGTTCCCTGGACAGCAAAGGAGGATGTCGAGACTCCTAAGGAACATCCCCCTTCTCCTTCAGGCGTGCCCCCCCCCCCCACATGCAGGACTTGCTCCAACAAGCGGCGCCGCATTGCTCGCCCCCTACCGAGCACAGAAGGATGGAAGACCTTTTGGTTCGTTATGCGGATGTGTTCAGCCAAGGAAGCAAAGACGTGGGGCGTACCACCCTGGTACAACATGAAATCCCCTTTCTCCTAGAGGCACAACCCATCCGTCAACCCCCATATCGAGTAGGACATGAGAAAGAAGCCGAAATCGAGCGACAGGTTTCGGCTCTTGAGAAACAAGGCATGATTGAGCCCGCTCACGGGGCCTGGAGCTCTCCGGTGGTCTTGGTGAGGAAGAAGGACGGGGCGTGGCGATTATGTGTGGACTATAGAAAGCTCAATAGTGTCACTCGCCAGGACGCCTACCCCCTTTCCCGGATCGGCGAGAGTTTAGATGCCTTGTCCGGCAGCAAGTTTTTCAGTACCCTGGATATGATGAGCGGGTATTGGCAGGTACCTCTCTCTGCTGAGGCCCAGGAACGGTCAGCATTCACCACACGCAGTGGATTATGGAGATGGAAGGTGCTCCCCTTTGGGCTGACCTCCGCTCCGGCTACCTTCCAGCGGCTAATGGAACACGTCCTCCAAGGGCTACACTGGAAAACTTTGCTGCTATACCTAGACGACATCATCGTCATGTCGGCAGACTTCTCTAGTCATGTAGCTAGGCTGGCAGAGGTGTTGGAACGATTGAGGCAAGCAGGATTAAAATTGAAGCCCTCTAAATGCAGTCTGTTCCAGACCCAAGTCAAGTACCTGGGCCACATAGTCAGCGACACTGGAGTGGCTACCGACCCTGAGAAGATTCAGGCCATCAGTGAATGGGCAGCACCACAGGATGTGACTCAATTAAGATCGTACTTGGGTACCACTGGGTACTACCACCGATACGTACCTGACTACACCTCGATCGCCAAACCTTTCACCCTGTTGACAAGCGAGGGGGTCCCCTGGAAGTGGGGAGAAGATGAACAGGAAGCTTTCCTTAAGCTCAAGTCGTCACTGACGCACGCTCCAGTACTGGCATATCCTGATCCCTCTTTACCCTACGTACTCGAGACTGATGCTAGTAACGTAGGGACCGGAGCTGTGTTATCTCAGGTCCAGCAAGGCAAAGAGCGACCTATAGCCTACTATAGCAAGACCCTCTCCCCGCCGAACGCAACTACTGCGTGACGAGAAGAGAGCTGCTGGCAGTCGTGCTAGCTGTCCGACATTTCCGGCCATACCTATATGGCAGAGAGTTTACCATCCGGACAGATCATGCCTCCTTGGTTTGGCTGCACCGGAGAAAGGAACCCTCTTGCCAGGTGGCCCGGTGGCTGGAGAGCCTAGCCGAGCACAAGTATCGAATCATCCATCGAAAAGGCGTTAAGCACGGTAACGCTGATGGGTTGAGTCGACAACAGTGCATCGACTGCTGGCAGTGTGCTGCCATTGAGAAGCGGGATCGGGGGCCAACTAGGTCACAAGTGTGTGACTCTCTAGTACCCCCAGGGACTAATTGGGAAACTACCGTACCAGTGGATCAAGTTCCAGTACAGCCACCAAGAGGTACAGGAGGACCCAGTCCTAGCGCCCACCAGTTGGACGAAGACGAATGGCCTCGACTACCCAGCAGCAGACATACATCAGGGCCCAGCCTCCCGACTCCCACACCAGCCAGCCTAGTTCCAGTACGGCTGCCATGCGGTGCGGGGTCACCCAGAGTGTTGGACAACCCCCTCAGAAAGTCTCAAAACCCTCGGTTACGGGCCATCAAGGTGGCAGATGAGCCAGGACTCGTTGTGGAGACTGACCAAGTTACAGCACGATCAGACGCTAGAGCCACGAGTTTAGATCTCTCACCGCCAGCTGCCCCAAAGGTCCCAGAATTGTTGACAGTAGTACAAACCTCACTAGATGAAGTACGAGCTTTGCAACAGAGACCCGCTACCGACCTAGGGATAATTTACCAGGCCGTCAGGAACCGGAAAAGAGTCGAAGAGGCAGTATTGCAAGTAGGCAGCTCCGAGTTGCAGCGGTTGGCCCGGATGTTCCATCAGCTCCAGATTGACGAATCAGGTGTATTGACCCTTCATCTCATTCAGAATGGGCGAGAAAGGGTGGTGGTGGTATGCCCCCAAACTCTGCGACAGGAGATCCTGTGGAAGGCCCACGAACAAACTCACTGCGGTGTGGAAAGGACCCTGAAGCGCGTCCAGTTGGATTGGTACTGGCCGGGCATGACTGGAGATATCAGAAGGGCAGTTCTCTCCTGTGAAGTTTGCCAGCGGGCTAAGACGGGAAAGGCCCGGACCTCCGGGAATCGACAACGGTTGTACGCTGGGAGGCCATGGCAACGTCTAGCAGTAGATTTAGTGGGACCCCTACCTCAGACACCTCGAGGAAATAGCTGGGTGTTGGTACTCACTGACCATTTCACTCGGTGGTTGGATGCCTTAGCTATCCCTGACGCTACAGCTCCAACGGTGGCCCAAGTCTTGGATGAAAGAGTATTCAGTTACTTCGGTCTGCCCGAAATTATCCACACCGACCAGGGAAGCCAATTCGAGTCCTCTTTGCTTCAAGAGCTATGTGACTTGTGGGGAGTCGACAAATCTAGGACCACTCCGTACCACCCCGAAGGAAATGGTGTGTTTGAAAGAAACAATCGAGTATTGGGTGACTCCCTACGAGCACTTTTACTGGGCAGAGGACAAGAGGACTGGGATCAACTATTGCCACAGATCATGCGGACGCTGCGAGGGCTACCGCACTCCGCCACTAAGGAAACACCCAATTATTTGATGTTGGGTCGAGAGCTTCGTCTTCCTGACCAATTGCTGCATGGAAGTAGGTTGGAGTCATTTACCAGCACACACGAGTATGTCCAGACTGTTCACGACCGGTTGATACAAGCTCATACTCTCCTCCGAGATAGACAGAAGGAAATTGTATCAACCGATGTGAGAGAGCCTCCGCTGTTCAATGAGGGTGACCTCGTATGGTTGCTAAGCAAGCGGCGAAGAAAAGGGGAAAATCCGAAATTAGCGGCCAAGTATGTGGGGCCCTATCGCGTACTAAGGAGTCACGAAAATCATACGTACGAAGTAGAACGATATGGACAGCGATCCACTCAGGCCGAAGGAAGATTAAGGCTCTGTCGCCCTAGCCCTGTGCAACAAGGTCGAGCCCCAACTGAAGTCGAACCTGCCCGACGTCCCAACATGAGAGGTTATCCCCGGAGACGAGTATCACAGAAAAACGGTAATCCAGATGCTGTTATTTCCGAATCACTTCTGCCTAGTCGATTAATAGATTTACCAATACCACAATCGCCAGGAAGATTGGAACCACCTCGGCTCCCCAGCGAAGATTTTTTGGTCTCTCCAAGTGAACACAACTCTGACTCGAGGGCTGGCCTCGACACTGGCTGTGAATTGGCGACCGAAGAAGCAAGAGCTACGGGGAATGAAGGAGTCCAGGCTAGTACCACTGGGACCGGAAACACCACGCGGCCCCAACGAATAAGAAAGCCCCCTGCGTATCTAGCAGATTACGACACAAGTACTGTCCAATCAGGAGAGGCCAGAAGGGGTGAAGGCCGAAGGGCAACAATTTTGGAAAGTAAAGAAAACCCTCTCACTGTTTGTTACCAGCTCGACACGCACGCACACGCACACTTACACCCTCCAGCCTCAGACGAACGGCCCGCCGCCTGGAAGAGCTGGCTAACCAGATGTCGACTAAGTGAAAGCTTACGATACAGATTCCGTTAAAACATTGACTATTCCTAGAAACCATTATTTACACATCTTTTATCTTGTAGTATATTCTAGCTCGTTTGTGTTCTTTTTTTTTATTATTTTATCTTTTTGTTTTTTTTTTTGTGTTGTTATAGCCGATTGCCGTCTATAGGGGCGGCGTGTGTGGTGGAACACAAGATTTCCATCCCCTCTTGTACCTTTTCTATCCGGAGTTATGTTCCCTTTCTTTCTTTTGTTAGCCACGCCCCTAAGAGAGGCTGGTTTTATCATCTAATTTGCATAATTTCATGTACATAAGGCAGGGTCTCGGCCCTTTGTAGTTGTTCAATACATGCAGTGCAATTGAATCATACTCTTTCTGCTGCCTTAAGCGATACCAGAACCACCCCGGCATATAGCTATCTCCAAAGACCTGGTCTATGGACTGTGCTGTGGGGATAGACTCATAAACACACTGTCGACCCCTGTCGACCCTGTCGACCTCGTCGACCTCCGGTCAACCTTGTCGACCTAGTATAAAACCTCTTTGGTGCAATCCCTTGTGTGAGGTGGTTAATGTTGACCGGTGGAGTAAGCCGACCTAGTCGCCTCTGCGTGTTGGTCACGGGAAACCAGCACACAGCCCCTGTGAAGGGTGAATGCTGACCGGTAGAGTAAGCCGACCTAGTCGCCTCTACGTGTTGGTCGCAGGAACCAACACAGTATACAGGTAGGAACAGTATTGATAGATCTATGATTTGATAAACAAGGTTTTTTGTTGGCTATAAACATAAGGTCTACGATATAACATTAAGATTAATTAATATGTATGCGGGTGGGAGCAGTGTGATAGATCTATGATTGTAATAAACACTGATTTATTTTATGTTCACTTACAGCTTACCATCATGCTGGATATCTCGTAACAAAGATACCTGAGACATGGTATGTGGGCATACCTCTGTGTAATATTGTTAGTAGTTCTATGTTGACAACGCATCTATTAAAAGAAAAAGCTTAGAGGATATTTATTGTATTTTACTAAGTTAATTAACATGACTGTTTTTATGGTTTCCGTTGTGTGATGGCTGTAGCTATATTGGAAGAATCCAACAATCAAGCTTTTGTAGGAGCTGTCCATTGCTTGATTCTGTTCCCTGAGGACTAGTAGTTTGATAGAAGAATAAAATTAGAACAGTAGAAACTATCCTCATACACTTCATCATAAGCTCGATACAAACCTAACCATCTCTCGTCAAACCATTTTTATTGTGAAACTGTCTATCAGCGACTAACACGCTATATTTGTTTTTGCTAATGCCTGTTGTCTCTACCGTCTCATCTCATTTGATCGCAAGAATTTGTGTTTCAGCCTGTTGATCGTCCTTGGCACTATCGCAGGACTGATATTTGTGTAAGTTTTCATTCTAAATATACTCATTCTAGATGTCTTTGTTTGTGATTTTAGTTAAAGGTGTTGAGTCTCTCTTTCTAACTAGTAATAACTGTTAAGCTGCCATTGTGTACACTGCTCACAGGTCATTATAACGTGCACATAAATAAATATATTAGTAGAAGTGGTGCTATCAGGTACCAAAAGGTTTTTTCATCAAAAATTTTGGAGTTCCTTACTTGGTCACAGAGTTATAATCAAGATTAGATGAATTATTTTGGCTGGTTTTTTTGTTCTGTTATTAAAACAGTTCAGCCGGCTGTTTAGCACTAAGGCTTTCCATGTTAGGTAAACTTTCAAAAAACGATGTTGATATTTTACATTCGTTTTTAAACTGTTTTGATTGTCCACTTTTCACCATTCTGTAGTTGTTATGGTTCATTCCACAGGTATGGCACAAAAGGTGGAGATTTTCCAGAATACTTGAATACCATGGAACCACATCTGTTCTTTATGGTTCTGCTGCCTCCGTGAGTTTATGTGAATATTATTCAGGGTCGATGTAAGGAAGTCACCTTTGTGATAAGTGTATGACATTAATGAACGTATAGTGCTTTATATAAACTACTAACCAAATGCCCAATGTTGCATGGGTATTAAAAAACAGCTTATAAACAGTGGCAGATAATGTAGTTGCTTGCCACTTACCATGAGCTTGGCACATTGTCACTGACTAATTTGAGTAAGTTACCATCCGTATTGCTATACTTACTAATAAGAGCAGTGAGAGCAAGCTTTAATGGCATTGCATAACACAGAGTGCTATGCATATTTCAATGAATTAATTGCATATCACGTAGCTTAATTGGTTAATTTATTGCTTGTTGAGCGGGTGGTTCCGAGATCAAATCCAGCACAAGGCAGATCTTTCATTTTTACATAAAATAATTAGCTATAGCTGGACATACCGAATGATGGACTTTGAGGTTTAGATATATAGATTGTATTGAAAACCTGTTATTTGGCTTTTATGTTGATGTTATTCAGAAAGCTCCAAAGCATAGAATATGGTGTTAGTTCTCATGATAGATATTCGATACTGTTACAGAATAGTTTTGGAGGCTTCTTACAGTTTACATGACAGAGTGTTCATGGACAATCTGGGCACCATCCTCACCTTTGCAGTCATTGTGAGCATTTTTCTATATCGTCAGTCTAAATAAATGGCCTACATACACAGTTCATGATTATTGTAACACAGAAATCTAAAAATCATGTCTGAAGTTCTGTGAAGGATTTATCGCAAATAAATCTAACTAATAATGCATGAACTTAATCATTGCATAGGTAAGCTGAGATAGTACATATATGTGTATATAAGCTATTAGTTACGCGATGTCGTGTCATGTTTGATGAAGAGAAGAAAACTCCACTTGGCTGGTGCTGTGTTCTTTTTAAGTTGTTATTTCTTTTATTTAGGGATTCAAATTTGCAATGAACAGTTTCAGGAATAAAAGCAACTGCTTGATACACCATTGATACTACAGTATCATTGTTTGCTATTTCTATTTTAGGGAACCGTGGTTAGCTTTGCTATTATTGGTGAGTAACTTTGTATCGGTATAAATTAAACCCCATTTGTGCAGACATTTCTGATGAATCTAAGTAACCTATATATATAAATATACTAGCTGTGTTACTCGGCTATTAAAAATCAGCTAATAAACAATTAGAGGTAATGAGAGCTGCCTGCCAATTTCTATTCGGCTGACACATTGCCAATGCATAATTTGAGTAGGCTTGCTGATAAGAGCTACCCTTATGATGTTAAGCCATCGCTTTACATCCTGACTAATATAGCGACGACCTATATTGCCTATCTATAATCTATCAGGCTAGGGTGGTTTAGTTAGTAAGGTGTGCGACTGACAAATGGGAGGTACTGAGATCAAACTGCTGCTTTACGAACTCGTTATTCCAATATTTTAATAGCTATAGCTGGATACGCATACAAACAAACTTTGAGAAAAAAAAATATATATATATATATATAAATCTCAGCTTTTATGATTTGCCATTAGTTATTTGTCGTCGGTAAGTTCAACTATAGTAATAAAGTTTTAGAAACAAAAATCCACCTCACACTGGATTTGATTTTTGAACCTTTAGGTCTGCAGGCAGGCATGCTATTACTAGGCCATAAGACTACATTGCTATACAATAGAATAATGGTGCACATCATACTTATTACATCTGCCAATCTTTAATGCCAATTGATTAAAAATACTTAAAATACTCACACTGCACGCTTCAGCTAGCAAGATTTAACATCGTGATTGTGTGAGAGATCATGTACAATCTTTTTTCTTAATGCTGGCTCAAGTTATAATAATGACTCTTATTATAGTAGAGATTTAGACTAGCTTAAGTTACTCAAATTCATTAAATAAAGGTACTTGGCAAATTAAAAGTAAATTTTCTACGCGAAAACTTTTTTATTACCTGTGCAATGCCAGACATTCAGCTAGTTTTTAATATACCAGAGTGATGCAGGATGTTTAAACATAATTACAGGTCCACTTCTCTGGCTCCTCGCACAAGCTGGAGCACTACCACCAGACCACCAGATCTCATTTATTCATTGCATGCTCTTTGCATCTATCATTGTGGCTGTTGACCCAGTTGCTGTAAGTTTAGTCCATTCATTCATTGAGTTCCATAAACTAACAAGGGACCAGGTCTATGAGAGCCTTACTATGTGAATCAGCTGGTTGTCTTAGATGCTAACATACACATTTTTGCATGTTAGTAAGTAGTCACAAAGCTTGGAAGTAACTTTCTATAGGAATTATGATAGGTTTAACATTAGCCTCCAAACAACAATCTTGGTGAACCTTTTTCATTTACAAGGGCATCAGAAATTATTTGTTAATGTTTTGGAAACACGCTTCATATATACTATTCAGTAACTAAGTTAAAACCAACGCTACAATCCATTCTATTTTATTTAAATTTTATGATATATGGTGGTTTGTTTGTTGGCTGTAGGTTCTGGCAATTTTCCAAGAAGTTGGTGTAAATAGTGTCTTGTACTTCATAGTGTTTGGAGAGTCATTGCTGAATGGTAAGAGTCATATTTTTGCTTGTTCATATATCTTGTGTTGATTGGCTAGCCAATCATGTTAGTGCATTCATAACATTATAGTGTAAAAAATTTTTTTTTGATTTTTATGGTCTGTCATTGTTTACGTGTTGAGGATAAATGTGTGTCCTGAAATAAATATGGGCTGTAACAGTTTTCTCTAACCCACAAACAAGGATTTATGGGTGCAATGTTATACGGAGTAGGAAATTTTGAAAAGCATAATCCTAAATCAATGTGATAAAGCCCATGAATAATATGCTTGGAGAGTCGGATAAGGGCATACAAAGTTACTCGAGTGCACTCGACGATCAATTACAGTGGACCCTTGTTTGTTTAGTACACTAGTACAGCCTGTGCCATGTCCAGACATTAAAAAAGTCTGAACTTTGAAAATTGAGTAGTGCACTGCGCAAGAAGTAGCCTAAGTCATCTCGCACACCTGCTCTTAGGCTACAATATGGTGCAACATGCTTATACAGCATACACGAGAGAGTAAAATATGGTTATACCGGCAACAGACTACCCAATTACTAGATGACTACTTGGATGGTTGAACAGTGCTTGCCTATGACCACAGCTTATTAACACTGCTATTAGTATTAAAAATTATTGATAACAGTAATAAAAAACCAAAAATTACAGCACAAAACTTACTAATACTCAGCACGTGATGCTTGCATCATCTGTCGCAAAAGTTACCTATTGGTCAAAGTTGTCATAACTTGGACCGACACAGCCGCATCAGACAACAGTTTAAACTCAGACGCTGTCCTTATGATAGAAAGTCTGGGAAAGGATTGCAAAATGTATGGCTGACTACAGAACTGCTTGATTTGTGCAAAACTGTTTATATATTATGTTACTCAGTATGCGCGCATCTGAGCTGATCACAGACAAGAGCTTCATTGTTACAGCTTAGTTAACTAGGTAAATGTGTTCGTGAAGTTTGACTTGCGGGTTTAACATGAGTGTAAGTTGGGAGCCGAGTATATAGTAGTACTTAGTGACCTGTCGTACTTTAGTATGTTAGGAAGTCACTTTTGTGATAAGGGTACGACATTAATGAACATACGTATAGCTCATTAAGCTAAGCTGTGGCCATAAAGAAGGGCTGTTCAACTGCCTAAGTAGTCATCTCGTAAAAAGTGCAAGAAACTTTTAGGACAGCGCTGATGTAAAAGAAAACTGAAAAAATATCAACCACCATAGACAACATCAATCTATAATTTATATACTGATAAGTCAAGTACATAAGATTAGAAAAGCAAAAAAAATAGACAGTAGTAAAACAGCTCACAACAATCCTTGTGGACAGAGCTCATTAGCCAGGTAATCGGTCTTAGAAACAATTCTGCTATTGTTGTAATGATGATCACAATCTTAAATAATGTACATGGGAGAAGCGACACCACTGCTAAAAAGTAAGACACATAGAATGAACCTGTAGATAGAAAGCTTATGAGGTTAGAGAGATCAGTATTGTCAATGACAAAGATAACCGTGACAATTTTTTTACCATTTGTGGCACCACGGAAAAGACAACCAGGTCTGCTGCCTACATTGTAACCATGAGAATGCCAGGATTGCCTGTAACATTCACTGTAGATAGGTGATGCAGTATTTAAAGCTTATCAATGAAACCATATACAATAATTATCTGCTGACACACAACTTTTACCATGTGGTTTGAAGCTGAAGGTTTATACTGTGTTCATAGAGTTGATAGTCATAGAGTTAATAATAGCTTTATATGCCAGTAGTCGATCGCATGGCGAGTGTTTAAGTTTGTCCTGAAATAAATATGAATCCACAAACAAACATAGTAGTAAAATTGATATTGTTGCTAATTCCATGTTCTTGCTTTGCGTTTTTCTCTCATCCTCCCAGTGTGACAATATCATAGATTTTAGATGGTGAAGGAAAAAAGGTTTTCTTTCATTATATACAGCTCAGGTTTATACTTTCATCATAGAATTTGACTTGAACTGAGCTATTAGTTCTTGTGCAAGTCTTTTGTAAGTTTGTACTTTTGTTGTATGTATGAGTTGCTTAGACTTATGAGAAAAGGATGCAATCATACCAAGTGTTACTATGGGAGTTGACTCCTCCTTTCATTAGTATGAAGGTAGCAAGCCTTTATGAATATTTTCTTGTTTGATCTATTCTAATTCATTATTCTTACATCACAGGATAAAAACTTGTTTCTTTATAAACTTCTTTAATGTTAACAAACCTACTGTTCTACAAAGAAATTAATTGGTCCCGTTTATAACAAAACAAAACATTTGTTTTATTATAAATGACCATAGACAATATAATAAAACAAATATTTGTTTTATATATATTGTTTCTTTTTTCAAACCTCTGAACTTACAACAATTTCTGTTAAACCATTAAAGCTTGCTTCTTCGCGAATAGTAATTGCGTCTTAGAATATTAGCAGTTTAATATACCAGGAGCTGTAACCTCCTATCAACATCTTTTATAGATGCAGTAACAGTTGTTCTTTATCACACGCTTGATGGAATGAACTGTTATGTCGACGCAGGTGAAGAACTTACAGCTGTCATGTATGTTATTGCATTTGTCAAGTTCTTCACCTCGAGTATCGGTGGCATTACTATTGGTGCACTATTCGCTGTCTTAACGGCTGTACTGACTAAGTATACAGTTGAGACACGAGGTAAGCTTTCTTACTATTACTTTCATGTATTCTGAGCATCTTTCTTGATTTATAAAAAAGTCTTTCATTTTGCAAAGACTGGACATAACAACTAAGAAGGTTTAATTTTATGAATGATGGTTGGTTTTAAATTTGGGACAAAATTGATGTTTTACCAACTATTAAAACTGTTATCATTACTGTTTTACAAAACCATATATCATTAAACTATGATTTTGTATAAAAAAATCTGAGATCTTAAAAAACACAGTAAACTTCTAAATTGAAAAAATTGCAAATATTAGATTACATATAAATACGAAGAACCATGCATTTTTAATACAACTTGAAAACACTCATGACAAATCCAACATTGCAGTATTTACATGTAAATAACACTTCCACATTTTTACAACCTAAATATTTTAATAACAATTTTGCCTTTTGTAATGAGTTTAAATGTTAAACCAAGTTTAGCTATTTTTATTAAAAGGCTACATTCTCTTTGAACTAAATAATAATTGAAATGAAAACAACAAAAGGTATCACACCTTTAGAGCAAGCATAGACTCTCTCTTAGATCAATTCACATCTAGTAGACATGCCGATAGCTAAAAGACCTTAGGTTAGCTGTTTGGTTAATCCCAACTTCTATAAGTGGTTGGGATCAACCAACCAGCTAGTAATCAAATGTCAGTCAGCATAAATTATGTGTTTTTTTCAAAGCATCATTTCTCAGTGAGAGTCCCATGATCAACTCAGCTTCATGAGTAGATGCTTCATCAAGATAGCTTACATCTCTCCTTGCAAATATGACTTACTCATATTACAGTTGTGGAGCCTCTACTTGTGTTCACACTAGCATACCTGTCTTACCTTACCTCTGAACTATTCAGTTTCTCGGGTATCATTGGGTAAGTCATTGTTTATTTTTAAGGTGTGACATGAGAATTTTGTCAACTTTATGGAGTTATTTGTTTATACTAAAACAGTTGTAGATTTGTCTCTGTTTCAGTCTTCTTTTTGTGCCATGCAATGTTAACATGCTGACAATCATGCGTATTAATAGCTTTTTACTGTTTTACTAATCACAGTTTTAATATTGTCAGCGCATCTAAGCATAGAAGATTTTGTGTCTGCTGTTTTTGTAGCAGTTAATTATGTTTAAGGGAAACTAGAGTTAGCTAATGTTAACCTTTCCAGACTTCCAAGCTGTTGCTATCATATGGTTATCATATTGCTTGTATCCATAGACATCAGCATGCAGTAGACATACAATCTGTAGCAACTAATTAGGTAGAATGACAACACTCCAGCATTGAAACTCGTGATCAGATTATGGTGGATATTAGATTATATTAAACCAAGTTTTTTGAGCGCCTAGGGCAACAAAAGAAAGGTAATAAAGTGATACCCAGAGCATTAAATTTCTAGTCAGATCAGCAAATAGTCAGTTACATAATTATAAGGACTTCATGTTTTTAATCCATTGTCATCGTTACTCAAGCATACCAAATGCTTGTTTCATGAAAAAACTATACTCAAGATTAATGTAGAGTTGTTCAGTCTTTAATGATTTTTTAAAATAGTTAGACTTACCTGCTGTCACATCTCCTTTAGATAGAAACATTCAAACCAGGAGATTTTTCCAAACTTGCTAATTCAAAATGGGAAATGTGAACAACTGGAAGAAAGTGAAGATTTAAGGTTAACAGAGGCCTTTAAGCTGCACATTATTTTCTTCTTACAGTTATGACCTTTTACGTATTTACCATTGAGTAAATAATGGTGAATAATAGAAATTGTTTTTTTAAAATAAATGGCAAAAGCAAACTCTTACCACAGACGCGATAATAGGAAAAGTCCTTCTATTTGAATTTTCCTTATGAAACAACCTACAGCACAAACTTATTATGAAACTTTAGTATTCGTCATTGAAAGTTTTACTTAACCCAAGTGAGCTGATTCTTCCTTTCTAGACTGAAATTCTTGGCCCATTCACAATCTTGCACAAACTTTTGTACTAAAAAGCTCATTAGCTATTTATTAGGCCAAATGAATTATAGTACCAAAACTTTGTCATCATCTCTAGTTTCTCATTATGATGAAATTTTGGTTAATGACCGAAAAATTTCATTTACATTTCTTGTTCTTATAACTCAAAAGGCATTAATTTTGTTAAGATATAGATGCACTTTGAGATTTACCTTTTCAGACTGACGGTATGTGGTCTTCTGCAGGCCCAATATGCATTCCATAACATCTCACACAAGTCTTACGTTACAATCAAATACTTCATGAAAATGGCAAGGTGAGTTGTGTCCTCTCTGTCAAACATACTTCTCGAAAATGGCAAGGTGAGTTGTCTCCTCTCTGTAAAATATACTTCATGAAAATGGCAAGATGAGTTGTCTCCTCTCTAAACATTTTTGCAGTTGGCTGTTTTCCTTAGTTATTCAATGCCGTTACCCATAAATTTGTTATCCATTAAAACATAAAAAAAGTAGCAGCATTTACAAATTTTTAGAATTATATTAACTGACAGTTCATGTAGACTTTTGTTAGTTTAGCCCATGCCTCTATCACCACCTCTATCTACACACCGAGGATCTCCTGGATCACTAAGGCTACACTTTCAATCGACAGTCTAACCTAAAGACAAAGTAGAAATAGACCGTTTTAGTTTATTCTGTAATATAATTTACTTTATTTTCTTTCTACAATACTTTATATATTACTTTTGTTTTAAAGATTGTTTTGCTAAGCTCAAGTAAAACAATTTATTAACATCATTGGCTTGAACGTTTTAGCTACAAGATGCTTCTACTGATCTGAAGTTTATAATTCTACATACTGTAAAACCTCTAATTGAACGCCATGCCGCTCTATTTTTCAACCATTCATCTATAGGGCGAGCAATTGGAAGTTGAAATAGAGTCTGGCGCTGTATTTTTCAAATGGCTCATCAGAATTTCAGAAAGATAAATTTATCGAGTGTAGCAAATGTCGCCTTTATTTTGCCCTCATTTTTTGGTGAAGCGATATGAAACCTTTTGGATGCAATAAATCTGCTAACTTACCTCCAACTTGTCAAAGATCTCTTAATGAATATACATTAAGAAATCAAGAAATATCTCTACCAATTGATATCTATTGCTTGCAATCAACCTGCAATGATATTATTGCCTGTGTCCTGCTTTGCAATTTGTTGGAGCTTTCAATTTTTATTTATTTCTAAATATGAAAACATATTTTTATGGTATATCTATATTTACCAATGTTGCATAAAAACTCATTGCACTCATTGATATGTTTGCTACAGTTTGCAGCCAAAACTAGCTTTTTACGTGCAATAGAAGAGGAGTTCCGAGAGTCAATTAATTGTAAGTTTAAATCACCGCAATGATGCTATCAAATAATATGCGATAAATTGATCAATTTATTAGTTATATAATAATAATAATTTATTAAATGCTACAAAGATATTTTCAAGAACAAGTGACATAAACGAACTATACTTATATTATGTGCAGAAACTAAAATTAACGTTTTTAAAACAAAAATATTCACATCGTTTGCTCGGATAACTGCGTTCTGGTTGTTGCTTTCAATGGAACAAACATCTTCTGGTTGTCCAATATCTTCCACAATGTCTTCTGACCTCAACTCTTTTTTTGCACTGCATAACTAGTCGATATTAGCGTCCAAACAATTTTTTGGCAGAGCAAAACTTTTACTCGTTGCATTTAGCATAAATGCAACGCATAAAAGTTTTGCTCACTAAACGTGGCCTTTGTGCCATCGCGAATGTAAACAGTTTTTATATTCATGTACTTCAAAGTATTAAGACCGCGTTAAACAAGGAACTACTATTAGCCTGAGACAGTTATTAATTATTTCTATGGTGTTGCTTTCAAAGTTTCAATGAAACTAAAATGAAATACTTTGGAGTTGGCTACCGAGAGAACTAATTGATATTGATGTAAACGATTCATTATTAGTACGATGTTGTAGACACTATTCTACTGATTAATTTATATTATGGACTCGTAAAGATACAACAATTTCAAAAGGGCGGTCAAATTGAGGTGGTGTTCAAATAGAGAGTGGCACTCTATTTTTCTACCCATCTCTCAGGGTGACAGTCAATTGGAGGCGGTGTTAAAATAGAGGTGGTGTTTAATTAGAGGTTTTACGGTAAATGACTATGTTTACCAACATCATATTAACAGATCGTTTCAATTGAACAGTATGACCATTAATGCTGAAGTATTCATCGTTGTAATCATTGATCTCTAGAACGGATGAAGCAACATAGAATGTATTCTTAAATGAATATTTGTTTTAGATTACAACAGCTTTTATATAGCAAAAAAATCTTAGAACAGATTAACTTAGTACGCAGAGGTTTGACTAGGAAAAGTTGGCTAAAAGTAAAAAGGTGGTTTGACATGGTTACAAAATTACAAAAGCTAGCTACGAGAGTGAGATATGTGCGTTTGTCTTCAGTTGAATTGTATTTGAGTGTCTCGTTGTTTGTTTACAGTGCGGCCTCTGACTCTTTCATATTTCTTTATCTCGGCGTCAACTTAGTGAGGGTAAACCATCAATTCCATATCGGATTTATTGGTGCCACAATCTTTCTTTGCCTCATAACCCGTTTTGTTGGTAAGCATTATCTAACTCATGTTCATGTAACACCATTTTAAGTTGTCTGCCAAAAGATGATATGCATTACTAATTTACAAGTTGAAAGAGAGCAAGCTGTGTCTTTGTTCATAAGCCTTCGTAAATGTCAACTTAGAATTATCGATGTATTTAATCAGATTCGCTGAAATGAGTTGACCTAATTAGACAGATTATGATTTTAATTACGATTCCTTTGATTAGAAATAAAGATCAGTTGAGATCCATTTAAGGTGACTCGCGTATTCATCAAAAGATGACTTTTACATGTTAAAGTGTCAGAAATGATAAAGAACCGTATAGATGTGAAAGCCTTTTATTTTATTATTGTATCTCATGTGTCTGTTGTGTCTCATGCAATCACAAAATTTTGTGCACGGAACTAATGAGCTTATTGAAATGTTGGCCAATATGTAGCTTGAACGCATAACATTAGACAGACACTGTAACCAGCTGAGCTAATCGGCCACCTTCCGAAACCTCAGAGTAATTGTGCTAATCAGAGAATCAAAATTGCCTTGTGACAAGCCAGCAAACAAATGAACAGACAAATGGATGACGGACAATCTATATACAGAATATAAATCTCCACGTCTGTCTGTCTGTCATTTGTCTGTCCAGTTATGGCGATAAAGTTTGACCAACGAAAACTTACCCTCTTAGCGGACTTCAACTCGCGACATTCAAGTCGCAAGCCTGCTAACAAGCACAAGGCTGATCCATTCTTATTACTCCTATCATTCTTACCACATACCGTAAATCCTTTTCACGATTTCGTAAGCCAAATGCGCACTTTTTATTATTAATTAATACTACTTTTTGTGTTTGTTATTTTTTGAATTTTTTTAGGAGCTAATTTTTTTACCATTACCTATTTTTTTTACTTTGTAATTTTCAAATGTGTTGTTTCAATTTCTAATGTGTTACACTCATATTTTTGGCTTTGGTAAATTTGTAAAAGCTGGTAAATGCTTTTCACGTGGATAATCTCTCGACAATCGCTCTATCTGGTCAGACAAAGTATCAGACAAAGAAATTCCGATACTTCATTTTTACGTTTGTATTAGCATCAAGAGGTAAACTGCACAAAAACACTTTTCTAATTATGTGAAGTTTAAAAGTTAGAATGGTAAATGATGCACACATTAAAAATAAAATAGGTTTTCTGTGCAAAGACTTTTCTACTTCCCGTTCAACAAAGTATTGAATATAGCGAGTTTCTGCTGCAAAAATAACCTTTTCACAAACACACTTCCGTGTAATACGGTAATTGTTAATTTGTTCTCTTAATTTATTTAAACTGCACAAAAACACTTTTTCTATGGTATGAAGTTTAAAAGTTAGCTTGGTAACTGTTGTATATGTTAAATAAGATAATTTTTCTGCGCAAAGACTTTTTATTACCTAAACAACGTCAAGCATTCCTCTAGCAACAATGACTTGCTGTCTGTCGGAAATCGACAATGACTTTCATCTTAACAATGCATGCTTGGGTTGAGCAGTATGGTAGAGAAGTCGTAGCCCAGTTTTTAGTATTTACTACTTCTGGAACTGTTAGGTTAACTTGAACAGAGCCAGGTAGCCATTTAACTTGCTCAATGTGCAAAAGACAGAGGTGGATCTTGAACTCGCGCCCACATTGTCAGTGTGGTACACGGGACCTCCAAGTTATGGTCTAGATCCAAAAGACCCCCAATTTAGGGTTGAAAGCTTGCTGAGAGCTTTTTGTCAGGTCAGCATTAAGTAGGACTCGAACCACCAACCCCATGGTTGACACAGGCCCTACCACTAGGCCACCCTGACACCCTAATAATAATAATACAGACACAATAAATAGTAATAAGTATTAATTAATTAATTTTTATATAGATTATGTTGTATATAACAAAATGCAACACACAGTATTTAGATTGAAATAATTTTCTAGCAACATCGGTTAAACCAAGCTAGAAGTGTTTAGTCTATGATGTCACTATGCTGTATTCTAGAAGTTTTCCTCTCTTGTTGTAGTCACCTACATATTGAGTGCCATTCTAAACAGAAACAGGGTGAGAAAAATCTCTAAAAGAGAGCAACTGATTATGGTGAGTGGGTGGCTGTCAGTCAGTAAGCCACATAATTATTATTATTACTATTATTATTATTGTTACTATGCTATTGTCATTGTTTATGATTACTTTTTATACTGCAGCAACTCATCAAATTTGGCTGGTTGATCATCTTGTTGTCACGTTATTAAATTGATTCAGATAATGTTGTTATTTACTGCTCACAAGTTAGTAGAGTGTGGACTCGCAATACCGAAACTCTGTTCGTTTGAGCTCTATAAGTTATGGATGAAAAATGCTAGCTCTAAACCTATTGCGTGTCTTTTATTGGTTGTTACCTAAATGTTTGTATTCTTATTAAAGTTAGCTGTTGGAGCTGCCACTGATGTAGCTGCTGATATGTGCATTTTGTTAACGATATCTCTCTCAGTGCCTTTTCATATATTCAGGCATATGGTGGACTTAGAGGTGCTGTGGCCTTCTCACTTGTATCTCTACTTAAACTGGACCAAGAAACAATGGATCTGTTAATGACTACCATGCTTATGCTAGTCATATTCACCGTGTTTATCCAAGTGAGTTGAATCAGGCTAACCTATTAACAGTAGTATTAAAAGAGAATTATGGGTAATGTTGGATTGGATGTGATTTTATGCTTTTGACAGGCGAGTTTATGAGGGTGTCCTATGCCATAATGTTTTCCTATATATCTTTCATTTGAGACTAATTATATCAGACCTTACAAGTGAGTTGTTTGGAGCTATTTTGTCTGCAAATGTGTTATCTGCAAATTAGTGTTATCTATTTAAATGAGAGTTGTTTTCTCTCACAGCTACTTCAGTACTGATCATTCCTATGGTTAGCAGCTTATTGACTTGGTTGGTTTCCCCAAGGAGTCTATGATTAGTGTTGTATTTGATTAGCGAAGCTTGTTTCCTAACATAGATTTTACTGAATATACATGAGAAGATATGAACATGGCAGCAAATCAATAGTTTGCTTGTTTGGTTTTGCTTTTTCTATCAAAAGAAGCTCGTCAAAGGCATTCCACTCAATACAAATATGGAATTTATTGATTAGCAGCTTTTATGCACAAGTTTTGCTTTCTGCAGTGCTGCTTTGGCTAGGGGTATGTTATGCTACAGGCTGTATAAGTATTATTAAGCTAAAAGTACTTTTTTAAGTATGTCATATAAAGCGGATGAGTTATTTTCATAATAATAAAAAAGAACTTTGTGAACAACTTGGAGTTATCTCATCTATCTCACTACAATTAGCCAACAGGCAGTCTTCAGAACTATTTAAAAAATATCAGTGTTAAAACCATATAATGTGAGTAATTCTATCAGTAGGGATAATAAATTATTGCATGGCACATAATTATTTCATGATCTAATTTATACTTCAAGTAGATTGGAAGATGACGGAAAGGTTTTATAACTGAGAAGGATGTAAATACGATGGTAGTGTTTAGTATTTTTCAGTTAAATACCTTCCAAAAATTCGGAAGTGAAAGAAAGTGTCTCCATAGCTGGAGAATGTTTCTGTTGCTATGGCAATGACAAGAACAAACAGCTCCTAGAAGTAAAGTATGTTTGAAGGCATTGGATCTTCAAGATACTATCATGAGAAGGCAGGTTTTTCTGGGAAGATTAGAAGAATTTAAAAGCTGTTCTGCACGTTTCGACAAAAAACAATTCGTAAATTACAGCTAGCCAATTTTTGGCAACTCTAATATTTTTCTCCTTCATTGGCAATTTTGTTAGTAAAGTTGCCATTGTGTAATATGGGATCACCATTAAAATCTACCACTGTTTATTTGTCTAAAACATAAGGTATGACAACTTCTAACTTTAACTTGTATTTTGTTAGTAGCACAGCATGAGTCTCTTTATAAATTTTTAGGGTGGGACCATCAAACCCCTTGTTAGCCTGCTGGAAATCAAAACAAAAGAAACCGAGCAGAATCTCTCATTGCTAAATGAGCTTACTGTTAATGCTGCTGATCATGTCATGGCCGGTGTCGAACAGATCGTTGGTGACCATGGTGTCTTCGTTTTCTATGTATGTAATTTTTAGTCTTTAGCCTACAAATCTGCTCTACCTAAATCTGTTTGACAATATTTGCAGCTTGAAAACATGATTGGCAGAATTTGCTTGTATTTACAGTGTGGCGCATATCTTTAAATATTGCTGTCATGTGTAAAGATTCCCTCTAATTACAAAGTGAATTATCGTTTCATGTGATAACACAACCAATAGGTTTTACTTTCATCGCTTTTAGTTTAAATTTCATAAGTTTATTAATAAGTTAAAAATGAATGGAAAAATAGCAAATGTTAGTGTGCAGCCTGAAGCAATAATTTTTGCAAAATTCAAAAGCCAAGCATAGACAATTTTATTTAAATGTTGCCCAGCAACACGGTGTTGTTGTAATGCCATGAATCTGCTTCCAAATAATGATTATGGCTACTCATTTATCAGACGTTAAACTTTCTTGCAAATAGTTTCTCTCAAATTTTATAGTTTAAACAGTTAACTCCCATTTTTGATATTCAAAGCTACCTATATAAAAGTCTTGTAGAAGCAAATGATTTTCATGACAGCGACAGTAAAATTTTCAAATAATTCTAATACAATGCAAATTAAGTTACGCTGAAAAAATTGTTAAACAGATGAATGCACAGTAAAAGTGAAATGGAACATAACAAACCCAGAATGTCATTCTAGCAGCGATTTTGTTGCACCTGTTCTCTGATTCAAGAAAACATTCAGTTAAGGTACATTGTGAGTTGTCTGACCATGCTTTAAAAATAATTGGTACTAAATAGCAGTTTGTTGTTTGATTGCAAATTGAGTAGATTAAAATTTTAATATAGTGTTCTTAGAGGCTGAGTTGTTGGATGAAAACCAGCATAAAATTATGTTGCCACTATTAAACACGCCATAGCCTGTGTTACAGAATTGGGTCATTCAACTGGATGACAAGCACATAAAGCACTTGCTACAGAGGAATCCCATGAGGAAGGATGAGAAGATTATGAAACTCTATGAAAAAATAGCACTCAAGTAAGAAAGAGCATTACATGTCTGATGTATGTCTTTGTCATATTTTAGTTCTATTTCTTTGCCTTTTGAAAAGTTTTCTGAGAAAGCTGTGATGCGATTTTATATTTTTTATGCAAGAACTTTATTTAAATATTTATTTGAAAGTGAGCTCGTCTCATTTCTGGTTTAATTTTCCCATAATTCTCTGGTTGTGTCTTAAAGGGTCTTTAATAGCCTCAGTTTACAACAACAAGCATTTTGGGTAAAATACTTCACTAGCGAAATATTAAGTATACCCTTAAGGATGGGCAACAAAGATCGCTGATCGAAATTGTTAGGCTTAGTCTAAGGTCTTGAGGTTAACAATCAAATAATATCTCTGCTTGTAACCATTGAGCTTTGTTACTTCTTTTTTGTCCTATGGCCTCTATAAAAAGCACTAATCAATGGGACAAATCCCATGCCAAAGTCAGCAGCCCGACCTTCTCTTGATAACGTATAGGCAGTTATCCTTCTCTTGATAAAATATAGGTAGTTATCCTTCTCTTGATAACATATGGGCAGTTATCCTTCTCTTGATAACATATAGGCAGTTATCTTTCTTTTGATAAAATATAGGCAGTTATCCTTCACTTGATAACATATAGGCAGTTATCCTTCTTTTGATAAAATATAGGCAGTTATCCTTCTCTTGATAACATATAGGCAGTTATCCTTCTCTTGATAACATATAGGCAGTTATCTTTCTTTTGATAAAATATAGGCAGTTATCCTTCACTTGATAACATATAGGCAGTTATCCTTCTTTTGATAAAATATAGGCAGTTATCCTTCTCTTGATAACATATAGGCAGTTATCCTTCTCTTGATAACATATAGGCAGTTATCCTTCTCTTGATAACATATAGGCAGTTATCCTTCTCTTGATAACATATAGGCAGTTATCCTTCTCTTGATAACATATAGGCAGTTATCCTTCTCTTGATAACATATAGGCAGTTATCCTTCTCTTGATAACATATAGACAGTTATCCTTCTCTTGATAACATATAGGCAGTTATCCTTCTCTTGATAACATATAGACAGTTATCCTTCTCTTGATAACATATAGGCAGTTATCCTTCTCTTGATTCTTTTCTCTCCCTTTTCTCTCTCTATTCCTCTCTCTCTAATTTCTTTCGCTAATCTTTTTCTCTCCTATCGTTATTTTCATTCGGCCATTGTTCTCTCTCTATTTTACTCTTTTGTACACCTCTTTCTCAGTTACTTTTTAATTAATTCTTTTTTCTTTCTTCCCCTTTTTGGCTTTTGGGTTAGCCATACTTTGATAGCCTTTTCTCTGTTTTAGGCAGCACTTCGCAGCTCTGCAAGGTGTTGAAATTGCTGAAACTTTTGAAGGAGGCCCACTTAGCCCTCTGGAAGGCAGGTAAGTTGAAGCTTGCTTCCCTGCGACATGATCAAAAACAATAGATAGGCTTTGACTTCACTATTTTAAAGCCACAGAAATGAAGCACAGGTCAAACCGCAGGTAAAAGTTTCAAAGTGTACATAGTTGGCAATTTTAACTTTTCACTAGTTACTGAAGCCAAAAATGTATGATGATGTTTTCGGGTTTATAATGTTTCATTTTACATGTGTAATCTCTGTTTTCAATAATATCGAATGACTGTTATATTGCCAAATAAAATTCAAAGTTTTTTCACTGCTTGTTCTTTAAATTTAATATTAAAAAAGAGTTATCATAATGGTGGGCTTATCACTTTTTTCTAAAAAGCATTCACGATTGTCTATTTACTGTTAAAATGGTCCAATAAGCTGTGTGTGTGTGATGTGTGGTGTGTGGGTGCGGGTGTGTGGTGTGTGTGTGGTGTGTGTGTGTGTGGTGTGGTGTGGTGTGGTGTGTGTGTGGTGTGTGTGGTGTGTGGGTGTGTGGGGGTGTGGGGATGTGGGTGTGTGGGTGCGTGGGTGCATGGGTACGTGGGTGCGTGGGTGCGTGGGTGCGTGCGTGCGTGTGTGTGTGATGTGTGTGGTGTGTGTGGTGTGTGCATGTGTGTGTTTATGTTCATCAACAGAAACAATACAGAAAAAGAAACTGCATATTAGTAAATATATCAGGTTAAATACAAATTAATGAAAAAATGAAAAACTATAGCAAAATTCACTCAACCTGAGCACGAGATAATGATGATGGAGCCATAGGTGCACTGTAACCCAGCTAATGTCGCACAAGCCCCAAGACCCCAAGCGTGGTCTGTTGCTGGATTAAAAATGACATATATGCGTCATAATTGTTCTTAAACATCGAATGTGACAACAGTGAACAGGTGCTAATCCAACCGTCTCAATACCTATACTGACAATTCTGCTGATTAGCTATTTTAATTTTTTTACAGTGTGATAGCTGGTGATACTCTTAGCGTGTGTACTGATACAGCTAGAAACGGATGGAAACCTACAACACCATCCCTACTTGGCCAGCTCACCAGATACGGTGATATTGAGGAGCCCGAACATGTAGATGATATAGCCTACATCACCCCTGAAATGTTAGAAGGTGAGCTATTTTCCACATCTTCAATAAAAGGCGTTCAGACTACAATGTAACGCTCCTAATGTTGATATCTCTACACCTATGCGCAGTAAACATTTCTACAATGTCAATAGTCCATTCCAAGAATGTCTACAATATATGAATTTTTCGTTATACGAACAGTAAAATAAATGTAGACTGCCTAATAAATCTCAAGATCTTCCTAAACTCACCCTGTTTGCCCTTGAAAAGAAAAATCAAACTTAACCTTTTAGTGTAATGACAGTAACTGTGGTATTATTGGTTTGTATCGACAACTTTTCTCTTTCCTATCACTTTGACTTGATTTAGGATCATGATTATGGTAATTTTACATTAAGTTGAAGGCACCCATACCTTCAATGCATATCAAAAGCTTCAAAAATATAACTTTACTCTAATGAAAGCCTATCTGTCTGGCCATCTGCCTGTCTGAAACCATAGTTAGAGATTAGGATAAAAGATTGTGCTCAAGAAAACTCATGACATTCACCTTGGTAGACCGACACTCTGACAATTGCTTGTCATTTGGTAGTTCTGAATAACTGTGCACATACTTATTATCGGCGCTCTACTGGCACACCGGACAACCTCTAGCTGCATGCTGAACTATAAGGAAACTAGTTTATATGATAGCGATACCCTTATATGTTTTCTTCTCACCCGAGAAAGAAAAAACGATTTTTTAAGGCTATGACATTCTCGTTATTAAATTGAACTTGAGAACTTGGTCCAATTTGACACTTTACATTATATGGAATTGTTTACATAAATTCTTTTTATTAAGTGGAATTTATGTAAAAGGAGGTTTACGTTACAGGAGGCTCATAGTATGTATTCAATTGCACATCCAATCAATGTGATCAGCTATTTCCATGTGGGCACTTATTCACCCCCATATAGCTGTAATTATTTCATTATTTACATGCATTTACTTGTTACAAGTGAGAACGACTGTTTTTACTCTCAAACTGTTTTAGAAAATAGTTTAGTGAGAAAATGAAGTGAAAAGTGTTGAATTATAGTCAAATGTAATATTTTTCCTTATTTCCCTAGCATAATTAAAGAATATTAGGGGAGAATCTAAGTTTATTGAAGTAAGTTTTCAATTTTTTGTAGCTTTTTCTGTTCAGATTTTTTTTAGGACTAACAAACAAAACTAATGAGATGAGTAAAAACTGTCAGGAGTCACAAGCATTACATTTCATTGTGGGACTAAAATTTCCTTTCTAATTTTAATCCATGCTTTCATCATTATTGAGCCACCTTCCTTAGAGAATAACTAAAGAGCTCATGACCTTTATTCAATGTGTAGCACCTGCGATGCATTTCATGGATGCACTTCAAATGTAAGTGACATAGATCCTTATCTTATTGGCAGACGAAGAACTTACCACAGCGGAGCAAAGAAGGTTAAGTCATGAACAGCACGTTATTGATGATAACTTGATAGACGGGCAGCACCTCGGAATGCTGCTCACTAAGCCAGGATCGATTGTATGTTTATGAATGTCCAACGATATTCAGTAGAATGTATATCGAGTCAAGTAGCAAAAATTGTTTGATGCACGTGGTGTATAAACATTGAAATCACTTTACAAGTTAGGCATGTGTTAAACACGAGTCTTGTAATAAAAAGATGTTAGTAGATTTGCTTGTCAGGCTCTCTTTACACTCAGTGAGTTGTACTGTAGAGGGATACACGAAAACTGAGGAGTGGAATTGACATGGATGACAGGTCAAACTTCATGTTCCTCTTGCAAGAGAAAAGTAAACGACTGGAGAGATTAAAGCGAAGCCGTGCTGGAAGCTTAAGTATACCTGAGTCGGGCTCGATCAGCCAAGCGCCAATATCAGAAGGTCTTTTATCTTGAACAGTCTAGTGCTTATAAGTTCATATTTTAAGAAGCTTTGATAAAAACAAAAAGCAAAATTTATTAGTACTAAACTTTGTTAGCTGTCTGAATATTTCAATAATGATATAGCATCAAAATTAAACAATTGGGATGAACACGTCTTCAAAACCTTAGAAAATAATGAAAAATGTCATAGTTAAAAACTTATATATAATGAGGAATTTGCTCTTTGACCATATAAGGTTAACCCGTTGCAATATTCAATTCATATATTAAATCTGTTATATGTTGAACTGAATTTTATTATAAGAATATACCATACACTGAATACACTCAATTCATTCTAAAGCTTAAAAAATGATAAGCAGTTTAAGTTATTGCATATAACATTAAAAATAATAAACGATATAAAACTGGATATTTATAATTTTAAAATTTAGATTCCTTGAGTTGTCATATTGAATTACTATTAGCTAGTGCATTACGTGTCTATTAGGTCTACAATAGTAACAGGAGTTTTACTTTCAGAGCTTTCTTGTTCCAGAAAAATATTTTATTCACAGTCATTTATTAGGTATAGAAGGGTTTGGGTATGGCGTAGGTTTGGGTATGCCTGGTCAAACAAAACAAGTGTTTGCTGTTGATTTGTTGCATCGCTTCTTCGTAGTTTAGCATATAACCTATAATGCACACAGCTCACATGTTTCACAATGTTTTCGGAAAATGTTAGAATATATGATTCACGTAAGTTTGTCGCAATGCATAATTTTAACTTGTTATTTCTGTTGTTCAAATAGTTGCAGACGTTGGAGGTTGCACATCATTCTTCCGAAAATGCCCATGTGTACAATCAAAAGGTGAGATTCACTGCTTATGTGCTTCAAGCACACAATCAGCTCTTTCCATGTATTTTTACTTCCACCCATCTTAATCAGTCTACTGCAATTATGTAGCGCGTTTTTTATTAACCCATTTTTATGTAGCGGAGGAAAGTGGACAGATTGTAAGAAAAGGAGGACGCCCAAGACAAGGCTCTATTGCAGTGAGTTTTTGATGCATATTTACATATTATGTGTGTCGGTGAAACAAAACAAACTTGCGATCTTGATTTTATTTTACTGTAGTCTGAATTAAGATGTACCTGCGTAGCCATAGTATTGCGTGGCCTGTGGTAGATGTACCTGCGTAGCCATAGTATTGCATGGCCTGTGGTAGATGTACCTGCGTAGCTATAGTATTGCATGGCCTGTGGTAGATGTACCTGCGTAGCCATAGTATTGCATGGCCTGTGGTAGATGTACCTGTGTAGCCATAGTATTGCATGGCCTGTGGTAGATGTACCTGTGTAGCCATAGTATTGCATGGCCTGTGGCAGATGTACATGCGTAGCCATAGTATTGCATGGCCTGTGGTAGATGTACCTGTGTAGCCATAGTATTGCATGGCCTGTGGTAGATGTACCTGTGTAGCCATAGTATTGCATGGCCTGTGGTAGATGTACCTGTGTAGCCATAGTATTGCATGGCCTGTGGTAGATGTACCTGCGTAGCCATAGTATTGCATGGCCTGTGGTAGATGTACATGCGTAGCCATAGTATTGCATGGCCTGTGGTAGATGTACATGCGTAGCCATAGTATTGCATGGCCTGTGGTAGGTTTTCCTTTTGTCTTTTCTGCTTTACATAGTGGTGCAGGATCTTGGCAGAGGTGTTCATACTGACTCGATGCTATCCATTGCTGGGCAGTTGTTGATCAGTAATTCTTTTACATCTTTTCACCATAATTTCAACGCTTGATGGTTGTCAAATTGTTGAAATATCTAATTTATCATTGCAGAGATACCTCAAGTGCTGTTGAACCTGTTAATAAAACATTTACATCACTGCTTGAGGGTTTCTTCTGGTGTTAAATATCACACCTATTGTTTGTAGACCTTGAGACTGCAATCACGGGTTACAAGTCGGCGTGGTACCAGAACAGAAGCAGATAGTCCATTGCCGACGCGGATCGTCTACTCTCCGCGAAACAGGACTAAAGTAGACCAGTCAGATGCTGTTGCCCGTAATCACCCCAAGCGCTACAGCGCTGACAGTGATTTCTACAGCGGAGCCGAGGAGCTCGAGTCAAAAGGTTCTCGCGAAGACATAGAGCTAGGTAGGGCCGCGCCATCGGCGCCTAGCAGCATTGAGCTCACATCCCCGCTTTCAACTGTCGTAGAGCTACCAGAAAGGGGTAGTGAGGTGTCCTTAGCAAAGAAGGCAGCAGCGAGTAAACAGATCGAGCCAACAGAGGCAGATAATAGCAGCGAAGAAATAGAAAGTGACGAGTGTCAGACTCGTCTCTGACCTTTGTCTACTAAGGTCAAGGTCATCATGAAGAAATTGTATCAAGCTTTAATATAACGACATCCACAGTTTGTTAGGCTGATACAATAATTTTATAACCTTTTGACATTCTGTAAATGATATTCATTTTTTGTATCCTTGAGCCTAATGAGAGTACGGTCTTTAACCCAAAGCAACCAACGAATATCGGAAAATAATAAATTGCAAGTGGCAATAGGCGCTTTTATTATGACTTCTGCATGACTTAACAAACATCTCAGATGATTATAGTGAGATGAAGGCCAGCTATTTATAATAAATATATTATGTAATACTAATAACATCGACAGATTTCACTGAAAATTGCTGAACATCCAAAGCAGTTAATCTAGTGAATATATTGTCTGATTGTAAATACCACAAATTTCAAGATTTTTTATAGTAAAATCCAATTTTATGATCATACTTACCATACAGTTACTATATGCTTAATTGTTCGAATTTAGCTTTTGGCGGACAAAAAAAGCTTTCCTTGACCCATCCTTATCCGCTTCCAACTACGCAAGCTCAGTTTTGTGAGTCAACTTGCACGCAGAGAGAAGGCAACTCCCGTGGGGAGGAAGGGTGGGTCTATAGTAACTGTATGGTAAGTATGATCATAAAATTGGATTTTACTATAAAAAATCTTGAATTTTATTTCACATACTTCCATACAGTTACTATATGCTTAATAGAATCCCACAGACACAGGTGGCTGGGCAGGAGTTGTCTTGTATGGAATTCACTAAGCGGATTAAAATGTAAGGGTCAAAGGAGGGGATACTAAAGGATATCACCCCGAACCCTTTTCTTTGTAAGGTGTGATAGGAGGGGAAAACTCCTCACCCAAGGAATTTATCTACTCGTGGAGTGTCTGATAGTATGTATCAAAGGACCCAATCATCATGGTAGGGGTCTTGGGTATAAAGTGATAAGGGTGTAGATTAGAGCTTCAACACTTTATTAACAACCACCAGTGACTTAAATTGAGACAGGTCCCACGGTATATCTCTTTTATAGTGTCCCAGAAAGGACCACTTGCTTGACCATAGGCCAGTGGCTAAAATTTCATCAACATTATTATCATCTGAAATGAACATAGAGGCAGCTATAGCCCTAACCTCATGGGCATTGGTTTCTGGTAGAGAAGACATATCTAAAACTTTATAAGAGTCTCTAATAGCACAACAAATCCATCTTGAAACAGAATCTTGAGTGATGGGTTTATGAGGTCTGATGTAAGACAGAAACAGATTACCATTATTGTCACATAAATCATTAGTAACTGTCAGATATTTTAGTAATGTCAGATAAGGACACAGGTTTGGATTTCCTGGGTTAGCTCTAACGAGGATTTTCAGTTCCGGATCGCTTGCTTTCTGTGTCTTGGCCATAAAGCCGCGATTAACTCCGAGTTGGATGGTATCTTCAGAGATGTTGATGGACTCTCTAGTGAGGGCATGAATCTCTGATCTCCTCCTCCCAGTGCTCAGGGCTAGAAGAAACACGCATTTCAGGGATAGCGACCTGAAAAATAATACAAGTTATAACTTGTTGTGTCAGCACCAAGTTAATACAAGAGCTCTAACAAGCTGATAGAAAGCAACAAGCAAGCAGTGTTAGTGTGTAGTGTGTACAACAAGCGTTGTAACATGCTGATAGAAAGCAGCAAGCAAGCAGGATTAGTGAGTATAAGGCAACTAGGATTACCTCAAATCTGAGCTTGACTTAGAGAGGTGGTGGAGGATGACCGTGAGATCCCACTTTGGTAGTTGTCTTCTGATGGTTTTATGAGAGCAAGCGGCAAAGCCTCTCAGCATCTCCTTGATTATGTCCTCGGCCCCTGTCGGGAAAGATCTACCTAGAGTATTGACCAGTGCAGCCTTGTAGCCTTTAATTGTACTCACTGACAGCTTTCTCTCCTCTAGCAGATAGATAAGGAAGTCAGTTACATCATAGATAGTGGGCTCGAGCGGATTTCTCTCCTCTCTAATACACCAATCAGAGTACACTTTCCATTTCCCATCATAGACAGCTGATGAAGACTCCCTGACGCATCTTGTGGCATAAAAGGCTGCTTTTCGAGAAATGCCTTCCTTGCATCTTGTCTGCTGGACAGCATCCAGGCGTGAAGTTGCAGTCTGTCTGTCCCCTGATGGTATACTCCGTTCTGTTTCAGGAGCTTCGCCATTGTAGGAAGTTCCAGTGGTCTGGATGCCAGTAGGTTTAACAGTCCTGTGAACCAACTCCGTCTGGGCCAGTTTGGAGCTATAATTATGATCTGACAATCTAGGGAATGGAGAATTTTCCTCAGTACCAGGGGAAGCAAGTTTATGGGAGGATACGCGTAACCCCACAGTCTGTCCCATGGTTGACTCAGTCCATCCACTCCTGCTGCCTGAGGGTCCTTCATAGGGCTGAAGTATATCGGTAGCTTGTTGTTCAACTTGGTTGCAAACAGATCCACCATTGGAGTGCCCCATTGTTTGAAAATCATCTTGACCACCTGAGAGTGTAGAGACCACTCTGTTGGTGAAGTCACCCGACTCAACATGTCTGCGATAACATTCCGTTTGCCGGGCAGATGACATGCCTTCAGTGTGATCTTCTTCTCGTCGCACCAGTGCAGGATTTCCCAGATTAGGGTACATAGCTGTGGCGATCTGGTCCCTCCTTGTTTCTTTACATAGGCTACGACTGTTGTGTTGTCTATCTGGCACAAGACCACTTTTCCGAGCAAACTCTTCTGAAAAGTTTGAAGGCACTTGTAGAGTGCCAGGAGTTCGAGAACGTTTATGTGGAGTTTTCTTTCCTCGACTCCCCACCTTCCTTGAGCTGTTTCCTCGCCGACTATACCTCCCCATCCTGAGGCAGAGGCGTCTGATTGAAGCACGCAATCCGCTTGAGGTGGATTCATTTGAGTGCCTATCTGAAGGTTTTCTGTGGTCCACCAGACTAGGTGCTCTTTCATGTAGTTGGTTATAGGCACAGGATCTTGTAGGTGGCCTCTGGACATTCTCCAGTGACTCAGTAGGTGGAACTGCAGTGGCCTCATTCGAAGCCTTGCCCTCCACGATGTCGTAGCACAGAAGTTCATCAGACCAAGCATCGCTAAGAAACTTTGAGCAGTTATCTCCCTCTTCTTTGCTATCGCCCGACACATGGTAGTCAGTCTTAGGATATTCTCCTGAGATGGGTGAGCTAATCCTCTCTTGGTGTCTAGATTGAAGCCTAGGAATGTGCATACTTGTGTGGGATCTAGCATGCTCTTTTCGTAATTGATATGGAATCCCAGGTCCTGTAGCAGGTTGGAAGCGGTCAAAACCTGGGACTGTAAGACCTCCCTTGACTTGCTGTAGATCAGCCAGTCGTCTAGGTATGTTATCAGCGTCACACCCCGTTGTCGTAGGTGAGCCGCTACTGTGGAGATGACCTTCATGAAGGTGTGAGGGCTTATAGATAACCCGAACGGTAGAACCTTGAACTGCATTGGTCGTTCGTTCATCATAAACCGTAGAAACTTCCTGCTGTCTGTGTGAATGGGTATATGGAAAAAGGCATCGGTGAGGTCCAGCTTTACCATCCACATCGATTTGTCCAGAGCAGCTAGTACTGTTTGTATGTTGTCCATCTTGAATTTGGGTGCAGTGAGCCACTTGTTCAGTCTGGATAAGTCTATAATTATTCTCAACTGCCCGTTTGTCTTCGGTACTGAGAATATTCGGCTGTAGAAACCCTTGTGATCTCCTGTGACAGGTTCTACGGCACCTTTGGACTCTAAAACCATTAGCTCCGATACCAAGTCCTCTGAGAGTGTTTGTGGTACTGGATAATTTAAAGGGGCTTTTGTGTTTAAACGCAAACCGTGTTTTAACAGATCTATTAGCCAAGTAGAGGCACTGGGCAGATTGTTCCATACCTGCCAGTAACTGGTGAGACAGCCGCCTACTTTTTTTCGACGGTCTTCTTGGGTATCTTGAAGGATTTGCCTTTCTGTGGGGCCTTTCCTTTACTTTGAAAACTATACTTTTTACCAGTGTCACCTTCTTTCTCCGATTTTGGTTGAGCTGGTTGTAGTGACCATTTCTGCTGCTTGACTATAGATATCAACGCTCTGTTGGATGCTGTCGATGCATCCTGTGAGGTCAAATCAGCCAACTTTCCTTCAAACAGTGGTGAATTAAGCGGCATGGCAAGCTTTAGCAGAGAAGACTTAGTGGCAGAGGAAAGAGCAGAGGTAGAGACCAACTGATCTCGCCTGACATGCACCAAATTAGCAAGTAAGCGTGCAAGCAAAGCAGCAGTATGGGATTGTGCAAGACATAAGCTCTCAATCGATCTGATGACTGCATCTGTATCACCCTGTTGCAAAAGCGCAACAGAGCTGCCAAGGACCCAATCTGAATGGCTAGCAACAAGCATCAACTGCCTTGTGAGGGTTTCCATCTCCTCAATATATTTGCATGGAATGAGGGCCTTGTTAGATGCCTTACCCAGAAGTGCAGCGTCCTCGTCAGTGCGGCTGTAAGACGATTTGAGCGTGTCCCCCTGTACTTGGTAGTTCGAAACATGGAACCCTCTTATTCTGGGATATTTCGCTGTGAAGGCTTGTTTCTGGTGTTTGACCTCTTCTATGGCTGAAGTCATGACCTGAGACAAGGGCAGACTATAGTCTGTATCGTCATCGTCTTGTGGTCTGTCTTGAGATAGCATCTGTTCGGCGATAGTCTTGGCTCTACGAGAACAGAAAATGTCATTATGTACTCATAAATATCTATTCACTAGATATATATCATGTACATCTATAAGACAATGTAACCACTATATCTATCATGATATCGACATGGAATATAACCAATATCAACTAGATATACATAGAAGCTACCATACCTCTTTACTTTGTGATCTGGAGGGGGTAGTATGGAATCCGGGAGTACTTCAAAGATCTTCCTTTTCAGCTCCCTCAAGGACATGTCTTTGCCATCTTCCCCTGTCCTGTTTTCATCATCAACGGTCACTGGTTGAGGCTGGTCTTCTGCTTCTTGATTGTCTGTCAAGAGAAGAGAAGGACCTGACATATTCGTTAACAACAAAGTAACGACTACCTTCTCAAGTTTCAAGACACAGCGGTACGGAAACTTGATCAAGGAGAGCCCTGACAATCCATTATAAACAGAGACCTTTCAGTTAGGTATTTCTGATATAACAGATATCCCACCGATAGCTCATAAGGAGGCTTACACATGTGCTCCGAGCTAAAGAGGGTGAGACAAGGAGATTCCGACCTGGGTATCCCCTTCCGAAAGGACAGGGCGAAGGTTAGGTCGGGTGCAAATCAACCGAGTCAAGTCAAGGTAAGAAAATGTCGATTTCGGAGTATAAAAGAACTCGTCCATCGACTACCCCTTGACAGGAAGGCAAGGGGTATGCTGTCCCTCTCAAGGAGGGACAAACATGATACGTACCTGCCATATTTAAAGCTGGAAACTGAAGAGAGAGAATTCTGTGAAACAGTGCGTGCTCCAACTTCAGTTGACGAACAAAAACTGAGCTTGCGTAGTTGGAAGCGGATAAGGATGGGTCAAGGAAAGCTTTTTTTTGTCCGCCAAAAGCTAAATTCGAACAATTAAGCATATAGTAACTGTATGGAAGTATGTGAAATAAAATTAATAATTTCAGAATGCTAGCAATTACTGTATGTAATAACCCAATAGCGTTGCTCCACTGCCTATTACTACTCAATCATATTGCTCCACTGCCTATTACTACCCAATCATATTGCTCCAGTGCCTATTATTACCCAATCATATTGCTTCACTTCATATTACTACTCAATCATATTGTTCCACCGCCTATTACTACCCAATCATATTGCTTCACTGCCTATTATTACCCAATCATATTGCTTCATTACATATATACGCACACATATATATCTGCTGGCAATTATTACCTTAATATGTATTAGCATTATCTTAAGGACCCTGAATAACCGGATTTGAATGGTATATTCTAGCCTCAGAATTGATTTATTAGCTGTGATATCAGAGAGGTTTCAGACTAGTTTAAGAACTTGAGCAGATAAGATATAGGATTGTCACTGCATTCAAGATTGAGAAACCTCTTTTCTTCATTCGCTTTCTCACCCCTAGTTTATTCTACACCTTTGTAGTCGACATTGCCTATGTCTTGGCTGATGCACTATGGCAAATATGTATTACTTTATGATTGGCGATCTGTAAGCAAAAAATAATGCAACTAAAACATGTTGTCTGCGGTATACCTCAGCATTAATGGTGCACATTTTCTGTGTAAATTTACAAGCAAGTAATGGGCATTACATTAAATTTGCATGTCATGGGAGGGGGCCTACTATTTTACAAAGTTGTAATGATTACTGTTACATAGTTGTCAGTCAGTAGGATGGTGTGAACAGTTTATTCAAATGATTACTGCTAAGCTAAATTACCCCTATTTTTGTACAATAAATACTCCAGAAATTGAAAGATACTTCACTTGCCAACTTGGTTAAATTGTTCTATTTACTGAAGAAGCTTCTTGAGTATTGTCAAGGGTATAATAATATATTATTATATCATAGGAAAAATGAACAGCTTCAGATAAAAATGTTATTCTAGCAAAGAGTTGAATTCTCTCCCGTTCGGTCTTCAGGCGGTGTTGGGCACAGTGCACTCTGTTGGTTTCAACAGACTAAAGCCAGTTGGCCTCAGCTTCCTCTTGTGGAATTCAGCAGGCTGCACTTAAGGTTGCTTTATTTTCAACGCATTCTGTTGCCAACAGCCAAGTTTAATGTGTTCTAGCACTCTCCTGTTGAATATAGCAAGTTGCATCCCGAAAAACACCAGGTTCAGCACACTCTGCCAGCTACAAGAGAGTATAATGAGAGTTGGTTTCAGCTGCCCTCTGTTAGGACCCGCAGGTTGTGCCACAGGAAACGTTCAGCATACACCGTTGACAACAGCAGTGAATAAGGAGATAGCAAATTACTATACTCACAACAAAGAGTTGCCTACCCTCGCTTTTTATTCTAAGGAATTCGTTTGAATGTGTATAAATTGAATATTTAAGATTTAATTACATTATTTGTCATACTACGTTGTTGAAATTGCTATTCGGCGTCATTTCGTCTATGAAACGATGTATATATTACAACCGTGTTGCAGTGTCCTGATATGCATGCATTTAATTAAAGCTTCAAAATCCTAAAGAACATGCGTTGAGTATTGAAATGCTTTCTCGCCATGAGCATTTTCTCTAGTTGTTCATCCTAATTTTTGTATTGTTCCCGATCTGCTGAATCGCAATGCACAATCATATGAAGCACGCAAAAACCTACTTTTTTATTACATTCATGCATCGAGGCGAATTTCTATGCATTGGCAGTAGGGGGGTCTGCATTTTAGTAAGCGTCAGCGTCATTTAAGTAAAGTTACGCCACTAATGGAGCCTATACAAACGCTTCGAAGGTTCCAACCATACATCGGCCACGCCTACTTTTATATAGAATTACAATGGACCGCTCTTACCTGTCTTTGTTTATCAGCTAATAAAACTACTTTGTGTAGCCTTAGAGCACTATAAGTACTGTATACCAAAAGAAAGCTCAGGTTTTGCTCTAACTCACACTGCAGTTATAAAAGTGACAACTCCATATTTACAAGTTTTCTGCTACTTCAAAGTAAATAACTCTTATCATATGTGCTAGAATGTCTTAGCTAAATTGTGTTTACTTGCAATTTTACAACTTTAGTCTTCCAAACAAACAATTTAATGTATTCACAATGATAATTATATTCATACCATCAACTACCAATTTTTTGTTCTTAGTAGTTATAAAAATGATAAAGAGGCTCGTTTTATGCAAATTAATAGACAACCGCAAATTTATTACGGACAATTATTGTAACTGAAAGTGCAAAAGTATGTAGTACAACATAAAAATTGAACATCTTTCCATAATAAAAACGGAATACTAAAAGAGCATATTATACTACATAGTAATGTTACAATAAAAATTATTAATTCTGGATAAACAAGTAAAAGGAGCCAAGCTGTGCTAGGACTATAGCAAGCTACGCCAGAGTAGCATTTTGTGTGCAATGGCTGACCTACACATGTTCATAACATATATACATATTATACTAGCTAACAAGCATGAGTACAGTAAGAATACAGAAAGCATCAAATTTTAACAACACTTAATGATGAATATTCCTGGCCAGTGTCCGCATGGCCATGCTTTTAGTACCTATCGGCACTGACTGTGAGTTGGAAGTATGTTTTTTTACATAAAATATGGCGTCTCACATTCACAAACTTTCTCACTAGTTTCTGTAATATGTGATGACAAATGGGCAGTTCACGTGGCATATCAATATTCTCCATGAATTTAGAAGCTATCAAAGTACCTATATGGTTATTCTTGAGGCTCAAAGCTTCTCACGACAGACTCCCACTTTTTGAACAGAGCAAATGTGCCACTAGAAACTTCGCAAAGCACCCTCTTTAACAAAATTTAATTACAGAAAACCTGACCTACAGTGTGGAGCACCAGATGTGTTAGATAGGCTGGTGCAACAACCCTCACATACTTGCTTCAACTTTAGCAAACTCTGTAGACAATAACCAGCTAGGTAATATAGTGACTCTTCTTCTGCTGCGCTGATTTCCTTACGTGAAGCCAGAGGTATATCTATGAGCTGAGGCACTGCAGTTGGTAATTCTATGGTAGATAGCAATAAATCTCCGAAGTACTCTCGTTCATCTTATACATAGTTAAAAGTTTTGATCGGTTTGAGATACTGTGTCACCGTCATTGGTTTTAGAGCATGTTTAAATTCTTTAGCTGTTGGCACAGGACTTTTAGCTTGGTGTAAACCTAACTAACTACAGATAAGATGCTAGTGCTATGCATGAAAAAAATTAGAAAATTCTGAAAATCTTTTTGGTATATAAAAATGCTAAAAAAATAATAATTTTGTCTGCGAATAAGTCGTATTTCTAATAAAATACCTCAATTTACAACAGAACTTTAAAAGGCCACGTGAGTTTGCTGGGAACTCTTGAAAATGTTTAGACTTCCGGTAACGTAACTTTGCTTAAACGATGCTGATAGGCGTAGCATATCAATGCTTGCAAGGTTTAGTTAATAATTAGCCGCCAGCCAATTGCTGTACAGCAATATGAGCCGCGGTGTAATACCGCATGACAGCCAATTACTGTACAGCAATATGAGCCGCGGTGTAATACCGCATGATTTTTGAAGCATTTGTTATTATGTAGTTAGTTAGTTAGTAATCTTTTATTTTGCTGATAACAAAATAACAAAAGCTTCTATTTGCAGGCATATTACCAAATAACATGGAAATTGTAAAAGTATCCTAAATGCAAGATAGTAGTGAACAATTCATACTTAGTTTGAGATTATTTGTGTAAAAATTAAAAGAAAATTTACATGAGAGGATGACTTCAAATAAGTAATGCAGGATAACTTATACAAAAATAAATTGATTGATACTATATACGAGGGTTCAGGTCTGAAGAATAGATCATCTATGACTATGAGTATTGATTATGGCAAGATTGATTATTATTAATAATGGGATGACTATAATATGGTCTGTACCATCCGTCTGTGTGAGTATCGTTGATGTTTACTTCTATGGTTTATCTGCAGTGGGTTAATTATGTTTTCAATTAAATCGGCTGCTTTCATGTACACATTTTAGCAGGTGTTGATAGTTGTGAGGGTTAGAGAATATTTTCTTTCTTAGATTGGTGTAATTGCTGCATCTGTATAGGTAATGGTCTACTGTTCCGTCCTCATCCAGGCATGTGCATGTTGGTGTAAAGGTTAAATTGAGTTTGTATAAGTGATACTGTAAGGTTGCGCGGACCTGTGAAGAGCCAGGTTAAAATTGATATTTGTCTCCTTGGTAATATAAGTGGAATAGGATTTTTCTCCATATGATCTGTTTCTAGGACCTTTAATAAACCAGTGGAACAGTGTCCTGTTATGAGATGAGTTTTCCATCGGCGTTGTCGATCATTAATTAGTTGCTTCCAAATAGTGAATCTTCTAAAATGACTTGCTGACATATCTGCTATAATTGTGTTTCTGCCATTTAGGCTTAATGTGAGAATGTATTTTTTTCTGAAGTTTGCTTTTTGTAGATAACAAAGTTTTTGCGAAATAACTTTGTCCTATTGCCATTGTACAGTATGTGTATATGTCTCTGGAGCTTAAAGACTCAGCTGTAGGTATGTTTGTGATATGGTGGAGTGCTTCCGTTCAGGGATTAGTCTTTGCTCCTAGTATGTCTTTCAAACAACTATGGAGAGAGATGTCAGCTTTTTGATCCCATATAAAACTATTGTTATTATGTAATTTCATTAATTAATTACTGAAGTTTTTTTACGACTTAAAAACGGTACTGTAACAAATAGAAACATGTCAGACTGACAACCTTGTGCGTATTATACCTGGTATGCATTATATGCTTTTTGCTAGTAAGCAAAAAGTAACCCTCATGTTACGCTTATATTATTAATGCCTTGTTAGCATTAATATCTACCAAACAAAGCTTTCTTGCGATCATGTGTTTTGTTAATTTATCATGTGTTTAAAACTACGTATATCATTCAAAATGCGTATTGAAGCCATTAAAATACCTAATTGCGTATGCAATGACAATTACAGGTTAGATCATTGGTAAAAGCTAGTTCTCATCAGAAAAGTCGTGCGCCCTAGGCATGCGGTATATACGGTAGAAATATCCCATCAGAAAAGTCTTCGCTCCATTCTAACTCGCTACAACCAGCGAACATATTCCTTTCTCATCCCTACGCTGCAAGTACTCAGTTGAGAAAATAATGCTCTTCTATTGAGAATACATCGTGCATCATCTTCATTGTTGATTAAGAGTGGTATATTGCCGAATTTAAGTGATATATTGTTGACTTATAGTGGTGTTTTGTTGATTGAGTGATGTATTGTTGACTTCGAGTGGTATATTGTCAACTTGTGTTGTATTCTGTATTGTCAAACTGAGAGTGGTGTTTTGCTGACTTGGAGTAGTATATTGTTAACTTGAGAGTGGTGTATTGTGGAATTTAAGTAGTATATTGCCGATTTACGAGTGGTGTATTGTGGACTTGAGTGGTATATTGTTGAGTGGTATATTTTGTACTCATTCTGCTACCAGCCTGAGGTAAGTGTGTTGTTTGTGTGTGTTTATTTATTTTCATCAACAGAACAATACAGAAAAAGAAACTGCATATTAGTAAATATATCAGGTTAAATACAATTTATGAAAAAATGAAAAACTATAGCAAAATTCACTCAACCTGAGCACGAGATAATGATGATGGAGCTATAGGTGCACTGTAGCCCAGCTAATGTCACGCAAGCCCCAAAAAACAGCTAACAGCAGCAGGACAAAGGTGGGCCTCAGCCCACCCCAGTCAGAGAGACAGGAGATAGCATTTTACTTGTTTTTAAAGTCAAATTTGTTTGCAATTTTCTTTAATCTGTCAGGTAAGTTATTTCAATAAAAGGTTGTTTGATATTGAATAGTTTTTTGCCCAGCACTAGATGTAAATAAGGGAATACGAAGATTTAGAAGAGAGTGACGAGTGCTATAAGAGTGCGGTGGTCCTCCATTCCCAGATTAATGATATACAGTATGCCCCTTAGCAGCAGCTTTAACGTATATAACTTATCTATTGGTAAAATATTAGTTTGAGTAAACAATTTTTTTGATGGATAGTCATAGGGTTTATGACATATAATTCGCACTAGCTTTTTCTGAAAGACTTTAATTTTATTTTAAAATATGTCGGGTGAATTGCCCCAAGATTTAAGGCAGTAAATAAGTTTAGAATTTACTAAGGAGTTATATAATGTAATCATTATTTTTTGTGGGAAGTACTTTGATAACCTATAGAAAAGTCCAACTCCTGGATGAAGGTCTTTTAGTATGTTAGATATATGGGTAGACCAATTCAGATTATTATCAAGCCAAACACCGAGGAATTTAAAATGATCAGTCTGGTTTATTATGTTATTTCCTATTAGCAGGGAGTTCATTTTTAAATTAAATTTGTTTTGCGGGTTTTTCATAAGCATATAATTAGTTTTCTCAATATTGATTGTGAGCTGAAAATAGTTGTATAGTGGAGCCTTTTTGAAAAGCAATGAAACAACAACCACCACTTGTCACTAGCCTGTATATAAACCTCCTGTTTGGCTTGCATTTATTATTTTATTACGAAATATTTGTGTTAATATCCTAAACACTCTCCCTTTTTTCTTTGTTAATATTACCATTTATTGTGTGGCACGCTGATTGTGGTGGCAAAGTTTCCATTGTGACTGCACACAGGTTAGCTCAAGTTCCAGTTATCAATAACCAGGACAGGCCTAGCCAAAAGCAAGAAATAATATTATTAAGTAACTAGTACTAGCTAAAAGTGAGTACAGTGTTTCATATTTATACCGTGTACAGCATTACTAATTTACTTGAAACAACTGCAGCTGTACACTGTGCCGTTTTTCTTGTCAGCATCAGCCTTTAGAACAAGATGGCATTGGTTAGTAGATACGCAGTAGGCCTAGATGTTTCTTAGTAGCAGTCGGAATTAACTACTCATCTCCAAGAGTATGAATAGAAGAATATGAGCTGAGACAGACAGTGAAATTTGTGGTCAAGCAGCAAGACAAGAGCTTTGCTGCTTCATTGAATGTCGGTAAGTTATAAAACTTTGGTTAATTACAAGTTAAAACATGTATACACAGATATATATGGGTACATATATATACATATATGAATATATATATATATATATAAATTAGAAAATTAAATAGTTCACTTATCTTTCAGCTACTGACAGTTTCCTGCTAGTGCATTTTTCAGGCTGTAGAAGTCTACAGCCTGAGGAATGCACTAGCAGGAAACTGTCAGTAGCTGAAAGATAAGTGAACTATTTAATTTTCTATACTGCTCTATCCTATGTTGAGCACTTTGATTTTAGTTCTAAGTATGATACATTTCAATATATATATATATATATATATATATATATATCCCACGACCAAACGAGCGGAAGCGAAAGTTTGAGAGTTTTTATGATAAATGCATGTGCACACAACTTACAAAAATTATTCATCAACAACGTCACAAACCCTTGTTTAGAAATCTCATCAACAAATTTAACCATCGTTTTGTAGAGTCCTTAAAGTATAATAACGATACAAAACACATATAAGCCTATTTAAATATGTTACCAAGTCTTTGTAAACCGTCGACAGTATCTTAAAACTTACCCATCTGATCGGATTATAAACAAATAGACAGATTAATTTGGTCGAAAATTGTTATTAAAACTTGCTAAGCCTTACCTTTTTCAAAATTAAGACCGGAAATTGAAACGCCAAGCGACAAAGAATAGAACGATTAAGTCATGCGCATTTCACCAGTCTATAGCATTGTCGAATTGCCGAAGGTTTCTGTAATTAATGTAAAAGTACTGAAATCGTTTCCTTTTTGCCGATTTCAAAGTAACTGACATTTTAGACACTTTTGAGTACTTTGGTATTCTAACTGATGTCCGACGCAGTGTAAGTAAAGGAAATGACGATGATATTTTTTTTAACGATCCTTATGAGATTATTACCATATTTAATTATAAGTTTGGATGACTACAGAACAATGACTACGTAATACAGATTTTCTAAAAATCTATATAAATATCACAACTTCTTGATATTGTTAGCTATGACGTTTTGAAATGTAAACAAAATTGTGCATTGGTTTATATTATTTCTATATTAATAATATTGGTTATTCTAATAATATCAGTGCATTTTACTTCTAATATTGGCCAATATTGCATTTCTCCTATTGCAGGGAGAGAGATATAAACATATAATCTTTTCCTTTCATTATTGCTGTTTGTTGTATATAATAACACCCACACCTAGTACATTACAGCTACCATTGCAGTTATCCTATTGCACTGCAGTGCCATTTGACTGCTAATATTGCATTTCTCAACCATCAGTACCCTTTCTTATTTTCCAATATCACTTTGGTCGTGGGCTGTATGACAGTGGAATTTCTAGTATATATATAATGGTCATCAGGCTTACTCGGGCTAGCATTGAGTCTTGAGTAACAGATTTTATTGCATGCATAGCAAGCGTGATTGATCAGCCTTCTTGTTTAGTTTGTTGATCAACCTTTTTGCTTACACTAGGTTTTTTAGTTCAAGTACTAATAGCGTATGAATCATTGGACCATTAACAGATTACACAATTTATATATAAACTTTGCTTCTGTTTGGGTGCTCGAATTTTTTTTGTTTAGTTAATATTTTTATTGCAGAAAGTCTTTCCACGAAGTCAAGGCGTTTCATCGGAAAGGCCCCAAGGACGATTGTTGGTTTGAAGATAATGTTATGCAAACATGGCCAAGATATTAACAAAAGGAAAAAAAACAGCAATACAAAGACAAAGTGCAAGTGAGTCACATAGCGGTATTTTTGTGAACATGGTTCAGCGTAACGTTTGTATCTGCTTCACTCAGTAAATACATGCTTCGTTGTGTCATATGGAATATCTATCCAACTCTGTTGTAGAATGAGATTAATTCTGATCATTTATCAGTGGGGTGCTGTATATCATTGATGCATATCAGTGGACAGCAGAATTGGATCTTGTGATTTTTTTTGGTGGCTCGTCTTCATCTTGACAAGGTGTATCATGAGCAGCAGGTTTCCGACTCTCTTCATGTGGCTAAATGAAAGCCAGGACAACATTGACTGGAGAAATCACTATCACTTAGTTAGCTTAGACCAATAAACTAGAGTGAATACATGCATGATTTGTCCATTTGATAAACACGCGCAAGACTAATGGTTAATGCCATGCTGGATTGAAATTTAGCTATTTTTCAAACTGAATACAAGCATTTTGATCAGTAGCCACCACTACTGGTTTGTGCAAATTACATGTCAGCATTCCTTCCATCTTAATAATGATTATTAATTATGTAATTAAATTACATATAGAATAATTATAAGTCCCGTTATCTGCCCTTAAATGTTTGAGTGGTAAAGTATCACAAGTCTAAAAAAATACTCACTCATTTCACTGTGTTTTCTCCTAGCAAGCTCAATTTTGCTGTCGTTAGTCAGTCTCTGATTGCATGTTCTGTGAATCTGGGAGCTCTTCCAGACAAGTTGAAAGCATGCAGCATTAGAAACAGACCTTTTAGACTCTTTAAAAAGTGTTTTTCTAGCTTTCTAGACAGTGAATAAGTGTTTGACTTGTGGGCTTAGTCAATGTTTATCAAATTAATTTCTTGAGAGCCATGGGGCTACACAAGTCATGTCAAAGCTCAAACCATGAATGCACTTATCTTGTATCTTATTATTTTCTATGATTCATCAGTGTCAGGTTATAAAACATAACTATAGTGTTTGGAATTTTTCTTTGTCAAATAAAGCTATTAAACCATACAATTATAAACCCATGTACATATACGTATATACACATATATAGTTTACATGTGTGGGTAGCAATCGTAGGATATAGAATGTTCGAAAATAGATAGAAAATGAATTTTGACTTCACCACTGATATCCTAAATTACTGCAAAATATTTATGATAAAAAGTTGCAAATCTGATGCTTCTATGGGAGGAATCTTATTTACAGGGGAGCTAAATCCTAAAATATAATTTTTATCAAATTTCTCATAGAAGTGGGAATGGCAGCTGCGGTAACTTTACAGTCTTGAATTCTTCATACAAAAATTAGTCTGAATCACTGCAGAAATTGCCACTGAAAGGGGGTGCCAACTGAACATCATTTCTAGAGCTCTTTTGCCTGCTCGGCCTACGCCCCATAGCCTTATGAGAGACTTTTCCTTCTAAAGCCTAGCTGGCTTCCTTAACCTAAGTTCCTGTAACATAGTCAGGTACCCGAGAGACGCGTGCATAAACAACAGCGAGACTTTTCTGATGGGATATTTCTACCGTATAGACCGCATGCCTAAAGCGCACGACTTTTCTGATGGGAACTATCTTTTACCTAGATTATTAACCATTGAACTCAAAACCCCTGGAATGGCAGAGGTCATTCGTGAGTACTGAAATCCAGCCGACGCCATTTTCAGTTGCCGTTTAAGTTAATTTCATTGTGTTCAATGTGAGAAAGAAATCTAATTTTAGATTTAACAGCAATGGAAGATCACGAATACACCGCTAAATCAAAGGAACAGACTACTGAGATTACTACTAATAATTTATGTAAGAGAGAGAAGGGTGTGATGTATTATTCTATATAATTACCTTAGTAGTCTTTAGTAGGGAATGAAGCTGTTGACTATTATATATTCATAAGTAATTATATTATAGCTTGGGATGGCTGGCCAGCCTGAAGAACCTGTTTATTCGGTAGATGTTTAGAGATTAACATATCAGTTTTTAGTTTGAAACTTTACTCTGTCATCTCCATGTCTCGTCTCCCGTTTCCAGTTTTTCGCGAGTTCTTTATATCACATTTTGTTCAAGGTCATTTAAATGTTTTTTGAGGTTATAATATAAATGTTCAAACCATGAACAATGCAACATCTTTCTTTTCTTATAGTAGAGAAACAAAAGCGATTAGACATATGATAATAGCAGCGTAGATATAGTGTCTATGTAAATATAGTGTTGATGATGAAGTATTTAATTACTTCATCTTGTAATCTCGTATTTTGGGTGTGGGATGCCACGCGAGGCACGTGGAGCCCGAGGCGATCTAACATCAGGAAGGATGCTTGAGCCCGACGTAGCTTCTGCAGAGGAGTGAAGATTTGATGCCGGATCTACAGAGACAGCGGCACCAGTAGGTTGACGAGAAGGTATCGCTGGTTCCTCTGGCCATTCGAGTAAGGGACGAGGTTTAATGTGTGCCTGATTGCGTCTCACTACATTCTTCCCGTTATCAACAAGATAAGACCTAGGCGCGTTATGTTCAGCAACAATCGTGCCGGGTCTCCACTCTTCTTGTTCGTCTGTGTGCAGATAAGCACTGTCACCAGGTTCAAGACTCGACAGTGGTCTGGTTCCTTGATCGTAATACTCTTTCTGTTTCACTTGTTTTTGCAATAATGACTGATGTCCAGCTCTTACAGTCGGTTTGAGCGATTCTGTCGTCTTTGGAAGCCCACTTCGAATACTCCTATTGAACAACATTTTGGCCGGGCTATAGGGACACCCAGACACCGGAGTTTCTCTGTAGGCTAGCAAAGATCTGTAGACATCTTCACCAGTGACTTCACATTTCTTTAGAAATTGCTTTACTGTTTGGACGTACTGCTCCGCGAAACCATTGGAGCGGTGATAGTGAGGGCTTGACGTTACTATAGTAAAATTCCAATCGTTGCTAAACTCTCTCATTACATGACTGTTAAAAGGCATGTTATCCGCCATGATTTGTACAGGAATACCATGCACTGAGAAGACGGACTTGAGGGCCATGACAACATCTTCAGCCCTCTTGTGTTTTAAGATTCTAAGTTCAGGGAAATGAGAGTAACAATCTACCACTACTAGATAACTGCAAGATTTATATTCAAGAATGTCCATGGCCACCTTGCTCCATGGCAGTTCGGGAATATCCTGTGGTATGAGAGGTTCCCATAGCTGTCGATTGCTGAATTTCGTACAAGCATTGCAATTGGAGACTTCAACCTGAATGTCGTTAGATAAACCTGGCCAGTAAACGGAACTCTTGGCTCGGTCACGACATTTCTGGATGCCAAGATGACCAGCATGTAGCATGTTGAGGACATATCTACGCTCTTTGTGAGGAATCACTAACCTTTCACCGAGATATATGAAGCCATCTTGTTGATACAGCTCGTCTTTTACATTCCAGTAGGGATGAATCACTGATGGAGCCTCACTCCTTGCACTCCAAGGCCATTCTGACTGTATAGCTTGAGACACTTGGTGCATTGCATTATCTTCATTGTAAGCCGAAACGAGTTTCTCTTCAAATCCACAGTTGATTTCCAAGGTATGAATTATTACTACTTCAGTTTCCAAATCTCTTTGATCACTGGTTATCTTTTGGAGGTACGCTCGCGATAGAGTGTCGGCAATGTGCAAATATCTGCCTGGTACATAGGTTACGATTGCTATCTGATACCTCTGGAGTCGCAATAGTAGTCGCTGAAGTCTAGGTGAAGCTTTTTGGAGTGGCTTATTGACAATACTCACCAGAGGCCTATGATCTGTTTGCACGTTAACTGGGCGACCGTAAAGGTAGCTGTGGGATCTTTCGCATCCGAAGACAATGGCCAATAACTCCTTATCGATTTGTGGCCAATTACGCTCAGCAACAGTGAGTGCTCTCGAGGCATAGGTTACGGGTTGGCCACCTTGAAGCAATACAGCTCCAAGCCCACTTTGTGAGGCACCTACTTGTAGTTGTACATCTGCCTTTACGTCAAAGTACTTCAAAATTGGCTCACTGGTCAATAACCGCTTGATCATTTTCATCGATTCTTCCTGGGCAGGCCCCCAAGACCACTCATCTGTTTTCATGAGCGCTCGTAGGTGCTCGGTAAGAGCAGACATGTTGGGGATGTATGAGCGCAGGAAATTTAGAGTGCCCAATATCTGCTGAATGCCCAGCTTGTCTGCGGGATTGGGCATTTTGCTTATCACCTCCAGCTTGTCAGGATCTGGTTTCAGTCCTTCACCAGACACAATATGACCCAGATACTTGACTTGAGACTGATTGAGTTGGATTTTGCTTCTGTTGAATTTTACATTTTTCTCTCTGGCTCTTTGTAGGACCTTCTCCAGATTTTCATCATGTTTGATCTGAGTGTGACCTGCCACAATCAAGTCATCAAAATAGATAGCCATGGGGATTCCTTCGAAGCATTGCTCCACTTTTTTTTCAAAAACTTCAGCAGCTGAATGAAGGCCAAATGGTAATCGACGATAACAGTATCGCCCAAACGGGGTGTTGAACGTCGTCAACAGACTGCTCTTCTTTGATAAAGGTATGTTCCAAGACCCATGCTTCATGTCCAGTATTGTAAAGTACCTCATGCCTGTGAACTTAAAGGCTATGTCTTCCATTGTAGGTATTCGATGGTGCTCTCTCATGACAGCTTTGTTTAAATCTTTCGGATCTAGACATATTCTCAAGCTTCCGTCCTTTTTTTCAACACACACAAGACTATTTACCCATGGTGTAGGTTCTTCGACTTTAGCAATAATGTTCGATTTCTCCATGCTCTCAAGTTCACTCTTGAGTTTATCTGTCACACTGATAGGTACTCTCCGTGGAGCATGAATGACAGGTTTCACTGTGGGATCCACAGAGATTTCATGTTCACCTGACAAGCAACCAATACCTTCAAACACATCTGCATATTTCTCCAGTAGATCAGAAGTGGTTACTTCATTGACACGCTTCACAATGCCTAACAATTCGGATGCTTCTAGGCCTAAAATAGGACACAGTCCATTATCGACTACTTCAAACCTTTGCACACTCTATTCTTGTCTGTGTTTGACCTTCAGCTCCACATATCCATGATTTGTTATGTCGACATTGTTGTAGCCTTTCAGTTTCACGTTGCTGGGTTTCATTTCGGCATTCAGTTTGTTGAGGATCTCTTTGGTAACAGCATTGGTCTGAGCACCACTATCAATTTTAAAAGCTACCGAACTGTGATCATTACAGCTTGAAAGAACTAGAGTCTCATACCAAGATTTAGAAACCGTCTCCGGAGCATTAACCATACCAATGAATAACGTTTCCATCTGCTTCTCATTATTAGTTTCTATGGCTTTCACAGACTGCCTTGGCCCTGCGGCATTGCATGCTTTCTCAAAGTGATTGGCACTCCACATTTTCGGCACTGCTTCCCATATGCCGGGCATCTACCTCTCGGGTGAAAGTATGTGCAAAACTTGCAGTTTGTTATATAACTTTTATTGGCAGTCGCCGGCTTGTCCACTGAGTTTGTTATATAACTTTTATTGGCAGTCGCTGGCTTGTCTACTACAACAGCAGCTATAGAGGATTTATCACCTTCAGCCATCTTGGTCAATTGCTGTTTAGTTATCTCAGCGGCTCTTATTATATCCATAGCCCCAACAAGTGTGATATCACCATCGCGAAGTAGCCTCTCTTTCAGTTTGTTATCAGACAACCCAAAAACGATTCTACACAACAACATCTTGTCTTTCAATTGGTCAAATTCGCACTTGGCAGCTTGAGTTTTCAATCTCTTGACAAAGAGGTCTATTGGCTCACCATCGAACTGCGATAACGACCAAAAGACAAACCACTCATACAATATATTTTTTCTGGGATTGCAGTAGGCTTCAAACTTTTCTAGAACATCATCTAGCATGTCAGCACTTTTTCCTCCTTGAAACTCAAATTGACTGAAAATTTCATTTGCCTCCTCACCGGCACAGTGCAACAAAACCGCAACTTGCCTCTTTGCAATAGCTATATTCCCAACTGGCTCAACAGGAGGAGTCCCAACTGCTGGAGCCAGAACCAGATTGACAGCAAACAAGTAGTTTTGAAACGATCTTTTCCATTTACGCCAGTTTTCCGCAACATTGCCATCAAAGGACAGCTCACCAGGAGGCTTTAGACCATCCATAACTATCAGTCAGCAAAGTAACAAAATTCAATAAAAGATCCAAAACACTGCAGTGTAAACAATCACAATCAGTAGAAATCCAGTTCTCCAGTTTAGTGGCCTTCAGTGTAGTCGTAGTGAGTTCATTCTACCGTGATACCATGATGTATTATTCTATATAATTACCTTAGTAGTCTTTAGTAGGGAATGAAGCTGTTGACTATTATATATTCATAAGTAATTATATTATAGCTTGTGATGGCTGGCCAGCCTGAAGAACCTGTTTATTCGGTAGATGTTTAGAGATTAACATATCAGTTTTTAGTTTGAAACTTTACTCTGTCATCTCCATGTCTTGTCTCCCGTTTCCGGTTTTCCGCGAGTTCTTTATATCACCTTTTGTTCAAGGTCATTTAAATGTTTCTTTGAAGTTATAATATAAATGTTCAAACCATGAACAATTCAACAGGGTGTAGGTGCACAGTGCTATTGCTATTCCATGAACTGCAAAAACCGCAAGAATGGACTTTCAAAGGAAAGGGCATGACATTTCACAAGTGAGTCTCTTCTACTACTAGTTCTATTACTATTGCTCAGGTCTACGACTACTACTAGTTGTGCTACTACTAGTTAGTACTGCCACTAGTTAGTCCTACTACACTAGTCACTGGGTGAGTGAGAGTCGATCAGCGTCACTACTGAGTGTACGAGTTTGACTGTATTTTGTCGGTGATTAGATAAATTTATAAGCTAGTGAGTGAAATGTTCTTCCTTCAGAACGAAGGTTTTTTAATATTTAAACTTGGAATTTTTTTTATATTAATATTTTGGAACTACAAACCATTAGGTTATTTCTAAATATTTATATTTGAAAAAAAATGTTTGTAGTGCCTATAATATTATTTATTGTTGTACCTGAATATAGCTAGCAGTAAGGAGATAAGAGTAATAATACTATTGTTATTACTACTGTTGCTAACTAACTACTACAGTTTCATTTTAATTTTTAGATTTCCAAACAAAGCAACTGAGAACTCTTGTTATTTACAATGGTTTCGCAACTGCAGAAGAGTGAATAAGCCTGATCCTTGGGCACTTATCTGCAACGAACATTTCAATGATCTATGTTTTGACAACAGGTTAAAACGTTCGACTGAAGTCATTTAAAGGTAATATTTTTCAATGTTGAATGATACTTTTCAATGATTGAATTTAAAACTATATTGTCAAGCACAGTGCTGCAAGGTTGTTCACGGGGTCTTTGGTGAAACCCGAAGTGTTTGTCATAAACTAGTGCTACGATAAGTTTTATATTGAGCTTTTTATTGGCCTTTCAATTCACGTGAGAACATCACGTGACAAGACCATAACCAAATTTCATGGCTATGTCATCGAAATAAAGAGATTCCAATCTACGGCGGCTTTTCGTTTTTGAGCTTTTAAGAGCTTGTAATCACATTTCCACATATTTGGCACCTACAACACAACAGAGTAAGACATGGTGAATCTTTTGATGCCAAATAACTGTAATGTGAATTTTATTGCAAGTCAACCTTTAAGCTTTATGCCTAAGATGGGTGTGAATGACTTCCAGTGAAAATTGCCACATTTTCATTTTACATAGCGATATGGTAGCATTTTGAACTGTTTTATTTTCGCTCATTTTGTTAGTTGTATTGTTGTATATTAAGAGTACTATGTTTATGTGAATAAGACATTCATTTTTGTTGATTTTATGTAATTGTTATAATTGATGCTTTTGTTTAGGTGGTTGGAATAATAATCCTACTGTTACTCAGTTTAAGGCTACCTTTCGCAAACTTATCAGCAAATGTGGTGTAAAATCAGATGCTGGTAAGACAGGTAATGTTACTGCTCAAAATGAGATTCTCATCATACAGGCTACTCCAGAAGTTGATCAGTTTGTGGAACTCAATGATTTCAGATGTCAAATTTCTGTTATAGGTAACAGTATAGTCTATATAGCTGGCTACATGGTGCAAAAGCTAACTAAAGTGCTGTTGTGACATTGGCCGTCAGTCGCTGGTTACCACTGAGTCAAGTATCCAGTACCGACATCTCTATACTTTACTCGAGCTACAAAACAATGGAGGATTGGTGCGTCCATCAGACGGTGTCATCAGGATACTGCTAGTTGCAGATCAATGCTTTCGTATTAATACAAAGCCAGATCCACTCCAATGTGTGGTGTATTTTATCAGTAGTGTAAGATCTAGTGATGTGTTATGTCTTGGGAAACACCTTACGGATACGGCAGATGGCATATCCAACCACTGCAATGATGAAAAAAGTTATTCAGTCGTTTTATGATCTCCGACAGCATCATTATGCTAAAATCCTACACTCAAACTGCATCTTTGTGGCATAGAATACTAAAGTAGTACTTTTTAAAAGCCAGTAACAATTTAATCACTGTAATATTCATCTGCAGCTGTTGTTGTTCTGTTATTCCTAATCTGATTTAGTTCTAAGAAACTCTGATGCACCTTGGCTCAATATCCAGTGATATACAATTCTCCTTTTACACAGTTTCTGTAACGTGTATGTATAAGTTTAATTGTGTGTTTTTAATTTCTGTTTAGTTGTTGCAGTAGTTCATTCCATCTTTTACAGATATTGTATTATACATATCATATATTCATAAGCTATTATCACTTAAATCTTGAAAACAGTTTCTGTTTTGGCAGCATACCTATGTGTTGTTTTTATCGAAAGACTTTGTGTGGTAAGTTTCTCCATATGCATTTATGCATATGTAATATAAATCTTAATATAATGGGACAGTTGTTATTTGCCTGAATATATCATTTGCTGGGTTTATGTATCTGTAATACAAGTTTGTATGAATAACATGGTCCACGAAAATCTATTTTACCTCTACTTATCATTTGATATATCCCACTCTATATGTTATAAATAAGTTTTCTTCTATCAGGGCACTCTAAACGTCGTTTAGGAGGAGTTTTCATTAACACCCAGCTGAAAAATAACTATATATTATGCGCATTTCTGTCATTTTTCACCGTTTGTTTACAAACGGAACTAGCATTCGATTAGCTCTCCAATATGGCGCATACGTTACGTATCACTAACAACGTAAAGGTCACGTGATTTCCATTCCAGCGGTTTTAAGTTCAATGTCATTAACATCAGCGGCGGCCAGCCAATGGCTGAGCTTTGTTGAAATTATCGCTGCCCGCTCAACAGGAACTAACTAACAAACTAGGAACTAACGAGGAGACATTTAGTCATAGCAACCCGACGCCCTCGCGCCAGTAAAAATCTCAGATAAGGAGAAGTACATGTAGAAGTATACGCTCATATCAACAAGTCGGTACATAGGATCATATGTACTTTCGCCTACGCCGTATAGCTGCATGGATATGCGCACTTGGCTAGTCCGCGTTTGATAACACTTCTCTAATCTATTTGGCTTGGTGTGATGCGATGTCACAGACCAACTTTCACCGTTAGGGAACTTGTTTCACTCCAATCAGCTTCTCAGTAAGTCTTAAATTAGCTTAATAATATTAGTTGTTGTCTCTTGCGTAGCTTTGCGAAGGTTCATGTTAACTAGTTCATTTGTATATGTATATCGTATTTGTCAAGAGTAGGCAAATCCTAATTTCAGTTTTCAGTATAAGATTGACAACTAACTGAAGATACATTTACATGTAATTAGTGTTAGTAAAGCACACGCAAATACAAGTAAACATTTTTTACATCAATGCGGTTTAAATAATTCAAGTTTTTAGTGCCATTTGATGGAAGGGAGACTTTATTCTTAATATTTTTCAAGTCTTACACATTTTAATCATCATATACCCTTTCTAGTTTATTGTGCTTGTTACTATAGCTCGCTCAGTGTTCGAAGTAGGGGGATACGCAGGGATACGGCGTATCCCTAAGAAGAAATTATGGGGGTACTCTCTGGAAAGCGTATCCCCTAACATTAATTGACCATATACTATTAAAATGCGATAAAATGCTACCTCAAATGCTAATCAACTATGCTACCTTGTGAAAAGCATAAATTCCTTCAACTTTTCTTCAAGCAACACAATCAACAGGCGTCCTTGTCACTTGTCCAAAGACATCATCAAATAGCTTGAGATTATTCCATGTGCAGGCATTTTTTGGTCTTTTGCTAATCGAAGTTAACTTTCTCAGAAAACTTATCTAATTTAAGTTCTAAAGCAAATTGTTTCTTCATTATCATTCTTATTTGATTAATGATGAATCGTCATGAATCAATTGATAGTTACTTCAAGGGTGAGTGAGAGTATGTGATGATTGATTTACCTTACTAACATTAGGAATGATTGGATCATACCTTTTGCACTAGAAACTTATAAATCCCTTACTTATCATGACCTGAACTAGAAATGATAGCTGATCACAGCCCTGCCACTAAAAATGATGGAATTATGGCAAAGAAAAGGTAGGATCATTTACCTTCATGGTGATGCCAACTTGAATCTCTCAGTTTACTTAAAGGTGTACCCCAAATAGCTTTCAAGTGGAAGGGGTAGCATTTTCACATCAGGTGCACAGGCTATTATGAAACCTCAATTAATCACAAAGCTTTTTCCAGAATATCTGATGAGGAGTGTATGTGTATCACACAGCTCCTAATATTTAATATCGTGCAAGGCAATGCTTGTAAATTAATGTATTATGTATAATTGACAAACTCATTACCTAAACTATGCTAATACTACATCAAGCCTAAGCTTTATCTTAGATGATTAGAAATGATGAAAGTCTGAGGCTATTAAATTTAAATTTTAGACCCACGGGTTTCTTAGCTATTTGGGGCACACCTTTAATGGGTGATATTATTGAGATTTAAGGTGATCTCGGTTTGCTAGGTTTCCTTTTGTATCTATGTTAAAAGATGAGGCTGCATGCGCTTGCTTAAAAATTAAACCATTCTCATTTTTCCTGAGTAGTTAATTTTGGATTTTGGATTTGTTGATTTTTGTTTGAAAACTTGAAATTTCCCTTCTTATTTTTTTGTTGCACTGATTGTTTCTTCCAAACTCATTTAATTTCCATTGTAATGAATATATCTGTGAAGTTAAGCACTCAAGATGAATTTACTGTGTAATAAAATAATACCAATTATACCATAGCAAAATATTTGTTCTCTCACTGAAAAGCTGTGGAAATTAAGTATAAGACAGACTATCTTACAAAAAGTTTTTGCGGGGGAGTTCCCCTGCACCCCCTCTACCGAGAGGGCGCTCCAGTGCCCCTCTCGGACTCTCCCCGCGCCGCTACGCGGCTTAGGCGGGCCGCTGGCCCCAGAGTCGTCTCACCTACTTGTCACCATAGAGTACCCCCAATAACAACCCTTACACTTCAAACACTGAGCTCGTTCCAAAGTATTCAACTCCCTGTTGTAGTATTTCTATCCTAAACAACCCCACTTTTGGCCATCATTTCTATTTAACATCTAATCATGTTTGATACATGTGATTTCTAACATAAAAAAGTAAGCAAGGCGCACACTCTGAGCCATCTTCTATATACATGTAACATGTTAAATTTGTGTCCATGATCAGACATTGTTCTTTATTGATCATGTTTTCCAAGTTTTCCAATTCAGGCAAGTTAAATTTATGTCTAGCCATTTGCGTCTGCCATGTTTCTTGGTTTTTTCCAGAGTGTGAACTACTAAATTGAGAAATGGATTTTTGTGTTAAATTTTGTTTAGGCACATTACATTGTTTCTGACATTGTTTCATGTTTACTGTAGGTTATGCTGAGCTGATATATCACTGAATTAGCTATCTAATCGTTATAATTAGGGTCATGTGATTATGCTCTGTTCGGATTTAAAGAAAGTTTTTATTAACTTGATTACATGACATGGTTAACGCTTACCGTCATGTAGTTACATGATATGCTAGTAATAGAGAGATTACAACTACAGTTTTCCAATGTCTAACAGTGACTGACAATATTTTCAGTAGGTATTTTTTATACCATCCAGTTTTAATATGACTACCAGCGGTCAGCTCTATATTTTAACATCACTCCTTGTTAGCGTGTTATTCCACTGTTTGTACATAGGAATTGTGGCATTCATTGCTTTATTTACTAAGTTAGATGAATTCCCGGCTTTGCACGAGTAATAAAAAGGTTTTTGCACAGAAAATTTGTTTTCAATCAACATTTACCATTCTCGCTTTTAAATGAAGGTATTTGTTTATTTCTGAGTGTGCTAAAAATTTAATTAAATTTTTACTATTTATACATATACTTGTAGAATTTTGGGTAAGTCTGGCTACATATTTTTCCTAGTATTTTAAGCGTGCTAGCTGAAGGGTGAATGAAGATGAAAGTGTATTTTCACCCTTTCCATTAGAGATTGGCCGATGTAATAAGCATGTGCACAATTATTCCATACTATGGGGCATAGTGGATAGCATGCTTGTCTGCAGAACTGGGGTTTTTAAGTTCAATTCCAGTGCAAAGCGATTTTTTCCTTTATTAAACTCTCTCGCTATAACTGGACATATGAATGGCAGACCAAAACACGACAAACACTTAGATTGATAGATATAGATTGCTAATACGACGGCTAATGCAGCACCCTGACTGGTGATCACGCAGTCCTTATCATACCATATCTGCAGTTAAAACTTTTCTTATTTTTTCATGAGAATGAATTATTTTATTATACATTCTGTCAACACCTAATTTAAATTTTTAAAAAGTGTCGATACCTTGCATTATGCTAAAAACCATTTTCCGTTGTGCGTTGAAAATAAGTAAATGTTGCAAATTCATGACTCTTCCTATTTTGACAGACAAATTCAATTAAAAAAGTAAAACTGGTCCATATATGCAGTTTTTAATTGCGTTTTTAAATTGCGATAATTTTTGGGACCATTAAAAATTATGTGAAGCTCGTCATAGCACAATAAAGCATGCAAAGAAAATGTTCAGTATGTTTAACACTTTTTTGTAAATATAAAGGTTAATTGAAATAAAATAAAATTAAATTGTCCTGATACTTGATACTGCCGGTGTTTAGGCAGGCCAGGATTTAGTTACAGTATTGTGGTATAACCAGTTATTATCATTATATAAAATATTTTATTAATTTTTCACTATTATTTAACATTTTTGATAATGCTGAAAAGTTGTAACAGGACTGGCGTTAATTGAATAGCGCCGCAGAATTTTATAACAATGAAAGAAACTAGAATCGTTGTAAAATCATTAGCGCTAAATTCTGTGAACATCTCTGATTGGCTATTATGAATCTGTAAAAACAAGACAAATCACTGATTGCTACTCCATGAATCTGATGATAGGATACATCTATTGTTGCAGTACTTTACATACTTTTTATGAATATTTTGTGAGAACCTTCAATGTTGTTTGAAAATATGACTTTTCTGTTAATAGATAAAGAATTGCATCATCTAGTCTCCTGTTGTTGTTTTTATCCACAGGATTTACAATAATTCGTTGTCATAGCCTCTGGCCATGAACAGAATGAGGCTAGTGACCCTCACCTTCTGCTTCCTTTCTCTTGCATCATCCATCTATTCTTCAACTGTTTCTCATCAAAACTTTACCGGGGATGTCACATCACAGCCAAATATTTCAAGTAAGTTTAGTTTCATATTGTTCTTTGACAAATTTAATTTCTAGAGTTAAAACACCCAAATAACTTGTATAATATCTCGTTTGTTATACAGACAAGATAGTTATTTCCCTGTTGTAGCAAAGTTGGTTGGAAGTTTTTCTAGATTTGGAATGTTGCATCATGTATGTCAAAGCACGTTGGAACTTTTTGGTTTAGCCAAAAGTTGACAATCTCCTTGATTTTTGTTGCACTGTGGCTTCTTATACAAACATTCTCTGAGCTCCAAGTTTGTACCGCTATGAGTAACGTCTCATTAATGTAGATTGAGCTTCCCTGTTCATTAATGAAGTTGAAATATCAGTAGGGATTATCTAGAATTGTATCATTAGGGAATTCGACAGGTGGAGCTTTTTATCATATATGGCTCATTGCTTCCCCAGCGATTTTTAAAAAATTCCTGTTATTGGTACTTATTGCTCATATCTCTCAGCCATCTAGGAGGGCTTCTGTAGAGCTTTTACGTTTAGAGAGATTACTAAGGCTTGTCAATTTGTCATTCAGTGTACAGACTGATACCTATTCATCCTATATGCCATCCTGATAATGCGGTGTGACGCCCCAAAACAGACGATTCTCATTAAAGCTTCGGGTGTTTTAGATTCACTGCGCATAGCGTAGCGGTTATGAGTTGGATTCTAGCAAAGCATTCAAATTCCTATTGTGTAGGAGAGTTACATTAGCTTTTCCCTTGATTGCTGTAGACGAGGGTAGACAATAATCAAGTCAGGTAGGATCTGTTGGAAGTAGGTAAGGCCATGCGCTAAAATCCCCAGCTCTGTATCAATATTTTAATGTTTTAGGATACGATAACCAAATGCTTGCCTTTAAAAATGCCTGTGGTGTATGTTCTACATATCACTGTAGAAGATAACTCCAAGTTTATGGATGCGTGTTGGACTAGACGAATGCTTATTGCATATCCCGTTCCATGATAAGTATTTGTTTGTTGGTTTCTCGCGTGAACTCTTCTAAGGTACTCTCAGGGAATCATAAATCAATGAAATTCATTAGTTTCAAGGACTCCGTTGTTTTCTACTCCATATTTTTAAGGATGGTTATTGGCAGTGATACCATCGTAATGCCAGATGTCTGATAGCTGGAACAATAGTAAAACTAACGAGGCTAAGTTATGGAAATAGCTGCATCAACCCGTAAGGCCTTCCCATCAAAATAGGAAGAAGCTTCATGTCATTTTTTAAATTTAAATTTGTTTTCAGCCACTTCTGAGATTTTTCTAATTAGTGGGATGTTCTGAGATACAGTCACGCCTCAACTTCCATACAACTTGACAAACAAATATTTGCAATACACTATAATATTTAAGTTAACATTTGCCTCTACATGCAAAGTAGCTTCCAATATCCAACATTTGAAGATTAACGAAACCTGAAGTTTCATGAATCAGTACTTATGCACACGGTTCTCCTTCACATACAATGCCTGAATAATGGAGAGTCCTCCGTGACATCCCTTTTTAATCTTTAAATCATGGATTCCAAGAAGACATCATCCGTAGTAATAAAAACTAAATAAAAAAACGATGGTTTCCTTAAAGATGCAGCGAGATCTAACAATCAAACACTAGTAAACGTTTCTGGGTCAATTTTTAAAATTTTTTTATAGTTCTGTAGTAGTTATCAAAAAGAAGTGATACGAAAAAAAAAATAGCAGAAGTATTAAAAGTAAAGGAAGGCTGGCTGTGATAATTTACAGAGCAAATAAAAACAAATATACCAAGAGAAATATATATAAATCAGCTGTTAATTTAAAACTCATATAGTATAAGTTAAACTAGCTCCGCACCTCTAACGACGCAGTGTTCATCACCGGGACGGCGCCTCAATCGCTCCTAAATATCTTTATGTTTATTACTCCTTTATTGCTTTAGTTTTTTTATATAGTTTAAGTTCTTTATGTCAAGTTCTTTATAAAATTTTAGCTAATGCATCTGTCTGAATATGTAGTTGTCTGAAATATTTATTGTCCAGTTTTTTAGCTGTGAAATAACTAATAATGGTCGGCCTATATTGTTTCTTTTAAGGTTATTCACTGAAACATATGACAGTTTCGATGTGAAATAAATAACAGAACGAATTAATTTTGTATGTCAGTCTTTGACTGTATGCTTAGCGGTACATAGTGGACTTGTGAGAGCTGCTTGTCACTGGGAATAGCGGGTGCAGAAGTTCTTCATCGGTGCAATAGAATTGTGTTTGACTTGTATCTCATAGTTGTTTCTGATTAGTAGAGGAATGCTATGCGTTAAGTACATATATTGAATCATGTGTGTCAGGTTTAGCTGTTTCCCAGCTAATTCATTGCAATCTCATGCAATGTCAGCGCAGCCAAACTTTGACATACAAACGTAATCTGTTTCAATATTCGTTCAGTCTGCATTGAAAATAATGTTTAAGTTTTAGTTTAAGTTTAATTGCGAAAGGTAAATGTATTGATTAGGAATTATGCATAACAATGCGATACGTAATTGCTCAGCTACCGGAACATTGGAAACAAAAGGGAATACAACAGAAGAAGTAGAGGAAAATGGATCAGGTGAAGAATGCGAACTTACGGCAGCTTCCATTGAGTGGGCCGAAGTGCAATACCCGATGATTATAACATTGTTTCTCTTTTTCTCTGGTCTAGCTAACCTTGGTAAGTACATCTCTCCTTTTGATCATTAAACTGTGTCCCACCTCTCATTAGGCTAGTATTCTAGAATGTCTGATTTGTGAACAGCTGGTGCGGGTAGACTCCCAAAAAGGCCATCAGGAGTGACAAAAAAAAACGTACAACCTTACATTGCTCTTCGCAACTGGACAAGTATCCAGCCATCAAAGTTCCCAGGCTACTGGCCTCAGACGTGTCTTGCTGAAATCATAGAGTTATTGTTTGTGCAACAAACAATAACTCTATGACTATCTATAATTCTAATAACTCTTAAAAAAGCATAGCCTCTGTTGTCAATAAGCTAAGCAGACATCGTAGTCGATCTTCAAGGGTTTGCTCACACAGACATATATTTCCTTTCTACCACTGTTGAGATAATTGATCATTCACTAATTTAACAAATTCCTTTTACTACTGCTTTATTTTGTTTTTAAGTCTTAGTGATATTTTTTCAAATATTTTGCTTTTATGCATTAAGGTATTTACTCAGCAATCTTTTCAATTTATCATTTATTAGTACATGTATTTATTATTTTCTTTTTGGAGATTATCGTATCTTATTGGTTTTCACCAACCTACCAGCGAATAATTTTATATCACCAACCTTCTGTTCCTAAAATTCTATTAACAATGAATATCAATACCTGTCAGTTCAAAGGCTTCTGGGACTGGCAAAAGGTCGTAGAAGCAGTATCTCAGAAATGTAAAAAAAGTAAACTTTGAGTTTTACAGAAATTCGCCACTCACAATGTTAGTTTTTGGAAAGAATTCTGTTAACTCCTAATATGTATGCAGATAGGAATAGCGTTGATAGATCTATGATTTGATAAACAAGATCTCTTTTTGGCTATAGACATATGTCTAAGATATAATATTAAGAGTGATTAATATGTATACAGGTAAGAGCAGCGTTGATAGGTCTATGATTTGATAAACAAGATCTCTTTTTGGCTATAGACATATGTCTAAGATATAATATTAAGAGTGATTAATATGTATACAGGTAAGAGCAGCGTTGATAGGTCTATGATTTGATAAATAAGGCTCTTGTTGGCTATAGATATAAGGCCTAAGATATAATATTAAGAGTAACTAATATGTATGCAGGTAGGAGTAGTGTTGATATATCTATGATTTGATAAACAAGATCTCTTTTTGGCTATAGACATATGTCTAAGATATAATATTAAGAGTGATTAATATGTATACAGGTAAGAGCAGCGTTGATAGGTCTATGATTTGATAAACAAGATCTCTTTTTGGCTATAGACATATGTCTAAGATATAATATTAAGAGTGATTAATATGTATACAGGTAAGAGCAGCGTTGATAGGTCTATGATTTGATAAATAAGGTCTCTTATTGGCTATAGATATAAGGTCTAAGATATAATATTAAGAGTAATTAATATGTATGCGGGTAGGAGCAGTGTTGATAGATCTATGATTTTAACAAACACTGATTTATTTTATGTTCACTTACAGCTTACCATCATGCTGGATATCTCGTAACAAAGATACCTGAGACATGGTATGTGGGCATACCTCTATGTAATATTGTTAGTAGTTCTATATTGACAATGCCTCTATTCAAAAGTAGAACTCATGAGATGGAATATCCTTTGCGTTTACCTAAGTCAATTAATGCGGCTGTTTTTATAGTTTTAAGCGTATGATAGGCTGCAGTGATGTGTGTCAATTATTACTGGCGCTTGCGGTGTTGTGGATTAGCTGATACAAACGATGATGGTACAGGATTGCTTTCCCTATGTTCCACATCTTTGGGCTATGCTCTCATGTGGTGGCAGTATTGACCATTTCTTTTTGTAGCCTGTAATACTACACTAAATTACGTGCTACTAAACTGCTTATTCTCCTTCCCCCTCCCTGTAGAGACTTGAGTAACACGATCTGAAAATCCCGCAAAGAATGTGAAGGTTAAATAAAACTCGCGAGAGTATTATTACTTCTTTGTAAGCCATCGAAGAACTCAACAACTAAGTATAGTATTACCATGAGTAGGGTTAGAAACTATAACCATTCATGTCATCATAAGATAGGTACAAACTGAAACTGTTTTCAATCAAATCAAGTATTTGTTTTAACATGTTATCTTTGTGCTGTCTCTACCGTCTCATCTCATTTGATTGCATGAATTTGTGTTTCAGCCTGCTGATCGTCCTTGGCACTATCGCAGGACTGATATTTGTGTGAGTTTTCAATCTAAATATATTCATTCTAGTTGTCTTTGTTTGTGATTTTAGTTAAAGGTGTTGCGTCTCTCTGTCTAAATAGTAATAACTGTTATACTGCCATCGTGTACACTGCTCACAGGTCACTAGGACTTGCACATAAATAGATATACTAGTAGAAGTGGTGCTATCAGGTACCAGCAGGTCTTCTCAGCAAAAATATTTGAGTTCATTGCTTGGGCAAAGAGTTATAACGAAGATTAGATGAATTATTTTGGCTGGCTTCATATTCCATAATTAAAACTACTGAGGCTTTCCATATTGCGTCAACTTCTGATGTGCACTGCTTGTATTTCATAATTATTTTGAATCAATTTTAGTTGTCAACTTGTTATCATCGTTCATCTACCAGTTTTAATCCATTAGCAATCAGATTGGGAAATGCATCTTGCAGCTATGGAACGAAATCTGGAGCATTTCCTGATTACTTGGATAAAATGGAACCACACCTGTTCTTTATGGTTCTGCTGCCTCCGTGAGTTTTTCCAGCTGTTAGATATAAGACAACTTGAGATTCTTTTTGAGATTCTAGTAAAGTAACTAAGAGTATAGAAGGCCTGAGCTGATGTGGTTTGAAAATGTTTTAAAATCGGGCATTTTAGAGTTGCTTTGAGCTTTCAGGCTAATGTATTTGATATTGTTACAGAATAGTCTTGGAATCTTCCTACAGTTTGCATGACAGAGTCTTCCTCAACAATCTGGGCACCATCCTCACCTTTGCAGTCATTGTGAGCATTTTCCTTGTTCTATAAAAACAGTTCAAATCCGTGAGCTACATAGATACCATCTAACACTCATATCTATAGCCTTGTTAGAAATTCGGTCTGAATGAATGTCACTGATGATATACTAGCTTTACCTCTTCCTGAGTACGCGGAGATGATACATTGTTAAAAACTATTAGTTACATAACGAGGGTCATGTCTGATTAGGAGAGGAAAACTCCATACAGCTGATTTTATCCAGCTGCGTGTTCAAGTTGGTAGTAAACGGCTTTAGAGATAAATAAAAATAATGAATATTTCATTTTAACAAATACGCAATACATCATTAACGCTATATAAAGATTGTCTGCTGTTTCTATTTTAGGGAACCGTGATCAGCTTTGCTATTATTGGTGAGTTTCTGTCAACACTGTGTAGCTTTTGAATTATATTTACCAGAGTGATTGAGCATGTTGCACTGTTTGTACTTCATCAGAAAAATAAGGAAATGAGGTTTATTACAGGTCCTCTTCTCTGGCTCCTTGCAAAAGCTGGAGCGCTACCATCAGGGCAAGAGATCTCATTTATTCACTGCATGCTCTTTGCATCTATCATTGTGGCTGTTGACCCAGTTGCTGTAAGTTTAGTTCATTCATTCATTGAGTTCCATAAACTTACAAACCATCAGGTCTATAAAGACCTCACTATGCAATTAGATGTCTTGTCTCAGTTGCTAATATACACAGGTTTGCATGTTAGTAACTAGTCACAGAGCTTTGGAAAACTTTTTATAGGGATTATGATAGGTTTAACTTTAGCATACAGACAATAATCTTGGTGAATTGTTTTCATTTCTGAGTTGATCGGAAATTATTTGAGACCTGCTTCTCCGCTATTCCACTAGTAACGCTATGCTCTACTCTCTAGCTTCTGGCTTTTGCATCTTTCCAAGCTTTTTGAATGAGCAGAAGTTGAAAGGATGCCAGTGCTCTCATCAACCCTATTTTATTTGAATTCCATGAAATATGGTGGTTTGTATGTTGGCTGTAGGTTCTGGCAATCTTCCAAGAAGTTGGTGTAAATAGTGTCTTATACTTCATAGTGTTTGGGGAGTCACTGCTGAACGGTAAGATAGATATTCTTGCTTGTTCAATTCATTTCCTGTTATGTATTCTCCTTTTCCTTCAACCATTATTATTTTTATAAGCTTTTAGGACAAATATCATAGACAATGTTACTGATTTTAGACACCGTATGAAAAAGGAGCTTTTTTCACACGGCGTCTAAAATCATAGCTTTTTCATTTAGCTACACATAATGATAAAAGTATTTTTTATTATGTGTAGCTCAGCTTCGCATTTCCAAAATTAGATTTGTCTTCTTCCATTGTTATTATTTGTTAAATATGATTCGCATGGTTTTATTTATGATTTTGCGGCAAAAAGAATGCAATCATACCGAGTGTAACTATGGGAGTTGACTCCTCCTTTCATTAGTATGAAGGTAGCAAGCCGTTATGAATATTTTCTTGTTTGATTTATCTTGATTCATTATTCTTACATCACAGGATTAAACCTTGTTTCTTTATAAACTTCTTTAATGTTAATAGAATCCACTATTCTACAAAGAAATGAATTTGTCTTGTTTATAATAGAACAAAACATTTGTTCTTTATTTATATATTTATTTTTTTGTCTTTTGAACCTCTGGGCTCATAACAATCTCAGTTAAACCACTAGGGCTTGCTTTTGTAAGAACATTAATCGCATCTTAGCAGTTTAATATACCAGGAGTTTTCTCCTCCTATTCTCTTCCTTTTATAGATGCAGTGACAGTGGTTCTTTACCACACTCTTGATGGAATGAATTGTTACATTGACGCAGGTGAAGAAATCACAGCTGTCATGTATGTTATCGCATTTTTCAAGTTCTTCACCTCGAGTATCGGTGGCATCTGCATTGGTGTGTTATTTGCTGTCTTAACAGCTGTACTAACTAAATATACAGTTGAGACGCGAGGTAAGCTCTCTTACTATTACATTTATGTATTTTGAGCATCTTTGATTTATAAAAAAGCATTTCATTTTGCAAAGGTTGGATATAAGAACTAAGAATGTTTTACCAGTCACGGTACACCAGTTACGGTACACCCGTTACGGTACACCCGTTACGGTACACCGGTTACAGTACACCGGTTACGGTACACCGGTTACGGTACACCGGTTACGGTACACCGGTTACGGTACACCGGTTACGGTACACCGGTTACGGTACACCGGTTACGGTACACCGGTTACGGTACACCGGTTACGATACACCGGTTACGGTACACCGGTTACTGTACACCAGTTATGTTACAAATCAACCCTATCATAGGTGAAATGTATGAAATAGCCAGCGCTTTTTTTAATTATCTTGTAATAATTATAATGATAATAATATTATCTCGCAATGTAATGCTGAGCTAAAAAGATTAAATCCCGGTTTGTTACTGTACTTATAACAGTGTATTTGTTGCTGTACTTATAACAGTCTATTTGTTGCTGTACTTATAACAGTGTATTTGTTGCTGTACTTATAACAGTGTCTTTGTTGCTGTACTTATAACAGTGTATTTGTTGCTGTACTTATAACAGTGTATTTGTTGCTGTACTTATAACAGTGTATTTGTTGCTGTACTTATAACAGTGTATTTGTTGCTGTACTTATAACAGTGTATTTGTTGCTGTACTTATAACAGTGTATTTGTTGCTGTACTTATAACAGTGTATTTGTTGCTGTACTTATAACAGTGTATTTTTTGCTGTACTTATAACAGTGTCTTTGTTGCTGTACTTATAACAGTGTATTTGTTGCTGTACTTATAGCGGTGTATTTGTTGCTGTACTTATAACGGTGTATTTGTTGCTGTACTTATAACAGTGTATTTGTTGCTGTACTTATAACAGTGTATTTGTTGCTGTACTTATAACAGTGTATTTGTTACTGTACTTATAACAGTGTGTTTGTTGCTGTACTTATAACAGTGTATTTGTTGCTGTACTTATAACAGTGTATTTGTTGCTGTACTTATAACAGTGTATTTGTTGCTGTACTTATAACAGTGTATTTGTTGCTGTACTTATAACAGTGTATTTGTTGCTGTACTTGTAACAGTGTATTTGTTGCTGTACTTATAACAGTGTATTTGTTACTGTACTTATAACAGTGTATTTGTTACTGTACTTATAACAGTGTATTTGTTACTGTACTTATAACAGTGTATTTGTTGCTGTACTTATAACAGTGTATTTGTTACTGTACTTATAACAGTGTATTTGTTACTGTACTTATAACAGTGTATTTGTTACTGTACTTATAACAGTGTATTTGTTGCTGTACTTATAACAGTGTGTTTGTTGCTGTACTTATAACAGTGTATTTGTTACTGTACTTATAACAGTGTATTTGTTGCTGTACTTATAACAGTGTATTTGTTACTGTACTTATAACAGTGTATTTATTACTGTACTTATAACAGTGTATTTGTTGCTGTACATTTAACAGTGTATTTGTTACTGTACTTATAACAGTGTATTTGTTACTGTACTTATAACAGTGTATTTGTTACTGTACTTATAACAGTGTATTTGTTACTGTACTTATAACAGTGTATTTGTTGCTGTACTTATAACAGTGTGTTTGTTGCTGTACTTATAACAGTGTATTTGTTACTGTACTTATAACAGTGTATTTGTTGCTGTACTTATAACAGTGTATTTATTACTGTACTTATAACAGTGTATTTGTTGCTGTACATTTAACAGTGTATTTGTTACTGTACTTATAACAGTGTATTTGTTGCTGTACTTATAACAGTGTATTTGTTACTGTACTTATAACAGTGTATTTATTACTGTACTTATAACAGTGTATTTGTTGCTGTACATTTAACAGTGTATTTGTTACTGTACTTATAACAGTGTATTTGTTACTGCACTTATAACAGTGTATTTGTTACTGTACTTATAACAGTGTATTTGTTACTGCACTTATAACAGTGTGTAGTAAAACGTTGACAAATGAAGATAATCCATTCTAAGATCACTGCTATGCACATCACTTCCTCAGTTCTTGAACAAAATATTCAAGATTTTCATGTTTCGAATGCCAAACGAACTCAGAATTCAAATTCTCATGAGGTTCGCTGACGATATCCAGTGCTTTGGCTTGATTTCCAACTGACTCGTGCTTTGCTCTCACTATCGGTTTTTTAAAATACATGTACTTGCTGTATTTATTGTTTTGAGTATTGTATTAATTGTTTTATCATTATTAAAATAAAACACACAATACATTTCTGCACTATTTTGTTTTACACAAAAAATCTGAGAAAGCAAATTTGGTTCATTGTTAGAGTACATACTGAATTTAATTAAAGTTGTACAACTTTAATTATATCTTTTAATTAAATCTGTTATGTTAATAGTATCTTTTGGTCATCACATGCAATATAAAAAGTTGGTACGAAGGCGAGTCAGAGAAACAGTTAATCCCAAAATAACCTGTACTCATAACAGTGTATAGTATACCCATACAAAGGTTCTTATACTAGGTTGTGTTCAAGAATGAAAAACACTTTGCGTGATTTGAAAGCATTATTTCACAGTGAGGGTCACATGATCAACTCAGCCTCATGAATAGATGTTTCATCAAGATAGCTTACATCTCTCCTTGCAAATATGACTTACTCATATTACAGTTGTGGAGCCACTACTTGTGTTCACACTGGCATACCTGTCTTACCTTTGTTCCGAGTTTTTTGGCTTCTCGGGTATCATTGGGTAAGTAATTTGTTTGAGGCTTAGAATTGTGCTTGCTTGTTTGCTCACGGACTGGATTACAATAGATTGATAGAAAGTCATATTGCAAGGTTGACAGAGGCTGAAGGTGGAGTAGTATTTTGTGCCATTAGTTATAGCTTGTAGCAGACTAATTGACGAATTAATGGCCTGTGTGATGAACAAAGCTAATCTGAATGAATCATTGCTTTTCCGGTGAAGATGAGAGAAAATTGTGATAGCAACCGCAATGTTGTTCAGAGTGTAGACGTCTGCTTGTTTTGGGATATTCAGTACAGATCTAGATTGCTGTGCACACTTCTTCCATGCAGCAAAGCTCAGATGTTTGTCATTGAGCGGTTCGAGGTGTGTTTATAACTTGAATTAAAAATAGCCACTGAGAAGTGTAGCTAAAATTATTCTAGGTCAATTTTTATGAGCTTTTATACTCCACAAATTTAGGCTATCGATACGAGAAGTTTTAGCATCCGAAACAGAATTTTTAAAACCGCGGCAACCGTTGATAAGGATATGTTACTCAGCTTTGCTGTTATGATAAAAGTAATAATTTATTGAGCGGACAGGAGAGCGAGAATGGTTGGTTTGACATTAGTGGCATCTATCAGAGCACAATTTAGACAAAATGCTTGCCAAATGCGGTATTGTCACGATTTCATTCTTGGCCCATCCGCAATTGTGCACAAACTTTTGCTTTGAAATCTCATTGGCTATCTATTGCATCGAAAGAATTATGGTGCCAAAAATTTGTCAATCACTTTAGTTTCTTATTACAGAAAATTTTTGGCTGATGACAGAAATTTATTCTACATTTCTGACTTTTGTTAATTCAAGGAGGGTTTTGATGAAGTATAGATCCACTTTAAGCGAGTTTACCTTTATGTTTTAGACTGACGGTATGTGGCCTTCTGCAGGCCCAATATGCATTCCATAACATCTCCCACAAGTCTTACGTTACAGTCAAGTATTTCATGAAAATGGCTAGGTGAGTTGCCTACTCTCTGTAAATTATACTTCATGAAAATGGCTAGGTGGGTTGCCTACTCTCTGTCAATTATACTTCATGAAAATGGCTAGGTGAGTTGCCTACTCTCTGTAAATTATACTTCATGAAAATGGCTAGGTGGGTTGCCTACTCTCTGTCAATTATACTTCATGAAAATGGCTAGGTGAGTTGCCTACTCTCTGTAAATTATACTTCATGAAAATGGCTAGGTGGGTTGCCTACTCTCTGTAAATTATACTTCATGAAAATGGCTAGGTGGGTTGCCTACTCTCTGTCAATTATACTTCATGAAAATGGCTAGGTGAGTTTTCTCCTAATTAAACTTTACTTTTGATTTTTAATTATCACTTAGTTTTAAATCTGGAAGGAGAAGACAATTGCTATACATAAAAATGACATTCACTATTGACTATTCATTATCATTTAGCATGGTGCTATGAGTTCGGTGCATTCAAACATTGCTGCTTCTAGACTCTGCTGTTGATTCTGCAGTATACGATATATAATCCGTTAATTTTGTTATTTTATATTTTGAATTCAGTCAAGTTAGCGATTTAGTGCTGCTTGCATAATATGCAAACGTTTTTAATGAAAAAACAATGTTAAAAATTTAATAGCAGTAATTTCATTACAGTGTACTATTATTCAACCTTAAGTTGCCCTCTGCCACTGAGCATGTCTCTAGTCATCAAGGTTCTCTTACCATTGGACTCAGACATGTCTAGCCAAAATCATAGAGTAATTGTATTTCTACAACAATACACTTTAAAACACGCACAACATTTGTTTGCAGTAAACTAAACAGACACCATGCTTGATCTTCAAGGGATTGCGCACATACATGCAGGAAGCCGGTATTGGAATAGTCTATAGCCAATATACTAAGTTTGCAGCCTAACGTTACAAATTTATAAAACAACTAGCTGTGCTACCCGGCATTGCCCGGTAATAAAAAGGTCTTTCGGCAGAAAATTGATTTGTATTTAACATATAACAACATTTGCCATTCTAACTTTTAAACTACACATCATGAGAAAAGTGTTTCGTGTAGTTGAAATAAATTAAGAGAGAAAATAAAAACAAACGTAAAGGTTTTCAAACTTCATATCATGAGGAAAATGCTTTGTGCAGGTCAAATAAATTTTAAAAAATAAAACAGCTATGAAAGGGTTTAAATGTAAATGTGAAATAATTAGCAATTAATAGCTAAATTAGGTATTTTTAACTACGATTACAATAAAAGATGATTTGGTAATGATACAATTAAATGAATTATTACAAATTGAGAAAACAAAACAAAAATCCTGAATATGTTGAATTAATAATAACAATTCTTGCATAGAAGTGTGTGTGTGTATATAAAAGGTTACTACTCTACCAGAAGCTATTAATCACAACTTTAAACATGACGTTACTGGTACGTCTCAATACTGGTGCAAATGTAAAAATGAGATATTGTACTGTCTTTGTTTGGCCGAATGGAGAGGGAATGTCGAGGCTCTTCTTACGGAGAAAATATAATTGTTCGCGTGAAAAAAATCGGCCTTCACAGCAATATAGCAATTGAACCTTACGAAAAACTGAAAATGGAAGTTCAAGAAAACATGAAAAAGCATTGCGTTTCATAGAGTTAAGGCCAAGTGTTTCATAACAGGGGCATCGTAACGTGTTGGTGCAATGCTAAAATAGTACGTCATTTAGTGTGTGCATACGGTATATGATATATGATAACCCTTTAGATCAATGAAACTTGTATAGCTCAGTGGTAGAGTGTGTGGAGTAAAGTTACTCATTTCTTCAAAGTTGTCACAAAAGGTATAGACTTTGCAGCTGTCAGATTCCTTTGCAATGTTTACCTCCTCTAGCTCTGTTAACCCTTCCGTTTCACTTGGAACCCCCAAGTACCCTCGTTAACTACTCTCAACTTTAAATAGACCAATTTCCTTTTTGTCTGTTGGCTGTAAGGCTGGATTTGCTTTTAGACACAAAATAAAATTGCAAGAAATTATTTATAAAAAATAACTGGTTTAAACAACAATCTTTTTGTAGGATTCAAATAGAATGTTGGATTGGTTAAATTGACAATTCTTCTACCAAGCTCAAAATCAAAGCGATTTTAATATACTGAGGGGTATCACTATTTCTTGTTCTGATTTGAAGAATGCAGTTTTTTTGCTGCTCCTACAAGATGTTAGTGGATGCAGGCATTGCTAAAATTATATTATATTATTATTGAAACGTTGCTTTTAATTTTTTGAATATGCTTATATTTAGTTTTTTAGTTAAATTTATAAAAATATGTAACTTCTCAAACAAATATATAAATACTGATAGTTGTAAGAATTGCAGTTTATTACTGGTGACAAAAGTTTTTAGAAATATTTAAAGTTTTCTGTAAAGAAACTATTAACTGAAGAGTTTATAGGCTGAAGACATGCTGCATGGCCTTGCCAAGTGTGAAGGTTAGCCATGCTTGTCAATTGAACCTGAGTAATAGTCTCTCTGCTAAATTCACAGAAGGCTTCACTTCTCTCTTCTATATTTCACAAGCAAGTAGTCATGGTTACCAACAACAACAACAACACACAAATATCATTACTTTTATCTGTTGATATGCTAACTAATAAAAAACTTATTTTCTGTAATATTTAGATACTTTCTTTCTTCTATTGTTTGCTGTGCCGTTTAAGAGTTGTATTTTCTTTCATTGCAGTAATGTGTCTGACTGTGTGATATTCCTCTTTCTTGGCATCAACTTAGTGAGGATAGACCGTCAGTTTCACATAGGATTTATTGGTGCCACAATCTTCCTTTGCCTCATCACTCGTTTTATCGGTAAGCTTTATCCAAGTCGTATGAAACTGTGAAGTCGCTCACAAGCAAATATCGTATGTGGGATTAGGCAATTGGTAGATTTCAGTAGTTTTAAATTTCGGGCAAACACACCGTATGTCAAAATATGCGGTAGAAGGTGCAGATTCATTAGCTACAATTGTTCCCCATAAGCATGTATGATCTTTAGTCCCTAGTAGCTCCTGTAACTTAGAAAGTAGTACTTCTTCTTTTACCATGGTCAATTTTGTAGCAATCATTTAGATCATAGTTATATTATACATACATTGTATGTATAACATAATGATACATAAATGACTAAGCTAGACGTAGTTAATGAGTTGTGTTTATAGAATTTTGAAAGATAATCACAATGGTTTGAACTGGAGGCAACTGAAGCTTGATTATTTGACAGTAATGCTGTTGAGCAAACTCAATGACAATAGAAAGATGTGTGTAAAAGTACATGTTTAGTCTATGTATCACTATGCTGTACTCTAGAAGTTTTCCTCTCTTGTTGTAGTCACCTACATATTAAGTGCCATTCTAAACAGAAACAGGGTGGTAAAAATCTCTAAAAGAGAACAACTGATCATGGTGAGTGGGTGGCTGTCAGTCAGTATGCCACATTATTATTATTACTATTATTATTATTGTTACTATACTATTGTCATTGTTTATAACCACTTTTTATACTGCAGCAACTCATCAAGTTTGGCTGGTTGATTGTCTTGTTGTCACTTTATTAAATTGGTTCAGATAGTGTTGTTATTTACTGCTCACAAGTTAGTAGAGTGTGGACTTGCAACACCGAAACTCTGTTCGTTTGAGCTCTATAAGTTATGGATGCTAAATGCTAGCTCTAAGTCTATTGCGTGTCTTTTATTGGTTGTTACCTAAATGTTTGTATTCTTATTAAAGTTAGCTGTTTGAGCTGCCACTGATGTAGCTGCTGATATGTGCATTTTGTTAACGATATCTCTCTCAGTGCCTTTTCATATATTCAGGCATATGGTGGACTTAGAGGTGCTGTGGCCTTCTCACTTGTATCCCTCCTTGAAGGGAAACTAGACCAAGGTACTCAGGACCTGTTAATGACCACCATACTCATGGTCATTATATTCACAGTGTTTATCCAGGTGAGTTACCTCAGATACGAGTAGTAGTGATCAACCACCGCTGATATCGTTGACAACATGCTGAAAGTTAGTAAGTTTCAGTCAACTTTTTGGTTGCTAGTATCCAAATGAGTGACATCAGACCACAATTACAGGTCCTGGTGGGTTAGGTTCAGGTGAAACGGTCTGTTTACACTATGTTGTTGGGCAGTGTCTTTCCTGTAGAAACATCAAACTTCTGATCATCTGAAGCATCAGTTTTTTTGTAACTGTCCAAAATAAATATTCATGCAGATTTGGCCTCAAAAACAACAATGATCTTGACCAGTCATTTGACCATGTATAAAAATAATTGCTAATAAAAAAATATTGTTTACATAATGATAGCCTGAACTCCTAAGCATTTCAACTGATATCAATCTATTTCCGGAGTGGAGACATTCTGATCACAGTATGTGCAGAAGATTTCAGTGGTATCTTCTAGCAACATATTTGACAGTCTTATAACCACATAGAAATCTTCTAGCAGGAGGCATGCGCTGGTAAAAATCTACCAATGTTTTCTCCTATGCATAAATCATTAATGAATTTGACAATGGTATTCCTGAAAAACATCTCAACTTCTAGCCTTGAGTTCTATTATCTTGTTGGCATAACATGAGTTCTTTTATAAATCTGAAGGGTGGCACCATCAAACCCCTTGTAAGCCTGCTAGACATCAAAACAAAGGAAAAGAACCAAAAGCTGTCATTGTTAAATGACCTCACTACGAGTGTTGCCGATCACGTTATGGCTGGTGTCGAAGAGATTATCGGTGACCATGGTACCTACTCTTTCTATGTAAGTAAGTTTCTTTTGTAGCCAGTAAACCTGTCGAGCATGCAGGCAACAGTTTGGCATCATCTCCATATTGAAAAATTTGACTCGAAAAGATTGCGTGTATTTTTTGACAACACAGATATCTTTTAATAGCGTTACAATGTTTTAGTATCCAATGATAACACACATGCTCTATTGAAATGTTATTTAAATAATTAATATTAACATTACCATAATGAAACCTATCACAATATTTAAGATTATTAAGTATTGAAAATTGATACGGTAAAACTAACTTTTTATTGTTATCAAACACGCCATAGCCTGTGTTACAGAATTGGGTCATTCAACTGGATGACAAGCACATAAAGCACTTGCTACAGAGGAATCCTATGAGGAAGGATGAGAAGATTATGAAACTCTATGAGAAAATAGCACTCAAGTAAGAAAGAACATTACGTGTCTGATATATGTCTTTGTCATATTTTAGCTGTAGCATTTGTTTGTAAAGAATTTTAGTGAGAAATGACCACACAATGTGTGTTTGATTATACATTTATCTACTATTGCACATATTTTGGTGTACGCCAATCCCAATTTTAAGCTTTTTTCTTTGTTTTGATTAGTGTTAAACATTTAGAAAAACATGGAAAGCATTTTATTTATTATACTGCTCGGTTTCAAGAAGTATTGTAAAGAATGTCGCTGCTTTTAGTCATCCATGAGAAGAGTACACGCAAAAACAGTAAGTCACTTGTGCCACCAATTCTTCTGGGTTGGTTTAAAGCAACTTTTTTAATCCAATCAAGACAGCATGTTGTAGTGAGTATATACCTATTTATCCTATGTTCAAAGTTGTTTCTACGATTGAACATCTATGCCGAATAGTTACTCTCGATCTCTATTGACCAAAAACATTTATAGCATTATTCAAATGGCAGTGTATCCGCCCCTTTATAGGGTTAGTTCAATGGCAGTGTATCCGCCCCTTTATAGGGTTGGTTCAATGGCAGTGTATCCACCCCTTTATAAGGTTGGTTCAATGGCAGTGTATCCACCCCTTTATAGGGTTGGTTCAATGGCAGTGTGTTCACCCCTTAATAGGGTTGATTCAATAGCAGTGTTTCCACCTCTTGATATTGTTCGTTCTATGACGGTGTTTCTACTTCTTGATAGGGTTGATTCTATGGCAGTGTATCCACCCCTTGATAGGGCGCAAAATGTTATGTTCACAAACAGTACATGCTCAGTCTTCAGAACATTTGTAATGGCCAAGGTATATACTATTCTAGCTGTATATGTTTTTAGGAGAGTTATCAGCATAGATATATAAACCTTTATATATTCAGATATATATAGATATATAAACCTTTATATATCTATGGTTATCTGTCTTATCTTCCTAACTCTCTCTCTCTCTCTCTCTTTTCTCGCTATTACCATTATGGGTCAGCACCATTTCGCAGATGTGTTTTATTTCAGGCAACACTTTTCAGCACTGAAAGGCACTGAAGCTGCAGAGAAGTTCGAGGAGAGTTCAACAAAAAACACACAAGATGAGTAAGTCGAAACTTGTCTCGTGGCTGATGTTTACCAACCAGTAGTAATAAACAGAGGATACACATGTGACTTGATAATGGCTGAAGAAAACATAATTATTGTAAAGCCAAGGAAATTGAGCTGTCCAGACCGATGTTTTTTTGATAAGGGGCATAATTTCAATGATTCAGTTGCTATACAAAGCATTCACACTTTTGTGACAGCACTATTTTGACTGTGTGTGCACTTGTTTCAGGCAGCACGGCACTAGCGTTGTCGAAAGTTTAGAGGTCGGCACGGGCAATACGGAAAACAGGTAAGTAGAAGCTTGCATTGCTGCCGAGGTAGTAACAAGAACTTTTGAAATGGAGTGTAAAGCAACAGATACGCAAGTCCATGATTCTAAAGGCGTGGATAGTCAGCATGGGGCATTGTGCTAATGTTTTCGAGATATGCCAATGTTTGCTTTTTGACGTATCCCGAAAAAGAGTTGCCATAATGGGTTTATCCTCTTTTCCTAAAATTTGAGTAAAATAATCGTTTAAAATTTATGAACAAAATTGTCCAATAAAGATGCAAGTGAAGCAAAAGCACTTTGAACAAACACCCACATGCTGCAAATAGAGTTGAAGCTATCAGAATCCTTTGCAGAACAAGTTGGTCTCCATCTTGATGTCAGAATTAGTATCAAACAGCGATCTGAATAGCTGCCGCTTGAAAGTAAAATTATAGCCTATTGGCTGCCGAAATTGATAAAATACAGCATATTGTTGGTACTTTACAGACCAAGTAGTCATTAGTTTTTGTACCTCAAACAGGCTCAACCATGTTTAAGTTTATTACTAGCATCATGTGAATTGTAGAACGTTTGTGTGTGGTCTGTTGCTTGATTAAAAATGACATATATGCATCATTATTGCTTTTAAACATTGAATGTGACATCAGTGAACAAGTGCTAATCCAGCAATCCCATTAACCACATCAATTCTGCTTATTAGCTACTCTCCTTTACTACAGCGTGATAGTTGGTGATACAGTGAGCGTGTCTACTGGTACAGCTAGAAATGGATGGAAACCCTCCGCACCATCCCTACTCGGCCAGCTAGCTAGATATGGTAATATTGAGGAGCCAGAACATGTGGATGATATAGCCTACATTACCCCAGAAATGTTGGAAGGTGGGTTTCACCTTTCCTACCTCTACAACTGTGTGTAGATTACAAGACATTTTCAGCACTGCTATCTATGATCCTATGTGTTATATCATAAATTCTAGAGCACATCTTATTGATGAGGTCAGTTCCTTACATGTTTGCAAGTGTTTATGTACATATTTAATACTATTTAGGATGGCTGTGTCCTGTTGTTGTATGCTCAGTTATTGAAATGAAAAATTCACTTCACACTGATTTGAACTCAGATCCTCCAGTAATGCAGGCATGCATTCTATCCACTAGACCAAGCGGCTACATTGCTATACCATGGAATAATTCGGATCATACTCATTGCTGAATACTCATTACTCATACTCATTGCACCTGCCATTCTTTAATGGCAGGCTTAAACCTGCCATTCTGTAATGCCGATTGGTTAAAGTAACACACTTCAGCTAGCATGCTTAAGATCATGATTGCGTGAGAGATACTGGCTTCAGAGGGACGAATATAGCTTTTATTATAGTGAAGATTTAGACTAGCTTAAGTTACTCGAATTCATTGGGTAAAGAAACTTAGCGAATTAAAAATCAATTTTCTATACTAAAACTTTCTTTATTAACTGTACAATGCCGGACATTCATCTAGTACATACCTAGTTGTTAATGTTTCATTGTCTCAATCAGCGCAAATGGAGAGTATCAAGTTAGAATGTAATTTATAGTGAGTCTTTTCTTTTTGTGAATTTTTTTTCGGGCTGGTGACTAGTCATTTTTTTTATTAGGATCAACCAAACAAGATGACTAATAATAACTTTTACATTTCATAGTTTTCAAACAAAAGTCGGTGCTCATTTATTAAAAACTTCAATACTTGCTTTCATTGCTGCCAAAGCCTTGGTAGATTTGTATGAAATAAAAGAAAAATTCGCTGGTTGGCTTCATTGTGTAGTCAGTGTAATCGGCTTCAAAATCTCACTGTCTTCAAACATATCACATTCATGGCTGTTTACGACAGATGTTCTTCAAGTGTAAGGACCCTCTATTTTTATCTTTTTACAGACGAAGAACTCACCACAGCTCAGCAGAATAAGTTAACTGAGGAGCAAAACATTGCTGAAGGCAACATGAAAAATGGGAAGCAGCTACGAAGGCTGTTTGCCAAACCAGAAAAATCTGTAAGTCTTTTAATATCGTAAAGCCTCTATTTGAATGCCATGGCGCTCTATTTTTCAACCCTTCCTCGATAGTGGCATTTAATTAGAGGTGGCGTTCAAATAAAGGATGGTGCTGTATTTTTCGACTTGGACGATAAATGAACTAGTAATGCTAATATCACCTATATTTTACACTCTCCTTCGAGTGAATTGACATTAATTCCGTCAGCCTCAGCACTTTTTCTAAAACCTTTTTCATGTGCACGTTGAAGTATCAGACCGAGTTAAACAAGGAACTACTTTGATTGTAAAATAGTAGCGTGGCGCTGTCATTAAGTATTTCGATAGTGTCGTTTTCAAAGTTTCAAAGAAAAAACGTAATGCATTGAAGTTAGAAAATGGGCATAATGCTTTTAATTTTTAAAGATGTTGTTAACGTTTGAAAGTTAGGATACGCCATAACAATGGCTGTTATTACATCATACAGTGTTCCTGAAGAGTATTCTTATTGTTCATAAAAACACTTTAAAGTTTTCAGGTCAGATTGTAAACCACATTAAAGATAAATCTGAAAACAAATGGCTATGATTTAAACCTTAGTGACTTTGAATCAGAGTGTAGCTCTGATGATTGTGACGATCGATCTTTTCAGGTACATGTCACTAAAATCATGGCAGCCACTACAGAAAGAACGAAACAAATTATTATTGATGTAACAGAGTCAATATTATTACTATTTTGTGGACACCTTTCTACTGATCACTTTCTGTTATGGGTTTGTAAAGGCATTCAATTAAAGGATGGCGTTGTATTTTTCAACCCTACATCTATACTGGCGTTCTATTAGAGGTGGCATTCAAATAGAGGTTTTACAGTGGCTCAATATCTCAATTCATAGTAAGGTGTACTAACTCTATCCTAATAGTAGTAGTGATGTACGCTATGGAAATGTCACAAGGTGTCCTGAAAATTAATGGTGTATTTCCTTGTATGAGTTTTCTGCATGTCAGTCAGACAGTATGTTAGGGTTATGGCTGTATGTTGAACTAACAGGCGAAAGACTGCTGTAGATGGATACACAAAAACTAAGGAGTGAAGTTGATATGGATGACCGGTCCCGCTTTATGGTCCTTCTACAAGAGAAGAACAAAAGGCTGGAAAGATTAAAGCGAACCCAGGCTACTGGGGGAACTGGAAGCTTAAGTTTATCTGGTACATCCTCGATCAGAACAGCAATTCAAGAGGGTAATGAAACACCTTATGCAGGAGTAAGGTCTTTATCTATGCTATTAAATGAATGCATTTATCGCCAACATGAAATTAATATTGTTATCAATGATGGTTGCCTTACACATTTGCTAGAAGTTATAACCACATGTATGCTATCAGGAGCTCCCATTAACAACACCAAAAAAATCAAGTTTGATTTTTCATAAAAAGCTGTGTGTTCGAGTATACAATTTGTTGATGTGGGTGTGTTTGGTTAGCCAATTAATGTGGCTAGGTGCACTTGATTGACTAACAAAAGTTCAGGTGCATTTGGGTGTGCTTGGTAGTCCAATGTCCAATCAAAGTATTTCGGTATGTCTGGCCAACCAATGAACATGTTTGGGTGTTCAATGAAAATGTTTGCGTGCTCAATGAAAATGTTTGGGCGTGCCTAGGCAAGCAAATAAAAGTATTTCATGTTGGTCAACAAAAGGAAGTTATAAGCAATTGCTTATACACTCTGGAGAAAACAGTTATTCTCTTTCACAAGATACAAAATATGTTTTTAGAAACATAGTTGACAAAATTGTTAAATGCGACCGCTTCTTTATATCCATTTTTCATATAGCTGCTGATGTTGGAGGTTCTAGATCATTCTTCCGAAAATGCCCATGTGTAAGATCAAAAGGTGAGATTCGCTGCTTAACTGCTTCTAACACACAATCAGCTCTTTCCATGTATTTTCACTTTCACCCATCTTAGTCAGTCTACTACAATTATGTATATGCAGCCTGTTTTTTAATTAACTGATTCTTATGTAGTGGAGGAAAGTGGACAGATTGTGAGAAAACGTAAAATCAGAAAGCAAGACTCTAACGCGGTAAGTTGTTCACACACCTTGCATCTTATGTCAGCAAATGATTGATTAGTTGTGTTGTGTTCTCCTTGTTTTGCTGCCATAGCGTAACCTCAATCTTTTCCATGCTTCTGAGCTATCAGAATGTCAACCAATTTGGCTGATTATTTTCATGTTTCCTCTAATGAGAACATTGTGTCGATAAATTATTAGTGTCACTGTCTAGCATACTCCTTTAAAGTTGACCGTAGCAAATGATGTCTGTAGGGTATGGAACAATCATCAAGCCGATGCAGTGTCGGAACAGGAGGTAGTCCGATTATCTACTCGTCACGAAACGTAAAAAAGTTGGACACTCCCAAGCATCACAACAGTGCTGACAGTGATTTTTATAGCGGAGCCGAGGAGCTTGAGTCAAGAGGTTCCTGTGAAGACATAGAGCTAGGTCGGTCCACACCAGCGGCAGTTAGCAACGTTGAGTTCAGACCTCCACTTTCAACTGTCGTGGAGTTACCAGAAAGGGATAGTGAGGTGTCATTAGCAAGGAAAGCAGCAGTGAGTAAACAGATCGAGTCAACAGAGGCAGATGCTGGCAGTGATAAGAATGAAAAGGAGGATTGCCAGACTCGTCTCTGAACGGTTTCTATCGAGTTCAAACATTTAGGATCATCATAGAGCAAACCAAGTTTGAGCATAATTAAGGCAGCAGTTTGTTAGGCTGACAATAGTTTTATATTCTTTTTGCATTCTAAAAATTATTTTAATTTCTGTTTTCATTTTTATCATTAGCCTAACACAATACTCAATTAATAGCGGCCATAGGTACACGAATTACAAGTACATGATCCTATTATTACGTTTATATTGAGCTAGCAATCAATTCTTTATAATAAATGTAATATGGAATCAAAAATATATTATGTATACAAGATATTGTTGTCTGATTGTAGAAAAGGCAAGTTTAACATAAATTCAAAAATTGTAATCTTGCATTGCTCTAAAGCTTTTCATCGTAGCAGAGTGACTGCTGTATTCAAGCACTGTCTACAACACTTGGTGCGCCTCTGATCAATGCTGTCAAATCATGAGACTCTGCAGTGCATGTCTATCCAATCATATCGATCCAATGTCCAATCCTGACAAATCACACTTCTCTGTATATTGTGCATTACTATCCAATCATGTTGCTCTACTATTCGACCAACTGAAGACTTCCTACCCAAATGTCATGTGTAGTTTACCAGGTGAGCATTTTAATTTCTAGGCCAAGGAAACCCTCTGCATAGCAGCAAGCAGCTGGTCTGGTTGCTCTACAGGAGGACTGCTTTTACAGCTTGTAAACTGTGCATATCTGAAACAGAAAAACAAAAAAGGCACAAATTGAAATCGTCTCTCAAGATGATAAATACAAAAATAGAGATTGTGAGGTAAATGGCACCAGATTAACCCTTTGCTATTGATAATTGTTTTTGTTTCACTGACTAGTCACTCACCCCTTGTCACTAGACAAATAATCTTTGTCAAATGTCAACCAACAATTCACTGTTTCTAGTCACTTGTCCCTAGCAGCTAGTCGCGTGTACTTTGAACAGTAAACAAAATAATCACTACCAAGGCATACTTTTAGCACTAATGCGAACACTGATGCTTCCTACGGTATCAGCAACAGCTTAAGCATCCTAGTTCTTGTTGGGCATTGTCAGCGTTCTCTTCAGCTAATTATGTTAACTAATATTTTGTCTATCAATAAGGTACCAAAAGCTATTAGCTTGATGTTGGTTCTTGTTGAGAGGAACGAAAATAGAGAGATGTTATGTATGATCAGCATGGGTAATGTTGACAAAAAATGATGAAGCCATATAAAACCAGAAGGTAGAGAAAATATAGTGGTATGATTAGCTTATGTAGCTGCCACAGCATCAGCATGATGCCCCTTGTGAGGAGCTGCTACAGCATCAGCATGATGCTCCTTGTGAGGCACTAAGGCTAAGACTCTTAACTAAGACTCACATCTGCTGGTATTTAGCCCTTTCTTTCGATGAAACAGACGGCTGGAGAACAGAGAGTGCTGAGTCTATGTGGGGTTGGCATATCACCACCTGGACATCGTTGCTTGGCGCCGCTTGTCTGTTCAGAGTATTTCTTGAATTTTGGGAATACAGTCTCCGCACCTGTTTACCATTAAGCATGGACAAGGTTAGCTAGCATGAAGTGGCACTCGGAGTGTTTAGTGTTTGCCAATTATGTTAGACTCACTTTCATTGAGTAGCAATGGTTACAATAATTCTTTATTTATCACAGTTTACTGTCATCCGAACTGACTTGGATGAAAAAGCAAAATAAATGCAAAATCACCTTTCTCATTATTTGGTGTGTGTTTGTGATACTAATAAAAAACATACTAACCACATAACTGCATAGGTTAAAATTAGAACATTCAATAGTTTGAAACATGTAAATAAAACAATAATGATATAGTTATAAACATAATTATAAATCATTATGGTTATAAAATAGAGCATAGTACTAATAATAGGCTACCTATGTTCACTCTCACTAGATGATCTAGAGAGCGTGAAAGACAGAAGCTATTTTTGAAGCATTGCAAATAGTATTTTGCACACAAAGAACAGCGTAAAGTTCAAGGCGGTGAGACTAAGCGAGACAAGCATAAAAGAACAATATATGGGATTTCTTTGCTGGGAGAGAGGCTAGCTAAAATGTCTCCCAAATTAGCCTGGAGAATGAGCTTTATGTTGACATGAGAAAAAAATCTAGAACCAAGACTGATATCTTAGGATGCAGGGGGAGGGGTGAAGTTGGCCAGCTAATCCAAAATTAAATTCAAAGTTTTGCAGGCTCTTATCGTTGATGTTGTAAAGTAGTTTCCCTGTATTCTGCGAGCATGTGAAAAACTTTTATGCCATTTTTCTCAATGTTTGATTTTTGATGACCATCATAGAAAACTCCGTAACAGACTAAGGGAAGGTGCAAAGTAACAAGAGATCACTGTACAACAAATAATTGGGTTGCGGGTTGCAAGCCAACATTACTGTTTGCTTCATAGATTTGGTCTATAATAGAAAATAAAAGCAGTGCTTGACGAAAATGGCCTGAGAAGACGTGGCCGGCAAAGACTTGAAGGAATGGTACCACAATCTCACAGTTGAATTCAATTTTCCACTTTTGAAACAGATCCATGAATTTGAGAACTACCTCACAAAAAATGAATTGATCTAGATTTAAACAGATCAAATGACACCAAAGTAGGTCACCTGACGATAGTAGGTCAACGTGAAGCAGTTTCTAGTAATTATCATATTTTTACAGGCTATGTTAAAAAATATAGAAATTCTATCATCTTTCTCAGAGCATTTAACTTCTATCTTGATTTTTATGTGCACCAATTTTATAACCCAACTACCTCCTGATAGCACGGTGATTGAGGGGTGATTGGCTGAGCCTCCTCATCTATGCTAGCCTTGTAAATTCCAGTTACTGGTTCATCCATTTCAACCATATCAGATATAATACCACTATCTGTAACAACATATAAAAATTGTCATCGTAAAAAATGTCAGATGATTATAGTCGTAGAGTCATGAAGTCAACAAGGTGATACGACTATAAAGCTTCACGCTGATGCAAAATCATATCAGTTTTAAAAAAGGTGAATTAAATTGTTTACAGAAACGAGACCAATTGAAAATATTTTTAACCATGACCGTAACCACATTAATGTTTCGTTTATACAAGTGAAGTTCATCACGTTAAGGTAGTAAGTGATTACATGTCTGCAAAAACTATATACAGTAAATCAAAAAACTGAAAAGTATGTGGGAATACATAATCTTTCAAATCTTGTTTGTAAATGTTAAAAAGGTTATTGTAATTACATTGATCCATTAGGCCTGTTTAAGTATGTATTGCATAAGCATAATAATGTATATATATGTATACCGTAAGTCCTCATGCTCAAGCCGCGCGGCTTGTCGTTGGGCGCGGCTTCTGGTTCAAGGTCATAGACCGCGGCTAAAGGCCAAACTTTTAAAACTTACGTGGGACTCAGGGCGGCTTCTAGATAAATGCGGTCTCTGCTCAACTCTCTCGCTATAACCATAGAACCACATTTATGATACACTTTTATGTACGGAGTTTTGGCGACCTACTCATTTATTTTCAAGGTCATGTTTATGGAATACTTTTGACTAAAGAAGAATTTATTTGCTCTAAGTCGAGATGAATTCGTGACACACGAGTGAGAGACAAGTGGTTGGGAGCGTGTTATTGCCTGCTGACATCGAAGCAGAAACTATGGACCAAACTGAGTGCAAAACTCACCACATCAAACAAATTGCAGCAAACTACAGGAGTTTAATTATTTCAAATCGTTAGCAGCAGCAAGACTGAACTCATTAACTTGATACAACTATGACCAATAATGCTAAACCTTCACGAAAAACCTACAGTGTAGCCTATAAGCCCTCTAACAGTGCAATAAAAATCTAGCTGAGACATGGCAAGTAAGTTCTTGATGCAAGGGTTCAGGAATTTTAATTCGAACTTGGAAAAGAAAGATAATTCTTTTTACATGTACTGATGTAGCCTGTTTTCTTATTCAAAAGGACAGAGTATAGCGAAACCCGTCTCAACACTCGCGCTCCCAAAGGGGTCAAGGACGACAAAACCGCAGTCGTTAGCCGTGATCTGTGGACATATGCGGCTTGTTAGCAAGCGCGGCTAAATACCACAGGCGGCTTGTTGGAGGATTATTTTTTTCCTTTGTGAGTCATCTGTTTGCGAGCACAAGCCACGCGACTTGAGCATGAGGACTTACAGTATATGTCACAATGTGTGTAGATATTAAATTGAACTTTCAGCCAATACCAAGACTATAAGATGGATAAAAAATTGTATGAATTTACTAAAAAGACGTGCTATCTATTAAAGTAGATCGGTTATCTTCGTAATGATAGTTATCAGTGCCCAGAAGTAGTGCATTCAGCTCATGTGACAGGCACCTGGGTTGAATACTAAGTTTACTAACCAGCAACGGAATCCTTTCACAATATTGTCAATGTACTCAAATAAAGTAGAAAATTTTTCTGTTACAATTACCTGAGAAGCTCTAGAAAAATTGTCAGTCTCGCTTGGAAAAGAGTAACACTTGTAACAAAAGGTCTTGAAAACTGAAAAGTTTCTCTTTTGCAACTATTTAACTATTGCTTTTTAAAACAGCTTCGCTGCCTACTGACTTAACTGAATTACAATCCTTTGCACCATGTTCAGAAAAAATTAAAAATATATTAGAAGCATATAAATACATATATCCGAAGATATATAAATTTATTAATTACAAGCATAGTTTACCAACGGGACTTGGGAGATGCAATGATATGATACTGTGAACTAAAAATTTATATAAAAGCAATTATTTGCGTACAATAAACATCAAAGAAACGGTAGTATGAACTGAACAGATGAACTTATATAATAAGTTGATAACCACTTAAAAGTAATTTGAGCTTCTATAGACTATGAAGCTTTCGGTCAAATGAGCGTATGTATCGAGCTTGAGCTTAAAATACACACACGATGCCTTAAAATGTCCTTCAAATAAGCTATAAAGCATTCCTACACAAACCCTCATACATGCATTGAAGTAGGTATTTACACAGACAAGTTTCAACACACATATAGACATACATGTGTGCACACATATGTACATGAGCACAAACAAGTGCAAGAACAAGCTCAGCCTAGACACATAAGGTCTTTAAAGGGCTCATCTATATAGTTAGCACATCAAAAAAGAGATATTCACATGGACTATCACATACGTAAATCATGCATGTTTCCACACAGTAGAGAAACAGTAAGAGAGAGTAGTGATACCTCTGTACAAGGAAGAGCCATCAAGAAGGCTGTGAACTGCCTCCAGTTGAGCGTTGACCAGGAGAGACTTGAGATCAGCACCGGTACAGTTCTCACAACATTTAGCCACTTCTGCAAGGTCTACTTCATCATCTGCAAAAAAGCAAGTTTTATCCTATTTTTATCAATGACATCAACGAGTGGATTTTATATCAATAAACTAAGTGCTATGCATTCACGCAGTAGTGAAGACACTGACAGTGTATTGGTACATCTATCTAATTGAAGATAACCGACAACCCGTGATACATTAAAGCTACGATAGTTGAAGCCATGAAGTTAAAGGATTAATGTATGTCTATGTAGCCAAGATGGTTCATAAAATCCTTCTATAGTCACGGTTTGTACATGGTGAGGATTTTCATTTTGGTAATGAGATGATTTTAACACTTGACCGAAAACTTTACAGAAGACATGTACTGGTACATGTACATGTCCTCATACATGTACATGTCTTCATAAATGTACACGTATGAGTACATGTACATGGGTGAATACATGTACATGTATGAAGAAATGTACATGTCATCATACATGTACATTTACTCATACGTGTACATGTATGAAGACATGTATATGTCTTCATACATGTACATGTATGAGTAAATGTACTTGTATGAGGACATGTACATGTACCAGTACATGCACCAATACATGTGCATGTCTCTAGAAGTGGCACCTAATCTGTGTGACAAGAAGCCTGACTAATCATATACACCTCCCTAAACCAAAATAAGATATTTAGTTGCTCAATGAATCTTAAACCTTGCCTAAAAGTCAGGCAATTGTGACAATATTAGAAGTTGCGAAAACAAACTAAGTATGAGAAGGTAGATGGTAAACATACCATAATATTACAACATAAAAACAATGAATTATTCTGCAGAACTGGCTGAACATAGCTACCTATATTCATATGTCTGGCGAGGGCTTCAAGTATCTCGAGCCTGTCTTCTGCTGTAGGAATACCACAACAGAGCGACTTGTCTAGTCTACCTGGACGGAGCAATGCTGGGTCTATCAAGTCAGGTCTACTTGTGGCTGCCAACACATACACTCCTGCAAATAAATGAATAATTCTTTCCTTACCTATTGGTAAGTATTCGACTACCAGCTCTATTCGACTATTAGCTCTATTCCACTACTAGCTCTATTCAACTACTAGCTCTATTCGACTACTAGCTCTATTCGACTACTAGCTCTACTCGACTACTAGCTCTATTCGACTACTAGCTCTATTCGACTACCAGCTCTATTCAACTACCAGCTCTATTCGACTACTAGCTCTATTCGACTACTAGCTCTACTCGACTACTAGCTCTATTCGACTACTAGCTCTATTCGACTACCAGCTCTATTCAACTACCAGCTCTATTCGACTACTAGCTCTATTCGACTACTATCTCTACTCGACTACTAGCTCTATTCGACTACTAGCTCTATTCGACTACCAGCTCTATTCAACTACTAGCTCTATTCGACTACTAGCTCTTTTCGACTACTAGCTCTATTCGACTACTAGCTCTATTCCACTACCAGCTCTTTTCGACTACTAGCTCTATTCGACTACTAGCTCTATTCGACTACTAGCTCTATTCGACTACTAGCTCTATTCGACTACTAGCTCTATTCGACTACTAGCTCTATTCGACTACTAGCTCTATTCCACTACTAGCTCTATTCGACTACCAGCTCTATTCGACAACTAGCTCTATTCAACTACTAGCTCTATTCGACTACCAGCTCTATTCGACTACTAGCTCTATTCGACTATTAGCTCTATTCCACTACTAGCTCTATTCAACTACCAGCTCTATTCGACTACTAGCTCTATTCGACTACTAGCTCTATTCGACTACCAGCTCTATTCGACTACTAGCTCTATTCAACTACTAGCTCTATTCGACTACTAGCTCTATTCGACTACTAGATCTATTCGACTACTAGCTCTATTCGACTACTAGCTCTATTCGACTATTAGCTCTATTCGACTACTAGCTCTATTCGACTACTAGCTCTATTCGACTACCAGCTCTATTCGACTACTAGCTCTATTCGACTACTAGCTCTATTCGACTACTAGCTCTATTCGACTACTAGCTCTATTCGACTACCAGCTCTATTCGACAACTAGCTCTATTCAACTACTAGCTCTATTCGACTACCAGCTCTATTCGACTACTAGCTCTATTCGACTATTAGCTCTATTCCACTACTAGCTCTATTCAACTACCAGCTCTATTCGACTACTAGCTCTATTCGACTACTAGCTCTATTCGACTACCAGCTCTATTCGACTACTAGCTCTATTCAACTACTAGCTCTATTCCACTACTAGCTCTATTCGACTACTAGCTCTATTCGACTACTAGCTCTATTCGACTATTAGCTCTATTCGACTACCAGCTCTATTCGACTATTAGCTCTATTCAACTACCAGCTCTATTCGACTACTAGCTCTATTCGACTACCAGCTCTATTCGACTACTAGCTCTATTCGACTATTAGCTCTATTCCACTACTAGCTCTATTCGACTACTAGCTCTATTCGACTACCAGCTCTATTCGACTACTAGCTCTATTCGACTACCAGCTCTATTCGACTACTAGCTCTATTCGACTACCAGCTCTATTCGACTACTAGCTCTATTCGACTATTAGCTCTATTCCACTACTAGCTCTATTCAACTACCAGCTCTATTCGACTACTAGCTCTATTCGACTACTAGCTCTATTCGACTACTAGCTCTATTCGACTACTAGCTCTATTCGACTACCAGCTCTATTCGACAACTAGCTCTATTCAACTACTAGCTCTATTCGACTACCAGCTCTATTCGACTACTAGCTCTATTCGACTATTAGCTCTATTCCACTACTAGCTCTATTCAACTACCAGCTCTATTCGACTACTAGCTCTATTCGACTACTAGCTCTATTCGACTACCAGCTCTATTCGACTACTAGCTCTATTCAACTACTAGCTCTATTCGACTACTAGCTCTATTCGACTACTAGATCTATTCGACTACCAGCTCTATTCGACTACTAGCTCTATTCGACTACCAGCTCTATTCGACTACTAGCTCTATTCGACTACTAGCTCTATTCGACTACTAGCTCTATTCGACTACTAGCTCTATTCGACTACCAGCTCTATTCGACAACTAGCTCTATTCAACTACTAGCTCTATTCGACTACCAGCTCTATTCGACTACTAGCTCTATTCGACTATTAGCTCTATTCCACTACTAGCTCTATTCAACTACCAGCTCTATTCGACTACTAGCTCTATTCGACTACTAGCTCTATTCGACTACCAGCTCTATTCGACTACTAGCTCTATTCGACTACTAGCTCTATTCGACTACTAGCTCTATTCGACTACTAGCTCTATTCGACTACTAGCTCTATTCGACAACTAGCTCTATTCGACTACCAGCTCTATTCGACTACTAGCTCTATTCGACTACTAGCTCTATTCGACAACTAGCTCTATTCGACTACTAGATCTATTCGACTACTAGCTCTATTCGACTACTAGCTCTATTCGACTACCAGCTCTATTCGACTACTAGCTCTATTCGACTACTAGCTCTATTCGACAACTAGCTCTATTCGACTACCAGCTCTATTCGACTACTAGCTCTATTCGACTACTAGCTCTATTCGACAACTAGCTCTATTCGACTACTAGCTCTATTCGACTACCAGCTCTATTCGACTACCAGCTCTATTCGACTACTAGCTCTATTCGACTATTAGCTCTATTCGACAACTAGCTCTATTCGACTACTAGCTCTATTCGACTACTAGCTCTATTCAACTACTAGCTCTACTCGACTACTAGCTCTTTTCGACTACTAGCTCTTTTCGACTACTAGCTCTTTTCGACTACTAGCTCTATTCGACTACTAGCTCTATTCGACTACTAGCTCTATTCGACTACCAGCTCTATTCGACAACTAGCTCTATTCAACTACTAGCTCTATTCGACTACTAGCTCTATTCGACTACTAGCTCTATTCGACTACCAGCTCTATTCGACTACTAGCTCTATTCCACTACTAGCTCTATTCAACTACTAGCTCTATTCGACTACCAGCTCTATTCGACTACTAGCTCTATTCCACTACTAGCTCTATTCGACTACTAGCTCTATTCGACTACCAGCTCTATTCGACTACCAGCTCTATTCGACTATTAGCTCTATTCGACTATTAGCTCTATTCCACTACTAGCTCTATTCAACTACCAGCTCTATTCGACTACTAGCTCTATTCGACTACTAGCTCTATTCGACTACCAGCTCTATTCGACTACTAGCTCTATTCGACAACTAGCTCTATTCGACTACTAGCTCTATTCGACTACCAGCTCTATTCAACTACTAGCTCTATTCGACTACCAGCTCTATTCGACTACTAGCTCTATTCGACTATTAGCTCTATTCCACTACTAGCTCTATTCAACTACCAGCTCTATTCGACTACTAGCTCTATTCGACTACTAGCTCTATTCGACTACCAGCTCTATTCGACTACTAGCTCTATTCGACTACTATCTCTATTCGACTACTAGCTCTATTCGACTACCAGCTCTATTCGACTACTAGCTCTATTCGACTACTATCTCTATTCGACTACTAGCTCTATTCGACTACTAGCTCTATTCGACTACTAGCTCTATTCGACTACTAGCTCTATTCGACTACCAGCTCTATTCGACAACTAGCTCTATTCAACTACTAGCTCTATTCGACTACCAGCTCTATTCGACTACTAGCTCTATTCGACTACTAGCTCTATTCGACTATTAGCTCTATTCGACTATTAGCTCTATTCGACTACTAGCTCTATTCGACTACCAGCTCTATTCGGCTACTAGCTCTATTCGACTACTAGCTCTATTCGACTACTAGCTCTATTCGACTACTAGCTCTATTCGACTATTAGCTCTATTCCACTACTAGCTCTATTCAACTACCAGCTCTATTCCACTACTAGCTCTATTCAACTACTAGCTCTATTCGACTACCAGCTCTATTCGACTACTAGCTCTATTCGACTATTAGCTCTATTCGACTACTAGCTCTATTCGACTACCAGCTCTATTCGACTATTAGCTCTATTCGACAACTAGCTCTATTCGACTACTAGCTCTATTCGACTACCAGCTCTATTCGACTACTAGCTCTATTCGACTACTAGCTCTATTCGACTACTAGCTCTATTCGACTACTAGCTCTATTCGACTACTAGCTCTATTCGACTACTAGCTCTATTCGACAACTAGCTCTATTCAACTACTAGCTCTATTCGACTACCAGCTCTATTCGACTACTAGCTCTATTCGACTATTAGCTCTATTCGACTACTAGCTCTATTCGACTACCAGCTCTATTCGACTATTAGCTCTATTCGACAACTAGCTCTATTCGACTACTAGCTCTATTCGACTACCAGCTCTATTCGACTACCAGCTCTATTCGACTACTAGCTCTATTCGACTACTAGCTCTATTCGACTACCAGCTCTATTCGACTATTAGCTCTATTCGACAACTAGCTCTATTCGACTACTAGCTCTATTCGACTACCAGCTCTATTCGACTACTAGCTCTATTCGACTACTAGCTCTATTCGACTACTAGCTCTTTTCGACTACTAGCTCTATTCGACTACTAGCTCTATTCGACTACTAGCTCTATTCAACTACTAGCTCTATTCAACTACTAGCTCTATTCGACTACTAGCTCTATTCGACTACTAGCTCTATTCGACTACTAGCTCTATTCGACTACTAGCTCTATTCGACTACCAGCTCTATTCGACTACTAGCTCTATTCGACTACTAGCTCTATTCGACTACTAGCTCTATTCGACTACTAGCTCTATTCGACTACCAGCTCTATTCGACTACTAGCTCTATTCGACTACTAGCTCTATTCGACTACTAGCTCTATTCGACTACTAGCTCTATTCGACTATTAGCTCTATTCGACAACTAGCTCTATTCGACTACTAGCTCTATTCGACAACTAGCTCTATTCGACTACCAGCTCTATTCGACTACTAGCTCTATTCGACTACTAGCTCTATTCGACTACTAGCTCTATTCGACTACCAGCTCTATTTGACTACTAGCTCTATTCCACTACTAGCTCTATTCGACTACCAGCTCTACTCGACTACTAGATCTATTCGACTACTAGCTCTATTCGACTACCAGCTCTATTCGACTACTAGCTCTACTCGACTACCAGCTCTATTCGACTACTAGCTCTATTCGACTACCAGCTCTATTCGACTACTAGCTCTATTCGACTATTAGCTCTATTCAACTACCAGCTCTATTCGACTACTAGCTCTATTCGACTATTAGCTCTATTCGACTACTAGCTCTATTCCACTACTAGCTCTATTCGACTACTAGCTCTATTCCACTACTAGCTCTATTCGACTACTAGCTCTATTCGACTACCAGCTCTATTCGACTACTAGCTCTATTCGACTACTAGCTCTTTTCGACTACTAGCTCTATTCGACTACTAGCTCTATTCGACTACTAGATCTACTCGACTACCAGCTCTATTCGACTACTAGCTCTACTCGACTACCAGCTCTATTCGACTACTAGCTCTATTCAACTACTAGCTCTATTCGACTACTAGCTCTATTCCACTACTAGATCTACTCGACTACCAGCTCTATTCGACTACCAGCTCTATTCGACTACTAGCTCTATTCGACTACCAGCTCTATTCGACTACTAGCTCTATTCCACTACTAGATCTACTCGACTACCAGCTCTATTCGACTATTAGCTCTACTCGACTACCAGCTCTATTCGGCTATTAGCTCAAGCCATCATTAAAAGGCATGTAAATGTTTTAAAAACTAAACAGTGTGATGGTTTAAAAACAGTTGAAATAAACATTAATGATCAGAGAATTAACTACAAGCTCCTTGTAAATAGTGGATTGAGTAGCAGCTTTGGCTCATAGTTATCATACCAACAACCACTATTCCTTTGCCTCGCTGCTATTTAAAGGTTGACTTGCAACAAAATTCACATTACAGTTATTTGATATGAAAAGATTCACCATGTCTTACTCTGTTGTGTTGTAGGTGCAAAATATATGGGAATGTAATTACGAGCTCTTAAAAGCTAAAAAAACGAACAGTTAATCGCAGCTACACGAGACCGCCGTAGTTTGGATTCTCTTTCCAAAACGGCTCAAATGGGACGTAGTTGTTACAGGATGGTTTCTGTCTACACTTTCATGCAATCTCATTCGTCGAAATATTTTCACAAATATACTTCACGCATTCAATAAAACCATGTCTATTGTTCTTACGCGTCCATTTTATCGTCATTGTAATGCTGCCACTTTTAGCAGTGATATCTTATAACTTATCGTAAAAATTCGTTTGCTTTTTTAGCCTTACTTTGAAGGAGTACATATCATTGTCTGATAATCATGACGAGCCTGTTGGTCACTTGTGATAATCGAAAAGTGCTGCAAAAATTATTTTCGAAGTATTAGGTCACAAGATCAGATTACGACTTGACGATTAGACCAAGCTGAAACAAAACTGTAAAGTAGCGAGCATCTATATTTGATACGGGGTCTTCGGTAAAACCCGAAGTGTTTGTCATAAACTAGTGCTACGATAAGTTTTATATTGAGCTTTTTATTGGCCTTTCAATTCATGTGAGAACATCACGTTACAAGACGATAACCAAACTGTAATGACAACGTCAGATAAATAAAGAGATTCCCATCTATGGCGGCTTTTCGTTTTTGAGCTTTGAAGAGCTTGTAATCGCATTTCCACACATTTGGCACCTAAAACACAACAGAGTAAAACATGGTGAATTTTTTGATACCAAATAACTGTAATGTGAATTTTGTTGCAA